>NW_026870918.1:5321240-6651551 GCF_033118175.1 Dama dama
GAGTATCATGAAGCGGTGTTGAAAAACATGAAGAGCCTGAAAGGTGTGAAAAATATGAATAGCTTCAAAAGGTGTCAAAAATATGAGGAGCATGAAACGGTCTGAAAAATAGGATGATCATGAAACGGTGTTCCAAAACATGAAGAGCCTGAAAAGGTGTGAAAAAACTGAAGATTTTCAAAAGGTGTCAAAAATATGAGGAGCATGAAATTGTCTGAAAAATAGGAGGAGCATGAATCGGTGTTGAAAAAAATGCACAGCATGAAAAGGTGTGAAAAATATGAAGAGCTTCAAAAGGTGTCAAATAAATGAGGAGCATGAAACGGTCTAAAAAATAGAGGGGAATGAAGCGCTGTTGAAAAACATGAAGAGCATTAAAAGGTGTGAAAAATATGAAGAGTTTCAAAAGGTGTCAAAATATGAGGAGTATTAAACGGTCTGAAAAATAGGAGGAGCATGAAACGGTCTGAAAAATAGGAGGAGCAAGAATCGGTGTTGAAATACATGAAGATCCTGAAAAGATGTGAAAAATATGAAGAGCTTCAAATGGTGTCAAAACTATGAGGAGCATGAAACGGTCTGAAAAATAGGAGGAGCATGAAGCCGTTTTCAAAATCATGAAGAGCATGAAAAGGTGTGAAAAATATGAAGAGTTTCAAAAGGTGTCAAAACTATGAGGAGCATGAAACCGCCTGAAAAATAGGAGGAGCATGAAAATGTCTGAAAAATAGGAGGAGCATGAAGCAGTGGTTAAAAACCTGAAGAGCCTGAAAAGGCTTGAAATATATGAAGAGCTTCAAAAGGTGTCAAAAATAGGAGGAGCAAAAAACCGTCTGAAAAATAGGAGAAGCATGAAGCGGTGTTGAAAAACATGAAGAGCATGAAAAGTTGTCAAAAATATGAAGAGATTCAAATGGTGTCAAAAATATGAGGAGCATGAAACGGTCTGAAAAATAGGAGGAGCATGAAGTGGTGATCAAAACATGAAGAGCCTGAAAAGGTGTGAAATATATGAAGAGCTTCAAATCGTGTCAAATATGAGGAGCATGAAACGTTCTGAAAAATAGGAGGAGCATGAAGCGGTATTCAAAAACTTGAAGAGCCTGAAAAGGTGTGAAAAATATGAAGAGCATCAAAAGGGGTCAAAAATATGAGGAGCATGAAACGGTCTCAAAAATAGGAGGAGCATGAAGCGGTGTTCAAAAACATGAAGAGCCTTGAATGGTGTGAAAATTATGAAGAGCCTCAAACCGTGTCAAATATATGAGGAGCATGAAACGGTCTGAAAAATAGGAGGAGCATGAAGCGGTGTTGAAAAACATGAAGAGCCTGAAAATGTGTGAAAAATATGAAGAGCTTCATAGGTGTGAAAAATATGAAGAGCTTCAAAAGGTGTCAAAAATATGAAGTGCTTCAAACGGTGTCAAAAATGAGAGTAGCATGAAATGGTCTGAAAAATAGGAAGAGCATGAAACGTTGTTCAAAAACATGAAGAGCCTGAAAAGGTGTGAAAAATATGAAGAGCTTCATAGGTGTGAAAAATATGAAGAGCTTCAAAAGGTGTCAAAAATGAGATGAGCATGAAACGGTCTGAAAAATAGGAGGAGCATGAAACGGTGTTGAAAAACATGAAGAACCTGAAAAGGTGTGACAAATATGAAGAGCTTCAAAAGGTGTCAAAATATGAGGAGCATGAAGTTCTGAAAAATAGGAGGAGCATGAAACGGTCTGAAAAATAGGAGGAGCATGAATCGGTGTTGAAAACATGAAGAGCATGAAAAGGTGTGAAAAAACTGAAGATTTTCAAAAGGTGTCAAAAATATGAGGAGCATGAAATTGTCTGAAAAATAGGAGGAGCATGAATCGGTGTTGAAAAAAATGCAGAGCATGAAAAGGTGTGAAAAATATGAAGAGCTTCAAAAGGTGTCAAATAAATGAGGAGCATGAAACGGTCTCAAAAATAGGAGGAGCATGAAGCGGTGTTCAAAAACATGAAGAGCCTGGAATGGTGTGAAAATTATGAAGAGCCTCAAACCGTGTCAAATATATGAGGAGCATGAAACGGTCTGAAAAATAGGAGGAGCATGAATCGGTGTTGAAAAAAATGCAGAGCCTGAAAACGTGTGAAAAATATGAAGAGCTTCGAAAGGTGTGAAAAATATGAGGAGCATGAAACGGTCTCAAAAATAGGAGGAGCATGAAGCGGTGTTCAAAAACATGAAGAGCCTGGAATGGTGTGAAAAATATGAAGAGCCTCAAACCGTGTCAAATATATGAGGAGCATGAAACGGTCTGAAAAATAGGAGGAGCATGAAGCGGTGTTGAAAAACATGAAGAGCCTGAAAATGTGTGAAAAATATGAAGAGCTTCATAGGTGTGAAAAATATGAAGAGCTTCAAAAGGTGTCAAAAATATGAAGTGCTTCAAACGGTGTCAAAAATGAGAGTAGCATGAAATGGTCTGAAAAATAGGAAGAGCATGAAACGTTGTTCAAAAACATGAAGAGCCTGAAAAGGTGTGAAAAATATGAAGAGCTTCATAGGTGTGAAAAATATGAAGAGCTTCAAAAGGTGTCAAAAATGAGATGAGCATGAAACGGTCTGAAAAATAGGAGGAGCATGAAACGGTGTTGAAAAACATGAAGAACCTGAAAAGGTGTGAAAAATATGAAGAGCTTCAAAAGTTTCAAAAATATGAGGAGCATGAAACGGTCTGAAAAATAGGAGGAGCATGAAATCGTGTTCAAATACATGAAGAGACTGAAAAGATGTGAAAAATATGAAGAGCTTCACAAGGTGTGAAATACATGAGGAACATGAAACAGTCTGAAAAATAGGAGGAGCATGAAGGTGTGTTCAAAAATATGAAGAGCCTGAAAAGATGTGAAAAATGTGAAGAGTTTAAATGGTGTCAAAATATGAGGAGCATGAAAAGTTCTGAAAAATACGAGGAGCATGAAGCGGTGTTGAAAAACATGAAGAGCCTGAAAAGGTGTGAAAAATATGAAGAGCTTCAAAAGGTGTCAAAATATGAGGAGCATGAAGTTCTGAAAAATAGGAGGAGCATGAAAAGGTCTGAAAAATAGGAGGAGCATGAATCGGTGTTGAAAACATGAAGAGCATGAAAAGGTGTGAAAAAACTGAAGATTTTGAAAAGGTGTCAAAAATATGAGGAGCATGAAATTGTCTGAAAAATAGGAGGAGCATGAATCGGTGTTGAAAAAAATGCAGAGCATGAAAAGGTGTGAAAAATATGAAGAACTTCAAAAGGTGTCAAATAAATGAGGAGCATGAAACGGTCTAAAAAATAGAGGGGAATGAAGCGCTGTTGAAAAACATGAAGAGCATTAAAAGGTGTGAAAAATATGAAGAGTTTCAAAAGGTGTCAAAATATGAGGAGTATTAAACGGTCTGAAAAATAGGAGGAGCATGAAACGGTCTGAAAAATAGGAGGAGCAAGAATCGGTGTTGAAATACATGAAGATCCTGAAAAGATGTGAAAAATATGAAGAGCTTCAAATGGTGTCAAAAATATGAGGAGCATGAAACGGTCTGAAAAATAGGAGGAGCATGAAGCCGTTTTCAAAATCATGAAGAGCATGAAAAGGTGTGAAAAATATAAAGAGTTTCAAAAGGTGTCAAAACTATGAGGAGCATGAAACCGCCTGAAAAATAGGAGGAGCATGAAAATGTCTGAAAAATAGGAGGAGCATGAAGCAGTGGGTAAAAACCTGAAGAGCCTGAAAAGGCTTGAAATATATGAAGAGCTTCAAAAGGTGTCAAAAATATGAGGAGCAAAAAACCGTCTGAAAAATAGGAGAAGCATGAAGCGGTGTTGAAAAACATGAAGAGCATGAAAAGTTGTCAAAAATATGAAGAGATTCAAATGGTGTCAAAAATATGAGGAGCATGAAACGGTCTGAAAAATAGGAGGAGCATGAAGTGGTGATCAAAACATGAAGAGCCTGAAAAGGTGTGAAATATATGAAGAGCTTCAAATGGTGTCAAATATGAGGAGCATGAAACGTTCTGAAAAATAGGAGGAGCATGAAGCGGTGTTGAAAATCATGAAGTGCCTGAAAAGGTGTGAAATATATGAAGAGCTTCATATCGTGTCAAATATCAGGAGCATGAAACGGACAAAAAAATAGGAGGAGCATGAAGCCGTGTTCAAAAACATGAAGAGCCTGAAAAGGTGTGAAAAATATGAAGAGTTTCAAAAGGTGTCAAAATATGAGGAGCATTAAACGGTCTGAAAAATAGGAGGAGCATGAAACGGTCTGAAAAATAGGAGGAGCATGAATCGGTGTTGAAAAACATGAAGATGCTGAAAAGGTGTGAAAAATATGAAGACCTTCAAAACGTGTCAAAAATATGAAGAGCATGAATCGGTCTGAAAAATCGGTGGAGCATGAATTGATGTTCCAAAACATTAAAGGTTGAAAAGGTGTGAAAAATATGAAGAGCTTCAAATCGTGTCAAAAATGTGAGAAGCATGAAATGGTCTCAAAAATAGGAGGAGCAAGAAGCGGTGTTGAAAAACATGAAGAGCCTGAAAACGTGTGAAAAATATGAAGAGCTTCGAAAGGTGTGAAAAATATGAAAAACTTCAAAAGGTGTCAAAAAAGACATGAGCATGTAACGGTCTGAAAAATAGGACGAGCATGAAGTGGTGTTCCGAAACATGAAGAGCCTGAAAAGGAGTGAAATATATGAAGAGCTTCAAAGGTGTCAAAAATATGAGGAGCATGAAACGGTCTGAAAAATAGGAGGAGCATGAAGGGTGTTGAACAACATGAATAGGCTGAAAAGGTGTGAAAAATAAGAAGAGCTTCAAAAGGTGTCAAAAATATGAAGTGCTACAAACGGTGTCAAAAATGAGAGTAGCATGAAATGGTCGGAAAAATAGGAAGAGCATGAAACGTTGTTCAAAAACATGAAGAGCCTGAAAAGGTGTGAAAAATATGAAGAGCTTCATAGGTGTGAAAAATATGAAGAGCTTCAAAAGGTGTCAAAAATGAGATGAGCATGAAACGGTGTTGAAAAACATGAAGAACCTGAAAAGGTGTGAAAAATATGAAGAGCTTCAAAAGGTTTCAAAAATATGAGGAGCATGAAACGGTCTGAAAAATAGGAGGAGCATGAAATCGTGTTCAAATACATGAAGAGACTGAAAAGATGTGAAAAATATGAAGAGCTTCACAAGGTGTGAAATACATGAGGAACGTGAAACGGTCTGAAAAATAGGAGGAGCATGAAGGTGTGTTCAAAAATATGAAGAGCCTGAAAAGGTGTGAAAAATATGAAGAGCTTCAAAAGGTGTCAAAAATATGAGGAACATGAAAAGGCCTGAAAATTAAGAGAAGCATGAAGCGGTGTTCAAAATCATGAAGAGCCTTAAAAGGTGTGAAAAATATTAAAAGCTTCAAAAGCTGTCAAAAACATGAGGAGCATGAAACGGTCTGAAAATTAGGAGGGGCATGAAACGGTGTTCAAGAACATGAAGAGCATGAAAAGGTGTGAAAAATATGAAGAGCTTCCAAAATTGTCAAAAATATGAGGAGCATGAAATGGTCTGAAAAATAGAAGGAGCATGAAGCGGTCGGAAAAATAAGAGGAGCATGAAGCGGTGTTCAAAAACATGAAGAGCCTGAAAAGATGTGAAAAATGTGAAGAGTTTAAATGGTGTCAAAATATGAGGAGCATGAAAAGTTCTGAAAAATACGAGGAGCATGAAGCTGTGCTCAAAAACATGAATAGCCTGAAAAGGTGTGAAAAGTATGAAGAGCTTCAAAAGGGGTGAAAAATGTGAGGAGCATGAAATGGTCTGAAAAATAGGAGGAGCATGAAGCGGTGTTCAAAAACTTGAAGAGCCTGGAAAGGTGTGAAAAATATGAAGAGCCTCAAAACGTGTCAAATATATGAGGAGCATGAAACGGTCTGAAAAATAGGAGGAACATGAAGCGGTGTTGAAAAACATGAAGAGCCTGAAAAGGTGTGAAAAATATGAAGAGCTTCAAAAGGTGTAAAAAATGAGATGAGCATGAAACGGTCTGAAAAATAGGAGGAGCATGAAACAGTCTGAAAAATTGGAGGAGCATGAAACGGTGTTCAAAAACATGAAGAGCCTGAAAAGTTGTGAAAAATATGAAGAGCTTCAAAAAGTGTGAAATACATGAGGAGCATGAAACGGTCTGAAAAATAGGAGGACCATGAAGCGGTGTTGAAAAACATGAAGAGCCTGAAAAGGTGTGAAAAATATGAAGAGCTTCAAAAGGTGTCAAAATATGAGGAGCATGAAGTTCTGAAAAATAGGAGGAGCATGAAACGGTCTGAAAAATAGGAGGAGCATGAATCGGTGTTGAAAACATGAAGAGCATGAAAAGGTGTGAAAAAACTGAAGATTTTCAAAAGGTGTCAAAAATATGAGGAGCATGAAATTGTCTGAAAAATAGGAGGAGCATGAATCGGTGTTGAAAAAAATGCAGAGCATGAAAAGGTGTGAAAAATATGAAGAGCTTCAAAAGGTGTCAAATAAATGAGGAGCATGAAACGGTCTAAAACATAGAGGTGAATGAAGCGCTGTTGAAAAACATGAAGAGCATTAAAAGGTGTGAAAAATATGAAGAGTTTCAAAAGGTGTCAAAATATGAGGAGTATTAAACGGTCTGAAAAATAGGAGGAGCATGAAACGGTCTGAAAAATAGGAGGAGCAAGAATCGGTGTTGAAATACATGAAGATCTTGAAAAGATGTGAAAAATATGAAGAGCTTCAAATGGTGTCAAAACTATGAGGAGCATGAAACGGTCTGAAAAATAGGAGGAGCATGAAGCCGTTTTCAAAATCATGAAGAGCATGAAAAGGTGTGAAAAATATGAAGAGTTTCAAAAGGTGTCAAAACTATGAGGAGCATGAAACCGCCTGAAAAATAGGAGGAGCATGAAAATGTCTGAAAATTAGGAGGAGCATGAAGCAGTGGTTAAAAACCTGAAGAGCCTGAAAAGGCTTGAAATATATGAAGAGCTTCAAAAGGTGTCAAAAATATGAGGAGCAAAAAACCGTCTGAAAAATAGGAGAAGCATGAAGCGGTGTTGAAAAACATGAAGAGCATGAAAAGTTGTCAAAAATATGAAGAGATTCAAATGGTGTCAAAAATATGAGGAGCATGAAACGGTCTGAAAAATAGGAGGAGCATGAAGTGGTGATCAAAACATGAAGAGCCTGAAAAGGTGTGAAATATATGAAGAGCTTCAAATGGTGTCAAATATGAGGAGCATGAAACGTTCTGAAAAATAGGAGGAGCATGAAGCGGTGTTGAAAATCATGAAGTGCCTGAAAAGGTGTGAAATATATGAAGAGCTTCATATCGTGTCAAATATCAGGAGCATGAAACGGACAGAAAAATAGGAGGAGCATGAAGCCGTGTTCAAAAACATGAAGAGCCTGAAAAGGTGTGAAAAATATGAAGAGTTTCAAAAGGTGTTAAAATATGAGGAACATTAAACGGTCTGAAAAATAGGAGGAGCATGAAACGGTCTGAAAAATAGGAGGAGCATGAATCGGTGTTGAAAAACATGAAGATGCTGAAAAGGTGTGAAAAATATGAAGACCTTCAAAACGTGTCAAAAATATGAAGAGCATGAATCGGTCTGAAAAATCGGTGGAGCATGAATTGATGTTCCAAAACATTAAAGGTTGAAAAGGTGTGAAAAATATGAAGAGCTTCAAATCGTGTCAAAAATGTGAGAAGCATGAAATGGTCTCAAAAATAGGAGGAGCAAGAAGCGGTGTTGAAAAACATGAAGAGCCTGAAAACGTGTGAAAAATATGAAGAGCTTCGAAAGGTGTGAAAAATATGAAAAACTTCAAAAGGTGTCAAAAATGACATGAGCATGTAACGGTCTGAAAAATAGGACGAGCATGAAGTGGTGTTCCGAAACATGAAGAGCCTGAAAAGGAGTGAAATATATGAAGAGCTTCAAAGGTGTCAAAAATATGAGGAGCATGAAACGGTCTGAAAAATAGGAGGAGCATGAAGGGTGTTGAACAACATGAATAGGCTGAAAAGGTGTGAAAAATAAGAAGAGCTTCAAAAGGTTTCAAAAATATGAAGTGCTACAAACGGTGCCAAAAATGAGAGTAGCATGAAATGGTCTGAAAAATAGGAAGAGCATGAAACGTTGTTCAAAAACATGAAGAGCCTGAAAAGGTGTGAAAAATACGAAGAGCTTCAAGAGGTGTGAAATACATGAGGAGCATGAAACGGTCTGAAAAATAGGAGGAGCATGAAGTGGTGTTGAAAAACATGAAGAGCCTGAAATGGCGTCAAAATTAGGAATAGCTTCAAAAGGTGTCAAAAATATGAGGAGCATGAAACGGCCTGAAAAATAGAAGGAGTATGAAACGGCCTGAAAATAGGAGGAGCATGAAGTGGTGTTGAAAAACGTGAAGAGCATGAAAAGTTGTGAAAAATATGAAGAGTTTCAAAAGGTGTCAAAACTATGAAGAGCATGAAACGGCCTGAAAAATAGGAGGAGCATGAAACGGCCTGAAAAATAGGAGGAGCATGAAACGGTCTGAAAAATAGGAGGAGCATGAAGCGGTGTTGAAAAACATGAAGAGCCTGAAAAGGTGTGAAAAATATGAAGAGCTTCAAAAGGTGAGAAAAATGAGATGAGCATGAAACGGTCTGAAAAATAGGAGGAGCATGAAACAGTCTGAAAAATTGGAGGAGCATGAAACGGTGTTCAAAAACATGAAGAGCCTGAAAAGTTGTGAAAAATATGAAGAGCTTCAAAAAGTGTGAAATACATGAGGAGCATGAAACGGTCTGAAAAATAGGAGGACCATGAAGCGGTGTTGAAAAACATGAAGAGCCTGAAAAGGTGTGAAAAATATGAAGAGCTTCAAAAGGTGTCAAAATATGAGGAGCATGAAGTTCTGAAAAATAGGAGGAGCATGAAACGGTCTGAAAAATAGGAGGAGCATGAATCGGTGTTGAAAACATGAAGAGCATGAAAAGGTGTGAAAAAACTGAAGATTTTCAAAAGGTGTCAAAAATATGAGGAGCATGAAATTGTCTGAAAAATAGGAGGAGCATGAATCGGTGTTGAAAAAAATGCAGAGCATGAAAAGGTGTGAAAAATATGAAGAGCTTCAAAAGGTGTCAAATAAATGAGGAGCATGAAACGGTCTAAAACATAGAGGTGAATGAAGCGCTGTTGAAAAACATGAAGAGCATTAAAAGGTGTGAAAAATATGAAGAGTTTCAAAAGGTGTCAAAATATGAGGAGTATTAAACGGTCTGAAAAATAGGAGGAGCATGAAACGGTCTGAAAAATAGGAGGAGCAAGAATCGGTGTTGAAATACATGAAGATCTTGAAAAGATGTGAAAAATATGAAGAGCTTCAAATGGTGTCAAAACTATGAGGAGCATGAAACGGTCTGAAAAATAGGAGGAGCATGAAGCCGTTTTCAAAATCATGAAGAGCATGAAAAGGTGTGAAAAATATGAAGAGTTTCAAAAGGTGTCAAAACTATGAGGAGCATGAAACCGCCTGAAAAATAGGAGGAGCATGAAAATGTCTGAAAATTAGGAGGAGCATGAAGCAGTGGTTAAAAACCTGAAGAGCCTGAAAAGGCTTGAAATATATGAAGAGCTTCAAAAGGTGTCAAAAATATGAGGAGCAAAAAACCGTCTGAAAAATAGGAGAAGCATGAAGCGGTGTTGAAAAACATGAAGAGCATGAAAAGTTGTCAAAAATATGAAGAGATTCAAATGGTGTCAAAAATATGAGGAGCATGAAACGGTCTGAAAAATAGGAGGAGCATGAAGTGGTGATCAAAACATGAAGAGCCTGAAAAGGTGTGAAATATATGAAGAGCTTCAAATGGTGTCAAATATGAGGAGCATGAAACGTTCTGAAAAATAGGAGGAGCATGAAGCGGTGTTGAAAATCATGAAGTGCCTGAAAAGGTGTGAAATATATGAAGAGCTTCATATCGTGTCAAATATCAGGAGCATGAAACGGACAGAAAAATAGGAGGAGCATGAAGCCGTGTTCAAAAACATGAAGAGCCTGAAAAGGTGTGAAAAATATGAAGAGTTTCAAAAGGTGTTAAAATATGAGGAACATTAAACGGTCTGAAAAATAGGAGGAGCATGAAACGGTCTGAAAAATAGGAGGAGCATGAATCGGTGTTGAAAAACATGAAGATGCTGAAAAGGTGTGAAAAATATGAAGACCTTCAAAACGTGTCAAAAATATGAAGAGCATGAATCGGTCTGAAAAATCGGTGGAGCATGAATTGATGTTCCAAAACATTAAAGGTTGAAAAGTTGTGAAAAATATGAAGAGCTTCAAATCGTGTCAAAAATGTGAGAAGCATGAAATGGTCTCAAAAATAGGAGGAGCAAGAAGCGGTGTTGAAAAACATGAAGAGCCTGAAAACGTGTGAAAAATATGAAGAGCTTCGAAAGGTGTGAAAAATATGAAAAACTTCAAAAGGTGTCAAAAATGACATGAGCATGTAACGGTCTGAAAAATAGGACGAGCATGAAGTGGTGTTCCGAAACATGAAGAGCCTGAAAAGGAGTGAAATATATGAAGAGCTTCAAAGGTGTCAAAAATATGAGGAGCATGAAACGGTCTGAAAAATAGGAGGAGCATGAAGGGTGTTGAACAACATGAATAGGCTGAAAAGGTGTGAAAAATAAGAAGAGCTTCAAAAGGTTTCAAAAATATGAAGTGCTACAAACGGTGCCAAAAATGAGAGTAGCATGAAATGGTCTGAAAAATAGGAAGAGCATGAAACGTTGTTCAAAAACATGAAGAGCCTGAAAAGGTGTGAAAAATACGAAGAGCTTCAAGAGGTGTGAAATACATGAGGAGCATGAAACGGTCTGAAAAATAGGAGGAGCATGAAGTGGTGTTGAAAAACATGAAGAGCCTGAAATGGCGTCAAAATTAGGAATAGCTTCAAAAGGTGTCAAAAATATGAGGAGCATGAAACGGCCTGAAAAATAGAAGGAGTATGAAACGGCCTGAAAATAGGAGGAGCATGAAGTGGTGTTGAAAAACGTGAAGAGCATGAAAAGTTGTGAAAAATATGAAGAGTTTCAAAAGGTGTCAAAACTATGAAGAGCATGAAACGGCCTGAAAAATAGGAGGAGTATGAAACGGCCTGAAAATAGGAGGAGCATGAAGTGGTGTTGAAAAACGTGAAGAGCATGAAAAGTTGTGAAAAATATGAAGAGTTTCAAAAGGTGTCAAAACTATGAAGAGCATGAAACGGCCTGAAAAATAGGAGGAGCATGAAACGGCCTGAAAAATAGGAGGAGCATGAAACGGTCTGAAAAATAGGAGGAGCATGAAGCGGTGTTGAAAAACATGAAGAGCCTGAAAAGGTGTGAAAAATATGAAGAGCTTCAAAAGGTGAGAAAAATGAGATGAGCATGAAACGGTCTGAAAAATAGGAGGAGCATGAAACAGTCTGAAAAATTGGAGGAGCATGAAACGGTGTTCAAAAACATGAAGAGCCTGAAAAGTTGTGAAAAATATGAAGAGCTTCAAAAAGTGTGAAATACATGAGGAGCATGAAACGGTCTGAAAAATAGGAGGACCATGAAGCGGTGTTGAAAAACATGAAGAGCCTGAAAAGGTGTGAAAAATATGAAGAGCTTCAAAAGGTGTCAAAATATGAGGAGCATGAAGTTCTGAAAAATAGGAGGAGCATGAAACGGTCTGAAAAATAGGAGGAGCATGAATCGGTGTTGAAAACATGAAGAGCATGAAAAGGTGTGAAAAAACTGAAGATTTTCAAAAGGTGTCAAAAATATGAGGAGCATGAAATTGTCTGAAAAATAGGAGGAGCATGAATCGGTGTTGAAAAAAATGCAGAGCATGAAAAGGTGTGAAAAATATGAAGAGCTTCAAAAGGTGTCAAATAAATGAGGAGCATGAAACGGTCTAAAACATAGAGGTGAATGAAGCGCTGTTGAAAAACATGAAGAGCATTAAAAGGTGTGAAAAATATGAAGAGTTTCAAAAGGTGTCAAAATATGAGGAGTATTAAACGGTCTGAAAAATAGGAGGAGCATGAAACGGTCTGAAAAATAGGAGGAGCAAGAATCGGTGTTGAAATACATGAAGATCTTGAAAAGATGTGAAAAATATGAAGAGCTTCAAATGGTGTCAAAACTATGAGGAGCATGAAACGGTCTGAAAAATAGGAGGAGCATGAAGCCGTTTTCAAAATCATGAAGAGCATGAAAAGGTGTGAAAAATATGAAGAGTTTCAAAAGGTGTCAAAACTATGAGGAGCATGAAACCGCCTGAAAAATAGGAGGAGCATGAAAATGTCTGAAAATTAGGAGGAGCATGAAGCAGTGGTTAAAAACCTGAAGAGCCTGAAAAGGCTTGAAATATATGAAGAGCTTCAAAAGGTGTCAAAAATATGAGGAGCAAAAAACCGTCTGAAAAATAGGAGAAGCATGAAGCGGTGTTGAAAAACATGAAGAGCATGAAAAGTTGTCAAAAATATGAAGAGATTCAAATGGTGTCAAAAATATGAGGAGCATGAAACGGTCTGAAAAATAGGAGGAGCATGAAGTGGTGATCAAAACATGAAGAGCCTGAAAAGGTGTGAAATATATGAAGAGCTTCAAATGGTGTCAAATATGAGGAGCATGAAACGTTCTGAAAAATAGGAGGAGCATGAAGCGGTGTTGAAAATCATGAAGTGCCTGAAAAGGTGTGAAATATATGAAGAGCTTCATATCGTGTCAAATATCAGGAGCATGAAACGGACAGAAAAATAGGAGGAGCATGAAGCCGTGTTCAAAAACATGAAGAGCCTGAAAAGGTGTGAAAAATATGAAGAGTTTCAAAAGGTGTTAAAATATGAGGAACATTAAACGGTCTGAAAAATAGGAGGAGCATGAAACGGTCTGAAAAATAGGAGGAGCATGAATCGGTGTTGAAAAACATGAAGATGCTGAAAAGGTGTGAAAAATATGAAGACCTTCAAAACGTGTCAAAAATATGAAGAGCATGAATCGGTCTGAAAAATCGGTGGAGCATGAATTGATGTTCCAAAACATTAAAGGTTGAAAAGGTGTGAAAAATATGAAGAGCTTCAAATCGTGTCAAAAATGTGAGAAGCATGAAATGGTCTCAAAAATAGGAGGAGCAAGAAGCGGTGTTGAAAAACATGAAGAGCCTGAAAACGTGTGAAAAATATGAAGAGCTTCGAAAGGTGTGAAAAATATGAAAAACTTCAAAAGGTGTCAAAAATGACATGAGCATGTAACGGTCTGAAAAATAGGACGAGCATGAAGTGGTGTTCCGAAACATGAAGAGCCTGAAAAGGAGTGAAATATATGAAGAGCTTCAAAGGTGTCAAAAATATGAGGAGCATGAAACGGTCTGAAAAATAGGAGGAGCATGAAGGGTGTTGAACAACATGAATAGGCTGAAAAGGTGTGAAAAATAAGAAGAGCTTCAAAAGGTTTCAAAAATATGAAGTGCTACAAACGGTGCCAAAAATGAGAGTAGCATGAAATGGTCTGAAAAATAGGAAGAGCAAGAAACGTTGTTCAAAAACATGAAGAGCCTGAAAAGGTGTGAAAAATACGAAGAGCTTCAAGAGGTGTGAAATACATGAGGAGCATGAAACGGTCTGAAAAATAGGAGGAGCATGAAGTGGTGTTGAAAAACATGAAGAGCCTGAAATGGCGTCAAAATTAGGAATAGCTTCAAAAGGTGTCAAAAATATGAGGAGCATGAAACGGCCTGAAAAATAGAAGGAGTATGAAACGGCCTGAAAATAGGAGGAGCATGAAGTGGTGTTGAAAAACGTGAAGAGTATGAAAAGTTGTGAAAAATATGAAGAGTTTCAAAAGGTGTCAAAACTATGAAGAGCATGAAACGGCCTGAAAAATAGGAGGAGCATGAAACGGCCTGAAAAATAGGAGGAGCATGAAACGGTCTGAAAAATAGGAGGAGCATGAAGCGGTGTTGAAAAACCTGAAGAGCCTGAAAAGGCGTGATATATATGAAGAGCTTCAAAAGGTGTCAAAAATAGGAGGAGTATGAAACGGTCTGAAAAATAGGAGGAACATGAAGCGGTGTTGAAAAACCTGAAGAGCCTGAAAAAGTGTGAAATATATGAACAGCTTCAAAAAGTGTCAAAAATAGAAGGAGCATGAAATGGTCTGAAAAATAGGAGGAGCATGAAGCGGTGTTGAAAAACATGAATACCCTGAAAAGGTGTGAAATATATGAAGAGCTTCATATCGTGTCAAATATCAGGAGCATGAAACGGACAGAAAAATAGGAGGAGCATGAAGCCGTGTTCAAAAACATGAAGAGCCTGAAAAGGTGTGAAAAATATGAAGAGTTTCAAAAGGTGTTAAAATATGAGGAACATTAAACGGTCTGAAAAATAGGAGGAGCATGAAACGGTCTGAAAAATAGGAGGAGCATGAATCGGTGTTGAAAAACATGAAGATGCTGAAAAGGTGTGAAAAATATGAAGACCTTCAAAACGTGTCAAAAATATGAAGAGCATGAATCGGTCTGAAAAATCGGTGGAGCATGAATTGATGTTCCAAAACATTAAAGGTTGAAAAGGTGTGAAAAATATGAAGAGCTTCAAATCGTGTCAAAAATGTGAGAAGCATGAAATGGTCTCAAAAATAGGAGGAGCAAGAAGCGGTGTTGAAAAACATGAAGAGCCTGAAAACGTGTGAAAAATATGAAGAGCTTCGAAAGGTGTGAAAAATATGAAAAACTTCAAAAGGTGTCAAAAATGACATGAGCATGTAACGGTCTGAAAAATAGGACGAGCATGAAGTGGTGTTCCGAAACATGAAGAGCCTGAAAAGGAGTGAAATATATGAAGAGCTTCAAAGGTGTCAAAAATATGAGGAGCATGAAACGGTCTGAAAAATAGGAGGAGCATGAAGGGTGTTGAACAACATGAATAGGCTGAAAAGGTGTGAAAAATAAGAAGAGCTTCAAAAGGTTTCAAAAATATGAAGTGCTACAAACGGTGCCAAAAATGAGAGTAGCATGAAATGGTCTGAAAAATAGGAAGAGCAAGAAACGTTGTTCAAAAACATGAAGAGCCTGAAAAGGTGTGAAAAATACGAAGAGCTTCAAGAGGTGTGAAATACATGAGGAGCATGAAACGGTCTGAAAAATAGGAGGAGCATGAAGTGGTGTTGAAAAACATGAAGAGCCTGAAATGGCGTCAAAATTAGGAATAGCTTCAAAAGGTGTCAAAAATATGAGGAGCATGAAACGGCCTGAAAAATAGAAGGAGTATGAAACGGCCTGAAAATAGGAGGAGCATGAAGTGGTGTTGAAAAACGTGAAGAGTATGAAAAGTTGTGAAAAATATGAAGAGTTTCAAAAGGTGTCAAAACTATGAAGAGCATGAAACGGCCTGAAAAATAGGAGGAGCATGAAACAGCCTGAAAAATAGGAGGAGCATGAAACGGTCTGAAAAATAGGAGGAGCATGAAGCGGTGTTGAAAAACCTGAAGAGCCTGAAAAGGCGTGATATATATGAAGAGCTTCAAAAGGTGTCAAAAATAGGAGGAGTATGAAACGGTCTGAAAAATAGGAGGAACATGAAGCGGTGTTCCAAAACATGAAGAGCCTGAAAAGGGTGTGAAAAATATGAAGAGCTTCAAAACGTGTGGAAAATATGAAGAGCTTCAAAAGCTGTCAAAAATGAGCTGAGCATGAAACGGACTGAAAAATAGAAGAAGCATGAAGTGGTGTTGAAAACATGAAGAGCTTGAATACGTGTGAAAAATATGATGAGCTTCAAAAGGTGTCAAAAATACGAGGAGCATGAAACGGTCTGAAAAATAGGAGGATCATGAAGCGGTGTTGAAAAACATGAAGAGCCTGAAAGGTGTGAAAAATATGAAGAGCTTCAAAAGGTGTCAAAAATGTGAGGAGCATGAAACGGTCTGAAAAATAGGAGGAGCATGAAACGGTGTTCCAAAACATGAAGAGCCTGAAAAGGGTGTGAAAAATATGAAGAGCTTCAAAAGGTGTCAAAAATATGAGGAGCATGAAACTGTCTGAAAAATCAGAGGAGCATGAAACGATGTTCAAAACATGAAGAGCCTGAAAAGGTGTGAAAAATATGAAGAGTTTCAAAAGGTGTGAAAATATGAGGAGCATTAAACGGTCTGAAAAATAGGAGGAGCATGAATCGGTGTTGAAAAACATGAAAATCCTGAAAAGGTGTGAAAAATATGAAGAGCTTCAAAAGGTGTCAAAAATATGAGGAGCATGAAACGGTCTGAAAAATAGGAGGAGCATGAATCGGTGTTCAAAAACATGAAGAGCATGAAAAGGTGTGAAAAATATGAAGAGTTTCAAAAGGTATCAAAACTATGAGGAGCATGAAACGGCCTGAAAAATAGGAGGAGCATGAAACGGTCTGAAAAATAGGAGGAGCATGAAGCGGTATTGAAAAACCTGAAGAGCCTGAAAAGGCGTGAAATATATGAAGAGCTTCAAAAGGTGTCAACAATAGGAGGAGAATGAAACGCTCTGAAAAATTGGAGGAATATGAAGCGGTGTTGAAAAATCTGAAGAGCATGAAAAGGTGTGAAAAATATGAATAGTTTCAAAAGGTGTCAAAACTATGAAGAGCATGAAACGGCCAGAAAAATAGGAGGAGCATGAAACGGTCTGAAAAATAGGTGGAGCATGAAGCGCTGTTGAAAAACCTGAAGAGCCTGAAAAGGCATGAAATATATGAAGAGATTCAAAAGGTGTCAAAAATAGGAGGAGCATGAAACGGTCTGAAAAATAGTAGGAGCATGAAGCGGTGTTGAAAAACATGAATAGCCTGAAAAGGTGTGAAATGTATGAAGAGCTACAAAAGGTGTCAAAAATAGGAGGAGCATGAAACGGTCTGAAAAATAGGTGGAGCATGAAGCGCTGTTGAAAAACCTGAAGAGCCTGAAAAGTCGTGAAAAATATGAAGAGCTTCAAAAGGTGTCAAAAATAGGAGGAGCATGAAACGTTCTGAAAAATAGGAGGAGAATGAAGCGGTGTTCAAAATCATGAAGAGCCTGAAAAGGTGCGAAGAATATGAAGAGCTTCAAAAGGTGTCAAATAAATGAGGAGCACTAAACGGTCTGAAAAATAGGAGGAGCATGAAATGGTGTTCAAAAACATAAAGAGCCAGAAAAGTTGTGAAAAATATGAAGAGCTTCTAAAGGTGTCAAAAATATGAGGAGCTTCATAGGTGTCAAAAATGAGATGAGCATGAAACGGTCTGAAAAATAGAAGGAGCATGAAGTGGTGTTGAAAAACATGAAGAGCCTGAAATTTTGTGAAGTATATTAGGAGCTTCAAAAGGTGTCAAAAATATTAGGAGCATGAAATGGTCTGAAAAATAGAGGAGCATGAAGTGGTGTTGAAAAACATGAAGAGCATGAAAAGACGTGAAAAATATGAAGAGCTTCAAAAGGTGTCAAAAATATGAGGAGCATGAAATGGTCAGAAATATAGGAGGATCATGAAGCGGTGTTGAAAAACATAAACAGCATGAAAAGCTGTGAAAAATATGAAGACCTTCAAAAGTGTCAAAAATATGGGAGCATGAAACGGTCTGAAAAATAGGAGGACCATGAAGCGGTGTTGAAAAACATGAAGAACCTGAAAAGGTGTGAAAAACATGAAGAGCTTCAAAAGTGTCAAAAAAATGGGAGCAAGAAACGTTCTGAAAAATAGGAGAACCATGAAGCGGTGTTGAAAAATATGAAGAACCTGAAAAGGTGTGAAAAATATGAAGAGCTTCAAAAGTGTCAAAAATATGGGAGCATGAAACGTTCTGAAATATAGGAGGACCATGAAGCGGTGTTGAAAAACATGAAGAACCTGAAAAGGTGTGAAAAATATGAAGAGCTTCAAAAGGTGTCAAAAATATGAGGAGCATGAAACGGTCTGAAATAGGAGGAGCATGAAGCGGTGTTCAAAAACATGAAGAGCCTGAAAAGTTGTGAAAAATATGAAGAGCTTCAAAAGGTGTCAAAAATATGAGGAGCATGAAACGGTCTGAAAAATAAGAGGAGCATGAAGTGGTGTGGAAAAACAAGAAGAGCCTGAAAAGGTGTGAAAAATATGAAAGGTTTCAAAAGGTGTCAAAAATATGAGGAGCATGAAACAGTCTGAAAAATAGGAGGAGCATGAAACGTTCTGAAAAATAGGAGGAGAATGAAGCGGTGTTCAAAATCATGAAGAGCCTGAAAAGGTGTGAAGAATATGAAGAGCTTCAAAAGGTGTCAAATAAATGAGGAGCACTAAACGGTCTGAAAAATAGGAGGAGCATGAAATGGTGTTCAAAAACATAAAGAGCCAGAAAAGTTGTGAAAAATATGAAGAGCTTCAAAAGGTGTGAAATACATGAGGAGCATGAAACGGTCTGAAAAATATGAGGAGCATGAAACGGTCTGAAAAATAGGAGGAGCATGAAGTGGTGTTGAAATACATGAAGAGCCTGAAAAGGTGTGAAAAATATGAAGAGCTTCTAAAGGTGTCAAAAATATGAGGAGCTTCAAAGGTGTCAAAAATGAGATGAGCATGAAACGGTCTGAAAAATAGGAGGAGCATGAAGCGGTGTTGAAAAACATGAAGAGCCTGAAAAGTCGTGAAAAATATGAAGAGCTTCAAAAGGTGTCAAAAATATGAGGAGCATGAAACTGTCTGAAAAATAGCAGGAGCATTAAACGGTGTTCAAAAGCATGAAGAGCCTGAAAAGGTGTGAAAAATATGAAGAGATTCAAAAGTTGTGAAATACATGAGGAGCATTAAACGGTCTGAAAAATAGGAGGAGCATGAAGCGGTGTTCAAATACATGAAGAGCCTGAAAAGGTGTGAAAAATATGAAGAGCTTCAAGAGATGTGAAAAATACGAGGAGCATGAAGCGGTGTCAAAAAATGAAGAGCTTCAAAAGGTGAGAAAAATATGAAGTGCCTCAAAACGTCTCAAAAATATGAGGAGCATGAATCGGTCTGAAAAATAGAGGAGCATGAAACGGTGTTCAAAAACATGAACAGCCTGAAAAGGTTTGAAAAATATGAACAGCTTCAAAAAGTGTGAAAATATGAAGAGCTTCAAAAGGTTTAAAAAATATGAGGAGCATGAAACGGTCTGAAAAATATGAGGAGCAAGAAGCGTTGTTGAAAAACATGAAGAACCTGAAAACGTGTGAAAAATATCACGAGCTTCAAAAGGTGTGAAAAATATAAAGAGCTTCAAAAGTTGTCAAAAAAGGGATGAGCATTAAACGGTCTGAAAAATAGAAGGAGCATGAAGTGGTGTTGAAAAACATGAAGAGCCTGAAATTGTGTGAAGTATATTAGGAGCTTCAAAAGGTGTCAAAAATATTAGGAGCATGAAATGGTCTGAAAAATAGAGGAGCATGAAGTGGTGTTGAAAAACATGAAGAGCATGAAAAGACGTGAAAAATATGAAGAGCTTCAAAAGGTGTCAAAAATATGAGGAGCATGAAATGGTCAGAAATATAGGAGGATCATGAAGCGGTGTTGAAAAACATAAACAGAATGAAAAGCTGCGAAAAATATGAAGAGCTTCAAAAGTGTCAAAAATATGGGAGCATGAAACGGTCTGAAAAATAGGAGGACCATGAAGCGGTGTTGAAAAACATGAAGAACCTGAAAAGGTGTGATAAATATGAAGAGCTTCAAAAATGTCAAAAATATGGGAGCATGAAACGTTCTGAAAAATAGGAGGACCATGAAGCGGTGTTGAAAAACATGAAGAACCTGAAAAGGTGTGAAAAATATGAAGAGCTTCAAAAATGTCAAAAATATGGGAGCATGAAACGTTCTGAAAAATAGGAGGACCATGAAACGGTGTTGAAAAACATGAAGAGCCTGAAAAGTTGTGAAAAATATGAAAGGTTTCAAAAGGTGTCAAAAATATGAGGAGCATGAAACGGTCTGAAATAGGAGGAGCATGAAACGTTCTGAAAAATAGGAGGAGAATGAAGCGGTGTTCAAAATCATGAAGAGCCTGAAAAGGTGTGAAGAATATGAAGAGCTTCAAAAGGTGTCAAATAAATGAGGAGCACTAAACGGTCTGAAAAATAGGAGGAGCATGAAATGGTGTTCAAAAACATAAAGAGCCAGAAAAGTTGTGAAAAATATGAAAAGCTTCATAAGGTGTGAAATACATGAGGAGCATGAAACGATCTGAAAAATAGGAGGAGCATGAAACGGTGTTCAAAAACATAAAGAGCCTGAAAAGGTGTGAAAAATATGAAGAGCTTCAAAAGGTGTGAAATATATGAAGAGCTTCAAAAGCTGTCAATAATGAGATGAGAATGAAACGGTCTGAAAAATAGGAGGAGCATGAAGTGGTGTGGAAAACATGAAGAGCCTGAAAAGGTGTGAAAAATATGAAGAGCATGAAAAGGTGTGAAAAATATGCGGAGCATGAAACTGTGTTCAAAAACATGAAGAGCCTGAAAAGGTGTGAAAAATATGAAGAGCTTCAAAAGCAGTCAAAAATATGAGGAGCATGAAACGGTGTGAAAAATAGGAGAAACATGAAACGGTGTTCCAAAACATGAAGAGCCTGAAAAGGTGTGAAAAATATGAAGAGCTTCAAAAGGTGTCAAAAATATGAGGAGCAAGAAACAGTCTGAAAATTAGGAGAAGCATGAAGCCGTGTTCAAAAACTTGAAGAGCCTGAAATGGTGTGAAAAATATGAAGAGCTTCAAAAGGTGTCAAAAATATCAGGAGCATGAAATGATCTGAAAAATAGCAGGAACATGAAACGGTCTGAAAAATAGGAGGATCATGAAGCCATGTTGAAAAACATGAAGAGCCTGAAAATGTGTGAAAAATATGAAGAGCTTCAAAAGATGTCAAAAATGAGATGAGCATGAAACGGTCTGAAAAATAGGAGGAGTACGAAGCGGTGTTGAAAAACATGAAGAGCCTGAAAAGGAGTGAAAAATATGAAGAGCTTCAACAGGTGTCAAAAATATGAGGAGAATGAAATGATCTGAAAAATAGGAGGAACATGAAACGGTCTGAAAAATAGGAGGATCATGAAGCCATGTTGAAAAACATGAAGAGCCTGAAAATGTGTGAAAAATATGAAGAGCTTCAAAATGTTTCAAAAATATGAGGAGCATGAAACTGTCTGTAATATAGGAGGAGTATGAAGCGGTGTTGAAAAACCTGAAGAGACTGAAAACGTGTGAAATATATGAAGAGCTTCAAAAGGTGTGAAAAATATGAAGAGCTTCAAAACGTGTCAAAAATATGAGGAGCATGAAACAGTCTGAAAAATTGGAGGAGCATGAAGCGGTGTTGAAAAACATGGAGAGCCTGAAAAGCGGTGAAAAATATGAAGAGCTTCAAAACGTGTCAAAAATATGAGGAGCAGTAAAGGGTCTGAAAAATAGGAGGATCATTAAGCGGTGTTGAAAAATATGAAGAGCCTGAAAATGTGTGAAAAATATGAAGAGCTTCAAAAGGTGTCAAAAATATGAGCAGCTTGAAACCATCTGAAAAATAGGAAGAGCATGAAACGGTATTCAAAAACATGAAGAGGTTGAAAAGGGTGTGAAAGATATGAAGAGCTTCAAAATGTGTGAAATATGAAGAGCTTCAAAAGGTGTCAAAATGAGATGAGCATGAAACGGTGTGAAAAATAAGAGGAGCATGAAGTGGTGTTGAAAACATGAAGAACCTGAAAAAGTGTGAAATATATGAAGAGCTTCAAAAGGTTTCAAAAATATGAGGAGCATGAAACGGTCAGAAAAATAGGAGGATCATGAAGCGGTGTTAAAAAACATGAAGAGTCTGAAAAGGTGTGAAAAATATGAACAGCTTCAAAAGATGTGAAAAATATGAAGACATTCAAAGGTGTTAAAATTATGATGAGGAAGAAACGGTCTGAAAATAGAAGGAGCAGGAAACGGTGTTGAAAAACATGAAGAGCCTGAAAAGGTGTGAAAAATATGAAGAGCTACAAAAGGTGTCAAAAATATGAGGAGCATGAAATGGTCAGAAAAATAGGAGGATCATGAAGCGGTGTTAAAAAACATGAAGAGCCTGAAAAGGTGTGAAAAATATGAAGAGCTTCAAAAGGTTTCAAAAATATGAGGCGCATGAAACAGTCTGAAAAATATGAGGAGCATGAAACGGTGTTCAAACACATGAAGAGCCTGAAAAGGTGTGAAAAATATGAAGAGCTTCAAAAGGTGTGAAATACATGAGGAGCATGAAACGGTCTGAAAAATAGGAAGAGCATGAAGGAGTGTTGAAAAACATGAAGAGCCTGGAATGGTGTAAAAAATATGAAGAGCTTCAAAAGGTGTCAAAAATATAAGGAACATGAAACGGTCTGAAAAATAGGAGGAGCATGAAGTGGTGTTGAAAATCATGAAGAACCTGAAAAGGTGTGTAAAATATGAAGAGCCGCAAAATGTGTGAAATACATGAGGAGCATGAAACGGTCTGAAAAATAGGAGGAGCATGAAGCGGTGTTCAAAAATGTGAAGAGCCTGAAAATTTGTGAAAATTATGAAGCGCTTCAGAAGGTGTCAAAAATGAGATGAGCATGAAACGGTCTGAAAAATAGGAGGAGCATGAAGTGGTGTTGAAAAACATTAAGAGCCTGAAAATGTGTGAAATATATGAAGAGCTTCAAAAGATTTCAGAAATGAGACGAGCATGAAACGGTCTGAAAAATAGGAGGAGCATGAAGCGGTGTTGAAAAACATGAAGAGTCTGAAAAGGTGTGAAAAATATGAATAGTTTCAAAAGAAGTGAAAAATATGAAGAACTTCAAACCTGTCAAAAATGAGATGAGCATGAAACGGTCTGAGAAATAGGAGAAGCATGAAGTGGTGTTGAAAAACATGAAGAGCCTGAAAAGGTGTGAAAAATATGAGGAGCTTCAAAAAATGTGAATAATATGAAGAGCTTCCAAAGTTGTCAAATATGAGATGAGCATAAAACGGTCTGAAAAATAGGAGGAGCATGAAGGGGTGTTCAAAAACATGAAGAGCCTGAAAAGGTGTGAAAAATATGAAGAGCTTCAAAAGGTTTCAAAAATATAAGGAGCATGAAACGGTCTGAAAAATATTAGGAGCAGGAAACGGTGTTTAAAAAGATGAGAAGCCTGAAAAGGTGTGAAAAATATGAAGAGCTTCAAAATGTGTGAAATACATGAGGAGCATGAAACGGTCTGAAAAATAGGAGGAGCATGAAGCGTTGTTGAAAAACATGAAGACCCTGAAAAGGTGTGAAAATTATAAAGAGCTTCAAAAGTTGTGAAAAATATGAGGAGCACGAAACGGTCTAAAAAATAAGAGGAGCATGAAGCCGTGTTGAAAAACATGAAGAGCCTGAAAAGGTGTAAAAAACATGAAGAGCTTCAAAAGGTGTCAAAAATATAAGGAACATGAAACGGTCTGAAAAATATGAGGAGCATGAAGTGGGGTTGAAAATCATGAAGAGTCTGAAAAGGTGTGAAATATATGAAGAGATTCAAAAGATGTGAAAAATATGAAGAGCTTCAAAAGGTGTCAAAATTATGAGGAGCATGAAAAGGTCTGTAAAATAGGAGGAGCATGAAGCTGTGTTGAAAAACATGAAGAGCCTGAAAAGGTGTGAAAAATATGAAGAGCTTCAAAAGGATTCAAAAATATAAGGAGCATGAAACGGTCTGAAAAATAGTAGGAGCATGAAACGGTGTTCAAAAAGATGAGAAGCCTGAAAAGGTGTGAAAAATATGAAGAGCTTCAAAATGTGTGAAATACATGAGGAGCATGAAACGGTCTGAAAAATAGGAGGAGCATGAAGCGTTGTTGAAAAACATGAAGAGCCTGAAAAGGTGTGAAAATTATGAAGAGCTTCAAAAGGTGTGAAAAATATAAGGAACATGAAACGGTCTGAAAAATATGAAGAGCATGAAGTGGGGTTGAGAATCATGAAGAGTCTGAAAAGGTGTGTAAAATGTGAAGAGCTTCAAAAGGAGTGAAATACATGAGGAGCATGAAACCCTCTGAATTATAGGAGGAGCATGAAGCGGTGTTCATAAACATGAAGAGCCTGAAAACGTGTGAAAAATATGAAGAGCTTCAAAAGCTGTCAAATATGAGATGAGCATGAAACGGTCTGAAAAATAGGAGGAGCAGGAAGTGGTGTTGAAAAACATGAAGAGCCTGAAAAAGTGTAAAATATATGAAGAGCTTCAAAATTTGTGAAAAATATTATGAGCTTCAAAAGAGGTCAAAAATATGAGGAGCATGAAACGGTCTGAACAATAGGAGGAGCATGAAACGCTTTTGAAAAACACGAAGGGCATGAAAAGGTGTGAAAAATATGAAAAGCTTCAAAAGGTGTGAAATACATAGGGGCATGAAACGGTCTGAAAAATAGAAGGAGCATGAAGCTGTGTTGAAAAACATGAAGAGCCTGAAAAGATGTGAAAAATATGAAGAGCTTCAAAAGGTGTCAAAAATATGAGGAGAATGAAACGGTCTGAAAAATAGGTGGAGCATGAAGCAGTGTTTAAAAACATGAAGAGCCTGAAAAGGTGTGAAAAATATGAAGAGGTTCAAAGGTGTGAAATACATGAGGAGGATGAAACCGTCTGAAAAATAAAAGGAGCATGAAGCATTGTTCAAATATATGAAGAGCCTGAAAAGGTGTGAAATATATGAAGAGATTCAAAAGGTGTCAAAAATATTAGGAGCATGAAAAGTTCTGAAAAAAAGGAGGAGCAGGAAACCGTATTCAAAATCATGAAGAGACTGAAAAGGTGTGAAAAATATGAAGAGCTTCAAAAGGTGTTAAAAATAGGAGGAGCATGAAGCGGTGTTCAAAAACATGAAGAGCCTGAAAATGTGTGTAAAATATGAAGAGCTTCAAAACGTGTCAAAAATATGAGGAGCATGAAACAGTCTGAAAAATTGGAGGAGCATGAAGCGGTGTTGAAAAACATGGAGAGCCTGAAAAGCGGTGAAAAATATGAAGAGCTTCAAAACGTGTCAAAAATATGAGGAGCAGTAAAGGGTCTGAAAAATAGGAGGATCATTAAGCGGTGTTGAAAAATATGAAGAGCCTGAAAATGTGTGAAAAATATGAAGAGCTTCAAAAGGTGTCAAAAATATGAGCAGCTTGAAACCATCTGAAAAATAGGAAGAGCATGAAACGGTATTCAAAAACATGAAGAGGTTGAAAAGGGTGTGAAAGATATGAAGAGCTTCAAAATGTGTGAAATATGAAGAGCTTCAAAAGGTGTCAAAATGAGATGAGCATGAAACGGTGTGAAAAATAAGAGGAGCATGAAGTGGTGTTGAAAACATGAAGAACCTGAAAAAGTGTGAAATATATGAAGAGCTTCAAAAGGTTTCAAAAATATGAGGAGCATGAAACGGTCAGAAAAATAGGAGGATCATGAAGCGGTGTTAAAAAACATGAAGAGTCTGAAAAGGTGTGAAAAATATGAACAGCTTCAAAAGATGTGAAAAATATGAAGACATTCAAAGGTGTTAAAATTATGATGAGGAAGAAACGGTCTGAAAATAGAAGGAGCAGGAAACGGTGTTGAAAAACATGAAGAGCCTGAAAAGGTGTGAAAAATATGAAGAGCTACAAAAGGTGTCAAAAATATGAGGAGCATGAAATGGTCAGAAAAATAGGAGGATCATGAAGCGGTGTTAAAAAACATGAAGAGCCTGAAAAGGTGTGAAAAATATGAAGAGCTTCAAAAGGTTTCAAAAATATGAGGCGCATGAAACAGTCTGAAAAATATGAGGAGCATGAAACGGTGTTCAAACACATGAAGAGCCTGAAAAGGTGTGAAAAATATGAAGAGCTTCAAAAGGTGTGAAATACATGAGGAGCATGAAACGGTCTGAAAAATAGGAAGAGCATGAAGGAGTGTTGAAAAACATGAAGAGCCTGGAATGGTGTAAAAAATATGAAGAGCTTCAAAAGGTGTCAAAAATATAAGGAACATGAAACGGTCTGAAAAATAGGAGGAGCATGAAGTGGTGTTGAAAATCATGAAGAACCTGAAAAGGTGTGTAAAATATGAAGAGCCGCAAAATGTGTGAAATACATGAGGAGCATGAAACGGTCTGAAAAATAGGAGGAGCATGAAGCGGTGTTCAAAAATGTGAAGAGCCTGAAAATTTGTGAAAATTATGAAGCGCTTCAGAAGGTGTCAAAAATGAGATGAGCATGAAACGGTCTGAAAAATAGGAGGAGCATGAAGTGGTGTTGAAAAACATTAAGAGCCTGAAAATGTGTGAAATATATGAAGAGCTTCAAAAGATTTCAGAAATGAGACGAGCATGAAACGGTCTGAAAAATAGGAGGAGCATGAAGCGGTGTTGAAAAACATGAAGAGTCTGAAAAGGTGTGAAAAATATGAATAGTTTCAAAAGAAGTGAAAAATATGAAGAACTTCAAACCTGTCAAAAATGAGATGAGCATGAAACGGTCTGAGAAATAGGAGAAGCATGAAGTGGTGTTGAAAAACATGAAGAGCCTGAAAAGGTGTGAAAAATATGAGGAGCTTCAAAAAATGTGAATAATATGAAGAGCTTCCAAAGTTGTCAAATATGAGATGAGCATAAAACGGTCTGAAAAATAGGAGGAGCATGAAGGGGTGTTCAAAAACATGAAGAGCCTGAAAAGGTGTGAAAAATATGAAGAGCTTCAAAAGGTTTCAAAAATATAAGGAGCATGAAACGGTCTGAAAAATATTAGGAGCAGGAAACGGTGTTTAAAAAGATGAGAAGCCTGAAAAGGTGTGAAAAATATGAAGAGCTTCAAAATGTGTGAAATACATGAGGAGCATGAAACGGTCTGAAAAATAGGAGGAGCATGAAGCGTTGTTGAAAAACATGAAGACCCTGAAAAGGTGTGAAAATTATAAAGAGCTTCAAAAGTTGTGAAAAATATGAGGAGCACGAAACGGTCTAAAAAATAAGAGGAGCATGAAGCCGTGTTGAAAAACATGAAGAGCCTGAAAAGGTGTAAAAAACATGAAGAGCTTCAAAAGGTGTCAAAAATATAAGGAACATGAAACGGTCTGAAAAATATGAGGAGCATGAAGTGGGGTTGAAAATCATGAAGAGTCTGAAAAGGTGTGAAATATATGAAGAGATTCAAAAGATGTGAAAAATATGAAGAGCTTCAAAAGGTGTCAAAATTATGAGGAGCATGAAAAGGTCTGTAAAATAGGAGGAGCATGAAGCTGTGTTGAAAAACATGAAGAGCCTGAAAAGGTGTGAAAAATATGAAGAGCTTCAAAAGGATTCAAAAATATAAGGAGCATGAAACGGTCTGAAAAATAGTAGGAGCATGAAACGGTGTTCAAAAAGATGAGAAGCCTGAAAAGGTGTGAAAAATATGAAGAGCTTCAAAATGTGTGAAATACATGAGGAGCATGAAACGGTCTGAAAAATAGGAGGAGCATGAAGCGTTGTTGAAAAACATGAAGAGCCTGAAAAGGTGTGAAAATTATGAAGAGCTTCAAAAGGTGTGAAAAATATAAGGAACATGAAACGGTCTGAAAAATATGAAGAGCATGAAGTGGGGTTGAGAATCATGAAGAGTCTGAAAAGGTGTGTAAAATGTGAAGAGCTTCAAAAGGAGTGAAATACATGAGGAGCATGAAACCCTCTGAATTATAGGAGGAGCATGAAGCGGTGTTCATAAACATGAAGAGCCTGAAAACGTGTGAAAAATATGAAGAGCTTCAAAAGCTGTCAAATATGAGATGAGCATGAAACGGTCTGAAAAATAGGAGGAGCAGGAAGTGGTGTTGAAAAACATGAAGAGCCTGAAAAAGTGTAAAATATATGAAGAGCTTCAAAATTTGTGAAAAATATTATGAGCTTCAAAAGAGGTCAAAAATATGAGGAGCATGAAACGGTCTGAACAATAGGAGGAGCATGAAACGCTTTTGAAAAACACGAAGGGCATGAAAAGGTGTGAAAAATATGAAAAGCTTCAAAAGGTGTGAAATACATAGGGGCATGAAACGGTCTGAAAAATAGAAGGAGCATGAAGCTGTGTTGAAAAACATGAAGAGCCTGAAAAGATGTGAAAAATATGAAGAGCTTCAAAAGGTGTCAAAAATATGAGGAGAATGAAACGGTCTGAAAAATAGGTGGAGCATGAAGCAGTGTTTAAAAACATGAAGAGCCTGAAAAGGTGTGAAAAATATGAAGAGGTTCAAAGGTGTGAAATACATGAGGAGGATGAAACCGTCTGAAAAATAAAAGGAGCATGAAGCATTGTTCAAATATATGAAGAGCCTGAAAAGGTGTGAAATATATGAAGACATTCAAAAGGTGTCAAAAATATTAGGAGCATGAAAAGTTCTGAAAAAAAGGAGGAGCAGGAAACCGTATTCAAAATCATGAAGAGACTGAAAAGGTGTGAAAAATATGAAGAGCTTCAAAAGGTGTTAAAAATAGGAGGAGCATGAAGCGGTGTTCAAAAACATGAAGAGCCTGAAAATGTGTGTAAAATATGAAGAGCTTCAAAACGTGTCAAAAATATGAGGAGCATGAAACGGTCTGAAAAATAGGTGGATCAAGAATCAGTCTTGAAAAACATGAAGAGCGTGAAAACGTGTGAAAAATATGAAGAGCTTCAAAAGGTGTGAAAAATATGAAGAGCTTAAAATGGTGTCAAAAATGAGATGAGCATGAAACGGTCTGAAAAATAGGTGGAGCATGATGTGGTGTAGAAAAAGAGGAAGAGCCGGAAACGTTTCGAAAAATATGAAGACCTTCAAAAGGTGTCAAAACTACGAGGAGTATGAAAGGGTCTGAAAAATAGGAGGAGCATGAAACGGTGTTCAAAAACATGAAGAGCCTGAAAAGCTGTGAAAAATATGAAGAGCCTCAAGGTGTGAAATACTTGAGGAGCATGTATCGGTCTGAAATATAGGAGCAGCATGAAGCGGTGTTGAAAAACATGAAGAGCCTAAAAAGGTGTGAAAAATATTAAGAGCTTCAAAAGGTGTCAAAACTATGAGGAGTATGAAACGGTCTGAAAAATAGGAACAGCATGAAACGGTGTTCAAAAACATGAAGAGCCTGAAAAGGTGTTAAAAATATGAAGAGCTTCAAAAGTTGTCAAAAATATGAGGAGCATGAAACGATCTGAAAAATAGGAGGCGCATCAAGCGGTGTTCACAAACATGAAGAGCCAGAAAAGGTGTGAAAAATATGAAGAGCTTCAAAAGGTGTCAAAAATATGAGGAGCATGAAATGGTCTGAAAAATAGGAGGAATATGAAGCCGTGTTCAAAAACATGAAGAGCCTGAAATGGTGTGAAAAACATGAAGAGCCTAAAAGGTGTGAAAAATATGAAAAGCTTCAAAAGATGTCACAAATATGAGGAGCATGAAACGGTCTCAAAAATTGGAGGATCATGAAGCGGTGTTCAAAAACATGAAGAGCCTGAAAAGGTTTGAAAAATATGAAGAGCTTCAAAAGCTGTCAAAAATTAGATGAGCATGAAACGGTCTGAAATATAGGAGGAGCATGAAGTGGTGTTGAAAAACATGACGAGCCTGAATAAGTGTGAAATAAATGAAGAGATTCAAAAGGTGTGAAAAATATGAAGAGCTTCAAAAGGTGACAACAATATGAGGAGAATGAAACGGTCTGAAAAATAGGAGGATCATGAAGCATGTTTAAAAACATGAAGAGCCTGTAAAGGTGTGAAAAATATGAAGAGCTTGAAAATGTGTCAAAAATATGAGGAGCATGAAACGTTTTGAAAAATAGGAGGAGCATGAAGTGGTGTTGAAAAACATGAAGAGCCTGAAAAGGGGTGAAAAATATGAAGAGCTTCAAAAGGTTTCAAAAATATGAGGAGCATGAAATATTTTGAAAAATAGGAGGAGCATGAAGCGTTGTTGAAAAACATGAAGAGCCTGAAAAGGGGTGAAAAATATGAAGAGCATCAAAAGGTGTTAAAAATATGTGGAGCATGAAACGGTCTGAAATATAGGAGGAGCATGAAACGGTGTTCAAAAACATGAAGAGCCTGAAAAGGTGTGAAAAATATGAAGAGCTTCAAAAGGAGTGAAAAATATGAAGAGCTTCAAAAGGTGTGAAAAATATGAAGAGCTTCAAAAGATGTGAAATACATGAGGAGCATGAAACGGTCTGAAAAATAGGAGGAGCATGAAATCGTGTTCAAAAACATGAAGAGCCTGAAAAGGTGTGAAAAGTATTAAGAGCTTCAAAATGTGTGAAATACATGAGGAGCATGAAACGGTCTGAAAAATAGGAGGAGCATGACGTGGTGTTGAAAAACATGAAAACCTGAAAAGCTGTGAAAAATATGAAGGGCTTCAAAAGGTGTCAAATATATGAGGAGCATGAAACGTTCTGAAAAATAGGAGGAGCATGAAATCGTGTTCAAAAACATGAAGAGCCTGAAAAGGCGTGAAAAATATTAAGAGCTTCAAAATGTGTGAAATACATGAGGAGCATGAAACGGCCTGAAAAGGAGGAGGAGCATGAAGCCGTGTTCAAAATCATGAAGATTCTAAAAACGTGTGAAAAATATGAAGAGCTTCAAAAGGTGTGAAAAATATGAAGAGGTTCAAAAGAAGTCAAAATATGAGGAGCATGAAACGGTCTGAAAAATAGGAGAGGCATGAATTAGTGTTGAAAAACATGAAGAGCCCGGTAAGGTGTGAAAAATATGAAGAGCTTCAAAAGGTGTGAAATACATGAGGAGCATGAAACTGTCTGAAAAATAGGAGGTGCATGAAGTGGTGTTCAAGAACATGAAGAGCCTGAAAAGTTGTGAATAATATGAAGAGGTTCAAAAGGTGTGAAAAATATTAGGAGCATGAAGCGGTGTTCAAAACATGAAGAGCCTGAAAAGGTGTGCAAAATATGAAGAGCTTCAAAAGGTGTGAAATACATGAGGAGCATGAAACTGTCTGAAAAATAGGAGGAGCATGAAAAGGTGTTCAAGAACATGAAGAGCCTGAAGAGGTGTGAAAAATATAAAGAGCTTCAAAAGGTGTGAAATACATGTGGAGCATTAAACGGTCTGAAAAATAAGAGGAGCATGAAGTGGTATTTAAAAACATGAAGAGCCTGAAATGATGTGAAATAAATGAAGAGCTTCATAAGGTGTGAAAAATATGAAGAGCTTCTAAAGGTGTGAAACATATGAGGAGCATGAAACTGTCTGAAAAATAGGAGGAGCATGAAAAGGTGTTCAAGAACATGAAGAGCCTGAAAAGCTGTGATAAATATAAAGAGCTTGAAAAGCTGTGAAATACATGCGGAGCATGAAACGGTCTGAAAAATAGGAGGAGCATGAAAAGGTGTTCGAAAACATGAAAGCCTAAAAAGGTGAGAAAAATATGAAGAGCTTCAAAGGTGTTAAATACATGAGGAGCATGAAACGTTCTGAAAATTATGAGGAGCATGAAGCGTTGTTCAAAAACATGAAGAGCCTGAAAAGGTGTGAAAAATATGAGGAGCTTCAAAAAATGTGAATAATATGAAGAGCTTCAAAAGGTGTCAAAAATTAGATGAGCATGAAACGGTCTGAAAAATAGGAGGAGCATGAAGTGGTGTTGAAAAACAGGAAGCGCCTGAAAAGGAGTGAAAAATATGAAGAGCTTCAAAAGGTGTCAAAAATATGAGGAGCATGAAATGGTATGAACAAGAGGAGGAGCCTGAAAAGGAGTTCAAAAACATGAAGAGCCTGAAAAGATGTGAAACATATGAAGAGCTTCAAAAGGTGTCAAAAATATGAGGAGCATGAAACGGTCTGAAAAATAGGAGGAGCATGAAGCGGTGTTGAAAAACAGGAAGCGCCTGAAAAGGTGTGAAAAATATGAAGATCTTCACAAGGTGTCAGAAATACGAGGAGCATGAAACGGTCTCAAAAATAGGAGGAGAATGAAAGGGTGTTGAAAAACATGAACAGCATGAAAAGCTTTGAAAAATATGAAGAGCTTCACAATGTTTCAGAAATACGAGGAGCATTAAACGGTCTGAAAAATATGAGGAGCATGAAACGGTGTTCAAAAACATGAAAACCCTGAAAAGTTGTGAAATATATGAAGAGCTTCAAAATATGGTAAAAATTGGAGGAGCATGAAACGGTCTGAAAAATATGAGGAGCAAGAAACGTTGTGAAAAATATGAAGATCTTCAAAAGATGTCAAAATTATGAGGAGCATGACACGGTCAGAAGTATAGGAGGAGGATGATGCGGATTTGAAAAACATGAAGAGCCTGAAAAGGTGTGACAATTATGAAGCGCTTCAAAAGGTGTCAAAATTATGGGGAGCATTAAACGGTCTGAAAAACAGGAGGAGCATCAAATGGTGTTCAAAGACGTGAAGAGCATGAAAAGGTGTGCAATATAATAAGAGCTTCAAAAGGTGTCAAAAATATGGGGAGCATGAAACGGTGTTAAAAAACATGAAAAGCCTGAAAAGTTGTGAAAAATATGAAGAGCTTCAAAAGGTGTGAAAAATATGAGGAGCATGAAACGGTCTGAAAAATAGGAGGAGCATCAAATGGTGTTCAAAGACGTGAAGAGCATGAAAAGGTGTGCAATATAAGAAGAGCTACAAAAGGTGTCAAAAATATGAGGAGCATGAAACTGTCTGAAAAATAGGAGGAGCATGATTTGGTATTGAAAAACAGAAGGAGCCTGAAAAGGTGTGAAAAATATGAAGAGCTTCAAAAGGTGTCAAAAATATGTGGAGCATGAAACGGTTTAAAAAATAGGAGGAGCATGAATCGGACTTCAAAAACATGAAGAGCCTGAAAAGGTGTGAAAAATATGAAGAGCTTCAAAAGGTGTCAAAAATATGAGGAGCATGAAACGGTCTGAAAAATACTAGGAGCATGAAGTGGTATTGAAAAACAGAAAGAGCCTGAAAAGGTGTGAAAAATATGAAGAGCTTCAAAAGGTGTCAAAAATATGAGGAGCATGAAACGGTTTAAAAAATAGAAGGAGCACGAAACGGTCTTCAAAAATATGAAGTGCCTGAAAAGGTGTGAAAAATATGAAGAGCTTCAAAAGGTGTCAAAAATATGAGGAGTATGAAACGGTTTAAAAAATAGAAGGAGCACGAAACGGTCTTCAAAAACATGAAGAGCCTGAAAAGGTGTGAAAAATATGAAGAGCTTCAAAAGGTTTCAAAAATATGAGGAGCATGAAACAGTGTTCAAAAACATGAAAAGCCTGAAAAGTTGTGAAATATATTAAGAGCTTCAAAAGGTGTCAAAAATGTGAGGAGCATGAAACGGTCTGAAAAATAGGAGCAGCATGAAGCGGATTTGAAAAACGTGAAGAGGCTTAAAAGATGTGAAAAATATGAAGCACTTCAAAAAGTTTCAAAAATATAAGGAGCATGAAACGGTCTGAAAAATAGGAGGAGCATGAAACGCTTTTCAAATCGTGAAGAGCCTGAAAAGGTGTGAAAAATATGAAGAACTTCAAAAGCTGTCAAAAATATGAGGAGTATGAAACGGTGTTCAAAAACATGAAAAGCCTGAAAATGTGTGAAATATATGAAGAGCTCCAAAAGGTGTTCAAAAATAGGAGGAGCATGAAGCGGTGTAGAAAAACCTGAAGAGGCTGAAAAGGTGTGAAAAATATGAAGATCTTCAAAAGGTGTCAAAAATATGAGGAGCATGACACGGTCAGAAATATAGCAGGAGCATGAAGTGGTGTTGAAAACATGAAGAACCTGAAAAGTTGTGAAATGATGAAGAGCTTCAAAAGGTGTCAAATATATGAGCAGCATGAAACGTTCTGAAAAATTGGAGGTGCAAGAAACGATGTTCAAAACATGAAGAGCCTGAAAAGGTGTGAAAAATATAGAGAGCTTCAAAAGGTGTCAAAAATATGAGGAGCATGAAACGGTCTGAAATATAGGTGGAGCATGAAGTGATGTTGAGAAACATGAAGAGCCTGATAAGGTGTGAAATATATGAAAAGCTTCCAAAATGTGTCAAAAATATGAGGAGAATGAAACTGTCTGAAAAATAGGAGGAGCATGAAGCGGTTTTGAAAAACATGAAAAGACTGAAAGTGTGTGAAAAATATGAAGAGCTTCAAAAGGTGTCAAAAATATGAGGAGCATGAAACGGTCTGAAAAATAGGAAGAGCATGAAGTGGTGTTGAAAAACGTGAAGAGCCTGAAAAGGTGTGAAAAATATGAAGAGCTTCAAAAGGTGTCAAAAATATGAGGATCAAGAAACGGTCTGAAAATTAGGAGGAGCATGAAGCGTTGTTTAAAAACATGAAGAGCCTGAAAAAGTGTGAAAATATGAAGAGCTTCAAAAGGTGTCAAAAATATGAGGAGCATGAAACGGTCTGAAAAATAGGAGTAGCATGAATTGGTGTTCAAAAACATGAAGAGCCTGTTAAGCTGTGAAAAACATGAAGAGCTTCAAAAGGTGTCAAAATTATGAGGAGCATGAAACGGTCTGATATATAGGAGGAGCATGAAGCGGTGTTGAAAAACATGAAGAGCCTGAAAAGGTGTGAAAAATATGAAGAGTTTCAAAAGCGGTCAAAAACATGAGGAGCGTGAAACGGTGTGAAAAATAGGAGAAACATGAAACGGTGTTCCAAAACATGAAGAGCCTGAAAAGGTGTGAAAAATATGAAGAGCTTCAAAAGGTGTCAAAAATATGAGGAACATGAAACGGTCTGAAAAATAGGAAGAGCATGAAATGGTGTTCAAAACCATGAAGAGCCTGAAAAGGTGTGAAAAATATGAAGAGATTCAAAGGGTGTCAAAAATATGAGGAGCATGAAACGGTCTGATAAATAGAAGGAGCAAGAGACCGTGTTCAAAAACATGAAGAGCCTGAGAGGTTTGAAAAATATGAAGAGCTTGAAAAGGTGGCAAAAATATGAGGAGCATTAAACGGTCTCAAAAATAGGAGGAGCATGAAGCGTTTTTGAAAAACATGAAGAGCCTGAAAAGGTGTGAAAAATATGAAGAGCTTCAAAATTATCAAAAATATGAGGAGCATGACACGGTCTGAAAAATAGGAGGACCATGAAGCGGTGTTGAAAAACATGAAGAGCCTGAAGGTGTGAAATACATGAAGAGCTTCAAAAGGTGTCAAAAATATGAGGAGCATGAAACGGTCTGAAAAATAGGAGTAGCATGAAGAGGTGTTGAAAAACATGAAGAGCATGAAAAGTTGTGAAAAATATGAAAAGCTTCAAAATGTGTGAAAAATATGTGGAGCATGAAACGGTATCAAAAATAGGAGCAGCATGATGCGATGTTGAAAAACATGTATAGCCTGAAAATGTGTGAAATATACGAAGAGCTTCAAAGGTGTCAAAAATAAGAGGAGCATGAAACGGTCTGAAAAATAGTAGGAGCATGAAGCCGTGTTGAAAAATATGACGAGCCTGAAAAGGTGTGAAAAAATATGAAGAGCTTCAAATGGTGTCAAAAATTTGAGGAGCATGAAACGGTCTGAAAAAGAGGAGGAGCAAGAAGCGGTTTTGAAAAACATGAAGAGCGTGTAAAGGTGCGAAATATATGAAGAGCTTCAAAAGGTGCCAAAAATATGAGGAGCATGAATCGGTCTGAAAAATAGGAGGAGCATGAATCGGTGTTCAAAAACATGAAGAGCCTGAAAAGGTGTGAAATATATGAAGAGCCTCAAAGGTGTCAAAATTATGGGGAGCAAGAAACGGTCTGAAAAATAGGAGGACCTTAAGCGGGTTGAAAAATATGAAGAGCCTGAAAACATGTGAAAAATATGAAGAGCTTCAAAAGGTGTCAAATATATGAGGAGCATGAAACGGTCTGAAAAATTGGAGAAGCATGAAGTGGTGTTGAAAAATATGAAGAGCCTGAAAAGGTGCGAAATATATGAAGAGCTTCAAATGGTGTCAAAAATATAAGGAGCATTAAACGGTCTGAAATATAGGAGGAGCATGAAAATGTGTTAAAAAACATGAAGAGCTTCAAAATGTGTGAAACATATGAGGAGCATGAAACGGTCTGAAAAATAGTAGGATCATGAAACGGTGTTCAAAAACATGAAGAGCCTGGAAAGGTGTGAAAAATATGAAGAGCTTCAAAAAGTGTCCAAAATATGAGGAGCCTGAAACGGTCTGAAAAATAGGAGGAGCATGAAGTGGTGTTGAGAAACATGAAGAGCCTAAAAAAGTTATGAAACATATGAGGAGAATGAAACGGTCTGAAAAATAGGAGGAGCATGAAGTGGTGTAGAAATACATGAAGACCCTGAAAAAGTGTGAAATATATGAAGAGCTTCAAAAGGTGTCAAAAATATGAGGACCATGAAACGTTCTGAAAAATATGAGGAGCAAGAAACTGTTTTCAAAAACATGAAGAGCCTCAAAAGGTGTGAAAAGTACGAAGAGCTTCAAACTGTGTCAAAAATATGATGAGCATGAAACGGTCTGAAAAATAGGAGGAGCATGAAGTGGTGTTGAAAAACATGAAGAGCCTGAAAAAGGTGTGAAACATATGAGGAGCATGAAATGGTCTGAAAAATAGGAGTCTCATGAGACGGTGTTGAAATACATGAAAAGCCTGAAAAGGTGTGAAAAATATGAAGAGCTTCAAAGGATGTCAAAAATATGAGGAGCTTGAAAATGTCTGAAAAATAGGAAGAGAATGAAGCGGTGTAGAAAAACATGAAAAGCATGAAAAGGTGTGAAAAATATAAAGAGCTTCAAAAGGTGTCAAAAAGATGAGGAGCATGAAACAGTCTGAAATAAAGGAGGAGAATGAAGCAGTGTTGAAAAACATGAAAAGCCTGAAAAGGTGTGAAAAATATGAAGAACTTCAAAAGGTGTCAAAAATATGAGGAGCATGAAACGGTCTGAAAAAGAGGATGAGCAAGAAGCGGTGTTGAAAACATGAAGAGCCTGAAAAGGTTTGAAAAATGTGAAGAGCTTGCAAAGGTGTCAAAAATATGAGGGGCATGAAACTGTCTGAAAAATAGGAGGAGCATGAAACGTTGTTCAAAAACATGAAGAGCCTGAAAAGGTTTGAAAAATGTGAAGAGCTTGAAAAGGTGTCAAAAATATGAGCAGCATGAAACGGTCTGAAAAAGAGGATGAGCAAGAAGCGGTGTTGAAAACATGAAGAGCCTGAAAAGTTGTTAGAAATATGACGAGCTTCAAAAGATATCCAAAATATGAGGAGCATGAAACGGTTTGAAAAATAGAAGGAGCATGATGTGGTGTTGAAAACAAGAAGTGCATAAAATGTGTGAAAAATATGAAGAGCTTCAAAAGATATCAAATATATGAGGAGCATGTAACGGTCTGAAAATTAGGAGGAGCATGAGGTGGTGTTCAAAAACATGAAGAGCCTGAAAAGGTGTGAAAAATATGAAGACCTTCAAAAGGTGTGAAAAATATGAAGAGCTTCAAAAGGTGTCAAAAATTAGATTAGCTTGAAAGGGTGTGACAAATAGGAGGAGCATGAAGTGGTGTTGAAAAACATCAAGAGCCTGAAAAGGTGTGAAATATATGAACAACTTCAAAAGGTGTGAAAAATATGAAGAGCTTCAAAAGGTGTCAAAAATATGGGGAGCATGAAAAGGTCTGAAAAATAGCAGGAGCATGAAACGGTGTTGAAAAACATGAAGAGCCTGAAAAGGTGTGAAAAATATGAAGAGCTTCAAAAGGTGTGAATTATATGAGGAGCATGAAATGTTCTGAAAAATAGGAGGACCATGAAGCCGTGTTCAAAAACATGAAGAACCTGAAAAGGTGTGAAAAATATGAAGAGCTTCAAAACGTGTCAAAAATGAGATGGGCATGAAACGGTCTGAATAATAGGAGGAGCATGAAGCGGTGTTGAAAAAAATGAAGCGCCTGAAAAGGCATGAAATATATGAAGAGCTTCAAAAGGTGTAAAAATATGAGGAGCATGAAACGGTCTGAAAAATAGGAGGATCATGAAGCGGTGTTCAAAAACATGAAGAGCCTGATAAGGTGTGAAAAATATGAAGAGCCTGAAAACGTGTGAAAAATATGAAAAGTTTCTAAAGGTGTCAAAAATATGAGGAACATGAAACGGTCTGAAAAATAGGAGGAGCATGAAGTGGTGTTGAAAAACATGAAGAGCTTGAAAAAGTGTGAAAAATATGAAGAGCTTCAAAAGGTTTCAAAATATGAGGAGCATGAAACCGTCTGAAAAATAGGAGGAGCATGAAACGGTGTTCAAAAACATGAAGAGCCTGAAAAGGTGTGAAAAATATGAAGAGCTTCAAAAGGTGTGAAATACATGAGGAGCATGAAACTCTCTGAAAAATAGAAGGAGCATGAAGTGGTGTTCAAAAACATGAAGAGTCTGAAAAGGTTTGAAAAATATGAAGAGCTTCAAAATGTGTGAAAAATATGAGGAGCATGATATGGTTTCAAAAATAGATTTACCATGAAGCGGTTTTCAAAACATGAAGAGCCTGAAAAGTTTTGAAAAATATGAAAAGCTTCAAAATGTGTCAAAAATGAGATGAGCATGAAACGTTCTGAAAAATAGGAGGTGCATGAAGCGGTGTTGAAAAACATGAAGAGCCTGAAAAGGTGTGAAAAATATGAAAGCTTCAAAAGGTGTCAAAAATATGAGGAGCATGAAACGGTCTGAAAAATAGGAGGAGCCTGAAGCGGTGTTGAAAAACATGAAGAGCCTGAAAAGGAGTGAAAAATATGAAGAGCTTCAAAAGGTGTCAAAATTACAAGGAGCATGAAACGGTCTGAAAAATAGGAGGATTATGAAACGGTGTTCAAAAACATGAAGAGTCTGAAAAGGTGTGAAAAATATGAAGAGCATCAAAAGGTGTCAAAAATATGAGGAGCATGAAACGTTCTGAAAAATAGGAGGAGCAAAAAAGGTTGTTGAAAAACATGCAGAGCCTGAAAAAGTGTGAAAAATATGAACAGCTTCAAAAGATGTGAAAAATATGAAGAGCTTCAAAAGGTGTCAAAAATGAGATGAGCATGAAACCGTCTGAAAAATAGGAGGAGCATGAAGCGGTGTTGAAAAACATGAAGAACCTGAAAAGGTGTGAGAAATATGAAGAGCTTCAAAAGGTGTCAAAAATATGAGGAGCATGAAACGGACTGAAAAATACGAGGAGCATGAAGTGTTGTTGAAAAACATGAAGAGCCTGAAAAGGTGTGAAATATATGAAGAGCTTCAAAAGGTGTCAAAAATGAGAAGAGTATGAAACTGTCTGAAAAATAGGAGGAGCATGAAGCGGTGTTGAAAAACATGAAGAACCTGAAAAGGTGTGAATAATATGAAGAGCTTCAAAAGGTGTCAAAATTATGAGGAGCATGAAACATTCTGAAAAATAGGAGGAGCATGAAGCGGTGTTCAAAAACATGAACAGCCTGAAAAGGTGTGAAAAATATGAAGACCTTCAAAAGGTGTGAAAAATATGAAGAGCTTCAAAAGGTGTCAAAAATTAGATTAGCTTGAAAGGGTGTGACAAATAGGAGGAGCATGAAGTGGTGTTGAAAAACATCAAGAGCCTGAAAAGGTGTGAAATATATGAACAACTTCAAAAGGTGTGAAAAATATGAAGAGCTTCAAAAGGTGTCAAAAATATGGGGAGCATGAAACGGTCTGAAAAATAGCAGGAGCATGAAACGGTGTTGAAAAACATGAAGAGCCTGAAAAGGTGTGAAAAATATGAAGAGCTTCAAAAGGTGTGAATTATATGAGGAGCATGAAATGTTCTGAAAAATAGGAGGACCATGAAGCCGTGTTCAAAAACATGAAGAACCTGAAAAGGTGTGAAAAATATGAAGAGCTTCAAAAGGTGTCAAAAATGAGATGAGCATGAAACGGTCTGAATAATAGGAGGAGCATGAAGCGGTGTTCAAAAACATGAAGAGCCTGAAAAGGTGTGAAAAATATGAAGAGCTTCAAAAGGTGTCAAATATATGAGGTGCATGAATCGGTCCGAAAAAGAGGAGGTTCATGAAGCGGTGTTGAAAAACATGAAGAGCCTGAAAAGGTGTGAAAAATATGAAAAGCTTTAAAAGGTGTCAAAAATATGAGGAGCATGAAACGGTCTGAAAAATAGGACGAGCACAAGCGATGTTCAAAAACATGCACAGCCTGAAAAGGTGTGAAAAATATGAAGAGCTTCAAAAGGTGTGAAAAATATGAAGAGCTTCAAAAGGTGTCAAAAATATGAGGAGCATGAAATGGTCCGAAAAATAGGACGAGCATAAGCGATGTTCAAAAACATGCACAGCCTGAAAAGGTGTGAAAAACATGAAGACCTTAAAAAGGTGTGAAAAATATGAAGAGTTTCAAAAGGTGTAAAAAATTAGATTAACTTGAAAGGGTGTGAAAAATAGGAGGAGCATGAAGTGGTGTTGAAAAACATCAAGAGCCTGAAAAGGTGTGAAATATATGAACAGCTTCAAAAGGTGTGAAAAATATGAAGAGCTTCAAAAGGTGTCAAAAAGGAGATCTGCATGAAACGGTCTGAAAAATAGGAGGAGCATGAAGTGTGTTGAAAAAAATGAAGAGCCTGAAAAGGTGTGAAAAATATGAAGAGCTTCAAAAGGTGTCAAAAATATGAGGAGCATGAAACGGTTTGAAAAATTGGACGAGCATGAAGCGGTGTTCAAAAACATGAAGAGCCTGAAAAGGTGTGAAAATTATGAAGAGCTTCAGAAGGTGTCAAAAAAATGAGGAGCATGAAATGGTCTGAAAAATACGAGGAGCATGAAGTGGTGTTGAAAACCATGAAGAGGCTGAAAAGGTGTGAAAAATATGAAGAGCATCAAAAGGTGTCAAAAATATGAGGAGCATGAAACGGTCTGAAAAATAGGACGAGCACAAGCGATGTTCAAAAACATGCACAGCCTGAAAAGGTGTGAAAAATATGAAGAGCTTCAAAGGTGTGAAAAATATGAAGAGCTTCAAAAGGTGTCAAAAATTAGATTAGCATGAAAGGGTCTGAAAAATAGGAGGAGCATGAAGTGGTGTTGAAAAACATGAAGAGCCTGAAAAGGTGTGAAATATATGAACAGCTTCAAAAGGTGTGAAAAATATGAAGAGCTTCAAAATGTGTCAAAAATATGATGAGCATGAAACCCTCTTAAAAATAGGAGGAGGAAGAAGCGATCTTCAACAACATGAAGAGCCTGAAAAGGTGTGCAAAATATGAAGAGCTTCAAAAGGTGTGAAATACATGAGGAGCATGAAACGGTGTTCAAAAACATGCAGAGACTGAAAAGGTGTGAAAAATATGAAGAGCCTCAAAACGTGTCAAAAATATGAGAAGTACGAAACGGTATGATAAATAGCAGGAGCATGAAGCGGTGTTGAAAAAAATGAAGAGTCTGAAATCGTGTGAAAAATATGAAGATCTTCAAATTATGAAAATTATGAAGAGCTTCAAAAGGTGTGAAAACTATGAGGAACTTGATACGGTCTGAAAAATAGGAGGAGCATGAAGCGGAGTTGAAAAACATGAAGAGCCTGAGAAGGTGTGAAAAATATGAAGAGCTTCAAAACGTGTCAAAAATATGAGGAACATGAAACGGTCTGAAAAATAGGAGGATTATGAAACGGTGTTCAAAAACATGAAGGGCCAGAAAAGGTGTGGAAATTATGAAGAGCCTCAAAACGTGGCAAAAATATGAGAAGTATGAAACGGTATGATAAATAGCAGGAGCATGAAGCGCTGTTGAAAAACAGGAAGAGTCTGAAATGGTGTGAAAAATATGAAGAGCTTCAAAAATGTGAAAAATATGAAGAGATTCAAAAGGTTTGAAAAATATGAAGAGCTTCAAAAGGTTTCAAAAATGAGAAGAGCTTGAAACGGTCTGAAAATTAAGAGGAGCATGAAGCGGTGTTGAAAAACATGAAGAGCCTGAAAAGTGTGAAAAATATGAAGAGCTTCTAAAGGTGTCAAAAATATGAGGAGCATGACACGGTCTAAAAAATAGGAGGAGCATGAAGTGGTGTTCAAAAACATGAAGAGCCTGAAAAGGTGTGAAAAATATGAAGAGCTTCAAAAGGTGTCAAATTATGAGGAGCATGAAACGGTCTGAAAAATAGGAGGATTATGAAACGGTGTTCAAAAACATGAAGAGCCTGAAAAGGTGTGACAAATATGAAGAGCTTCAAAATGTGTCAAAAATATGAGGAGCATGAAATGGTCTGAAATAAAGGAGGAGCATGAAGCGGTGTTGAAAAACATGAAGAACCTGAGAAGGTGTGAAAAATGTGAAGAGCTTCCAAAGGTGTGAAATACATGAGGAACATGAAACGGTCTTAAAAATAGGAGGAGCATGAAGCGGTGTTCAAAAACATGAAGAGCCTGAAAAGGTGTGAAAAATATGAACAGCTTCAAAATGTGTGAAAAATATGAGGAGCATGAAACGGTCTGAAAAATAGGAGGAGGATGAAGCGGTGTTCAAAAACATGAAGAGCCTGAAAAGGTGTGAAAAATATGAAGAGCTCTAAAAGCTGTGAAAAATATGAGGAGCATGAAACCGTCTGAAAAACAGAAGCAGCATGAAACGGTGTTGAAAAACATGAAGAGCCTCCAAACATGTGAAAAATATGAAGAGCTTCAAAAGGTGTGAAATATATGAAGAGCTTCAAAAGGTGTCAAAAATGAGATGAGCATGAAACGGTCTGAAAAATAGGAGGAGCATGAAACGGTGATCAGAAACATGAAGAGCCTGAAAAGGTGTGAAAAATATGAAGAGATTCAAAAGGTGTCAAAAATATGAAGAGCCTGAAAAGGTGTGAAAAATATGAACAGCTTCAAAAAGTGTCAAAAATATGAGGAGCATGAAACGGTCTGAAAAATAGGAGGAGCAGGAAGCGGTGTTGAAAAACGTGAAGAGCCTGAAAACGCGAGAAAAATATGAAGAGCTTCAAAAGGTGTGAAAAATATGAAGAGCTTCAAATGTGTCAAAAATGAGATGAGCATGAAACGGTCTGAAAAATAGGAGGAGCATGAAGTGGTGTTGAAAAAAAGAAGATACTGAAAAGGTGTGAAAAATATGAAGAGCATCAAAAGGTGTCAAAAATATGAGGAGAATGAAACGGTCTCAAAATAGGAGGAGTATGAAGCGGTGTTCAAAAACATGAAAAGCCTGAAAAGTTGTGAAAAATATGAAAAGCTTCAAAAGGTGTCAAAAATATGAGGAGCATGAAAAGGTGTGAAAATTATGAAGAGCTTCAAAATATGTCAAAAATATGACGAGGATGAAACCCTCTTAAAAATAGGACGATCATGAAGCGGTGTTCAAAAACATGAAGAGCCTGAAAAGGTGTGCAAAATATGAAGAGCTTCAAAAGGTGTGAAATATATGAGAAGCATGAAACGGTGTTCAAAAACATGCAGAGACTGAAAAGGTGTGAAAAATATGAAGAGCTTCAAAAAGTGTCAAAAATTAGATTAGCATGAAAGGGTCTGAAAAATAGGAGGAGCCTGAAGTGGTGTTGAAAAACATGAAGAGCCTGAAAAAGTGTGAAAAATATGAAGAGCTTCAAAAATATGAAAATTATGAAGAGTTTCAAAAGGTGTAAAAAATATGAAGAGCTTCAAAAGATGTCAAAAATGAGATGAGCATGAAACGGTCTGAAAAATAGGAGGAGCATGAAGTGGTGTTGAAAATCATGAAGAGCCTGAAAAGGTGTGAAAAATATGAAGAGCTTCAAAAGGTGTCAAAAATATGAGGAGCATGAAACGGTCTGAAAAATACGAGGAGCATTAAGTGGTGTTGAAAACCATGAAGAGACTGAAAAGGTGTGAAAAATATGAAGAGCTTCAAAAGGTGTCAAAAATATGAGGAGCATGAAACGTTCTGAAAAATAGGAGGAGCCTGAAGCGGTGTTCAAAAACATGAAGAGCCTGAAAAGGTGTGAAAAATATGAATAGCTTTAAAAGGTGTCAAAAATATGAGGAGCATGAAACGTTCTGAAAAATAGGAGGATCATGAAACAGTGTTCAAAACATGAAGAGGCTGAAAATGTGTGAAAAATATGAAGAGCCTCAAAACTTGTCAAAAATATGAGGAGTATGAAACGGTCTGAAAAACAGGAGGAGCATGAAACGGTGTTGAAAAACATGAAGAACCTGAAAAGGTGTGAGAAACATGAAGAGCTTCAAAAGGTTTGAAATACATGAGGAGCATGAAACGGTCTGAAAAATAGTAGGACCATGAAGCGTTGTTCAAAAACATGATGGGCCTGAAAAGGTGTGAAAAATATGAAGAGCTTCAAAGGTTGTCAAAAATATGAGGAATATGAAACGGTATGATAAATAGCAGGAGCATGAAGCGGTGTTGAAAAACATGAAGAGCCTGAAGGTGTGAAATACATGAAGAGCTTCAAAAGGTGTCAAAAATATGAGGAGCATGAAACGGTCTGAAAAATAGGAGTAGCATGAAGAGGTGTTGAAAAACATGAAGAGCATGAAAAGTTGTGAAAAATATGAAAAGCTTCAAAATGTGTGAAAAATATTTGGAGCATGAAACGGTATCAAAAATAGGAGCAGCATGATGCGATGTTGAAAAACATGTATAGCCTGAAAATGTGTGAAATATACGAAGAGCTTCAAAGGTGTCAAAAATAAGAGGAGCATGAAACGGTCTGAAAAATAGTAGGAGCATGAAGCCGTGTTGAAAAATATGACGAGCCTGAAAAGGTGTGAAAAATATGAAGAACTTCAAAAGGTGTCAAAAATATGAGGAGCATGAAACGGTCTGAAAAAGAGGATGAGCAAGAAGCGGTGTTGAAAACATGAAAAGCCTGAAAAGGTGTGAAAAATATGAAGAACTTCAAAAGGTGTCAAAAATATGAGGAGCATGAAACGGTCTGAAAAAGAGGATGAGCAAGAAGCGGTGTTGAAAACATGAAGAGCCTGAAAAGGTTTGAAAAATGTGAAGAGCTTGCAAAGGTGTCAAAAATATGAGGGGCATGAAACTGTCTGAAAAATAGGAGGAGCATGAAACGTTGTTCAAAAACATGAAGAGCCTGAAAAGGTTTGAAAAATGTGAAGAGCTTGAAAAGGTGTCAAAAATATGAGCAGCATGAAACGGTCTGAAAAAGAGGATGAGCAAGAAGCGGTGTTGAAAACATGAAGAGCCTGAAAAGTTGTTAGAAATATGACGAGCTTCAAAAGATATCCAAAATATGAGGAGCATGAAACGGTTTGAAAAATAGAAGGAGCATGATGTGGTGTTGAAAACAAGAAGTGCATAAAATGTGTGAAAAATATGAAGAGCTTCAAAAGATATCAAATATATGAGGAGCATGTAACGGTCTGAAAATTAGGAGGAGCATGAGGTGGTGTTCAAAAACATGAAGAGCCTGAAAAGGTGTGAAAAATATGAAGACCTTCAAAAGGTGTGAAAAATATGAAGAGCTTCAAAAGGTGTCAAAAATTAGATTAGCTTGAAAGGGTGTGACAAATAGGAGGAGCATGAAGTGGTGTTGAAAAACATCAAGAGCCTGAAAAGGTGTGAAATATATGAACAACTTCAAAAGGTGTGAAAAATATGAAGAGCTTCAAAAGGTGTCAAAAATATGGGGAGCATGAAAAGGTCTGAAAAATAGCAGGAGCATGAAACGGTGTTGAAAAACATGAAGAGCCTGAAAAGGTGTGAAAAATATGAAGAGCTTCAAAAGGTGTGAATTATATGAGGAGCATGAAATGTTCTGAAAAATAGGAGGACCATGAAGCCGTGTTCAAAAACATGAAGAACCTGAAAAGGTGTGAAAAATATGAAGAGCTTCAAAACGTGTCAAAAATGAGATGGGCATGAAACGGTCTGAATAATAGGAGGAGCATGAAGCGGTGTTGAAAAAAATGAAGCGCCTGAAAAGGCATGAAATATATGAAGAGCTTCAAAAGGTGTAAAAATATGAGGAGCATGAAACGGTCTGAAAAATAGGAGGATCATGAAGCGGTGTTCAAAAACATGAAGAGCCTGATAAGGTGTGAAAAATATGAAGAGCCTGAAAACGTGTGAAAAATATGAAAAGTTTCTAAAGCTGTCAAAAATATGAGGAACATGAAACGGTCTGAAAAATAGGAGGAGCATGAAGTGGTGTTGAAAAACATGAAGAGCTTGAAAAAGTGTGAAAAATATGAAGAGCTTCAAAAGGTTTCAAAATATGAGGAGCATGAAACCGTCTGAAAAATAGGAGGAGCATGAAACGGTGTTCAAAAACATGAAGAGCCTGAAAAGGTGTGAAAAATATGAAGAGCTTCAAAAGGTGTGAAATACATGAGGAGCATGAAACTCTCTGAAAAATAGAAGGAGCATGAAGTGGTGTTCAAAAACATGAAGAGTCTGAAAAGGTTTGAAAAATATGAAGAGCTTCAGAATGTGTGAAAAATATGAGGAGCATGATATGGTTTCAAAAATAGATTTACCATGAAGCGGTTTTCAAAACATGAAGAGCCTGAAAAGTTTTGAAAAATATGAAAAGCTTCAAAATGTGTCAAAAATGAGATGAGCATGAAACGTTCTGAAAAATAGGAGGTGCATGAAGCGGTGTTGAAAAACATGAAGAGCCTGAAAAGGTGTGAAAAATATGAAAGCTTCAAAAGGTGTCAAAAATATGAGGAGCATGAAACGGTCTGAAAAATAGGAGGAGCCTGAAGCGGTGTTGAAAAACATGAAGAGCCTGAAAAGGAGTGAAAAATATGAAGAGCTTCAAAAGGTGTCAAAATTACAAGGAGCATGAAACGGTCTGAAAAATAGGAGGATTATGAAACGGTGTTCAAAAACATGAAGAGTCTGAAAAGGTGTGAAAAATATGAAGAGCATCAAAAGGTGTCAAAAATATGAGGAGCATGAAACGTTCTGAAAAATAGGAGGAGCAAAAAAGGTTGTTGAAAAACATGCAGAGCCTGAAAAAGTGTGAAAAATATGAACAGCTTCAAAAGATGTGAAAAATATGAAGAGCTTCAAAAGGTGTCAAAAATGAGATGAGCATGAAACCGTCTGAAAAATAGGAGGAGCATGAAGCGGTGTTGAAAAACATGAAGAACCTGAAAAGGTGTGAGAAATATGAAGAGCTTCAAAAGGTGTCAAAAATATGAGGAGCATGAAACGGACTGAAAAATACGAGGAGCATGAAGTGTTGTTGAAAAACATGAAGAGCCTGAAAAGGTGTGAAATATATGAAGAGCTTCAAAAGGTGTCAAAAATGAGAAGAGTATGAAACTGTCTGAAAAATAGGAGGAGCATGAAGCGGTGTTGAAAAACATGAAGAACCTGAAAAGGTGTGAATAATATGAAGAGCTTCAAAAGGTGTCAAAATTATGAGGAGCATGAAACATTCTGAAAAATAGGAGGAGCATGAAGCGGTGTTCAAAAACATGAACAGCCTGAAAAGGTGTGAAAAATATGAAGACCTTCAAAAGGTGTGAAAAATATGAAGAGCTTCAAAAGGTGTCAAAAATTAGATTAGCTTGAAAGGGTGTGACAAATAGGAGGAGCATGAAGTGGTGTTGAAAAACATCAAGAGCCTGAAAAGGTGTGAAATATATGAACAACTTCAAAAGGTGTGAAAAATATGAAGAGCTTCAAAAGGTGTCAAAAGTATGGGGAGCATGAAACGGTCTGAAAAATAGCAGGAGCATGAAACGGTGTTGAAAAACATGAAGAGCCTGAAAAGGTGTGAAAAATATGAAGAGCTTCAAAAGGTGTGAATTATATGAGGAGCATGAAATGTTCTGAAAAATAGGAGGACCATGAAGCCGTGTTCAAAAACATGAAGAACCTGAAAAGGTGTGAAAAATATGAAGAGCTTCAAAAGGTGTCAAAAATGAGATGAGCATGAAACGGTCTGAATAATAGGAGGAGCATGAAGCGGTGTTCAAAAACATGAAGAGCCTGAAAAGGTGTGAAAAATATGAAGAGCTTCAAAAGGTGTCAAATATATGAGGTGCATGAATCGGTCCGAAAAAGAGGAGGTTCATGAAGCGGTGTTGAAAAACATGAAGAGCCTGAAAAGGTGTGAAAAATATGAAAAGCTTTAAAAGGTGTCAAAAATATGAGGAGCATGAAACGGTCTGAAAAATAGGACGAGCACAAGCGATGTTCAAAAACATGCACAGCCTGAAAAGGTGTGAAAAATATGAAGAGCTTCAAAAGGTGTGAAAAATATGAAGAGCTTCAAAAGGTGTCAAAAATATGAGGAGCATGAAATGGTCCGAAAAATAGGACGAGCATAAGCGATGTTCAAAAACATGCACAGCCTGAAAAGGTGTGAAAAACATGAAGACCTTAAAAAGGTGTGAAAAATATGAAGAGTTTCAAAAGGTGTAAAAAATTAGATTAACTTGAAAGGGTGTGAAAAATAGGAGGAGCATGAAGTGGTGTTGAAAAACATCAAGAGCCTGAAAAGGTGTGAAATATATGAACAGCTTCAAAAGGTGTGAAAAATATGAAGAGCTTCAAAAGGTGTCAAAAAGGAGATCTGCATGAAACGGTCTGAAAAATAGGAGGAGCATGAAGTGTGTTGAAAAAAATGAAGAGCCTGAAAAGGTGTGAAAAATATGAAGAGCTTCAAAAGGTGTCAAAAATATGAGGAGCATGAAACGGTTTGAAAAATTGGACGAGCATGAAGCGGTGTTCAAAAACATGAAGAGCCTGAAAAGGTGTGAAAATTATGAAGAGCTTCAGAAGGTGTCAAAAAAATGAGGAGCATGAAATGGTCTGAAAAATACGAGGAGCATGAAGTGGTGTTGAAAACCATGAAGAGGCTGAAAAGGTGTGAAAAATATGAAGAGCATCAAAAGGTGTCAAAAATATGAGGAGCATGAAACGGTCTGAAAAATAGGACGAGCACAAGCGATGTTCAAAAACATGCACAGCCTGAAAAGGTGTGAAAAATATGAAGAGCTTCAAAGGTGTGAAAAATATGAAGAGCTTCAAAAGGTGTCAAAAATTAGATTAGCATGAAAGGGTCTGAAAAATAGGAGGAGCATGAAGTGGTGTTGAAAAACATGAAGAGCCTGAAAAGGTGTGAAATATATGAACAGCTTCAAAAGGTGTGAAAAATATGAAGAGCTTCAAAATGTGTCAAAAATATGATGAGCATGAAACCCTCTTAAAAATAGGAGGAGGAAGAAGCGATGTTCAACAACATGAAGAGCCTGAAAAGGTGTGCAAAATATGAAGAGCTTCAAAAGGTGTGAAATACATGAGGAGCATGAAACGGTGTTCAAAAACATGCAGAGACTGAAAAGGTGTGAAAAATATGAAGAGCCTCAAAACGTGTCAAAAATATGAGAAGTACGAAACGGTATGATAAATAGCAGGAGCATGAAGCGGTGTTGAAAAAAATGAAGAGTCTGAAATCGTGTGAAAAATATGAAGATCTTCAAATTATGAAAATTATGAAGAGCTTCAAAAGGTGTGAAAACTATGAGGAACTTGATACGGTCTGAAAAATAGGAGGAGCATGAAGCGGAGTTGAAAAACATGAAGAGCCTGAGAAGGTGTGAAAAATATGAAGAGCTTCAAAACGTGTCAAAAATATGAGGAACATGAAACGGTCTGAAAAATAGGAGGATTATGAAACGGTGTTCAAAAACATGAAGGGCCAGAAAAGGTGTGGAAATTATGAAGAGCCTCAAAACGTGGCAAAAATATGAGAAGTATGAAACGGTATGATAAATAGCAGGAGCATGAAGCGCTGTTGAAAAACAGGAAGAGTCTGAAATGGTGTGAAAAATATGAAGAGCTTCAAAAATGTGAAAAATATGAAGAGATTCAAAAGGTTTGAAAAATATGAAGAGCTTCAAAAGGTTTCAAAAATGAGAAGAGCTTGAAACGGTCTGAAAATTAAGAGGAGCATGAAGCGGTGTTGAAAAACATGAAGAGCCTGAAAAGTGTGAAAAATATGAAGAGCTTCTAAAGGTGTCAAAAATATGAGGAGCATGACACGGTCTAAAAAATAGGAGGAGCATGAAGTGGTGTTCAAAAACATGAAGAGCCTGAAAAGGTGTGAAAAATATGAAGAGCTTCAAAAGGTGTCAAATTATGAGGAGCATGAAACGGTCTGAAAAATAGGAGGATTATGAAACGGTGTTCAAAAACATGAAGAGCCTGAAAAGGTGTGACAAATATGAAGAGCTTCAAAATGTGTCAAAAATATGAGGAGCATGAAATGGTCTGAAATAAAGGAGGAGCATGAAGCGGTGTTGAAAAACATGAAGAACCTGAGAAGGTGTGAAAAATGTGAAGAGCTTCCAAAGGTGTGAAATACATGAGGAACATGAAACGGTCTTAAAAATAGGAGGAGCATGAAGCGGTGTTCAAAAACATGAAGAGCCTGAAAAGGTGTGAAAAATATGAACAGCTTCAAAATGTGTGAAAAATATGAGGAGCATGAAACGGTCTGAAAAATAGGAGGAGGATGAAGCGGTGTTCAAAAACATGAAGAGCCTGAAAAGGTGTGAAAAATATGAAGAGCTCTAAAAGCTGTGAAAAATATGAGGAGCATGAAACCGTCTGAAAAACAGAAGCAGCATGAAACGGTGTTGAAAAACATGAAGAGCCTCCAAACGTGTGAAAAATATGAAGAGCTTCAAAAGGTGTGAAATATATGAAGAGCTTCAAAAGGTGTCAAAAATGAGATGAGCATGAAACGGTCTGAAAAATAGGAGGAGCATGAAACGGTGATCAGAAACATGAAGAGCCTGAAAAGGTGTGAAAAATATGAAGAGATTCAAAAGGTGTCAAAAATATGAGGAGCATGAAACGGTGTTGAAAAACATGAAGAGCCTGAAAAGGTGTGAAAAATATGAACAGCTTCAAAAAGTGTCAAAAATATGAGGAGCATGAAACGGTCTGAAAAATAGGAGGAGCAGGAAGCGGTGTTGAAAAACGTGAAGAGCCTGAAAACGCGAGAAAAATATGAAGAGCTTCAAAAGGTGTGAAAAATATGAAGAGCTTCAAATGTGTCAAAAATGAGATGAGCATGAAACGGTCTGAAAAATAGGAGGAGCATGAAGTGGTGTTGAAAAAAAGAAGAGACTGAAAAGGTGTGAAAAATATGAAGAGCATCAAAAGGTGTCAAAAATATGAGGAGAATGAAACGGTCTCAAAATAGGAGGAGTATGAAGCGGTGTTCAAAAACATGAAAAGCCTGAAAAGTTGTGAAAAATATGAAAAGCTTCAAAAGGTGTCAAAAATATGAGGAGCATGAAAAGGTGTGAAAATTATGAAGAGCTTCAAAATATGTCAAAAATATGACGAGGATGAAACCCTCTTAAAAATAGGACGATCATGAAGCGGTGTTCAAAAACATGAAGAGCCTGAAAAGGTGTGCAAAATATGAAGAGCTTCAAAAGGTGTGAAATATATGAGGAGCATGAAACGGTGTTCAAAAACATGCAGAGACTGAAAAGGTGTGAAAAATATGAAGAGCTTCAAAAAGTGTCAAAAATTAGATTAGCATGAAAGGGTCTGAAAAATAGGAGGAGCCTGAAGTGGTGTTGAAAAACATGAAGAGCCTGAAAAAGTGTGAAAAATATGAAGAGCTTCAAAAATATGAAAATTATGAAGAGCTTCAAAAGGTTTGAAATACATGAGGAGCATGAAACGGTCTGAAAAATAGTAGGACCATGAAGCGTTGTTCAAAAACATGATGGGCCTGAAAAGGTGTGAAAAATATGAAGAGCTTCAAAGGTTGTCAAAAATATGAGGAATATGAAACGGTATGATAAATAGCAGGAGCATGAAGCGGTGTTGAAAAACATGAAGAGTCGGAAATCGTGTGAAAAATATGAAGAGCTTCAAAAATGTGACAAATATGAAGAGCTTCAAAAGGTGTGAAAAATATGAAGAGCTTCAAAACGTGTCAAAATGAGATGAGCATGATACGGTCTGAAAAATAGGAGAAGCATGAAGTGATGTGGAAAAACATGAAGAGCCTGAAAAGTTGTGAAAAATATGAAGAGCTTCAAAAGATGTCAAAAATATGAGGAGCATGAAACTGTCTGAAAAAGAGGAGGAGCATGAAGAAGTGTTCAAAAACATGAAGAGCCTGAAAAGGTGTGAAAAATATGAAGAGCTTCAAAAGGTGTCAAAATATGAGGAGCATGAAACGATCTGAAAAACAGGAGAAGCAAGAAGCGGTGTTGAAAACATGAAGAGACTGAGAAGGTGTGAAAAATATGAAGAGCTTCAAAAGGTGTGAAATATATGAGGTGCAAGAAATGGTCTGAAAAATAGGAGGAGCATTAAGCGTTGTTGAAAAACATGAAGAGCCTGAAAAGGTGTGAAAAATATGAAGAGCTTCAAAAGGTGTCAAAAATATGAGGAGCATGAAACGTTCTGAAAAATAGGAGGAGCATGAAGCAGTATTGAAAAACATGAAGAGCCTGAAAACGTGTGAAAAATATATAGAGCTTCAAAAGGTGTGAAAAATATGAAGAGCTTCAAAAGGTGTCAAAAATATGAGGAGCATGAAACGGTCTGAAAATTATAAGAAGCATGAAGCGGTGTTCAAAAACATGAAGAGCCTGAAAAGGTGTGAAAGATATGAAGAGCTTCAAAATGTATGAAATACATGAGGAGCATGAAACGGTCTGAAAACTAGGAGAAGCATGAAGTGATGTGGAAAAACATGAAGAGCCTGAAAAGGTGTGAAAAATATGAAGAGCTTCAAAAGGTGTCAAAAATATGAGGAGCATGAAACTGTCTGAAAAAGAGGAGGAGCATGAAGAAGTGTTCAAAAACATGAAGAGCCTGAAAAGGTGTGAAAAATATGAAGAGCTTCAAAAGGTGTCAAAATATGAGGAGCATGAAACGATCTGAAAAATAGGAGGAGCATGAAGCGGTGTTGAAAACATGAAGAGATTGAAAAGGTGTGAAAAATATGAAGAGCTTCAAAAGGTGTCAAAAAAATGAGGAGTATGAAACGGTCTGAAAAATAGGAGGAGCATGATGTGCTGTTGAAAAACATGAAGAGGCTGAAAAGGTGTGAAAAATATGAAGAGCTTCAAAAGGTGTGAAAAATATGAGGAGCATGTTACGGTAGAAAAAATAGGAGGAGCATGAAGCTGTGTTCAAAAACATGAAGAGCCTGAAAAGGTGTGAAAAATATGAAGAGCCTCAAAACGTGGCAAAAATATGAGGAGTATGAAACGGTATGATAAATAGCAGGAGCATGAAGCGGTTTTGAAAAACATGAAGAGTCTGAAATCGTGGGAAAAATATGAAGAGCTTCAAAAATGTGAAAATTATGAAGAGCTTCAAAAGGTGTAAAACATATGAACAGCCTCAAAAGGTGTCAAAAATTAGATGAGTATGAAACGTTCTAAAAAATAGGAGGAGCAACAAGTAGTGTTGAAAAAAATGAAGAGCCTGAAAAGGTGTCAAAAATATGAAGAACTTCAAAAGCTGTGAAAAATATGAGGAGCATGATACGGTCTGAAAAATAGGAGGACCATGAAGCAGTGTTCAAAAACATGAAGAGCCGGAAAAGCTGTGAAAAATATGCAAAGCTTCAAAAGGTGTCAAAAATGAGACGAGCATGAAACGTTCTGAAAAATAGGAGGAGCAAGAAGCAGTATTGGAAAACATGAAGAGCCTGAAAACGTGTGAAAAATATGAAGAGCTTCAAAAGGTGTGAAAAATATGAAGAGCTTCAAATGGTGTCAAAAATATGAGGAGCATGAAACGGTCTGAAAATTATAAGAAGCATGAAGCGGTGTTCAAAAACATGAAGAGCCTGAAAAGGTGTGAAAGATATGAAGAGCTTAAAAAGGTGTCAAAAATATGAGGAGCATGAAACGGTCTGAAAAATAGGAAGATTATGAAACGGTGTTCAAAAACATGAAGAGCCTGAATGGCTGTTAAAAATATGAAATGCCTCAAAACCTGTCAAAAATATGAGGAGCATGAAACGGCCTCAAAAATAGGCGGAGCATGAAGCGGTGTTGAAAAACATGAAGAGCCTGAAAAGCAGTAAAATATATGAAGAGTTTCTAAAGGATTCAAAAATATGAGGATCATGAAACGGTCTGCAAAATAGGAGGAGCATGAAAAGTTGTTCAAAAACATGAAGAGCCTGAAAAGGTGTGAAAAATATGAAGAGCTTCAAAAGGTGTTAAATAAATGAGGAGCATGAAACGGTCTGAAAAATAGGAGGAGCATGAAGCGGTGTTCAAAAACATGAAGAGCCTGAAAAGGTGTGAAAAATATGAAGAGCTTCAAAATGTGTCAAAAATATGAGGAGCATGAAACGGTCTGAAAAATAGGAGGAGCATGAAGCGGTGTTGAAAAACGTGAAGAGCCTGAAAACGCGTGAAAAATATGAAGAGCTTCAAAAGGTGTGAAAAATATGAAGAGCTTCAAATGTGTCAAAAATGAGATGAGCATGAAACGGTCTGAAAAATAGGAGGAGCATGAAGTGGTGTTGAAAAAAAGAAGAGACTGAAAAGGTGTGAAAAATATGAAGAGCATCAAAAGGTTTCAAAAATATGAGGAGAATGAAACGGTCTCAAAATAGGAGGAGAATGAAGCGGTGTTCAAAAACATGAAGAGCCTGAAAAGTTGTGAAAAATATGAAAAGCTTCAAAAGGTGTCAAAAATATTAGGAGCATGAAAAGGTGTGAAAATTATGAAGAGCTTCAAAATATGTCAAAAATATGACGAGGATGAAACCCTCTTAAAAATAGGACGATCATGAAGCGGTGTTCAAAAACATGAAGAGCCTGAAAAGGTGTGCAAAATATGAAGAGCTTCAAAAGGTGTGAAATATATGAGGAGCATGAAACGGTGTTCAAAAACATGCAGAGACTGAAAAGGTGTGAAAAATATGAAGAGCTTCAAAAAGTGTCAAAAATTAGATTAGCATGAAAGGGTCTGAAAAATAGGAGGAGCCTGAAGTGGTGTTGAAAAACATGAAGAGCCTGAAAACGTGTGAAAAATATGAAGAGCTTCAAAAAGTGTCAAAAATTAGATTAGCATGAAAGGGTCTGAAAAATAGGAGGAGCATGAAGCGGTGTTCAAAAACATGAAGAGCCTGAAAAGGTGTGAAATATATGAAGAGCTTCAAAAGGTGTGAAAAATATGAGGAGCAGGATATGGTTTGAAAAATAGGATTAGCATGGAGCGGTGTTCAAAAACATGAAGAGCCTGAAAGGTTGTGAAAAATATGAAAAACTTCAAAAGGTGTCAAAAATGAGATGAGCATGAAACGGTTTGAAAAATAGGACGTGCATGAAGCGGTGTTGAAAAACATGAAGAGCCTGAAAAGTTGTGAAAAATATGAAGAGTTTCAAAAGGTGTCAAAAATATGAGGAGCATGAAACGGTCTGAAAATAGGAGGAGCATGAAGCGGTGTTCAAAAACATGAAGAGCCTGAAAAGGTGTGAAAAATATGAAGAGCTTCAAAAGGTGTCAAAATATGAGGAGCATGAAACGGTCTGAAAAATCGGAGGAGCATGAAGCATTGTTGAAAAACATGAAGAGCCTGAAAAAGTGTGAGAAATATGAAGAGCTTCAAAAGGTGTTAAAAATATGAGTAGCATGAAACGGTCTGCAAAAAAGGAGGAGCATGAAGTGGTGTTGAAAAAGATGAAGAGCCTGAAAAGGTGTTAAAAATATGAAAGCTTCAAAAGGTGTCAAAATTATGAGAAGCATGAAACGGTCTGAAAAATAGGAGGAGCATGAAGCGCTGTTGAAAATCATAAAGAGCCTGAAAAGTTGTGAAAAATATGAAGAGCTTCAAAAGATGTGAAAAACATGAAGAGCTTCAAAAGGTGTCAAAATGAGATGAGCATGAAACGGTCTGAAAAATAGGAGGAGCATGAAGTCGTGTTGAAAAAAAGGAAAAGTCTGAAAAAGTGTGAAATATATGAAGAGCTTCAAAAGGTGTCAAAAATATGAGGAGAATGAAACGGTCTGAAAAATAGGAGGAGCATGAAGCGATGTTGAAAAACATGAATTGTCTGAAAACGTGTGGAAAATATGAAGAGATTCATAAATGTGAAAAATATGAAGAGCTTCAAAAGGTGTGAAAAATATGAAGAGCTTCAAAATGTGTCAAAAGAGATAAGCATGAAAAGTTCTGAAAAATAGGAGGAGCATGAAGCGGTGTTGAAAATCATGAAGAGCCTGAAAACGTGTGAAAAATATGAAGACCTTCAAAATTTGTCAAAAATATGAAGAGCTTCAAAAGGTGATAAAATGAGATGAGCATGAAACGATCTGAAAAATAGGAGGAGCATGAAGTGGTGTTGAAAAAATGAAGAGCCTGGAAAGGTGTGAAAAATATGAAGAGCTTCAAAAGGTGTGAAAAATATGAGGAGCATGAAACGATCTGAAAAATAGAAGGAGCATCAAACGGTGATCAAACACATGAAGAGCCTGAAAAGGTGTTGAAAATATGAAGAGCTTCAAAAGGTGTGAAATACATGAGGAGCATGAAATTCTCTGAAAAATAGGAGGAGCATGAAGCGGTGTTCAAAAACATGAAGAGCCTGAAAAGTTGTGAAAAATATGAAAAGCTTCAAAAGGTGTCAAAAATGAGATGAGCATTAAACGGTCTGAAAAATAGGAATAACATGAAACGGTGTTGAAAATCATGAAGAGCCTGAAATAGTGTGAAAAATATAAAGAGCTGCAAAAGGTGTCAAAAATATGAGGAGCATGAAACGTTCTGAAAAAGAGGAGGAGCATGAAGCGGTGTTGAAAAACATGAAGAGCCTGAAAAGCTGTGTAAAATATGAAGAGGTTCTAAAGGTGTCAAAAATATGAGGAGCATGAAACGGTCTTAAAAATAGGCGGATTATGAAACGGTGTTCAAAAACATGAGGAGCCTGAAAAGGTGTGAAAAATACGAAAAGCCTCAAAACCTGTCAAAAATATGAGGAGCATGAAACTGTCTGAAAAATAGCAGGGGCATGAAGCGGTGTTGAAAAACATGAAGAGTCTGAAAACGTGTGAAAATATGAACAGCTTCAAACATATGAAAAATATGAAGAGCTTCAAAAGGTGTGAAAAATATGAAGAGCTTCAAAAGGTGTCAAAAATGAAATGAGCATGAAACGATCCGAAAAATACGAGGAGCATGAAGCGGTGTTGAAAATCATGAAGAGCCAGAAAAGGCGTGAAAAATATGAAGAGCTTCAATGATGTGAAAAATATGTAGAGCTTCAAAAGGTGTCAAAAATATGAGGAGCATGAAACTGTCTGAATAATAGAAGCAGCATGAAAAGGTGTTGAAAAACATGAAGAGCCTGAAAAGGTGAGAAAAATATGAAGAGCTTCAAAATGTGTCAAAAATATGAAGAGCATGAAACGGTCTGACAAATAGCAGGAGCATGAAGCGGTGTTGAAAAACATTAAGAGTCTGAAAACGTGTGAAAAACATGAAGAGCCTAAAAAGGTGTGAAAAATATGAAGTTTCTAAAGGTGTCTAAAATATGAGGAGCATGAAACGGTCTGAAAAATAGCAGGAGCATGAAGCGTTATTGAAAAACATGAAGAGTCTGAAAACGTGTAAAAAACATGAAGAGCCTAAAAAGGTGTGAAAAATATGAAGAGTTTCTAAAGGTGTCAAAAATATGAGGAGCATGAAACTGTCTGAATAATAGAAGCAGCATGAAACGGTGTTGAAAAACATGAAGAGCCTGAAAACGTGTGAAAAACATGAAGAGCCTTAAAAGGTGTGAAAAATATGAAGAGCTTCAAAATGTTTCAAAAATATGAAGAGCATGAAACGGTTTGAAAAGCAGGAGGATCATGAAGCGGTGTTCATAAACATGAAGAGCCTGAAAAGGTGTGAAAAATATGAAGAGCTTCAAAAGGTATCAAAAATATGAGGAGCATGAAACGGTCTGAAAAATAGGAGGAGCCTGAAACGGTGTTGAAAGACATGAAGAGCCTGAAAAGTCGTGAAAAATATGACAAGCTTCAAAAGGTGTCAAAAATGAGATGAGCATGAAACGGTCTGAAAAATAGGAGGAGCATGAAGCGGTGTTGAAAAATGAAGAGCCTGAAAAGGTGTGAAAAATATGAAGAGCATCAAAAGGTGTCAAATATATGAGGAGCATGAAACGGTCTGCAAAAAAGGAGGAGCATGAAGTGGTGTTGAAAAACTTGAAGAGCCTGAAAAGGTGTGAAAAATATGAAGAGCTTAAAAAGGTGTCAAAAATATGAGGAGCATAAAACGGTCTGAAAAATAAGAGGAGCATGAAGCGGTGTTCAAAAACATGAAGAGCCTGAAAAGGTGTGAAATATATGAAGAGCTTCAAAAGCTGTCAAAAATATTAGGAGAATGAAACGTTCTGAAAAATAGGAGGAGCATGAAGCTGTGTTGAAAAACATGAAGAGTCTGAAAAGGTGTGAAAAATATGAAGAGATTCAAAAAGTGTGAAAAATATGAGGAGCATGAAACGTTCTGAAAAATAGGAGGAGCATGAAGCGGTGTTCAAAAACATGAAGAGCCTGAAAATGTGTGAAAAATATGAAGAGATTCAAAAGGTGTCAAAATTGAGATGAGCATGAAACGGTCTAAAAAATAGGAGGAGCATGAAGTCGTGTTGAAAAAAAAGAAGAGACTGAAAAGGTGTGAAATATATGAAGAGCTTCAAAAGGTGTCAAAAATATGAGGAGAATGAAACGGTCTGAAAAATAGGAGGACCATGAAGCTGTGTGGAAAAACATGAAGAGTCTGAAAAGGTGTGAAAAATATGAAGAGCTTCAAAAGGTGTGAAAAATATGAGGAGCATGAAACGATCTGAAAAATAGAAGGAGCATCAAACGGTGATCAAACACATGAAGAGCCTGAATAGGTGTGGAAAATATGAAGAGCTTCAAAAGGTGTGAAAAATATGAAGAGCTTAAAAAGGTGTCAAAAATATGAGGCGCATGAAACGGTCTGAAAAATAGGATGATTATGAAACGGTGTTCACATACATGAAGAGCCTGAATGGGTGTTAAAAATATGAAAAGCCTCAAAACCTGTCAAAAATATGAGGAGGATGAAACGGTCTGAAAAATAGCAGGAGCATGAAGCGGTGTTCAAAAACATGAAGAGCCTGAAAAGTTGTGAAAAATATGAAAAGTTTGAAAAGGTGTCAAAAATGAGATGAGCATTAAACGGTCTGAAAAATAGGAATAACATGAAACGGTGTTGAAAATCATGAAGAGCTTGAAATAGTGTGAAAAATATAAAGAGCTGCAAAAGGTGTCAAAAATATGAGGAGCATGAAACGGTCTGATAAATAGGTGGAGCATGAAGCTGTGTTCAAAAACATGAAGAGCCTGAAAAGGTGTGAAAAATATGAAGAGCTTCAAAAGGTGTGAAAAATATGAGGAGCATGAAACGGTCTGAAAAATAGAAGCAGCATGAAACGGTGTTGAAACACATGAAGAGCCTGAAAACGTGTGAAAAATATGAAGAGCTTTAAAAGGTGTGAAAAATATAAAGAGCTTCAAAGGTTACAAAAATGAGATGAGGATGAAACGGTCTGAAAAATAGGAGGAGCATGAAGTGGTGGTGAAAAACATGAAGAGCCTGAAAAGGTGTGAAAAATATGAAGATCTTCAAAATGTTTCAAAAATATGAAGAGCATGAAACGGTCTGAAAATCAGGAGGATCATGAAACGGTGGTCAAAAACATGAAGAGCCTGAAAAGATGTGATAAATATGAAGAGCTTCTAAAGATGTCAAAAATATGAGGAGCATGAAACGGTCTGAAAAATAGGAGGAGCATGAAACGGTGATCAAAAACATGAAGAGCCTGAAAAGGTGTGAAAAATATGAAGAGCTTCAAAAGGTGTGAAATACATGAGGAGCATGAAACTCTCTGAAAAAGAGGAGGAGCATGAAGTGCTGATCAAAAACATGAAGAGCCTGAAAAGGTGAGAAAAATATGAAGAGTTTCAAAAGGTGTGAAAAATATGAGGAGCATGATACGGTGGAAAAAATAGGAGGAGCATGAAGCGGAGTTCAAAAACATGAAGAGCCTGAAAAGGTGTGAAATCTATGAAGAGCCTCAAAACGTGTCAAAATATGAGGAGTATGAAACGGTATGATAAATAGAAGGAGCATGAAGCGGTGTTGAAAAACAAGAAGAGTCTGAAATTGTGTGAAAAATATGAAGAGCTTCAAAAATGTGAAAAATATGAAGAGCTTCAAAAGGTGTCAAAAATTACATGAGCATGAAACGGTCTAAAAAATAGGAGGAGCAACAAATAGTGTTGAAAAAAATGAAGAGGATGAAAAGGTGTGAAAAATATGAAGAACTTCAAAAGGTTTGAAAAATATGAGGAGCATTATACGGTCTGAAAAATAGGAGGAGCATGAAGCGGTGTTCAAAAACATGACGAGCCTGAAAAGGTGTGAGAAATATGAACGGCTTCAAAAGGTGTGAAAAATATGAGGAGCATGAAACGGTCTGAAAAATAGGAGGAGCATGAAACGGTGATCAAAAACATGAAGAGCCTGAAATGGTGTGAAAAATATGAAGAGCTTCAAAATGTATGAAATACATGAGGAGCATGAAACGGTCAGAAAACTAGGAGAAGCATGAAGTGATGTGGAAAAACGTGAAGAGCCTGAAAAGGTGTGAAAAATATGAAGAGCTTCAAAAGATGTCAAAAATATGAGGAGCATGAAACTGTCTGACAAAGAGGAGGAGCATGAAGAAGTGTTCAAAAACATGAAGAGCCTGAAAAGGTGTGAAAAATATGAAGAGCTTCAAAAGGTCTCAAAATATGAGGAGCATGAAACGATCTGAAAAATAGGAGGAGCATGAAGCGGTGTTGAAAACATGAAGAGACTGAAAAGGTGTGAAAAATATGAAGAGCTTCAAAAGGTGTCAAAAATATGAGGAGTATGCAACGGTCTGAAAAATAGGAGGAGCATGAAGTGCTGTTGAAAAACATGAAGAGCCTGAAAAGGTGTGAAAAATATGAAGAGCTTCAAAAGGTGTGAAAAATATGAGGAGCATGATACGGTAGAAAAAATAGGAGGAGCATGAAGCTGTGTTCAAAAACATGAAGAGCCTGAAAAGGTGTGAAAAATATGAAGAGCCTCAAAACGTGTCAAAAATATGAGGAGTATGAAACGGTATGATAAATAGCAGGAGCATGAAGCGGTTTTGAAAAACATGAAGAGTCTGAAATCGTGTGAAAAATATGAAGAGCTTCAAAAATGTGAAAAATATGAAGAGCTTCAAAAGGTGTAAAACATATGAAGAGCCTCAAAAGGTGTCAAAAATTAGATGAGTATGAAACGTTCTAAAAAATAGGAGGAGCAACAAGTAGTGCTGAAAAAAATGAAGAGCCTGAAAAGGTGTCAAAAATATGAAGAACTTCAAAAATTGTGAAAAATATGAGGAGCATGATACGGTCTGAAAAATAGGAGGAGCATGAAGCAGTGTTCAAAAACATGAAGAGCCGGAAAAGTTGTGAAAAATATGCAAAGCTTAAAAGGTGTCAAAAATGAGACGAGCATGAAACGGTCTGAAAAATAGGAGGAGCAAGAAGTCGTGTTCAAAACTATGAAGAGCCTGAAAAGGTGTGAAAAAATGAAGATCTTCAAAAGGTGTGAAAAATATGAGGAGCATGATATGGTCTGAAAAATAGGAGGAGCATGAAGCGGTGTTCAAAAACATGAAGAGTCTGAAAAGTTGTGAAAAATATGCAAAGCTTCAAAAGGTGTCAAAAATATGAGGAGCAAGAAATGGTCTGAAAAATAGGAGGAGCATGAAACGGTGTTCAAAAACATGAAGAGCCTGAAAAGGTGTGAAATATATGAAGAGCTTCAAAAGGTGTGAAAAATATGAGGAGCAGGATATGGTTTGAAAAATAGGATTAGCATGGAGCGGTGTTCAAAAACATGAAGAGCCTGAAAAGTTGTGAAAAATATGAAAAACTTCAAAAGGTGTCAAAAATGAGATGAGCATGAAACGGTTTGAAAAATAGGACGTGCATGAAGCGGTGTTGAAAAACATGAAGAGCCTGAAAAGTTGTGAAAAATATGAAGAGCTTCAAAAGGTGTCAAAAATATGAGGAGCATGAAACGGTCTGAAAATAGGAGGAGCATGAAGCGGTGTTCAAAAACATGAAGAGCCTGAAAAGGTGTGAAAAATATGAAGAGCTTCAAAAGGTGTCAAAATATGAGGAGCATGAAACGGTCTGAAAAATCGGAGGAGCATGAAGCATTGTTGAAAAACATGAAGAGCCTGAAAAAGTGTGAGAAATATGAAGAGCTTCAAAAGGTGTCAAAAATGAGATGAGCATGAACCCGTCTGAAAAATAGGAGGAGCATGAAGCGCTGTTGAAAGACATGAAGAGCCTGAAAATGTGTGAGAAATATGAAGAGCTTCAAAAGGTGTCAAAAATATGAGGAGCATGAAACGGTCTGCAAAAAAGTAAGAGTATGAAGTAATGTTGAAAAACTTGAAGAGCATGAAAAGGTGTGAAAAATATGAAGAGGTTCAAACTTGTGAAATACATGAGTGTCATGAAACGGTTTGAAAAATTGGAGGAGCATGAAGCAGAGTTCGAAAACTTGAAGAGCGTGAAAAGGTTTGAAAACTATGAAGAGCTCAAAAAGTGTCAAAAATATGAGGAGCATGAATCGGTCTGAAAAATAGGAGGAGCATGAAAGGGTGTTGAAAAACTTGAAGATCCTAAAAAGCTGTGAAAAATATGAAGAGCTTCAAAAGGTGTGAAATATATGAGAAGAATGAAACGGTCTGAAAAAAGGAGGATCATGAAGCGGTGTTCAAAAACATGAAGAGCCTGAATAGGTGTGAAAAATATGAAGAGCTTCAAAAGGTGGGAAATACATGAGGAGCATGAAACTGTCTGAAAAATAGGAGGAGCATGAAGTGGTGTTCAAAAACATGAAGAGCCTGAAAATGTGTGAAAAATATGAAGAGGTTCAAAAAGTGTGAAAAACATGAGGAGCATGATACGGTCTGAAAAATAGGAGGAGCATGAAGTGGTGTTCAAAAACATGAAGAGCCTGAAAAGTTGTGAAAAATTTGAAAAGATTCAAAAGGTGTTCAAAAATATGAGGAGCATGAAACGGTCTGAAAAAGAGGAGAAGCATGAAGCGGTGTTGAAAAACATGAAGAGCCTGAAAACGTGTGAAAAATATGAAGAGCTTCAAAAGGTATGAAAAATATGAAGAGCTTCATAAGGTGTCAAAAATATGAGGAGCACGAAACGGTCTGAAAAATAGGAGGAGCATGAAGCGGTGTTGAAAAACATGAAGAGCCTGAAAAGTTGTTAAAAATATGAAGAGCTTCGAAAGGTGTCAAAAATATGAGGAGCATGATACAGTCTGAAATATAGGAGGAGGATGAAGTAGTGCTGAAAAACATGAAGAGCCTGAAAAGGTGTGAAAAATATGAAGAGCTTCAAAAGTTGTCAAAAATATGAGGAGAATGAAACGGTCTGACAAATAGGAGGATCATGAATCGGTGTTGAAAAAAATGAAAAGCCTGAAAATGTGTGAAAAATGTGAAGAGCTTGCAAAGGTGTCAAAAATAGGAGGAGCATGAAACGGTCTGAAAATAGGAGGACCATGAAACGCTGTTCAAAAATATGAAGAGCCTGAAAAGGTGTGAATAATATGAAGAGCTTCAAAAGGTGTGAAAAACATGAGGAGCATGAAACGGTCTGAAAGATAGGAGGAGCAGGAAGCGGTGTTGAAAAACTTGAAGAGCCTGAAAAGGTTTGAAAAATATGAAGAGCTTCAAAAGGTGTGAAAAATAGGAGGAGGATGAGGCGGTTTTCAAAAACATGAAGAGCCTGAAAAGGTTTGAAAAATACGAAGAGCTTTAAAAATTGTCAAAAATATGAGGAGAATGAAACAGTCTGAAAAATAGGAGCAGCATGAAACGGTGTTCAAAAACATGAAGAGCCTGAAAAGGTGTGAAAAATATGAAGAGCTTCAAAATGTTTCAAAAATATGAGGAGCATGAAACGGTCTGAAAAATAGGAGGAGCATGAAGCGGTGTTCAAAACATGAAGAGCCTGAATAAGTGTGAAAAATATGAAGAGCTTCAAAAGGTTTGAAAAATATGAAGAGCCTGAAAGGTGTGAAAAATATGAAGAGCTTCAAAAGGAGTCAAAAATATGAGGAGCCTGAAATGGTCTGAAAAATAGGAGGAGCATGAAGCGGTGTTGAAAAACATGAAGAGCCTGAAAACTTGTGAAATATATGAAGAGCTTCAAAAGGTGTGAAAAATATGAAGAGCTTGACAAGGTGTCAAAAATGATATGAGCATAAAACGGTCTGAAAAATAGGAAGAGCATGAAGCGGTGTTGAAAAACATGAAGATTCTGAAAAGGTGTGAAAAATACGAAGAGCTTCGAAACGTGTCAAAAATATGAGGAGCATGAAACGGTCTGAAATATAGGAGGATCAGGAAGCGGTGTTCAAAAACATGAGGAGCCTGAAAAGGTGTGAAAAATATGAAGAGCTTCAAAGGTGTAAAAAATATGAGGAGCATGAAACGGTCTGAAAAATAGGAGGAGCATGAAACGGTTTTCAAAAACATGAAGAGCCTGAAAGTTGTGAAAAATAGGAAGAGCTTCAAAAGGTGTGAAATACATGAGGAGCATTAAAGTGTCTGAAAAATAGGAGGAGCATGAAGGTGTGTTCAAAAACTTGAGAGCCTGAAAATGTGTGAAAAATATGAAGAGCTTTAAAAGGTGTGAAAAATACGAGGAGCATAAAACGGTCTGAAAAATAGTAGGAGCATGATGCGGTGATGAAAAATATGAAGAGCCTGAAAAGGTGTGAAAAATATGAAGAGCTTCAAATAGTTTGAAAAATAGGAGGAGCATGAAGCGGTGTTCAAAAACATGAAGAGCCTGAAAAGGTGTGACTAATATGATGAGCTTCAAAAGGTTTGAAAAATAGGAGGAGCATGAAGCGGTGTTCAAAAACATGAAGAGCTTCAAAAGGTATGAAAAATAAGAGCTTCAAAAGGTGTCAAAAAAAGAGTTGAGCATGAAACGGTCTGAAAAATAGGAGGAACATGAAGCGGTGTTGAAAAACTTGAAGAGTCTGAAAAGGTGTGAAAAATACGAAGAGCTTCAAAACGTCTCAAAAATATGAGGAGCATGAAACGGTCTGAAATATAGGAGGAGGATGAAGTGGTGTTGAAAAACATGAAGAGCCTGAAAAGGTGTGAAAAATGTGAAGAGCTTCAAAAGGCGTCAAAAATATGAGGAGCATGAAACGGTCTGAAAAATAGGAGGATCATGAAACGGTGATCAAAACATGAAGAGCCTCAAAAGGTGTGAAAAATATGAGGAGCATGAAACGGTCTGAAAAAGATGAGGAACATGAAGCGGTGTTGAAAAACATGAAGAACCTGAAAAGGTGTGAAAAATATGAAGAGCTTCAAAAGGTGTCAAAAATATGAGGAACACGATACGGTCTGAAAAATAGGAGGAGCATGAAGTGGTGTGGAAAAACATGAAGGGCCTGAAAAGGTGTGAAAAATATGAAGAGCTTCAAAAGGTGTGAAATACGTGAGGAGCATGAAACTCTCTGAAAAATAGGAGGAGCCTGAAATGGTGTTCAAAAACATGAATAGACTGAAAACGTGTGAAAAATATGAAGAGCTTCAAAAGGTGTGAAAAATATGAGGAGCATGATACGGTCTGAAAAATAGGAGGAGCATGAAGCTGTGTTCAAAAACATGAAGAGCCTGAAAAGTTGTGAAAAATATGAAAAGTTTCAAAAGGTGTCAAAAATGAGATGAGCATGAAACGGTCTGAAAAATAGCAGGAGCATGAAGCGATGTTCAAAAACATGAAGAGCCTGAAAAGTTGTGAAAAATATGAAAGGCTTCAAAAGGTGTGAAAAATATGAGGAGCATGAAACGGTCTGAAAAATCGGAGGAGCATGAAGCGGTGTTGAAAAACATGAAGAGCCTGAAAAGGTGTGAAAAATATGAAGAACTTCAATGGTGTCAAAAATATGAGGAGCATGAAACGGTCTGCAAAAAAGTAGGAGCATGAAGTCATGTTGAAAATCTTGAAGAGCATGAAAATGTGTGAAAAATATGAAGAGGTTCAATGTTGTGAAATACATGAGGATCATGAAACGGTTTGAAAAATTGGAGGAGCATGAAGCAGAGTTTGAAAACATGAAGAGCCTGAAAAGGTTTGAAAAATATGAAGAGCTCAAAAAGTGTCAAAAATATGAGGAGCATGAAACGATCTGAATAATACAAGGAGCATGAAGCAGTGTTCAAAAACATGAAGAGCTTCAAAAAGTATGAAAAATATGAAGAGCTTCAAAAGGTGTCAAAAATATGAGGAGCATGAAACGGTCTGAAAATTAGGAGGAACATGAAGCGGTGTTCAAACACATGAAGAGCCTGAAAATGTGTGAAAATTATGAAGATCTTCAAAAGGTGTCAAAATTATGAGGAACATGAAACGGTTTGAAAAATAGGAGGAGCATGAAACGGTGTTGAAAAACATGAAGAGCCTGAAAAGGTGTGAAAAATATGAAGACCTTCAAAAGCTTTGAAAAATAAGAAGAGCTTCCAAAGGTGTCAAAAATGAGATGAGCATGAAACGGTCTGAAAAATAGGAGGAGCATGAAACGGTGTTGAAAACCTTGAATATCCTAAAAAGCTGTGAAAAATATGAAAAGCTTCAAACGGTGTCAAAAATGCGATGAGCATTAAACGGTCTGAAAAATAGGAATAACATGAAACGGTGTGGAAAATCATGAAGAGCCTGAAAAACTGTGAAAAATATAAAGAGCTTCAAAAGGTGTCAAAAATATGAGGAGCATGAAACGGTCTGATAAAAAGGATGAGCATGAAGCTGTGTTCCAAAACATGAAGATCCTGAAAAGGTGTGAAAAATATGAAGAGCTTCAAAAGGTGTGAAAAATATGAGGAGCATGAAACGGTCTGAAAAATAGAAGCAGCATGAAACGGTGTTGAAAAATATGAAGAGCCTGAAAACGTGTGCAAAATATGAAGAGCTTCAAAAGGTGTGAAAAATATAAAGAGCTTCAAAGGTGACAAAAATGAGATGAGCATGATACGGTCTGAAAAATAGGAGGTGCATGAAGTGGCGGAGAAAAACATGAAGAGCCTGAAAAGGTGTGAAAAATATGAAGAGCTTCAAATGCTTTGAAAAATAGGAGGAGCATGAAGCGGTGTTCAAAAACATGAAGAGCCTGAAAAGGTGTGACAAATATGATGAGCTTCAAAATGTTTGAAAAATAGGAGGAGCATGAAGCGGTGTTCAAAAACATGAAGAGCCTGAAAAGGTTTGAATAATATGAAGAGCGTCAAAACGTGTCAAAAATATGAGGAGCATCAAACGGTCTGAAAAATACGAGGAGCATGAGGCGGTGTTGAAAAACATGAAGAGCCTGAAAACGTGTGAAAAATAAGAAGAGCTTCAAAAGGTGTGAAAAATATGAAGAGCTTCAAAAGGTGGCAAAAATGAGATGAACACGAAACGGTCTGAAAAATAGGCGGAGCATGAAGTGGTGTTGAAAAAAAAGAAGAGACTGAAAAGGTGTGAAATATATGAAGAGCTTCAAAAATGTGAAAAATATGAAGAGGTTCAAAAGGTGTGAAATTCATGAGGTGTATGAAACGGTCTGAAAAATAGGAGCATGAAGTGGTGTTCAAAAACATGAACACCCTGAAACGGTCTGAAAAATACGAGGAGCATGAAACGGTCTGAAAAATAGGAGGAGCATGGAGCGGTGTTCAAAAGCATGAAGAGCCTGAAAAGGTGTGAAAAATAGGAAGAGCTTCAAAAGGTGTGAAATATATGAGGAGCTTGAAACGCTCTGAAAAACAGGAGGAGCATGAAGAAGTGTTGAAAAACATGAAGAGCATGAAAAAGTGTGAAAAATATGAAGAGCTTCAAAAGGTGTGAAAAATATGAAGAGCTTAAAGAGGTGTCAAAAATATGAGGAGCATGAAACGGTCTGAAAAATAGGAGGAGCAAGAAGCTGTGTTGAAAAACAAGAAGAGTCTGAAAAGGTGTGTAATATATGAAGAGCTTCAAAAGGTGTCAAAAATGAGATGATAATGAAGCGGTCTGAAAAACTGGAGGAGCATGAATCGCTGTTGAAAACCATGAAGAGCCTGAAAAGGTGTGAAAAATATGAAGAGCTTCAAAAGGTGTGAAATATATGAAGAGCTTCAAAAGGAGACAAACATATAAGGAGCATGAAACGGTCTGAAAAATAGGAGGAGCATGAAACGGTGTTGAAAAACATGAAGAGCCTGAAAACGTGTGAAAAATATGAAAAGCTTCAAACGATGTCAAAAATGAGATGAGCATTAAACGGTCTGAAAAATAGGAATAACATGAAACGGTGTTGAAAATCATGAAGAGCCTGAAAAACTGTGAAAAATATGAAGAGCTTCAAAAGGTGTGAAAAATATGAGGAGCATGAAACGGTCTGAAAAATAGAAGCAGCATGAAACGGTGTTGAAAAATATGAAGAGCCTGAAAACGTGTGAAAAATATGAAGAGCTTCAAAAGGTGTGAAAAATATAAAGAGCTTCAAAGGGAACAAAAATGAGATGAGCATGATACGGTCTGAAAAATAGGAGGAGCATGAAGTGGTGGTGAAAAACATGAAGAGACTGAAAAGGTGTGAAAAATATGAAGAGCTTCAAAATGTTTCACAAATATGAAGAGCATGAAACGGTCTGAAAAACAGGAGGATCATGAAGCGGTGTTCAAAAACATGAAGAGCCTGAAAAGGTGTGAAAAATATGAAGAGCTTCAAAAGGTGTCAAAAATATGAGGAGCATGAAACGGTCTGAAAAATAGGAGGAGCATGAAACGGTTATCAAAAACATGAAGAGCCTGAAAAGGTGTGAAAAATATGAAGAGCTTCAAAAGGTGTGAAATACATGAGGAGCATGAAACGGGCTGAAAAATAAGAGAAGCATGAAGTGCTGTGGAAAAACATGAAGAGCCTGAAAAGCTGTGAAAAATATAAAGAGTTCAAAAGGTGTGAAATACATGAGGAGCATCAAATGGGCTGAAAAATAGGAGAAGTATGAAGTGGTGTTTAAAAATACGAAGAGCTTGAAAAGGTGTGAAAAATATGAAAAGCTTCAAAAGGTGTCAAAAATGAGATAAGCATGAAACGGTCTGAAAAATAGGATTAACATGAAACGGTGTTGAAAATCATGAAGAGCCTGAAAAACTGTGAAAAATATAAAGAGCTTCAAAAGGTGTCAAAAATATGAGGAGCATGAAACGGTCTGATAAATAGGATGAGCATGAAGCTGTGTTCCAAAACATGAAGATCCTGAAAAGGTGTGAAAAATATGAAGAGCTTCAAAAGGTGTGAAAAATATGAGGAGCATGAAACGGTCTGAAAAATAGAAGCAGCATGAAACGGTGTTGAAAAATATGAAGAGCCTGAAAACGTGTCAAAAATATGAAGAGCTTCAAAAGGTGTGAAGATTATAAAGAGCTTCAAAGGTGACAAAAATGAGATGAGCATGATACGGTCTGAAAAATAGGAGGAGCATGAAGTGGTGGTGAAAAACATGAAGAGATTGAAAATGTGTGAAAAATATGAAGAGCTTCAAAATGTTTCACAAATATGAAGAGCATGAAATGGTCTGAAAAACAGGAGGATCATGAAGCGGTGTTCAAAAACATGAAGAGCCTGAAATGGTGTGAAAAATATGAAGAGCTTCAAAAGGTGTCAAAAATATGAGGAGCATGAAACGGTCTGAAAAATAGGAGGAGCATGAAACGGTGATCAAAAACATGAAGAGCCTGAAAAGGTGTGAAAAATATGAAGAGCATCAAAAGCTGTGAAATATATGAGGAGCATGAAATGGGCTGAAAAATAGGAGAAGCATGAAGTGGTGTTTAAAAATATGAAGAGCCTGAAAATGTGTGAAAAATATGAAGAGCTTCAAAAGGTGTCAAAAATATGAGGAGCATGAAACGTTCTGAAAAATAGGAGGAGCATCAACCTGTGTTCAAAAACATGAAGAGCCTGAAAAGGTGTGAAAAATATGAAGAGCTTCAAAAGGTGTCAAAAATATGAGGAGCATGAAACGTTCTGAAAAATAGGAGGAGCATCAACCTGTGTTCAAAAACATGAAGAGCCTGAAAAGGTGTGAAAAATATGAAAGGCTTCAAAAAGTGTCAAAAATGAGATGAGCATGAACCCGTCTGAAAAATAGGAGGAGCATGAAGCAGTGTTGAAATACATGAAGAGCCTGAAAAGGTGTGAAAAATATGAAAATCTTCAAAAGGTGTCAAAAATGAGATGAGCATGAACCCGTCTGAAAAATAGGAGGAACATAAAACGGTGTTCAAAAACATGAAGGGCCTGAAAAGGTGTGAAATATATGAAAAGCCTCAAAACGTGTCAAAAATATGAGGAGCATGAAACGGTCTGAAAAATAGGAGGAACATGAAGCGGTGTTGAAAAACATTTAGAGACTGAAAACGTGTGAAAAATAAGAAGAGTTTCAAAAGGTGTGAAAAATATGAAGAGCTTCAAAAGGTGTCAAATATATGAGGAACATGAAACGGTCTCAACAATAGGAGGAGCATGAAGTGGTATTGAAATTCATGAAGAGCCTCTAAATGTTTGTAAATATGAAGAGCTTGAAAAGGTGTGAAATACATGAGGAGCATGAGACAGTCTGAAAAATAGGAGGAGCATGAAGCGGTGTGGAAAACATGAAGAGCTTGAAAAGGTGTGAAATATATGAAGAGCTTCAAAAGGTGTGAAAAATATGATGAGCTTTAAAAGCTGTCAAAAATGAGATGAACATGAGACGGTCTGAAAAATAGGAGGAGCATGAAGAGGTTTGGAAAACACGAAGAGCTTGAAAAAGCGTGAAATATATGAAGAGCTTCTAAAGGTGTGAAAAATATGAGGAGCTTCAAAAGGTGTCAAAAATATGACGAGCATGAAATGGTCAGAAAAATAGGAGGAGCATGAAACGGTGTTCAAAACATGAAGGGCCTGAAAAGGTGTGAAAAATATGAAGAGCTTCAAAAGGTGTGAAAAATATGAGGAGCATGAAACGGTCTGAAAAAGAAGAGGAGCATGAAGAGGTGTTCAAAAACATGAAGAGCCTGAAAAGGTGCGAAAAATATGAAGAACTTCAAAAGTTGTTAAAAATATGAGGAGCAAGAAACGGTCTGAAAAATAAAAGGAGCATGAAGCGGTGTTCAAAAAAATGAAGAGCCTGAAAAGGTGTGAAAGATATGAAGGGCTTCAAAAGGTGTCAAAAATATTAGGAGCATGAAACGGTCTGAAAAATAGGAGGAACATAAATGGTGTTCAAAAACATGAAGGGCCTGAAAAGGTGTGAAATATATGAAGAGCCTCAAAACGTGTCAAAATATGAGGAGCATGAAACAGTCTGAAAAATAGGAGGAGCATGAAACAGTGTTGAAACACATGAAGAGACTGAACACGTGTGAAAAATATGAAGAGATTCAAAAGGTGTGAAATACATGAGGAGCATGAAACGGTCTGAAAAATAGGAGGAGCATGAAGCGGTGTTCAAAAACATGAAGAGCCTGAAAAGGTGTGAAATATATGAAGAGATTCAAAAGGTGTCAAAAACATGAGGAGCATGAGACGGTCTGAAAAATAGGAGGAGCATGACGGGGTTCAAAAACATGAAGAGCCTGAAAAGGTGTGAAAAATATGAAGAGTTTCAAAAGATGTGAAAAATATCAAGAGCTTCAAAAGCTCTCAAAAATTAAATGAGCATGAAACGGTCTGAAAAATAGGAGGAGCATGAAAAGGTGTTCAAAAACATGAAGAGCCTGAAAAGGTGTGAAAAATATGAGAGCTTCAAAACGTGTGAAATACATGAGAAGCATGAAACGGTTTGAAAAATAGAAGGAGAATGAAGCTGTGTTGAAAAACATGAAAAGACTGAAAAGGTGTAAAAAATATGAAGAGCTTCAAAAGGTTTCAAAAAAATGAGGAGAATGAAACGGTCTGAAAAATAGGAGGATCATGAAGCGGTGTTGAGAAACATGAAGAGACTGAAAAGGTGTGAAAAATATGAAGAGCCTCAAAACGTGTCAAAAATATGAGGAGCATGAGACGGTCTGAAAAATAGGAGGAACATGACGGGGTTCAAAAACATGAAGAGCCTGAAAAGGTGTGAAAAATATGAAGAGTTTCAAAAGATGTGAAAAATATGAAAAGCTTCAAAAGCTCTCAAAAATTAAATGAGCATGAAACGGTCTGAAAAATCGGAGCAGCATGAAACCGTGTTCAAAAACATGAAGAGCCTGAAAAGGTGTGAAAAATATGAAGAGCTTCAAAACGTGTGAAAAATATGAAGAGCTCCAGAAGGTGTGAAATACATGAGGAGCATGAAACGGTTTGAAAAATAGGAGGATCATGAAACGGTGTTCAAAAACATGAAGAGCCTGAAAAGGTGTGAAAAATATGAGGAGCCTCAAACGTGTCAAAAATACGAGAAGCATGAAACGGTTTGAAAAATAGGAGGAGCATGAAGCGGTTGTGAAAAACATGGAGAGCCTGAAAACGTGTAAAAATATGAAGAGCTTCAAAACGTGTGAAAAATATGAAGAGCTTCAGAAGGTGTGAAATACATGAGGAGCATGAAACGGTCTGAAAAATAGGAGGAGCATAAAACCGTGTTCAAAAATATAAAGAGCCTGAAAAGGTGCGAAAAATATGAAGAGCTTCAAAAGGTGGCAAAAATAGGAGGAGCATGAAACGTTCTGAAAATTAGGAGGAGCATGAAGTGGTGTTGAAAAACATGATGAGCGTGAAAGGTGTGAAAAATATGAAGAGCTTCAGAAGTTGTCAAAAATATAAGGCGCATGAAACGGTCTGAAAATTGGAGGAGCATGAAGCGGTGTTGAAAAACATGAAGAGCCTGAAAAGTTGTGAAATACATGAAGAGCCTTAAAAGGTGTCAAAAATATGAAGAGCATGAAACGGTCTGAACAAAAGGAGGAGCATGAAATGGTCTGAAAAATAGGAAGAGAATGAAGCGGTGTTGAATAACATGAAGAGCATGAAAAGGTGTCAAAAATATGAAGAGCTTCGAATGGTATCAAAACTATGAGGAGCATGAAATGGTCTGAAAAATAGGAAGATAATGAAGCGGTGTTGAAAAACATGAAGAGCCTGAAAATGTGTGAAAAATATGAAGAGCTTCAAAACGTGTGAAATACAAGAGGAGCATGAAACGGTCTGAAAAATAGGAGGAGCATGAAGCGGTGTTGAAAAACATGAAGACCCTTAAAAGGTGTGAAAAATATGAAGAGATTCAAAATGTGTCAAAAATATAAGGAGCATGAGATGGTCTGAAAAATAGCAGGAGCATGAATGGTGTTCAAAAAATGAAGAGCCTGAAAAAGTTTGAAAAATATGATGAGCTTCAAAAGGTGTGAAATACATGAGAAGCATGAAACGGTTTGAAATATAGAAGGAGCATGAATCTGTGTCGAAAAACATGAAGAGACTGAAAAGGTGTGAAAAATATGAAGAGCTTCAGAAGGTGTCAAAAATGAGATGAGCATGAAACGGTTTGAAAAATAGGAGGAGCATGAAGCGGTGTTGAAAAACATGAAGAGCCTGAAAAGGTGTGAAATATATGAAGAGCTTCAAAAGGTGTCAGAAATTAGAGGAGCATGAAACGGTCTGAAATATAGGAGGAGCATGAAGCGGTGGTGAGAAACATGAAGAGCCTGAAAAGGTATTGAAAAATATGAAGAGCTTCAAAAGGTGTCAAAAATATGAGGAACATGAAACGGTCTGAAAAATAGGAGGAGCATGAAGCGCTGTTCAAAAAAATGAAGAGACTGAAAATGTGTGAAAAATATGAGGAGCTTCAAAAGGTGTCAAATTATGAGGAGCATGAAACGGTCTGAAAAATAGGAGGAACATAAAACGGTGTTCAAAAACATGAAGGGCCTGAAAAGGTGTGAAATATATGAAAAGCCTCAAAACGTGTCAAAAATATGAGGAGCATGAAACGGTCTGAAAAATAGGAGGAACATGAAGCGGTGTTGAAAAACATTTAGAGACTGAAAACGTGTGAAAAATAAGAAGAGTTTCAAAAGGTGTGAAAAATATGAAGAGCTTCAAAAGGTGTCAAATATATGAGGAACATGAAACGGTCTCAACAGTAGGAGGAGCATGAAGTGGTATTGAAATTCATGAAGAGCCTCAAAATGTGTGTAAATATGAAGAGCTTGAAAAGGTGTGAAATACATGAGGAGCATGAGACAGTCTGAAAAATAGGAGGAGCATGAAGCGGTGTGGAAAACATGAAGAGCTTGAAAAGGTGTGAAATATATGAAGAGCTTCAAAAGGTGTGAAAAATATGATGAGGTTCAAAAGCTGTCAAAAATGAGATGAACATGAGACGGTCTGAAAAATAGGAGGAGTATGAAGCGGTTTGGAAAACATGAAGAGCTTGAAAAAGTGTGAAATATATGAAGAGCTTCTAAAGGTGTGAAAAATATGAGGAGCTTCAAAAAGTGTCAAAAATATGACGAGCATGAAATGGTCAGAAAAATAGGAGGAGCATGAAACGGTGTTCAAAACATGAAGGGCCTGAAAAGGTGTGAAAAATATGAAGAGCTTCAAAAGGTGTGAAAAATATGAGGAGCATGAAACGGTCTGAAAAAGAAGAGGAGCATGAAGAGGTGTTCAAAAACATGAAGAGCCTGAAAAGGTGCGAAAAATATGAAGAACTTCAAAAGTTGTCAAAAATATGAGGAGCAAGAAACGGTCTGAAAAATAAAAGGAGCATGAAGCGGTGTTCAAAAAAATGAAGAGCCTGAAAAGCTGTGAAAGATATGAAGGGCTTCAAAAGGTGTCAAAAATATTAGGAGCATGAAACGGTCTGAAAAATAGGAGGAACATAAATGGTGTTCAAAAACATGAAGGGCCTGAAAAGGTGTGAAATATATGAAGAGCCTCAAAACGTGTCAAAATATGAGGAGCATGAAACAGTCTGAAAAATAGGAGGAGCATGAAACAGTGTTGAAACACATGAAGAGCCTGAAAAGGTGTGAAAAATATGAAGAGATTCAAAAGGTGTGAAATACATGAGGAGCATGAAACGGTCTGAAAAATAGGAGGAGCATGAAGCGGTGGTGAGAAACATGAAGAGCCTGAAAAGGTATTGAAAAATATGAAGAGCTTCAAAAGTTGTCAAAAATATCAGGAGCATGAAACGGTCTGAAAAATAGGAGGATCATGAAGTGGTGTTCACAAACATGAAGAGCCTGAAAAGGTGTGAAAAATATGAAGAGCCTCAAAACGTGTCAAAAATATGAGGAGCATGAGACGGTCTGAAAAATAGGAGGAGCATGACGGGGTTCAAAATCATGAAGAGCCTGAAAAGGTGTGAAAAATATGAAGAGATTCAAAAGTTGTCAAAAATATGTGGAGCATGAAACGGTCTGAAAAATAGGAGGATCATGAAGCGGTGTTCAAAAACATGAAGAGCCTGAAAAGGTGTGAAAAATATGAAGAGATTCAAAAATTGTCAAAAATATGAGGAGCATGAGACGGTCTGAAAAATAGGAGGAGCAAGACGGTGTTCAAAAACATGAAGAGCCTGAAAAGGTGTGAAAAATATGAAGAGTTTCAAAAGATGTGAAAAATATGAAGAGCTTCAAAAGCTCTCAAAAATTAAATGAGCATTAAAGGGTCTGAAAAATAGGAGCAGCATGAAACCGTGTTCAAAAACATGAAGAGCCTGAAAAGGTGTGAAAAATATGAAGAGCTCCAGAAGGTGTGAAATTCATGAGGAGCATGAAACGGTTTGAAAAATAGGAGGATCATGAAACGGTGTTCAAAAACATGAAGAGCCTGAAAAGGTGTGAAAAATATGAAGAGCTTCAAAAGGTGTCAAAAATATGAGGAGCATGAAACGGTCTGAAAAATAGGAGGAGCATGAAGTGGTGTTGAAAAACATGAAGAGACAGAAAAGGTGTGAAATATATGAAGAGCTTCAAAAGGAGTCAAAAATATGAGGAGTATGAAACGTTCTGAAAAATAGAAGGAGCATGAAACGGTGTTCAAAAACATGAAGTGCCTGAAAAGCTGTGAAAAATATGAAGAGCTTCAAAAGGTTTAAAAAATATGAAGAGCTTCAAAAGCTGTGAAATAGATGAGGAGCATGAAACAGTCTGAAAAACAGGAAGAGCATGAAACCGTGTTCAAAAACATGAAGAGCTTGAAAAGGTGTGAAAAATATGAAGAGCTTCACAAGGTGTGAAATACATGAGGAACATGAAATGGTCTGAAAAATAGGAGGAGCATGAAGCGGTGTTGAGAAACATGGAGAGCCTGAAAATGTGTGAAAAATATGAAGAGCTTCAAAAGTTGTTAAAAATATGAGGAGCATGAAACGGTCTGAAAAATAGGAGGAGCATGAAGCGGTGTTGAGAAACATGGAGAACCTGAAAAGGTGTGAAAAATATGAAGAGCTTCAAAAGGTGTCAAAAATATGAGGAGCATGAAACGGGCTGAAAAATACGAGGAGCATGAAACGGTGTTGAAAAACATGAAGAGCGTGAAAAGGTGTGAAAAATATGAAGAGCTTCAAATGGTGTCAAAAAGATGAGGAGGATGAAACGGTCTGAAAAATACGAGGAGCATGAAGCGAAGTTGAAAAACATGAAGAACCTGAAAAGATGTGAAAAATATGAAGAGATTCAAAAGGTGTCAGAAATGAGAGGAGCATGAAACGGTATGAAAAATAGGAGAAGCATGAAGTGGCTTTGAAAAACATGAAGAGCCTGAAAAGATGTGAAAAATATGAAGAGCTGCAAAAGGTGTCAAAAAGAGGAGGCACATGAAACTGTCTGAAAAATAGGAGGAGCATGAAGTGGTGTAGAAAAACATGAAGAGACTGAAAAGCTGTGAAAAATATGAAGAGCTTCTAAAGGTGTCAAAACTAGGAGGATCCTGAAAAGGTGTGAAAAACAGGAGGAGCATGAAGTTGTGTTGAGAAACATGAAGAGACTGAAAAGGTGTGAAAAATATGAATAGCTTCAAAATTTGTCAAAAACATGAGTAGCATGAAACGGTCTGAAAAATAGGAGGAGCATGAAGCGGTGTGGAAAAACATGAAGAGCCTGAAAAAGTGTGAAAAATATGAAGAGCTTCAAAAGGTGTTCAAACATATGAAGAGCTTCAAAAGTTGTCAAAAATAATGAGGAGAATGAAACGGTATGAATAAGAGGAGGAGCATCACGTGGTGTTCAAAATCATGAAGAGCCTTAAAAGGTGTGAAAAATATGAAGAGCTTCAAAAGGTGTGAAAAAAATGAAGAGCCTCAAAATGTGTCAAAAATATGAGGAGCATGAAACGATCTGAAAAATAGGAGCAGCATGAAACGGTGTTCAAAGACATGAAGAGCCTGAAAAGGTGTGAAAAATATGAAGAGCTTCAAAAGGTGTCAAAAATATGAGGAGCATGAAACGATCTGAAAAATAGGAGGAGCAAGAAGCGGTGTTGAAAAAAATGAAGAGCCTGGAAACGTTTGAAAAATATGAAGAGCTTCAAAATGTGTGGAAAATATGAAGAGCTTCAAAATGTGTCAAAAGTGAGATGAGCATGAAACTGTCTGAAAAATCTGAGGAGCATGAAGTGGTGTTGAAAAACATGAAGAGCCTGAAAATGTGTGAAATATATGAAGAGCTTCAAAAGGTGTCAGAAATGATAGAAGCATGAAACGGTCTGAAATATAGGATGAGCAAGAAGGGGTGTTGAAAAACATGAAGAGCCTGAAAACGTTTGAGAAATATGAAGAGATTCAAAAGGTGTGAAAAATATGAAGAGCTTCAAAAGGTGTCAAAATTGAGATGAGCATGAAACAGTCCGAAAAATAGGAGGAGCCTGAAATCGTGTTCAAAAACATGAAGAGCCTAAAAAGGTGTGAAAAATATAAAGAGCTTCAAAAGGTGTGAACTACATGAGGAGCATGAAACGGTCTGAAAAATAGGAGGAGCATGAAGTGGTGTTGAAAAACATGAAGAGCCTGAAAATGTGTGAAATATATGAAGAGCTTCAAAAGGTGTCAGAAATGAGAGGAGCATGAAACGGTCTGAAAAATAGGAGAAGCATGAAGTGGCATTGAAAAACATGAAGAGCCTGAAAAGGTGTGAAAAATATGAAGAGCTTTAAAAGGTATCAAAAATATGAGGAGCATGAAACGGTCTGAAAAATAGGAGGAGCATGAAACGGTGTTCAAAAACATGAAGAGCATGAAAAGGTGCTAAAAATATGAAGAGCTTCAAAACGTGTCAAAAATATGAGGAGCATGAAACGGTCTGAAAAATAGGAGGAGCAAGAAATGGTTTTCAAAAACATGAAGAGCCTGAAAAGCTGTGAAAAATATGAAGAGCTTCACATGGTGTTAAAAATATGAGGAGCATGAAACGGTCTGAAATATAGGAGTAGAATGAAGCGGTGTTGAAAAACCTGAAGAGCCTGAAAAGGTGTGAAAAATATGAAGAGCTTCAAAAGGTGTGAAAAATATGAGTAGCCTGAAACGGTCTGAAAAATAGGAGGAGAATGAAACGGTGATGAAGAACATGAAGAGCATGAAAAGGTGTCAAAAATATGAAGATCATCAAAGGGTCTGAAAAATAGGAGGAGAATGAAGCGGTGTTCAAAAACATGAAGAGCCTGAAAAGGTGTGAAAAATATGAGGAGCATGAAACGGTCTAAAATATAGGAAGAGGATGAATTGGTGTTGAAAAACATGAAGAGCATGAAAAGGCGTGCAAAATATGAAGAGCCTCAAAAGGTGTGAAAAATATGAGGAGCATGAAAAGGTGTTCAAAAACATGAAAAGGTGTGAAATATATGAGGAGCTTCAAAAGTTGTCAAAAATATGAGTAGCCTGAAACAGTCTGAAAAATAGAGGAGAATGAAACACTGATGAAAAACATGAAGGGCATAAAAAGGTGTGAAAAATATGAAGAGCTTCAAAAGATGTCAAGAATATGAGGAGCATGAAACAGTCTGAAAAATAGGAGGAGCATGAAACGGTGTTGAAAAACATGAACAGCTTGAAAAGGTGTGAAAAATATGAAGAGCTTCAAAATCGTCATAAATATGAGGAGCATTAATCGGTCTGAAAAATAGGAGAAGCATGAAGCGGTGTTGAAAAACATTAAGAGCCTGAAAAGATGTGAAATATATGAAGAGCTTCAAAAGGTGTCAAAAATATGAAGAGCATCAAAGGGTCTGAAAAATAGGAGGACCATGAAGCGGTGTTCAAAAACATGAAGAGTCTGAAAAGGTGTGAAAAATATGAAGAGCTTCAAAAGCTGTGAAAAATACGAGGAGCATAAAACGGTCTGAAAAATAGAAGAAGCATGAAGTGGTGTTGAAAACCATGAAGAGCCTGAAAACGTGTCAAATATATGAAGAGCTTCAAAAGGTGTCAAAAATATGAGGAGCATGAAACGGTCTGAAAATAGGAGGACCACAAGTGGTGTTTGAAAACATGAAGAGCCTGAAAAGGTGTGAAAAATATGAAGAGATTCAAAAGGTGTCAAAAATGTGAGGAGCATGAATCGGTCTCAAAAATATGAGGAGCATCAAGTGGTGTTGAAAAACATGAAGAGCCTGAAAAGGTGTGAAAATTATGAAGAGCTTCAAAAGGTGTCAAAATATGACGAGCATAAATCAGTTTGAACAATAAGAGGAGCATGAAGTGGTGTTGAAAATCATGAAGAACCTGAAAAGTTGTGAAATATATGAAGAGCTTCAAAAGGTGTCAAAAATATGTGGAGCATGAAACGGTCTGAAAAGTAGGAGGAGCATGAAGTGGTGTTGAAAAACATTAAGAGCCTGAAAAGGTGTGAAATATATGAAGAGCTTCAAAAGTTGTCAAAAATATGAGGAAGATAAAACGGTCTGAAAAGTAGGAGGAGCATGAAACGGTGTTGAAAAACATGAAGAGCCTGAAAAGGTGTGAAAAATATGAAGAGCTTCAAAAGATGTCAAAAATATGAAGAGCATCAAAGGGTCTGAAAAATAGGAGGAGCATGAAGCGGTTTTGAAAAACATGAAAAGCCTGAAAACATGTGAAAAATCTGAAGCATTTCAAAAGGTTTCAGAAATATGAGGAGCATGAAACGGTCTGAAAAATAGGAGAAGCATGAAACGGTTTTCAAATCGTGAAGAGCCTGAAAAGGTGTGAATAATATGAAGAACTTCAAAAGCTGTCAAAAATATGAGGCGCATGAAACGGTGTTCAAAAACATGAAAAGCCTGAAAAGGTGTGAAATATATGAAGAGCTTCAGAAGGTGTCAAAAATAGGAGGAGCATGAAGAGGTGAAGAAAAACATGAAGAGCCTGAAAAGGTGTGAAATATATGAAGAGCTTCAAAAGGTGTAAAAAATATGAAGAGCTTGAAACGGTCTGAAAAATAAGAGGATCTGGTTTCCTCAGTGTGTATGCCCAGAAGTGGGATTGCTGGGTCATATGGCAGTTCTATTTCCAGTTTTTTAAGAAATCTCCACACTGTTTTCCATAGGGGCTGTACTAGTGTGCATTCCCACCAACAGTGTAAGAGGGTTCCCTTTTCTCCACACCATCTCCAGCATTTATTGCTTGTAGACTTTTGGATAGCAGCCATCCTGACTGGCATGTAATGGTACCTCATTGTGGTTTTGATTTGCATTTCTCTAATAATGAGTGATGTTGAGCATCTTTTCATGTGTTTGTTATCCATCTGTATGTCTTCTTTGGAGAAATGTCTGTTTAGTTCTTTGGCTCATTTTTTATTGGGTCATTTATTTTTCTGGAATTGAGCTGCAGGATTTGCTTGTATATTTTTGAGATTAATCCTTTGTCTGTTTCTTCATTTGCTATTATTTTCTCCCAATTTGAGGGCTGTCTTTTCACCTTACTTATAGTTTCCTTTGTAGTGCAAAAGCTTTTAAGTTGCATTAGGTCCCATTTGTTTAGTTTTGCTTTTATTTCCAATATTCTGGGAGGTGGGTCATAGAGGATCTTGCTTTGATTTATGTCGGAGAGTGTTTTGCCTATCTTCTCCTCTAGGAGTTTTATAGTTTCTGGTCTTACATTTAGATCTTTAATCCATTTTGAGTTTATTTTTGTGTATGGTGTTAGAAAGTGTTCTATTTTCATTCTTTTACAAGTGGTTGACCAGTTTTCCCAGCACCACTTGTTAAAGAGGTTGTCTTTTTTCCATTGTATATCCTTGCCTCCTTTGTCAAAGATAAGTTGTCCATAGGTTCGTCTGAAAGAGACACGTGCACCCCAATGTTCATCGCAGCACTGTTTATAATAGCCAGGACATGGAAGCAACCTAGATGCCCGTCAGCAGATGAATGGATAAGAAAGCTGTGGTACATATACACCATGGAATATTACTCAGCAATTAAAAAGAATTCATTTGAATCAGTCCTAATGAGATGGATGAAGCTGGAGCCCATTATACAGAGTGAAGTAAGCCAGAAAGATAAAGAACATTAGAGCATGCTGACACATGTATATGGAACTTAGAAAGGTGATAACGATAACCCTATATGCAGAACAGAAAAAGAGACACAGAAATACAGAACAGACTTTTGAACTTTGTGGGAGAATGCGAGGTTGGGATATTTCAAAAGAACAGCATGTATGCTATCTATGGTGAAAGAGATCACCAGCCCAGGTAGGATGCACGAGACAAGTGCTCCGGCTTGGTGCACTGGAAAGACCGAGAGGAATCAGGTGGAGAGGGAGGTGGGAGGGGGGATTGGGATTGGGAATACATGTAAATCCATGGCTGATTCATATCAATGTATGACAAAACCGACTAGGAAAAAAAAATAAAAATAATAAAAAAAATTTAAAAAAAATAACAATAAAAAAAAATAAGAGGAGCATGAAATGGTGTTCAAAAACATGAAGAGCCTGAAAAGGTGTGGAAATTATGAAGAGCTTCAAAAGGTGTCAAATATATGAGGAGCATAAAACGGTCTGAAACACAGGAGGAGCATGAAGCGGTGTTGAAAATCATGAAGAGCCTGAAAAGGTGTGAAAAATATGAAGAGCTTCAAAAGGTGCCAAAAATATGAAGAGCATGAAACGGTCTGAAAAATAGGAGGAGCATGAAATGGTGTTCAAAAACATGAAGACCTGAAAAGGTGTGAAAAATATGAAGAGCTTCAAAAGGTGCCAAAAATATGAGGAGCATGAAACGGTCTGACAAAGTGGAGGAGCATGAAGCGGTGTTGAAAAACATAAAGAGCCTGAAAAGTTGTGAAAAATATGAAGAGCTTCAAAAGGTGTCAAAATATGAGAAGCATGAAACGGTCTGAAAAATAGGAGGAGCATGAAACGGTCTGAAAAATAGGAGGAGCATGAAGCAGTGTTGAAAAACATGAAGAGTCTGAAAAGGTGTGAAAAATATGAAGAGCTTCAAAGGTGTCAAAAATATGAGGAGCATGAAACGGTCTGAAAAATAGGAGGAGCATGAAGCGGTGTTGAAAAACATGAAGAGCCTGAAAAGGTGTGTAAAATATGAAGAGCTTCAAAATATGTGAAATATATGAAGAGCTTCAAAAATTGTCAAAAATGAGATGAGCATTAAACGGTCTGAAAAATAGGAGGAGCAATAAGCGGTGTTGAAAAATATGAAGAGCCTGAAAAGGTGTAAAAAATATGAAGAGCTTCTAAAGGTGTCAAAAATATGAAGAGCTTCAAAAGGTGCCAAAAATGAGATGAGCATTAAACGGTGTGAAAAAAATGAGGAGCATGAAGCGGTGTTGGAAATCATGAAGAGTCTGAAAAGGAATGAAATATACGAGGAGCTTCAAAAGGTGCCAAAAATATGAGTGTCATGAAACGGTCTGAAAATTAGGGGGAGCATGAAGCGGTGTTGAAAACATGAAGAGCCTGAAAAGTTGTCAAAAATATGAAGAGCTTCTAAAGGGGTCAAAAGTAGAGGAGCTTCAAAAGGTGTCAAAAATGAGATGAGCATGAAATGGAGTGAAAATATGAGGAGCATGAAGCCGTTTTGAAAATCATGAAGAGTCTGAAAAGGTGTGAAAAATATGAAGAGCATCAAAAGGTGACAAAAATATGAGGAGAATGAAACGGTCTGAAAAAGAGGAGGAGCATGAAGCGGTGTTGAAAAACATGAAGAGCCTGAAAAGGTGTGAAAAATATGAAGAACTTCAAAATGTGTCAAAAATATGAGGAACATGAAACGGTCTGGAAAATAGGATGAGCATGAAGTTGTGTTGAAAAACATGAAGAGACTGAAAAGGTGTGAAAAATAAGAAGAGGTTCAAAAGGTGTGAAAAATATGACGAGTATGATACGGTCTGAAAAATAAGAGGAGCATGAAGCTCTGTTCAAAAACATGAAGGGCCTGAAAAGTTGTGAAAAATATGAAAAGCTTCAAAAGTTGTCAAAAATATGAGGAGCATGAAACATTCTGAAAAATAGGAGGATCATGAAGCGGTGTTCAAAATCAAGAAGAGGCTGAAAAGGTGTGAAAAATATGAAGAGCTTCAAAACGTGTGAAATACATGAGGAGCATGAAACGGTCTGAAAAATAGGAGGAGCATGAAGCAGTGTTCAAAAACATGAAGAGCCTGAAAAGGTGTGAAAAATATGAAGAGCTTCAAAAAATGTCAAAAATATGAGGAGCATTAAACGGTCTGAAAAATAGGAGCAGCATGAAACGGTGTTCAAAAACATGAAGATCCTGAAAAGGTGTGAAAAATATGAAGAGCTTCAAAACGTGTCAAAAATATGAGGAGCATGAAACGGTCTGAAAATTAGGAGGGGCAAGAAGTGGTGTTGAAAAACATGAACAGCCTGAAAACGTGTGAGAAATATGAAGAGCTTCAAAAGCTGTGAAAAATATGAAGTGCTTCAAAAGGTGTCAAAAATGAGATGAGCATGAAACGGTCTGAAAAATAGGAGGAGCATGAAGTTGTGTTGAAAAACATGAAGAGCCTGAAAATGTGTGAAAAATATGAAGAGCTTCAAAAGGTGTGAAATACATGAGGAGCATGAAATTCTCTGAAATACAGGAGGAGCATGAAGTGGTGTTGAAAAACATGAAGAGGCTGAAAACGTGTGAAAATTATGAGGAGGTTCAAAAGGTGTGAAACCTATGAGGAGCATGATACGGTCTGAAAAATAGGAGGAGCATGTAGCGGTGTTCAAAAACATGAAGAGCCTGAAAAGTTGTGAAAAATATGAAAAGCTTCAAAAGGTGTCAAAAATATGAGGAGCATGGAACGGTCTGAAAAATAGGAGGAGCATGAAGCGGTGTTCAAAAACATGAAGAGCCTGAAAAGGTTTGAAAAATATGAAGAGCTTCAAAAGGTGTCAAAAATATGAGGAGCATGAAACGGTCTGAAAAAAGGGAGGAGCATGAAGCGGTGTTCAAAAACATGAAGAGCCTGAAAAGGTGTGAAAAATATGAAGAGCTTCAAAAGGTGTGAAAAATATGAAGACCTTCAAAAGGTGTCAAAAATTAGATTAGCGTGAAAGGGTTGAAAAATAGGAGGAGCATGAAGCGGTGTTCAAAAACATGAAGAGCCTGAAAAGGTGTGAAAAATATTAAGAGCTTCAAAAGGTGTGAAAAATATGAAGAGCTTCAAAAGGTGTCAAAAATATGAGGAGAATGAAACGGTCTGAAAAATAGGAGGAGCATGAAGTGGTGTTGAAAAACATGAAGATCCTGAAATGGTGTGAAATATATGAAGAGCTTCACAATGTGTGAAAAATATGAGGAGCTTCAAAAAGTGTCAGAAATATGAGGAGCATGAAACGGTCTGAAAAATAGGAGGAGCATGAAATGGTGTTGAAAAACATGAGGAGCCTGAAAAGTGTGAAAAATATGAAAAGCTTCAAAAGGTGTCAAAAATATGAGGAGCATGAAACGCTCTGAAAAATAGGAGGAGCATGAAGCGGTGTTGAAAAACATGAAGAGCCTGAAAAGGTGTGAAAATATGAAGAGCTTCAAAAGCGGTCAAGAATAGGAGGAGCACGAAACGGTCTGAAAAATAGGAGGAGTGTGAAGCGGTGTTAGAGAACATGAAGAGCCTGAAAAAGTGTGAAAAACATGAAGAGCTTCAAAAGGCGTCAAAAATATGAGGAGAATGAAACGGTCTGAAAAATAGGAGGAGCATGAGCGGTGTTGAAAAGCATGAAGAGCCTGAAAAACTGTGAAAAATATGAAGAGGTTCAAAAATGTGAAAAATATGAAGAGCTTCAAAAGGTGTGAAATATATGAAGAGCTTCAAAATGTGTAAAAATTAGATGAGCATGAAACGGTCTGAAAAATAGGAGGAGCATGAAGTTGTGTTGAAAACATGAAGAGCCTGAAAAGGTGTGAAATATATGAAGAGCTTCAAAAGGTGTCAAAAATATGAAGAGATTCAAAAAGTGTCAAAAATATGAAGAGCATGAAACGGTCTGAAAAATAGGGGGAGCATGAAACGGTGTTCAAAAACATGAAGAGCCTGAAAAGGTTTGAAAAATATAAAGAGCTTCAAAAGGTGTGAAATACAGGAGGAGCATGAAACGTTCTGAAAAATAGGAGGACATGAAGCGGTGTTCAAAAACATGAAGAGCCTGAAAATGTGTGAAAAATATGAAGAGCTTCAAAACGTGTGAAAAATATGAAGAGCTTCAAAATGTATCAAAAATGAGATGAGGATGAAAGGGTCTTAAATAAAGGGGAGCATGAAACGGTGTTCAAAAACATGAAGAGCCTGAAAAGGTTTGAAAAATATAAAGAGCTTCAAAAGGTGTGAAAATTATGAGCAGCATGAAACGGCCTGAAAAATAGAAGCAGCATGAAACCGTGTGGAAAACATGAAGAGCCTGAAAAGGTGTGAAAAATATGAAGAGCTTCAAAAGGCGTCAAAAATATGAAGAGCATGAAACGGTCTGAAAAATAGGAGGAGCATGAAACGGGGATCAAAAACATGAGAAGCCTAAAAAGGTGTGAAAAATATGAAGAGCTTCAAAAGGTGTGAAATTCATGAGGAGCATGAAACGGTCTGAAAAATATGAGAAGCATGAAGTGGTGTGGAAAAACATGAAGAGCCTGAAAAGTTGTGAAAAATATGATGAGCTTCAAAAGGTGTTAAAAATATGACGAGCATGAAACGGTCTGAAAATTTGGAGGATCATGAGCGGTGTTCAAAAACATGAAGAGCCTGAAAAGCTGTGAACAATATGAAGAGCTTCAAATGGTGTCAAAAATATGAGAAGCATGAAACGGTCTGAAAGATAGGAGGAGCATGAAGCGGTGTTCAAAATCATGAAGAGCCTGAAAAGGTGTGAAAAATATGAAGAGCTTCAAAAGGTGTCAAAAATATGAAGAGCATGAAACGGTCTGAAAATATGGAGGATCATGAGTGGTGATCAAAACATGAGGAGCCTGAAAACATGTGCAAAATATGAAGAGCTTCAAAAGTTGTGAAATACATGAGGAGCATGAAACGGTCTGAAAAATATGAAAAGCATGAAGTGGTGTGGAAACACATGAAGAGCCTGAAAAGGTGTGAAAAATATGAAGAGCTTCAAATGGTGTCAAATATATGAGGACCATGTAACGTTCTGAAAAATAAAAGGAGGTTGAAATGGTGATCAAAACATGAGGAGCCTGAAATGGTGTGAAAAATATGAAGAGCTTCAAATGGTGTCAAAAATATGAGAAGCATGAAACGGTCTGAAAGATAGGAGGAGCATGAAAAGGTGATCAGAAACATGAAGAGCCTGAAAAGTTGTGAAAAATATGAAAAGCTTCAAAAGGTGTCAAAAATATGAAGAGCATGAAACGGTCTGAAAAATAGATGCGGCATGAAATGGTGTTGATAAACATGAAGAGAGTGAAAACGTGTGAAAAATATGTAGAGCTTCAAAACGTGTGAAATACATGAGGAGCATGAAACGAGCTGAAAAAAGGAAGCATGAAGTGGTGTGGAAAAACATGAAGAGCCTGAAAAGTTGTGAAAAATATGAAGAGCTTCAAAAGGAGTGAAATACATTAGGAGCATGAAACTCTCTGAACAATAGGAGGAGCATGAAGCGGTGTTCAAAAACCTGAAGAGCCTAAAGAGTTGTGAATAATATGAAAAGCTTCAAAAGGTGTCAAAAATGAGATGAGCTTGAAACGGTCTGAAAAATAGGAGGATCATGAAGCGGTGTTCAAAAACATGACGAGCCTGAAAAGGTGTGAAAAATATGAAGAGCTTCAAAAGGTGTGAAATAAATGAGGAGCATGAAACGGTCTGGAATATAGGAGGAGCATGAAGCGGTGTTCAAAAACATGAAGAGCCTGAAAAGGTGTGAAAAATATGAAGAGCTTCAAAAGGTGTCAAAAATATGAGGAGCATGAAACGGTCTGAAAAAGAGGAGTAGCATGAAGTGGTGTTGAATAAAATCAAGAGCCTGAAAAGGTGTGACAAATATGAAGAGTTTCAAAAGGGGTGAAATACATGAGGAGCATGAAACGGGCTGAAAAATAGGAGAAGCATGAAGTGGTGTGGAAAAACATGAAGAGCCTGAAAAGGTGTGAACAATATGAAGAGCTTCAAAAGGTGTGAAAAATATGAGGAGCATGAAATGGCCTGAAAAATAGAAGCTGCAGGAAACGGTGTGGAAAACGTGAAGAGCCTGAAAAGGTGTGAAAAATATGAAGAGCTTCAAAAGGCGTCAAAAATATGAAGAGCATGAAACGGTCTGAAAAATAGGAGGAGCATGAAACGGGGATCAAAAACATGAGAAGCCTGAAAAGGTGTGAAAAATATGAAGAGCTTCAAAAGTGTGAAATTCATGAGGAGCATGAAACGGTCTGAAAAATATGAGAAGCATGAAGTGGTGTGGAAAAACATAAAGAGCCTGAAAAGGTGTGAAAAATATGATGAGCTTCAAAAGGTGTTAAAAATATGACGAGCATGAAACGGCCTGAAATATAGGTGGAGCATGAAGCGGTGTTGAAAAACATGAAGAGCCTGAAAAGGTGTGAAAAATATGAAGAGCTTCAAAAGGTTTGAAAAATATGAAGAGCTTCAAAAGGTGTCAAAAATGAGATCTGCATGAAACGGTCTGAAAAATAGGAGGAGCATGAAGTGGTATTGAGAAAAATGAAGAGCCTGAAAAGGTGTGAAAAATATGAAGAGCTTCAAAAGGTGTCAAAAATATGAGGAGCATGAAACGGCCTGAAAAATAGGAGGAGCATGAAACGGTGATCAAAAACATGAAGAGCCTGAAAAGGTATGATAAATATGAAGAGCTTCTAAAGGTGTGAAATACAAGAGGAGGATGAAACGGGGTGAAAAACAGGAGAAGCATGAAGTGGTGTGGAAAAACATGAAGAGCATGAAAAGGTGTGAAAATAATGAAGAGCTTCAACAGGTGTGAAATAAATGAGGAGCTTGGAACTCTCTGAAAAAATAGAAGGAGCATGAAGTGGTGTTCAAAAACATGAAGAGCCTGAAAAGGTGTGAAAAATATGCAGAGCTTCAAAAGGTGTGAAAAATATGAGGAGCATGATATGGTTTGAAAAATAGGATTAGCATGAAGCGGTGTTGAAAAACATGAAGAGCCTGAAAAGGTGTGAAAAATATGAAGAGCTTCAAAAATATAAAGAGCTTCAAAAGGTCTCAAAAATATGAGGAGGATGAAATGGTCTGAAAAATAGGGGGATCTTGAAGCGGTGTTGAAAAACATGAAGAGCCTGAAAACGTGTGAAAAATATGAAGAGCTTCAAATATATGAAAAATATGAAGAGCTTCAAAAGGTGTGAAAAATATGAAGAGCTTCAGAAGGTGTGAAAAATATGAAGAGCTTCTAAAGGTGTGAAATACATGAGGAGAATGAAACGGTCTGAAAAATAGGAGGACCATGAAGCGGTGTTCAAAAACATGAAGAGCCTGAAAACGTGAGAAAAATATGAAGAGGTTCTAAATGTGTCAAAAATTTGAGGAGCATGAAACGGTCTGAAAAACAGGAGGAGCATGAAGCGGTGTTGAAAAACATGAAGAGATTGAAAAGGTGTGAAAAATGTGAAGAGCTTCAAAAGGTGTCAAAAATATGAGGAGTATGAAACGGTCTGAAAAATAGGAGGAGCATGAAGCGGTGTTGAAAAACATGAAGAGCCTGCAAAGGTGTGAAAAATATGAAGAGCTTCAAAAGGTGTAAAATATGAGATGTGCATGAAACGATCTGAAAAATAGGAGGAGCATGAAGTGGTTTAGAAAAACATGAAGAGCCTGAAAAGCTGTGAAAAATATGAAGAGCCTCAAAACGTGTCAAAAATATGAGGAGTATGAAACGGTCTGAAAAATAGCAGGAGCAAGAAGCGGTGTTGAAAAACATGAAGAGGCTGAAAACGTGTGAAAAATATGAAGAGCTTCAAAAATGTGAAAAATAAGAAGAGCTTCAAAAGGTGTGAAAAATATGAAGAGCTTCAAAGGGTGTCAAAAATGAGATGAGCATGAAACGGTGTGAAAAATAGGAGGATCATGAAGCGGTTTTAAAAATCATGAAGAGCCGAAAAAGGTTTGAAAAATATGAAGAGCTTCAAAAGGTGTGAAAATATGAAGAGCTTCAAAAGGTGTCAAAATGAGATGAGCATGAAACGGTCTGAAAAACAGGAGGAGCATGAAGTGGTGCTGAAAAAAATGAAGAGCCTGAAAAGGTGTGAAATATATGAAGAGCTTCAAAAGGAGTCAAAAATATGAGGAGAATGAAACGGTCTTAAAAATAGGAGGAGCATGAAGCGGTGTTGAAAAACATGAAGAGCCTGAAAAGGTGTGAAAAATAAGAAGAGCTTCTAAAGGTGTCAAAAATATGAGGAGCATGAAACCATATGAAAAATAGGAGGAGCATGAAGTGGTGTTGAAAAACATGATGAGCCTGAAAAATGTGAAAAATATGAAGAGCTTCAAAAGGTGTCAAAAATATGAGGAGCATGAAACGGTCTGAAAAATAGAAGGAGCATGAAACGGTGTTCAAACAAATCAAGAGCCTGAAAAGGTGTGAAAAATATGAAGAGCTTCAAAAGGTTTGAAAAACATTAGGAGCATGAAACGGTCTGAAAAATAGGAGGAGCATGAAGCGGTGTTCAAAACATGAAGAGCCTGAAAAGGTGTGAAAAATATGAAGAGCCTCAAAACGTGTCAAAAATATGAGGAGTATGAAACGGTCTGAAAAATAGCAGGAGCAAGAATCGGTGTTGAAAAACATGAAAAGGCTGAAAACGTGTGAAAAATATGAAGAGCTTCAAAAATGTGAAAAATAAGAAGAGCTTCAAAAGGTGTGAAAAATATGAAGAGCTTCAAAATGTGTCAAATATATGAGGAGCATGAAACGGTCCGAAAAATAGGAGGAACATGAAGCGGTGTTGAAAAACATGAAGAGCCTGAAAAGGTGTGAAAAATATGAAGAGCTTCAAAAGGTGTGAAAAATATGGGGAGCATGATATGGTTTGAAAAATAGGATTAGCATGAAGCGGTGTTCAAAACATGAAGAGCCTGAAAATATGTGAAAAATATGAAAAGCTTCAAAAGGTGTCAAAAATGAGATGAGCGTGAAACGGTCTGAAAAATTGGAGGTGCATGAAGCGGTGTTGAAAAACATGAAGAGCCTGAAAAGGTGTGAAAAATATGAAGAGCTTCAAAAATATGAAGAGCTTCAAAAGGTCTCAAAAATATGAGGAGGATGAAATGGACTGAAAAATAGGGGGATCATGAAGCGGTGTTGAAAAACATGAAGAGCCTGAAAACGTGTGAAAAATATGAAGAGCTTCAAAAATATGAAAAATATGAAGAACTTCAAAAGGTGTGAAAAATATGAAGAGCTTCAAAATGTGTGAAAAATATGAAGAGCTTCTAAAGGTGTGAAATACATGAGGAGAATGAAACGGTCTGAAAAATAGGAGGACCATGAAGCGGTGTTGAAAAACATGAAGAGCCTGCAAAGGTGTGAAATATATGAAGAGCTTCAAAAGGTGTAAAATATGAGATGTGCATGAAATGATCTGAAAAATAGGAGGAGCATGAAGTGGTTTAGAAAAACATGAAGAGCCTGAAAAAGGTGTGCAAAATACGAAGAGCTTCAAAAGGAGTGAAATACATGAGGAGCATGAAAAGGTGTTCAAAAATATGCAGAGACTTAAAAGGTGTGAAAAATATGAAGAGCTTCAAAAGATGTCACAAATGAGATGAGCATGAAACGGTCTGAAAAATAGGAGGAGCATGAAGCGATGTTGAGAAACATGAAGAGCCTGAAAAGGTGTGAAAAATATGAAGAGCTTCAAAAGGTGTAAAATATATGAGGTGCAAGAAACGGTGTGAAATATAGGAGGAGCATGAAGCGGTGTTGAAAAACATGAAGAGCCTGAAAAGATGTGAAAAATATGAAGAGCTTCAAAAGGTTTCAAAAATATGAGGAGCATGAAACATTCTGAAAAATAGGGGGAGCATGAAGCGGTGTTGGAAAACATGAAGAGCCTGAAAAGATGTGAAAAATATATAGAGCTTCAAAAGAGGTCAAAAATATGAGGAGCATGAAACGGTCTGAAAAATAGGAGGAGCATGATGCAGTGTTGAAAAACATGAAGAGCCTGAAAACGTGTGAAAAATATGAAGAGCTTCAAAAGGATTGAAAAAGATGAAGAGCTTCAAAAGGTGTCAAAAATGAGACCTGATGAAACGGTCTGAAAAATAGGAGGAGCATGAAGTGGTGTTGAAAAAAATGAAGAGCCTGAAAAGGTGTGAATTATACGAAGAGCTTCAAAGATATCAAAAATATGAGGAGCATGAAACGGTCTGAAAAATAGGAGGAGCATGAAGCGGTGTTGAAAAACATGAAGAGCCTGAAAAGGTGTGAAAAATATGAAGAGCTTCAAAAGGTGTGAAATACATGAGGAGCATAAAACTCTCTGAAAAAGAGAAGGAGCATGAAGTGGTGTTCAAAAACATGAAGAGCCTGAAAAGATGTGAAATATATGAAGAGCTTCAAAAGGTGTGAAAAATATGAGGAGCATGATATAGTTTGAAAATAGGATTAGCATGAAGCGGTGTTCAAAAACATGAAGAGCCTAAAAAGTTGTGAAACATATGAAAAACTTCAAAAGGTGTCAAAAATGAGATGAGCATGAAACGGTGTGAAAAATAGGAGGATCATGAAGCGGTTTTAAAAATCATGAAGAGCCGAAAAAGGTTTGAAAAATATGAAGAGCTTCAAAAGGTGTGAAAATATGAAGAGCTTCAAAAGGTGTCAAAATGAGATGAGCATGAAACGGTCTGAAAAACAGGAGGAGCATGAAGTGGTGTTGAAAAAAATGAAGAGCCTGAAAAGGTGTGAAATATATGAAGAGCTTCAAAAGGAGTCAAAAATATGAGGAGAATGAAACGGTCTTAAAAATAGGAGGAGCATGAAGCGGTGTTGAAAAACATGAAGAGCCTGAAAAGGTGTGAAAAATAAGAAGAGCTTCTAAAGGTGTCAAAAATATGAGGAGCATGAAACCATATGAAAAATAGGAGGAGCATGAAGTGGTGTTGAAAAACATGATGAGCCTGAAAAATGTGAAAAATATGAAGAGCTTCAAAAGGTGTCAAAAATATGAGGAGCATGAAACGGTCTGAAAAATAGAAGGAGCATGAAACGGTGTTCAAACAAATCAAGAGCCTGAAAAGGTGTGAAAAATATGAAGAGCTTCAAAAGGTTTGAAAAACATTAGGAGCATGAAACGGTCTGAAAAATAGGAGGAGCATGAAGCGGTGTTCAAAACATGAAGAGCCTGAAAAGGTGTGAAAAATATGAAGAGCCTCAAAACGTGTCAAAAATATGAGGAGTATGAAACGGTCTGAAAAATAGCAGGAGCAAGAATCGGTGTTGAAAAACATGAAAAGGCTGAAAACGTGTGAAAAATATGAAGAGCTTCAAAAATGTGAAAAATATGAAGAGCTTCAAAAGGTGTGAAAAATATGAAGAGCTTCAAAATGTGTCAAATATATGAGGAGCATGAAACGGTCCGAAAAATAGGAGGAACATGAAGCGGTGTTGAAAAACATGAAGAGCCTGAAAAGGTGTGAAAAATATGAAGAGCTTCAAAAGGTGTAAAATATGAGATGTGCATGAAACGATCTGAAAAATAGGAGGAGCATGAAGTGGTTTAGAAAAACATGAAGAGCCTGAAAAGCTGTGAAAAATATGAAGAGCCTCAAAACGTGTCAAAAATATGAGGAGTATGAAACGGTCTGAAAAATAGCAGGAGCAAGAAGCGGTGTTGAAAAACATGAAGAGGCTGAAAACGTGTGAAAAATATGAAGAGCTTCAAAAATGTGAAAAATAAGAAGAGCTTCAAAAGGTGTGAAAAATATGAAGAGCTTCAAAGGGTGTCAAAAATGAGATGAGCATGAAACGGTGTGAAAAATAGGAGGATCATCAAGCGGTTTTAAAAATCATGAAGAGCCGAAAAAGGTTTGAAAAATATGAAGAGCTTCAAAAGGTGTGAAAATATGAAGAGCTTCAAAAGGTGTCAAAATGAGATGAGCATGAAACGGTCTGAAAAACAGGAGGAGCATGAAGTGGTGCTGAAAAAAATGAAGAGCCTGAAAAGGTGTGAAATATATGAAGAGCTTCAAAAGGAGTCAAAAATATGAGGAGAATGAAACGGTCTTAAAAATAGGAGGAGCATGAAGCGGTGTTGAAAAACATGAAGAGCCTGAAAAGGTGTGAAAAATAAGAAGAGCTTCTAAAGGTGTCAAAAATATGAGGAGCATGAAACCATATGAAAAATAGGAGGAGCATGAAGTGGTGTTGAAAAACATGATGAGCCTGAAAAATGTGAAAAATATGAAGAGCTTCAAAAGGTGTCAAAAATATGAGGAGCATGAAACGGTCTGAAAAATAGAAGGAGCATGAAACGGTGTTCAAACAAATCAAGAGCCTGAAAAGGTGTGAAAAATATGAAGAGCTTCAAAAGGTTTGAAAAACATTAGGAGCATGAAACGGTCTGAAAAATAGGAGGAGCATGAAGCGGTGTTCAAAACATGAAGAGCCAGAAAAGGTGTGAAAAATATGAAGAGCCTCAAAACGTGTCAAAAATATGAGGAGTATGAAACGGTCTGAAAAATAGCAGGAGCAAGAATCGGTGTTGAAAAACATGAAAAGGCTGAAAACGTGTGAAAAATATGAAGAGCTTCAAAAATGTGAAAAATAAGAAGAGCTTCAAAAGGTGTGAAAAATATGAAGAGCTTCAAAATGTGTCAAATATATGAGGAGCATGAAACGGTCCGAAAAATAGGAGGAACATGAAGCGGTGTTGAAAAACATGAAGAGCCTGAAAAGGTGTGAAAAATATGAAGAGCTTCAAAAGGTGTGAAAAATATGGGGAGCATGATATGGTTTGAAAAATAGGATTAGCATGAAGCGGTGTTCAAAACATGAAGAGCCTGAAAATATGTGAAAAATATGAAAAGCTTCAAAAGGTGTCAAAAATGAGATGAGCGTGAAACGGTCTGAAAAATTGGAGGTGCATGAAGCGGTGTTGAAAAACATGAAGAGCCTGAAAAGGTGTGAAAAATATGAAGAGCTTCAAAAATATGAAGAGCTTCAAAAGGTCTCAAAAATATGAGGAGGATGAAATGGACTGAAAAATAGGGGGATCATGAAGCGGTGTTGAAAAACATGAAGAGCCTGAAAACGTGTGAAAAATATGAAGAGCTTCAAAAATATGAAAAATATGAAGAACTTCAAAAGGTGTGAAAAATATGAAGAGCTTCAAAATGTGTGAAAAATATGAAGAGCTTCTAAAGGTGTGAAATACATGAGGAGAATGAAACGGTCTGAAAAATAGGAGGACCATGAAGCGGTGTTGAAAAACATGAAGAGCCTGCAAAGGTGTGAAATATATGAAGAGCTTCAAAAGGTGTAAAATATGAGATGTGCATGAAATGATCTGAAAAATAGGAGGAGCATGAAGTGGTTTAGAAAAACATGAAGAGCCTGAAAAAGGTGTGCAAAATACGAAGAGCTTCAAAAGGAGTGAAATACATGAGGAGCATGAAAAGGTGTTCAAAAATATGCAGAGACTTAAAAGGTGTGAAAAATATGAAGAGCTTCAAAAGATGTCACAAATGAGATGAGCATGAAACGGTCTGAAAAATAGGAGGAGCATGAAGCGATGTTGAGAAACATGAAGAGCCTGAAAAGGTGTGAAAAATATGAAGAGCTTCAAAAGGTGTAAAATATATGAGGTGCAAGAAACGGTGTGAAATATAGGAGGAGCATGAAGCGGTGTTGAAAAACATGAAGAGCCTGAAAAGATGTGAAAAATATGAAGAGCTTCAAAAGGTTTCAAAAATATGAGGAGCATGAAACATTCTGAAAAATAGGGGGAGCATGAAGCGGTGTTGGAAAACATGAAGAGCCTGAAAAGATGTGAAAAATATATAGAGCTTCAAAAGAGGTCAAAAATATGAGGAGCATGAAACGGTCTGAAAAATAGGAGGAGCATGATGCAGTGTTGAAAAACATGAAGAGCCTGAAAACGTGTGAAAAATATGAAGAGCTTCAAAAGGATTGAAAAAGATGAAGAGCTTCAAAAGGTGTCAAAAATGAGACCTGATGAAACGGTCTGAAAAATAGGAGGAGCATGAAGTGGTGTTGAAAAAAATGAAGAGCCTGAAAAGGTGTGAATTATACGAAGAGCTTCAAAGATATCAAAAATATGAGGAGCATGAAACGGTCTGAAAAATAGGAGGAGCATGAAGCGGTGTTGAAAAACATGAAGAGCCTGAAAAGGTGTGAAAAATATGAAGAGCTTCAAAAGGTGTGAAATACATGAGGAGCATAAAACTCTCTGAAAAAGAGAAGGAGCATGAAGTGGTGTTCAAAAACATGAAGAGCCTGAAAAGATGTGAAATATATGAAGAGCTTCAAAAGGTGTGAAAAATATGAGGAGCATGATATAGTTTGAAAATAGGATTAGCATGAAGCGGTGTTCAAAAACATGAAGAGCCTAAAAAGTTGTGAAACATATGAAAAACTTCAAAAGGTGTCAAAAATGAGATGAGCATTAAACGGTCTGAAAAATAGGACGTGCATGAAGCGGTGTTGAAAAACATGAAGAGCCTGAAAAGTTGTGAAAAATATGAAGAGCTTCAAAAGGTGTCAAAAATATGAGGAGCATGAAACGGTCTGAAAAATAGGAGGAGCATGAAGCGTTGTTGAAAAACATGAAGAGCCTGTAAAGGTGTGAGAAATATGAAGAGCTTCAAAAGGTGTTAAAAATATGAGTAGCATGAAACGGTCTGCAAAAAAGGAGGAGCATGAAGTGGTGTTGAAAAAGATGAAGAGCCTGAAAAGTTGTGAAAAATATGAAAGCTTCAAAAGGTGTCAAAAATATGAGGAGAATGAAACGGTCTGAAATATAGGAGGAGCATGAAGCGATGTTGAAAAACATGAATTGCCTGAAAACGTGTGGAAACTATGAAGAGATTCATAAATGTGAAAAACATGAAGAGACTGAAAAGCAGTGAAAAATATGAAGAGTTTCAAAAGGTGTCAAAAAAGAGATGAGCATGAAAAGTTCTGAAAAATAGGAGGAGCATGAAGCGGTGTTGAAAAATATGAAGAGCCTGAAAAAGTGTGAAAAATATGAAGAACTTCTAAATTTGTCAAAAATATGAAGAGCTTCAAAAGGTGTTAAAATGAGATGAGCATGAAACGATCTGAAAAATAGGAGGAGCATGAAGTGGTGTTGAAAAAATGAAGAGCCTGGAAAGGTGTGAAATATCTGAAGAGCTTCAAAATGTGTCAAAAATATGAGGAGCATGAAACGTTCGGCAAAATACGACGAGCATGAAGCGGTGTTGAAAAACATGAAGAGACTGAAAAGCAGTGAAAAATATGAAGAGCTTCAAAAGGTGTCAAAAATATGAGGAGCATGACGGGCTGAAAAATAGGAGAAGCATGAAGTGGTGTGGAAAAACATGAAGAGCCTGAAAAGGTGTGAACAATATGAAGAGCTTCAAAAGGTGTGAAAAATATGAGGAGCATGAAACGGCCTGAAAAATAGAAGCTGCATGAAACAGTGTGGAAAAACATGAAGAGCCTGAAAAGGTGTGAAAAATATGAAGAGCTTCAAATGGTGTCAAAAATATGAGGAGCATGTAACGTTCTGAAAAATAGGAGGAGCAGGAAACAGTGATCAAAAACATGAGGAGCCTGAAAAGGTGTGATAAATATGAAGAGCTTCAAATGGTGTCAAAAATATGAGAAGCATGAAACGGTCTGAAAGATAGGAGGAGCATGAAACGGTGATCAGAAACATGAAGGGCCTGAAAAGTTGTGAAAAATATGAAGAGTTTCAAAAGGGGTGAAATACATGAGGAGCATGAAACGGGCTGAAAAATAGGAGAAGCATGAAGTGGTGTGGAAAAACATGAAGAGCCTGAAAAGGTGTGAACAATATGAAGAGCTTCAAAAGGTGTGAAAAATATGAGGAGCATGAAACGGCCTGAAAAATAGAAGCTGCATGAAACGGTGTGGAAAAACATGAAGAGCCTGAAAAGGTGTGAAAAATATGAAGAGCTTCAAATGGTGTCAAAAATATGAGGAGCATGTAACGTTCTGAAAAATAGGAGGAGCATGAAACAGTGATCAAAAACATGAGGAGCCTGAAAAGGTGTGATAAATATGAAGAGCTTCAAATGGTGTCAAAATTATGAGAAGCATGAAACGGTCTGAAAGATAGGAGGAGCATGAAACGGTGATCAGAAACATGAAGAGCCTGAAAAGTTGTGAAAAATATGAAGAGCTTCAAAAGGTGCGAAATTCATGAGGAGCATGAAACGGTCTGAAAATAGGAGAAGCATGAAGTGGTGTGGAAAAACATGAAGAGCCTGAAAAGGTGTGAAAACTATGAAGAGCTTCAAAAGGTGTGAAATACATGACGAGCATGAAACTCTCTGAAAAATAGGAGGAGCATGAAGTGCTGTACAAAAACATGAAGAGCCTGAAAAGGTGAGAAAAATATGAAGAGCTTCAAAAGGGGTGAAAAATATGAGGAGCATGATACGGTCGAAAAAATAGGAGGAGCATGAAGCAGAGTTCAAAAACATGAAGAGCCTGAAAAGGTGTGAATATTATGAAAAGCTTCAAAAGGTGTCAAAAATGAGAAGAGCATGAAACGGTCTGAAAATTGGGAGGAGCATGAAGCGATGTTGAAAAATATGAAGAGACTGAAAAGGTGTGAGACATATGAAGAGCTTCAAAAGGTGTCAACAATATGAGGAGCATGAAACGGTCTTAAAAATAGGAGGAGGATGAAGCGGTGTTCAAAAACTTGAAGAGGATGAAAAGGTGTGAAAAATATGAAGAGCTTTAAAAGGTGTCAAAAATATGAGGAGCATGAAACGGTCTGAAAAATAGGAGGATTATGAAACGGTGTTCAAAAACATGAAGAGCCTGAAAAGGTGTGAGAAATATGAAGAGATTCAAAAGGTGTGAAAATTATGAGGAGTCTGAAACGGTCTGTAAAATAGGAGGAGCATGAAGAGGTGTTCAAAAACATGAAGAGCCTGAAAAGCTGTGAAAAATATGCAAAACTTCAAAAGCTGTCAAAACAGAGATGAGCATGAAACGGTCTGCAAAATAGGAGGAGCATAAAATGGTGTTCAAAAACATGAAGAGCCTGAAAAGGTGTGAAAAATATGAAGAGATTCAAAATGTGTGGAATACATGAGGAGGATTAAACGGTCTGAAACATAGGCGTAGCATGAAGCGGTGTTTAAAAACATGAAGAGCCTGAAAAGGTGTGAAAAGTTTGAAGAGCTTCAAAAGGTGTGAAATACATGATGAGCATGAAAGTCTCTGAAAAATAGGAGGAGCATGAAGTGGTGTGGAAAAACATGAAGAGCCTGAAAAGGTGTGAAATGCATGAAGAGCTTCAAAAGGTGTGAAATACATGATGAGCGTGAAAGTCTCTGAAAAATAGGAGGAGCATGAAATGCTGTACAAAAACATGAAGAGCCTGAAAAGGTGAGAAAAATATGAAGAGCTTCAAAAGGGGTGAAAAATATGAGGAGCATGATACGTCTGAAAATTAGGAGGAGCATGAAGCGATGTTGAAAAATATGAAGAGACTGAAAAGGTGTGAGACATATGAAGAGCTTCAAAAGGTGTCAACAATATGAGGAGCATGAAACGGTCTTAAAAATAGGAGGAGGATGAAGCGGTGTTCAAAAACTTGAAGAGGATTTAAAGGTGTGAAAAATATGAAGAGCTTTAAAAGGTGTCAAAAATATGAGGAGCATGAAACGGTCTGAAAATAGGAGGATTATGAAACGGTGTTCAAAAACATGAAGAGCCTGAAAAGGTGTGAAAAATATGAAGAGCCTCAAAACGAGTAAAAAATATGAGGAGTATGAAACGGTATGATAAATAGCAGGAGCATGAACCGGTGTTGTAAAACATGAAGAGTCTGAAATCGTGTGAAAAATATGAAGAGTTTCAAAAATGTGAAAAATATGAAGAGCTTGAAAAGATGTGAAAAATATGCAAAGCTTCAAAAGGTGTCAAAAATGAGATGAGCATGAAACGGTCCGAAGAAAAAGAGGAGCATGAAGTCGTGTTTAAAAATATGAAGAGCCTGAAAAGGTGTGAAAAATATGAAGAGCTTCAAAAGGTGTGAAAAATATGAGGAGCAAGATACGGTCTGAAAAATAGGAGGAGCATGAAGCGGTGTTCAAAAACATGAAGAGCCTGAAAAGCTGTGAAAAATATGAAGACCTTCAAAAGGTGTGAAAATTATGAGGAGTCTGAAACGGTCTGAAACATAGGAGGAGTATGAAGAGGTGTTCAAAAACATGAAGAGCCTGAAAAGCTGTGAAAAATATGCAAAGCTTCAAAAGGTGTCAAAACTGAGATGAGCATGAAACGGTCTGAAAAATAGAAGGAGCATGAAGTGGTGTTGAAAAACATGAAGAGCCTGAAAAGGTGTGAGAAATATGAAGAGCTTCAAAAGGTGTGAAAATTATGAGGAGCCTGAAACGGTGTGCAAAAAAGGAGGAGCATGAAGTGGTGTTGAAAAACATGAAGAGCTTGAAAAGGTGTGAAAAATATGAAGAGCTTCAAATTGTGTCAAAAATATGAGGAGCATGAAACGGTCTGAAAAATAGGAGGAGCATGAAGCGTTGTTCAAAAACATGAAGAGCCTGAAAAGGTGTGAAAAATATGAAGAGCTTCAAATTGTGTCAAAAATATGACAGGATGAAACCCTCTTAAAAATAGGAGGAGGATGAAGCGGTGTTCAAAAACATGAAGAGCCTGAAAATGTGTGCAAAATATGAAGAGCTTCAAAAGGAGTGAAATACATGAGGAGCATGAAAAGGTGTTGAAAAACATGCAGAGACTTAAAAGGTGTGAAAAATATGAAGAGCTTCAAAAGATGTCAAAAATGAGATAGCATGAAACGGTCTGAAAAATAGGAGGAGCATGAAGTGGTGTTGAAAATCATGAAGAGCCTGAAAAGGTGTGAAATATATGCAGAGCTTCAAAAAGTGTCAAAAATATGAGGAGAATGAAACCGTCTGAAAAATACGAGGAGCATGAAGTGTTGTTGAAAAACATGAAGAGCCTGAAAAGGTGTGAAAAATATGAAGAGCTTCAAAAGGTGTCAAAAATATGAGGAGCATGAAACGGTCCGAAAATAGGAGGATCATGAAGCGGTGTTGAAAAACATGAAGAGCCTGAAAAGGTGTGAAAAATATGAACAGCTTCAAAAGGTGTCAAAAATATGAGGAGCATGATGCAGTCTGAAAAATAGGACGAGCATAAGCGGTGTTCAAAAACATGAACAGCCTGAAAAGGTGTGAAAAATATGAAGACCTTCAAAAGGTATGAAAAATATGAAGAGCTTCAAAAGGTGTCAAAAATTAGATTAGCATGAAAGGGTGTGAAAAATAGGAGGAGCATGAAGTGGTGTTGAAAAACATCAAGAGCCTGAAAAGGTGTGAAATATATGAACAGCTTCAAAAGGTGTGAAAAATATGAAGAGCTTCAAAAGGTGTCAAAAATATGAGGAGCATGAAACGGTCTGTAAAATAGGAGGAGCATGAAGCGATGTTGAGAAACATGAAGAGCCTGAAAAGGTGTGAAAAATATGACGAGCTTCAAAAGGTGTGAAATATATGAGGTGCAAGAAACGGTGTGAAATATAGGAGGAGCATGAAGCGATGTTGAAAAACTTGAAGAGCCTGAAAAGGTGTGAAAAATATGAAGAGCTTCAAAAGGTTTCAAAAATATGAGGAGCATGAAACATTCTGAAAATAGGAGGAGCATGAAGCGGTGTTGAAAAACATGAACAGCCAGAAAAGATGTGAAAAATATATAGAGCTTCAAAAGAGGTCAAAAATATGAGGAGCATGAAACGGTCTGAAAAATAGGAGGAGCATGATATGGTGTTGAAAAACATAAAAGCCTGAAAACGTGTGAAAAATATGAAGAGCTTCAAAAGGTTTGAAAAAGATGAAGAGCTTCAAAAGGTGTCAAAAATGAGACCTGATGAAACGGTCTGAAAAATAGGAGGAGCATGAAGTGGTGTTGAAAAAAATGAAGAGCCTGAAAAGGTGTGAATTATATGAAGAGCTTCAAAGATATCAAAAATATGAGGAGCATGAAACGGTCTGAAAAATAGGAGGAGCATGAAGCGGTTTTCAAAAACATGAAGAGCCTGAAAACGTGTGAAAAATATGAAGAGCTTCAAAAGGTTTGGAAAATACGAAGAGCTTCAAAAGGTGTCAAAAATGAGATCTGCATGAAACGGTGTGAAAAATAGGAGGAGCATGAAGTGGTGTTGAAAAAAATGAAGAGCCTGAAATCGTGTGAAAAATATGAAGATCTTCAAAAATATGAAAAGTATGAAGAGCTTCAAAAGGTGTGAAAACTATGAGCAGCATGATACGGTCTGAAAAATAGGAGTAGCATGAAGCGGTGTTGAAAAACATGAAGAGCCTGAAAAGGTGTGAAAATATGAAGAGATTCAAAAATATGAAAAATATGAAGAGTATCAAAAGGTGTGACAAATATGAAGAGCTTCAAAAGGTGTGAAAAATATGAAGTGCTTCAAATGTGTCAAAAATGAGATGAGCATGAAACGGTTGAAAAATAGGAGGAGCATGAAGTGGTGTTGAAAAAAACGAAGAGACTGAAAAGGTGTGAAAAATATGAAGAGCATCAAAAGGTGTCAAAAATATGAGGAGAATGAAACGGTCTCAAAAATAGGAGGAGCATGAAACGGTGTTCAAAAACATGAAGAGCCTGAAAAGTTGTGAAAAATATGAAAAACTTCAAAAGGTGTCAAAAATATGAGGAGCATGAAACGGTCTGAAAAATAGGAGGCGCATGAAGCGATGTTCAAAAACATGACGAGCCTGAAAAGGTGTGAAAAATATGAAGAGCTTCAAAAGGTGTCAAAAATATGAGGAGAATGAAACGGTCTGAAAAATAGGAGGAGCATGAAGCTGTGTTTAAAATATGAAGAGCCTGAAAAGTTGTGAAAAATAAGAAGAGCTTCTAAAGGTGTCAAAAATATGAGGAGCATGAAACGGTCTGAAAAATAGGAGCAGCATGAGGCGGTGTTGAAAAACATGAAGAGCCTGAAAAGGTGTGAAAAATATGAGGAGCTTTAAAAGGTGTCAAAAATATGAGGAGCATGAAACGGTCTGAAAAATAGGAGAAGCATGATATGGTGATCAAAAACATGAAGAGCCTGAAAAGGTGTGAAAAATATGAAGAGCTTCAAAAGGCGTCAAATACATGAGGAGCATGTAACGGGCTGAAAAATAGGAGAACCATGAAGTGGTGTTGAAAAACATGAAGAGCCTGAAAAGGTGTGAAAATATGAAGAGATTCAAAAATATGAAAAATATGAAGAGTATCAAAAGGTGTGACAAATATGAAGAGCTTCAAAAGGTGTGAAAAATATGAAGAGCTTCAAATGTGTCAAAAATGAGATGAGCATGAAACGGTTGAAAAATAGGAGGAGCATGAAGTGGTGTTGAAAAAAACGAAGAGACTGAAAAGGTGTGAAAAATATGAAGAGCATCAAAAGGTGTCAAAAATATGAGGAGAATGAAACGGTCTCAAAAATAGGAGGAGCATGAAACGGTGTTCAAAAACATGAAGAGCCTGAAAAGTTGTGAAAAATATGAAAAACTTCAAAAGGTGTCAAAAATATGAGGAGCATGAAACGGTCTGAAAAATAGGAGGCGCATGAAGCGATGTTGAAAAACATGACGAGCCTGAAAAGGTGTGAAAAATATGAAGAGCTTCAAAAGGTGTCAAAAATATGAGGAGAATGAAACGGTCTGAAAAATAGGAGGAGCATAAAGCTGTGTTTAAAACATGAAGAGCCTGAAAAGTTGTGAAAAATAAGAAGAGCTTCTAAAGGTGTCAAAAATATGAGGAGCATGAAACGGTCTGAAAAATAGGAGCAGCATGAGGCGGTGTTGAAAAACATGAAGAGCCTGAAAAGGTGTGAAAAATATGAGGAGCTTTAAAAGGTGTCAAAAATATGAGGAGCATGAAACGGTCTGAAAAATAGGAGAAGCATGATATGGTGATCAAAAACATGAAGAGCCTGAAAAGGTGTGAAAAATATGAAGAGCTTCAAAAGGCGTCAAATACATGAGGAGCATGTAACGGGCTGAAAAATAGGAGAACCATGAAGTGGTGTGGAAAAACATGAAGAGCCTGAAAAGGTGTGAAAAATATGAAAGGCTTCAAAAGGTGTGAAATACATGAGGCGCATGAAACTCTCTGAAATTTAGGAGGAGCAAGAAGCAGTGTTCAAAAACATGAAGAGCCTGAAATCTTGTGAAAAATATGAAGAGCTTCCAAAGGTGTGAAATACATGAGGTGCATGAAACTCTCTGAAAATTAGGAGGAGTAAGAAGCAGTGTTCAAAAACATGAATAGCCTGAAAACTTGTGAAAAATATGAAGAGCTTCAAAAGGTGTGAAAAATATGAAGAGCTTCAAATGTGTCAAAAATGAGATGAGCATGAAACGGTCTGAAAAATAAGAGGAGCATGAAGTGGTGTTGAAAAAAAAGAAGAGGCTGAAAAGGTGTGAAATATATGAGACCTTCAAAAGGTGTCAAAAATATGAGGAGAATGAAACGTTCTGAATAATAGGAGGAGCATGAAGCGGTGTTGAAAAACATGAAGAGCCTGAAAACGTGTGAAAAATATGAAGAGCTTCAAAAGGTGTGAAAAATATGAAGAGCTTCAAATGTGTCAAAAATGAGATGAGCATGAAACGGTCTGAAAAATAAGAGGAGCATGAAGTGGAGTTTAAAAAAAAGAAGAGCCTGAAAAGGTGTGAAATATATGAAGACCTTCAAAAGGTGTCAAAAATATGAGGAGTATGAAACGTTCTGAAAAATAGGAGGAGCATGAAGAGGTGTTGAAAAAAATGAAGACCCTGAAAAGGTGTGAAAAATATGAAGAGATTCAAAAGGTGTCAAAAATATGAGGAGCATGAAACGGTGTTGTAAAACATGAAGAGCCTGAAAAGGTGTGAAAAATATGAACATCTTCAAAAAGTGTCAAAAATATGAGGAGCATGAAACGTTCTGAAAAATAGGAGGAGCATGAAGCGGTGTTGAAAAACATGAAGAGCCTGAAAACGTGTGAAAAATATGAAGAGCTTCAAAAGGTGTGAAAAATATGAAGAGCTTCAAATGTGTCAAAAATGAGATGAGCATGAAACGGTCTGAAAATTAGGAGGAGCATGAAGTGGTGTTGAAAATCATGAAGAGCCTGAAAAGGTGTGAAATATATGCAGAGCTTCAAAAAGTGTCAAAAATATGAGGAGAATGAAACCGTCTGAAAAATACGAGGAGCATGAAGTGTTGTTGAAAAACATGAAGAGCCTGAAAAGGTGTGAAAAATATGAAGAGCTTCAAAAGGTATCAAAAATATGAGGAGCATGAAACGGTCTGAAAAATAGGAGGATCATGAAGCGGTGTTGAAAAACATGAAGAGCCTGAAAAGGTGTGAAAAATATGAACAGCTTCAAAAGGTGCCAAAAATATGAGGAGCATGATGCGGTCTGAAAAATAGGACGAGCATAAGCGGTGTTCAAAAACATGAACAGCCTGAAAAGGTGTGAAAAATATGAAGACCTTCAAAAGGTGTGAAAAATATGAAGAGCTTCAAAAGGTGTCAAAAATTAGATTAGCATGAAAGGGTGTGAAAAATAGGAGGAGCATGAAGTGGTGTTGAAAAACTTCAAGAGCCTGAAAAGGTGTGAAATATATGAACAGCTTCAAAAGGTGTGAAAAATATGAAGAGCTTCAAAAGGTGTCAAATATATGAGGAGCATGAAACGGTCTGTAAAATAGGAGGAGCATGAAGCGATGTTGAGAAACATGAAGAGCCTGAAAAGGTGTGAAAAATATGACGAGCTTCAAAAGGTGTGAAATATATGAGGTGCAAGAAACGGTGTGAAATATAGGAGGAGCATGAAGCGATGTTGAAAAACATGAAGAGCCTGAAAAGGTGTGAAAAATATGAAGAGCTTCAAAAGGTTTCAAAAATATGAGGAGCATGAAACATTCTGAAAATAGGAGGAGCATGAAGCGGTGTTGAAAAACATGAACAGCCAGAAAAGATGTGAAAAATATATAGAGCTTCAAAAGAGGTCAAAAATATGAGGAGCATGAAACGGTCTGAAAAATAGGAGGAGCATGATGCGGTGTTGAAAAACATAAAAGCCTGAAAACGTGTGAAAAATATGAAGAGCTTCAAAAGGTTTGAAAAAGATGAAGAGCTTCAAAAGGTGTCAAAAATGAGACCTGATGAAACGGTCTGAAAAATAGGAGGAGCATGAAGTGGTGTTGAAAAAAATGAAGAGCCTGAAAAGGTGTGAATTATATGAAGAGCTTCAAAGATATCAAAAATATGAGGAGCATGAAATGGTCTGAAAAATAGGAGGAGCATGAAGCGGTTTTCAAAAACATGAAGAGCCTGAAAACGTGTGAAAAATATGAAGAGCTTCAAAAGGTTTGGAAAATACGAAGAGCTTCAAAAGGTGTCAGAAATGAGATCTGCATGAAACGGTGTGAAAAATAGGAGGAGCATGAAGTGGTGTTGAAAAAAATGAAGAGCCTGAAATCGTGTGAAAAATATGAAGATCTTCAAAAATATGAAAAGTATGAAGAGCTTCAAAAGGTGTGAAAACTATGAGCAGCATGATACGGTCTGAAAAATAGGAGTAGCATGAAGCGGTGTTGAAAAACATGAAGAGCCTGAAAAGGTGTGAAAATATGAAGAGATTCAAAAATATGAAAAATATGAAGAGTATCAAAAGGTGTGACAAATATGAAGAGCTTCAAAAGGTGTGAAAAATATGAAGAGCTTCAAATGTGTCAAAAATGAGATGAGCATGAAACGGTTGAAAAATAGGAGGAGCATGAAGTGGTGTTGAAAAAAACGAAGAGACTGAAAAGGTGTGAAAAATATGAAGAGCATCAAAAGGTGTCAAAAATATGAGGAGAATGAAACGGTCTCAAAAATAGGAGGAGCATGAAACGGTGTTCAAAAACATGAAGAGCCTGAAAAGTTGTGAAAAATATGAAAAACTTCAAAAGGTGTCAAAAATATGAGGAGCATGAAACGGTCTGAAAAATAGGAGGCGCATGAAGCGATGTTGAAAAACATGACGAGCCTGAAAAGGTGTGAAAAATATGAAGAGCTTCAAAAGGTGTCAAAAATATGAGGAGAATGAAACGGTCTGAAAAATAGGAGGAGCATAAAGCTGTGTTTAAAACATGAAGAGCCTGAAAAGTTGTGAAAAATAAGAAGAGCTTCTAAAGGTGTCAAAAATATGAGGAGCATGAAACGGTCTGAAAAATAGGAGCAGCATGAGGCGGTGTTGAAAAACATGAAGAGCCTGAAAAGGTGTGAAAAATATGAGGAGCTTTAAAAGGTGTCAAAAATATGAGGAGCATGAAACGGTCTGAAAAATAGGAGAAGCATGATATGGTGATCAAAAACATGAAGAGCCTGAAAAGGTGTGAAAAATATGAAGAGCTTCAAAAGGCGTCAAATACATGAGGAGCATGTAACGGGCTGAAAAATAGGAGAACCATGAAGTGGTGTGGAAAAACATGAAGAGCCTTAAAAGGTGTGAAAAATATGAAAGGCTTCAAAAGGTGTGAAATACATGAGGCGCATGAAACTCTCTGAAATTTAGGAGGAGCAAGAAGCAGTGTTGAAAAACATGAAGAGCATGAAAACTTGTGAAAAATATGAAGAGCTTCCAAAGGTGTGAAATACATGAGGTGCATGAAACTCTCTGAAAATTAGGAGGAGTAAGAAGCAGTGTTCAAAAACATGAATAGCCTGAAAACTTGTGAAAAATATGAAGAGCTTCAAAAGGTGTGAAAAATATGAAGAGCTTCAAATGTGTCAAAAATGAGATGAGCATGAAACGGTCTGAAAAATAAGAGGAGCATGAAGTGGTGTTGAAAAAAAAGAAGAGGCTGAAAAGGTGTTAAATATATGAGACCTTCAAAAGGTGTCAAAAATATGAGGAGAATGAAACGTTCTGAATAATAGGAGGAGCATGAAGCGGTGTTGAAAAACATGAAGAGCCTGAAAACGTGTGAAAAATATGAAGAGCTTCAAAAGGTGTGAAAAATATGAAGAGCTTCAAATGTGTCAAAAATGAGATGAGCATGAAACGGTCTGAAAAATAAGAGGAGCATGAAGTGGAGTTTAGAAAAAAGAAGAGCCTGAAAAGGTGTGAAATATATGAAGACCTTCAAAAGGTGTCAAAAATATGAGGAGTATGAAACGTTCTGAAAAATAGGAGGAGCATGAAGAGGTGTTGAAAAAAATGAAGACCCTGAAAAGGTGTGAAAAATATGAAGAGATTCAAAAGGTGTCAAAAATATGAGGAGCATGAAACGGTGTTGTAAAACATGAAGAGCCTGAAAAGGTGTGAAAAATATGAACAGCTTCAAAAAGTGTCAAAAATATGAGGAGCATGAAACGTTCTGAAAAATAGGAGGAGCATGAAGCGGTGTTGAAAAACATGAAGAGCCTGAAAACGTGTGAAAAATATGAAGAGCTTCAAAAGGTGTGAAAAATATGAAGAGCTTCAAATGTGTCAAAAATGAGATGAGCATGAAACGGTCTGAAAATTAGGAGGAGCATGAAGTCGTGTTGAAAAAAAAGAAGAGACTGAAAAGGTGTGAAAAATATGAAGAGCATCAAAAGGTGTCAAAAATATGAGGAGAATGAAATGGTCTCAAAAATAGGAGGAGCATGAAACGGTGTTCAAAAGCATGAAGAGCCTGAAAAGTTGTGAAAAATATGAAAAACTTCAAAAGGTGTCAAAAATATGAGGAGCATGAAACGGTCTGAAAAATAGGAGGTGCATGAAGCGATGTTCAAAAACATGACGAGCCTGAAAAGGTGTGAAAAATATGAAGAGCTTCAAAAGGTGTCAAAAATATGAGGAGAATGAAACGGTCTGAAAAATAGGAGGAGCATGAAGCTGTGTTTAAAACATGAAGAGCCTGAAAAGGTGTGAAAAATAAGAAGAGCTTCTAAAGGTGTCAAAAATATGAGGAGCATGAAACGGTCTGAAAAATAGGAGCAGCATGAGGCGGTGTTGAAAAACATGAAGAGCCTGAAAACGTGTGAAAAATATGAAGAGCTTCAAAAGTTGTGAAAAATATGAAGATCTTCAAAAGGTGTCAAAAATATAGGAGAATGAAACGGTCTGAAAAATAGGAGGAGCATGAAGCTGTGTTCAAAAACATGAAGACCCTGAAGAGGTGTGAAATATATGAAGAGCTTCAAAATGTGTTAAAAATATGAGGAGCGTGAAACGGTCTGAAAAATTGGAGGAGCATGAAGCTGTGTTCAAAAACATGAAGAGCCTGAAAAGGTGTGAAATATATGAAGAGCTTCAAAATGTGTTAAAAATATGAGGAGCGTGAAACGGTCTTAAAAATTGGAGGAGCATGAAACGGTGTTCAAAAACATGAAGAACCTGAAAAGGTGTGAAAAATATGAAGAGCTTCAAAAGGTGTGAATAATATGAAGAGCTTCAAAAGGTGTCAAAAATTAGATGAGCAAGAAAAGGTCTGAAAAATAGGAGGAGCATAAAGTGGTGTCGAAAAAATGAAGAGCCTGAAAAGGTGTGAAATATATGAAGAGGTTCAAAAGGTGTGAAAAATATGAAGAGCTTCAAAAGGTGTCAAAATTATGAGGAGCATGAAACGGTCTGAAAAATAGGAGGAGCATGAAGTGGTGTTGAAAAACACGAAGAGCCTGAAAAAGTGTGAAAAATATGAAGAGCTTAAAAAGTTGTCAAAAATATGAGGAGCATGAAACGGTCTGAAAATTAGGAGGAGCATGAAACGGTCTGAAAAAGAGGAGGAGCATGAAGTGGTGTTCAAAACCATGAAGAGCCTGAAAAGGTGTGAAAAATATGAAGAGCTTCAAAAATATGAAAAATATGAAGAGCTTCAAAAGGTGTGAAAAATATGAAGAGCTTCAAAAGGTGTGAAAAATATGAAGAGCTTAAAATAGTGTCAAAATGAGATGAGCATGAAACGGTCTGAAAAACAGGAGGAGAATGAAGTGGTGTTGAAAATCATCAAGAGCCTGAAAAGGTGTGAAAAATATGAAGAGCTTCAAAAGGTGTGAAATACATGAGGAGCATTAAACGGTCTGAAAAAAAGGAGGAGCATGAAGCGGTTTTCAAAAACATGAAGAGTCTGAAAAGGTGTGAAAAATATGAAGAGCTTCAAAAAGTGTCAAAAATATGAGGAGCATGAAACGGTCTGAAAAATAGGAGGAGCATGAAGCGGTCTTGAAAAACATGAAGAGCCTGAAAACGTGTGAAAAATATGAAGAGCTTAAAAATGTGTCAAAATATGAGGAGCATGAAACGGTCTGAAAAATATGAGGAGCATGAAGCGTTGTTGAAAAACATGAAGAGCCTGAAAAATTGTGAAAAATATGAAGAGCTTCAAAAGGTGTGAAAAATATGAAGAGCTTCAAATGTGTCAAAAATGAGATGAGCATGAAACGGTCTGAAAAATAAGAGGAGCATGAAGTGGAGTTTAAAAAAATGAAGAGCCTGAAAAGGCGTGAAATATATGAAGAACTTCAAAAGGTGTCAAAAATATGAGGAGTATGAAACGGTCGGAAAAATAGGAGGAGCATGAAGAGGTGTTGAAAAACATGAAGAGCCTGAAAAGGTGTGAAAAATATGAAGAGATTCAAAAGGTGTCAAAAATATGAGGAGCATGAAACGGTCTGAAAAATAGGAGGAGCATGAAGCGGTCTTGAAAAACATGAAGAGCCTGAAAATGTGTGAAAAATATGAGGAGCTTTAAAAGGTGTCAAAAATATGAGGAGCATGAAACGGTCTGAAAAATAGGAGAAGCATGATATGGTGATCAAAAACATGAAGAGCCTGAAAAGGTGTGAAAAATATGAAGAGCTTCAAAAGGCGTCAAATACATGAGGAGCATGTAACGGGCTGAAAAATAGGAGAACCGTGAAGTGGTGTGGAAAAACATGAAGAGCCTGAAACGGTGTGAAAAATATGAAAGGCTTCAAAAGGTGTGAAATACATGAGGCGCATGAAACTCTCTGAAAATTAGGAGGAGCAAGAAGCAGTGTTCAAAAACATGAAGAGCCTGAAAACTTGTGAAAAATATGAAGAGCTTCGAAAGGTGTGAAATACATGAGGTACATGAAACTCTCTGAAAATTAGGAGGAGTAAGAAGCAGTGTTCAAAAACATGAAGAGCCTGAAAACTTGTGAAAAATATGACGAGCTTCAAAAGGTGTGAAATACATGAGGAGCATGAAACTCTCTGAAAAATAGGAGGAGCATGAAGCTGTGTTAAAAACATGAAGAGCCTGAAAAGGTGTGAAAAATACGAAGAGCTTCAAATGTGTCAAAAATGAGATGAGCATGAAACGGTCTGAAAAATAAGAGGAGCATGAAGCGGTGTTGAAAAACATGAGGAGCTGAAAACGTGTGAAAAATATGACGAGCTTCAAAAGGTGTGAAATACATGAGGAGCATGAAACTCTTTGAAAATTAGGAGGAGCATGAAGCAGTGTTCAAAAACATGAAGAGCCTGAAATGTTGTGAAAAATATGAAAAGCTTCAAAAGTTGTCAAAAATGAGATGAGCTTGAAACAGTCTGAAAAATAGGAAGAGCATGAAGCGGTGTTGAAAAACATGAGGAGCTGAAAACGTGTGAAAAATATGAAGAGTTTCAAAAGGTGTCAAAAATATGAGGAGCAAAGAACGGTCTGAAAACAAGGAGAAGCATGAAGCGTGTTCAAATACATGAAAAGCCTGAAAAGGTGTGAAAAATATGAAGAGCTTCAAAAGCTGTTAAAAATATGAGGAGCATGAAACGGTCTGAAAAATAGGAGGAGCATGATGCGGTGTTCAAAAACATGAAGAGCCTGAAAAGTTGTGAAAAATATGCAGAGCTTCAAAAGGTTTGAAATACATGAGGAGCATTAAACGGTCTGAAAAATAGGATGAGCATGAAGAGGTGTTGAAAAACATGAAGAGCCTGAAAAGGTGTGAAAAATCTGAAAAGCTTCAAAAGGTGTCAAAAATGTGATGAGCATGAAACGGTCTGAAAAATAGGAGGAGCATGAAGTGGTATTCAAAAAATGAAGAGCCTGAAAAGGAGTGATATATATGAAGAGTTTCAAAAGGTGTCAAAAATATGAGGAGCATGAAACGGTCTGAAAAATACGAGCAACATGATGTGGTCTTGAAAAACATGAAGAACCTGAAAGGTGTGAAGAATATGAAAAGCTTCACAAGGTGTCAAAAATAGTAGGAGCATGATACGGTTTGAAAAATAGGAGTAGCATGAAGTGGTATTGAAAACATGAATAGCCTGGAAAGGTGTGAAATATATGATGAGCCCCAAAAGGTGTGAAAAATATGAAAAGCTTCAAAAGGTGTGAAATACAGGACGAGCATGAAGCTCTCTGAAAAATAGGAGGAGCAGGAAGTCGTGTTGAAAAAGGTGAATAGCCTGTAAAGGTGTGAATATATGAAGAGCTTCAAAAGGTGTCAAAACTATGAGGAGCATGAAACGGGCTGAAAAATAGGAGGAGCATGAAGCGGTGTTGAAAAAAATGAAGAGCTTGAAAAGGTGTGAAAAATATGAAGAGCTTCAAAAGGTGTCAAAAATATAGGAGAATGAAACGGTCTGAAAAATATGAGGAGCATGAAATGGTGTTCAAAACATGAAGAGCTGAAAAGGTGTGAAAAATATGAAGAGCTTCAAAAGGTGTCAAAAATATGAGGAGCATGAAACGATCTGAAAAATAGGAGGAGCATGAAGTGGTTGTGAAAAACATGAAGATCCTGAAAAGGTGTGCAAAATATGAATAGCTTCAAAAGTTGTCAAAAATATGAGGAGCATGAAACGGTCTGAAAAATAGGAGTAGCATGAAGCGGTGTTCAAAAACATGCAGAGCCTGAAAAGGTGTGAAAAATATGAAGAGCTTCAAAAGGTGTCAAAAATATGAGGAGCATGAAACGGTCTGAAAAATAGGATCAGCATGAAGCGGAGTGGAAAAATTTGAAGAGCTTGAAAAGGTGTGAAAAATGTGAAGAGCTTCAAAAGGTGTGAAATAAATGAGGAGCATGAAACGGTCTGAAAAATAGGAGGAGCATGAAGCGGTGTTGAAAAACATGAAGAGCCTGAAAAGGTGTGAAAAATATCAAGAGCTTCAAACGGTGTGAAAAATATGAGGAGCATGAAATAGTCTGAAAAATAGAAGGAGCATGAAGCGGTGTTGAAAAACATGAACAGCCTGAAAAGGGGTGAAAAATATGAAGAGCTTCAAAAGGTGTGAAAAATATGAGGAGCATGAAACGGTCTGCAAACCTGGAGGAGCATGAAGTGGTGTAGAAAAACATGAAGAACCTGAAAAGGTGTGAAAAATGTGAAGAGCTTCAAAAGCTGTGAAAAATATGAAGAGCTTCAAAACGTGTCAAAAATGAGATGAGCATGAAACAATCTGAAATATAGGAGGAGCAAGAAGCGTTTTTGAAAAAGATGAAGAGACTGAAAAGGTGTGAAAAATATGAAAAGCTTCAAAAGATGTCAAAAATATGAGGAGCATGAAACGGTCTGAAATATAGCAGGAGCATGAAGCGGTGTTCAAAAACATGAAGAGCCTGAAAAGTTGTGAAAAATATGAAGAGCTTCAAAAGGTGTGAAAAATATGAGGAGCATGAAACGGTCTGCAAACCTGGAGGAGCATGAAGTGGTGTAGAAAAACATGAAGAACCTGAAAAGGTGTGAAAAATATGAAAAGCTTCAAAAGATGTCAAAAATATGAGGAGCATGAAACGGTCTGAAATATAGGAGGATCATGAAGCGGTGTTCAAAAACATGAAGAGCCTGAAAAGGTGTGAAAAATATGAAGAGCTTCAAAAGGTGTGAAAAATATGAGGAGCATGAAACGGTCTGCAAACCTGGAGGAGCATGAAGCGGTGTTGAAAAACATGAAAAGCCTGAAAAGGTGTGAAAAATATGAAGAGCTTCAAAAGGTGTCAAAAATATGAGGAGCATGAAACGGTCTGAACAATAGGAGTCGGAAGAAGCGGTGTTGAAAACATGAAGAGCCTGAAAACGTCTGAAAACTATGAAGAGCTTCAAAAGTTGTGAAAAATATGAAGAGCTTCAAAAAGTGTCAAAAATGAGATGAGCATGAAACGGTCTGAAAAATAGGTGGAGCAAGAAGCGTTTTTGAAAAACATGAAGAGACTGAAAAGGTGTGAAAAATATGAAAAGCTTCAAAAGATGTCAAAAATATGAGGAGCATGAAACGGTCTGAAATATAGCAGGAGCATGAAGCGGTGGTCAAAAACATGAAGAGCCTGAAAAGGTGAGAAAAATATGAAGAGCTTCAAAAGGTGTCAAAAATATGAGGAGCATGAAACGGTCTGAAAAATAGGAGGAGCATGAAGCAGTGTTAAAAAACATGAAAAGCCTGAAAAGGTGTGAAAAATATGAAGAGCTTCAAAAGTTGTGAAAAATATGAGGAGCATGAAACGATCTGCAAACCTGGAAGAGCTTGAAGTGGTGTTGAAAAACATGAAGAGCCTGAAAAGGTGTGAAAAATCTGAAAAGCTTCAAAAGGTGTCAAAAATGTGATGAGCATGAAACGGTCTGAAAAATAGGAGGAGCATGAAGTGGTGTTCAAAAAATGAAGAGCCTGAAAAGGAGTGATATATATGAAGAGTTTCAAAAGGTGTCAAAAATATGAGGAGCATGAAACGGTCTGAAAAATACGAGCAACATGATGTGGTCTTGAAAAACATGAAGAACCTGAAAGGTGTGAAGAATATGAAAAGCTTCACAAGGTGTCAAAAATAGGAGGAGCATGATACGGTTTGAAAAATAGGAGTAGCATGAAGTGGTATTGAAAACATGAATAGCCTGGAAAGGTGTGAAATATATGAAGAGCTTCAAAAGGTGTGAAAAATATGAAAAGCTTCAAAAGGTGTGAAATACATGACGAGCATGAAACTCTCTGAAAAATAGGAGGAGCAGGAAGTCGTGTTGAAAAAGGTGAATAGCCTGTAAAGGTGTGAATATATGAAGAGCTTCAAAAGGTGTCAAAACTATGAGGAGCATGAAACGGGCTGAAAAATAGGAGGAGCATGAAGCGGTGTTGAAAAAAATGAAGAGCTTGAAAAGGTGTGAAAAATATGAAGATCTTCAAAAGGTGTCAAAAATATAGGAGAATGAAACGGTCTGAAAAATAGGAGGAGCATGAAGCTGTGTTCAAAAACATGAAGACCCTGAAGAGGTGTGAAATATATGAAGAGCTTCAAAATGTGTTAAAAATATGAGGAGCGTGAAACGGTCTGAAAAATTGGAGGAGCATGAAGCTGTGTTCAAAAACATGAAGAGCCTGAAAAGGTGTGAAATATATGAAGAGCTTCAAAATGTGTTAAAAATATGAGGAGCGTGAAACGGTCTTAAAAATTGGAGGAGCATGAAACGGTGTTCAAAAACATGAAGAACCTGAAAAGGTGTGAAAAATATGAAGAGCTTCAAAAGGTGTGAAAAATATGAAGAGCTTCAAAAGGTGTCAAAAATTAGATGAGCAAGAAAAGGTCTGAAAAATAGGAGGAGCATAAAGTGGTGTTGAAAAAATGAAGAGCCTGAAAAGGTGTGAAATATATGAAGAGGTTCAAAAGGTGTGAAAAATATGAAGAGCTTCAAAAGGTGTCAAAAATATGAGGAGCATGAAACGGTCTGAAAAATAGGAGTAGCATGGATCGGTGTTCAAAAACATGCAGAGCCTGAAAAGGTGTGAAAAATATGAAGAGCTTCAAAAGGTGTCAAAAATATGAGGAGCATGAAACGGTCTGAAAAATAGGATCAGCATGAAGAGGAGTGGAAAAATATGAAGAGCTTGAAAATGTGTGAAAAACATGAAAAGCTTCAAGAGATGTCAAAAATATGAGGAGCATGAAACGGTCTGAAATATAGGAGGAGCATAAAGCTGTGTTCAAAAACATGAAGAGCCTGAAAAGGTGTGGAAAATATGAAGAACTTCAAAATGTGTGAAAAATATGAGGGGCATGAAATGGTCTGAAAAATAGGAGGACCATGAAGCGGTGTTGAAAAACATGAAGAGCTTGAAAACGTGTGAAAAATATGAAGAGCTTCATAAAGTGTGAAAAATATGAAGAGCTTCAAAAGGTGTTAAATTCATGAGGAGCATGAAACGGTCTGAAAAATACGAGGAGAATAAAGCTGTGTTCAAAAACATGAAGAGCCTGAAAAGGTGTGGAAAATATGAACAGCTTCAAAAGGTGTGAAAAATATGAACATCTTCAAAAGGTGTCAAAAATTAGATGAGCATGAAACGGCCTGAAAAATAGGAGGAGCATGAAGAGGTGTTTAAAAAACATGAAGAGCCGGAAAAGGTGTGAAAAATATGAAGAACTTCAAAATGTGTCAAAAATATGAGGAGCATGAACGGTCTGCAAACCTGGAGGAGCATGAAGTTGTGTTGAAAAGCATGAAGAGCCTGAAAATGTGTGAAAAACATGAAAAGCTTCAAAAGATGTCAAAAATATGAGGAGCATGAAACGGTCTGAAATATAGGAAGAGCATAAAGCTGTGTTCAAAAACATGAAGAGCCTGAAAAGGTGTGGAAAATATGAAGAACTTCAAAAGGTGTGAAAAATATGAGGGGCATGAAACGGTCTGAAAAATAGGAGGACCATGAAGCGGTGTTGAAAAACATGAAGAGCTTGAAAACGTGTGAAAAATATGAAGAGCTTCATAAAGTGTGAAAAATATGAAGAGCTTCAAAAGGTGTAAAAAATGAGATGTGCATGAAACGGACTGAAAAATAGGAGGAGCATGAAGTGGTGTTTAAAAACATGAAGAGCCTGAAAAGGTGTGAAAAATATGAAGAGCTTCAAAATGTGTCAAAAATATAAGGAGCATGAAACGTTCTGAAAAATAGGAGGAGCATGAAGTGGTTGTGAAAAACATGAAGATCCTGAAAAGGTGTGCAAAATATGAATAGCTTCAAAAGGTGTCAAAAATATGAGGAGCATGAAACGGTCTGAAAAATAGGAGTAGCATGAAGCGGTGTTCAAAAACATGCAGAGCCTGAAAAGGTGTGAAAAATATGAAGAGCTTCAAAAGGTGTCAAAAATATGAGGAGCATGAAACGGTCTGAAAAATAGGATCAGCATGAAGCGGAGTGGAAAAATTTGAAGAGCTTGAAAAGGTGTGAAAAATATGAAGAGCTTCAAAAGGTGTGAAATAAATGAGGAGCATGAAACGGTCTGAAAAATAGGAGGAGCATGAAGCGGTGTTGAAAAACATGAAGAGCCTGAAAAGGTGTGAAAAATATCAAGAGCTTCAAAAGGTGTGAAAAATATGAGGAGCATGAAATAGTCTGAAAAATAGAAGGAGCATGAAGCGGTGTTGAAAAACATGAACAGCCTGAAAAGGGGTGTAAAATATGAAGAGCTTCAAAAGGTGTGAAAAATATGAGGAGCATGAAACGGTCTGCAAACCTGGAGGAGCATGAAGTGGTGTAGAAAAACATGAAGAACCTGAAAAGGTGTGAAAAATATGAAGAGCTTCAAAAGGTGTCAAAAATATGAGGAGCATGAAACGGTCTGAAATATAGGAGGATCATGAAGCGTTGTTCAAAAACATGAAGAGCCTGAAAAGGTGTGAAAAATATGAAGAGCTTCAAAAGGTGTGAAAAGTATGAGGAGCATGAAACGGTCTGCAAACCTGGAGGAGCATGAAGCGGTGTTGAAAAACATGAAAAGCCTGAAAAGGTGTGAAAAATATGAAGAGCTTCAAAAGGTGTCAAAAATATGAGGAGCATCTAACGGTCTGAACAATAGGAGTCGGAAGAAGCGGTGTTGAAAACATGAAGAGCCTGAAAACGTCTGAAAACTATGAAGAGCTTCAAAAGTTGTGAAAAATATGAAGAGCTTCAAAACGTGTCAAAAATGAGATGAGCATGAAACGGTCTGAAAAATAGGTGGAGCAAGAAGCGTTTTTGAAAAACATGAAGAGACTGAAAAGTTGTGAAAAATATGAAAAGCTTCAAAAGATGTCAAAAATATGAGGAGTATGAAACGGTCTGAAATATAGCAGGAGCATGAAGTGGTGGTCAAAAACATGAAGAGCCTGAAAAGGTGAGAAAAATATGAAGAGCTTCAAAAAGTGTCAAAAATATGAGGAGCATGAAACGGTCTGAAAAATAGGAGGAGCATGAAGCAGTGTTAAAAAACATGAAAAGCCTGAAAAGGTGTGAAAAATATGAAGAGCTTCAAAAGGTGTGAAAAATATGAGGAGCATGAAACGGTCTGCAAAACTGGAGGAGCTTGAAGTGGTGTTGAAAAACATGAAGAGCCTGAAAAGGTGTGAAAAATCTGAAAAGCTTCAAAAGGTGTCAAAAATGTGATGAGCATGAAACGGTCTGAAAAATAGGAGGAGCATGAAGTGGTGTTCAGAAAATGAAGAGCCTGAAAAGGAGTGATATATATGAAGAGTTTCAAAAGGTGTCAAAAATATGAGGAGCATGAAACGGTCTGAAAAATACGAGCAACATGATGTGGTCTTGAAAAACATGAAGAACCTGAAAGATGTGAAGAACATGAAAAGCTTCACAAGGTGTCAAAAATAGGAGGAGCATGATACGGTTTGAAAAATAGGAGTAGCATGAAGTGGTATTGAAAACATGAATAGCCTGGAAAGGTGTGAAATATATGAAGAGCTTCAAAAGGTGTGAAAAATATGAAGAGCTTCAAAAGGTGTGAAAAGATGACGAGCATGAAACTCTCTGAAAATAGGAGGAGCATGAAGTGGTGTTGAAAAAGTGAATAGCCTGTAAAGGTGTGAATATATGAAGAGCTGCAAAAGGTGTCAAAACTATGAGGAGCATGAAACGGGCTGAAAAATAGGAGGAGCATGAAGCGGTGTTGAAAAAAATGAAGAGCTTGAAAAGGTGTGAAAAATATGAAGAGCTTCAAAAGGTGTCAAAATATAGGAGAATGAAACGGTCTGAAAAATAGGAGGAGCATGAAACGGTGTTCAAAACATGAAGAGCTGAAAAGGTGTGAAAAATATGAAGAGCTTCAAAAGGTGTCAAAAATATGAGGAGCATGAAACGATCTGAAAAATAGGAGGAGCATGAAGTGGTTGTGAAAAACATGCAGAGCCTGAAAAGGTGTGAAAAATATGAAGAGCTTCAAAAGGTGTCAAAAATATGAGGAGCATGAAACGGTCTGAAAAATAGGATCAGCATGAAGCAGAGTGGAAAAATTTGAAGAGCTTGAAAAGGTGTGAAAAATGTGAAGAGCTTCAAAAGGTGTGAAATAAATGAGGAGCATGAAACGGTCTGAAAAATAGGAGGAGCATGAAGCGGTGTTGAAAAAATGAAGAGCCTGAAAAGGTGTGAAAAATATCAAGAGCTTCAAAAGGTGTGAAAAATATGAGGAGCATGAAATAGTCTGAAAAATAGAAGGAGCATGAAGCGGTGTTGAAAAACATGAACAGCCTGAAAAGGGGTGAAAAATATGAAGAGCTTCAACAGGTGTCAAAAATAAGAGGAGCATGAAACGGTCTGAAAAATAGGAGTCGCAAGAAACGGTGTTCAAAAACATGAAGAGCCTGAAAACGTATGAAAAATATGAAGAGCTTCAAAAGGTGTGAATTATATGAAGAGCTTCAAAACGTGTCAAAAATGAGATGAGCATGAAACAATCTGAAATATAGGAGGAGCAAGAAGCGTTTTTGAAAAAGATGAAGAGACTGAAAAGGTGTGAAAAATATGAAAAGCTTCAAAAGATGTCAAAAATATGAGGAGCATGAAACGGTCTGAAATATAGCAGGAGCATGAAGCGGTGTACAAAAACATGAAGAGCCTGAAAAGCTTTGAAAAATATGAAGAGCCTCAAAAATGTGAAAAATGTGAACAGCTTCATAAGGTGTGAAAAATATGAAGAGCTTCAAAAGCTGTGAAAAATATGAAGAGCTTCAAAATGTGTAAACAATGAGAAGTGCATGAAACGGTCTGAAAAATAGGAGGAGCATGAAGTGGTTGTGAAAAACATGAAGAGCCTGAAAAGGTGAGCAAAATATGAAGAGGTTCAAAAGCTGTGAAATACATGAGGAGCATGAAACGGTCTGAAAAATAGGAGGAGCATGAAGCGGTGTTCAAAAACATGAAGAGCCTGAAAAGGATTGAAAAATATGAAGAGCCTCAAAACTTGTCAAAAATATGAGGAGTATGAAACGGTCTGAAAAATAGCAGGAGCATGAAGCAGTGTTGCCAAACATGAAGAGCCTGAAAACGTGTGAAAAATATGAAGAGCTTCAAAAATGTGAAAAATATGAAGATCTTCAAAAGGTGTGAAAAATATGAAGAGCCTCAAAAGTTGTCAAAAATGAGATATGCATGAAACGGTGTGAAAAATAGGAGCAGCATGAAGCGGTTTTAAAATTCATAAAGAGCCAAAAAAGCTTGGAAAAATATGAAGAGCTTCAAAAGGTGTCAAAAATATAAAGAGCTTCAAAAGTTGTGAAAAATATGAGGAGCATGAAAAGGTCTGAAAAATAGGAGGAGCATGAAGCAGTGTTCAAAAACATGAAGAGCCTGAAAAGGTGACAAAAATATGAAGAGCTTCAAAAGGTGTCAAAAATATGAGGAGCATGACGGTCTGAAAATTAGGAGGAGCATGAAGCGGTGTTCAAAAACATGAAGAGTCTGAAAAGGTGTGAAAAATATGAAGAGCTTCAAAAGGTGTAAACAATGAGAAGTGCATGAAACGGTCTGAAAAATAGGAGGAGCATGAAGTGGTTGTGAAAAACATGAAGAGCCTGAAAAGGTGAGCAAAATATGAAGAGGTTCAAAAGCTGTGAAATACATGAGGAGCATGAAACGGTCTGAAAAATAGGAGGAGCATGAAGCGGTGTTCAAAAACATGAAGAGCCTGAAAAGGTGTGAAAAATATGAAGAGCTTTAAAAGGTGTCAAAAATATGAGGAGCATGACGTCTGAAAAATAGGAGGAGCATGAAGCGGTGTTCAAAAACATGAAGAGTCTGAAAAGGTGTGAAAAATATGAAGAGCTTTAAAAGGTGTCAGAAATATGAGGAGCATGAAACGGTCTAAAAAATACGAGGAGCATTAAGCGGTGTTCAAAATCATGAAGAGCCTGAGAAGGTGTGAAAAATATGAAGAGCTTCAAAAACTGTGAAAAATATGAAGAGCTTCAAAAGGTGTGAAGAATATGAGGAGCATGAAACGGTCTGAAAAATTGGAGAAGCATGAAACAGTGTGGAAAAAATGAAGAGCATGAATAGGTGTGAAAATTATGAAGAGCTTTAAAAGGTTTGAAAAATATGACGAGCATGAAACGGTGTGAAAAATTGGAGGAGCATGAAGCGGTGTTGAAATATATGAAGAGCCTCTAAAGGTTTGAAAAATATGAAGAGCTTCAAAAGGTCTCAAAAATATGAGGAGCATGAAACAGTCTGAAAAATAGGAGGAGCATGAAGCGGTGTTGAAAAAAATGAAGAGCATGAAATGGTGTGAAAAAAATGAAGAGCTTCAAAAGGTGATTAAAATATGAGATGCATGAAGGGGTGTTCAAAAACATGAAGAACTTGAAAAGGTATGAAAAATATGAAGAGCTTCAAAAGGTGTCAAAAATATGAGGAGCATGAAACGGTCTGAAAAATATGAGGAGCATGAAGCGGTGTTGAAAAACATGAAGAGCCTGAAAAGGTGTAAAAAACAAGAAGAGCCTGAAAAGGTGTGAAATATACGAAGAGCTTCAAAAGGTGTCAAAAATATGAGCAGCATGAAACGGTCTGAAAAATAGGAGGAGCATGATGGGGTGTTGAAAAACATGAAGAGCCTGAAAAGGTGTGAAAAACATGAAGAGATTGAAAAGGTGTGAAATATATGAAGAGCTTCAAAAGGTGTCAAAAATATGAGGAGCATGAAACGGTCTGAAAAATAGGAGGTGCATGAAGCGATGTTCAAAAACATGAAGATTCTGAAAAGGTGTGAAATAAATGAAGAACACCAAAAGGTGTCAAATATTTGAGGAGCATGAAACGGTCTAAAAAATAAGAGGAGCATGAAGCAGTGTTGAAAAACTTGAAGAGCCTGAAAAGGTGTGAAAAATAGGAGGAGCTTCAAAATGTGTCAAAATATGAGGAGCATGAAACGGTTTGAAAAATAGGAGGAGCATGAAGTGGTGTTGAAAAATATGAAGAGCCTGAAAAGGTGTGAAAAATATGAAGAGCTTCAAAAGGTGTCAAAAATATGAGGAGCATGTAACGGTCTGAAAAATAGGAGGAGCATGAGGGGTGTTGAAAAACATGCAGAACCTGAAAAGGTGTGAAAAATATGAAGAACTTGAAAAGGTGTGAAATATATGAAGAGCTTCAAAAGGTATGAAATACATGAGGAGCATGAAACGGGCTGAGAAATAGGAGGAGCATGAAGCGGTGTGCAAAAACATGAAGAGCCTGAAAAGGTGTGAAAGATATGAAGAGTTTCTAAAGGTGTCAAAAATATGAGGAGCATAAAACGGTCTGAAAAATAGAAGGAGCATGAAACGGTCTGAAAAATAGGAGGAGCATGAAGCGGTGTTGAAAAACATGAAGAGCCTGAAAAGTTGTGAAAAATATGAAGATCTTCAAAATATTTCAAAAATATGAGGGGCATGAACGGTCTAAAAAATAGGAGGAGCATGAAGCAGTGTTGAAAAACTTGAAGAGCCTGAAAAGGTGTGAAAAATAGGAGGAGCTTCAAAATGTGTCAAAAATATGAGGAGCATGAAACGGTTTGAAAAATAGGAGGAGCATGAAGCGGTGTTGAAAACATGAAGAGACTGAAAAGGTGTGAAAAATATGAAGAGTTTCAAAGGTGTCAAAAATATGAGGAGCATGAAACGGTCTGAAAAATAGGAGGAGCATGAAGGGGTGTTGAAAAACATGAAGAGCCTGAAAAGGTGTGAAAAATATGAAGAGCTTCAAAAGGTGTCAAAAATATGAGGAGCATGTAACGGTCTGAAAAATAGGAGGAGCATGAGGGGTGTTGAAAAACATGCAGAACCTGAAAAGGTGTGAAAAATATGAAGAACTTGAAAAGGTGTGAAATATATGAAGAGCTTCAAAAGGTGTGAAATACATGAGGAGCATGAAACGGGCTGAGAAATAGGAGGAGCATGAAGCGGTGTGCAAAAACATGAAGAGCCTGAAAAGGTGTGAAAGATATGAAGAGTTTCTAAAGGTGTCAAAAATATGAGGAGCATGAAAACGTATGAAAAATAGGAGGAGCATGAAGTGGTGTTGAAAAACATTAAGAGCCTGAAAGGGTGTGAAAAATATGAAGAGCTTCAAAAGGTGTCAAAAATATGCGAAGCATGAAACGGTCTGAATAATAGGAGGAGCATGAAGCCGTGTTCAAAAACATGAAGAGTCTGAAAAGGTGAGAAAAATATGAACAGCTTCAAAAGGTGTCAAAAATATGAGGAGCATGAAACGGTCTGAAAAATGGGAGGAGCATGAAATGGTGATCAAAAACATGAAGACCCTGAAAAGTTGTGAAAAATAGGAGGAGCTTCAAAAGGTGTCAAAAATATGAGGAGCATGAAATGGTCTGAACATACGAGGAGCATGAAGCGGTGTTCAAAAACATGAAGAGCCTGAAAACATGTGAAAAATATGAAGAGCTTTAAAACGTGTGAAAAATGAGATGAGCATGAACGGTCTGAAAAATAGGAGGAGCATGAAGCGGTGTTCTAAATCATGAAGAGCCTGAAAAAGTGTGAAAAATATGAAGAGCTTCAAAAGGTGTTAAAAATATGAGGAGCATGAAACGGTCTGAAAAATAGGAGGAGCATGAAGCAGTGTTGAAAAACATGAAGAGCCTGAAAAGGTGTGAAATACATGAATAGGTTCAGAACGTGTCAAAAATATGAGGAGCATGAAACGGTCTGAAAAATAGGAGGAGCATGAAGCAGTGTTGAAAAACATGAAGAGCCTGAAAAGGTGTGAAATACATGAATAGGTTCAGAACGTGTCAAAAATATGAGGAGCATGAAGCGGTCTGAAAAATACTAGGAGCATGAAGCGGTGACAAAAACTTAAAGAGCCTGAAAAGGTAGGAAAAATAAGAAGAGCCTCAAAACGTGTCAATAATATGAGGAGCATGAAACGGTCTGAAAAAAAGGAGCAGCATGAAATCATGTTCAAAAACATGAAGATCCTGAAAAGGTGTGAAAAATATGAAGAGCTTTAAAAGGTGTGAAATACATGAGGAGTATAAAACGGTCTGAAAAATCGGAGGAGCATGAAGCTGTGCTCAAACACATGAAGAGCCTGAAAAGGAGTGAAAAATATGAAGAGCTTCAAAAGCTGTCAAAAATATGAGAAGCATGAAAAGGTCTGAAAAATAGGAGGAGCATGAAGCGGTGTTCAAAAACATGAAGAGCCTGAAAAGGTGTGAAAAATATGAAGAGCTTCAAAAAGGATGAAAAATATGAGGAGCATGAAACTGTCAGAAAAATAGGAGGATCATGAAGTGGTGTTGAAAAACATGAAGAGCCTGAAAAGGTGAGAAAAATACGAAGAGCTTCTAAAGGTGTGAAAAATATGAGGAGCATGAAACTTTCTGAAAAATAGGAGGCGCATGAAGCGGTGATGAAAAAAAAGAAGAGCATGAAAAGGTTTGTAGAATATAAGGAGCTTCAAAAGGTATCAAAAATAGTAGTAGCATGAAACGGTGTTCAAAAACTTGAAGAGCCTGAAAATGTGTAAAATATGAACAGGTTAAAAGGTGTCAAAATATGAGGAGCATGAAACGTTCTGAAAAATAGGAGGAGCATGAAGCGGTGTTCAAAAACATGAAGAGCATGAAAAGGTGTGAAAAATATGAAGAGCTTCAAAACGTGTTAAAAACATGAGGAGCATGAAACGTTCTCAAAAATAGGAGGAGCAGCAAACGGTGTTCAAAAATATGAAGAGCCTGAAAAGGTGTGAAAAATATGAAGAGCATGAAACGGTCTGAAAAATAGGAGGAGCATGAAGCGGTGTTCAGAAACATGAAGAGCCTGAAAACTGTGAAAAATATGAAGAGCTTCAAAAACTGTGAAAAATATGAAGAGCTTCAAAAGGTGTGAAGAATATGAGGAGCATGAAACGGTCTGAAAAATTGGAGGAGCATGAAACAGTGTGGAAAAAATGAAGAGCATGAATAGGTGTGAAAATTATGAAGAGCTTTAAAAGGTTTGAAAAATATGACGAGCATGAAACGGTGTGAAAAATTGGAGGAGCATGAAGCGGTGTTGAAATATATGAAGAGCCTCTAAAGGTTTGAAAAATATGAAGAGCTTCAAAAGGTGACAAAAATATGAGGAGCATGAAACAGTCTGAAAAATAGGAGGAGCATGAAGCGGTGTTGAAAAAAATGAAGAGCATGAAATGGTGTGAAAAAAATGAAGAGCTTCAAAAGGTGTTTAAAATATGAGGAGCATGAAGGGGTGTTCAAAAACATGAAGAACTTGAAAAGGTATGAAAAATATGAAGAGCTTCAAAAGGTGTCAAAAATATGAGGAGCATGAAACGGTCTGAAAAATATGAGGAGCATGAAGCGGTGTTGAAAAACATGAAGAGCCTGAAAAGGTGTAAAAAACAAGAAGAGCCTGAAAAGGTGTGACATATACGAAGAGCTTCAAAAGGTGTCAAATATATGAGCAGCATGAAACGGTCTGAAAAATAGGAGGAGCATGAAGCGGTTTTGAAAATCATGAAGAGCCTGAAAAGGTGTGAAAAATATGAAGAGCTTCAAAAGGTGTCAAAAATATGCGAAGCATGAAACGGTCTGAATAATAGGAGGAGCATGAAGCGGTGTTCAAAAACATGAAGAGTCTGAAAAGGTGTGAAAAATATGAAGAGCTTCAAAAATGTGAAAAATATGAAGAGGTTCAAAAGGTGTGAAATTCATGAGGTGTATGAAACGGTCTGAAAAATAGGAGCATGAAGTGGTGTTCAAAAACATGAACACCCTGAAACGGTCTGAAAAATACGAGGAGCATGAAACGGTCTGAAAAATAGGAGGAGCATGGAGCGGTGTTCAAAAGCATGAAGAGCCTGAAAAGGTGTGAAAAATATGAAGAGCTTCAAAAAGGATGAAAAATATGAGGAGCATGAAACTGTCAGAAAAATAGGAGGATCATGAAGTGGTGTTGAAAAACATGAAGAGCCTGAAAAGGTGAGAAAAATACGAAGAGCTTCTAAAGGTGTGAAAAATATGAGGAGCATGAAACTTTCTGAAAAATAGGAGGCGCATGAAGCGGTGATGAAAAAAAAGAAGAGCATGAAAAGGTTTGTAGAATATAAGGAGCTTCAAAAGGTATCAAAAATAGCAGTAGCATGAAACGGTGTTCAAAAACTTGAAGAGCCTGAAAATGTGTAAAATATGAACAGGTTAAAAGGTGTCAAAATATGAGTAGCATGAAACGTTCTGAAAAATAGGAGGAGCATGAAGCGGTGTTCAAAAACATGAAGAGCATGAAAAGGTGTGAAAAATATGAAGAGCTTCAAAACGTGTTAAAAACATGAGGAGCATGAAACGTTCTGAAAAATAGGAGGAGCATGAAGCGGTGTTCAAAAACATGAAGAGCATGAAAAGGTGTGAAAAATATGAAGAGCTTCAAAACGTGTTAAAAACATGAGGAGCATGAAACGTTCTCAAAAATAGGAGGAGCAGCAAACGGTGTTCAAAAATATGAAGAGCCTGAAAAGGTGTGAAAAATATGAAGAGCATGAAACGGTCTGAAAAATAGGAGGAGCATGAAGCGGTGTTCAGAAACATGAAGAGCCTGAAAACTGTGAAAAATATGAAGAGCTTCAAAAACTGTGAAAAATATGAAGAGCTTCAAAAGGTGTGAAGAATATGAGGAGCATGAAACGGTCTGAAAAATTGGAGGAGCATGAAACAGTGTGGAAAAAATGAAGAGCATGAATAGGTGTGAAAATTATGAAGAGCTTTAAAAGGTTTGAAAAATATGACGAGCATGAAACGGTGTGAAAAATTGGAGGAGCATGAAGCGGTGTTGAAATATATGAAGAGCCTCTAAAGGTTTGAAAAATATGAAGAGCTTCAAAAGGTGACAAAATTATGAGGAGCATGAAACAGTCTGAAAAATAGGAGGAGCATGAAGCGGTGTTGAAATATATGAAGAGCCTCTAAAGGTTTGAAAAATATGAAGAGCTTCAAAAGGTGACAAAAATATGAGGAGCATGAAACAGTCTGAAAAATAGGAGGAGCATGAAGCGGTGTTGAAAAAAATGAAGAGCATGAAATGGTGTGAAAAAAATGAAGAGCTTCAAAAGGTGTTTAAAATATGAGGAGCATGAAGGGGTGTTCAAAAACATGAAGAACTTGAAAAGGTATGAAAAATATGAAGAGCTTCAAAAGGTGTCAAAAATATGAGGAGCATGAAACGGTCTGAAAAATATGAGGAGCATGAAGCGGTGTTGAAAAACATGAAGAGCCTGAAAAGGTGTGACATATACGAAGAGCTTCAAAAGGTGTCAAATATATGAGCAGCATGAAACGGTCTGAAAAATAGGAGGAGCATGATGGGGTGTTGAAAAACATGAAGAGCCTGAAAAGGTGTGAAAAACATGAAGAGATTGAAAAGGTGTGAAATATATGAAGAGCTTCAAAAGGTGTCAAATATATGAGGAGCATGAAACGGTCTGAAAAATAGGAGGTGCATGAAGCGATGTTCAAAAACATGAAGATTCTGAAAAGGTGTGAAATAAATGAAGAACATCAAAAGGTGTCAAAAATTTGAGGAGCATGAAACGGTCTAAAAAATAAGAGGAGCATGAAGTAGTGTTGAAAAACTTGAAGAGCCTGAAAAGGTGTGAAAAATAAGAGGAGCTTCAAAATGTGTCAAAAATATGAGGAGCATGAAACGGTTTGAAAAATAGGAGGAGCATGAAGTGGTGTTGAAAAATATGAAGAGCCTGAAAAGGTGTGAAAAATATGAAGAGTTTCAAAGGTGTCAAAAATATGAGGAGCATGAAACGGTCTGAAAAATAGGAGGAGCATGAAGGGGTGTTGAAAAACATGAAGAGCCTGAAAAGGTGTGAAAAATATGAAGAGCTTCAAAAGGTGTCAAAAATATGAGGAGCATGTAACGGTCTGAAAAATAGGAGGAGCATGAAGCGGTGTTGAAAAACATGCAGAACCTGAAAAGGTGTGAAAAATATGAAGAACTTGAAAAGGTGTGAAATATATGAAGAGCTTCAAAAGGTGTGAAATACATGAGGAGCATGAAACGGGCTGAGAAATAGGAGGAGCATGAAGCGGTGTGCAAAAACATGAAGAGCCTGAAAAGGTGTGAAAGATATGAAGAGTTTCTAAAGGTGTCAAAAATATGAGGAGCATGAAAACGTATGAAAAATAGGAGGAGCATGAAGTGGTGTTGAAAAACATTAAGAGCCTGAAAGGGTGTGAAAAATATGAAGAGCTTCAAAAGGTGTCAAAAATATCCGAAGCATGAAACGGTCTGAATAATAGGAGGAGCATGAAGCGTTGTTCAAAAACATGAAGAGTCTGAAAAGGTGTGAAAAATATGAACAGCTTCAAAAGGTGTCAAAAATATGAGGAGCATGAAACGGTCTGAAAAATGGGAGGAGCATGAAATGGTGATCAAAAACATGAAGAGCCTGAAAAGGTGTGAAAAATAGGAGGAGTTTCAAAAGGTGTCAAATATATGAGGAGCATGAAACGGTCTGAACATACGAGGAGCATGAAGCGGTGTTCAAAAACAAAAAGAGCCTGAAAACATGTGAAAAATATGAAGAGCTTTAAAACGTGTGAAAAATGAGATGAGCATGAAACGGTCTGAAAAATAGGAGGAGCATGAAGCGGTGTTCTAAATCATGAAGAGCCTGAAAAAGTGTGAAAAATATGAAGAGCTTCAAAAGGTGTTAAAAATATGAGGAGCATGAAACGGTCTGAAAAATAGGAGGAGCATGAAGCAGTGTTGAAAAACATGAAGAGCCTGAAAAGGTGTGAAATACATGAATAGGTTCAGAACGTGTCAAAAATATGAGGAGCATGAAACGGTCTGAAAAATAGGAGGAGCATGAAGCAGTGTTGAAAAACATGAAGAGCCTGAAAAGGTGTGAAATACATGAATAGGTTCAGAACGTGTCAAAAATATGAGGAGCATGAAGCGGTCTGAAAAATACTAGGAGCATGAAGCGGTGACAAAAACTTAAAGAGCCTGAAAAGGTATGAAAAGTAAGAAGAGCCACAAAACGTGTCAATAATATGAGGAGCATGAAACGGTCTGAAAAAAAGGAGCAGCATGAAATCATGTTCAAAAACATGAAGATCCTGAAAAGGTGTGAAAAATATGAAGAGCTTCAAAAGGTGTGAAATACATGAGGAGTATAAAACGGTCTGAAAAATCGGAGGAGCATGAAGCTGTGCTCAAATACATGAAGAGCCTGAAAAGGAGTGAAAAATATGAAGAGCTTCAAAAGCTGTCAAAAATATGAGAAGCATGAAAAGGTCTGAAAAATAGGAGGAGCATGAAGCGGTGTTCAAAAACATGAAGAGCCTGAAAAGGTGTGAAAAATATGAAGAGCTTCAAAAAGGATGAAAAATATGAGGAGCATGAAACTGTCAGAAAAATAGGAGGATCATGAAGTGGTGTTGAAAAACATGAAGAGCCTGAAAAGGTGAGAAAAATACGAAGAGCTTCTAAAGGTGTGAAAAATATGAGGAGCATGAAACTTTCTGAAAAATAGGAGGCGCATGAAGCGGTGATGAAAAAAAAGAAGAGCATGAAAAGGTTTGTAGAATATAAGGAGCTTCAAAAGGTATCAAAAATAGTAGTAGCATGAAACGGTGTTCAAAAACTTGAAGAGCCTGAAAATGTGTAAAATATGAACAGGTTAAAAGGTGTCAAAATATGAGGACCATGAAACGTTCTGAAAAATAGGAGGAGCATGAAGCGGTGTTCAAAAACATGAAGAGCATGAAAAGGTGTGAAAAATATGAAGAGCTTCAAAACGTGTTAAAAACATGAGGAGCATGAAACGTTCTCAAAAATAGGAGGAGCAGCAAACGGTGTTCAAAAATATGAAGAGCCTGAAAAGTTGTGAAAAATATGAAGAGCATGAAAGGGTCTGAAAAATAGGAGGAGCATGAAGCGGTGTTCAGAAACATGAAGAGCCTGAAAACTGTGAAAAATATGAAGAGCTTCAAAAACTGTGAAAAATATGAAGAGCTTCAAAAGGTGTGAAGAATATGAGGAGCATGAAACGGTCTGAAAAATTGGAGGAGCATGAAACAGTGTGGAAAAAATGAAGAGCATGAATAGGTGTGAAAATTATGAAGAGCTTTAAAAGGTTTGAAAAATATGACGAGCATGAAACGGTGTGAAAAATTGGAGGAGCATGAAGCGGTGTTGAAATATATGAAGAGCCTCTAAAGGTTTGAAAAATATGAAGAGTTTCAAAAGGTGACAAAAATATGAGGAGCATGAAACAGTCTGAAAAATAGGAGGAGCATGAAGCGGTGTTGAAAAAAATGAAGAGCATGAAATGTTGTGAAAAAAATGAAGAGCTTCAAAAGGTGTTTAAAATATGAGGAGCATGAAGGGGTGTTCAAAATCATGAAGAACTTGAAAAGGTATGAAAAATATGAAGAGCTTCAAAAGGTGTCAAAAATATGAGGAGCATGAAACGGTCTGAAAAATATGAGGAGCATGAAGCGGTGTTGAAAAACATGAAGAGCCTGAAAAGGTGTAAAAAACAAGAAGAGCCTGAAAAGGTGTGACACATACGAAGAGCTTCAAAAGGTGTCAAATATATGAGCAGCATGAAACGGTCTGAAAAATAGGAGGAGCATGATGGGGTGTTGAAAAACATGAAGAGCCTGAAAAGGTGTGAAAAACATTAAGAGATTGAAAAGGTGTGAAATATATGAAGAGCTTCAAAAGGTGTCAAATATATGAGGAGCATGAAACGGTCTGAAAAATAGGAGGTGCATGAAGCGATGTTCAAAAACATGAAGATTCTGAAAAGGTGTGAAATAAATGAAGAACATCAAAAGGTGTCAAAAATTTGAGGAGCATGAAACGGTCTAAAAAATAAGAGGAGCATGAAGCAGTGTTGAAAAACTTGAAGAGCCTGAAAAGGTGTGAAAAATAAGAGGAGCTTCAAAATGTGTCAAAAATATGAGGAGCATGAAACGGTTTGAAAAATAGGAGGAGCATGAAGTGGTGTTGAAAAATATGAAGAGCCTGAAAAGGTGTGAAAAATATGAAGAGTTTCAAAGGTGCCAAAAATATGAGGAGCCTGAAACGGTCTGAAAAATAGGAGGAGCATGAAGGGGTGTTGAAAAACATGAAGAGCCTGAAAAGGTGTGAAAAATATGAAGAACTTGAAAAGGTGTGAAATATATGAAGAGCTTCAAAAGGTGTCAAAAATATGAGGAGCATGTAACGGTCTGAAAAATAGGAGGAGCATGAAGCGGTGTTGAAAAACATGCAGAACCTGAAAAGGTGTGAAAAATATGAAGAACTTGAAAAGGTGTGAAATATATGAAGAGCTTCGAAAGGTGTGAAATACATGAGGAGCATGAAACGTGCTGAGAAATAGGAGGAGCATGAAGCGGTGTGCAAAAACATGAAGAGCCTGAAAAGGTGTGAAAGATATGAAGAGTTTCTAAAGGTGTCAAAAATATGAGGAGCATGAAAACGTATGAAAAATAGGAGGAGCATGAAGTGGTGTTGAAAAACATTAACAGCCTGAAAGGGTGTGAAAAATATGAAGAGCTTCAAAAGGTGTCATAAATATGCGAAGCATGAAACGGTCTGAATAATAGGAGGAGCATGAAGCGGTGTTCAAAAACATGAAGAGTCTGAAAAGGTGTGAAAAATATGAAGAGCTTCAAAAATGTGAAAAATATGAAGAGGTTCAAAAGGTGTGAAATTCATGAGGTGTATGAAACGGTCTGAAAAATAGGAGCATGAAGTGGTGTTCAAAAACATGAACACCCTGAAACGGTCTGAAAAATACGAGGAGCATGAAACGGTCTGAAAAATAGGAGGAGCATGGAGCGGTGTTCAAAAGCATGAAGAGCCTGAAAAGGTGTGAAAAATATGAAGAGCTTCAAAAAGGATGAAAAATATGAGGAGCATGAAACTGTCAGAAAAATAGGAGGATCATGAAGTGGTGTTGAAAAACATGAAGAGCCTGAAAAGGTGAGAAAAATACGAAGAGCTTCTAAAGGTGTGAAAAATATGAGGAGCATGAAACTTTCTGAAAAATAGGAGGCGCATGAAGCGGTGATGAAAAAAAAGAAGAGCATGAAAAGGTTTGTAGAATATAAGGAGCTTCAAAAGGTATCAAAAATAGGAGTAGCATGAAACGGTGTTCAAAAACTTGAAGAGCCTGAAAATGTGTAAAATATGAACAGGTTAAAAGGTGTCAAAATATGAGGAGCATGAAACGTTCTGAAAAATAGGAGGAGCATGAAGCGGTGTTCAAAAACATGAAGAGCATGAAAAGGTGTGAAAAATATGAAGAGCTTCAAAACGTGTTAAAAACATGAGGAGCATGAAATGTTCTCAAAAATAGGAGGAGCAGCAAACGGTGTTCAAAAATATGAAGAGCCTGAAAAGGTGTGAAAAATATGAAGAGCATGAAACGGTCTGAAAAATAGGAGGAGCATGAAGCGGTGTTCAGAAACATGAAGAGCCTGAAAACTGTGAAAAATATGAAGAGCTTCAAAAACTGTGAAAAATATGAACAGCTTCAAAAGGTGTGAAGAATATGAGGAGCATGAAACGGTCTGAAAAATTGGAGGAGCATGAAACAGTGTGGAAAAAATGAAGAGCATGAATAGGTGTGAAAATTATGAAGAGCTTTAAAAGGTTTGAAAAATATGACGAGCATGAAACGGTGTGAAAAATTGGAGGAGCATGAAGCGGTGTTGAAATATATGAAGAGCCTCTAAAGGTTTGAAAAATATGAAGAGCTTCAAAAGGTGACAAAAATATGAGGAGCATGAAACAGTCTGAAAAATAGGAGGAGCATGAAGCGGTGTTGAAAAAAATGAAGAGCATGAAATGGTGTGAAAAAAATGAAGAGCTTCAAAAGGTGTTTAAAATATGAGGAGCATGAAGGGGTGTTCAAAAACATGAAGAACTTGAAAAGGTATGAAAAATATGAAGAGCTTCAAAAGGTGTCAAAAATATGAGGAGCATGAAACGGTCTGAAAAATATGAGGAGCATGAAGCGGTGTTGAAAAACATGAAGAGCCTGAAAAGGTGTAAAAAACAAGAAGAGCCTGAAAAGGTGTGACATATACGAAGAGCTTCAAAAGGTGTCAAATATATGAGCAGCATGAAACGGTCTGAAAAATAGGAGGAGCATGATGGGGTGTTGAAAAACATGAAGAGCCTGAAAAGGTGTGAAAAACATTAAGAGATTGAAAAGGTGTGAAATATATGAAGAGCTTCAAAAGGTGTCAAATATATGAGGAGCATGAAACGGTCTGAAAAATAGGAGGTGCATGAAGCGATGTTCAAAAACATGAAGATTCTGAAAAGGTGTGAAATAAATGAAGAACATCAAAAGGTGTCAAAAATTTGAGGAGCATGAAACGGTCTAAAAAATAAGAGGAGCATGAAGCAGTGTTGAAAAACTTGAAGAGCCTGAAAAGGTGTGAAAAATAAGAGGAGCTTCAAAATGTGTCAAAAATATGAGGAGCATGAAACGGTTTGAAAAATAGGAGGAGCATGAAGTGGTGTTGAAAAATATGAAGAGCCTGAAAAGGTGTGAAAAATATGAAGAGTTTCAAAGGTGTCAAAAATATGAGGAGCATGAAACGGTCTGAAAAAAAGGAGGAGCATGAAGGGGTGTTGAAAAACATGAAGAGCCTGAAAAGGTGTGAAAAATATGAAGAGCTTCAAAAGGTGTCAAAAATATGAGGAGCATGTAACGGTCTGAAAAATAGGAGGAGCATGAAGCGGTGTTGAAAAACTTGCAGAACCTGAAAAGGTGTGAAAAATATGAAGAACTTGAAAAGGTGTGAAATATATGAAGAGCTTCGAAAGGTGTGAAATACATGAGGAGCATGAAACGTGCTGAGAAATAGGAGGAGCATGAAGCGGTGTGCAAAAACATGAAGAGCCTGAAAAGGTGTGAAAGATATGAAGAGTTTCTAAAGGTGTCAAAAATATGAGGAGCATGAAAACGTATGAAAAATAGGAGGAGCATGAAGTGGTGTTGAAAAACATTAACAGCCTGAAAGGGTGTGAAAAATATGAAGAGCTTCAAAAGGTGTCAAAAATATGCGAAGCATGAAACGGTCTGAATAATAGGAGGAGCATGAAGCGGTGTTCAAAAACATGAAGAGCCTGAAAAGGTGTGAAAGATATGAAGAGTTTCTAAAGGTGTCAAAAAGATGAGGAGCACAAAACGGTCTGAAAAATAGGAGGAGCATGAAGCGGTGTTGAAAAACATGAAGAGCCTGAAAAGGTGTAAAAACAAGAAGAGCCTGAAAAGGTGTGAAATATATGAAGAGCTTCAAAAGGTGTTCAAAAATATGAGGAGCAGGAAACGGTCTGAAAAATAGGAGGAGCATGAAGCGGTGTTGAAAAATTGAAGAGCCTGAAAAGGTGTGAAAATTATGAAGAGATTCAAAAGTTTCAAAAATATGAGGAGCATGAAATGGCCTGAAAAATGGGAGGAGCATGAAATGGTGATCAAAAACATGAAGAGCCTGAAAAGGTGTGAAAAATATGAAGAGCTTCAAAAGGGGTGAAATACATGAGGAGCATGAAACGGGCTGAAAAATAGGAGAAGAATGAAGTGGTGTTGAAAAACATGAAGAGCTTGAAAAGGAGTGAAAATATGAAGAGCTTCAAAAATATGAAAAATATGAAGAGCTTCAAAGGGTGAGAAAAATATGAAGAGCTTCAAAAGGTGTCAAAAATATGAGGAGCATGTAACCGTCTGAAAAATAGGAGGAGCATGAAGCGGTGTTGAAAAACATGCAGAACCTGAAAAGGTGTGAAAAATATGAAGAACTTGAAAAGGTGTGAAATATATGAAGAGCTTCAAAAGGTGTGAAATACATGAGGAGCATGAAACGGGCTGAAAAATAGGAGGATCATGAAGCGGTGTGCAAAAACATGAAGAGCCTGAAAAGGTGTGAAAGATATGAAGAGTTTCTAAAGGTGTCAAAAATATGAGGAGCATGAAAACGTATGAAAAATAGGAGGAGCATGAAGTGGTGTTGAAAAACATTAACAGCCTGAAAGGGTGTGAAAAATATGAAGAGCTTCAAAAGGTGTCAAAAATATGCGAAGCATGAAACGGTCTGAATAATAGGAGGAGCATGAAGTGGTGTTCAAAAACATGAAGAGTCTGAAAAGGTGTGAAAAATATGAAGAGCTTCAAGAGGTGTCAAATATATGAAGAGCATCAAACGGTCTGAAAAATAGGAGGAGCATGATGTTGTGTTGAAAAAATAGAAGAGCCTTAAAATGTGTGAAATATATGAAGAGCTTCAAAAGGTGTGAAATACATTAGGAGAATGAAACGGTCTCTAAAATAGGAGGAGCATGAAGCGGTGTTCAAAAACATGAAGAGCCTGAAAAGGTGTGAAAAATATGAAGAGCTTCAAAAGGTTTCAAAAATATGAGGAGCATGAAACGGTCTGAAAAATACGAGGAGCATGAAGCGGTGTTCAAAAACATGAAGAGCCTGAAAAGGTGTGAAAAATACGAAGAGCTTCAAAAGATGTGAAATATATGACGAGCATGAAAAGGTCTAAAAAATAGGAGGAGCATGAAGTTGTGTTAAAAAAAAAGAAGAGCCTGAAAAGTTGTAAAAAATATGAAGAGCTTCAAAAGGTGTCAATAATAAGAGGTGCATGAAACGTCCTGAAAAATATGAGGAGCACGAAACTGTCTGAAAAATAGGAGGAGCATGAAACGGTCTTGAAAACCAATAAGAGCCTGAAAACGTGTGAAAAATATGAAGAGCTTCAAAAGGTTTCAGAAATATGAGGAGCATGAAACGGTCTGAAAAATAGGAGGAGCATGAAGCGGTGTTGAAAAACATAAAGAGCCTGAAAAGGAGTGAAAAATATGAAGAGCTTCAAAAAGTGTCAAAATATAAGGAGTATGAAACGGTCTCAAAAATAGGGGGAGCATGAAATGGTCTGAAAAATAGGAGGAGCATGAAATGTGTTGAAAACATGAAGAGCCTGAAGTGGTGTGAAAAATATGAAGAGCTTCAAAAGGTGTCAAAAATATGAGGAGCATGAAACGGTCTGAAAAATAGAAGCAGCATGAAGCGGTGTTGAAATAGATGAAGAGCCTGAAAAGGTGTGAAAAATATGAAGAGCTTCAAAACGTGTGAAATACATGAGGAGCCTGAAACGGGCTGAAAAATAGGAGAAGCATGAAGCGCTGATGAAATAGATGAACAGCCTGAAAAGGTGTGCAAAATATGAAGAGCTTCAAAAGGTGTGAAATACATGAGGAGCATGAAACTTTCTGAAAAATAGAAGGAGCATGAAGTGGTGTTCAAAAACATGAAGAGCCTGAAAAGGTGTGAAAAATATGAAAAGCTTCAAAAGTTGTCAAAAATATGAGGAGCATGAAACGGGCTGAAAAATAGGAGAAGCATGAAGTGGTGTTGAAAAACATGAAGATCCTGAAAAGGTGTGAAAAATATGAAGAGCTTCAAAAGGTGTCAAAAATGAGATGATAATGAAGCGGTTTGAAAAATTGGAGGAGCATGAAGTGCTGTTGAAAACCATGAAGAGCCTCAAAAGGTGTGAAAAATATGAAGAGCTTCAAAAGCTGTGAAAAATATGAAGAGCTTCAACAGGAGACAAACATATAAGGAGCATGAAACGGTGTGAAAAATAGGAGGAGCATGAAGGTTTGCTCAAAAACATGAAGAGCCTGAAAAGGTGTGAAAAATATGAAGAGCTTCAAAAGGTGTCAAAATATGAGGAGCATGAAAAAGTCCGAAAAATAGGAGGAGCAAGAAACGGTGTTCAAAATATAAAGAGCCTGAAAAGGTGTGAAAAATATGAACAGCTTCAGAAGGTGTCAAAAATATGAGGAGCATAAAACGGTCTGAAAAACAGGAGGAGCATGAAATGGTGTTTAAATACATGAAGAGCCTGAAAAGGTGTGAAAAACATGAAGAGCTTCAAAAGGTGTGAAAAGTATGAGGAGCATGAAACGGTCGGAAAAATAGGAGGAGCATGAAGCAGTGTTCAAAAATATGAAGAGCCTGAAAAGGTGTGAAAAATATGAAGAGCTTCAAAATGTGTGAAAAATATGAACAGGTTCAAAAGGTGTAAATATGAGATGAGCATGAAACGGTCTGAAAATTAGGAGGAGCATGAAGTGGTGTTGGAAAACATGTATAGCCTGAAAAGGTGGGAAAAATATGAAGAGCTTCTAAAGGTGTCAAAAATATGAGGAGCATAAAACGGTCTGAAAAAGAGAAGGAGCATGAAACGGTCTGAAAAATAGGAGGAGCATGAAGCGGTGTTGAAAAACATGAAGAGCCTGAAAAGTTGTGAAAAATATGAAGATCTTCAAAATATTTCAAAAATATGAGGGGCATGAACGGTCTAAAAAATAGGAGGAGCATGAAGCTGTGTTCAAAAACATGAAGAGCCTGAAAAGGTGTGAAAAATATGAAGAGCTTCAAAACGTGAGAAAAATATGAGGAGCATGAAACAGTCTGAAAAATAGGAGGAGCATGATGCGGTGTTGAAAAACATGAAGAGCCTGAAAAGGTGTGAAAAATATGAAGAGCTTCAAAACGTGTGAAAATATGAGGAGCATGAAACGGTCTAAAAAATAGGAGGAGCATGAAGCAGTGTTGAAAAACATGAAGAACTTGAAAAGGTGTGAAAAATATGAAGAGCTTCAAAAGGTGTCAAAAATATGAGGAGCATGAAACAGTCTGAAAAATAGGTGGAGCATGATGCGGTGTTGTAAAACATGAAGAGCCTGAAAAGCTGTGAAAAATATGAAGAGATTCAAAAGGTGTCAAAATATAGGAGCATGAAACAGTCTGAAAAATAGGAGGAGCATGAAAAGGTGTTGAAAAACATGAAGAGCCTGAAAAGTTTTGAAAAATAGGAAGAGCTTCAAAAGGTGTGAAATACTTGAGGAGAATGAAACGGTCTGTAAAATAGGAGGAGCATGAAGCGGTGTTTAAAAACATGAAGAGCCTGGAAAGGTGTTAAAAATATGAATAGGTTCAAAACAAGTAAAAAACATGAGGAGCATGAAACTATCTGGAAAATAGGAGGAGCATCAAGCGGTGTTCAAAAACATGAAGAGCCTGAAAAGGTGTAAAAAATATGAAGAGCTTAAAAAGGTGTGAAAAATATGAGGAGCATGAAACTGTCTGAAAAATAGGAGGAGCATGAAACGGTGTTGTAAAATATGATAAGCATGAAAAGGTGTGAAAAATATGAAGAGTTTCAAAAGTTGTCAAAAATGTGAGGAACATGAAACGTTCTGAAAAATAGGAGGAGCATGAAACAGTCTGAAAAATAGGAGGAGCACGAAACGGTGTTGAAAATCATGAAGAGCCTGAAAAGAAGTGAAAAATATGAAGAGTTTCAAAAGTTGTCAAAAATGTGAGGAGCATGAAACGGTCTGAAAAATAGGAGGAGAATGAAACGGTGTTGTAAAACATGATAAGCATGAAAAGGTGTGAAAAATATGAAGAGCTTCAAAAGGTGTCAAAAATATGAGGAGTATGAAATGCTCTGAAAAATATGAAGAGCATGAAATGGTCTGAAAAATATGAGGATCTTGAAATGGTGTTGAAATAAATGAAGAGCCTGTAAAGGTGTGAAAATTATGAAGAGCTTCAAAAGCTGTCAAAAACAGGAGGAGCATGAAACGGTTTTCAAAATAGGAGGAGCATGTAACGGTGTTGAAAAACATGAAAAGATTCAAAAGGTGTGAAAAATATAAGGAGCATGAAACGGTCTGAAAAATATGAAGTAGCATGAAACGCTGTTGAAAAACATGAAGAGACTGAAAAGGTGTAAAAAATATGAAGAGCTTCAAAAGCTGTCAAAAATATGAAGAGCATGAAACGGTCTGAACAATAGGAGGAGCATGAAACGGTGTGGAAAAACATGAAGAGCCTGAAAAGGTGGAAAAATATGAAGAGCTTCAAAAGGTGTAAAAAATATGAGGAGAATGGAACGGTCTGAAAAATAGCAGGAGCATGAAACGGTGCTGAAAAACATGAAGAGCATGAAAAGGTGTAAAAATTATGTAGAGCTCAAAAGGTGTCAAAATTATGAGGAGCATGAAACGGTCTGAAAAATATGACGAGCACAAAATTATATAAATAATAGTAGGAGCATGAAACGGTGTTGAAAAACATGGAGAGCATTAAAAGGAGTGAAAATATGAGGAGCTTCAAAAGGTGTTAATAATATGAGGAGCATGAAACGGTCTGAAAAATAGGAGGAGCATGAATCGGTCTGAAAAATAGGAGGAGCCTGAAACGGTGTGAAAAATAAGGGGAGCATGAAGCGGTGTTGAAAAATATGAAGAGCATGAAAAGGAGTGAAAAATATGAAGAGCTTCAAAAGGTGTTAAAAATATGGGGAGTATGAAACGGTCTGAAAAATATGAAGAGCATGAAATGGTCTGCAAAATAGGAGGAGCATGTACGGTGTTGAAAATCTTGAAGAGCTTCAAAAGGTGTCAAAAATATGAGGAGCATGAAATGGTCAGAAAAATATGAGGAGCACGAAACTGTCTGAAAAATAGGAGGAGCATGAAACGGTGTTGAAAAAGATGAAGAGCATTAAAAGATGTGAAAAATATGAAGAGCTTCAAAAAGTGTTAAAAATATGATGAGCATGAAACGGTCTGAAAAATGTGAGGAGCACGAAACGTTCTGAAAAATAGGAGGACCATGAAACGGTGTTGAAAAACATGAAGAGAATGAAAAGGTGACAAAAATATGTAGAGCTTCAAAAGGTGTCAAAAATATGAGGAAGACGAAATGGTCTGAAAAATAGGACGAGCATGAAGCGGTGTTGAAAAACATGAAGAGCCTGACATGGTGTGAAAAATATGAAGAGCTTCAAAAGGTTTCAAAAATATGAGGAGCATGAAACCGTCTAAAAATATGACGAGCATGAAATGGTGTTGAAAAACATGAAGAGCCTCAAAAGGTGTGAAAAATATGAAGAGCTTCAAAAGGTGTCAAAAAAATGAGGAGCATGAAACGGTCTGAAAAATAGGAGGAGCATGAAACAATGTTGAAAAACATGAAGACATGTTAAGGTGTGAAAAATATGAAGAGCTTCAAAAGGTGTCAAAAATATGAGGAGCATGAAACGGTCTGAAAAATAGGAGGAGCATGATACGATGTTGAAATACATGAAGACATGAAAAGGTGTGAAATATATGAAGAGCTTCAAAAGGTGTCAAAATAATGAGGAGCATGAAACGGTCTGAAAAATAGGAGGAGCATGAAACGGTGTTGAAAAACATGAAGAGATTCAAAATGTGTCAGAAATATGAGGAGCATGAAATGGTCTGAAAAATAGGAGGAGCATGAAACGGTGTTGAGAAACATGAAGAGCATGAAGAGGTGTGAAAAATATGAAGAGCTTCAAAAGGTGGCCAAAATTTGAGGAGCATGAAACGGTCTGATACATATGAGGAGCATGAAACGGTGTTGAGAAACATGAAGAGCATGAAAATGTGTGAAAAACACGAAGAGCATGAAAATGTATAAAAATTCGAAGAGCATGAAAAGGTTTGAAAAACACGAAGAGCATGAAAAGGTGGGAACAATACAAGGAGCATGAAAAGGTTTGTAAAATACGAGGAGCATGAAAAGATGTGAAAAATCCGAGGAGCACGAAAAGGTCTGAAATATACGAGGACCATGAAAAGTTCTAAAAAATACGACTGGCATGACAAGGTAGGAAAAATATGAAGAGCATGAAAAGGTGTGAAAAATATGAGGAGCATGAAAAGGTGTGAAAAATACGAAGAGCATGAAAAGGTGTGAAAAATACAAGGAGCATGAAAAGGTGTGAACAATAGTAGGAGCATGAAAAGGACTGAAAAATACGAGGAGCATGAAAAGGTGTGAAAAAAACAGGAGCATGAAAAGGTCTAAAAAATTTGAGGAGGATGAAACGGTGTGAAAATATGAAGATCATGAAACAGTGTGAAAAATATGAAGACGTTTTAAACGTGTCAAATATATGAGGAGCATGAAAAGATGTGAAAAATATGAGGAGCATTAAAATATGTCAATAATATGAAGAACATGAAAAGTTGTGAAATATATGAGGAGCATGAAAAGGTGTGAAAAACACGAGGAGTACGAAAAGGTCTGCAAATACGAGGAGTTCGAAAAGGTCTGAAAAATATGAGGAGCATGAAAAGGTGTGAAAACTACGAAGTGCATGAAAATGTGTGAAAAATTCGAAGAGCAGGAAAAGGTTTGAAAAATATGAAGAGCATGTAAAGGTGTGAAAAATACGAGGAGCATTAAAGGTGTGAAAAATACGAGGAGCATGAAAAGGTGTGAAAAATGCAAAGAGAAAGAAAATGTGCTAAAAATACGAGGAGCATGAAAAGGTGGGAAAAATAGTAGGAGCATGAAAAGGTCTGAAAAATATGAGGAACATGAAAAGGTGTGAAAACTACAAAGAGCATGAAAAGGTGTGAAAAATACGAGGTGCATGAAAACGTGTGAAAAATACTAGGAGCATGAAAATGTCTGAAAAATACGAGAAGCATGAAAAGATCTGAAAAATATGAGAAGCATGAAAAGGTGTGAAAAATATGAGGAGCATGAAACGGTGTGAAATTATGAAGAGCATGAAACGGTGTTAAAAATATGAAGAGCATGAAACGGTGTGAAAAACACGAGCAGCAAGAAAAAATGTGGAAAACACGAAGTGCATGATAATGTGTGAAAAATTCGAAGAGCATGAAAAGGTTTGAAAAATACGAAGAGAATGTAAAGGTGTGAAAAATACGAAGAGAATTAAAGGTGTGAAAAATACGAGGAGCATGAAAAGGTGTGAAAAATACGATGAGAAAGAAAATGTGCTAAAAATACAAGGAGCATGAAAAGGTGGGGAAAATAGTAGGAGCATGAAAAGGTCTGAAAAATACGAGGAATATGAAACGGTGTGAAAATATAAAGAGCATGAAACGGTGTGAAAAATATGAAGACCTTTAAAAGGTGTCAAAAATATGAGGAGTATGAAAAGATGTGAAAAACATGAGGAGCATGAAATGGTATGAAAAATATGAGGAGCATGAAATATGTAAAAAATATGAAGAGCATGAAAAGTTGTGAAAAATATGAAGAGCATGAAATGGTTTGAAAAGTATAAAGAGCATGAAAAGTTGTGCAAAATACAAAGAGCATGACTGGTGTGAAATATACGAAGACAATGAAAAGATGTGAAAAATTATGAAAAGCATGAAAAGTTGTGAAAAATACAAAGAGCATGAAAAGGTTTGAAAAATACAAAGTGCATGAAAACATGTGAAAAATATGAGGAGCATGAAACGGTGTGAAAAATACGAGGAGCATGAAAAGTTCTGAAAAACACCAGGAGCATGAAAAGGTCTGAAAAGTACGTGGAGCATGAAAAGGTGTGAACAATATGAAGAGCATGAAACGATGTTAAAAATATGAAGAGCATGAAACGGTGTGAAAAACATGAGCAGCATGAAACAATGTGGAAAACATGAAGTGCATGATAATGTGTGAAAAATTCGAAGAGCATTAAAAGGTTTGAAAAACACGAAGAGCATGTAAAGGTGTGAAAAATACGAGGAGCATTAAAGGTGTGAAGAATACGAGGAGCATGAAAAGGTGTGAAAAATACAATGAGAAAGAAAATGTGCTAAAAATACAAGGAGCATGAAAAGGTGGGAAAAATAGTAGGAGCATGAAAAGGTCTGAAAAATACGAGGAACATGAAACGGTGTGAAAATATAAAGAGCATGAAACGGTGTGAAAAATATGAAGACCTTTAAAAGGTGTCAAAAATATGAGGAGCATGAAAAGATGTGAAAAATATGAGGAGCATGAAATGGTATGAAAAATATGAGGAGCATGAAATATGTAAAAAATATGAAGAGCATGAAAAGTTGTGAAAAATATGAAGAGGATGAAAAGATGTGAAAAATATGAAGAGCATGAAATGGTTTGAAAAGTATGAAAAGCTTGAAAAGGTGTGAAAAATACAAAGAGCAAGATGGGTGTGAAATATACGAAGACAATGAAAAGGTGTGAAAAATTATGAAAAGCATGAAAAGTTGTGAAAAATACAAAGTGCATGAAAAGGTGTGAAAAATATGAGGAGCATGAAATGGTGTGAAAAATGCGAAAGCATGAAATGCTGTGAAAAATACGAGGAGCAGGAAAAGGGCTGAAAAATACGAGGAGCATGAAAAGGTGTGAAAAATACGAGGAGCATGAAAAGGTGTGAAAGATACGAGGAGCATGAAAAGGTGTGAACAATACTAGGAGCATGAAAATGTCTGAAAAATACGATGAGCATGAAAAGGTGTGAAAAATATGCGGAGTATGAAACGGTGTGATAAATATGAGGAGCATGAAACGGTTTCAAAAATATGAGGAACATGAAAAGGTGTGAAAAATACGAAGAGCATGAAAAGGTGTGAAATATACGAAGAGCATAAAAAGGTGTGAAAAATTACCAAGAGAATGAAAATGTCTGAAAAATACAAAGAGCATGAAAATTTGTGAAAAATACAAAGAGCATGAAACGGTGTGAAAAATTACCAAGATCATGAAAATGTCTGAAAAATACAAAGAGCATGAAAATGTGTGAAAAATACGAAGAGCATGAAACGGTGTGAAAAATATGAGGAGCATGAAACGGTGTAAAAATGAAGCTTATGAAACGGTGTGAAAAATATGGAGCACATGAAGAGATGTGAAAAATATTTAGAGCATGAAAAGGTGTGAAAAATATGAAGAGGTTCAAAAGGTGTAAAAAATATGAGGAGCATGAAACGTTCTGAAAAATATGAGAAGCATGAAACGGTGTTGAAAAACATGAAGAGCTTCAAAAGGTGTCAAAAATATGAGGAGCAAGAAATTGTCTGAAAGATAGGAGGAGCATGAAACGGTGCTGAAAAACATGAAGAGGATGAAAAGGTGTGAAATATATGTAGAGCTTCAAAAGATGTCAAAAATATGAGAAGCATGAAACGGTCTGAAATATAGGAGTAGCATGAAATGGTGATGAAAAACATGAAGAGCCTGAAAAGGTGTGAAAAATATCAAGAGCTTCAAAAGGTGTCAAAAATATAAGGGGCATGAAACGGTCTGAGAAATAGGAGGAGCATGAAACCGTCTGTAAAATAGGAGGAGCATGAAACTGTGTTGAAAAACATTTAGAGCTTCAAAATGTGTCAAAAATATGAGGAGCATGTAACGGTCTGAAAAATATGAGGAGCATGAAACGGTCTGAAAAATAAGAGGAGCATGAAACGATGTTGAGAACATGAAGAGCCTGAAAAGGTGTGAATAATATGAAAAGCTTCAAAAGTTGTCAAATATATGAGGAGCATGAAACGGTCTCAAAAAAAAGAGGAGCATGAAATGGTCTGAAAATATAAGGAGCATGAAATTGTGTTGAAAAACATGCAGGGCCTAAAAGGTGTGAAAAATATGAAGAACTCCAAACCTGTGAAATATATGAGGAGAATGAAACGGTCTGAAAAATAGGAGGAGCATGAAGTGGTGTTTAAAAACATGAAGAGCCTGAAAAGGTGTGAAATACATGAAGAGCTTCAAAAGCTGTCAAAAATATGAGGAGCATGAAACGGTCAAAAAATGTGAGGAGCGTGAAACGGTGTGAAAATATAAAGAGCATGAAACGGTGTGAAAAATATGAAGACCTTAAAAATGTGTCAGAAATATGAGGACCATGAAAAGATGTGAAAAATATAAGGAGCATGAAACGGTATGAAAAATAGGAGGAGCATGAAAATGTGTCAAAAATATGAAGAGCATGAAAAGTTGTTAAATATATGAGAAGCATGAAAAGGTGTGAAAAATACGAGGAGCACAAAAAGGTCTGAAAGTACGAGGACCATGAAAAGATCTGAAAAATACGAGGAGCATGAAAAGGTCTATAAAATATGAGGAGCATGTAAAGGTCAGAAAAATACGAGGAGCATATAAAGGTGTGAAAAATACGAGGAGCATGAAAAGGTGTGAAATATATGAGGAGCATGAAAAATTGTAAAAAACACGAAGAGCATGAAAATGTGTGAAAAACACGAAGAGCATGAAAATGTATAAAAATTCGAAGAGCATGAAAAGGTTTGAAAAACACGAAGAGCATGAAAAGGTGGGAACAATACAAGGAGCATGAAAAGGTCTGTAAAATACGAGGAGCATGAAAAGATGTGAAAAATCCGAGGAGCATGAAAAGGTCTGAAATATACGAGGACCATGAAAAGTTCTAAAAAATACGACTGGCATGACAAGGTGGGAAAAATACGAAGAGCATGAAAAGGTGTGAAAAGTACGAAGAGCATGAAAAGGTGTGAAAAATACAAGGAGCATGAAAAGGTGTGAAAAATACGATGAGAAAGAAAATGTGCGAAAAATACGAGAAGCATGAAAAGGTGTGAACAATAGTAGGAGCATGAAAAGGTCTGAAAAATACGAGGAGCATGAAAAGGTGTGAAAAATGCGAGGAGCATGAAAAGGTGTGAAAAAAACAGGAGCATGAAAAGGTCTAAAAAATTTGAAGAGCATGAAACGGTGTGAAAATATGAAGATCATGAAACAGTGTGAAAAATATGAAGACCTTTTAAACGTGTCAAAAATATGAGGAGCATGAAAAGATGGGAAAAATATGAGGAGCATTAAAATATGTCAATAATATGAAGAGCATGAAAAGTTGTGAAATATATGAGGAGCATGAAATGGTGTGAAAAACACGAGGAGTACGAAAAGGTCTGCAAATACGAGGAGTATGTAAAGGTCTGAAAAATATGAGGAGAATGAAAAGGTGTGAAAACTATGAAGTGCATGAAAATTTGTGAAAAATACGAAGAGCATGAAAAGGTTTGAAAAATACGAAGAGCATTTAAAGGTGGGAAAATACGAGGAGAATTAAAGGTGTGAAAAATACGAGGAGCATGAAAAGGTGTGAAAAATACGATGAGAAAGAAAATGTGCTAAAAATACGAGGAGCATGAAAAGGTGGGAAAAATAGTAGGAGCATGAAAAGGGCTGAAAAATACGAGGAACATGAAACGGTGTGAAAAATATGAAGACCTTTAAAAGGTGTCAAAAATATGAGGAGCATGAAAAGATGTGAAAAATATGAGGAGCATGAAATGGTATGAAAAATATGAGAAGCATGAAATATGTAAAAAATATGAAGAGCATGAAAAGTTGTGAAAAATATGAAGAGCATGAAACGGTGTGTAAAATATGAAGAGCATGAAAAGATGTGAAAATATGAAGAGCATGAAATGGTTTGAAAAGTATGAAGAGCGTGAAAAGTTGTGAAAAATACAAAGAGCATGAAAAGGTTTGAAAAATACAAAGTGCATGAAAAGGTGTGAAAAATACGAGGAGCATGAAACGGTGTGAAAAATACGAGGAGCATGAAAAGTTCTGAAAAACACGAGGAGCATAAAAAGGTCTAAAAAATAAGAGGAGCATGAAAAGGTCTGAAAAATATGAGGAGCATGAAAAGTTCTGAAAAACACGAGGAGCATGAAAGGTCTGAAAAATATGTGGAGCATGAAAAGGTGTGAGCAATATGAAGAGCATGAAACGGTGTTAAAAATATGAAGAGCATGAAACGTTGTGAAAAACACGAGCAGCATGAAAAAATGTGGAAAACACGAAGTGCGTAAAAATGTGTGAAAAATTCGAAGAGCATTAAAAGGTTTGAAAAACACGAAGAGCATGTAAAGGTGTGAAAAATACGAGGAGCATTAAAGGTGTGAAAAATACGAGGAGCATGAAAAGGTGTGAAAAATACGATGAGAAAGAAAATGTGCTAAAAATACAAGGAGCATGAAAAGGTGGGAAAACTAGTAGGAGCATGAAAATGTCTGAAAAATACGAGGAACATGAAACGGTGTGAAAATATAAAGAGCATGAAACGGTGTGAAAAATATGAAGACCTTTAAAAGGTGTCAAAAATATGAGGAGCATGAAAAGATATGAAAAATATGAGGAGCATGAAATGGTATGAAAAATATGAGGAGTATGAAATATGTAAAAAATATGAAGAGCATGAAAAGTTGTGAAAAATATGAAGAGGATGAAAAGATGTGAAAAATATGAAGCGCATGAAGAGATGTGAAAAATATTTAGAGCATGAAAATATGTGAAAAATATGAAGAGCAAGAAACGGTTTGAAAAGTACGAAGAGCTTGAAAAGGTGTGAAAAATACGAAGAGCATGACTGGTGTGAAATCTACGAAGACGATGAAAAGGTCTGAAAAATTATGAAATGCATGAAAAGTTGTGAAAAATACAAAGAGAATGAAAAGGTTTGAAAAATACGAAGTGCATGAAAAGGTGTGAAAAATACGAGGAGCATGCAATGGTGTGAAAAACGCGAAAGCATGAAATGCTGTGAAAAATACGAAGAGCATGAAAAGGTCTGAAAAACACAAGGAGCATGAAAGGGTGTGAAAAATACGAGGAGCATGAAAAGGTGTGAAAAATAGTAGGAGCATGAAAAGGTCTGAAAAATATGAGGACCATGAAAAGTTGTGAAAAATACGTAGAGCATTAAAAGGTGTGAGAAAAACAAGGAGCATTAAAAGCTCTGTAAAATACGAGGAGCATGAAAAGGTGTGAAAAATACGAGGAGCATTAAAGGTCTGAAAAATATGAGGAGCATGAAACGGTCTAAAAAATGTGAGGAGCGTGAAACGGTGTGAAAATATAAAGAGCATGAAACGGTGTGAAAAACATGAAGACCTTAAAAATGTGTCAGAAATATGAGGACCATGAAAAGATGTGAAAAATATAAGGAGCATGAAACGGTATGAAAAATAGGAGGAGCATGAAAATGTGTCAAAAATATGAAGAGCATGAAAAGTTGTTAAATATATGAGAAGCATGAAAAGGTGTGAAAAATACGAGGAGCACAAAAAGGTCTGAAAGTACGAGGACCATGAAAAGATCTGAAAAATACGAGGAGCATGAAAAGGTCTATAAAATATGAGGAGCATGTAAAGGTCAGAAAAATACAAGGAGCATGAAAAGGTGTGAAAAATACAAGGAGCATGAAAAGGTGTGAAATATATGAGGAGCATAAAAAATTGTAAAAAACACGAAGAGCATGAAAATGTATAAAAATTCGAAGAGCATGAAAAGGTTTGAAAAACACGAAGAGCATGAAAAGGTGGGAACAATACAAGGAGCATGAAAAGGTCTGTAAAATACGAGGAGCATGAAAAGATGTGAAAAATCCGAGGAGCATGAAAAGGTCTGAAATATACGAGGACCATGAAAAGTTCTAAAAAATACGACTGGCATGACAAGGTGGGAAAAATACGAAGAGCATGAAAAGGTGTGAAAAGTACGAAGAGCATGAAAAGGTGTGAAAAATACAAGGAGCATGAAAAGGTGTGAAAAATACGATGAGAAAGAAAATGTGCGAAAAATACGAGAAGCATGAAAAGGTGTGAACAATAGTAGGAGCATGAAAAGGTCTGAAAAATACGAGGAGCATGAAAAGGTGTGAAAAATGCGAGGAGCATGAAAAGGTGTGAAAAAAAACAGGAGCATGAAAAGGTCTAAAAAATTTGACGAGCATGAAACGGTGTGAAAATATGAAGATCATGAAACAGTGTGAAAAATATGAAGACCTTTTAAACGTGTCAAAAATATGAGGAGCATGAAAAGATGGGAAAAATATAAGGAGCATTAAAATATGTCAATAATATGAAGAGCATGAAAAGTTGTGAAATATATGAGGAGCATGAAATGGTGTGAAAAACACGAGGAGTATGAAAAGGTCTGCAAATACGAGGAGTATGAAAAGGTCTGAAAAATATGAGGAGAATGAAAAGGTGTGAAAACTACGAAGTGCATGAAAATGTGTGAAAAATACGAAGAGCAGGAAAAGGTTTGAAAAATACGAAGAGCATTTAAAGGTGGGAAAATACGAGGAGAATTAAAGGTGTGAAAAATACGAGGAGCATGAAAAGGTGTGAAAAATACGATGAGAAAGAAAATGTGCTAAAAATACGAGGAGCATGAAAAGGTGGGAAAAATAGTAGGAGCATGAAAAGGGCTGAAAAATACGAGGAACATGAAACGGTGTGAAAAATATGAAGACCTTTAAAAGGTGTCAAAAATATGAGGAGCATGAAAAGATGTGAAAAATATGAGGAGCAAGAAATGGTATGAAAAATATGAGAAGCATGAAATATGTAAAAAATATGAAGAGCATGAAAAGTTGTGAAAAATATGAAGAGCATGAAACGGTGTGTAAAATATGAAGAGCATGAAAAGATGTGAAAATATGAAGAGCATGAAATGGTTTGAAAAGTATGAAGAGCGTGAAAAGTTGTGAAAAATACAAAGAGCATGAAAAGGTTTGAAAAATACAAAGTGCATGAAAAGGGGTGAAAAATACGAGGAGCATGAAACGGTGTGAAAAATACGAGGAGCATGAAAAGTTCTGAAAAACACGAGGAGCATGAAAAGGTCTAAAAAATAAGAGGAGCATGAAAAGGTCTGAAAAATATGAGGAGCATGAAAAGTTCTGAAAAACACGAGGAGCATGAAAGGTCTGAAAAATATGTGGAGCATGAAAAGGTGTGAGCAATATGAAGAGCATGAAACGGTGTTAAAAATATGAAGAGCATGAAACGTTGTGAAAAACACGAGCAGCATGAAAAAATGTGGAAAACACGAAGTGCGTAAAAATGTGTGAAAAATTCGAAGAGCATTAAAAGGTTTGAAAAACACGAAGAGCATGTAAAGGTGTGAAAAATACGAGGAGCATTAAAGGTGTGAAAAATACGAGGAGCATGAAAAGGTGTGAAAAATACGATGAGAAAGAAAATGTGCTAAAAATACAAGGAGCATGAAAAGGTGGGAAAACTAGTAGGAGCATGAAAATGTCTGAAAAATACGAGGAACATGAAACGGTGTGAAAATATAAAGAGCATGAAACGGTGTGAAAAATATGAAGACCTTTAAAAGGTGTCAAAAATATGAGGAGCATGAAAAGATATGAAAAATATGAGGAGCATGAAATGGTATGAAAAATATGAGGAGCATGAAATATGTAAAAAAAATGAAGAGCATGAAAAGTTGTGAAAAATATGAAGAGGATGAAAAGATGTGAAAAATATGAAGCGCATGAAGAGATGTGAAAAATATTTAGAGCATGAAAATATGTGAAAAATATGAAGAGCAAGAAACGGTTTGAAAAGTACGAAGAGCTTGAAAAGGTGTGAAAAATTCGAAGAGCATGACTGGTGTGAAATCTACGAAGACCATGAAAAGGTCTGAAAAATTATGAAATGCATGAAAAGTTGTGAAAAATACAAAGAGAATGAAAAGGTTTAAAAATACGAAGTGCATGAAAAGGTGTGAAAAATACGAGGAGCATGCAATGGTGTGAAAAATGCGAAAGCATGAAATGCTGTGAAAAATACGAAGAGCATGAAAAGGTCTGAAAAAGACAAGGAGCATGAAAGGGTGTGAAAAATACGAGGAGCATGAAAAGGTGTGAAAAATACGAGGAGCATGAAATGGTGTGAAAATATGAAGAGCATGAAACGGTGTTAAAAATATGAGGAGCATGAAACGGTGTGAAAAACACGAGCAGCATGAAAAAATGTGGAAAACACGAAGTGCGTAAAAATGTGTGAAAAATTCGAAGAGCATTAAAAGGTTTGAAAAGCACGAAGAGCATGTAAGTGTGAAAAATACGAGGAGCATTAAAGGTGTGAAAAATATGAGGAGCATGAAAAGGTGTGAAAAATACGATGAGAAAGGAAATGTGAGAAAAATACGAGGAGCATGAAAAGGTAGGAAAAATAGTAGGAGCATGAAAAGGTCTGAAAAATACGAGGAACATGAAACGGTGTGAAAATATAAAGAGCATGAAACGGTGTGAAAAATATGAAGACCTTTAAAAGGTGTCAAAAATATGAGGAGCATGAAAAGATATGAAAAATATGAGGAGCATGAAATGGTATGAAAAATATGAGGAGCATGAAATATGTAAAAAATATGAAGAGCATGAAAAGTTGTGAAAAATATGAAGAGGATGAAAAGATGTGAAAAATATGAAGCGCATGAAGAGATGTGAAAAATATTTAGAGCATGAAAATATGTGAAAAATATGAAGAGCAAGAAACGGTTTGAAAAGTACGAAGAGCTTGAAAAGGTGTGAAAAATACGAAGAGCATGACTGGTGTGAAATCTACGAAGACCATGAAAAGGTCTGAAAAATTATGAAATGCATGAAAAGTTGTGAAAAATACAAAGAGAATGAAAAGGTTTGAAAAATACGAAGTACATGAAAAGGTGTGAAAAATACGAGGAGCATGCAAAGGTGTGAAAAATGCGAAAGCATGAAATGCTGTGAAAAATACGAAGAGCATGAAAAGGTCTGAAAAACACAAGGAGCATGAAAGGGTGTGAAAAATACGAGCAGCATGAAAAAATGTGGAAAACACGAAGTGCATGAAAATGTGTGAAAAATTCGAAGAGCATTAAAAGGTTTGAAAAACACGAAGATCATGTAAGTGTGAAAAATACGAGGAGCATTAAAGGTGTGAAAAATATGAGGAGCATGAAAAGGTGTGAAAAATACGATGAGAAAGGAAATGTGAGAAAAATACGAGGAGCATGAAAAGGTAGGAAAAATAGTAGGAGCATGAAAAGGTCTGAAAAATACGAGGAACATGAAACGGTGTGAAAATATAAAGAGCATGAAACGGTGTGAAAAATATGAAGACCTTTAAAAGGTGTCAAAAATATGAGGAGCATGAAAAGATGTGAAAAATATGAGTAGCATGAAATGGTATGAAAAATATGAGGAGCAAAAAAGTTCTGAAAATAGGAGGGGAATGAAAAGGTCTGAAAAATACGAGGAGCATGAAAAGGTCTGAAAAATACCAGGAGCATGAAAAGTTCTGAAAAATATGAGGAGCATGAATAGGTGTCAAAAATACGAGGAGCATGAAAAGGTCTGAAAAATACGAGGAGCATGAAAAGGTCTGCAAAACACGAGGAGCATGAAAAGGTCTGAAAAATATGAGGAGCATGAAAAGGTCTGAAAAATACGAGGAGCATGAAAAGGTCTGAAAAATACGAGAAGCATGAAAAGTTCTGAAAAACACGAGGAGCATTAGAAGGTCTAAAAAATACTTGGAGCATGAAAAGGTGTGAACAATATGAAGAGCACGAAAAAGTGTGAAAAATACAAAGAGCTTGAAAAGGTGTGAAAACACGAAGAACATGAAAAGGTCTCAAAAATATGAGGAGCCTGAAAAGGTGTGAAAAATATAGGGAGCATGAAAAGGTGTTAAAAACATAAGGAGCATGAATAGGTGTGAAAAACACGAAGAGCATGAAAATGTGTGAAAAATACGAGGAGCATGAAAAGGTCTGAAAAATACGAGGAGAATGAAAAGCTGTGAAAAATACGAGGAGCATGAAAAGGTCTGAAAAATACGAGAAGCATGAAAAGTTCTGAAAAACACGAGGAGCATGAAAAGGTCTAAAAAATACTTGGAGCATGAAAAGATGTGAACAATATGAAGAGCACGAAAAAGTTTGAAAAATACAAAGAGCTTGAAAAGGTGTGAAAACACGAACAGCATGAAAAGGTCTCAAAAATATGAGGAGCCTGAAAAGGTGTGAAAAATACGAGGAGCCTGAAAAGGTGTGAAAAATATAAGAAGCATGAAAAGGTGTGAAAAATACGAGGAGTATGAAAAGGTGTGAAAAATATAAGGAGCATGAAAAGGTGTGAAAAATAGGAGGAGCATGAAAAGGTGTGAAAAATATAAGGAGCATAAAAAGGTCTGGAAAACACGAGGAGCATGAAAAGTTGTGAAAAATACAAAGAGCATGAAAAGGTTTGAAAAATACAAAGTGCATGAAAACATGTGAAAAATACGAGGAGCATGAAACGGTGTGAAATATGTGAAAGCATGAAATGCTGTGAAAAATACGAAGAGCATGAAAAGGTCTGAAAAATACAAGGAGCATTAATAGGTGTGAAAAATACGAGGAGCATGAAAAGGTGTGAACAATACTAGGAGCATGAAAATGTCTGAAAAAAACGAGGAGCATGAAAAGGTGTGAAAAATATGAGGAGGAAGAAACGGTGTGATAAATACGAGGAGCATGAAAAGGTGTGAAAAATATGAGGAGGATGAAACGGTGTGATAAATATGAGGAGCATGAAAAGGTGTGAAAAATACGAGGAGCATGAAAAGGTGTGAAAAACACGAGGAGCACGAAAAGGTGTGAACAATAGTAGGAGCATGAAAAGGTCTGAAAAATACGAGTAGCATGAAAAGATGTGAAAAATCCGAGAAGCACGAAAAGGTCTGAAATATACGATGACCATGAAAAGTTCTAAAAAATACGAGTAGCATGACAAGGTGTGAAAAATACGAGAAGCATGAAAAGGTCTGAAAAATACGAGGAGCATGAAAAGGTGTGAAAAATACGAAGAGCATGAAAAGGTGTGAAAAATATGAGGAGCATGAAAGGTGTGAAAAATACGATGTGAAAGGAAATGTGAGAAAAATACGAGGAGCATGAAAAGGTAGGAAAAATAGTAGGAGCATGAAAAGGTCTGAAAAATACGAGGAACATGAAACGGTGTGAAAATATAAAGAGCATGAAACGGTGTGAAAAATATGAAGACCTTTAAAAGGTGTCAAAAATATGAGGAGCATGAAAAGATGTGAAAAATATGAGTAGCATGAAATGGTATGAAAAATATGAGGAGCAAAAAAGGTCTGAAAATAGGAGGGGAATGAAAAGGTCTGAAAAATACGAGGAGCATGAAAAGGTCTGAAAAATACCAGGAGCATGAAAAGTTCTGAAAAATATGAGGAGCATGAATAGGTGTCAAAAATACGAGGAGCATGAAAAGGTCTGAAAAATACGAGGAGCATGAAAAGGTCTGCAAAACACGAGGGGCATGAAAAGGTCTGAAAAATATGAGGAGCATGAAAAGGTCTGAAAAATACGAGGAGCATGAAAAGGTCTGAAAAATACGAGAAGCATGAAAAGTTCTGAAAAACACGAGGAGCATGAGAAGGTCTAAAAAATACTTGGAGCATGAAAAGATGTGAACAATATGAAGAGCACGAAAAAGTGTGAAAAATACAAAGAGCTTGAAAAGGTGTGAAAACACGAACAGCATGAAAAGGTCTCAAAAATATGAGGAGCCTGAAAAGGTGTGAAAAATATAGGGAGCATGAAAAGGTGTTAAAAACATAAGGAGCATGAAGAGGTGTGAAAAACACGAAGAGCATGAAAATGTGTAAAAAATACGAGGAGCATGAAAAGGTCTGAAAAATACGAGAAGCATGAAAAGTTCTGAAAAACACGAGGAGCATGAAAAGGTCTAAAAAATACTTGGAGCATGAAAAGATGTGAACAATATGAAGAGCACGAAAATGTGTGAAAAATACAAAGAGCTTGAAAAGGTGTGAAAACACGAACAGGATGAAAAGGTCTCAAAAATATGAGGAGCCTGAAAAGGTGTGAATAATCCGAGAAGAACGAAAAGGTCTGAAATATACGAGGACCATGTAAAGGTCTGAAAAATACGAGAGGCATGAAAAGATCTGAAAAATACTAGGAGTATGAAAAGGTCTGAAAAATACGAGGAGCATGACAAGGTCTGAAAAAAACGAGGAGCATGAAAAGGTCTGAAAAATACGAGGAGCATGAAAAGGTCTGGAAAACAGGAGTATAAAAAGGTGTGAAAAATATGAAGAGCATGAAAAGTTCTCAAAAATATGAGGAGCCTGAAAAGGTGTGAAAAATACGAGGAGCCTGAAAAGGTGTGAAAAATATAAGAAGCATGAAAAGGTGTGAAAAATACGAGGAGTATGAAAAGGTGTGAAAAATATAAGGAGCATGAAGAGGTGTGAAAAATAGGAGGAGCATGAAAAGGTGTGAAAAATATAAGGAGCATAAAAAGGTCTGGAAAACACGAGGAGCATGAAAAGTTGTGAAAAATACAAAGAGCATGAAAAGGTTTGAAAAATACAAAGTGCATGAAAAGGTGTCAAAAATACGAGGAGCAGGAAAAGGTCTGAAAAATACGAGGAGCATGAAAAGGTCTGGAAAACAGGAGGAGCATAAAAAGGTGTGAAAAATACGAAGAGCATGAAAAGGTCTCAAAAATATAAGGAGCCTGAAAAGGTGTGAAAAATATAAGGAGCATGAAAAGGTGTGAAAAATATAAGGAGCATGAAAAGGTGTGAAAAATACGAGGAGCATGAAAAGATGTGAAAAAAAAGAGGAGCATGAAAAGCTGTGAAAAACACGAGGAGCATGAATAGGTGTGAAAAACATGAAGAGCAGGAAACAGTGTGAAAAATACAGGAGCATGAAAAAGTTTGAAAAATACGAGGAGCATGGAAAGGTGTGAAAAATTTGAGGAGCATGAAACGGTCTGAAAAATATGAAGAGCATGAAATGGTGTGAAAAACACGAGCAGCATGAAAAGTTGTGGAAAACACGAAGTGCATGTAAATGTGTGAAAAATTTGAAGAGCATGAAAAGGTTTGCAAAATACGAAGAGCATGTAAAGGTGTGAAATATACGAGGAGCATTAAAGGTGTGAAAAATACGAGGAGTATGAAAAGGTGTGAAAAATAGTAGGAGCATGAAAAGGTCTGAAAAATACGAGGACCATGAAAAGTTGTGAAAAATACGTAGAGCATTAAAAGGTGTGAGAAAAACAAGGAGCATGAAAAGCTCTGTAAAATACGAGGAGCATGAAACGGTGTGAAAAAAACAGGAGCATGAAAAGGTCTGAAAAACATACGAGGAGCATGAAAAGGTGTGAAAAATACGATGAGAAAGAAAATGTGCGAAAAATACGAAGACAATGAAAAGGTGTGAAAAATTATGAAAAGCATGAAAAGTTGTGAAAAATACAAAGAGCATGAAAAGGTTTGAAAAATACAAAGTGCATGAAAACATGTGAAAAATACGAGGAGCATGAAACGGTGTGAAATATGTGAAAGCATGAAATGCTGTGAAAAATACGAAGAGCATGAAAAGGTCTGAAAAATACAAGGAGCATTAATAGGTGTGAAAAATACGAGGAGCATGAAAAGGTGTGAACAATACTAGGAGCATGAAAATGTCTGAAAAACATACGAGGAGCATGAAAAGGTGTGAAAAAAACAGGAGCATGAAAAGGTCTGAAAAACATACGAGGAGCATGAAAAGGTGTGAAAAATACGATGAGAAAGAAAATGTGCGAAAAATACGAAGAGCATGAAAAGGTGTGAAAAATACGAGGAGCATGAAAATGTGTGAAAAAAACAGGAGCATGAAAAGGTCTGAAAAAAATACGAGGAGCATGAAAAGGTGTGAAAAACACGAGGAGCATGAAAAGGTGTGAAAAATACGAGGAGCATATAAAGGTCTGAAAAATATGAGGAGCAAGAAAAAGTCTAAAAAATTTGATGAGCATGAAATGGTGTGAAAATATGAAGATCATGAAACGGTGTGAAAATTATGAAGACCTTTTAAACGTCTCAAAAATATGAGGAGCATGAAAAGATGTGAAAAATATGAGGAGCATTAAAATATGTCAATAATATGAAGAGCATGAAAAGTTGTGAAATATATGATGAGCATGAAAAGGTGTGAAAAATATGAGGAGTACGAAAAGGTCTGCAAATATGAGGAGCACGAAAAGGTCTGAAAAATATGAGGAGCATGAAAAGGTGTGAAAACTATGAAGAGCATGAAAAGGTGTGAAAAATACGAGGTGCATGAAAACGTGTGAAAAATACTAGGAGCATGAAAATGTCTGAAAAATACGAGAAGCATGAAAAGATCTTAAAAATATGAGAAGCATGAAAAGGTGTGAAAAATATGAGGAGCATGAAACGGTGTGAAAATATGAAGAGCATGAAACGGTGTTAAAAATATGAAGAGCATGAAATGGTGTGAAAAACACGAGCAGCAAGAAAAAATGTGGAAAACACGAAGTGCATGAAAATGTGTGAAAAATTCGAAGAGCATGAAAAGGTTTGAAAAATACGAACAACATGTAAAGGTGTGAAAAATACGAGGAGCATTAAAGGTGTGAAAAATACGAGGAGCATGAAAAGGTGTGAAAAATACGATGAGAAAGAAAATGTGCTAAAAATACAAGGAGCATGAACAGGTGGGAAAAATAGTAGGAGCATGAAAAGGTCTGAAAAATACGAGGAACATGAAACGGTGTGAAAATATAAAGAGCATGAAACGGTGTGAAAAATATGAAGACTTCAAAATTGTCAAAAATATGAGGAGCATGAAAAGATGTGAAAAATATGAGGAGCATGAAATGGTATGAAAAATATGAGAAGCATGAAATATGTAAAAAATATGAAGAGCATGAAAAGTTGTGAAAAATATGAAGAGCATGAAATGATTTTAAAAGTATGAAGAGCTTGAACAGGTGTGAAAAATACAAAGAGCATGACTGGTGTGAAATATACGAAGACAATGAAAAGGTGTGAAAAATTATGAAAAGCATGAAAAGTTGTGAAAAATACAAAGAGCATGAAAAGGTTTGAAAAATACAAAGTGCATGACAAGGTGTGAAAAATACGAGGAGCATGAAACGGTGTTAAAAATGCGAAAGCATGAAATGCTGTGAAAAATATGAAGAGCACGAAAAGGTCTGAAAAATACAAGGAGCATGAATAGGTGTGAAAAATACGAGGAATATGAAAAGGTGTGAAAAAAACGAGGAGCATGAAAAGGTGTGAACAATACTAGGAGCATGAAAATGTCTGAAAAATATGAGGAGCATGAAAAGGTTTGAAAAATATGAGGAACATGAAAAGGTGTGAAAAATATGAGGAGTATGAAACGGTGTGATAAATATGAGGAACATGAAAAGGTTTCAAAAATATGAGGAGCATGAAAAGGTGTGAAAAATACGAAGAGCATGAAAAGGTCTGAAAAATACAAGGAGCATGAATGGGTGTGAAAAATACGAGGAGCATGAAAAGGTGTGAAAAATATGAGGAGCATGAAACGGTGTGAAAATATGAAGAGCATGAAACGGTGTTAAAAATATGAAGAGCATGAAATGGTGTGAAAAACACGAGCAGCATGAAAAAATGTGGAAAACACGAAGTGCATGAAAATGTGTGAAAAATTCGAAGAGCATGAAAAGGATTGAAAAAACGAAGAGCATATAAAGGTGTGAAAAATACGAGGAGCATTAAAGGGGTCACAAATACGAGGAGCATGTAAATGTGTGAAAAATACGATGAGAAAGAAAATGTGCGAAAAATACGAGGAGCATGAAAAGGTAGGAAAAATAGTAGTAGCATGAAAAGGTCTGAAAAATACGAGGAGCATGAAACCGTGTGAAAATATCAAGAGCATGAAACGGTAGAAAAATATGATGACCTTTAAAAGGTGTCAAAAATATGAGGAGCATGAAAAGATGTGAAAAATATGAGTAGCATGAAATGGTATGAAAAATATGACGAGCATGAAATATGTAAAAAATATGAAGAGCATAAAAAGTTGTGAAATATATGAGGAGCATGAAAAGGTGTGAAAAATACGAGGAGCACGAAAAGGCCTGAAAATAGGAGGAGCCCGAAAAGGTCTGAAAAATACAAGGAGCGTCCAAAGGTCTGAAAAATACCAGGAGCATGAAAAGTTCTGAAAAATATGAGGAGCATGAAAAGGTGTCAAAAATACGAGGAACATGAAAAGGTCTGAAAAATACGAGGAGCATGAAAAGCTCTGCAAAACACGAGGAGCATGAAAAGATGTTAAAAACACAAGGAGCATGAATAGGTGTGAAAAACATGAAGAGCATGAAAATGTGTGAAAAATACGAGGAGCATGAAAAGGTCTGAAAAATACGAGGAGCATGAAAAGTTCTGAAAAACACGAGGAGCATGAAAAGGTCTAAAAATTACTTGGAGCATGAAAAGGTGTGAACAATATGAAGAGCACGAAAAGGTGTGAAAAATACAAAGGGCTTGAAATGTGAAACGGTGGGCAAAATACGAGGAGCATGAAAAGGTCTGAAAAATATGAAGAGCATGAAACGGTGTGAAAATATGAAGAGCCTGAAACGGTGTGAAAATTATGAAGAGCATGGAAAGGTGTGATAAATAGGAGGAGCATGAAACGGTCTGAAAAATAGGAAGAGTATGAAATGGTGTGAAAAACACGAGCAGCATGAAAAGTTGTGGATAAAACGAAGTGCATGAAAATGTGTGAAAAATTCGAAGAGCATGAAAAGGTGTGAAAAATGCGAGGAGCACGAAAAGGTCTGAAATATACGAGGATGATGAAAAGGTGTGAAAAATACTAAGAGCACGAAAAGGTTTGAAAAATATGAGGACCATGAAAGAGTGTAAAAAACACGAAGAGCATGAAAATGTGTGAAAAACACGAAGAGCATGAAAATGTGTGAAAAACACGAAGAGCATGAAATTGTATGAAAAATTCAAAGAGCATGAAAAGGGTTGAAAAATACGAAGAGCATGAAAAGGTGTGAAAAATACGAGGAGCATGAATAGGTGTGAAAAACACGAAGAGCATGAACATGTGTGAAAAAAACGAGGAGCATGAAAAGGTGTGAAAAATCCGAGGAGCATGAAAAGGTCTGGAAAACACGAGGAGCATGGAAAGGTTTGAAAAATATGAGGAGCATGAAAAGGTGTGAAAAACACGAGGAGCATGAACAGGTGTGAAAAACACGAAGAGCATGAAAATGTGTGGAAAAATACGAGGAGCATGAAAAGGTGTGAAAAATCCGAGGAGTACGAAGAGTCTGAAATATACGAGTACCATGAAAAGGTCTGAAAAATACTAGGAGCATGAAAAGATCTGAAAAATTCTAGGAGAATGAAAAGGTCTGAAAAATATGAGGAGCATGAAAAGGTCTGAAAAATATGAGGACCATGAAAAGGTGTCAAAAATACGAGGAGCATGAAAAGGTCTGAAAAATACGAGGAGCATGAAAAGGTCTGGAAAACAGGAGGAGCATTAAAAAGTGTGAAAAATACGAAGAGCATGAAAAGGTCTCAAAAATATGAGGAGCCTGAAAAGGTGTGAAAAAATGAAGAGCATGAAACGGTGTGAAAATTATGAAGAGCATAGAAATGTGTGATAAATATGAAGAGCAAGAAACAGTCTGAAAAATATGAAAAGCATGAAATGGTGTGAAAAACAGTAGCAGCATGAAAAGTTGTGGATAAAACGAAGTGCATGAAAATGTGTGAAAAATTCGAAGAGCATGAAAAGGTGTGAAAAATCCGAGGAGCACGAAAAGGTCTGAAATATACGAGGACCATGAAAACGTGTGAAAACTATGATGAGCATGAAAAGGTTTGAAAAATATGAGGACCATGAAAAAGTGTAAAAAATACAAAGAGCATGAAAATGTGTGAAAAACACGAAGACCATGAAAATGTATGAAAAATTCAAAAAGCATGAAAAAGTTTGAAAAATATGAAGAGCATGAAAAGGTGGGAAAAATACGAAGAGCATGAAAAGGTGTGAAAAATATGAAAAGCATGAAACTGTGTGAAAAATATGAAAAGCATGAAAACGTGAGAAAAATATGAAGAGCATGAAAAGGTGTGAAAAACATGAAGAGCATGAAACTGTGTGAAAAATATGAAGAGCATGAAATGGTGTGAAAAATATGAAAAGCATGAAAACGTGTGAAAAATATGAAGAGCATGAAAAGGTGTGAAAAATCTGAAGAGCATGAAACGGTGTGAAAAATACGAAGAGCAAGAAAAGGTGTGAAATATATGAAGAGCATGAAAAGGTGTGAAAAATTACGAAAAGCATGAAAAGGTGTGAAAAATTACCAAGAGCATGAAAATGTCTGAAAAATACAAAGAGCATGAAAATGTGTGAAAAATACAAAGAGCATGAAACGGTGTGAAAATATGAGGAGCATGAAAAGGTCTGAAAATATGAGGAGCATAGAACGGAGTGAAAAATATGAAGAGCAAGAAAAGGTGTGAAAATTATGAAGAGCACGAAACTGTATGAAAAGCATGAAAAAGTGTGAAAAATATGAAGAGCATGAAAAGGTGTGAAAATATGAAGAGCATGAAACTGTGTGAAAAATATGAAGAACATGAAACGGTGTGAAAAAAACGAAGAGCATGAAAAGGTGTGAAATATACAAAGATCATGAAAAGGTGTGAAAAATACGAAGAGCATGAAATGGTTTGAAAAATATGAAGAGCATGAAACGGGGTGAAAATATGAGGATCATAAAATGGTCTGAAAATATGAGGAGCATAGAACGGAGTGAAAAATATGAAGATCATGAAAAGGTGTGAAAATTATGAAGAGCATGAAACTGTGTGAAAAATATGAAAAGCATGAAAAAGTGTGAAAAATATGAAGAGCATGAAAAGGTGTGAAAAATATGAAAAACATGAAACTGTGTGAAAAATATGAAAAGCATGAAAAAGTGTGAAAAATATGAAGAGCATGAAAAGGTGTGAAATTATGAAGAGCATGAAACTGTGTGAAAAATATGAAGAATATGAAACGGTGTGAAAAAAATGAAGAGCATGAAAAGGTGTGAAATATACAAAGATCATGAAAAGGTGTGAAAAATACGAAGAGCATGAAATGGTTTGAAAAATATGAAGAGCATGAAACGGGGTGAAAATATGAGGATCATAAAATGGTCTGAAAATATGAGGAGCATAGAACGGAGTGAAAAATATGAAGAGCATGAAAAGGTGTGAAAATTATGAAGAGCATGAAACTGTGTGAAAAATATGAAAAGCATGAAAAAGTGTGAAAAATATGAAGAGCATGAAACTGTGTGAAAAATATGAAAAGCATGAAACTGTGAAAAATATGAAAAGCATGAAAACGTGTGAAAAATATGAAGAGCATGAAAAGGTGTGAAAAATATGAAGAGCATGAAACTGTGTGAAAAATATGAAGAGCATGAAACGGTGTGAAAAATATGAAAAGCATGAAAACGTGTGAAAAATATGAAGAGCATGAAAAGGTGTGAAAAATCTGAAGAGCATGAAACGGTGTGAAAAATATGAAGAGCAAGAAAAGGTGTGAAATATATGAAGAGCATGAAAAGGTGTGAAAAATTACGAAAAGCATGAAAAGGTGTGAAAAATTACCAAGAGCATGAAAATGTCTGAAAAATACAAAGAGCATGAAAATTTGTGAAAAATACAAAGAGCATGAAACGGTGTGAAAATATGAGGAGCATGAAAAGGTCTGAAAATATGAGGAGCATAGAACGGAGTGAAAAATATGAAGAGCAAGAAAAGGTGTGAAAATTATGAAGAGCATGAAACTGTATGAAAAATATGAAAAGCATGAAAAAGTGTGAAAAATATGAAGAGCATGAAAAGGTGTGGAAATATGAAGAGCATGAAACTGTGTGAAAAATATGAAGAACATGAAACGGTGTGAAAAAAACGAAGAGCATGAAAAGGTGTGAAATATACAAAGATCATGAAAAGGTGTGAAAAATACGAAGAGCATGAAATGGTTTGAAAAATATGAAGAGCATGAAACGGGGTGAAAATATGAGGATCATAAAATGGTCTGAAAATATGAGGAGCATAGAACGGAGTGAAAAATATGAAGATCATGAAAAGGTGTGAAAATTATGAAGAGCATGAAAGTGTGTGAAAAATATGAAAAGCATGAAAAAGTGTGAAAAATATGAAGAGCATGAAAAGGTGTGAAAAATATGAAAAACATGAAACTGTGTGAAAAATATGAAAAGCATGAAAAAGTGTGAAAAATATGAAGAGCATGAAAAGGTGTGAAATTATGAAGAGCATGAAACTGTGTGAAAAATATGAAGAATATGAAACGGTGTGAAAAAAATGAAGAGCATGAAAAGGTGTGAAATATACAAAGATCATGAAAAGGTGTGAAAAATACGAAGAGCATGAAATGGTTTGAAAAATATGAAGAGCATGAAACGGGGTGAAAATATGAGGATCATAAAATGGTCTGAAAATATGAGGAGCATAGAACGGAGTGAAAAATATGAAGAGCATGAAAAGGTGTGAAAATTATGAAGAGCATGAAACTGTGTGAAAAATATGAAAAGCATGAAAAAGTGTGAAAAATATGAAGAGCATGAAACTGTGTGAAAAATATGAAAAGCATGAAACTGTGAAAAATATGAAAAGCATGAAAACGTGTGAAAAATATGAAGAGCATGAAAAGGTGTGAAAAATATGAAGAGCATGAAACTGTGTGAAAAATATGAAGAGCATGAAACGGTGTGAAAAATATGAAAAGCATGAAAACGTGTGAAAAATATGAAGAGCATGAAAAGGTGTGAAAAATCTGAAGAGCATGAAACGGTGTGAAAAATATGAAGAGCAAGAAAAGGTGTGAAATATATGAAGAGCATGAAAAGGTGTGAAAAATTACGAAAAGCATGAAAAGGTGTGAAAAATTACCAAGAGCATGAAAATGTCTGAAAAATACAAAGAGCATGAAAATTTGTGAAAAATACAAAGAGCATGAAACGGTGTGAAAATATGAGGAGCATGAAAAGGTCTGAAAATATGAGGAGCATAGAACGGAGTGAAAAATATGAAGAGCAAGAAAAGGTGTGAAAATTATGAAGAGCATGAAACTGTATGAAAAATATGAAAAGCATGAAAAAGTGTGAAAAATATGAAGAGCATGAAAAGGTGTGGAAATATGAAGAGCATGAAACTGTGTGAAAAATATGAAGAACATGAAACGGTGTGAAAAAAACGAAGAGCATGAAAAGGTGTGAAATATACAAAGATCATGAAAAGGTGTGAAAAATACGAAGAGCATGAAATGGTTTGAAAAATATGAAGAGCATGAAACGGGGTGAAAATATGAGGATCATAAAATGGTCTGAAAATATGAGGAGCATAGAACGGAGTGAAAAATATGAAGATCATGAAAAGGTGTGAAAATTATGAAGAGCATGAAACTGTGTGAAAAATATGAAAAGCATGAAAAAGTGTGAAAAATATGAAGAGCATGAAAAGGTGTGAAAAATATGAAAAACATGAAACTGTGTGAAAAATATGAAAAGCATGAAAAAGTGTGAAAAATATGAAGAGCATGAAAAGGTGTGAAATTATGAAGAGCATGAAACTGTGTGAAAAATATGAAGAATATGAAACGGTGTGAAAAAAATGAAGAGCATGAAAAGGTGTGAAATATACAAAGATCATGAAAAGGTGTGAAAAATACGAAGAGCATGAAATGGTTTGAAAAATATGAAGAGCATGAAACGGGGTGAAAATATGAGGATCATAAAATGGTCTGAAAATATGAGGAGCATAGAATGGAGTGAAAAATATGAAGAGCATGAAAAGGTGTGAAAATTATGAAGAGCATGAAACTGTGTGAAAAATATGAAAAGCGTGAAACTGTGAAAAATATGAAAAGCATGAAAACGTGTGAAAAATATGAAGAGCATGAAAAGGTGTGAAAAATATGAAGAGCATGAAACTGTGTGAAAAATATGAAGAGCATGAAACGGTGTGAAAAATATGAAAAGCATGAAAACGTGTGAAAAATATGAAGAGCATGAAAAGGTGTGAAAAATCTGAAGAGCATGAAACGGTGTGAAAAATATGAAGAGCAAGAAAAGGTGTGAAATATATGAAGAGCATGAAAAGGTGTGAAAAATTACGAAAAGCATGAAAAGGTGTGAAAAATTACCAAGAGCATGAAAATGTCTGAAAAATACAAAGAGCATGAAAATTTGTGAAAAATACAAAGAGCATGAAACGGTGTGAAAATATGAGGAGCATGAAAAGGTCTGAAAATATGAGGAGCATAGAACGGAGTGAAAAATATGAAGAGCAAGAAAAGGTGTGAAAATTATGAAGAGCATGAAACTGTATGAAAAATATGAAAAGCATGAAAAAGTGTGAAAAATATGAAGAGCATGAAAAGGTGTGAAAATATGAAGAGCATGAAACTGTGTGAAAAATATGAAGAACATGAAACGGTGTGAAAAAAACGAAGAGCATGAAAAGGTCTGGAAAATACGGGAAGCATGAAAAGGTGTGAAAAATAAGAGGAGCATGAAATGTTATCAAAAATATGAGGAGCATGAAACGGTGTGAAAATATCATGAGCATGAAACCGTGTGAAAAATATGAAGAGCATGAAAGGTGTGAGAAATATGAGGAGCATGAAAAGGTCTGAAAAGTACAAGGAGCAGGAAAAGATCGGAAAAATACTAGGAGAATGAAAAGGTCTGAAAAATATGAGGAGCATGAAATGGTCTGAAAATTACGAGGAGCATGAAAAGATGTCAAAAATACGAGGAAAATGAAAAGGTCTGAAAAATACGGGGAGCATGAATAGGTCTGGAAAATACGAGGAGCATGAAAAGGTCTGGAAAATACGAGGAGCATGAAAATGTGTGAAAAACATGAGGAGCATGAAAACGTCTCAAAAATATGAGGAGGATGAAACGGTGTGAAAATATGAAGAGCATGAAACGCTGTGAAAACTATGAAGAGCATGAAAGGTGTGGAAAACATGAGGAGCATGAAAAGGTGTGAAAAATACGAGGAGCAAGAAAAGGTGTGAAAAATTCGAGGAGCATGAAAAGGTCTGAAAATACGAGGAGCACGAAAAGTTCTGAAAAATACGAGGAGCATGAAAAGCTCTGTAAAATACGAGGAGCATGAAAAGGTCTGAAAAATACGAGGAGCATGAAACGGTCTGAAAAATACAAGGAGCATGAAAAGGTGTAAAAATACGAGGAGCAAAAAAAGGTCTGAAAAATACGAGGAGCATGAAAAGGTTTGAAAAATACCAGGAGCATGAAAAGCTGTGATTTACGAGGAGAATGAAAAGTTCTGAAAAATAGGAGGAGCATGAAAAGGTGTGAAAAATGCGAGGAGCATGAAAAGGTCTGAAAAATACCAGGAGCATAAAAAGTTGTGAATAATATGAGGAGTATGAAAAGGTGTGAACAATATGAGGAGCATGGGAAGTTGTGAAAAACACAAGGAGCGTGAAAAGGTCTGAAAAATACGAGGAGCATGCAAAGGTCTGAAAAATACGAGGAGCTTGCAAAGGTCTGAAAAATACGAGTAGCATGAAAAGGTCTAAAATATACAAGGAGCATGAAAAGGTGTGAATAATACAAAAAGCACAAAAAGTTGTGAAAAATACGAAGAGCATGAAAAGGTGTGAAAAATTACGAAGTGCAAGAAAAGTTGTGAATAATTACGAGGAACATGAAAAGATGTGAAAAATACAAAGAGCATGAAAAGGTGAAAAATACAAAGAGCATGAAAAGGTGTGGTAAATATGAAGAGCATTAAACGGTGTGAAAAATACGAAGTGCATGAAACGCTGTGAAAAATAGGAAGAGCTTGAAAAGTTCTGAAAAATATGAAGAGCATGAAAAGGTGTGAAAATTCCCAGGAGCATGAAAAGCTGTGAACAATACAAAGAGCATGAAAAATTCTGAAACATACGAAGAGCATGTAAAGGTTTGAAAACTATGAAGAGCATGAAAAGTTGTGAACAATATGAGGTTCATGAAATGGTGTGAAAAATATGAAGAGCATGAAACGGTGTGTAAAATATGAAGAGCATGAAACGGTGTGAAAAATACCAGGAGCAAGAAAAGCTGTGATTTACAAGGACAATGAAAAGTTCTGAAAAATAGGAGGAGCATGAAAAGGTCTGAAAAATACCAGAAGCATAAAAAGTTGTGAATAATATGAGGAGTATGAAAAGGTGTGAACAATATGAGGAGCATGAGAAGTTGTGAAAAACACGAGGAGCGTGACAAGTTCTGAAAAATACGAGGAGCATGCAAAGGTCTGAAAAATACGAGGAGCTTGCAAACGTCTGAAAAATACGAGTAGCATGAAAAGGCCTAAAATATATGAGGAGCATGAAAAGGTGTGAATAATACGAGGAGCATGAAAAGGTCTAAAATATACAAGGAGCATGAAAAGGTGTGAATAATACGAAAAGCATGAAAAGGTGTGAAAAATACGAAGAGCATGAAAAGGTGTGAAAAATTACAAAGTGCATGAAAATTTGTGAAAAATTACGAAGACCATGAAAAGATGTGAAAAATAAAAAGAGCATGAAAAGGTGTGAAAAATATGAAGAGCATTAAACGGTGTGAAAAATATGAAGTGCATGAAACGCTGTGAAAAATACGAAGCATCAGAATGTCTGAAAAATACGAAGAGCATGAAATAGTGTGAAAAATACGAAGAGCATGAAAAGTTCTGAAAAATACGAAGAACATGAAAAGATGGGACAAATACGAAGAGGATGAAAAGATGTAAAAAATATGAAGAGCACGACAGGGTGTGAAAAATACGAAGAGCATGAAAAGGGGTGAAAAATTTCGAAGAGCCTGAAAAGGTGTGAAAAATACGAAGAGCATGAAAATTTGTGAAAAATACGAAGTGCATGAAAAGGTGTGAAACATACGAAGAGCCTGAAATGGTGTGTAAAATATGAAGAGCATGAAAAGGTGTGAATAATATAAGGTTAATGAAATGGTGTGAAAAATATGAAGAGCATGAAACGGTGTGTAAAATATGAAGAGCAAGAAAAGGTGTGAAAAATACGCAGAATATGAAAAGGTCTGAAAAATAGGAGGAGCATGAATAGGTCTGAAAATACGAAGAGCATGAAGAGAATGAAAAGTTCTGAAAAATATGAAGAGCATGAAAAGTTGTGAAAAATATGAAGAGCATGAAAATGTGTGAATATTATGACGAGCATGAAAAGGTGTGAACAATATGAGGAGCATGAGAAGTTGTGAAAAATACGAGGAGCATGAAAAGTTCTGAACAATATGAAGAGCATGAAAAGGTGTGAACTATATGAAGAGCATGAAAAGGTGTGAAAAATATGAGGAGCATGAAAAGGTCTGAAAAATAAGAGGAGCTTGAAAGGTCTGAAAAATTTGAGGAGCATGAAAAGATCTGAAAAATACGAGGAGGTTGAAAAATTCTGAAAAATATGAAGAGCATGAAAAGTTCTGAAAAATACAAAGAGCATGAAAAGGCGTGAAAATCACGAAGAGCATGCAAAGGTGTGAAAAATACGAGGAGCATGAAAATGTGTGAAAAATACGAGGAGCATGAAAAGGTCTGAAAAAAAACGAGGAACATGAAATGGTGTAAAAAATACGAGAACCATGAAAATGCGTGAAAATCACGAAGAGCATGAAAAGGTGTGAAAAATACGAGGAGCATGTAAAGGTCTGAAAAATAGAAGTAGCATAAAAAGGTCTGAAAAATACGGGGAGCATGAAAAGTTCTGAAAAATACGAGGAGCATGAAAAGGTGTGAAAAATACGAGGAGTATGAAAAGGTGTCAAAAATACGAAGAGCATGAACAGGTGTGAAATATTACAAAGAGCATGAAAAGGTGTGGAAAATATGAGGAGCATGAAATGGTCTGAAAAATATCAAGAATTTGAAAAGGTCTGAAATATACGAAGAGCATGAAAACGTGTGAACAGTATGAAGAGCATGAAAATTTCTGAAAAATACGAGTAGCATGAAGAGTTCTGAAAAATACGAAGAGCATGAATAGGTCTGAAAAATAAGAGGAGCATGAAGATGTCTGAAAAATAGTAAGAGCATGGAAAGGTCTATAAAATACGAGGACCAGGCAAGGTCTGAAAAATACGAGGAGCATGAAAAGGTCTGAAAAATACGAGGAGCATGAAAAGGTGTGAAAAATATGAGGAGCATGAAAAAGTGTGAAAAATACGAGGAGCATGAAAAGGTGTGAAAAACACGAAGAGCATGAAAATGAATGAAAAAGTCGAAGAGCATGAAAAGGTTTGAAAAATATGAGGAGCATGAAAAAGTGTGAAAAATACGAGGAGCATGAAAAGGTGTGAAAAATATGAAGAGCATGAAAAGTGTGAAAAATAGGAGCATGAAATGTGTGAAAAACACGAAGAGCAAGAAACGGTGTGAAAAACATGGAGAGCATGAAAAGGTGTGGAAAATATCAAGAGCATGAAAAGGCCTGAAAAATATGAAGAGCATTAAAAGGAGTGAAAAACACGAAGAGCATGAGAAGGTGTGAAAAACAGGAAGAGCATGAAAAGGTGTGAAAAATACAAAGAGCATATAAAGGTGTGAAAAATACGAGGAGCATGAAAAAGTGTGAAAAATACGAGGAGCATGAAAAGGTGTGAAAAATACGAGAAGCATGAAAAGGTCTGATAAATACGAGGAGGATGAAAAGGTCTGAAAAATACGAGGAGCATGAAAAGGTCTGAAAAACACAAGGAGCATGAAAAGGTCTGAAAAATACGGGGAGCCTGAAAAGTTGTGAACAATATGAACAGCATGAAACGGTGTGAAAAATATGAAGAGCATGAAGAGGTGTGAAATATACAAAGAGCATGAAAAGGTGTGAAATATACGAAGAGCATGAAAAAGTGTCAAAAATACGAAGAGTATGAAACAGTGTGAAAAATATGAAGAGCATGAAATGGTGTGAAAAATATGAAGAGCATGAAAAGGTGTGAAAAATATGAAGAGCATGAAACGGTGTGAAAAATATGAAGAGCATGAAAAGGTGTGAATCATACGAAGTGCATGAAAAGGTGTGAAATATATGAAGAGCATTAAAATGTGTGAAAAATACAAAGAGCATGAAAAAGTGTGAAAAGTACAAACGCATCAAACGGTGTGAAAAATATGAAGAGCATGAAACGTTGTGAAAAATCACGAAAAGCATGAAAAGTTGTGAAAAATTCAGAGAGCATTAAAAGATGTGAAAAATTACCAAGAACATGAAAAAGTCTGAAAAATGCAAAGAGCTTTCTGAAAAATATGAAGAGCATGAAACGTGTGAAAAATATGAGGAGCATGAAACTATCTGAAAATATGAAGAGCATGAAACGGTGTGAAAAATACGAGGAGCATGGAAAGGTCTGAAAAATACAAGGGTCGTGAAAAGGTGTGAAAAATACGAGGAGCATGGAAATGTGTGAAAAATACGAGGAGCATGAAAAGGTCTGAAAAATACGAGGAGCCTGAAAAGGTTTCAAAACTATCAAGAGCATGAAAAGGTCTGAAAAATACGAAGAGCATGCAAACGTCTGAAAAATAGGAAGAACATGAAAAGGTGTGCAAAATATGAGGAGCATGAAAAGTTCTGAAAAATACGAGGAGCATGAAAATGCGTAAAAAATACAGGGAGCATGCAAAGGCCTGAAAAATACGAAGAGCGTGAAAAGGTGTGAAAAATATGAGGAGGATGAAAAGGTCTGGAAAATACGAGGAGCATGCCAAGGTCTGAAAATTATGAGGAGCATGAAAAGGTCTGAAAAATACGAGGACCATGAAAAGGTCTGAAAAATATGAGGAGCATGAAACAGTGTGAGAATATGAAGAGCATGAAACGGTATGAAAAATATGAAGAGCAGGAACAGGTGTGAAAAATATGAAGAGCATGAAACGGTGTGAAAAATATGAGGAGCAAGAAAAGTTGTCAAAAATATGAGGAGCATGTAAAGGTGTGAAAAATATGAAGAGCATGAAAAGTTCTGAAAAATACGAGGAGCAAGAAATGGTGTCAAAAATATGAGGAGCATGTAAAGGTGTGAAAAATTTGAAGAGCATGAAACTATGATAAATATGAGGAGCATGTAATGGTGTGAACATATGAAGAGCATGAAACAGTGTGAAATATATGAAGAGCATGAAAAGAAGTGAAAAATATGAAGATTATGAAACAGTGTGAAAAATATGAATAGCATGAAAAGGTGTGAAAAATATGAAGTGCATGAAACGGTGTGAAAAATGCGAAGAGCATGAAAAGTTCTGAAAAATATGGAGATCACGAAAAGTTCTGATAAATACGAAAAGCATGAAACGGTGTGAAAAATAAGAAGATCATGAAAACATCTGATAAATACGAAGAGCATGAAACGGTGTGAAAAATACAAAGAGCATGAAAAGATCTGAAAAATACGAAGAGAATGATAAAACCTGAAAAATACGAAGAGCATGAAAAGGTGTAAAAAATTTGAAAAGCATGACAAGGTGTGAAAAATATGAAGAGCATGAAACGGTGTGTAAAATATGAAGAGCAAGAAAAGGTTTAAAAAATATGAAGAGCATGAAAAGTTGTGTAAAATATGAGGAGCAAGAAAAGGTTTAAAAAATACGAAGAGCATGAAAAGGTGTGAAAAATTTGAAAAGCATGACAAGGTGTGAAAAATAAGAAGAGCATGAAACGGTGTGAAAAATAAGAAGAGCAAGAAAAGGTTTAAAAAATAAGAAGAGCATGAGAAGTTGTGTAAAATATGAAGAGCATGTAAATGTGTGAAAAATATGTGGAGCATGAAAAGGTCTGAAAAATATGAAGAGCATGAAAAGGTGTGAAAAATCTGAGGAGCATGGAACGGTGTGACAACATGAAGCTCATGAAAAGATGTGAAATATATGAGGAGCATGAAATGGTGTGAAAAATAAGAAGAGCATGAAAAGCTGTAAAAAATATGAAGAGCATGAAAAGGTCTGAAAAATACGAAGAGCATGAAAAGGTCTGAAAAATATCAAGAGATTGAAAAGGTCTGAAAAATATGAAAGGCATGAAAAGTTGTGAAAAATTGAAGAGCATGAAAAGGTCTGAAAAATATCAAGAACATGAAAACTTCTGAAAAATATCAAGAGCATGAAAAGGTGTGAAAAATACGAAGAGCATGAAAAGTTCTGAAAAATACGAAGAGCATGAAAAGGTCTGAAAAATACGAAGAGCATGAAGAGCATGAAAATTTCTGAAAAATATGAAGAGCTGAAAAGGTGTGAAAAATATAATTAGCATGAAAAGTTGTGAATGATATGAGGAGTATGAAAGGTGTGAACAATATGAGGAGCATGAGAAGTTGTGAAAAATACGAGGAGCGTGAAAAGTTCAGAAAAATATGAGGAACATGCAAAGGTCTGAAAAATACGAGGAGCATGAAAAAGTCTGAAAAATACAAACAGCATGAAAAGGTCTAAAAAATACATTGAGCATGAAACGGTGTGAAAAATGAGAAGAGGATGAAAATGTGTGAAAAATATGAAGAGCATGAAAAAGTGTGAAAAATTTCGAAGAGCCTGAAGAGGTGTGAAAAATACGAAGAGCATGAAAAGTTGTGAAAAACACGAACTGCATGAAAAGGTGTGAAACATACGAAGAGCCTGAAACGGTGTGAAAAATGTGCAGAGCATGAAAGGTTATGAAAACTATGAAGAGCTTGAAAAAGTCTGAAAAATATCAAGAGCTTGAAAAGTTCTGAAGTATATGAAGAGCATGAAAAGGTGTGAAAAATACCAGGAGCATGAAAAGCTGTGAAAAATACAAAGAGCATGTAAAGGTCTGAAAACTATGAAGAGCATGAAAAGTTGTGAACAATATGAGGTTCATGAAATGGTGTGAAAAATATGAAGAGCATGAAACGGTGTGTAAAGTATGAAAAGCATGAAAAGGTGTGAAAAATACCAGGAGCATGAAAAGCTGTGATTTACGAGGAGAATGAAAAGTTCTGAAAAATAGGAGGAGCATGAAAAGGTGTGAAAAATGCGAGGAGCATGAAAAGGTCTGAAAAATACCAGGAGCATAAAAAGTTGTGAATAATATGAGGAGTATGAAAAGGTGTGAACAATATGAGGAGCATGGGAAGTTGTGAAAAACACAAGGAGCGTGAAAAGTTCTGAAAAATACGAGGAGCATGCAAAGGTCTAAAAAATACGAGGAGCTTGCAAAGGTCTGAAAAATACGAGTAGCATGAAAAGGTCTAAAATATACGAGGAGCATGAAAAGGTGTGAATAATACGAGGAGCATGAAAAGGTCTAAAACATACAAGGAGCATGAAAAGGTGTGAATAATACAAAAAGCATGAAAAGGTGTGAAATATACAAAGAGCATGAAAAGGTGTGAAAAATTATGAAGTGCATGAAAAGTTGTGAAAAATTACGAAGACCATGAAAAGATGTGAAAAATACAAAGAGCATGAAAAGCTGTGAAAAGTACGAAGAGCATGAAAAGGTGTGAAAAATATGAAGAGCATTAAACGGTGTGAAAAATACAAAGTGCATGAAACGCTGTGAAAAATAGGAAGAGCTTGAAAAGTTCTGAAAAATATGAAGAGCATGAAAAGGTGTGAAAAATACCAGGAGCATGAAAAGCTGTGAACAATACGAAGAGCATGAAAAATTCTGAAACATACGAAGAGCATGCAAAGGTTTGAAAACTATGAAGAGCATGAAAAGTTGTGAACAATATGAGGTTCATGAAATGGTGTGAAAAATATGAAGAGCATGAAACGGTGTGTAAATATGAAGAGCATGAAAAGGTGTGAAAAATACCAGGAGCATAAAAAGCTATGATTTACGAGCAGAATGAAAAGTTCTGAAAAATAGGAGGAGCATGAAAAGGTCTGAAAAATACCAGGAGCATAAAAAGGTGTGAATAATATGAGGAGTATGAAAAGGTGTGAACAATGTGAGGAGCATGAGAAGCTGTGAAAAACACGAGGAGCGTGAAAAGTTCTGAAAAATACGAGGAGCATGCAAAGGTCTGAAAAATACGAGGAGCTTGCAAAGGTCTGAAAAATACGAGTAGCATGAAAAGGTGTGAAATATACGAAGAGCATGAAAAGGTGTGAAAAATTACGAAGTGCAGGAAAAGTTGTAAAAAATTACGAAGACCATGAAAAGATGTGAAAAATAAAAAGAGCAGGAAAAGGTGTGAAAAATACGAAGAGCATGAAAAGGTGTGAAAAATATGAACAGCATTAAACGGTGTGAAAAATACGAGGAGCATGAAAAGGTCTGAAAAATAGAAGGAGCATAAACAGGTGTGAAAAATATGAGGAGTATGAAAAGGTGTCAAAAACACGAAGAGCATGAACAGGTGTGAAATATTACAAAGAGCATTAAAAGGTGTGAAAAATATGAGGAGAATGAAATGGTCTGAAAAATACGAAGAGCATGAAAAGGTCTGAAAAATATCAAGAACTTGAAAAGGTCTGAAATATACGAAGAGCATGAAAATGTGTGAACAGTATGAAGAGCATGAAAATTTCTGAAAAATACGAGTAGCATGAAGAGTTCTGAAAAATACGAAGAGCATGAATAGGTCTGAAATATCAGAGGAGCATGAAGAGGTCTGAAAAATACTAAGAGCATGAGGAGGTCTAAAAAATACGAGGAGCATGAAAAGATCTGAAAAATAAGAAGAGCATGAAAAGGTCAGAAAAATACGAGGAGCAAGAAACAGTCTGAAAACTATGAAGAGCATGAAAAGGTCTGAAAAATTTTAAGAGCATGAAAAGATCTGAAAAATATGAAGTGATTGAAAAAGTGTGAAAAATATGAAGAGCATGAAATGCTGTGAAAAATATGAAGAGCATGAAAAAGTGTGAAAATTATGAGGAGCATGAAACGGTGTGAACAATACGAGGAGCATGAAATGGTGTGAACAATACGAGGAGCAGGAAAAGTTGTGAACAATACGAAGAGCATGAAAAGGTCTGAAAAATATAAGGAGCATGAAAAGGTCTGAAAAATAAGAAGAGCATGAAAAGGTGTGTTAAATATGAGGAGCATAAAAAGGTGTGAAAAATATTAACAGCATGAAAAGGTGTGAAAAATATGAAGAGCATGATAAGGTGTGAAACATATGAAGAGAATGAAAAGGTCTGAAAAATATGAAGAGCGTGAAGAGCGACGTCAGGACTTGTGCCTAGATGCGAGTGACACCTCGGGACTCTCCTCGAGGCTTGGCAGGGCAATTGGGATGCCTCTCCAGCTGAGGGGGGAGACCAGGGGTCCCGTTCCACTTGCCATGGGAATCCTGGGACTACCATCCATATTAAAGAGGTGTCAGGCATCGTCTCCTTTTGAAGCACTGACGTCCGCGTACCTCTGGAGTTTTCAAAGGATGTGAGGCCTCCGGTCGCGAGGAGGCGGGGAACAAGGTCTTTCTCTGCGGTCTCCACAGGGGATTCAGACAACCCTTCGTCTTGGGAGATGCAAGACGAGCCTGCGTTCAATACACTGCAGGGATATCCGGCCTTACTTCGAGTCAGAGCATATCGGTGTCCATTCCACTTGAGGCCACAAACTCAGGGTCCCTCTCACATACCTGTAGCTGAGAGAAGCCTCCTCTTGAGGTGATTGTGGAAAGTTGGTATTCCTCTTGAGTCGAAGCCAGGGACTAAGCTCTCATCTCGAGTTGATTTGGGGTCCACGGAGCCCTTTCGTGTTGCTCCAGTGACCTCAGGATCCCTCTAGACTTGAGACAGTGATCTTGTGTGTTCTCTGGAGTGCCATCAAGGAAATCAAGGCTCCTTTCACGTTTGATGTGGAACACGGAATTGCTCTGCACGCAGTGCAGGGGAATCGGGCCTCATCTCGCGTCGAGGGGGAAGTCTCATGGTTTTTCTCGAGTTGCGGCCGGAACCTGGGGTATATTCTCGAGTTACGATGAGGAGGTTCCTTCCAGACACGTGTTTGTTCAGCGACGTCAGGACTCCTGCCTAGGTGGGAGGGACACCTCGGGATTCTCCTCGAGTCTTAGCATGGCAATTGGGACGCGTCTCCACATGAGGCGGGAGACCGAGCGTCCGATTCCACGTGCCACAGGGATCCTGGGACTCCTATCCATTTTCAAGAGGAATCAGGCATCGTCTCCTTTGGAAGCATTGATCTCCGCAGACATCTCGAGTTTTCAAAGGATGTGAGGCCTCCGGTCGCGTTGAGGCGGAGGACTAGGACATTCTCTGTGGTCTCCACAGGGGATTCAGACATCCCTTCGTCTTGGGAGATGCAAGACGAGCCTGCTATCAATTCACTGCAGGGATATCCGGCCTTACTTCGAGTCACAGCATCTCGGTGTCCATTCCACTAGAGGCCACAAACTCAGGGTCCCTCTCACATACCTGTAGCTGAGAGAAGCCTCCTCTTGAGGTGCTTGTGGAAAGTTGGTATTCCTCTTGAGGCGAAGCCAGGGACTAAGCTCTCTTCTCTAGTTGATTTGGGGTCCCCGGAGCCCTTTTGTGTTGCTCCAGTGACCACAGGATCCCTCTAGACTTGAGACAGTGATCTTGGTTTTCTCTGGAGTGCCATCAAGGAAATCAAGGCTCCTATCATGTTTGATGTGGAACACGGAATTGCTCTGCACGCAGTGCAGGGGAATCGGGCTCATCTCGCGGCGAGGGGGAAGTCTCATGGTTTTTCTCGAGTTTCGGCCGGAACTTGGGGTATATTCTCGAGTTACGACGGGGAGGGCCCTTCCAGACACGTGTTTGTTCAGCGACGTCAGGACTCCTGCCTAGGTGCGAGGGACACCTCGGGATTCTCCTCGAGTCTTGGCATGGCAATTGGGACGCGTCTCCACGTGAGGCAGGAGACCCAGGGTCCCTTTCCACGTGCCACAGTGTTCCTGGGACTCCTATCCATTTTCAAGAGGAGTCAGGCATTGTCTCCTTTGGAAGCATTGATCTCCGCCCACCTCTCGAGTTTTCAAAGGATGTGAGGCCTCCGGTTGCGATGAGGCGGAGAACTATGACTTTCTCTGTGGTCTCAACAGGGGATTCAGACATCCCTTCGTCTTGGGAGATGCAAGACGAGCCTGCATTCAATTCACTGCAGGCATATCCGGCCTTACTTCGAGTCAGAACATCTCGGTGTCCATTCCACTTGAGGCCACAAACTCAGGGTCCCTCTCACATACCTGTAGCTGAGAGAAGCCTCCTCTTGAGGTGCTTGTGGAAATTGGTATTCCTCTTGAGTCGAAGCCAGGGACTAAGTTCTCATCTCGAGATGATTTGGGGTTCACGGAGCCCTTTAGTGTTGCTCCAGTGACCTCAGGATCCCTCTAGACTTGAGACAGTGATCTTGGGCTTTCTCTGGAGTGCCTTCAAGGAAATCAAGGCTCCTTTCACGTTTGATGTGGAACACGGAATTGCTCTGCACGCACTGCAGGGGAATCGGGCCTCATCTCGCGGCGAGGGGGAAGTCTCATGGTTTTTCTCGAGTTGCGGCCGGAACCTGGGGTATAATCTCGAGTTACGACGGGGAGGGCTCTTCGAGACACGTGTTTCTTCAGCGACGTCAGGACTCCTGCGTAGGTGCGAGGGACACCTCGGGATTCTCCTCGAGTTTTGGCATGGCAATTGGGTCGTGTCTCCACGTGAGGCAGGAGACCCAGTGTCCCTTTCCAGGAGCCACAGGGATCCTGGGACTCCTATCCATTTTCAAGAGGAGTCAGGCATCGTCTCCTTTGGAAGCATTGATCTCCGCGGACCTCTAGAATTTTCAAAGGATGTGAGGCCTCCGGTCGCGAGGAGGCGGAGAACTAGGTCTTTCTCTATGGTCTCCACACGGGATTCAGACATCCCTTCGTCTTGGGAGATGCAAGACGAGCCTGCATTCAATTCACTGCAGGGATATCCGGCCTTACTTCGAGTCAGAGCATCTCGGTGTCCATTCCACTTGAGGCCACAAACTCAGTGTCCTTCTCACATACCTGTAGCTGAGAGAAGCCTCCTCTTGAGGTGCTTGTGGAAAGTTGGTATTCCTCTTGAGGCGAAGCCAAGGACTAAGCTCTCTTCTCTAGTTGATTTGGGGTCCCCGGAGCCCTTTCGTGTTGCTCCAGTGACCACAGGATCCCTCTAGACTTGAGACAGTGATCTTGGTTTTCTCTGGAGTACCATCAAGGAAATCAAGGCTCCTATCACGTTTGATGTGGAACACGGAATTGCTCTGCACGCAGTGCAGGGGAATCGGGCTCATCTCGCGGCGAGGGGGAAGTCTCATGGTTTTTCTCGAGTTTCGGCCGGAACTTGGGGTATATTCTCGAGTTACGACGGGGAGGGCCCTTCCAGACACGTGTTTGTTCAGCGACGTCAGGACTCCTGCCTAGGTGCGAGGGACACCTCGGGATTCTCCTCGAGCCTTGGCATGGCATTTGGGTCGTGTCTCCACGTGAGGCGGGAGACCCAGGGTCCCTTTCCACGTGCCACAGTGTTCCTGGGACTCCTATCCATTTTCAAGAGGAGTCAGGCATTGTCTCCTTTGGAAGCATTGATCTCCGCGGACCTCTCGAGTTTTCAAAGGATGTGAGGCCTCCGGTCGCGTTGAGGCGGAGGACTAGGTCTCTCTGTGGTCTCCACAGGGGATTCAGACATCCCTTCGTCTTGGGAGATGCAAGACGAGCCTGCATTCAATTCACTGCAGGGATATCCGGCCTTACTTCGAGTCAGAGGATCTCGGTGTCCATTCCACTTGAGGCCACAAACTCAGGGTCCCTCTCACATACATGTAGCTGAGAGAAGCCTCCTCTTGAGGTGCTTGTGGAAAGTTGGTATTCCTCTTGAGTCGAAGCCAGGGACTAAGATATCATCTCGAGTTGATTTGGGGTACACGGAGCCTATTCGTGTTGCTCCAGTGACCTCAGGATCCCTCTAGACTTGAGACAGTGATCTGGGTTTTCTCTGGACTGCCATCAAGGAAATCAAGGCTCCTTTCAAGTTAAATGTGGAACACGGAATTGCTCTGCACGCAGTGCAGGGGAATCGGGCCTCATCTCGCGGTGAAGGGGAAATCTCATGGTTTTTCTCGAGTTGCGGCCAGAACCTGGGGTATATTCTCGAGTTACGACGCGGAGGGCCCTTCCAGACACGTGTTTGTTCAGCGACGTCAGGACTCCTGCCTAGGTGCGAGGGACACCTCGGGATTCTCCTCGAGTCTTGGCATGGCAATTGGGATGCGTCTCCACGTGAGGCGGGAGACGCAGGGTCCCTTTCCACGTGCCACAGGGATCCTGGGGCTCCTATCCATTTTCAAGAGGAGTCAGGCATCGTCTCCTTTGGAAGCATTGATCTCCACCCACCTCTCGAGTTTTCAAAGGATGTGAGGCCTCCGGTTGCGATGAGGCAGAGAACTAGGACTTTCTCTGTGGTCTCAACAGGGGATTCAGACATCCCTTCGTCTTGGGAGATGCAAGACGAGCCTGCATTCAATTCACTGCAGGCATATCCGGCCTTACTTCGAGTCAGAACATCTCGGTGTCCATTCCACTTGAGGCCACAAACTCAGGGTCCCTCTCACATACCTGTAGCTGAGAGAAGCCTCCTCTTGAGGTGCTTGTGGAAATTGGTATTCCTCTTGAGTCGAAGCCAGGGACTAAGCTCTCATCTCGAGATGATTTGGGGTTCACGGAGCCCTTTCGTGTTGCTCCAGTGACCTCAGGATCCCTCTAGACTTGAGACAGTGATCTTGGGCTTTCTCTGGAGTGCCATCAAGGAAATCAAGGCTCCTTTCACGTTTGATGTGGAACACGGAATTGCTCTGCACGCACTGCAGGGGAATCGGGCCTCATCTCGCGGCGAGGGGGAAGTCTCATGGTTTTTCTCGAGTTGCGACCGGAACCTGGGGTATAATCTCGAGTTACGACGGGGAGGGCTCTTCGAGACACGTGTTTCTTCAGTGACGTCAGGACTCCTGCGTAGGTGCGAGGGACACCTCGGGATTCTCCTCGAGTTTTGGCATGGCAATTGGGTCGTGTCTCCACGTGAGGCAGGAGACTCAGTGTCCCTTTCCACATGCCACAGGGATCCTGGGACTCCTATCCATTTTCAAGAGGAGTCAGGCATCGTCTCCTTTGGAAGCATTGATCTCCGCGGACCTCTCGAGTTTTCAAAGGATGTGAGGCCTCCGGTCGCGTTGAGGCGGAGGACTAGGTCTCTCTGTGGTCTCCAAAGGGGATTCAGACATCCCTTCGTCTTGGGAGATGCAAGACGAGCCTGCATTCAATTCACTGCAGGGATATCCGGCCTTACTTCGAGTCAGAGGATCTCGGTGTCCATTCCACTTGAGGCCACAAACTCAGGGTCCCTCTCACATACATGTAGCTGAGAGAAGCCTCCTCTTGAGGTGCTTGTGGAAAGTTGGTATTCCTCTTGAGTCGAAGCCAGGGACTAAGATATCATCTCGAGTTGATTTGGGGTACACGGAGCCTATTCGTGTTGCTCCAGTGACCTCAGGATCCCTCTAGACTTGAGACAGTGATCTGGGTTTTCTCTGGACTGCCATCAAGGAAATCAAGGCTCCTTTCAAGTTAAATGTGGAACACGGAATTGCTCTGCACGCAGTGCAGGGGAATCGGGCCTCATCTCGCGGTGAAGGGGAAATCTCATGGTTTTTCTCGAGTTGCGGCCAGAACCTGGGGTATATTCTCGAGTTACGACGCGGAGGGCCCTTCCAGACACGTCTTTGTTCAGCGAAGTCCGGACTCCTGCCTAGGTGCGAGGGACACCTCGGGATTCTCCTCGAGTCTTGGCATGGCAATTGGGACGCGTCTCCACGTGAGGCGGGAGACCCAGGGTCCCTTTCCACGTGCCACAGGGATCCTGGGACTCCTATCCATTTTCAAGAGGAGTCAGGCATCGTCTCCTTTGGAAGCATTGATCTCCGCGGACCTCTCGAGTTTTCAAAGGATGTGAGGCCTCTGGTCACGATGAGGCGGAGGACTAGGTCTTTCTCTGTCGTCTCCACAGGGGATTCAGACATCCCTTCGTCTTGGGAGATGCAAGACGAGCCTGCATTCAATTCACTGCAGGGATATCCGGGCTTACTTCGAATCAGAGCATCTCGGTGTCCTTTCCATTTGAGGCCACAAACTCAGGGTCCCTCTTACATACCTGTAGATGAGAGAAGCCTCCTCTTGAGGTGCTTGTGGAAAGTTGGTATTCCTCTTGAGGCGAAGCCAGGGACTAAGCTCTCATCTCGAGTTGATTTGGGGTCCACGGAGCCCTTTCTTGTTGCTAAAGTGACCTCAGGATTCCTCTAGACTTGAGACAGTGATCTTGGGTTTTCTCTAGAGTGCCATCAAGGAAATCAAGGCTCCTTTCACGTTTGATGTGGAACACGGAATTGCTCTGCACGCAGTGCAGGGGAATTGGGCCTCATCTTGCAGCGAGGGGGAAGTCTCATGGTGTTTCTCGAGATGTGGTCGGAACCTGGGGTATATTCTTGAGTTACGACGGGGAGGGCCTTTCCAGACACGTGTTTGTTCAGCGACGTCAGGACTCCTGCCTAGGTGCGAGGGACACCTCGGATTCTCCTCGAGTCTTGGCATGGCAATTGGGACGCGTCTCCACGTGAGGCGGGAGACCGAGGGTCCCTTTCCACGTGCCACAGGGATCCTGGGAGTCCTATCCATTTTCAAGAGGAGTCAGGCATCGTCTCCTTTGGAAGCATTGATCTCCGCAGACATCTCGAGTTTTCAAAGGATGTGAGGCCTCCGGTCGCGTTGAGGCGGAGGACTAGGACATTCTCTGTGGTCTCCACAGGGGATTCAGACATCCCTTCGTCTTGGGAGATGCAAAACGAGCCTGCATTCAATTCACTGCAGGGATATCCGGCCTTACTTCGAGTCAGAGCATCTCGGTGTCCATTCCACTTGAGGCCACAAACTCAGGGTCCCTCTCACATACCTGTAGCTGAGAGAAGCCTCCTCTTGAGGTGCTTGTGGAAACTTAGTATTCCTCTTGAGTCGAAGCCAGGGACTAAGCTCTCTTCTCGAGTTGATTTGGGGTCCCCGGAGCCCTTTCGTGTTGCTCCAGTGACCTCAGGATCCCTCTAGACTTGAGACAGTGATCTTGTGTTTTCTCTGGAGTGCCATCAAGGAAATCAAGGCTCCTTTCACGTTTGATGTGGAACACGGAATTGCTCTGCACGCACTGCAGGGGAATCGGGCCTCATCTCGCGGCGAGGGGGAAGTCTCATGGTTTTTCTCGAGTTGCGGCCGGAACCTGGGGTATAATCTCAAGTTACGACGGGGAGGTCTCATCGAGAAACGTGTTTCTTCAGCGACGTCAGGACTCCTACCTAGGTGCGAGGGACACCTCGGGATTCTCCTCGAGTTTTGGCATGGCATTTGGGTCGTGTCTCCACGTGAGGCGGGAGACCCAGGGTCCCTTTCCACGTGCCACAGTGTTCCTGGGACTCCTATCCATTTTCAAGAGGAGTCAGGCATTGTCTCCTTTGGAAGCATTGATCTCCGCGGACCTCTCGAGTTTTCAAAGGATGTGAGGCCTCCGGTCGCGTTGAGGCGGAGGACTAGGTCTCTCTGTGGTCTCCACAGGGGATTCAGACATCCCTTCGTCTTGGGAGATGCAAGACGAGCCTGCATTCAATTCACTGCAGGGATATCCGGCCTTACTTCGAGTCAGAGGATCTCGGTGTCCATTCCACTTGAGGCCACAAACTCAGGGTCCCTCTCACATACATGTAGCTGAGAGAAGCCTCCTCTTGAGGTGCTTGTGGAAAGTTGGTATTCCTCTTGAGTCGAAGCCAGGGACTAAGATATCATCTCGAGTTGATTTGGGGTACACGGAGCCTATTCGTGTTGCTCCAGTGACCTCAGGATCCCTCTAGACTTGAGACAGTGATCTGGGTTTTCTCTGGACTGCCATCAAGGAAATCAAGGCTCCTTTCAAGTTAAATGTGGAACACGGAATTGCTCTGCACGCAGTGCAGGGGAATCGGGCCTCATCTCGCGGTGAAGGGGAAATCTCATGGTTTTTCTCGAGTTGCGGCCAGAACCTGGGGTATATTCTCGAGTTACGACGCGGAGGGCCCTTCCAGACACGTGTTTGTTCAGCGATGTCAGGACTCCTGCCTAGGTGCGAGGGACACCTCGGGATTCTCCTCGAGTCTTGGCATGGCAATTGGGATGCGTCTCCACGTGAGGCGGGAGACGCAGGGTCCCTTTCCACGTGCCACAGGGATCCTGGGGCTCCTATCCATTTTCAAGAGGAGTCAGGCATCGTCTCCTTTGGAAGCATTGATCTCCACCCACCTCTCGAGTTTTCAAAGGATGTGAGGCCTCCGGTTGCGATGAGGCAGAGAACTAGGACTTTCTCTGTGGTCTCAACAGGGGATTCAGACATCCCTTCGTCTTGGGAGATGCAAGACGAGCCTGCATTCAATTCACTGCAGGCATATCCGGCCTTACTTCGAGTCAGAACATCTCGGTGTCCATTCCACTTGAGGCCACAAACTCAGGGTCCCTCTCACATACCTGTAGCTGAGAGAAGCCTCCTCTTGAGGTGCTTGTGGAAATTGGTATTCCTCTTGAGTCGAAGCCAGGGACTAAGCTCTCATCTCGAGATGATTTGGGGTTCACGGAGCCCTTTCGTGTTGCTCCAGTGACCTCAGGATCCCTCTAGACTTGAGACAGTGATCTTGGGCTTTCTCTGGAGTGCCATCAAGGAAATCAAGGCTCCTTTCACGTTTGATGTGGAACACGGAATTGCTCTGCACGCACTGCAGGGGAATCGGGCCTCATCTCGCGGCGAGGGGGAAGTCTCATGGTTTTTCTCGAGTTGCGACCGGAACCTGGGGTATAATCTCGAGTTACGACGGGGAGGGCTCTTCGAGACACGTGTTTCTTCAGCGACGTCAGGACTCCTGCGTAGGTGCGAGGGACACCTCGGGATTCTCCTCGAGTTTTGGCATGGCAATTGGGTCGTGTCTCCACGTGAGGCAGGAGACCCAGTGTCCCTTTCCACATGCCACAGGGATCCTGGGACTTCTATCCATTTTCAAGAGGAGTCAGGCATCGTCTCCTTTGGAAGCATTGATCTCCGCGGACCTCTCGAGTTTTCAAAGGATGTGAGGCCTCTGGTCACGATGAGGCGGAGGACTAGGTCTTTCTCTGTCGTCTCCACAGGGGATTCAGACATCCCTTCGTCTTGGGAGATGCAAGACGAGCCTGCATTCAATTCACTGCAGGGATATCCGGGCTTACTTCGAATCAGAGCATCTCGGTGTCCTTTCCACTTGAGGCCACAAACTCAGGGTCCCTCTTACATACCTGTAGATGAGAGAAGCCTCCTCTTGAGGTGCTTGTGGAAAGTTGGTATTCCTCTTGAGGCGAAGCCAGGGACTAAGCTCTCATCTCGAGTTGATTTGGGGTCCACGGAGCCCTTTCTTGTTGCTAAAGTGACCTCAGGATTCCTCTAGACTTGAGACAGTGATCTTGGGTTTTCTCTAGAGTGCCATCAAGGAAATCAAGGCTCCTTTCACGTTTGATGTGGAACACGGAATTGCTCTGCACGCAGTGCAGGGGAATTGGGCCTCATCTTGCAGCGAGGGGGAAGTCTCATGGTGTTTCTCGAGATGTGGTCGGAACCTGGGGTATATTCTTGAGTTACGACGGGGAGGGCCTTTCCAGACACGTGTTTGTTCAGCGACGTCAGGACTCCTGCCTAGGTGCGAGGGACACCTCGGATTCTCCTCGAGTCTTGGCATGGCAATTGGGACGCGTCTCCACGTGAGGCGGGAGACCGAGGGTCCCTTTCCACGTGCCACAGGGATCCTGGGAGTCCTATCCATTTTCAAGAGGAGTCAGGCATCGTCTCCTTTGGAAGCATTGATCTCCGCAGACATCTCGAGTTTTCAAAGGATGTGAGGCCTCCGGTCGCGTTGAGGCGGAGGACTAGGACATTCTCTGTGGTCTCCACAGGGGATTCAGACATCCCTTCGTCTTGGGAGATGCAAAACGAGCCTGCATTCAATTCACTGCAGGGATATCCGGCCTTACTTCGAGTCAGAGCATCTCGGTGTCCATTCCACTTGAGGCCACAAACTCAGGGTCCCTCTCACATACCTGTAGCTGAGAGAAGCCTCCTCTTGAGGTGCTTGTGGAAACTTAGTATTCCTCTTGAGTCGAAGCCAGGGACTAAGCTCTCTTCTCGAGTTGATTTGGGGTCCCCGGAGCCCTTTCGTGTTGCTCCAGTGACCTCAGGATCCCTCTAGACTTGAGACAGTGATCTTGTGTTTTCTCTGGAGTGCCATCAAGGAAATCAAGGCTCCTTTCACGTTTGATGTGGAACACGGAATTGCTCTGCACGCAGTGCAGGGGAATCGGGCCTCATCTCGCGGCGAGGGGGAAGTCTCATGGTTTTTCTCGAGTTGCGGCCGGAACCTGGGGTATAATCTCAAGTTACGACGGGGAGGTCTCATCGAGACACGTGTTTCTTCAGCGACGTCAGGACTCCTACCTAGGTGCGAGGGACACCTCGGGATTCTCCTCGAGTTTTGGCATGGCATTTGGGTCGTGTCTCCACGTGAGGCGGGAGACCCAGGGTCCCTTTCCACGTGCCACAGGGATCCTGGGACTCCTATCCATTTTCAAGAGGAGTCAGGCATCGTCTCCATTGGAAGCATTGATCTCCGCGGACCTCTCGAGTTTTCAAAGGATGTGAGGCCTCTGGTCGCGATGAGGCGGAGGACTAGGTCTTTCTCTGTCGTCTCCACAGGGGATTCAGACATCCCTTCGTCTTGGGAGATGCAAGACGAGCCTGCATTCAATTCACTGCAGGGATATCCGGGCTTACTTCGAGTCAGAGCATCTCGGTGTCCTTTCCATTTGAGGCCACAAACACAGGGTCCGTCTTACATACCTGTAGCTGAGAGAAGCCTCCTATTGAGGTGCTTGTGGAAAGTTGGTATTCCTCTTGAGTCGAAGCCAGGGACTAAGCTCTCATCTCGAGTTGATTTGGCATCCACGGAGCCCTTTCCTGTTGGTCCAGTGACCTCAGGATCCCTCTAGACTTGAGACAGTGATCTTGGGTTTTCTCTGGAGTGCCATCAAGGAAATCAAGGCTCCTTTCACGTTTGATGTGGAACACGGAATTGCTCTGCCCGCAATGCAGGGGAATCGGGCCTCATCTCGCGGCGAGGGGGACGTCTCATGGTTTTTCTCGAGTTGCGGCCGGAACCTGGGGTATATTCTCGAGTTACGACGGGGAGGGCCCTTCCAGACACGTGTTTGTTCAGCGACGTCAGGACTCCTGCCTAGGTGCGAGGGACACCTCGGGATTCTCCTCGAGTCTTGGCATGGCAATTGGGATGCGTCTCCACGTGAGGCGCGAGACCCAGGGTCCCTTTCCACGTGCCACAGGGATCCTGGGACTCCTATCCATTTTCAAGAGGAGTCAGGCATCGTCTCCTTTGGAAGCATTGATCTCCCAGGACCTCTCGAGTTTTCAAAGGATGTGAGGCCTCTGGTCTCGATGAGGCGGAGAACGAGGTCTTTCTCTGTGGTCTCCACAGGGGATTCAGACAACCCTTCGTCTTGGGAGATGCAAGACGAGCCTGCATTCAATTCACTGCAGGGATATCTGGCCTTACTTCGAGTCAGAGCATCTCGGTGTCCATTCCACTTGAGGCCACAAACTCAGGGGCCCTCTCACATACCTGTAGCTGAGAGAACCCTCCACTTGAGGTGCTTGTGGAAAGTTAGTATTCCTCTTGAGTCGAAACCAGGGACTAAGCTCTCATCTCGAGTTGATTTGTGGTCCACGGAGCCCTTTCGTGTTACTCCAGGGACATCAGGATCCCTCTAGACTTGAGACAGTGAACTTGGGTTTTCTCTGGAGTGCCATCAAGGAAATCAAGGCTCCTTTCACGTTTGATGTGGAACACGGAATTGCTCTGCACGCAGTGCAGGGGAATCGGGCCTCATCTCGCGGCGAGGGGGAAGTCTCATGGTTTTTCTCGAGTTGAGGCCGGAACCTGGGGTATATTCTCGAGTTACGACGGGGAGGGCCCTTCCAGACACGTGTTTGTTCAGCGACGTCAGGACTCCTGCCTAGGTGCAAGGGACACCTCGGGATTCTCCTCGAGTCTTGGCATGGCAATTGGGACGCGTCTCCACGTGAGGCGGGACACCCAGGGTCCCTTTCCACGTGCCACAGGGATCCTGGGACTCCTATCCATTTTCTAGAGGAGTCAGGCATCGTCTCCTTCGGAAGTATTGATCTCCGCGGTCCTCTCGAGTTTTCAAAGGATATGAGGCCTCCGGTCGCGTTGAGGCGGAGGACTAGGTCTTTCTCTGTGGTCTCCACAGGGGATTCAGACAACCCTTCGTCTTGGGAGATGCAAGACGAGCCTGCATTCAATTCACTGCAGGGATATCCGGCCTTACTTCGAGTCAGAGCATCTCGGTGTCCATTGCACTTGCGGCCACAAACTCAGGGTCCCTCTCACATACCTGTAGCTGAGAGAAGCCTCCTCTTGAGGGGCTTGTGGAAAGTTGGTATACCTCTTGAGTCGAAGCCAGGGGCTAAGCTCTCATCTCGAGTTGATTTGTGGTCCACGGAGCACTTTCGTGTTGCTCCAGTGACCTCAGCATCACTCTAGACTTGAGACAGTGATCTTGGGTTTTCTCTGGAGTGCCATCAAGGAAATCAAGGCTCCTTTCACGTTTGATGTGGAACACGGAATTGCTCTGCACTCAGTGCAGGGGATCGGGTCTAATCTCGCGGCGAGGGGGAAGTCTCATGGTTTTTCTCGAGATGCGGCCGGAAGCTGGGGTATATTCTCGAGTTACGACGGGGAGTGCCCTTCCAGACACGTGTTTGTTCACCGACGTCAGGACTCCTGCCTACGTGCGAGGGACACCTCGGGATTCTCCTCGAGTCTTGGCATGGCAATTGGGACGCGTCTCCACGGGAGGCGGGAGACCCAGTGTCCCTTTCCACGTGCCACAGGGATCCTGGGACTCCTATCTATTTTCAAGAGGAGTCAGGCATCGTCTCCTTTCTAAGCATTGATCTCCGCGGACCTCTGGAATTTTCAAAGGATGTGAGGCTTCCGCTCGCGAGGAGGCGGAGAACTAGGTCTTTCTCTGTGGTCTCCACAGGGGATTCAGACATCCCTTCGTCTTGGGAGATGCAAGACGAGCCTGCATTCAATTCACTGCAGGGATATCCCGCCTTACTTCGAGTCAGAGCATCTCGGTATCCATTCCACTTGAGGCCACAAACTCAGGGTCCCTCTCACATACCTGTAGCTGAGAGAAGCCTCCTCTTGAGGTGCTTGTGGAAAGTTGGTATTCCTCTTGAGTCGAAGCCAGGGACTAAGCTCTCATCTCGAGTTTATTTGGGGTCCACAGAGCCCTTTCCTGTTGGTCCAGTGACCTCAGGATCCCTCTAGACTTGAGACAGTGATCTTGGGTTTTCTCTGGAGTGCCATCAAGGAAATCAAGGCTCCTTTCACGTTTGATGTGGAACACGGAATTTCTCTGCATGCAGTGCAGGGGCATCGGGCCTCAACTTGCGGCGAGGGGGAAATCTCATGGTTTTTCTCGAGTTGCGGCCGGAACCTGGGGTATATTCTCGAGTTACGATGAGGAGGTTCCTTCCAGACACGTGTTTGTTCAGCGACGTCAGGACTCCTGCCTAGGTGCGAGGGACACCTCGGGATTCCCCTCGAGTCTTGGCATGGCAATTATGACGCGTCTCCACGTGAGGCGGGAGACCCAGGGTCCCTTTCCACGTGCCACAGGGATCCTGGGACTCCTATCCCTTTTTCAAGAGGAGTCAGGCATCGTCTCCTTCGGAAGTATTGATCTCCGCGGACCTCTCGAGTTTTCAAAGGATGTGAGGCCTCCGGTTGCGTTGAGGTGGAGGACTAGGTCTTTCTCTGTGGTCTCCACAGGGGATTCAGACATCCCTTCGTCTTGGGAGATGCAAGACGAGCCTGCATTCAATTCACTGCAGGGATATCCGGCCTTACTTCGAGTCAGAGCATCTCGGTGTCCTTTCCACTTGAGTTCACAAACTCAGGGTCCCTCTCACATACTTGTAGCTGAGAGAAGCCTCCTCTTGAGGTGCTTGTGGAAAGTTGGTATTCCTCTTGAGTCGAATCCAGGGACTAAGCTCTCATCTCGAGTTGATTTGGGGTCCACGGAGCTCTTTCGTGTTGCTCCAGTGACCTCAGGATCCCTCTAGACTTGAGACAGTGATCTTGGGTTTTCTCTGGAGTGCCATCAAGGAAATCAAGGCTCCTTTCATTTTGATGTGGAATACGGAATGGCTCTGCACGCAGGGCAGGGGAATCCGGCCTCATCTCGCGGCGAGTGGTAAGTCTCATGGTTTTTCTTGAGTTGCGGCCGGAACCTGGGATATATTCTCGAGTTATGACAGGGAGGGCCCTTCCAGACACGTGTTTATTCAGCGACGTCAGGACTCCTGCCTAGGTGCAAGGGACACCTCGGGATTCTCCTCGAGTCTTGGCATGGCATTTGGGACGCGTCTCCACATGAGGCGGGAGACCCAGGGTCCCTTTTCACGTGCCACAGGGATCCTGGGACTCCTATCCATTTTCAAGAGGAGTCAGGCATCGTTTCCTTTAGAAGCATTGATCTCCGTGGACCTCTCGAGTTTTCAAAGGATGTGAGGCTTCCGGTCGCGATGAGGCGGAGAACTAGGTCTTTATCTGTGGTTTCCACAGGGGATTCAGACATCCCTTCGTCTTGGGAGATGCAAGACGAGCCTGCATTCAATTCAATGCAGGGATATCCGGCCTAACTTTGAGTCAGAGCATCTCGGTGTCCATTCCACTTGAGGCCACAAACTCATGGTCCATCTCACATACCTGTAGCTGAGAGAAGGCTCCTCTTGAGGTGCTTGTGGAAAGTTGGTATTCCTCTTGAGTCGAAGCCAGGGACTAAGCTCTCATCTCGAGTATTTTTGTGATCCACGGAGCCCTTTCTTCTTGCTCCTGTGACCTCAGGATCCCTCTAGACTTGAGACAGTGAACTTGGGTTTTCTCTTGAGAGCCATCAAGGAAATCAAGGCTCCTTTCACGTTTGATGTGGAACACGGAATTGCTCTGCACGCATTGCAGGGGAATCGGGCCTCATCTTGCAGCGAGGGGGAAGTCTCATGGTTTTTCTAGAGTTGCGGCCGGAACCTGGGGTATATTCTCGAGTTACGACGGGGAGGGCCCTTCCAGACACGTGTTTGTTCAGCGACGTCAGGACTCCTGCCTAGGTGCGAGGGACACCTCGGGATTCTCCTCGAGTCTTGGCATGGCAATTGGGACGCGTCTCCACGTGAGGCGGGAGACCCAGTGTCCCTTTCCAAGTGCCACAGGGATCCTGGGACTCCTATCCATTTTCAAGAGGAGTCAGGCATCGTCTCCTTTGCAAGCATTGATCTCCGCGGACCTCTCGAGTTTTCAAAGGATGTGAGGCCTCCGGTCTCGATGAGGCGGAGAACTAGGTCTTTCTCTGTGGTCTCCACAGGGTATTCAGACATCCCTTCGTCTTGGGAGATGCAAGACGAGCCTGCATTCAATTCACTGCAGGGATATCCGGCCTTACTTCGAGTCACAGCATCTCGGTGTCCATTACACTTGAAGCCACAAACTCAGGGTCCCTATCACATACCTGTAGCTGAGAGAAGCCTCCTCTTGAGGTTCTTGTGGAAAGTTGGTATTCCTCTTGAGTCGAAGCCAGGGACTAAGATCTCATCTCGAGTTGATTTGGGGTCCAAGGAGCCCTTTCGTGTTGTTCCAGTGACCTCAGGATCCCTCTAGACTTGAGACAGTGATCTTGGGTTTTCTCTGGAGTGCCATCAAGGAAATCAAGGCTCCTATCATGTTTGATGTGGAACACGGAATTGCTCTGCCCGCAGGGCAGGGGAATTGGGCCTCATCTCGCGGCGAGGGGGAAGTCTCATGGTTTTTCTCGAGTTGCGGCCGGAACCTGGGGTATATTCTCGAGTCACGACGGGGAGGGCCCTTCCAGACACGTGTTTGTTCAGCGACGTCAGGACTCCTGCCTAGGTGCGAGGGACACCTCGGGATTCTCCTCGAGTCTTGGCATAGCAATTGAGTCGTGTCTCCACGTGAGGCGGAAGACCCAGTGTCCCTTTCCACGTGCAACACATATCCTGGGACTCCTATCCATTTTCAAGAGGAGTCAGGCATCGTCTCCTTTGGAAGCATTGATCTCCGCGGACCTCTCGAGTTTTCAAAGGATGTGAGGCCTCCGGTCGTGATGAGGTGGAGGACTAGGACTTTCTCTGTGGTCTCCACAGGGGATTCAGACATCCCTTCGTCTTGGGAGATGCAAGACGAGCCTGCATTCAATTCACTGCAGGGATATCCGGAATAACTTCTAGTCAGAGCATCTCGGTGTCCATTCCACTTGAGGCCACAAACTCAGGGTCCCTCTCACATACCTGTAGCTGAGAGAAGCCTCCTCTTGAGGTGCTTGTGGAAAGTTGGTATTCCTCTTGAGTCGAAGACAGTGATTAATCTCTCATCACGAGTTGATTTGGAGTCCACGGAGCCCTTTGGGGTTGCTCCAGTGACCTCAGGATCCCTCTAGACTTGAGACAGTCATCTTTGGTTTTCTCTGGAGTGCCATCAAGGAAATCAAGGCTCCTTTCACGTTTAATGTGGAACACGGAATTGCTCTGCATGCAGTGCAGCGGAATTGGGCCTCATCTCGCGGGGAGGGGGAAGTCTCATGGTTTTTCTCGAGTTGGGGCCGGAACCTGGGGTATATTCTCGAGTTACGACGGGGAGGGCCCTTCCAGACACGTGTTTGTTCAGCGACGTCAGGACTCCTGCCTAGGTGCGAGTGACACCTCGGGATTCTCCTCGAGTCTTGGCATGGCAATTGGGACGCGTCTCCACGTGAGGCGGGAGACCCAGGGTCCCTTTCCACGTGCCACAGGGATCCGGGGACTCCTATCCATTTTCTGGAGGAGTCAGGCATCGTCTCCTTTGGAAGCATTGATCTCCGCGGACCTCTAGAATTTTCAAAGGATGTGAGGCCTCCGGACGCGATGAGGCGGAGGACTAGGTCTTTCTCTGTGGTCTCCACAGGGGATTCAGACATCCCTTCGTCTTGGGAGATGCAAGACGAGCCTGCATTCAATTCACTGCAGGGATATCCGGAATAACTTCGAGTCAGAGCATCTCGGTGTCCATTCCACTTGAGGCCACAAACTCAGGGTCCCTCTCACATACCTGTAGCTGAGAGAAGCCTCCTATTGAGGTGCTTGTGGAAAGTTGGTATTCCTCTTGAGTCGAAGCCAGGGACTAAGCTCTCATCTCGAGTTGATATGGGGTCCACGGAGACCTTTCATGTTGCTCCAGTGACCTCAGGATCCCTCTAGACTTCAGACAGTGATCTTGGGTTTTCTCTGGAGTGCCATCAAGAAAATCAAGGCTCCTATCAAGTTTGATGTGGAACACGGAATTGCTCTGCACGCAGTGCAGGGGAATCGGGCTCATCTCGCGGCGAGGGGGAAGTCTCATGGTTTTTCTCGAGTTGCGGCCGGAACCTGGGGTATATTCTCGAGTTACGACGGGGAGGGCCCTTCCAGACACGTGTTTGTTCAGCGACGTCAGGAGTCCTGCCTAGGTGCGAGGGACACCTCGGGATTCTCCTCGAGTCTTGGCATGGCAATTGGGATGCGTCTCCACGTGAGGCGGGAGACCCAGGGTCCCTTTCCACATGCCACAGTGATCCTGGGACTCCTATCCATTGTCAACAAGAGTCAGGCATCGTTTCCTCTGGAAGCATTGATCTCCGCGGAACTCTCGAATTTTCAAAGGATGTGAGGCCTCCAGTCTCGATGAGGAGGAGAACTAGGTCTTTCTCTGTTGTCTCCACAGGGGATTCAGACATCCCTTCGTCTTGGGAGATGCAAGAAGAGCCTGCTTTCAATTCACTGCAGGGATATCCGGCCTTACTTCGAGTCAGAGCATCTCGGTGTCCATTCCACTTGAGGCCACAAACTCAGGGTCCCTCTCACATACCTGTAGCTGAGAGAAGCCTCCTCTTAAGGTGCTTGTGGAAAGTTGGTATTCTTCTTGAGTCGAAGCCAGGGACTAAGCTCTCATCTCGAGTTGATTTGGGGTCCACAGAGCCCTTTCGTGTTGCTCCAGTGACCTCAGGATCCCTCTAGACATGAGACAGTGATCTTGGGTTTTCTCTGGAGTGCCATCAAGGAAATCAAGGCTCCTTTCACTTTTGATGTGGAACACGGAATTGCTCTGCACGCAGTGCAGGGGAATCGGGCCTCATCTCGCGGCGAGGGGGAAGTCTCATGGTTTTTCTCGAGTTGCGGCCAGAACCTGGGGTATATTCTCGAGTTACGTCAGGGAGGGCCCTTCCAGACACGTGTTTGTTCAGCGATGTCAGGACTCCTGCTTAGGGGCGAGGGACACCTCGGGATTCTCCTCGAGTCTTGGCATGGCATTTGGGACGCGTCTCCACCTGAGGCGGGAGACCCAGGGTCCCTTTCCACGTGCCACAGGGATCCTGGGACTCCTATCCATTTTCAAGAGGAGTCAGGCATCGTCTCCTTTGGAAGCATTGATCTCCGCGGACCTCTCGAGTTTTCAAAGGATGTGAGGCTTCCGGTCGCGATGAGGCGGAGAACGAGGTCTTTCTCTGTGGTCTCCATCGGGGATTCAGACATCCCTTCGTCTTGGGAGATGCAAGACGAGCCTGCTATCAATTCACTGCAGGGATATCCGGCCTTACTTCGAGTCAGAGCATCTCGGTGTCCATTCCACTTGAGGCCACAAAGTCAGGGGCCCTCTCACATACCTGTAGCTGAGAGAAGCCTCCTCTTGAGGTGCTTGTGAAAAGTTGGTATTCCTCTTGAGTCGAAGCCAGGGACTAAGCTCTCATCTCGAGTTGATTTGGGGTCCACGGAGCCCTTTGGTGTTGCTCCAGTGACCTCAGGATCCCTCTAGACTTGAGACAGTGATCTTGGGTTTTCTCTGGAGTGCCATCAAGGAAATCAAGGCTCCTTTCACGTTTGATGTGGAACACGGAGTTGCTCTGCACACAGTGCAGGGGAATCGGGCCTCCTCTCGCGGCGAGGGGGAAGTCTCATGGTTTTTCTCGAGTTGCGGCCAGAACCTGGGGTATATTCTCGAGTTACGACGCGGAGGGCCCTTCCAGACACGTGTTTGTTCATCGACCTCAGGACTCCTGCCTAGGTGCGAGGGACACCTCGGGATTCTCCTCGAGTCTTGGCATGGCAATTGGGACGCGTCTCCACGTGAGGCGGGAGACCCAGTGTCCCTTTCCAGGAGCCACAGGGATCCTGGGACTCCTATCCATTTTCAAGAGGAGTCAGGCATCATCTCCTTTGGAAGCATTGATCTCCGCGGACCTCTCGAGTTTTCAAAGGATGTGAGGCCTCCGGTCGCGATGAGGCGGAAAACTAGGTCTTTCGCTGTGGTCTCCACAGGGGATTCAGACATCCCTTCGTCTTGGGAGATGCAAGACGAGCCTGCATTCAATTCACTGCAGGGATATTCGGCCTTACTTCGAGTCAGAGCATCTCCGTGTCCATTCCATTTGAGGCCACAAACTCAGGGTCCCTCTCACATACCTGTAGCAGAGAGAAGCCTCCTCTTGAGGTGCTTGTGGAAAGTTGGTATTCCTCTTGAGTCTAAGCCAGGGACTAAGCTCTCATCTCGAGTTGATTTGGGGTCCACGGAGCCCTTTCGTGTTGTTCCAGTGACCTCAGGATCCCTCTAGACTCTAGACAGTGATCTTGGGTTTTCTCTGGAGTGCCATCAAGGAAATCAAGGCTCCTTTCACGTTTGATGTGGAACACGGAATTGCTCTGCATGCAGTGCAGGGGAATCGGGCCTCATCTCGCGGCGAGGGGGAATTCTCATGGTTTTTCTCAAGTTGCGGCCAGAACTTGGGGTATATTCTGGAGTTACGATGGGGAGGGCCCTTCCAGACACGTGTTTGTTCATCGATGTCAGGACTCCTGCCTAGGTGTGAGGGAAACCTCGGGATTCTCCTCGAGTCTTGGTATGGCAATTGAAACGCGTCTCCACGTGAGGCGGGAGACCCAGTGTCCCTTTCCACGTGCCACAGGGATCGTGGGGCTCCTATCCATTTTCAAGAGGAGTCAGGCATCGTCTCCTTTGGAAGCATTGATCTCCGCGGACCTCTCGAATTTTCAAAGATGTGAGGCGTCCGTTCGCGTGAGGCGGAGGACTAGGTCTTTCTCTGTGGTCTCCACAGGGTATTCAGACATACCTTCGTCTTGGGAGATGCAAGACGAGCCTGCTTTCAATTCACTGCAGGGATATCCGGCCTTACTTCGAGTCAGAGCATCTCGGTGTCCATTCCACTTGAGGCCACAAACTAAGGGTCCCTCTCACATACCTGTAGCTGAGAGAAGCCTCCTCTTGAGGTGCTTGTGGAAACTTGGTATTCCTCTTGAGTCGAAGCCAGGGACTAAGCTCTCATCTCGAGTTGATTTGGGGTCCACGGATGCCTTTCGTGTTGCTCCAATGACCTCAGGATCCCTCTAGACTTGAGACAGTGATCTTGGGTTTTCTCTGGAGTGCCATCAAGGAAATCAAGGCTCCTTTCACGTTTCATGTGGAACACGGAATTGCTCTGCACGCAGTGCAGGGGAATCGGGCCTCATCTCTGGGCTAGAGGGAAGTCTCATGGTTTTTCTCGAGTTGCGGCCGGAACCTGTGGTATATTGTCGAGTTACGACGGGGAGGGCCCTTCCAGACACGTGTTTGTTCAGCGATGTCAGGACTCCTGCTTAGGGGCGAGGGACACCTCGGGATTCTCCTCGAGTCTTGGCATGGCATTTGGGACGCGTCTCCACCTGAGGCGGGAGACCCAGGGTCCCTTTCCACGTGCCACAGGGATCCTGGGACTCCTATCCATTTTCAAGAGGAGTCAGGCATCGTCTCCTTTGGAAGCATTGATCTCCGCGGACCTCTCGAGTTTTCAAAGGATGTGAGGCTTCCGGTCGCGATGAGGCGGAGAACGAGGTCTTTCTCTGTGGTCTCCATCGGGGATTCAGACATCCCTTCGTCTTGGGAGATGCAAGACGAGCCTGCTATCAATTCACTGCAGGGATATCCGGCCTTACTTCGAGTCAGAGCATCTCGGTGTCCATTCCACTTGAGGCCACAAAGTCAGGGGCCCTCTCACATACCTGTAGCTGAGAGAAGCCTCCTCTTGAGGTGCTTGTGAAAAGTTGGTATTCCTCTTGAGTCGAAGCCAGGGACTAAGCTCTCATCTCGAGTTGATTTGGGGTCCACGGAGCCCTTTGGTGTTGCTCCAGTGACCTCAGGATCCCTCTAGACTTGAGACAGTGATCTTGGGTTTTCTCTGGAGTGCCATCAAGGAAATCAAGGCTCCTTTCACGTTTGATGTGGAACACGGAATTGCTCTGCACACAGTGCAGGGGAATCGGGCCTCCTCTCGCGGCGAGGGGGAAGTCTCATGGTTTTTCTCGAGTTGCGGCCAGAACCTGGGGTATATTCTCGAGTTACGACGCGGAGGGCCCTTCCAGACACGTGTTTGTTCATCGACCTCAGGACTCCTGCCTAGGTGCGAGGGACACCTCGGGATTCTCCTCGAGTCTTGGCATGGCAATTGGGACGCGTCTCCACGTGAGGCGGGAGACCCAGTGTCCCTTTCCAGGAGCCACAGGGATCCTGGGACTCCTATCCATTTTCAAGAGGAGTCAGGCATCGTCTCCTTTGGAAGCATTGATCTCCGCGGACCTCTCGAGTTTTCAAAGGATGTGAGGCCTCCGGTCGCGATGAGGCGGAAAACTAGGTCTTTCGCTATGGTCTCCACAGGGGATTCAGACATCCCTTCGTCTTGGGAGATGCAAGACGAGCCTGCATTCAATTCACTGCAGGGATATTCGGCCTTACTTCGAGTCAGAGCATCTCCGTGTCCATTCCATTTGAGGCCACAAACTCAGGGTCCCTCTCACATACCTGTAGCAGAGAGAAGCCTCCTCTTGAGGTGCTTGTGGAAAGTTGGTATTCCTCTTGAGTCTAAGCCAGGGACTAAGCTCTCATCTCGAGTTGATTTGGGGTCCACGGAGCCCTTTCGTGTTGTTCCAGTGACCTCAGGATCCCTCTAGACTCTAGACAGTGATCTTGGGTTTTCTCTGGAGTGCCATCAAGGAAATCAAGGCTCCTTTCACGTTTGATGTGGAACACGGAATTGCTCTGCATGCAGTGCAGGGGAATCGGGCCTCATCTCGCGGCGAGGGGGAATTCTCATGGTTTTTCTCAAGTTGCGGCCAGAACTTGGGGTATATTCTGGAGTTACGATGGGGAGGGCCCTTCCAGACATGTGTTTGTTCATCGATGTCAGGACTCCTGCCTAGGTGTGAGGGAAACCTCGGGATTCTCCTCGAGTCTTGGTATGGCAATTGAAACGCGTCTCCACGTGAGGCGGGAGACCCAGTGTCCCTTTCCACGTGCCACAGGGATCGTGGGGCTCCTATCCATTTTCAAGAGGAGTCAGGCATCGTCTCCTTTGGAAGCATTGATCTCCGCGGACCTCTCGAATTTTCAAAGATGTGAGGCGTCCGTTCGCGATGAGGCGGAGGACTAGGTCTTTCTCTGTGGTCTCCACAGGGTATTCAGACATACCTTCGTCTTGGGAGATGCAAGACGAGCCTGCTTTCAATTCACTGCAGGGATATCCGGCCTTACTTCGAGTCAGAGCATCTCGGTGTCCATTCCACTTGAGGCCACAAACTAAGGGTCCCTCTCACATACCTGTAGCTGAGAGAAGCCTCCTCTTGAGGTGCTTGTGGAAACTTGGTATTCCTCTTGAGTCGAAGCCAGGGACTAAGCTCTCATCTCGAGTTGATTTGGGGTCCACGGATGCCTTTCGTGTTGCTCCAATGACCTCAGGATCCCTCTAGACTTGAGACAGTGATCTTGGGTTTTCTCTGGAGTGCCATCAAGGAAATCAAGGCTCCTTTCACGTTTCATGTGGAACACGGAATTGCTCTGCACGCAGTGCAGGGGAATCGGGCCTCATCTCTGGGCTAGAGGGAAGTCTCATGGTTTTTCTCGAGTTGCGGCCGGAACCTGTGGTATATTGTCGAGTTACGACGGGGAGGGCCCTTCCAGACACGTGTTTGTTCAGCGATGTCAGGACTCCTGCTTAGGGGCGAGGGACACCTCGGGATTCTCCTCGAGTCTTGGCATGGCATTTGGGACGCGTCTCCACCTGAGGCGGGAGACCCAGGGTCCCTTTCCACGTGCCACAGGGATCCTGGGACTCCTATCCATTTTCAAGAGGAGTCAGGCATCGTCTCCTTTGGAAGCATTGATCTCCGCGGACCTCTCGAATTTTCAAAGGATGTGAGGCTTCCGGTCGCGATGAGGCGGAGAACGAGGTCTTTCTCTGTGGTCTCCATCGGGGATTCAGACATCCCTTCGTCTTGGGAGATGCAAGACGAGCCTGCATTCAATTCACTGCAGGGATATCCGGAATAACTTCTAGTCAGAGCATCTCGGTGTCCATTCCACTTGAGGCCACAAACTCAGGGTCCCTCTCACATACCTGTAGCTGAGAGAAGCCTCCTCTTGAGGTGCTTGTGGAAAGTTGGTATTCCTCTTGAGTCGAAGACAGTGATTAATCTCTCATCACGAGTTGATTTGGAGTCCACGGAGCCCTTTGGGGTTGCTCCAGTGACCTCAGGATCCCTCTAGACTTGAGACAGTCATCTTGGGTTTTCTCTGGAGTGCCATCAAGGAAATCAAGGCTCCTTTCACGTTTAATGTGGAACACGGAATTGCTCTGCATGCAGTGCAGCGGAATTGGGCCTCATCTCGCGGGGAGGGGGAAGTCTCATGGTTTTTCTCGAGTTGGGGCCGGAACCTGGGGTATATTCTCGAGTTACGACGGGGAGGGCCCTTCCAGACACGTGTTTGTTCAGCGACGTCAGGACTCCTGCCTAGGTGCGAGTGACACCTCGGGATTCTCCTCGAGTCTTGGCATGGCAATTGGGACGCGTCTCCACGTGAGGCGGGAGACCCAGGGTCCCTTTCCACGTGCCACAGGGATCCGGGGACTCCTATCCATTTTCTGGAGGAGTCAGGCATCGTCTCCTTTGGAAGCATTGATCTCCGCGGACCTCTAGAATTTTCAAAGGATGTGAGGCCTCCGGACGCGATGAGGCGGAGGACTAGGTCTTTCTCTGTGGTCTCCACAGGGGATTCAGACATCCCTTCGTCTTGGGAGATGCAAGACGAGCCTGCATTCAATTCACTGCAGGGATATCCGGAATAACTTCGAGTCAGAGCATCTCGGTGTCCATTCCACTTGAGGCCACAAACTCAGGGTCCCTCTCACATACCTGTAGCTGAGAGAAGCCTCCTATTGAGGTGCTTGTGGAAAGTTGGTATTCCTCTTGAGTCGAAGCCAGGGACTAAGCTCTCATCTCGAGTTGATATGGGGTCCACGGAGACCTTTCATGTTGCTCCAGTGACCTCAGGATCCCTCTAGACTTCAGACAGTGATCTTGGGTTTTCTCTGGAGTGCCATCAAGAAAATCAAGGCTCCTATCAAGTTTGATGTGGAACACGGAATTGCTCTGCACGCAGTGCAGGGGAATCGGGCTCATCTCGCGGCGAGGGGGAAGTCTCATGGTTTTTCTCGAGTTGCGGCCGGAACCTGGGGTATATTCTCGAGTTACGACGGGGAGGGCCCTTCCAGACACGTGTTTGTTCAGCGACGTCAGGAGTCCTGCCTAGGTGTGAGGGACACCTCGGGATTCTCCTCGAGTCTTGGCATGGCAATTGGGATGCGTCTCCACGTGAGGCGGGAGACCCAGGGTCCCTTTCCACATGCCACAGTGATCCTGGGACTCCTATCCATTGTCAACAAGAGTCAGGCATCGTTTCCTCTGGAAGCATTGATCTCCGCGGAACTCTCGAATTTTCAAAGGATGTGAGGCCTCCAGTCTCGATGAGGAGGAGAACTAGGTCTTTCTCTGTTGTCTCCACAGGGGATTCAGACATCCCTTCGTCTTGGGAGATGCAAGAAGAGCCTGCTTTCAATTCACTGCAGGGATATCCGGCCTTACTTCGAGTCAGAGCATCTCGGTGTCCATTCCACTTGAGGCCACAAACTCAGGGTCCCTCTCACATACCTGTAGCTGAGAGAAGCCTCCTCTTAAGGTGCTTGTGGAAAGTTGGTATTCTTCTTGAGTCGAAGCCAGGGACTAAGCTCTCATCTCGAGTTGATTTGGGGTCCACAGAGCCCTTTCGTGTTGCTCCAGTGACCTCAGGATCCCTCTAGACATGAGACAGTGATCTTGGGTTTTCTCTGGAGTGCCATCAAGGAAATCAAGGCTCCTTTCACTTTTGATGTGGAACACGGAATTGCTCTGCACGCAGTGCAGGGGAATCGGGCCTCATCTCGCGGCGAGGGGGAAGTCTCATGGTTTTTCTCGAGTTGCGGCCAGAACCTGGGGTATATTCTCGAGTTACGTCAGGGAGGGCCCTTCCAGACACGTGTTTGTTCAGCGATGTCAGGACTCCTGCTTAGGGGCGAGGGACACCTCGGGATTCTCCTCGAGTCTTGGCATGGCATTTGGGACGCGTCTCCACCTGAGGCGGGAGACCCAGGGTCCCTTTCCACGTGCCACAGGGATCCTGGGACTCCTATCCATTTTCAAGAGGAGTCAGGCATCGTCTCCTTTGGAAGCATTGATCTCCGCGGACCTCTCGAGTTTTCAAAGGATGTGAGGCTTCCGGTCGCGATGAGGCGGAGAACGAGGTCTTTCTCTGTGGTCTCCATCGGGGATTCAGACATCCCTTCGTCTTGGGAGATGCAAGACGAGCCTGCTATCAATTCACTGCAGGGATATCCGGCCTTACTTCGAGTCAGAGCATCTCGGTGTCCATTCCACTTGAGGCCACAAAGTCAGGGGCCCTCTCACATACCTGTAGCTGAGAGAAGCCTCCTCTTGAGGTGCTTGTGAAAAGTTGGTATTCCTCTTGAGTCGAAGCCAGGGACTAAGCTCTCATCTCGAGTTGATTTGGGGTCCACGGAGCCCTTTGGTGTTGCTCCAGTGACCTCAGGATCCCTCTAGACTTGAGACAGTGATCTTGGGTTTTCTCTGGAGTGCCATCAAGGAAATCAAGGCTCCTTTCACGTTTGATGTGGAACACGGAATTGCTCTGCACACAGTGCAGGGGAATCGGGCCTCCTCTCGCGGCGAGGGGGAAGTCTCATGGTTTTTCTCGAGTTGCGGCCAGAACCTGGGGTATATTCTCGAGTTACGACGCGGAGGGCCCTTCCAGACACGTGTTTGTTCATCGACCTCAGGACTCCTGCCTAGGTGCGAGGGACACCTCGGGATTCTCCTCGAGTCTTGGCATGGCAATTGGGACGCGTCTCCACGTGAGGCGGGAGACCCAGTGTCCCTTTCCAGGAGCCACAGGGATCCTGGGACTCCTATCCATTTTCAAGAGGAGTCAGGCATCGTCTCCTTTGGAAGCATTGATCTCCGCGGACCTCTCGAGTTTTCAAAGGATGTGAGGCCTCCGGTCGCGATGAGGCGGAAAACTAGGTCTTTCGCTATGGTCTCCACAGGGGATTCAGACATCCCTTCGTCTTGGGAGATGCAAGACGAGCCTGCATTCAATTCACTGCAGGGATATTCGGCCTTACTTCGAGTCAGAGCATCTCCGTGTCCATTCCATTTGAGGCCACAAACTCAGGGTCCCTCTCACATACCTGTAGCAGAGAGAAGCCTCCTCTTGAGGTGCTTGTGGAAAGTTGGTATTCCTCTTGAGTCTAAGCCAGGGACTAAGCTCTCATCTCGAGTTGATTTGGGGTCCACGGAGCCCTTTCGTGTTGTTCCAGTGACCTCAGGATCCCTCTAGACTCTAGACAGTGATCTTGGGTTTTCTCTGGAGTGCCATCAAGGAAATCAAGGCTCCTTTCACGTTTGATGTGGAACACGGAATTGCTCTGCATGCAGTGCAGGGGAATCGGGCCTCATCTCGCGGCGAGGGGGAATTCTCATGGTTTTTCTCAAGTTGCGGCCAGAACTTGGGGTATATTCTGGAGTTACGATGGGGAGGGCCCTTCCAGACATGTGTTTGTTCATCGATGTCAGGACTCCTGCCTAGGTGTGAGGGAAACCTCGGGATTCTCCTCGAGTCTTGGTATGGCAATTGAAACGCGTCTCCACGTGAGGCGGGAGACCCAGTGTCCCTTTCCACGTGCCACAGGGATCGTGGGGCTCCTATCCATTTTCAAGAGGAGTCAGGCATCGTCTCCTTTGGAAGCATTGATCTCCGCGGACCTCTCGAATTTTCAAAGATGTGAGGCGTCCGTTCGCGATGAGGCGGAGGACTAGGTCTTTCTCTGTGGTCTCCACAGGGTATTCAGACATACCTTCGTCTTGGGAGATGCAAGACGAGCCTGCTTTCAATTCACTGCAGGGATATCCGGCCTTACTTCGAGTCAGAGCATCTCGGTGTCCATTCCACTTGAGGCCACAAACTAAGGGTCCCTCTCACATACCTGTAGCTGAGAGAAGCCTCCTCTTGAGGTGCTTGTGGAAACTTGGTATTCCTCTTGAGTCGAAGCCAGGGACTAAGCTCTCATCTCGAGTTGATTTGGGGTCCACGGATGCCTTTCGTGTTGCTCCAATGACCTCAGGATCCCTCTAGACTTGAGACAGTGATCTTGGGTTTTCTCTGGAGTGCCATCAAGGAAATCAAGGCTCCTTTCACGTTTCATGTGGAACACGGAATTGCTCTGCACGCAGTGCAGGGGAATCGGGCCTCATCTCTGGGCTAGAGGGAAGTCTCATGGTTTTTCTCGAGTTGCGGCCGGAACCTGTGGTATATTGTCGAGTTACGACGGGGAGGGCCCTTCCAGACACGTGTTTGTTCAGCGATGTCAGGACTCCTGCTTAGGGGCGAGGGACACCTCGGGATTCTCCTCGAGTCTTGGCATGGCATTTGGGACGCGTCTCCACCTGAGGCGGGAGACCCAGGGTCCCTTTCCACGTGCCACAGGGATCCTGGGACTCCTATCCATTTTCAAGAGGAGTCAGGCATCGTCTCCTTTGGAAGCATTGATCTCCGCGGACCTCTCGAATTTTCAAAGGATGTGAGGCTTCCGGTCGCGATGAGGCGGAGAACGAGGTCTTTCTCTGTGGTCTCCATCGGGGATTCAGACATCCCTTCGTCTTGGGAGATGCAAGACGAGCCTGCTATCAATTCACTGCAGGGATATCCGGCCTTACTTCGAGTCAGAGCATCTCGGTGTCCATTCCACTTGAGGCCACAAAGTCAGGGGCCCTCTCACATACCTGTAGCTGAGAGAAGCCTCCTCTTGAGGTGCTTGTGAAAAGTTGGTATTCCTCTTGAGTCGAAGCCAGGGACTAAGCTCTCATCTCGAGTTGATTTGGGGTCCACGGAGCCCTTTGGTGTTGCTCCAGTGACCTCAGGATCCCTCTAGACTTGAGACAGTGATCTTGGGTTTTCTCTGGAGTGCCATCAAGGAAATCAAGGCTCCTTTCACGTTTCATGTGGAACACGGAATTGCTCTGCACGCAGTGCAGGGGAATCGGGCCTCCTCTCGCGGCGAGGGGGAAGTCTCATGGTTTTTCTCGAGTTGCGGCCAGAACCTGGGGTATATTCTCGAGTTACGACGCGGAGGGCCCTTCCAGACACGTGTTTGTTCATCGACCTCAGGACTCCTGCCTAGGTGCGAGGGACACCTCGGGATTCTCCTCGAGTCTTGGCATGGCAATTGGGACGCGTCTCCACGTGAGGCGGGAGACCCAGTGTCCCTTTCCAGGAGCCACAGGGATCCTGGGACTCCTATCCATTTTCAAGAGGAGTCAGGCATCGTCTCCTTTGGAAGCATTGATCTCCGCGGACCTCTCGAGTTTTCAAAGGATGTGAGGCCTCCGGTCGCGATGAGGCGGAAAACTAGGTCTTTCGCTGTGGTCTCCACAGGGGATTCAGACATCCCTTCGTCTTGGGAGATGCAAGACGAGCCTGCATTCAATTCACTGCAGGGATATTCGGCCTTACTTCGAGTCAGAGCATCTCCGTGTCCATTCCATTTGAGGCCACAAACTCAGGGTCCCTCTCACATACCTGTAGCAGAGAGAAGCCTCCTCTTGAGGTGCTTGTGGAAAGTTGGTATTCCTCTTGAGTCTAAGCCAGGGACTAAGCTCTCATCTCGAGTTGATTTGGGGTCCACGGAGCCCTTTCGTGTTGTTCCAGTGACCTCAGGATCCCTCTAGACTCTAGACAGTGATCTTGGGTTTTCTCTGGAGTGCCATCAAGGAAATCAAGGCTCCTTTCACGTTTGATGTGGAACACGGAATTGCTCTGCATGCAGTGCAGGGGAATCGGGCCTCATCTCGCGGCGAGGGGGAATTCTCATGGTTTTTCTCAAGTTGCGGCCAGAACTTGGGGTATATTCTGGAGTTACGATGGGGAGGGCCCTTCCAGACACGTGTTTGTTCATCGATGTCAGGACTCCTGCCTAGGTGTGAGGGAAACCTCGGGATTCTCCTCGAGTCTTGGTATGGCAATTGAAACGCGTCTCCACGTGAGGCGGGAGACCCAGGGTCCCTTTCCACGTGCCACAGGGATCGTGGGGCTCCTATCCATTTTCAAGAGGAGTCAGGCATCGTCTCCTTTGGAAGCATTGATCTCCGCGGACCTCTCGAATTTTCAAAGATGTGAGGCGTCCGTTCGCGATGAGGCGGAGGACTAGGTCTTTCTCTGTGGTCTCCACAGGGTATTCAGACATACCTTCGTCTTGGGAGATGCAAGACGAGCCTGCTTTCAATTCACTGCAGGGATATCCGGCCTTACTTCGAGTCAGAGCATCTCGGTGTCCATTCCACTTGAGGCCACAAACTAAGGGTCCCTCTCACATACCTGTAGCTGAGAGAAGCCTCCTCTTGAGGTGCTTGTGGAAACTTGGTATTCCTCTTGAGTCGAAGCCAGGGACTAAGCTCTCATCTCGAGTTGATTTGGGGTCCACGGATGCCTTTCGTGTTGCTCCAATGACCTCAGGATCCCTCTAGACTTGAGACAGTGATCTTGGGTTTTCTCTGGAGTGCCATCAAGGAAATCAAGGCTCCTTTCACGTTTCATGTGGAACACGGAATTGCTCTGCACGCAGTGCAGGGGAATTGGGCCTCATCTCGCGGCGAGGGGGAAGTGTCATGGTTTTTCTCGAGTTGCGGACGGAACCTGGGGTAAATTCTCGAGTTACGACGGGGAGGGCCCTTCCAGAAACGTGTTTGTTCAGCGACGTCAGGACTCCTGCCTAGGTGCGAGGGACACCTCGGGATTCTCATCGAGTCTTGGCATGGCAATTGGGACGCGTCTCCACATGAGGCGGGAGACCCAGGGTCCCTTTCCACGTGCCACAGGGATCCTGGGACTCCTATCCATTTTCAAGAGGAGTCAGGCACCGTCACCTTTGGAAGCATTGATCTCCGCGGACCTCTCAAGTTTTCAAAGGATGTGAGGTCTCCGGTCGCGATGAAGCGGAGAACTAGGTCTTTCTCTGTGGTCACCACAGGGGATTCAGACATCCCTTCGTCTTTGGAGATGCAAGAGGAGCCTGCATTCAATTCACTGCAGGGATATCCGGCCTTACCTCCAGTCAGAGCATCTCGGTGTCCATTCCACTTGAGGCCACAAACTCAGGGTCCCTCTCACATACCTGTAGCTGAGAGAAGCCTCCTCTTGAGGTGCTTGTGGAAAGTTGGTATTCCTCTTGAGTCGAAGCCAGGGACTAAGCTCTCATCTCGAGTTGATTTGGGGTCCACGGAGCCCTTTCATGTTGCTCCAGTGATCTCAGGATCCCTCTAGACTTGAAATAGTGATCTTGGGTTTTCTGAAGTTCTGAAATGCTGTGAAAAACATGAAGAGCCTAAAAGGTGTGAAAAATATCAAAAGCTTCAAAAGATGTCACAAATATGAGGAGCATGAAACGGTCTGAAAAATAGGAGGAGCATGAAGCCGTGTTGAAAAACATGTAGCGCCTGAAAAGGTGTGAAAAATAAAGAGCTTCAAAAGGTGTCAAAAATATGTGGAGCATGTAACGGTTTGAAAAATAGGAGGAGCATGAAGCGGTGTTCAAAAACATGAAGATCCTGAAATGGTGTGAAAAATACGAAGAGCTTCAAAAGGTGTGAAATACATGAGGAGCATGAAACTGTCTGAAAATAAGGAGGAGCATGAAGCGCTGTTGAAAAACATGAAGAGCTTGAAAAGGTGTAAAATATATGAAGAGCTACAAAATGTGTGAAATACATGAGGAGCATGAAACGGTGTATAAAATAGGAGGAGCATGAAGCGGTGTTCAAAAACATGAAGAGCCTGAAAAGGTGTGAAAAATATGAAGAGCTTCAAAAGATGTGAAATACATTAGAAGCATGAAACTGTCTGAAAATAGGAGGAGCATGAGACGGTGTTGAAAAACTTGAAGAGCCTGAAAGGGTGTGAAAAATATGAAGAGCTTCAAAAGGTGTGAAAAATATGAGGAGCATGAAACGGTCTGAAAAAGAGAAGGAGAATGAAGCATTGATGAAAAACATGAGGAGCCTGAAAACGTGTGAAAAATATGAAGAGCTTCAAAAGGTGTGAAATACATGAGGAGCATGAAACGGTCTGAAAAATAGGAGGATCATGAAGCGGTGTTGAAAAATATGAAGAGCCTGAAAAATGTGAAAAATATGAAGAGCTTCAAAAGCTTTCAAAAATATGAGGAGCATGAAACGGTCTGAAAAATAGGAGGAGCATGAAGTGGTGTTCAAAAACATGAAGAGCCTGAAAAGGTGTGAAAAATATGAAGAGCTTCAAAAGTTGTGAAGTACAGGAGGAGCATGAAACGGTCTGAAAAATAGGAGGAGCATGAAGCGGTGTTGAAAAACATGAAGAGCCTGAAATGGTGTGAAAAATGTGAAGAGCTTCAAAAGGTGTGAAAAATAGGAGGAGCATGAAGAGGTGTTCAAAAACATGAAATGCCTGAAAAGTTGTAAAATATATGAAGAGCTTCAAAATGTGTCAAAAATATGAGGAGCCTGAAACGGTCTGAAAAACAGGAGGAGCATGAAGCGGTCTTCAAAAATATGAAGAGCCTGAAAAGGTGTGAAAAATATGAAGAGCTTCAAAAGTTTTCAAAAATATGAGGCGCATGAAACGGTCTGAAAAATAGAAGGAACATGAAGCAGTGTTCAAAAACATGAAGAGCCTGAGAAGATGCGGAAAATATGAAGAGCTTCAAAAGGTGTCAAAATTAAGAGGAGCATGAAATGGTCTGAAAAACAGGAGGAGCATGAAGCGGTGTTGAAATACATTAAGAGCCTGAAAAGGTGTGAAAAATATGAAGAGCTTCAAAAGGTGTGAAATACTTGAGGAGCATGAAACGGTCTGAAAAATAGGAGGATCATGAAGCGTTGTTGAAAAACATGAACAGCCTGATAGGTGTGAAAAATATGAAGAGCTTCAAAAGTTTTCAAAAATATGAGGAGCATGAAACTGTCTGAAATATAGCAGGAGCATGAAAAGGTGTTAAAAAACATGAAGAGCCTGAAATGGTGTGAAAAATGTGAAGAGCTTCAAAAGGTGTGAAAAATAGGAGGAGCATGAAGAGGTGTTCAAAAACATGAAATTCCTGAAAAGTTGTAAAAAATATGAAGAGCTTCAAAATGTGTCAAAATATGAGGAGCCTGAAAAGGTCTGAAAAACAGGAGGAGCATGAAGCGGTCTTCAAAAATATGAAGAGCCTGAAAAGGTGTGAAAAATATGAAGAGATTCAAAAGGTGTCAAAAATATGAGAGGCATGAAACGGTCTGAAAAATTGGAAGAGCAAGAAACGGAGTTCAAAAACATGAAGAGCCAGAAGAGATGTGAAAAATATGAAGAACTACAAAAGTTGTCAAAAATATGAGGAGCATGAACCGTCTGAAAAATAGGAGGAGCATGAAGCGGTGTTGAAAAACATGAAGAGTCTGAAAAAGTGTGAAAAATATAAAGAGCTTCAAAAGGTGTCAAAATATGAGGAGCATGAAACTGTCTGAAATATATGAGGAGAATGAAAAGGTGTTAAAAAACATGAAGAGCTTCAAAACGTGTCAAAAATATGAGGAGCATAAAACGGCCTCACATATAGGAGGAGCATGAATCGCTGATGAAAAACATGGAGAGCCTGAAAAGGTGTGAAAAATATGAAGAGCTTCAAAACGTGTCAAAAATATGAGGAGCATGATATGGTCTCAAAAATAGGAGGAGCATGAAACGGTTTGAAAAATATGAGGGCATGAAACTGTGTTGAAAAACATGAAGAGTCTGAAATGGTGTGAAAAATATGAAGAGCTTCAAAACGTGTCAAAAATATGAGGAGCATGAAACGGTCTGAAAAACAGGAGGATCATGAAGCCGCGTTGAAAAACATCGGGAGCCGGAAAAGGTGTGAAAAATATGAACAGCTTCAAAAGGTGTCAAAAATATGAGGAGCATGAAACGGTCTGAAAAATAGGAGGAGCATGAAACGGTGTTCAAAAACATGAAGAGCCTGAAATGGTGTGAAAAATATGAAGAGCTTCAAAAGTTTGGAAATACATGAGGAGCATGCAACGGTCTGAAATATAGGAGGAGCATGAAGCGGTGTTGAAAAACATGAACAGCTGAAAAGGTGGGTAAAATATGAAGAGCTTTAAAAGGTGTCAAAAATATGAAGAGCATGAAACGGTCTGAAAAATAGGAGGAGCATTAAACGGTGTTCAAAAACATGAAGAGCCTGAAAAGGTGTGAAAAATATGAAGAGCTTCAAAAGGTGTGAAAAATATGAGGAGAATGAAACGGTCTGAAATATTGGAGGAGCAAGAAACGGAGTTCAAAAACATGAAGAGCCAGAAAACGTGTGAAGAATATGAAGAGCTTCAAAAGGTGTCAAAATATGAGGAGCATGAAACTGTCTGAAATATAGGAGGAGAATGAAAAGGTGTTAAAAAACATGAAGAGCTTGAAAAGGTGTGAAACATATGAGGAGCATGAAACGGTATGTAAAAGAGGAGGAGCATGAAACGGTGGTAAAAAACATGAACAGCTTCAAAAGGTGTGAAACATATGAATAGCTTCAAAAGGTGTCAAAAATATGAGGAGCATGAAACGGTGAAAAATAGGAGAAGAATGAAGTGGTGTTGAAAAACATGAAGAGCCGGAAAAGGTGTGAAAAATATGAAGAGCTTCAAAATGTGTCAAAAATATGAGGAGCATGAACCGTCTGAAAAATAAGAGGAGCAAGAAACGGAGTTCAAAAACATGAAGAGCTACAAAAGTTGTCAAAAATATGAGGAGCATGAACGGTCTGAAAAAGAGGAGGAGCATGAAGCAGTGTTGAAAAACATGAAGAGCCTGAAAAGGTGTGAAATTAAGACAAGCTTCAAAAGGTGTGAAAATTATGAGGAGCATGAACGGTCTGAAAAAGAGGAGGAGCATGAACCGGTGTTGAAAAACATGAAGAGCCTGAAAAGGTGGGTAAAATATGAAGAGCTTCAAGGTGTAAAAAATATGAAGAGCATGAAACGTTCTGAAAAATAGGAGGAGCATGAAACGGTCTGAAAAATGGGAGGAGCATGAAGCGGTGTTGAAAAAAATGAAGAGCCTGAAAACGTGTGAAAAACATGAAGAGCTTAAAAGTTGTGAGAAATATAAAGAGCTTCAAAAGGTGTCAAAAATGAGATGAGCATGAAACGGTCTGGAAAGTAGGACGAGCATGAAGCGCTGTTGAAAAACATGAAGAGCCAGAAAAGGTGTGAAAAATATGAAGAGCTTCAAAAAGTGTCAAAAATATGAGGAGCATGAAACGATCTGAAAAATAGGAGGAGCATGAAGTGGTGTGAAAAACATGAAGAGCCTAAAAAGGTGTGAAAAATATGAAGAGCTTCAAAACGTGTCAAAAATATGAGGAGCATGAAACGGTCTGAAAAACAGGAGGATCATGAAGCCGCGTTGAAAAACATCGGGAGCCGGAAAAGGTGTGAAAAATATGAACAGCTTCAAAAGGTGTCAAAAATATGAGGAGCATGAAACGGTCTGAAAAATAGGAGGAGCATGAAACGGTGTTCAAAAACATGAAGAGCCTGAAAAGGTGTGAAAATTATGAAGAGCTTCAAAAGGTGTGAAATACAAGAGGAGCATGAAACGGTCTGAAAAATAGGAGGAGCATGAAGCAGTGTTCAAAAACATGAAGAACCGGAAAAGGTGTGAAAAATATGAAGAGCTACAAAAGGTGTGAAAATAATGAGGAGCATGAAACGGTCTGAAAAATAGGAGGAGCATGAAACGGTGTTCAAAAATATGTAGAGCCTGAAAAGGTGTGAAAAATATGAAGAGCTTCAAAAGGTGTCAAAATTATGAGGGACATGAAACGGTCTGAAAAATTGGAAGAGCAAGAAACGGAGTTCAAAAACATGAAGAGCCAGAAGAGATGTGAGAAATATGAAGAGCTACAAAAGTTGTCAAAAATATGAGGAGCATGAACCGTCTGACAAATAGGAGGAGCATGAAGCGGTGTTGAAAAACATGAAGAGCCTGAAAAGGTGTGAAAAATATGAAGAGCTTCAAAACGTGTCAAAAATATGAGGAGCATGAAACGGTCTGAAAAATAGTAGGAGCAAGAAATGGTGTTCAAAAACATAAAGAGCCAGAAAAGGTGTGAAAAATATGAAGAGCTTCAAAAGGTGTCAAAAATATGAGGAGCATGAAACGGTCTGAAAAATAGGAGGAGCATGAAGTGGTATTCAAAAACATGAAGAGCCTGAAAAGATTTCAAAAATATGAAGATCTTCAAAAGGTGTCAAAAATATGACGAGCATGAAACGGCCTGAAAAATAGGAGGAGAATGAAGTGGTGTAGAAAAACATGAAGACCCGGAAAATGAGTGAAAAATATGAAGAGCTTCAATAGGTTTCAAAAATATGAGGAGCATGAAACGGTTTGAAAAATCGGAAGAGCATGAAACCGTATTAAAAAACATGAAGAGCTTCAAAAGGTGTGAAATATATGAAGAGCTTCAAAATGTGTCAAAAATATGAGGATCATGAAACGGTCTGAACAATAGGAGGAGCATGAAGTTGTGTTGAAAAACATGTAGAACCTGAAAAGGTGTGAAAAATATGAACAGCTTCAGAATGTATCAAAAATATGAGGAGCATGAACGGTCTGAAAAATAGGAGGAGCATGAATCGGTGTTGAAAAACATGAAGACCCTGAAAATGTGTGAAAAATATGAAGAGCTTCAAAAGGTGTGAAAAATATGAGGAGAATGAAACGGTCTGAAATATTGGAGGAGCAAGAAACCGAGTTCAAAAACATGAAGAGCCAGAAGAGATGTGAAAAATATGAAGAGCTTCAAAAGGTGTCAAAATATGAGGAGCATGAAACTGTCTGAAATATAGGAGGAGAATGAAAAGGTGTTAAAAAACATGAAGAGCTTCAAAAGGTGTCAAAAATATGAGGAGCATAAAACGGCCTCACATATAGGAGGAGCATGAATCGCTGATGAAAAACATGGAGAGCCTGAAAAGGTGTGAAAAATATGAAGAGCTTCAAAACGTGTCAAAAATATGAGGAGCATGATACGGTCTCAAAAATAGGAGGAGCATGAAACGGTCTGAAAAATAAGAGGGCATGAAACTGTGTTGAGAAACATGAAGAGCCTGAAATGGTGTGAAAAATATGAAGAGCTTCAAAAGGTTGGAAATACATGAGGAGCATGCAACGGTCTGAAATATAGGAGGAGCATGAAGCGGTGTTGAAAAACATGAACAGCTGAAAAGGTGGGTAAAATATGAAGAGCTTTAAAAGGTGTCAAAAATATGAAGAGCATGAAACGGTCTGAAAAATAGGAGGAGCATTAAAAGGTGTTCAAAAACATGAAGAGCCTGAAAAGGTGTGAAAAATATGAAGAGCTTCAAAAGGTGTGAAAAATATGAGGAGAATGAAACGGTCTGAAATATTGGAGGAGCAAGAAACGGAGTTCAAAAACATGAAGAGCCAGAAAACGTGTGAAAAATATGAAGAGCTTCAAAAGGTGTCAAAATATGAGGAGCATGAAACTGTCTGAAATATTGGAGGAGAATGAAAAGGTGTTAAAAAACATGAAGAGCTTCAAAAGGTGTGAAACATATGAGGATCATGAAACGGTATGAAAAATAGGAGGAGCATGAAACGGTGTTAAAAAACATGAAGAGCTTCAAAAGGTGTGAAACATATGAAGAGCTTCAAAAGGTGTCAAAAATATGAGGAGCATGAAACGGTGAAAAATAGGAGAAGAATGAAGTGGTGTTGAAAAACATGAAGAGCCTGAAATGGTGTGAAAAATATGAAGAGCTTCAAAATGAGTCAAAAATATGAGGAGCATGAACCGTCTGAAAAATAAGAGGAGCAAGAAACGGAGTTCAAAAACATGAAGAGCCAGAAAAGTGTGAAAAATATGAAGAGCTACAAAAGTTGTCAAAAATATGAGGAGCATGAACGGTCTGAAAAATAGGAGGAGCATGAAGCGGTGTTGAAAAACATGAAGAGCATGAAAAGGTGTGAAAAATATGAAGAGCTTCAAAAGGTGTCAAAAATATGAGGAGCATGAAACGGTCTGAAAAATAGGAGGAGCATTAAGCGGTGTTGAAAAACATGAAGTGCCTGAAAATCTGTGAAATTAAGACAAGCTTCAAAAGGTGTGAAAATTATGAGGAGCATGAAACGGTCTGAAAAATAGGAGGAGCATGAAGCGGTGTTCAAAAACATGAAGAGCCTGAAAAGGTGTCAAAAATATGAAGAGCTTCAAAAGGTTGGAAATACATGAGGAGCATGAAACGGTCTGAAAAAAAGGAGGAGCATGAACCGGTGTTGAAAAACATGAAGAGCCTGAAATGGTGGGAAAAATATGAAGAGCTTCAAAAGGTGTCAAATATATGAGGAGCATGAAACGGTCTGAAAAATGGGAGGAGCATGAAGTGGTTTGAAAAACATGAAGAGCCTAAAAAGGTGTGAAAAATATGAAGAGCATCAAAACGTGTCAAAAATATGAGGAGCATGAAACGGTCTGAAAAACAGGAGGATCATGAAGCCGCGTTGAAAAACATCGGGAGCCAGAAAAGGTGTGAAAAATATGAACAGCTTCAAAAGGTGTCAAAAATATGAGGAGCATGAAACGGTCTGAAAAATAGGAGGAGCATGAAACGGTGTTCAAAAACATGAAGAGCCTGAAAAGGTGTGAAAATTATGAAGAGCTTCAAAAGGTGTGAAATACAAGAGGAGCATGAAACGGTCTGAAAAATAGGAGGAGCATGAAGCAGTGTTCAAAAACATGAAGAGCCTGAAAAAGTGTGAAAAATATAAACAGCTTCAAAAGCTGTGAAAAATATGAAGATCTTCAAAAGGTGTCAAAAATATTAGGAACAGGAAACGGTGTGAAAAATAAAAGCAGCATAAAACGGTGATCAAAAACATGAAGAGCCTGAAAAGGTGTGAAAAATATGAAGCGTTTAAAAAGGTGTGAAATATATGAGGAGCATGAAACGGCCTGAAAAATAGGAAGAGCATGAAGCTGGGCTCAAAAACATGAAGAGCCTTAAAAGGTGTGAAAAATATGAAGAGCTTCAAAAGGTGTCAAAATTATGAGGAGCAGGAAACGGTCTGAAAAATAGGAGGAGCATGTAACGGTGTTGAAAAACATGAAGAGTCTGAAAACGTGTCAAAAATATGAAGAGCTTCAAAAGTTGTGAAACACATGAGGAGCATGAAACGGTCTGAAAAATAGGAGGAGCATGAACCAGTCTTGAAAAACATGAAGAGCCTGAAAAGCTGTGAAAAATATGAAGAGCTTCAAAAGGTGTCACATATATGAGGAGCTTGAAACGTTCTGAAAAATAAGAGTAACATGAAATGGTCTGATAAATAGGAGGAGCATGAAGCGGTGTTCAAAAACATGAAGAGCCTGAAAAGGTGTGAAAAATATGAAGAGCTTCAAAAGGTGTGAATAATGAGAGGAGCATGAAACGGTCTGTAAAATAGGAGGAGCAGGAAGCGGTGTTGAAAAACATGAAGAGCCTGAAAAGGTGTGAAACATATGAAGAGCTTCAAAACCTGTCAAAAATATGAGGAGCCTGAAACAGTCTCAAAAATAGGAAGAGCATGAAACGGTCTGAAAAACAGGAGAATCATGAAGCGGTGTTGAAAATCGTGAAGAGCCTGAAAAGGTGTGAAAAATGTGAAGAGCTTCAACAGGTGTCAAAAACATGAGGAGTTTGAAACGGTCTGAAAAATAGGAGGAGCATGAAGCGGTGTTGAAATAGATGAAGAGCCTGAAAACGTGTGAATAATATGAAGAGCTTCAAAAGGTGTGAAATTCATGACGAGCATGAAATGGCCTGAAAAATACGAGGAACATGAAACGGTGTTCAAAAACATGAAGAGCCTGAAAAGGTGTGAAAAATATGAAGAGCTTCAAAAGGTGTCAAAAATATGAGGAGCAGGAAACGGTCTGAAAAATAGAAGCAGCATGAAGCGGTGTTGAAATAGATGAAGAGCCTGAAAACGTGTGAAAAATATGAAGAGTTTCAAAAGGTGTCAAAATGAGATGAGCATTAAACGGTCTGAAAAATAGGAGGAGCATTAAGTGGTGTTGAAAATCATAAAGAGCCTGAAAAGTTGTGGAAAATATGAACAGCTTCAAAAGGTGTGAAAAATATGAAAAGCTTCAAAAGGTGTCAAAATGAGATGAGCATGAAACGGTCTGAAAAATAGGAGGAGCATTAAGCGGTGTTGAAAAACATGAAGAGCCTGAAAACGTGTGAAAAAGATGAAGAGTTTCAAAAGGTGTGAAAAATATGAAGAGCGTCAAAAGGTGTCAAAAATGCGATGAGCATGAAACGGTCTGCGAAATAGGAGGAGCATGAAGTGGTGTTGAAAAAAATGAAGAGCCTGAAAAGGTGTAAAATATATGAAGAGCTTCAAAAGGTGTAAAAAATATGAGGAAAATGAAACGGTGTGAAAAATAGGAGGAGCATGAAGTGGTGTTGAAAAACATGACGTGCATGAAAAGGTGTGAAAAATATGAAGAGCTTGAAAAGGTGTCAAAAATATGAGGAGCATGAAACGGTCTGAAAAATAGGAGGAGCATGAAGTGGTGTTGAAAAACGTGAAGAGCCAGAAAAGGTGTGAAAATATGAAGAGCTTCAAAAGGTGTCAAAAATATGAGGAGCATGAAACGGTCTGAAAAATAGGAGGAGCATGAAGCGGTGATCAAAAACATGAAGAGCCAGAAAAGGTGTGAAAATATGAAGAGCTTCAAAAGGTGTGAAATACATGAGGATCATGAAACTCTCTGTAAAATAGGAGGAGCATGAAGTGGTGTTCAAAAACATGAAGAGCCTGAAAAGATGTGAAAAATATGAAGAGCTTCAAAAGTTGTGAAAAATATGAATAGCATGATACTGTCTGAAAAATAGGAGGAGCATGGAATGGTGTTCAAAAACATGAAGAGCCTGAAAAGTTGTGAAAAATACGCATAGCTTCAAAAGGTGTCAAAAATTAGATGAGCATGAAACGGTCTGAAAAATAGGAGGAGCATGAAGCGGTGTTGAAAAACATGAAGAGCCTGAAAAGATGTGAAAAATATGAAGAGCTTCAAAAGGTGTGAAATACATGAGTAGCATGAAACTGTCTGAAATATAGGAGAACCATGAAGCGGTGTTCAAAAACATGAAGAGCCTGAAAAGGTGTGAAAAATATGAAGAGCTTCAAAAGCGTGAAAAATATGAAGAGCTTCAAAAGGTGTCAAAATTATGAGGAGCATGAGACGGTCTGAAAAAAAGGAGGAGCATGAAGTGGTGTTGAAAAACATGAAGATGCTGAAATGGTGTGAAATATATGAAGAGCTTCAAAATGTGTGAAACATATGAGGAGCTTCAAAAAGTGTCAAAAATATGAGGAGCATGAAATGGTCTGAAAAATAGGAGGAGCATGAAGCGGTGTTCAAAAATATGAAGAGCCTGAAAATGTGTGAAAAATATGTAGAGCTTCAAAATGTGTCAAAAATATGAGGAGCATGAAACGGTCTTAAAAATAAGAGGAGCATGAAGAGGTGTTTAAAAAAATGAAGAGCCTGAAAAGGTGTGAAAAACATGAAGAGCTTCAAAAGGTGTCAAAAATATGAGGAGCATGAAACGGTCTGAAATATAAAGGAGCATGAAACGCTGATCAAATACATGAAGAGCCTGAAAAGGTGTGAAAAATATAAAGAGCTTCAAAAGGTTGAAATACATGAGGAGCATGAAACGGTGTGAAAAATAGGAGAAGAATGAAGTGGTGTGGAAAAAGATGAAGAGCCTGAAAAAGTGTGAAAAATATGAAGAGTTTCAAAAGGAGTGAAATATATGAGGAGCATGAAACGGTCTGAAAAGTATGAGGAGCATGAAGTGGTGTTGAAAAACCTGAAGAGCCTGAAATGGTGTGAAAAATATGAAGAGCTTCAAAACGTGTCAAAAATCGATGAGCAGAAAATGGTCTGAATAACAGGAGAGCATGAAGTGGTGTTAAAAACATGGAGAGCCTGAAAAGGTGTGAAAAATATGAAGAGGTTTAAAAGGTGTCAAAATTATGAGGAGCATGAAACTTTCTGAAAAATAGGAGGATCATGAAACCGTGTTCAAAAACATGAAGAGCCTGAAAAGGTGTGAAAAATATGAAGAGCCTTAAAAAATGTCAAAAATATGAGGAGTATGAAACGGTCGGAAAATAGCAGGAGCATGAAGCGGTGTTGAAAAACATGAACAGCCTGAAAAGGTGTGAAAAATATGAAGAGCTTCAAAAGGTGTGAAAAATATGAAGAGCTTCAAAAGGTGTCAAAAATATGAGGAGAATGAAATGGTCTGAAAAATAGGCGGAGCATGAAATGGTGTTCAAAAACATGATGAGCCTGAAAAGGTGTGAAAAATATGAAGAGTTTCAAAACGTGTCAAAAATATGAGGAGCATGAAACGGTCTGAAAAATAGGAGGAGCAAGAAGCGGTGTTGAAAAACATGAAGAGCCTGAAAATGTGTGAAAAATATGAAGAGCTTCAAAATTTGTGAAAAATATGAAGAGCTTCAAAAGGTGTCAAAAACGAGATGAGCATGAAACGGTCTGAAAAATTGGAGGAGCATTAAGCTGTGTTGAAAATCATGAAGACGCTGAAAAGGTGTGAAAAATATGAAGAGCTTCAAAAATGTGAAAAATATGAAGAGCTTCAAAAGGTGTCAAAAATTAGATGAGCATGAAACGGTCTGAAATTAGAAGGAGCATGAAGCGGTGTTCAAAAATATGAAGAGCCTGAAAAGGTGTGAAAAATATGAAGAGCTTCAAAAGGTGTTAAAAATTAGATGAGCATGAAATGGTCTGAAAAGTAGGAGGAGCATTAAACGGTGTGGAAAAACATGAAGAGCCTGAAAAGGTGTGGAAAAATAGGAAGAGCTATAAAACGTGTGAAAAATATGAGGAGCATGAAACGGTCTGAAAAATAGGAGGAGCATGAATCGGTGTTCAAAAATATGAAGAGCCTGAAAGGTCTGAAAAATATGAAGCTTCAAAAGGTGTCAAAAATATGAGGAGCATGAAACGTTCTGAAAAAAAGGAGAAGCATGAAACGGTGTTAAAAACATGAAGATCCTGAAAAAGTGTGAAAAATATAAACAGCTTCAAAAGCTGTGAAAAATATGAAGATCTTCAAAAGGTGTCAAAAATGAGATGAGCAAGAAACGGTCTGAAAAATAGGACGAGCACGAAGTGGTGTTGAAAAACATGAAGAACCTGAAAAGGTGTGAAAAATATGAACAGCTTAAAAAGGTGTCAAAAATATTAGTAACAGGAAACGGTGTGAAAAATAAAAGCAGCATAAAACGGTGATCAAAAACATGAAGAGCCTGAAAAGGTGTGAAAAATATGAAGATCTTTAAAAAGTATGAAAATTATGAAGAGCTTCAAAAGGTGTCAAAAAAGTGATGAGCATGAAACGGTCTGAAAAATAGGAGGAGCATTAAGTGGTGTTGAAAATCATAAAGAGCCTGAAAAGTTGTGGAAAATATGAACAGCTTCAAAAGGTGTGAAAAATATGAAAAGCTTCAAAAGGTGTCAAAATGAGATGAGCATGAAACGGTCTGAAAAATAGGAGGAGCATTAAGCGGTGTTGAAAAACATGAAGAGCCTGAAAACGTGTGAAAAAGATGAAGAGTTTCAAAAGGTGTGAAAAATATGAAGAGCGTCAAAAGGTGTCAAAAATGCGATGAGCATGAAACGGTCTGCGAAATAGGAGGAGCATGAAGTGGTGTTGAAAAAAATGAAGAGCCTGAAAAGGTGTAAAATATATGAAGAGCTTCAAAAGGTGTAAAAAATATGAGGAAAATGAAACGGTGTGAAAAATAGGAGGAGCATGAAGTGGTGTTGAAAAACATGACGTGCATGAAAAGGTGTGAAAAATATGAAGAGCTTGAAAAGGTGTCAAAAATATGAGGAGCATGAAACGGTCTGAAAAATAGGAGGAGCATGAAGTGGTGTTGAAAAACGTGAAGAGCCAGAAAAGGTGTGAAAATATGAAGAGCTTCAAAAGGTGTCAAAAATATGAGGAGCATGAAACGGTCTGAAAAATAGGAGGAGCATGAAGCGGTGATCAAAAACATGAAGAGCCAGAAAAGGTGTGAAAATATGAAGAGCTTCAAAAGGTGTGAAATACATGAGGATCATGAAACTCTCTGTAAAATAGGAGGAGCATGAAGTGGTGTTCAAAAACATGAAGAGCCTGAAAAGATGTGAAAAATATGAAGAGCTTCAAAAGTTGTGAAAAATATGAATAGCATGATACTGTCTGAAAAATAGGAGGAGCATGGAATGGTGTTCAAAAACATGAAGAGCCTGAAAAGTTGTGAAAAATACGCATAGCTTCAAAAGGTGTCAAAAATTAGATGAGCATGAAACGGTCTGAAAAATAGGAGGAGCATGAAGCGGTGTTGAAAAACATGAAGAGCCTGAAAAGATGTGAAAAATATGAAGAGCTTCAAAAGGTGTGAAATACATGAGTAGCATGAAACTGTCTGAAATATAGGAGAACCATGAAGCGGTGTTCAAAAACATGAAGAGCCTGAAAAGGTGTGAAAAATATGAAGAGCTTCAAAAGCGTGAAAAATATGAAGAGCTTCAAAAGGTGTCAAAATTATGAGGAGCATGAGACGGTCTGAAAAAAAGGAGGAGCATGAAGTGGTGTTGAAAAACATGAAGATGCTGAAATGGTGTGAAATATATGAAGAGCTTCAAAATGTGTGAAACATATGAGGAGCTTCAAAAAGTGTCAAAAATATGAGGAGCATGAAATGGTCTGAAAAATAGGAGGAGCATGAAGCGGTGTTCAAAAATATGAAGAGCCTGAAAATGTGTGAAAAATATGTAGAGCTTCAAAATGTGTCAAAAATATGAGGAGCATGAAACGGTCTTAAAAATAAGAGGAGCATGAAGAGGTGTTTAAAAAAATGAAGAGCCTGAAAAGGTGTGAAAAACATGAAGAGCTTCAAAAGGTGTCAAAAATATGAGGAGCATGAAACGGTCTGAAATATAAAGGAGCATGAAACGCTGATCAAATACATGAAGAGCCTGAAAAGGTGTGAAAAATATAAAGAGCTTCAAAAGGTTGAAATACATGAGGAGCATGAAACGGTGTGAAAAATAGGAGAAGAATGAAGTGGTGTGGAAAAAGATGAAGAGCCTGAAAAAGTGTGAAAAATATGAAGAGTTTCAAAAGGAGTGAAATATATGAGGAGCATGAAACGGTCTGAAAAGTATGAGGAGCATGAAGTGGTGTTGAAAAACCTGAAGAGCCTGAAATGGTGTGAAAAATATGAAGAGCTTCAAAACGTGTCAAAAATCGATGAGCAGAAAATGGTCTGAATAACAGGAGAGCATGAAGTGGTGTTAAAAACATGGAGAGCCTGAAAAGGTGTGAAAAATATGAAGAGGTTTAAAAGGTGTCAAAATTATGAGGAGCATGAAACTTTCTGAAAAATAGGAGGATCATGAAAGCGTGTTCAAAAACATGAAGAGCCTGAAAAGGTGTGAAAAATATGAAGAGCCTTAAAAAATGTCAAAAATATGAGGAGTATGAAACGGTCGGAAAATAGCAGGAGCATGAAGCGGTGTTGAAAAACATGAACAGCCTGAAAAGGTGTGAAAAATATGAAGAGCTTCAAAAGGTGTGAAAAATATGAAGAGCTTCAAAAGGTGTCAAAAATATGAGGAGAATGAAATGGTCTGAAAAATAGGCGGAGCATGAAATGGTGTTCAAAAACATGATGAGCCTGAAAAGGTGTGAAAAATATGAAGAGTTTCAAAACGTGTCAAAAATATGAGGAGCATGAAACGGTCTGAAAAATAGGAGGAGCAAGAAGCGGTGTTGAAAAACATGAAGAGCCTGAAAATGTGTGAAAAATATGAAGAGCTTCAAAATTTGTGAAAAATATGAAGAGCTTCAAAAGGTGTCAAAAACGAGATGAGCATGAAACGGTCTGAAAAATTGGAGGAGCATTAAGCTGTGTTGAAAATCATGAAGACGCTGAAAAGGTGTGAAAAATATGAAGAGCTTCAAAAATGTGAAAAATATGAAGAGCTTCAAAAGGTGTCAAAAATTAGATGAGCATGAAACGGTCTGAAATTAGAAGGAGCATGAAGCGGTGTTCAAAAATATGAAGAGCCTGAAAAGGTGTGAAAAATATGAAGAGCTTCAAAAGGTGTTAAAAATTAGATGAGCATGAAATGGTCTGAAAAGTAGGAGGAGCATTAAACGGTGTGGAAAAACATGAAGAGCCTGAAAAGGTGTGGAAAAATAGGAAGAGCTATAAAACGTGTGAAAAATATGAGGAGCATGAAACGGTCTGAAAAATAGGAGGAGCATGAATCGGTGTTCAAAAATATGAAGAGCCTGAAAGGTCTGAAAAATATGAAGCTTCAAAAGGTGTCAAAAATATGAGGAGCATGAAACGTTCTGAAAAAAAGGAGAAGCATGAAACGGTGTTAAAAACATGAAGATCCTGAAAAAGTGTGAAAAATATAAACAGCTTCAAAAGCTGTGAAAAATATGAAGATCTTCAAAAGGTGTCAAAAATGAGATGAGCAAGAAACGGTCTGAAAAATAGGACGAGCACGAAGTGGTGTTGAAAAACATGAAGAACCTGAAAAGGTGTGAAAAATATGAACAGCTTAAAAAGGTGTCAAAAATATTAGTAACAGGAAACGGTGTGAAAAATAAAAGCAGCATAAAACGGTGATCAAAAACATGAAGAGCCTGAAAAGGTGTGAAAAATATGAAGATCTTTAAAAAGTATGAAAATTATGAAGAGCTTCAAAAGGTGTCAAAAAAGTGATGAGCATGAAACGGTCTGAAAAATAGGAGGAGCATGAAGTTGTGTTCAAGAAAATGAAGAGCCTGGAAAGGTGTGAAGTATATGAAGATTGCAAAAGGTGTCAAAAATCTGAGGAGCATGAAACCGTCTGAAAAATAGGAGGAGCATGAAGTGATGTTGAAAAACATGAAGAGCCTGAAAAGGCATGAAAAATATGAAGAGCTTCAAAAGGTGTGAAAAATATGAGGAGCATGAAACGGTCTGAAATATATGAGGAGCATGAACTGCTGTTCAAAAACATGAAGGCCTGAAAAATTGTGAAAAATTTGAGGAGCTTCAAAAGCTGTGAAAAATATGAAGAGCTTCAAAAGGTGTCAAAAATGAGATGAGCATGAAACGCTCTGAAAAATAGGAGGAGCATGAAGCGGTGTTCAAAATCATGAAGAGCCTGAAAAGGTGTGAAAAAAAAGAAGAGCTTCAAAATGTGTCAAAAATATGAGGAGCATGAAACGGTCTTAAAAATACGAGGAGCATGAAGAGGTGTTGAAAAAAATGAAGAGCCTGAAAAGGTGTGAAAAATATGAAGAGCTTCAAAAGGTGTCAAAAATATGAGGAGCATGAAACGGTCTGAAATATAAAGGAGCATGAAACGCTGATCAAATACATGAAGAGCCTGAAAAGGTGTGAAAAATATAAAGAGCTTCAAAAGGTTGAAATACATGAGGAGCATGAAATGGTCTGAAAAATAGGAGAAGCATGAAGTGGTGTGGAAAAGGATGAAGAGCCTGAAAAAGTGTGAAAAATATGAAGAGCTTCAAAAGGAGTGAAATATATGAGGAGCATGAAACGGTCTGAAAAATATGAGGAGCATGAAGAGGTGTTGAAAAACGTGAAGAGCCTGACATGGTGTGAAATATATGAAGAGCTTCAAAACGTGTCAAAAATCGATGAGCAGGAAATGGTCTGAATAACAGGAGAGCATGAAGTGGTGTTAAAAACATGAAGAGCCTGAAAAGGTGTGAAATATATGAAGAGCTTGAAAAGGTGTCAAAAATATGCGGAGCATGAAACGGTATAAAAATAGGAGGAGCATGAAGTGGTGTTGAAAAACATGAAGAGCCTGAAAACGTGTGAAAAATATGAAGAGCTTCAAAAGGTGTGAAAAATATGAAAGCTTCAAAATGTGTCAAAAATATGCGGAGCATGAAACGGTCTGAAAAATAGGAGGAGCATGAAGCGGTGTTGAAAAACATGAAGAGCCTGAAAAGGTGTGAAAAATATGAAGAGCTTCAAAAGGTGTGAAAAATATGAAGAGCTTGAAAAGGTGTCAAAAATGAGAGGAGCATGAAACTGTCTGTAAAATAGGAGGAGCATGAAGTGGTATTGAAAAACATGAAGAGCCTGAAAAGGTGTGAAAAATATGAAGAGCTTCAAAAGGTGTGAAAAATATGAAGAGCTGCCAAAGGTGTCAAAAATGAGGTGAGTCTGAAACGGTCTGAAAAACAGGAGGATCATGAGGCGGTGTTGAAAAGCAGCAAGAGCCTGAAAAGGTGTGAGAAATATGAAGAGCTTCAAAAGGTGTCAAAAATATGAGGAGAATGAAACGGTCTGAAAAATAGGAGAAGCATGAAGTGGTGTGGAAAAACATGAAGAGCCTGAAAATGTGTGAAAAATATGAAAAGCTTCTAAAGGCGTCAAAAATGAGATGAGCATGAAACTGTCTGGAAAATAGTAGGAGCATGAAACGGTGATCAAAAACATGAATACCTGAAAAGGTGTGAAAAATATGAAGAGCTTCAAAAGGTGTGAAACACATGAGGAGCATGAAACGGTCTGAAAAATAGGAGAAGCATGAAGTGGTGTGCAAAAACATGAAGAGCCTGAAAATGTGTGAAAAATATGAAGAGCTTCAAAAGGTGTGAAATACATGAGGAGCATGAAACTCTTTGAAAAATAGGAGGAACATGAAGTGGTGTTCAAAAACATGAAGAGCATGAAAAGTTATGAAAAATATGAAGAGCTTCAAAAGGTGTGAAAAATATGAGTATCATGAAACGGTATGAAAAATAGGAGGAGTATGAAGTGATGTTGAAAAACATGAAGAGCCTGAAATGGTGTGAACAATATGAAGAGATTCAAAAGCTGTGAAATACATGTGGAGCATAAAACGGTCTCAAAAATAGGAGGAGCATGAAGCGGTGTTGAAAAACATGAAGAGCCTGAAAAGGTGTGAAAAATATGAAGAGCTTCAAAAGGTGTCAAAAATATGAGGAGCATGAAACGCTCGATAAAAAGGAGGACCTTGAAGCGGTGTTCAAAAACATGAAGAGTCTGAAAAGGTGTGAAATATAAGAAGAGCTTCAAAGGGTGTCAAAATTATGAGGAGCATGAAACTGTCTGAAAAATAGGAGGAGCATGAAACAGTGTTGAAAAACATGAAGAGCCTGAAAAGGTGTGAAAAAGAAGAAGAGCTTCAAAACGTGTCAAAAATATGAGGAGCATGAAACGGTCTGAAAAATAGGAGGAGCATGATGCGGTGTTGAAAAATATGAAGAGCCTGAAAACGTGTGAAAAATATGAAGATCTTTAAAAGGTTTGAAAAATATGAAGAGCTTCAAAAGGTGTCAAAAAAGAGATGAGCATGAAACGGTCTGAAAAATAGGAGGAGCATGAAGTTGTGTTCAAGAAAATGAAGAGCCTGAAAAAGTGTGAAGTATATGAAGATTGCAAAAGGTGTCAAAAATCTGAGGAGCATGAAACCGTCTGAAAAATAGGAGGAGCATGAAGTGATGTTGAAAAACATGAAGAGCCTGAAAAGGCGTGAAAAATATGAAGAGCTTCAAAAGGTGTGAAAAATATGAGGAGCATGAAACTGTCTGAAATATATGAGGAGCATGAACCGCTGTTCAAAAACATGAAGGCCTGAAAAGGTGTGAAAAATTTGAGGAGCTTCAAAAGCTGTGAAAAATATGAAGAGCTTGAAAAGGTGTCAAAAATGAGATGAGCATGAAACGCTCTGAAAAATAGGAGGAGATGAAGCGGTGTTCAAAAACATGAAGAGCCTGAAAAGGTGTGAAAAATATGAAGAGCTTCAAAAGGTGTCAAATATATGAGGAGCATGAAACGGTCTGAAATATAAAGGAGCATGAAACGCTGATCAAATACATGAAGAGCCTGAAAAGGTGTGAAAAATATAAAGAGCTTCAAAAGGTTGAAATACATGAGGAGCATGAAATGGTCTGAAAAATAGGAGAAGCATGAAGTGGTGTGGAAAAGGATGAAGAGCCTGAAAAAGTGTGAAAAATATGAAGAGCTTCAAAAGGAGTGAAATATATGAGGAGCATGAAACGGTCTGAAAAATATGAGGAGCATGAAGAGGTGTTGAAAAACGTGAAGAGCCTGACATGGTGTGAAATATATGAAGAGCTTCAAAACGTGTCAAAAATCGATGAGCAGGAAATGGTCTGAATAACAGGAGAGCATGAAGTGGTGTTAAAAACATGAAGAGCCTGAAAAGGTGTGAAATATATGAAGAGCTTGAAAAGGTGTCAAAAATATGCGGAGCATGAAACGGTCTGAAAAATAGGAGGAGCATGAAGCGGTGTTGAAAAACATGAAGAGCCTGAAAACGTGTGAAAAATATGAAGAGCTTCAAAAGGTGTGAAAAATATGAAGAGCTTCAAAATGTGTCAAAAATATGCGGAGCATGAAACGGTCTGAAAAATAGGAGGAGCATGAAGCGGTGTTGAAAAACATGAAGAGCCTGAAAACGTGTGAAAAATATGAAGAGCTTCAAAAGGTGTGAAAAATATGAAGAGCTTGAAAAGGTGTCAAAAATGAGATGAGCATGAAACTGTCTGTAAAATAGGAGGAGCATGAAGTGGTATTGAAAAACATGAAGAGCCTGAAAAGGTGTGAAATATATGAAGATCTTCAAAAGGTGTCAATCATAAGAGCTGCATGAAACATTCTGAAAAATAGGAGGAGCATGAAACTGTCTGAAAAATAGGAGGAGCATGAAGCGGTTTTGAAAAACATGAAGAGTCTGAAAAGGTGTGAAATATAAGAAGAGCTTCAAATGGTGTGAAATATATGAGGAGCAAGATGCGGTCTGAAAAATAGGAGGAGCATGAAGCGGTGTTCAAAAACATAAACAGCCTGAGAAGGTGTGAAAAATATGAAGAGCTTCAAAAGGTGTCAAAAATAAGAGGAGCAAGAAACGGTCTCAAAAATAGGAGGAGCGTGAAGCAAGATGTGAAAAATATGAAGAGCTTCAAAAGGTGTCCAAAATATGAGGAGCAAGAAACGGTCTCAAAAATAGGAGGAGCGTGAAGCAAGATGTGAAAAATATGAAGAGCTTCTAAAGGTGTCAAAAATAAGAGGAGCAGGAAACGGTCTCAAAAATAGGAGGAGCGTGAAGCAAGATGTGAAAAATATGAAGAGCTTCAAAAGGTGTCCAAAATATGAGGAGCATGAAACGGTCTCAAAAATTGGAGGAGCATGAAGCGGTGTCGAAAAACATGAATAGCCTGAAAAGGTGTGAAAAATATGAAGAGCTTCAAAAGGTGTCAATAATAAGAGCTGCATGAAACATTCTGAAAAATAGGAGGAGCATGAAACTGTCTGAAAAATAGGAGGAGCATGAAACGGTCTGAAAAATAGGAGGAGCATGAAACGGTGATAAAAAACTTGAATACCTGAAAAGGTGTGAAAAATATGAAGAGCTTCAAAAGGTGTGAAACACATGAGGAGCATGAAACGGTCTGAAAAATAGGAGAATCATGAAGTGGTGTAGAAAAACTTGAAGAGCCTGAAAACGTGTGAAAAATATGAAGAGCTTCAAAAGGTGTGAAAAATATGAAGAGCTTCAAAATGTGTCAAAAATATGCGGAGAATGAAACGGTCTGAAAAATAGGAGGAGCATGAAGCGGTGTTGAAAAACATGAAGAGCCTGAAAAGGTGTGAAAAATATGAAGAGCTTCAAAAGGTGTGAAAAATATGAAGAGCTTGAAAAGGTGTCAAAAATGAGATGAGCATGAAACTGTCTTTAAAATAGGAGGAGCATGAAGTGGTATTGAAAAACATGAAGAGCCTGAAAAGGTGTGAAAAATATGAAGAGCTTCAAAAGGTGTGAAAAATATGAAGAGCTGCCAAAGGTGTCAAAAATGAGGTGAGTCTGAAACGGTCTGAAAAACAGGAGGATCATGAGGCGGTGTTGAAAAGCAGGAAGAGCCTGAAAAGGTGTGAGAAATATGAAGAGCTTCAAAAGGTGTCAAAAATATGAGGAGAATGAAACGGTCTGAAAAATAGGAGAAGCATGAAGTGGTGTGGAAAAACATGAAGAGCCTGAAAATGAGTGAAAAATATGAAAAGCTTCTAAAGGCGTCAAAAATGAGATGAGCATGAAACTGTCTGGAAAATAGTAGGAGCATGAAACGGTGATCAAAAACATGAATACCTGAAAAGGTGTGAAAAATATGAAGAGCTTCAAAAGGTGTGAAACACATGAGGAGCATGAAACGGTCTGAAAAATAGGAGAAGCATGAAGTGGTGTGCAAAAACATGAAGAGCCTGAAAATGTGTATAAAATATGAAGAGCTTCAAAAGGTGTGAAATACATGAGGAGCATGAAACTCTCTGAAAAATAGGAGGAACATGAAGTGGTGTTCAAAAACATGAAGAGCATGAAAAGTTGTGAAAAATATGAAGAGCTTCAAAAGGTGTGAAAAATATGAGTATCATGAAACGGTATGAAAAATAGGAGGAGTATGAAGTGATGTTGAAAAACATGGAGAGCCTGAAATGGTGTGAACAATATGAAGAGATTCAAAAGCTGTGAAATACATGTGGAGCATAAAACGGTCTCAAAAATAGGAGGAGCATGAAGCGGTGTTGAAAAACATGAAGAGCCTGAAAACGTGTGAAAAATATGAAGATCTTTAAAAGGTTTGAAAAATATGAAGAGCTTCAAAAGGTGTCAAAAAAGAGATGAGCATGAAACGGTCTGAAAAATAGGAGGAGCATGAAGTTGTGTTCAAGAAAATGAAGAGCCTGAAAAAGTGTGAAGTATATGAAGATTGCAAAAGGTGTCAAAAATCTGAGGAGCATGAAACCGTCTGAAAAATAGGAGGAGCATGAAGTGATGTTGAAAAACATGAAGAGCCTGAAAAGGCGTGAAAAATATGAAGAGCTTCAAAAGGTGTGAAAAATATGAGGAGCATGAAACTGTCTGAAATATATGAGGAGCATGAACCGCTGTTCAAAAACATGAAGGCCTGAAAAGGTGTGAAAAATTTGAGGAGCTTCAAAAGCTGTGAAAAATATGAAGAGCTTGAAAAGGTGTCAAAAATGAGATGAGCATGAAACGCTCTGAAAAATAGGAGGAGATGAAGCGGTGTTCAAAAACATGAAGAGCCTGAAAAGGTGTGAAAAATATGAAGAGCTTCAAAAGGTGTCAAATATATGAGGAGCATGAAACGGTCTGAAATATAAAGGAGCATGAAACGCTGATCAAATACATGAAGAGCCTGAAAAGGTGTGAAAAATATAAAGAGCTTCAAAAGGTTGAAATACATGAGGAGCATGAAATGGTCTGAAAAATAGGAGAAGCATGAAGTGGTGTGGAAAAGGATGAAGAGCCTGAAAAAGTGTGAAAAATATGAAGAGCTTCAAAAGGAGTGAAATATATGAGGAGCATGAAACGGTCTGAAAAATATGAGGAGCATGAAGAGGTGTTGAAAAACGTGAAGAGCCTGACATGGTGTGAAATATATGAAGAGCTTCAAAACGTGTCAAAAATCGATGAGCAGGAAATGGTCTGAATAACAGGAGAGCATGAAGTGGTGTTAAAAACATGAAGAGCCTGAAAAGGTGTGAAATATATGAAGAGCTTGAAAAGGTGTCAAAAATATGCGGAGCATGAAACGGTCTGAAAAATAGGAGGAGCATGAAGCGGTGTTGAAAAACATGAAGAGCCTGAAAACGTGTGAAAAATATGAAGAGCTTCAAAAGGTGTGAAAAATATGAAGAGCTTCAAAATGTGTCAAAAATATGCGGAGCATGAAACGGTCTGAAAAATAGGAGGAGCATGAAGCGGTGTTGAAAAACATGAAGAGCCTGAAAACGTGTGAAAAAATATGAAGAGCTTCAAAAGGTGTGAAAAATATGAAGAGCTTGAAAAGGTGTCAAAAATGAGATGAGCATGAAACTGTCTGTAAAATAGGAGGAGCATGAAGTGGTATTGAAAAACATGAAGAGCCTGAAAAGGTGTGAAATATATGAAGATCTTCAAAAGGTGTCAATCATAAGAGCTGCATGAAACATTCTGAAAAATATGAGGAGCATGAAACTGTCTGAAAAATAGGAGGAGCATGAAGCGGTTTTGAAAAACATGAAGAGTCTGAAAAGGTGTGAAATATAAGAAGAGCTTCAAATGGTGTGAAATATATGAGGAGCAAGATGCGGTCTGAAAAATAGGAGGAGCATGAAGCGGTGTTCAAAAACATAAACAGCCTGAGAAGGTGTGAAAAATATGAAGAGCTTCAAAAGGTGTCAAAAATAAGAGGAGCAAGAAACGGTCTCAAAAATAGGAGGAGCGTGAAGCAAGATGTGAAAAATATGAAGAGCTTCAAAAGGTGTCCAAAATATGAGGAGCAAGAAACGGTCTCAAAAATAGGAGGAGCGTGAAGCAAGATGTGAAAAATATGAAGAGCTTCAAAAGGTGTCAAAAATAAGAGGAGCAAGAAACGGTCTCAAAAATAGGAGGAGCGTGAAGCAAGATGTGAAAAATATGAAGAGCTTCAAAAGGTGTCCAAAATATGAGGAGCATGAAACGGTCTCAAAAATTGGAGGAGCATGAAGCGGTGTCGAAAAACATGAATAGCCTGAAAAGGTGTGAAAAATATGAAGAGCTTCAAAAGGTGTCAATAATAAGAGCTGCATGAAACATTCTGAAAAATAGGAGGAGCATGAAACTGTCTGAAAAATAGGAGGAGCATGAAGCGGTTTTGAAAAACTTGAATACCTGAAAAGGTGTGAAATATAAGAAGAGCTTCAAATGGTGTGAAATATATGAGGAGCATGAAACGGTCTGAAAAATATGAGGAGCATGAAGAGGTGTTGAAAAACGTGAAGAGCCTGACATGGTGTGAAAAATATGAAGAGCTTCAAAACGTGTCAAAAATAAGAGGAGCATGAAACGGTCTGAAAAATAGGAGGAGCATGATGCGGTGTTGAAAAATATGAAGAGCCTGAAAACGTGTGAAAAATATGAAGACCTTTAAAAGGTATGAAAAATATGAAGAGCTTCAAAAGGTGTCAAAAATGAGATGAGCATGAAACGGTCTGAAAAATAGGAGGAGCATGAAGTTGTGTTCAAGTAAATGAAGAGCCTGAAAAGGTGTGAAGTATATGAAGATTTCAAAAGGTGTCAAAAATCTGAGGAGCATGAAACTGTCTGAAAAATAGGAGGAGCATGAAGTGATGTTGAAAAACATGAAGAGCCTGAAAAGGTGTGAAAAATATGAAGAGCTTCAAAAGGTGTCAAAAATAAGAGGAGCATGAAACGGTCTGAAATATATGAGGAGCATGAAACGGTGTTGAAACACATGAAGAGCCTGAAAAGGTGTGAAAAATATGAAGAGCTTCAAAAGCTGACAAGTATATGAAGAGCATGAAACGGTATGAAAAATAGGAGGAGCATGAAACGTTGCTGAAAAACTTGAAGAGCCTGAAAAGGTGTGAAAAATATGAAGAGCTTCAAAAGGTTTCAAAATATGAGGAGCATGAAACGGTATGAAAAATAGGAGGAGCATGAAGCTGTGCTCAAAAACATGAAGAGCCTGAAAAGGTGTGAAAAATATGAAGAGCTCCAAAAGTTATCAAAATATGTGGAGCGTGAAACAGTCTCAAAAGTAGGAGGAGCGTGAAGCGGTGATGCAAAACATGAAGAGCCTGAAAACGTGTGAAAAATATGAAGAGCTTCAAAAGGTGTCAAAAATAAGGAATATGAAACGGTCTGAAAAACATGAGGAGCATGAAGCTCTATTCAAAAACATGAAGAGCCTGAAAAGGTGTGAAAAATATGAAGAGCTTCAAAAGGTGTGAAAAATATGAGGAGCATGAAACGGTCTGAAAAATAGGAGGAGCATAAAGCGGTTTTCAAAAACATGTAGAGCCAGAAAAGGTGTGAAAAATATGAAGAGCTTCAAAAGGTGTGAAAAATATGAGGAGCATGAAACGGTCTGAAAAATAAGAGGAGCAAGAAGCGGTGTTCAAAAACGTGGAGAGCCTGAAAAGGTATGAAAAATATGAAGAGCTTCAAAAGGTGTCAAAAATAGGAGGAGCATGAACCGGTTTGAAAAATAGGAGGAGCAAGAAACGGTGTTCAAGAACAAGAAGACCGTGAAAAGCTGTGAAAAATATGAAGAGCTACAAGGGGTGTGAAAAATATGAAGAGCATGAAACGGTCTGAAAAATAGGAGGAGCATGAAACGGAGCTGAAATACATGAAGAGCATGAAAAGGTGTGAAAAATAGGAAGAGCTTCAAAAGGTGTCAAAATATTAGGAGCATGAAACGGTCTACAAAATAGAAGGAGCAGGAAGCAGTGTTCAAAAACATGAAGAGCCTGAAAAGTTGTGAAAAATAAGAGGAGCTTCAAAAGGTGTGAAAAATGTGAATACCTTCAAAAAGGTGTCAAAAAAGAGATGAGCATGAAACGGTCTGAAAATTGGAGGAGCATGAAGCCGTATTGAAAAACATGAAGAGCATGCAAAGGTGTGAAAAATATGAAGAGCTTCAAAAGGTGTCAATAATAAGAGGTGCATGAAACAGTCTGCAAAATAGGATGAGCATGAAACATTCTGAAAAATAGGAGGAGCATGAAGTGGTGTTGAAAAAAAAGAAGAGACTGAAAAGGTGTGAAATATATGAAGAGCTTCAAAAGCTGTCACAAATATGAGGAGAATGAAAGGGTCTGAAAAATAGGAGGAGCATGAAGCTGTGTTGAAAAACATGAAGAGCCTGAACAGGTGTGAAAAATATGAAGAGCTTCTAAAGGTGTGAAAAATATGAGGAGCATGAAACTGTCTGAAAAATAGGAGGAGCATGAAGTGGTGTTGAAAAACATGAAGAGCCTGAAAAGGTGTGAAAAATATGAAGAGCTTCAAAAGGTGTCAAATATATGAGGAGCATGAAACCGTCTGAAAAATAGGGAGATCATAAGGCGGTGTTCAAAAACATGAAGAACCTGAAAAGGTGTGAAAAATATGAAGAGCTTCAAAAAGTGTCAAAAATATGAGGAGCAAGAAACGGTCTGAAAAATAGGAGGAGGATGAAGCGGTGTTCAAAAACATGAAGAGCCTGAAAAGGTGTGAAAAATGTGAAGAGCTTCAAAAGGCGTGAAATACATGAGGAGCATGAAACGGGCTGAAAAATAGGAGAAGCATGAAGTGGTGTGGAAAAACATGAAGAGCCTGAAAAGTTGTGAAAAATATGAAGAGCTTCAAAAGGTGTGAAATACATGAGGAGCATGAAAATCTCTGAAAAATAAGAGAAGCATGAAGCGGTGTTCAAAAACATGAAGAGCCTGAAAATTTGTGCAAAATATGAAAAGCTTCAAAAGGTGTCAAAAATGAGATGAGCATGAAAATGTCTTAAAAATAGGAGGATCATGAAACGGTGTTGAAAAACATGAAGAGCCTGAAAAGGTGTGAAAAATATGAAGAGCTTCAAAAGGTGTCAAAAATGATATGACCATGAAACGGTCTGAAAAATAAGAGAAGCATGAAGCTGTGTTCAAAAATATGAAGAGCCTTAAAAGGTGTGAAAAATATGAAGAGCTTCAAAAGGTGTGAAATACATAAGGAGCATTAAATGGTCTGAAAATAGGAGGAGCATGAAACGGTGTTCAAAAACGGGAAGATCCTGAAAAGTTGTGAAAAATATGAAGAGCTTCAAAAGGTGTCAAATATATGAGGAGCATGAAACGGTCTGAAAAATAGGAGGAGCATGAGTGGTGTTGAAAAACATGAAAATCCTGAAAAGGTGTGAAAAATATGAAGAGCTTCAAAAGGTGTCAAAAATGAGATGAGCATAAAACGGTCTGAAAAATAGGAGGAGCATGAAGTGGTGTTGAAAAAAAAGAAGAGACTGAAAAGGTGTGAAATATATGGAGAGCTTCAAAAGGTGTCAAAAATATGAGGAGAATGAAAGGGTGTGAAAAATAGGAGGAGCATGAAGCTGTGTTGAAAAACATGAAGAGCCTGAAAAGGTGTGAAAAATATGAAGAGCTTCTAAAGGTGTGAAAAATATGAGGAGCATGAAACGGTCTGAAAAATACGAGGAGCATGAAGTGGTGTTGAAAACCATGAAGAGTATGAAAACGTGTGAAAATATGAAGAGCTTCAAAAATATGAAAAATATGAAGAGCTTCAAAAGGTGTGAAAAATTTGAAGAGCTTCAAAAAGTGTCAAAATGAGATTTGAATGAAATGGTCTGAAAAATAGCAGGAGCAAGAAAGTGTGTTGAAAAACATGAAGAGCCTGAAAACGTGTGAAAAATATGAAGAGCTTCAAAAGGTGTCAAAAATGAGATGAGCATGAAACGGTCTGAAAAATAGGAGGAGCATGAAGCGGTGTTGAAAAACATGAAGAGCCTGAGAAGGTGTGAAAAATATGAAGAGCTTCAAAAGGTGTGAAATACATGAGGAGCATGAAACTCTCTGAAAAATAGGAGGAGCATGAAGCGGTGTTCAAAAACATGAAGAGCCTGAAAAGTTGTGAAAAATATGCAAAGCTTCAAAAGGTGTCAAAAATGAAATGAGCATGAAACGGTCTGAAAAATAGGAGGAGGATGAAGCGGTGTTGAAAAACATGAAGAGCCTGAAAAGTTGTGAAAAATATGAAGAGCTTCAAAAGGTGTGAAATACATGAGGAGCATGAAACGGGCTGAAAAATAGGAGAAGCATGAAGTGGTGTTGAAAAACATGGAGAGCCTGAAAAGTTGTGAAAAATATGAAGAGCTTCAAAAGGTGTGAAATACATGAGGAGCATGAAACTCTCTGAAAAATAGAAGGAGCATGAAGCGGTGTTGAAATACAGGAAGAGCATGAAAACGTGTGAAAAATATGAAGAGCTTCAAAAGGTGTGAAAAATATGAAGAGCTTCAAAATGTGTCAGAAATTAGATTGGCATGAAACGGTGTGAAATATAGGAGGAGCAAGAAGAAGTGTTGAAAAAAATGAAGAGCCTGAAAGGTGTGAAAAATATGAAAGCTTCAAACGGTGTCAAAAATATGAGGAGCATGAAACAGCCTGAAAAATAGGAGGAGCATGAAGAGGTGTTGAAAAACATGTAGAGCCTGAAAAGGTGTGAAAAATATGAAGAGCTTGTAAAGGTGTGAAATATATGAAGAGCTTCAAAAGGTGTCAAAAATGAGATGAGCATGAAACGGTCTGAAAAATAGGGGGAGCATGATGTGGTGTTGAAAAAAATGAAGAGCCTGAGAAGGTGTGAAATATATGAAGAGCTTCAAAAGGTGTCAAAAATATGAGGAGCATGAAACGGTCTGAAAAATAGGAGGCTCATTAAACGGTGTTGAAAAACATGAAAAGCCGGAAAACGTGTCAAAAATATGAAGAGCATCAGGCTGGCGGGTAAAGCTGAGAGGTCCCGGCCGGGGGCGCCGATTGGAGACATGATTGCAATGTGGGCCTTAGGATTTGATCCAAAGAAAGAAGAAATTAAAAAGATGATAGCTGAAACTGGCAAAGAAGGAATTGGCACCAGTAATTTTGAAGAATTTTTTTGCCATAATGAGTGTAAAAATGAGTGAAAAGGATGAAAAAGAAGAAATATTGAAGGCTTTCAAACTATTTGATGATGATGATACAGGAAGTATATCATTGAACAATATCAAGAGGGTTGCTAAGGATCTAGGGGAAAATTTAACAGATGATGAACTTCAGGAAATGCTTGATGAGGCTGATCATGATGGGGATGGAGAAATAAACAAGGAAGAATTTTTCAAAATGATGCAAAAGACCACTCTTTATTAACACTGTGTTTTGTGCCTTTTGGAAAGTTGTTAACAAGTTTGTATTTGCTATAAGTTCCATAATAGCTGAATGTATTCATTTTCAGTGTTTAAGTTTATATACATAAACTGGTCTCTTGATGTCTAATCCATGTGAGAAGATACATGTTGCTACCAATATGTTGTTAAATCTATAACATCAAGCAATAAAATGTAGTGAATTCCTTAAACTATGAATCTGAAGAACAGTATTAATTACAAGTGCTATGTTTAGAGCCCCGGGTTCTAAAACTTAGAGTTTTTATATAACTTATGGAAATTGGCCCCACATCATAAGCCAGCCATCACTTTCGCTATTATTTTCCTTTTGTGCAACTCTAAAAATGAACATTTGCTTTTTACCTGATTATTCAGATATGTAAAGTCTTAAATAAAACTGGCAGCATCAAAAGGTGTGAAAAATATGAAGAGCTTCAAAAGGTGTCAAAAATGAGATGAGCATGAAACTGTCTGAAAAATAGGAGGAGCATGAAACGGTGTTCAAAAACATGAAGAGCCTGAAAAAGTGTGAAATACATGAAGAGCTTCAAAAGGAATGAAAAATATGAAAAGCTTCAAAAGGTGTGAAATACATGAGGAGCATGAAAGGTCTGAAAAATAGGAGGAGCATGAAGCGGTGTTGAAAAACATGAAGAGCCTGAAAAAGTGTGAAAAATATGAAGAGCTTCAAAAGGTGTGAAATACATGAGGAACTTTAAACGGTCTGAAAAATAAGAGGAGCAAAAAGCGGTGTTGAAAATCATGAAGAGCCTGAAAACGTGTGAAAAATATGAAGAAATTCAAAGTGTGTGAAAAATATGAAGAGCTTCAAAAGGTGTCAAAAATGAGATGAATATGAAACGGTCTGAACAATAAGAGAAGCATGACGTGGTGCTGAAAAACATGAAGAGCCTGAAAAGGTGTGAAATATATGAAGAGATTCAAAAGGTGTCAAAATATGAGGAGCATGAAACGGTCTGAAAAATAGGAGGAGCATGAAGTGGTGTCAACAACATGAAGAGGCTCAAGAGGTGTGAAAAATATGAAGAGCTTCAAAAGGTCTGAAATACATGAGAGGAATGAAACTGTCTGAAAAACAGAAGGAGCATGAAGCGGTGTTGAAAACCATGAAGAGCCTGAAAAGGTGTGAAAAATATGAAGAGCTTCTAAATGTGTCAAAATTATGAGGAGCATGAAACGGTCTGAAAAATAGGAGGAGCATGAAGTGTTGCTGAAAAACATGAAGAGCCTGAAATGGTGTGAAATATATGAAGAGGTTCAAAAGATGTGAAAAATATGAGGAGCTTCAAAAAGTGTCAAAAATATGAAGAGCATGAAACGGTCTGCAAAATAGGAGGAGCATGAAAAGGTGTTCAAAACATGAAGAGCCTGAAAAGGTGTGAAAATTATGAAGAGATTCAAAGTGTGAAAAATATGAGGAGCATGAAAACGTCTGAAAAATAGGAGGAGCATGAAACGTTGTTCAAAAACATGAAGAACCTGAAAAGGTGTGATAAATATGAAGAGCTTCTAAAGGTGTCAAAAATACGAGGAGCATGAAACGGTCTGAAAAATAGGAGGAGCATGAAGCTGTGTTCAAAAACATGAGAGACTGAAAGGTGTAAAAAATATGTAGAGCTTCAAAAGGTGTGAAATACATGAGGAGCATGAAATGGTCTGAAAAATAGGAGGAGCATGAAGCGGTGTTCAAAAACATGAAGAGCGTGAAAATGTGTGAAATATATGAGAAGCTTGAAAAGGTGTCAAAAATATGAGGAGCATTAAACTGTCTGAAAATATAGGAGGAGCATGAAGCGGTGTTGAAAAACATGAAGAGCCTGAAAATGTGTGAAATATATGAGAAGCTTGAAAAGGTGTCAAAAATATGAGGAGCATGAAACGGTGTGAAAAATAGGAGGAGCATGAAGTGGTGTTGAAAAACATGAAGAGCCTGAAAAGCTGTGAAAAATATGAAGAGCTTCAAAAGGTGTCAAAAATATGAGGAGCATGAAGCGGTCTGAAAAATAGGAGGATCATGCAGTGGTGTTGAAAAACATGAAAAGCCTGAAAAGGTTTGAAAAATATGAAGAGCCTCAAAACGTGTTAAAAATATGAGGAGCATGAAATGGTCTGAAAAATAGGAGGAGCATGTAGCGGTGACCAAAAACATGAAGAGCCAGAAAAGGTGTGAAAAATATGAAGAGCTTCAAAAGGTGTGAAATACATGGGGAGCATGAAACGGGCTGAAAAATAGGAGAAGCATGAAGTGGTGTGGAAAAACCTTAAGAGCCTGAAAAGGTGTGAAAAATATGAAGAGCTTGAAAAGGTGTGAAATACATGAGGAGCATGAAACTCTCTGGAAAATAGAAGGAGCATGAAGTGGTGTTCAAGAACATGAAGAGCCTGAAAAGTTGTGAAAAATATGAAAAGCTTCAAAAGGTGTCAAAAATGAGATGAGCATGAAACGGTCTGAAAAATAGGAGGAGCATGAATCGGTGTTGAAAAACATGAAGAGTCTGAAAAAGTGTGAAAGTATGAAGAGCTTCAAAAATATGAAAAATATGAAGAGGTTCAAAAGCTGTGAAAAATATGAAGAGCTTCAAAAGGTGTCAAAAATGAGATGAGCATGAAACGGGCTGAAAAATACGAGGAGCATGAAGCGGTGTTGAAAATCATGAAGAGCCTGAAAAGGCGTGAAAAATATGAAGAGCTTCAAAAGATGTGAAAAATATGAAGAGCTTCAAAATGTGTCAAAATGATATGAGCATGAAACGGTCTGAAAAATAGAAGCAGAATGAAACGGTGTTGAAAAACATGAAGAGCCTGAAAAAGTGTGAAAAATATGAAGAGCTTCAAAAGGTTTGAAAAAAATGAAGAGCTTCAAAAGGTGTCAAAAATTAGATGAGCATGAAACGGTCTGAAATATAGGACGGCATGAAGCGGTGTTGAAAAACATGAAGAGCCTGAAAATGTGTGAAAAATATGAAGAGCTTCAAAAGTTGTCAAAAATATGAGGAGCATGAAACGGTCTGAAAAAGAGGAGGAGTATGAAGCGGTGTTGAAAAACATGAAGAGCCTGAAAAGGCGTGAAAAATATGAAGAGCTTCAAAAGGTGTCAAAATGAGATGAGCATGAAACGGTCTAAAAAATAGGAGGAGCATGAAATGGTGTTGAAAAAAATGAAAAGCCTAAAAAGGTGTGAAATATATGAAGAGCTTCAAAAGGTTTCAAAAATATGAGGAGAATGAAACGGTCTGCAAAATAGGAGGAGCATGAAATGGTGTTCATAAACATGAAGAGCATGAAAAGGTGTGAACAATATGAAGAGCTTCAAAAGTTGTGAAATACATGAGGAGGATTAAATGGTCTGAAAAATAGGAGGAGCATGAAGCGGTGTTCAAAAACATGAAGAGCCAGAAGAGGTGTGAAAAATATGAAGAGCTTCAAAAGGTGTGAAAAATATGAGGAGCATGAAACGGTCTGAAAAATAGGAGGAGCAAGAAGCGGTGTTCAAAAACATGAAGAGCCTGAAAAGGTGTGAGAAATATGAAGAGCTTCAAAAGGAGTCAAAAATATGAGGAGCATGAAACGGTGTGAAAAATAGGAGGAGCAAGAAGGGGTGTTGAAAAACATGAAGAGCCTGAAAATGTGTGAAAAATATAAAGAGCTTCAAAATATGTAAAAAATATGAAGAGCTTCAAAAGGAGTCAAAAATGAGATGAGCAAGAAACGCTCTGAAAAACAGGAGGAGCATGAAGCGGTGTTGAAAAACATGAAGAACCTGAAAAGTTGTGAGAAATATGAAGAGCTTCAACAGGTGTCAAAAATATGAGGAGAATGAAACGGTCTGAAAAAGAGGAGGAGCAAGAAGCGGTGTTGAAAAACATGAAGAGCCTGAAAAGGTGTGAAAAATACGAAGAGCTTCTAAAGCTGTCAAAAATATGAGGAGCATGTAACGGTCTGAAAAAGAGGAGGAGCATGAAGCGGTGTTGACAAACATGAAGAGCTTGAAAAGGTGTGAAAAATATGAAGAGCTTCAAAAGTTGTCAAAATATGAGGAGCATGAAACGGCCTGAAAAATAGGAGGAGCATGAAACGGTCTGAAAAATAGGAGGAGCATGAGTCGGTGATGAAAACATTAAGAGCATGAAAAGGTGTGAAATATATGAAGAGCTTCAAAAGGTGTGATAAATATCATGAGCTTCAAAAGCTGTCAAAAAAGAGATGAGCATGAAACGGTCTGAAAAATAGGAGGAGCTTGAAGCGGTGTTGAAAAACATGAAGAGCCTGAAAAGGTGTGAAAAGTATGAAGAGCTTCAAAAATTATGAAATACATGAGGAGCATGAAACGGTTTGAAAAATAGGAGGAGCATGAAGCGTTGTTCGCAAACATGAAGAGCCTGAAAAGCTGTGAAAAATATGAAGAGCTTCAAAAGGTGTCAAAAATATGAGGAGCATGAAACGGTCTGAAAAATAGGAGGAACATGAAGCGGTGTTGAAAAACATGAAGAGCCTGAAAAGGTGTGAAAAATATGAAGAGCTTCAAAAGGTATGAAAAATACGAAGAGCTTTAAAAGGTGTCAAAAATGAGATGAGCATGAAACGGTCTGAAAAATAGGAGGAGCATGAAGTGGTGTTGAAAAACATGAAGAGCCTGAAAAGGTGTGAAATATATGAAGAGCTTCAAAAGGTGGCAAAAATATGAGGAGCATGAAACGGTCTGAAAAATAGGAGGAACATGAAGCGGTTTTCAAAAACATGAAGAGCTTGAAAAGGTGTGAAAAATATGAAGAGCTTCAATAGGTGTCAAAAATATGAGGAGCATGAAACGGTCTGAAAAATAGGAGGAGCATGTAACGGTGACAAAAAACATGAAGAGCCAGAAAAGGTGTGAAAAATATGAAGAGCTTCAAAAGGTGTGAAATACATGGGGAGCATGAAACGGGCTGAAAAATAGGAGAAGCATGAAGTGGTGTGGAAAAACCTGAAGAGCCTGAAAAGGTGTGAAAAATATGAAGAGCTTGAAAAGGTGTGAAATACATGAGGAGCATGAAACTCTCTGGAAAATAGAAGGAGCATGAAGTGGTGTTCAAAAACATGAAGAGCCTGAAAAGGTGTGAAAAATATGAAGAGCTTCAAAAGGTGTGAGAAATATGAGGAGCATGATATGGTTTGAAAAATAGGATTAGCATGAAGCGGTGTTCAAAAACCTGAAGAGCCTGAAAAGTTGTGAAAAATATGAAAAGCTTCAAAAGTTGTCAAAAATGAGATGAGCATGAAACTTTCTGAAAAATAGGAGGTGCATGAAGCGGTGTTGAAAAACATGAACAGCCTGAAAGGTTTGAGAAATATGAAGAGCTTCAAATGGTGTCAAAAATATGAGGAGCATGACAGGGTCTTAAAAAAAGGAGGAGCAAGAAAGGGTGTTGAAAAACATGAAGAGCATGAAAACGTGTGAAAAATATGAAGAGCTTCAAAAGATGTGAAAAATATGAAGAGCTTCAAAAGGTGTCAAAAATGAGATGAGCATGAAACGGTCTGAAAAATAGTAGGATCATGAAGCGGTGTTGAAAAACATGAAGAACCTGAAAAGGTGTGAGAAATATGAAGAACTTCAAAAGTTGTCAAAAATATGAGGAGCATGAAACGGTCTGAAAAAGAGGAGGAGCATGAAGTGGTATTGAAAAACATGAAGAGCCTGAAAAGGTGTGAAAAATATGAAGAGCTTCTAAAGGAGTCAAAAATATGAGGAGCATGTAACGGTCTTAAAAATACGAGGAGCATGAAGTGGTGTTGAAAATCATGAAGAGCCTGAAAAGGTGTGTAAAATATTAAGAGGTTCTAAAGGTGTCAAAAATATGAGGAGCATGAAACGGTGTGAAAAAGAGGAGGAGCAAGAAGGGGTGTTGAAAAACATGAAGAACCTTAAAATGTGTGAAAAATATGAAAAGCTTCAAAAGTTGTAAAAAATATGAAGAGCTTCAAAAGGTGTCAAAAATGAGATGAGCATGAAGCGATCTGAAAAATAGGAGGAGCATGAAGTGGTGTTAAAAAATATGAAGAGCCTGAAAAGGTGTGAAAAATATGAAGAGCTGCAAAAGGTGTCAAAAATAGGAGGAGCATGAAGCGGTGTTCAAAAACATGAAGAGCCTGAAAAGGTGTGAAAAATATGAAGAACTTCAAAAGGTGTCAAAAATATGAGGAGCATGAAACGGTCTGAAAATTAGGAGGAGCTAGAAGCGGTGTTGAAAAACCTGAAGAGCCTGAAAATGTGTGAAAAATATGAAAAGCTTCAAAAGTTGTGAAAAATATGAAGAGCTTCAAAAGGTGTCAAAAATGAGATGGGCATGAAACGGTCTGAAAAATAGGAGGAGCATGAAGTGGTGTTGAAAAACATGAAGAGCCTGAAAATGTGTGAAATATTTGAAGAGCTTCAAAATGTGTCAGAAATGAGAGGAGCATGAAACGGTCTGAAAAATAGGAGGAGCATGAAGCGGTGTTGAAAAACATGAAGAGCCTGAAAAGATGTGAAAAATATGAAGAGCTTCAAAAGGTGTCAAAAATATGAGGAGCATGAAATGGTCTGAAATATAGGAGGAGCATGAAACGGTGTTCAAAAACATGAAGAGCCTGAAATGTTGTGAAAAATATGAAGAGCTTCAAAAGGTGTGAAAAATATGAAGAGCTTCAAAAGGTGTGAAAAATATGAGGAGATTCAAAAGGTGTCAAAAATATGAGGAGCATGAAACGGTCTGAAAAAAGGGGAAGCATGAAACGGTGTTGAAAAACATGAAGAGCCTGAAAAGGTGTGAAAATTATGAAGAGCTTCCAAAGGTGAGAAATAAATGAGGGGCATGAAACGGTCTGAAAAATAGGAGGAGCATGAAGCGGTGTTCAAAACCATGAAGAGCCTGAAAAGGTGTGTAAAATATGAAGAGCTTCAAATGGTGTGAAATACAGGAGGAGACTGAAACGGTCAGTAAAATAGGAGGAGCATGAAGCGGTGTTCAAAACCATGAAGAGCCTGAAAAGGTGTGTAAAATATGAAGAGCTTCAAATGGTGTGAAATACAGGAGGAAACTGAAACGGTCAGTAAAATAGGAGGAGCATGAAGCGGTGTTCAAAAACATGAAGAGCCTGAAAAGTTGTGGAAAATATGAAGAGCTACAAAACGTGTCAAAAACTATGAGGAGCATTAAAATGTCTGAAAAATAGGATGAGCATTGAAGCGGGGTTCAAAAATATGAAGAGCCTGAAAATGTGTGAAAAATATGAAGAGCTTCAAGGGTTTCAAAAATATGAGGAGCATAAAACGGGCAGAAAAATAGGAGGAGCATGAAGCGGTGTTGAAAAACATGAAGAGCCTGAAAAGGTGTGAAAAAAATGAAGAGCTTCTAAAGGTGTCAAAAATATGTGGAGCATGAAACGGTCTGGAAAATAGGAGTAGCATGAAGCGGTGTTGAAAAACATTAGGAGCGTGAAAGGGTGTGAAAAATATGAAGAGCTTCCAAAGGTGTCAAATATATGAGGAGCAAGAAACGGTCGGAAAATAGGAAGAGCATGAAACGATCTGAAAAATGGGAGGAGCATGAAGCTGTGTTCAAAAACATGAAGAGCCTGAAAAGGTGTGAAAAATATGAAGAGCTTCAAAAGGTGTGAAATACATGAGGAGCATGAAACTGTCTGAAAAATAGGAGGATCATGAAGCGGTGTTGAAAAACATTAGGAGCGTGAAAAGGTGTGAAAAATATGAAGATCTTCAAAAGGTGTCAAATATATGAGGTGCATGAAACAGCTTGAAAAATAGGATGAGCATGAAACGGTTTTGAAAAGATGAAGCGCCTGAAAAGGTGTGAAACATATGAAGCGCTTCATAAGGTGTCAAAAATATGAGAAGCATGAAACGACTGAAAAATAGGAGGAACATGAAACGCTGTTTAAAATCATGAAGAGCCTGAAAAGGTGTGGAATAACTGAAGAGCTTCAAAACGTGTTAAATATGAGGAGCATGAAACGGTCTGAAAAATAAGAGGAGCATGAAGCTGTGTTCAAAAACATGAAGAGCCTGAAAAGGTGTGAAAAATATGAAGAGCTTCAAAAGGTGTCAAAAATATGAGGAGCATGAAACTGTCTGAAAAATAGGAGGAGCATGAAACGTTGTTCAAAAACATAGAGCCTGAAAATGTGTGAAAAATATGAAGAGCTTCAAAAGACGTGAAATACATGAGGTGCATTAAATGGTCTGAAAAATAGGAGGAGCATGAAGCTTTGTTGAAAAACATGAAGAGCTTGAAAAGGTGATAAAAATATGAAGAGCAGCAAAAGGTGTCAAAATTATGAGGAGCATGAAACAGTCTGAAAAATAGGAGGAGCATGATGCATTGTTGTAAAACATGAAGAGGCTGAAAAGGTGTGAAAAATGTGAAGAGCTTCAAAATGTGTGAAAAATATGAGGAGCAGGATAAAGTCTGAAAAATAGGAGGATCATGAAACGGTGTTGAAAAACATGAAGAGCCTGAAAAGTTGTGAAAAATAGGAAGAGCTTCAAAAGGTTGAAATATATGAGGAGAATGAAAAGGTCTGTAAAATAGGAGGAGCAAGAAGCGGTGTTCAAAACATGAAGAGCCTGAAAAGTTGTGAAAAATATGAAGAGCTTCAAAAGGTGTCAAATATATGAGGAGCATGAAACGGTCTGAAAAATAGGAGGAGCATGAAGCGGTGTTGAAAAACATGAAGAGCTTCAAAAGGTGTGAAACATATTAAGAGCTTCAAAAGGTGTAAAAAAGAGATGAGTATGAAACAGTCTGAAATATACGAGAAGCATGTAGTGGTGTTGAAAAACATGAAGAGCCTGAAATGGTGTGAAATATACGAAGAGCTTTAAAAGGTGTCAAAAATATGAGGAGCATGAAACAGTGTGAAAAATAGTAGGAGCATGAAGTGGTGTTGAAAAACATGAAGAGCATGAAAAGGTGTGAAAAATATGAAGAGCTTCAAAAGGTGTGAAAAATATGAAGAGCTTCAAAAGGTGTCAAAAATGCAAAGAGAATGAAATGGTCTGAATAATAGGAGGAACATGAAGTGGTGTTGAAAAACATGAAGAACCAAAATGGTGTGAAATATATGAAGAGCTTCAAAAGGTGTGGAAAATATGAAGAGCTTCAAAAGTTGTCAAAAATGCAATGAGAATGAAACGGTCTGAAAAATAGGAGGAGCAAGAAGCGGTGTTGAAAAACATGAAGAGCCTGAAAACGTGTGAAACATATGAAGAGCTTCAAAAGGTGTGGAAAATATGAAGAGCTTGAAAAGGTGTCAAAAATGAGATGAGCATGAAACGTTTTTCAAAATATTATGAGCATGAAGCAGTGTTGAAAAACATGAAGAGCCTGAAAAGGTGTGAAAAATATGAAGAGCTTCAAAAGGTGTCAAAAATATGAAGAGCTTCAAACGTTGTCAAAAATGAATGAGCATGAAATGGTCTGAATAATAGGAGGAGCATGAAGCGGTCTGAAAAATAGAAGGAAGATGAAGCGGTCTGAAAAATAAGAGGAGCATGAACCAGTGTTGAAAAACATGAAGAGCATGAAAAGGTGTGAAGAATATGAAGAGCTTCAAAAGTAGTCAAACATATGAGGAGCATGAAACGGTCTGAAAAATAGGATGAGCATGAAGCGGTGTTGAAAAACATGAAGAGCCTGAAAAGGTGTGAAAAATATGAAGAGCTTCAAAACGAGTCAAAAATATGAGTAGGATAAAACCGTATGAAAAATAGCAGGAGCATGAAACGGTGTTGAAAAACATGAAGAGCATGAAAAGGTGTGAAATATATGAAGAGCTAGAAAAGGTGTCAAAATTATGAGAAGCATGAAACGGTCTGAAAAATACGAGGAGCATGAAGCGGTGTTGAAAAACATGAAGAGCCTGAAAAGGTGTGAAAAATATGAAGAGCTTCAAAACGAGTCAAAAATATCAGTAGGATAAAACCGTATGAAAAATAGCAGGAGCATGAAACGGTGTTGAAAAACATGAAGAGCATGAAAAGGTGTGAAATATATGAAGAGCTAGAAAAGGTGTCAAAATTATGAGAAGCATGAAACGGTCTGAAAAATACGAGGAGCATGAAGCGGTGTTGAAAAACATGAAGAGCCTGAAAAGGTGTGAAAAATATGAAGAGCATCAAAAGGTGTCAAAAATATGAGGAGCACGAAACTGTTTGAAAAATAGGAGGAGAATGAAGCGTTGTTCAAAAACATGAAGAGCCTGAAAAGGTGTGAAAAATATGAAGAGCTTCAAAAGGTGTGAAAATTATGAGGATCAGGAAGCGGTCTGAAAAATAGGAGGAGCATGAAGAGGTTTACAAAAACATGAAGAGCCTGAAAAGGTGTCAAAAATATGAAGAGCTTCAAAAGGTGTCAAAATATTTGGAGCATGAAACAGCCTGAAAAATAGGATGAGCATGAAACGGTTTTGAAAAAGATGAAGAGCATGAAAATGTGTGAAAAATATGAAGAGCTTAAAAGGTGTCAAAAATATGAGAAGCATGAAACGACTGAAAAGTAGGAGGAGCATGAAGCGGTGTTGAAAAACATGAAGAGCCTGAAAAGGTTTGAAATATATGAAGAGCTTAAAAAGTGTTAAAAATATGACGAGCATGAAACGGTCTGAAATATAGGAGGAGCATGAAGCGGTGTTGAAAAAAATTAAGAGCCTGAAAAGGTGTCAAAATTATGAAGAGCTTTAAAAGGTCTCAAAAATATGAGGAGCATGAAACGGTCTGAAAAATAGGAGGCTCATTAAACGGTGTTGAAAAACATGAAGAGCATGAAAAAGTGTGAAAAATATGAAGAGCTTCAAAAGGTGTCAATAAAATGAGGTGCATGAAAGAGTCTGAAAATTAGGAGGAGCATGAAACGGTGTTGAAAAACATGAAGAGCCTGAAAAAGTGTGAAAAATATGAAGAGCTTCAAAACGTGTCAAACATATGAGGAGCATGAAATGGTCTGAAAAATAGGAGGACCATGAAGCAATGTTGAAAAACATGAAGAGCCTGAAAAGGTGTGAGAAATATGAAGAGCTTCAAAACGTGTGAAATACATGAGGAGCATGAAACGGTCTGAAAAATAGTAGGAGCATGAAGCGGTGTTGAAAAACATGAAGAGCCTGAAAAGATGTGAAAAATATAAAGAGCTTCAAAAGGTGTCAAAAATATGTGGAGCATGAAACGGTCTGAAAAATAGGAGGAGCATGAAGCTGTGTTCAAAAACATGAAGAGCCTGAAAAGGTGTGAAAAATATGAAGAGCTTCAAAAGGTGTGAAAAATATGAGGTGCATGAAACGGTCTGAAAAATAGGAGGAGCATGAAGCTGTGTTGAAAAACATGAAGAGCCTGAAAAGGTGTGAAAAATATGAAGAGCTTCAAAAGGTGTGAAAAATATGAGGTGGATGAAACGGTCTGCACAATAGGAGGAACATGAAACTATCTGAAAAATAGAGGAGCAAAAAGCGGTGTTAAACAACATGAAGAGCCTGAAAAGGTGTGAAATATCTGAAGAGCTTCAAAAGGTGTCAAATATATGAGGAGCATGAAACAGTCTGAAAAATAGGAGGAGCATGAAGCGGTGTTCAAAACATGAAACCCTGAAAAGGTGTGAAAAATGTGAAGAGCTTCAAAATGTGTGAAAAATATGAGGAGCAGGATAAAGTCTGAAAAATAGGAGGATCATGAAACGGTGTTGAAAAACATGAAGAGCCTGAAAAGTTGTGAAAAATAGGAAGAGCTTCAAAAGGTTGAAATATATGAGGAGAATGAAAAGGTCTGTAAAATAGGAGGAGCAAGAAGCGGTGTTCAAAACATGAAGAGCCTGAAAAGTTGTGAAAAATATGAAGAGCTTCAAAAGGTGTCAAATATATGAGGAGCATGAAACGGTCTGAAAAATAGGAGGAGCATGAAGCGGTGTTGAAAAACATGAAGAGCTTCAAAAGGTGTGAAACATATTAAGAGCTTCAAAAGGTGTAAAAAAAGAGATGAGTATGAAACAGTCTGAAATATACGAGAAGCATGTAGTGGTGTTGAAAAACATGAAGAGCCTGAAATGGTGTGAAATATACGAAGAGCTTTAAAAGGTGTCAAAAATATGAGGAGCATGAAACAGTGTGAAAAATAGTAGGAGCATGAAGCGGTGTTGAAAAACATGAAGAGCATGAAAAGGTGTGAAAAATATGAAGAGCTTCAAAAGGTGTGAAAAATATGAAGAGCTTCAAAAGGTGTCAAAAATGCGAAGAGAATGAAATGGTCTGAATAATAGGAGGAACATGAAGTGGTGTTGAAAAACATGAAGAACCAAAATTGTGTGAAATATATGAAGAGCTTCAAAAGGTGTGGAAAATATGAAGAGCTTCAAAAGTTGTCAAAAATGCAATGAGAATGAAACGGTCTGAAAAATAGGAGGAGCAAGAAGCGGTGTTGAAAAACATGAAGAGCCTGAAAACGTGTGAAACATATGAAGAGCTTCAAAAGGTGTGGAAAATATGAAGAGCTTGAAAAGGTGTCAAAAATGAGATGAGCATGAAACGTTTTTCAAAATATTATGAGCATGAAGCAGTGTTGAAAAACATGAAGAGCCTGAAAACGTGTGAAAAATATGAAGAGCTTCAAAAGGTGTCAAAAATATGAAGAGCTTCAAACGTTGTCAAAAATGAATGAGCATGAAATGGTCTGAATAATAGGAGGAGCATGAAGCGGTCTGAAAAATAGAAGGAAGATGAAGCGGTCTGAAAAATAAAAGGAGCATGAACCAGTGTTGAAAAACATGAAGAGCATGAAAAGGTGTGAAGAATATGAAGAGCTTCAAAAGGTGTCAAAAATATGAGGAGCATGAAACGGTCTGAAAAATAGGAGCAGCATGAAGCGGTGGTCAAAAAGATGAAGAGCATGAAAAGGTGTGAAAAATATGAAGAGCTTCAAAAGTAGTCAAACATATGAGGAGCATGAAACGGTCTGAAAAATAGGATGAGCATGAAGCGGTGTTGAAAAACATGAAGAGCCTGAAAAGGTGTGAAAAATATGAAGAGCTTCAAAACGAGTCAAAAATATGAGTAGGATAAAACCGTATGAAAAATAGCAGGAGCATGAAACGGTGTTGAAAAACATGAAGAGCATGAAAAGGTGTGAAATATATGAAGAGCTAGAAAAGGTGTCAAAATTATGAGAAGCATGAAACGGTCTGAAAAATACGAGGAGCATGAAGCGGTGTTGAAAAACATGAAGAGCCTGAAAAGGTGTGAAAAATATGAAGAGCTTCAAAACGAGTCAAAAATATGAGTAGGATAAAACCGTATGAAAAATAGCAGGAGCATGAAACGGTGTTGAAAAACATGAAGAGCATGAAAAGGTGTGAAATATATGAAGAGCTAGAAAAGGTGTCAAAATTATGAGAAGCATGAAACGGTCTGAAAAATATGAGGAGCATGAAGCGGTGTTGAAAAACATGAAGAGCCTGAAAAGGTGTCAAAAATATGAAGAGCTTCAAAAGGTGTCAAAATATTTGGAGCATGAAACAGCCTGAAAAATAGGATGAGCATGAAACGGTTTTGAAAAAGATGAAGAGCATGAAAATGTGTGAAAAATATGAAGAGCTTAAAAGGTGTCAAAAATATGAGAAGCATGAAACGACTGAAAAATAGGAGGAGCATGAAGCGGTGTTGAAAAACATGAAGAGCCTGAAAAGGTTTGAAATATATGAAGAGCTTAAAAAGTGTTAAAAATATGAGGAGCATGAAACGGTCTGAAATAAAGGAGGAGCATGAAGCGGTGTTGAAAAAAATTAAGAGCCTGAAAAGGTGTCAAAATTATGAAGAGCTTCAAAAGGTCTCAAAAATATGAGGAGCATGAAACGGTCTGAAAAATAGGAGGCTCATTAAACGGTGTTGAAAAACATGAAGAGCATGAAAAAGTGTGAAAAATATGAAGAGCTTCAAAAGGTGTCAATAAAATGAGGTGCATGAAAGAGTCTGAAAATTAGGAGGAGCATGAAACGGTGTTGAAAAACATGAAGAGCCTGAAAAAGTGTGAAAAATATGAAGAGCTTCAAAACGTGTCAAACATATGAGGAGCATGAAATGGTCTGAAAAATAGGAGGACCATGAAGCAATGTTGAAAAACATGAAGAGCCTGAAAAGGTGTGAGAAATATGAAGAGCTTCAAAACGTGTGAAATACATGAGGAGCATGAAACGGTCTGAAAAATAGTAGGAGCATGAAGCGGTGTTGAAAAACATGAAGAGCTTGAAAAGATGTGAAAAATATAAAGAGCTTCAAAAGGTGTCAAAAATATGTGGAGCATGAAACGGTCTGAAAAATAGGAGGAGCATGAAGCTGTGTTCAAAAACATGAAGAGCCTGAAAAGGTGTGAAAAATATGAAGAGCTTCAAAAGGTGTGAAAAATATGAGGTGCATGAAACGGTCTGAAAAACAGGAGGAGCATGAAGCTGTGTTGAAAAACATGAAGAGCCTGAAAAGGTGTGAAAAATATGAAGAGCTTCAAAAGGTGTGAAAAATATGAGGTGGATGAAACGCTCTGCACAATAGGAGGAACATGAAACTATCTGAAAAATAGAGGAGCAAAAAGCGGTGTTAAACAACATGAAGAGCCTGAAAAGGTGTGAAATATCTGAAGAGCTTCAAAAGGTGTCAAATATATGAGGAGCATAAAACAGTCTGAAAAATAGGAGGAGCATGAAGCGGTGTTCAAAACATGAAACCCTGAAAAGGTGTGAAAAATATGAAAAGCTTCAAAAGGTTTCAAAAATATGAGGAGCATGAATCGGTCTGACAAATAGGAGGAGCATGAAGCGGTGTTCAAAAACATCAAGAGCCTGAAAAGGTGTGAAAAATATGAAGAGCTTCAAGGGTGTTAAAATTAGGAGGAGCATAAAACGGTCTGAAAAATAGGAGGAGCATGAAGAGTTGTTGAAAAACATGAAGAGCTGTAAAAGCTTTGAAATATATGAAGAGCTTCAAAGGTGTCAAAAATATGAGGAGAATGGAACGGTCTGAAAAATAGGAGGAGAATGAAGCAGTGTTGAAAAACATGAAGAGCCTGAAAAACTGTGAAAAATCTGAAGAGCTTAATAAGGTGTCAAAATTATGAGGAGCATGAAACGGTCGGAAAAATAGGAGGAGCATGAAGCGGTCCTCAAAAACATGAAGAGCCTGAAAAGGTGTGAAAAATGTGAAGAGCTTCAAAAGGGGTAAAACTTATGAGGAGCATGAAACAGTCTGAAAAAAAGGATGAGCATGAAACGGTTTTTTAAAAGATGAAGAGCATGAAAAGGTGTGAAAAATATGAAGAGCTTCAAAAAGTGTGAAATATAAGAGGAGCATGAAACGGTCTGAAAAATAGGAGGAGCAAGAAGCTGTGTTCAAAAACATGAGAGGCTGAAAAGGTGTGAAAAATATGAAGAGCTTCAAAAAGTGTGAAATACATGAGGAGCATGAAACGGTCTGAAAAATAGGAGGAGCATGAAGTGGTGTTCAAAAACATGAAGAGCCTGAAAAGGTGTGAAAAATATGAAGAGCTTCAAATCGTGTCAAAAATATGAGGAGCCTGAAACGGTCTGAAAAATAGGAGGAGCATGAAGCGGTGTTCAAAAACATGAAGAGCCTGAAAACTTGTGAAAAATATGAATAGCTTCACAAGGTGTGAAAAATATGAACAGCTTCAAAAGGTGTCAAAAATGAGATGAGCATGAAGCAATCTGAAAAATAGGAGGAGCATGAAGTGGTGTTGAAAACCATGAAGAGCCTGAAAAGGTGTGAAATATATGAAGAGCTTTAAAATGTGTCAAAAATATGAGGAGTATGAAACGGTTTGAAAAGTAGGAGCAGCATGAAACGGTGTTTAATAACATCAAGAGCCTGAAAAGGTGTGAAAAATATGAAGAGCTTCAAAAGGTGTGAAATACATGAGGAGCCTGAAACGGTCTGAAAATAGTAGGAGCATGAAGCAGTGTTCAAAATCATGAAGAGCCTGAAAATGTGTGAAAAATATGAAGAGCTTCAAAAGATGACAAAAATATGAGGAGCATGTAATGATCTGAAAAATAGGAGGAGCGTGAAGCGGTGTTCAGAAACTTGAAGAGCCTGAAAAAGTGTGAAATACATGAGGAGTTTCAAAAGGTGTCTACAATAAGAAGAGCATGAAACGGTCTGAAAAATAGAGGAGCATGAAGCGGTGTTCAAAACATGAAGAGCCTGAAAATGTGTGAAACATATGAAGTGCTTCAAAAGGTGTGAAATATATGAGGAGCAAAAACGGTCTGAAAAATAGTAGGACCATGAAGAGGTGTTCAAAAACATGAACAGCCGGGAAAGTTGTGAAAAATATGAAGACCTTCAAAAGGTGGGAAATACAAGAGGAGCATGAAACGGTATGAAAAATAGGAGGATCATAAAACGGTGTTGAAAAACATGAAGAGCCTGAAAAGGTGTGAAATATATGAAGAGCTTCAAAGGGTGTGTAATTCATGAGGAGCATGAAACGGTCTGAAAAATAGGAGGAGCATGAAGCGGTCTTCAAAAACATGAAGAGCCTGAAAAAGGGTGAAAAATATGAAGAGCTTCAAAACGTGTCAAAAATATGAGGAACATGAAACGGTCTGAAAAATAGGAGGAGCATGAAGTGGTGTTCAAAAATATGAAGAGCCGGAAAAGGAGTGAAAAATATGAAGAGCTTCAAAAGGTATAAACTTATGAGGAGCATGAAACGGTCAGAAAAATAGGAGGAGCATGAAAAGGTGTTCAAAATCATGAAGAGCCTGAAAAGCTGTGAAAAATATGAAGAGCTTCAAAAGGTGTCAAAAATATGAGGAGCATGAAACGGTCTAAAAAATATGAGGAGCATGAAGTGGCATTGAAAAACATTAAGAGACTGAAAACGTGTGAAAAATATGAAGTGCTTCAAAACGTGTGAATAATGAGATGAGCATGAAAAGGACTGAAAAATAGGAGGAGTAATAAGTGGTGTTGAAAAACATGAAGAGCCTCAAAAGGTGTGAAATATACGAAGAGATTCAAAAGGTTTCAAAAATATGAGGAGCATGAAATGGTCTGGAAAATAGGACGAGCATGAAGTGGTTTGAAAAACAAGAAGAGCCTGAAAAGGTGTGAAAAATATGAAGAGCTTCAAAACGTGTGAAATACATGAGGAGCATGAAACGGTCTGAAAAATAGGATGAGCATGAAGCGGTGTTGAAAAACATGAAGAGCCTGAAAAGGTGTGAAAAATACGAAGAGGTTCAAAACGTGTCAATAATATGAGGAGCATGAAACGGTCTGAAATATAGGAGGAGCATGAAGCGGTGTTGAAAAATTTGAAGAGCCTGAAAAGATGTGAAAAATATGAAGAGCTTCAAAATGTGTGAAATACATGAGGAGCATGAAGCGGTCTGAAAAATAGGAGGAGCATGAAGAGGTTTACAAAAACATGAAGCGCCTGAAAAGGTGTCAAAAATATGAAGAGCTTCAAAAGGTGTCAAAATATTTGGAGCATGAAGCAGCCTGAAAAATAGGATGAGCATGAAACGGTTTTGAAAAAGATGAAGAGCATGAAAATGTGTGAAAAATATGAAGAGCTTAAAAGGTGTCAAAACTATGAGAAGCATGAAACGACTGAAAAATAGGAAGAGCATGAAGCGGTGTTGAAAAACATGAAGAGCCTGAAAAGGTTTGAAATATATGAAGAGCTTAAAAAGTGTTAAAAATATGAGGAGCATGAAACGGTCTGAAATATAGGAGGAGCATGAAGCGGTGTTGAAAAAAATTAAGAGCCTGAAAAGGTGTCAAAATTATGAAGAGCTTCAAAAGGTCTCAAAACTATGAAGAGCATGAAACGGTCTGAAAAATAGGAGGCTCATTAAACGGTGTTGAAAAATATGAAAAGCCTGAAAAAGTGTGAAAAATATGAAGAGCTTCAAAAGGTGTCAATAATATGAGGTGCATGAAAGAGTCTGAAAATTAGGAGGAGCATGAAACGGTGTTGAAAAACATGAAGAGCCTGAAAAAGTGTGAAAAATATGAAGAGCTTCAAAACGTGTCAAACATATGAGGAGCATGAAATGGTCTGAAAAATAGGAGGACCATGAAGCAGTGTTGAAAAACATGAAGAGCCTGAAAAGGTATGAGAAATATGAAGAGCTTCAAAACGTGTGAAATACATGAGGAGCATGAAACGGTCTGAAAAATAGTAGGAGCATGAAGCGGTGTTGAAAAACATGAAGAGCCTGAAAAGATGTGAAAAATATAAAGAGCTTCAAAAGGTGTCAAAAATATGTGGAGCATGAAACGGTCTAAAAAATAGGAGGAGCATGAAGCGTTGTTCAAAAACATGAAGAGCCTGAAAAGGTGTGAAAAATATGAAGAGCTTCAAAAGGTGTGAAAAATATGAGGTGCATGAAACGGTCTGAAAAATAGGAGGAGCATGAAGCTGTGTTGAAAAACATGAAGAGTCTGAAAAGGTGTGAAAAATATGAAGAGCTTCAAAAGGTGTGAAAAATATGAGGTGGATGATACGGTCTGCACAATAGGAGGAACATGAAACTATCTGAAAAATAGAGGAGCAAAAAGCGGTGTTAAACAACATGAAGAGCCTGAAAAGGTGTGAAATATCTGAAGAGCTTCAAAAGGTGTCAAATATATGAGGAGCATGAAACAGTCTGAAAAATAGGAGGAGCATGAAGCGGTGTTCAAAACATGAAACCCTGAAAAGGTGTGAAAAATATGAAAAGCTTCAAAAGGTTTCAAAAATATGAGGAGCATGAATCGGTCTGACAAATAGGAGGAGCATGAAGCGGTGTTCAAAAACATCAAGAGCCTGAAAAGGTGTGAAAAATATGAAGAGCTTCAAGGGTGTTAAAATTAGGAGGAGCATAAAACGGTCTGAAAAATAGGAGGAGCATGAAGAGTTGTTGAAAAACATGAAGAGCTGTAAAAGGTTTGAAATATATGAAGAGCTTCAAAGGTGTCAAAAATATGAGGAGAATCTAACGGTCTGAAAAATAGGAGGAGAATGAAGCAGTGTTGAAACACATGAAGAGCCTGAAAAACTGTGAAAAATCTGAAGAGCTTAATAAGGTGTCAAAATTATGAGGAGCATGAAACGGTCGGAAAAATAGGAGGAGCATGAAGCGGTCCTCAAAAACATGAAGAGCCTGAAAAGGTGTGAAAAATATGAAGAGCTTCAAAAGGGGTAAAACTTATGAGGAGCATGAAACAGTCTGAAAAAAAGGATGAGCATGAAACGGTTTTTTAAAAGATGAAGAGCATGAAAAGGTGTGAAAAATATGAAGAGCTTCAAAAAGTGTGAAATATAAGAGGAGCATGAAACGGTCTGAAAAATAGGAGGAGCAAGAAGCTGTGTTCAAAAACATGAGAGGCTGAAGAGGTGTGAAAAATATGAAGAGCTTCAAAAAGTGTGAAATACATGAGGAGCATGAAACGGTCTGAAAAATAGGAGGAGCATGAAGTGGTGTTCAAAAACATGAAGAGCCTGAAAAGGTGTGAAAAATATGAAGAGCTTGAAATGGTGTCAAAAATATGAGGAGCCTGAAACGGTCTGAAAAATAGGAGGAGCATGAAGCGGTGTTCAAAAATATGAAGAGCCTGAAAACTTGTGAAAAATATGAAGAGCTTCACAAGGTGTGAAAAATATGAACAGCTTCAAAAGGTGTCAAAAATGAGATGAGCATGAAGCAATCTGAAAAATAGGAGGAGCATGAAGCGGTGTTGAAAAACATGAAGAGCCTGGAAAGGTGTGAAAAATATGAAGAGCTTCAAATGGTGTGAAAAATATGAGGATCATGAAATGGTCTGAAAAATAGGAGGAGCATGAAGCGGTGTTCAAAAACATGAAAAAATATAAAAATAAATAAAAAAAAATATAAACAAAAAACATGAAGAGCCTGAAAACTTGTGAAAAATATGAAGAGCTTCCAAAGGTGTCAAGAATGAGATGAGCATGAAACGGTTTTAAAGGTATTAGGAGCATGAAGTGGTGTTCAACAACATGACGAGCCTGAAAAGGTGTGAAAAATATTAAGAGCTTCAAATGGTGTCAAAAATATGAGGAGAATGAAACGGTCAGAAAAATATGAGGAGCATGAAGCGGTGTTCAAAAAAAGAAGAGCCTGAAAAGGTGTGAAAAATATGAAGAGCTTCTAAAGGTGTCAAAAATATGAGGAGCATGAAACGGTCTGAAAAATACGAGGAGCATGAAACTGTGTTCAATAATATGAAGAGCCTGAAAAGGTGTGAAAAATATGAAGAGCTTCAAAAGGTGTCAAAAATATGAGGAGCATGTAACGGTCTGAAAAATAGGAGAAGCATGAAGTGGTGTTGAAAAACATGAAGAGCCTGAAAACGTGTGAAAAATATGAAGAGCTTCAAAGGTGTGAAAAATATGAAGAGCTTCAAAAGGTGTCAAAAATGAGATGAGCATGAAACGGTCTGAAAAAAAGGAGGAGCATGAAGTGGTGTTCAAAAAAATGAAGAGCCTGAAAAGGTGTGAAACATATGAAGAGCTTCAAAAGGTGTGAAAAATATGAAGAGCTTCAAAAGGTGTCAAAAATATGAGGAGCATGAAACGGTTTTAAAAATATTAGTAGCATGAAGTGGTATTCAACAACATGAAGAGCCTGAAAATGTGTGAAAAATATGAAGAGCTTCAAATGGTGTCAAAAATATGAGGAGCATGAAACGGTCTGAAAAATATGAGGAGCATGAAGCGGTGTTCAATAATAAGAAGAGCCTGAAAAGGTGTGAAAAATATGAAGAGCTTCAAATGGTATCAAAAATATGAGGAGCATGAAACGGTCTGAAAAATATGAGGAGCATGAAGGGGTGTTCAATAATAAGAAGAGCCTGAAAAGCTGTGAAATATATGAAGACCTTCAAAAGGTGTCAAAATATGAGGAGCATGAAATGGTCTGAAAATAGGAGAAGCATGAAGTGGTGTTGAAAAACATGAAGAGCCTGAAAACGTGTGAGAAATATGAAGAGCTTCAAAAGGTGTGAAAAATATGAAGAGCTTCAAAAGGTGTCAAAAATATGAGGAGCATGAAACGGTCTGAAAAATCGGAGGAGCATGAAGCGGTGTTGAAAAACATCAAGAGCCTGTAAAGGTGTGAAATATATGAAGAGCTTCAAAAGGTGTCAAAAATATGAGGAGCATGAAACGGTCTGAAAAATAGGAGGAGCATGAAGCAATGTTGAAAAACATGAGGAGCCTGTAAAGGTGTGAAATATATGAAGAGCTTCAAAAGGTGTCAAATATATGAGGAGCATGAAACCGTCTGAAAAATAGAATGAAAATGAAAAGGTTTTGAAAACGATGAATGGCATGAAAAGGTGTGAAAAATATGAAGAGCTTCAAAGGGTGTCAAAAATATGAGAAGCATGAAACGGTATGAAAAATAAGAGGAGCATGAAGCGGTGTTGAAAAACATGAAGAGACTGAAAAGGTGTGAAGAATCTGACGAGCTTCAAAAGGTGTCAAAAATATGAGGAGCATGAAACAGTCTGAAAAATGGTAGGAGTATGAAACTGTGTTCAAAAACATGAAGAGCCTGAAAAGGAGTGCAAATATGAAGAGCTTCAAAAGGTGTAAAATATATGAGGAGCATGAAACGGTCTGAAAAATAGGAGGAGCATGAAGCAGTGGTCAAAACTATGAAGAGCCTGAAAAGCTGTGAATAATATGAAGAGCTTTAAAAGGTGTCAAACATATGAGGAGCATGAAACAGTCTGAAAAATAGGATGAGCATGAAACGGTTTTCTAAAAGAAGTAGGGCATGAAAAGGTGTGAAAAATATGAAGAGCTTCAAAAGGTGTCAAAAATATGAGAAGCCTGAAACAGCCTGAAAAATTGGATAAGCATGAAACGGTTTTGAAAAAGATGAATAGAATGAAAAGGTGTGAAAATTATGAAGAGCTTCAAAAAGTGTCAAAAATATGAGAAGCATGAAATGACCGAAAAATAGGAGGAGCATGAAGAGGTGTTGATAAAAATGAAGAGCCTGAAAAGGTGTGAAATATATGAAGAGCTTCAAAGGTGTCAAAAAGATGAGAACAATGAAACTGTCTGAAAAATAGGAGGAGCATGAAGCGGTGGTCAAAAACATGAAGAGCCTGAAAACGTGTGAAAAATATGAAGAGCTTCAAAAGGTGTCAAAAATATGACGAGCATGAAACAATCTGAAAAATAGGAGGAGCATGATGCATTGTTGTAAAACATGAAGAGCCTGAAAAGGTGTGAAAAATATGAAGAGCTTCAAAAGGTGTGAAAAATATGAGGAGCAGGAAAAAGTCTGAAAATTAGGAGGATCATGAAACGGTGTTGAAAACATGAAGAGCCTGAAAAGTTGTGTAATATATGAAGAGCTTCAAAAGATGTGAAAAATATGAGGAGAATGATACGGGCTGAAAAGAAGGAGGAGCATGAAGCGGTGTTGAAAAACATGAACAGCCTGAAAAGGTGTGAAAAACATGAAGAGCTTCAAAAGGTGTCAAAAATATGAGGAGCATGAAACGGCCAGAAAAATAGGAGGAGCAAGAAGCAGTGTTGAAAAACATGAAGAGCCTGAAAAGGTTTGAAAAACATGAAGAGTCTGAAAAGGTGTAAAATATATGAATAGCTTCAAAAAGTGTCAAATATGTTAGGAGCATGAAGCGGTGTTGAAAAACATGAAGAGCCTGAAAATGTGTGAAATATATGAAGAGCTTAAAAAGGCGGGAAATATATGAGGAACCTGAAACGCTCTGAGAAACAGGAGGAGAATGAATCGGTTTTGAAAAATATGAAGCGCCTGAAAAGGTGGGAAAAATATGAGGAGCATGATACGGTCTGAAAAATAGGTGGAGCATGAAGCGTTGTTCACATGAAGAGCCTGAAAAGTTGTGAAAAACATGAAGTGTCTGAAAAGGTGTGAAATATATGAAGAGCTACAAAAGGTTTGAAAAATATGAGGAGCATGATACGGTCTGAAAAATAGGAGGAGCAAGAAGCAGTGTTGAAAAACATGAAGAGCCTGAAAAGGTTTGAAAAACATGAAGAGTCTGAAAATGTGTGAAATATATGAATAGCTTCAAAAGGTGTCAAATATGTTAGGAGCATGAAGCGGTGTTGAAAAACATGAAGAGCCTGAAAATGTGTGAAATATATGAAGAGCTTCAAAAGGTGTCAAAAAAGTTAGGAGTATGGAACGTTCTGAAAAATAGGAGGAGCATGAAGCGCTGTTGAAAAGCATGAAGAGCCTGAAAAGTTGTGAAATATATGAAGAGCTTCAAAAGGTGTGAAAAATATGAGGAGCATGAAACGGTCTGAAAAATAGGAGGAGCATCAATTGGTGTTGAAGAACATGAAGATCCTGAAAAGTTGTGAAAAATATGAAGAGCTTCAAAAGGTGTCAAAATTATGAGGAGCATGAAACGGTCTGAAAAATAGGAGGAGCAAGAAGCGGTGTTGAAATACTTGAAGAGCCTGAAAAGGTGTGAAAAATATGAAGAGCCTGAAAAGAGTGAAATATATGAAGAGCTTCAAAAGGTGTCAAAAATATGAGGAGATTGAAACGATCTGAAAAATAGGTGGGTCATGAAGCGGTGTTGAAAAACTTGAAGATCCTGAAACGGTGTTAAAAATATTAGGAGCATGAAACGGTCTGAAAAATAGCTGGAGCATGAAGCGGTGCTGAAAAACATGACGAGACTGAAAAAGTGTGAAATATATGAAGAGCTTCAAAAGGTGTTAAAATTTGAGGAGCATGATACGGTCTGAAAGATAGGAGGAGCATGAAGCGTTGTTGAAAAACATGAAGAGCCTGAAAAGGTGTTAAAAATATTAGGAGCATGAAACGGTTTGAAAAATAGCTGGAGCATGAAGTGGTGTTCAAAAACTTGAAGAGCCTGAAAAGGTGTTAACAATATTAGGAGCCTGAAACGGTCTGAAAAATAGGAGCCACATAAAGCGGTGTTGAAAAACTTGAAAAGCCTGAAAAGGTGTGAAAAACATGAAGAGCTTCAAAAAGTGTCAAAAATATGAGGAGCATGAAACGGTCTGAAAAATAGGAGGAGCATGAAACGGTGTTGAAAAACATGAAGAGCCTGAAAAGAGTGAAATATATTAAGAGCTTCAAAAGGTGTCAAAAATATGAGGAACATGAAACGGTCTGAAAAATAGGAGGAGCATGAAGCGGGGTTGAAAAACATGAAGAGCCTGAAAAGTTGTGAAAAACATGAAGAGTCTGAAAAGGTGTGAAATATATGAAGAGCTACAAAAGGTTTGAAAAATATGAGGAGCATGATACGGTCTGAAAAATAGGAGGAGCAAGAAGCAGTGTTGAAAAACATGAAGAGCCTGAAAAGGTTTGAAAAACATGAAGAGTCTGAAAAGGTGTGAAATATATGAATAGCTTCAAAAGGTGTCAAATATGTTAGGAGCATGAAGCGGTGTTCAAAAATATGAAGAGCCTGAAAATGTGTGAAATATATGAAGAGCTTCAAAAGGTGTCAAAAAAGTTAGGAGTATGGAACGTTCTGAAAAATAGGAGGAGCATGAAGCGCTGTTGAAAAGCATGAAGAGCCTGAAAAGTTGTGAAATATATGAAGAGCTTCAAAAGGTGTGAAAAATATGAGGAGCATGAAACGGTCTGAAAAATAGGAGGAGCATCAATTGGTGTTGAAGAACATGAAGATCCTGAAAAGTTGTGAAAAATATGAAGAGCTTCAAAAGGTGTCAAAATTATGAGGAGCATGAAACGGTCTGAAAAATAGGAGGAGCAAGAAGCGGTGTTGAAATACTTGAAGAGCCTGAAAAGGTGTGAAAAATATGAAGAGCCTGAAAAGAGTGAAATATATGAAGAGCTTCAAAAGGTGTCAAAAATATGAGGAGATTGAAACGATCTGAAAAATAGGTGGGTCATGAAGCGGTGTTGAAAAACTTGAAGATCCTGAAACGGTGTTAAAAATATTAGGAGCATGAAACGGTCTGAAAAATAGCTGGAGCATGAAGCGGTGCTGAAAAACATGACGAGACTGAAAAAGTGTGAAATATATGAAGAGCTTCAAAAGGTGTTAAAATTTGAGGAGCATGATACGGTCTGAAAGATAGGAGGAGCATGAAGCGTTGTTGAAAAACATGAAGAGCCTGAAAAGGTGTTAAAAATATTAGGAGCATGAAACGGTTTGAAAAATAGCTGGAGCATGAAGTGGTGTTCAAAAACTTGAAGAGCCTGAAAAGGTGTTAACAATATTAGGAGCCTGAAACGGTCTGAAAAATAGGAGCCACATAAAGCGGAGTTGAAAAACTTGAAAAGCCTGAAAAGGTGTGAAAAACATGAAGAGCTTCAAAAAGTGTCAAAAATATGAGGAGCATGAAACGGTCTGAAAAATAGGAGGAGCATGAAACGGTGTTGAAAAACATGAAGAGTCTGAAAAGAGTGAAATATATTAAGAGCTTCAAAAGGTGTCAAAAATATGAGGAACATGAAACGGTCTGAAAAATAGGAGGAGCATGAAGCGGGGTTGAAAAACATGAAGAGCCTGAAAAGTTGTGTAATATATGAAGAGCTTCAAAAGATGTGAAAAATATGAGGAGAATGATACGGGCAGAAAAGAAGGAGGAGCATGAAGCGGTGTTGAAAAACATGAACAGCCTGAAAAGGTGTGAAAAACATGAAGAGCTTCAAAAGGTGTCAAAAATATGAGGAGAATGAAACGGCCAGAAAAATAGGAGGAGCATGAAGCGGTGTTCAGAAATATGAAGCGCCTGAAAAGGTGGGAAAAATATGAGGAGCATGATATGTTCTGAAAAATAGTTGGAGCATGAAGCGGTGTTCACATTAAGAGCCTGAAAAGGTGTGAAAAATATGAAGAGCTTAAAAAAGTGTCAAAAATATGAGGAGCATGAAACGGTGTTGAAAAACATGAAGAGCCTGAAAAGAGTGAAATAAATGAAGAGCTTCAAAACGTGTCAAAAATATGAGGAGCATGAAACAGTCTGAAAAATAGGTGGAGCATGAAGCGGTGATGAAAAACATGAAGAGCCTGAAAAAGTGTGAAATACATGAAGAGCTTCAAAGGTGTTAAAATTTGAGGAGCATGATACGGTCTGAAAAATAGGAGGAGCAAGAAGCAGTGTTAAAAAACATGAAGAGCCTGAAAAGGTTTGAAAAACATGAAGAGTCTGAAAAGGTGTGAAATATATGAAGAGCTTCAAAAGGTGTCAAAAATGTTAGGAGCATGAAGTGGTGTTGAAAAACATGAAGAGCCTGAAAAGGTGTGAAATATATGAAGAGCTTCAAAATGTATCAAAAATATGAGGAGCATGAAACGGTCGGAAAAATTGGAGAAGCATGAAGCGGTGTTGAAAAACATGAAGAGCCTGAAAAGGTGTGAAATATATGAAGAGCTTCAAAAGGTGTCAACAAAGTTAGTAGTATGGAACGTTCTGAAAAATAGGAGGAGCATGAAGCGCTGTTTAAAAGCATGAAGAGCCTGAAAAGTTGTGAAATATATGAAGAGCTTCAAAAGGTATCAAAAATATGAGGAGCATGAAACGGTCTGAAAATTTGGAGGAGCATGAAGCGGTCTTGAAAGACATGAATACCCTGACATGGTGTCAAAAATATTAAGAGCTTCAAAAGATGTCAAAAATATGAGGAGCATGAAACAGTCTGAAAAACTCGAGGACCATGAATCGGTCTTGAAAGACATTAATTCCCTGAAAAAGTGTGAAAAACATGAAGAGCTTCAAAAGGTGTCAAAAATATGAGGAGCCTGAAACGGTCTGAAAAATAGTAGGATGATGAAGCTATGTTGAAAAATATGAAGAGCCTGAAAAGGTGTGAAAAATATGAAGAGCTTCAAAAGGTGTCAAAATATGAGGAGCATGAAACGGTCTGAAAAAAAGGAGGAGCTGAAACGGTGTGCAAAAACATGAAGAGCCTGAAAAGGTGTGAAAAACATGAAGAGCTTCAAAAGGTGTTCAATAAAAAGAGGAACATGAAACGGTCTGAAAAATAGGAGGAGCATGAAGCGGGGTTGAAAAACATGAAGAGCCTGAAAAGTTGTGTAATATATGAAGAGCTTCAAAAGATATGAAAAATATGAGGAGAATGATACGGGCTGAAAAGCAGGAGGAGCATGAAGCGGTGTTGAAAAACATGAACAGCCTGAAAAGGTGTGAAAAACATGAAGAGCTTCAAAAGGTGTCAAAAATATGAGGAGCATGAAACGGCCAGAAAAATAGGAGGAGCATGAAGCGGTGTTCAGAAATATGAAGCACCTGAAAAGGTGGGAAAAATATGAGGAGCATGATACGGTCTGAAAAATACGTGGAGCATGAAGCGGTGTTCAAAAACATGAAGAGCCTGAAAAGGTGTGAAAAATATGAAGAGCTATAAAAGTGTCAAAAATATGAGGATCATGAAACGGTGTTGAAAAACATGAAGAGCCTGAAAAGAGTGAAATAAATGAAGTGCTTCAAAAGGTGTCAAAAATATGAGGAGCATGAAACGGTCTGAAAAATAGGTGGAGCATGAAGGGTGATGAAAAACATGAAGAGCCTGAAAAAGTGTGAAATACATGAAGAGCTTCAAAGGTGTTAAAATTTGAGGAGCATGATACGGTCTGAAAAATAGGAGGAGCATGAAGCGGTGTTGAAAAACATGAAGACTCTGAAAAGGTGTGAAAAATATGAAGAGCTTCAAAACGTGTCAAAAATATGAGGAGCATGAAACGGTCTGAAAAATAGGAGGAGCATGAAGAGGTGTTCAAAAACATGAAGAGCCTGAAAAGGTGTGAAACATATGAAGAGTTTCAAAATTCGTCAAAAATATGAGGAGCATGAAACGGTCTGAAAAATAGAGGGAACATGAAGCGGTGTTGAAATATTTGAAGAGCCTGAAAAGGTGTGAAAAATATGAAGAGCCTGAAAAGAGTGAAATATATGAAGAGCTTCAAAAGGTGTCAAAAATATGAGGAGCATGAAACGATCTGAAAAATAGGTGGGTCATGAAGCGGTGTTGAAAAACTTGAAGAATCTGAAAAGGTGTTAAAAATATTAGGAGCATGAAACGGTCTGAAAAATAGCTGGAGCATGAAGCGGTGCTGAAAAACATGACAAGACTGAAAAAGTGTGAAATATATGAAGAGCTTCAAAAGGTGTCAAAAATATGAGGAGAATGAAACGGTGTTGAAAAACATGAAGAGCCTGAAAATGTGTGAAAAATATGAGGAGCATGAAAAGGCCTGAAAAATAGGAGGAGCATGTATCCGTGTTGAAAACTTGAAGAGCCTGAAAAGGTATGAAAATTATGAAGCGCCTGAAAAGGTGGGAAAAATATGAGGAGCATGAAACGGTCTGAAGAATAGGAGGAGCATCAAACGGTGTTCAAAAACATGAAGAGCATGAAAAGCTGTGAAAAATATGAAGAGCTTCAAAACGTGTCAAAAATATGAGGAGCATGAAGCGATCTGAAAAATAGGAGGAGTATGAAACGGTGTTGAAAACATGAAGAGCCTGTAAATGTGTGAAATATATGAACCGCTTCAGAAGGTGTGAAAAATATGAGGAGCATGAAACGGTCTGAAAAACAAGAGGAGCATGAAGCAGTGTTGAAAAACATGAAGAGCCTGAAAAGGTGTCAAAAATATGAAGAGCTTCAAAAAGTGTCAAAAATATGAGGAGCATGAAACGGTCTGAAAATTAGGAGGAGCATGAAGAGGTGTTCAAAAACATGAAGAGCCTGAAAAGGTGTGAAACATATGAAGAGTTTCAAAATTTGTCAAAAATATGAGGAGCATGAAACGGTCTGAAAAATAGAGGGAACATGAAATGGTGTTGAAATACTTGAAGAGCCTGAAAAGGTGTTAGCAATATTAGGAGCATGAAACGGTCTGAAAAATAGGTGGAGCATGTAGCGGTGCTGAAAAACATGACGAGACTGAAAAAGTGTGAAATATATGAAGAGCTTCAAAAGGTGTTAAAATTTGAGCAGCATGATACGGTCTGAAAGATAGGAGGATCATGAAGCGGTGTTGAAAAACATGAAGAGCCTGAAAAGGTGTTAAAAATATTAGGAGCATGAAACGGTTTGAAAAATAGGTGGAGCATGAAGTTGTGTTGAAAAACTTGAAGAGCCTGAAAAGGTGTTAGCAATATTAGGAGCCTGAAACGGTCTGAAAAATAGGAGGAGCATGAAGCGGTGTTGAAAAACATGAACAACCTGAAAAGGTGTGAAAAACATGAAGAGCTTCAAAAGTGTCAAAAATATGAGGAGCATGAAACGGCCAGAAAAATAGGAGGAGCATGAAGCGGTGTTGAAAAACTTGAAGAGCCTTAAAAGGTGTTAACAATATTAGGAACCTGAAACGGTCTGAAAAATAGGAGGCGCATAAAGCGGTGTTGAAAAACTTGAAAAGCCTGAAAAGGTGTGAAAAACATGAAGAGCTTCAAGAAGTGTCAAAAATATGAGGAGCATGAAACGGTCTGAAAAATAGGAGGAGCATGAAGCGGGGTTGAAAAACATGAAGAGACTGAAAAGTTGTGTAATATATGAAGAGCTTCAAAAGATGTGAAAAATATGAGGAGAATGATACGGGCTTAAAAGAAGGAGGAGCATGAAGCGGTGTTGAAAAACATGAACAGCCTGAAACGGTGTGAAAAACATGAAGAGCTTCAAAAGGTGTCAAAAATATGAGGAGCATGAAACGGCCAGAAAAATAGGAGGAGCATGAAGCGGTGTTCAGAAATATGAAGGGCCTGAAAAGGTGGGAAAAATATGAGGAGCATGATACGGTGTGAAAAATAGGTGGAGCATGAAGCGGTGTTCACATGAAGAGCCTGAAAAGGTGTGAAAAATATGAAGAGCTTAAAAAAGTGTCAAAAATATGAGGAGCATGAAACGGTGTTGAAAAACATGAAGAGCCTGAAAAGAGTGAAATAAATGAAGAGCTTCAAAGGTGTCGAAAATATGAGGAGCATGAAACGGTCTTAAAACTAGGTGGAGCATGAAGGGTGATGAAAAACATGAAGAGCCTGAAAAAGTGTGAAATACATGAAGAGCTTCAAAGGTGTTAAAATTTGAGGAGCATGATACGGTCTGAAATATAGGAGGAACATGAAACGGTGTTGAAAAACATGAAGATTCTGAAAAGGTGTGAAAAATATGAAGAGCTTCAAACAGTGTCAAAAATATGAGGAGCATGAAACGGTCTGAAAAATAGGAGGAGCATGAAGAGGTGTTCAAAAACATGAAGAGCCTGAAAAGGTGTGAAAAATATGAAGAGTTTCAAAATTTGTCAAAAATATGAGGAGCATGAAACGGTATGAAAAATAGAGGGAACATGAAGCGGGGTTGAAAAACATGAAGAGCCTGAAAAGTTGTGTAATATATGAAGAGCTTCAAAAGATGTGAAAAATATGAGGAGAATGATACGGGCTGAAAAAAAGGAGGAGCATGAAGCGGTGTTGAAAAACATGAACAGCCTGAAAAGGTGTGAAAAACATGAAGAGCTTCAAAAGGTGTCAAAAATATGAGGAGCATGAAACGGCCTGAAAAATAGGAGGAGCATGAAGCGGTGTTCGAAAATATGAAGAGCCTGAAAAGGTGGGGAAAATATGAGGAGCATGATACGGTCTGAAAAATAGGTGGAGCATGAAGCGGTGTTCAAAAACATGAAGAGCCTGACAGGTGTGAAAAATATGAAGAGCTTCAAAGTGTGTGAAAAATATGAGGAGCATGAAACGGTCTGAAAAAAAAGGAGAAGCATGAAGCGGTGTTCAAAAACATGAAGAGCCTGAAAAAGTGTGAAAAACATGAAGAGCTTCAAAAAGTGTCAAAAATATGAGGTGTATGAAACGGTCTTAAAAATAGAAGGAGCATGAAAAGGTGTTCAAAAATATCTAGAGCCTGAAAAGGTGTGAAAAATATGAAGAGCTTCAAAAAGTTTCAAAAATATGAGGAGCATGAAACGGTCTGAAAAATAGGAGGAGCAAGAAGCGGTGTTGAAAAACATGAAGAGTCTGAAAAGGTGTGAAAAATATAAAGAGTTTCAAAATGTTTCAAAAATATGAAGAGCATGAAACAGTCTGACAAATAGGAGGTGCATGAAGCGGTGTTCAAAAACAAGAATTGCCTGAAAAGGTGTGAAAATTATGAAGAGATTCAAAAGTTGTCTAATATTTGTGGAGCATGAAACGGTCTGAAAAATAGGAGGAGCATGAAGCGGTGTTGAAAAACATGAAGAGCCTGAAAAGTTGTGAAATATATGAAGAGCTTCAAAAGGTGTCAAAAATTTCAGGAGCATGAAACGGTCTGAAAAATTGGAGGAGCATGAAGCGGTGTTGAAAAATATGAAGATCCTGAAAAGGTGTGAAATATATGATGAGCTTAAAAAGGCGTGAAATATATAAGGAACCTGAAACGCTCTGAGAAACAGGAGGAGAATGAAGCGGTATTGAAAAATATGAAGAGCCTGAAAAGGTGTTGACAATATTAGGAGCCTGAAACAGTCTGATAAATAGGAGGCGCATGAAGCGGTGTTGAAGAACTTGAAAAGCCTGAAAAGGTGTGAAAAACATGAAGAGCTTCAAAAAGTGTCAAAAATATGAGGAGCATGAAACGGTCTGAACAATAGGAGGAGCATGAAGCGGTCTTGAAAGACATGAATACCCTGAAATGGTGTCAAAAATATGAAGAGCTTCAAAAGATGTCAAAAATATGAGGAGCATGAAACAGTCTGAAAAACTGGAGGACAATGAATCAGTCTTGAAAGACATTAATTCCCTGAAAAAGTGTGAAAAATATGAAGAGCTTCAAATGGTGTCAAAAATATGAGGAGCATGAAACGGTCTGAAAAAAAGGAGGAGAATGAAACGGTGTGCAAAAACATGAAGAGCCTGAAAAGGTGTGAAAAATATGAAGAGCTTCAAAACGTGTCAAAAATATGAGAAGCATGAAAAATTCTGAAAAATAGGAGGAGCATGAAACGGTGTTGAAAAACATGAAGAGCCTGAAAAGGTGTGAAAAATATGAAGAGCTTCAAAAGGTGTCAAAAAAATGAGGAGCATGACACTCTGAAAAATAGGAGGAGCATGAAACAGTATTCAAAAACATGAAGAGCCTGAAAAGACGTGAAAAATATGAAGAGCTTCAAAAGGTGTCAAAAAATGAGGAGCATGAAACAGTCTGATAAATAGGAGGAGCAAGAAGCGGTGTTGAAAAACCTGAAGAGACTGAAACGGTGTGAAATATATGAAGAGCTTCAAAAGGTGTCAAAAATATGAGGAGCATGAAACAATTTGAAAAATAGGAGGAGCATGAAGCGGTGTTCAAAAACAAGAATTGCCTGAAAAGGTGTGAAAAATATGAAGAGATTCAAAAAGTGTCTAATATTTGAGGAGCATGAAACGGTCTGAAAAATAGGAGGAGCAAGAAGCGGTGTTGAAAAACCTGAAGAGACTGAAACGGTGTGAAATATATGAAGAGCTTCAAAAGGTGTCAAAAATTTTAGGAGCATGAAACGTTCTGAAAAATTGGAGGAGCATGAAGCGGTGTTGAAAAATATGAAGAGCCTGAAAAGTGTGAAATATATGAAGAGCTTAAAAAGGCGGGAAATATATGAGGAACCAGAAACGCTCTGAGAAACAGGAGGAGAATGAATTGGTGTTGAAACATATGAAGAGCCTGAAAAGGTGTGAAATATATGACGAGCTTAAAAAGGCGTTAAATATATGAGGAACCTGAAACTCTCTGAGAAACAGGAGGAAAATGAAGCGGTGTTGCAGAATATGAAGAGCCTGGAAAGGTGTTAACAATATTAGGAGCCTGAAACGTTCTGAAAAATAGGAGGCGCATGAAGCGGTGTTGAAAAACTTGAAAAGCCTGAAAAGGTGTGAAAAACATGAAGAGCTTCAAAAAGTGTCAAAAATATGAGGAGCATGAAACGGTCTGAAAAATAGGAGGAGCATGAAACGGTGTTGAAAAACATGAAGAGCCTGAAAAGAGTGAAATATATGAAGAGCTTCAAAAGGTGCCAAAAATATGAGGAACATGAAACGTTCTGAAAAATAGGAGGAGAATGAAGCGGGGTTGAAAAACATGAAGAGCCTGAAAAGTTGTGTAATATATGAAGAGCTTCAAAAGATGTGAAAAATATGAGGAGAATGATACGGGCTGAAAAAAAGGAGGAGCATGAAGCGGTGTTGAAAAACATGAACAGCCTGAAAAGGTGTGAAAAACATGAAGAGCTTCAAAAGGTGTCAAAAATATGAGGAGCATGAAACGGCCTGAAAAATAGGAGGAGCATGAAGCGGTGTTCGAAAATATGAAGAGCCTGAAAAGGTGGGGAAAATATGAGGAGCATGATACGGTCTGAAAAATAGGTGGAGCATGAAGCGGTGTTCAAAAACATGAAGAGCCTGACAGGTGTGAAAAATATGAAGAGCTTCAAAGAGTGTGAAAAATATGAAGAGCATGAAACGGTCTGAAAAAAAGGAGAAGCATGAAGCGGTGTTCAAAAACATGAGACCTGAAAATGTGTGAAATATATGAAGAGCTTCAAAAGGTGTCAAAAATTTTAGGAGCATAAAACGGTCTGAAAAATTGGACGAGCATGAAGCGGTGTTGAAAAAGATGAAGAGCCTGAAAAGGAGTGAAAAATATGAAGAGTTCAAAAGGTGTGAAAAATATGAGGAGAATGAATCGGTCTGAAAAATAGAAGTAGCATGAAGCGGTGCTGAAAAACATGACGAGACTGAAAAGGTGTTAAAAATATTAGGAGCATGAAACGGTTTGAAAAATAGGTGGATCATGAAGCGGTGTTGAAAAACATGAAGAGACTGAAAAGGTGTGAAATATATGAAGAGCTTCAAAAGTTGTCAAAAAAGTTAGGAGTATGGAACGTTCTGAAAAATAGGAGGAGCATGAAGCGCTGTTGAAAAGCATGAAGAGCCTGAAAGGTTGTGAAATATATGAAGAGTTTCAAAAGGTGTCAAAAATATGAGGAGCATGAAAAGGTCTGAAAATTTGCAGGAGCATGAAGCGGTCTTGAAAGACATGAATACCCTGACATGGTGTCAAAAATATGAAGAGCTTCAAAAGATGTCAAAAATATGAGGAGAATGAAACAGTCTGAAAAACTGGAGGACCATGAATCGGTCTTGAAAGACATTAATTCCCTGAAAAAGTGTGAAAAACATGAAGAGCTTCAAAAAGTGTCAAAAATATGAGGAGCCTGAAACGGTCTGAAAAATAGTAGGATGATGAAGCTGTGTTGAAAAATATGAAGAGCGTGAGAAGGTGTGAAAAATATGAAGAGCTTCAAAAGGTGTCAAAATATGAGGAGCATGAAACGGTCTGAAAAATGGGAGGAGCATGAAGCTTTGTTGAAAAACATGAAGAGCCTGAAAAGGTGTGAAAAATATGAAGAGATTCAAAAGGTGTCAAAAAAATGAGGAGCATGACAGTCTGAAAAATAGGAGGAGCATGAAGCGGTGTGGAAAAACATGAAGAGCCTGAAAAGGTGTGAAAATTATGAAGAGCTTCAAAAGGTGTCAAAAATTTGAAGAGAATGAAACAGTCTGATAAATAGGAGCAGCATGAAGCGGTGTTGAAAAACATGAAGAGCCTGAAAAGGTGTTAAAAATATTAGGAGCATGAAACGGTCTTAAAAATAGGTGGAGCATGAAGCGGTTGTGAAAAACATGAAGAGCCTGAAAAGGTGTGAAATATATGAAGAGCTTCAAAACGTGTAAAAATATGAGGAGAATGAAACGGTATTCAAAAATATGAAGAGCCTGAAAAGATGTGAAAAATATGAAGAGCTACAAAAGGTGTCAAAAAGATGAGGAGCATGAAACGGTCTGAAAAATAGGAGGAGCATCAAATGGTGTTGAAGAACATGAAGATCCTGAAAAGTTGTGAAAAATATGAAGAGCGTCAAAAGGTGTCAAAATTATGAGGAGCATGAAACGGTCTGAAAAATAGGAGGAGCTAGAAGCGGTGTTGAAAAACCTGAAGAGCCTGAAAAGAGTGAAATATATGAAGAGCTTAAAAAGGTGTCAAAAATATGAGGAGCATGAAAGGATCTGAAAAATAGGAGGAGCATGAAACGGTGTTGAAAAACATGAAGAGCCTGAAAAGGTGTGAAATATATGAAGAGCTTAAAAAGTTGTGAAATATATAAGGAACCTGAAACGCTCTGAAAAACAGGAGGAGAATGAAGCGGTGTTGAAAAATATGAAGAGACTGAAAAGCTGTTAACAATATTAGGAGCCTGAAACGGTCTGAAAAATAGGAGGCGCATGAAGCAGTGTTGAAAAACTTGAAAAGCCTGAAAAGGTGTGAAAAACATGAAGAGCTTCAAAAAGTGTCAAAAATATGAGGAGTATGAAACGGTCTGAAAAATAGGAGGAGCATGAAACGGTGTTGAAAAGCATGAAGAGCCTGAAACGGTGTGAAATATATGAAGAGCTTCAAAAGGTGTCAAAAAATTTAGGAGCATGAAACGCTCTGAAACATAGGAGGAGCATGAAGCGGTGTTGAAAGACATGAAGACCCTGAAAAGGTGTGAAAAATATGAAGAGTTCAAAAGGTGTGAAAAATATGAGGAGAATGAAACGGTCTGAAAAATAGAAGTAGCATGATGCGGTGTTGAAAAACATGAAGAGACTGAAAATTTGTGAAATATATGAAGAGCTTCAAAAGGTGTTAAAAATATGAGGAGCATGAAACGATCTGAAAAATAGGAGCAGCATGAAGCGGTGTTGAAAAACATGAACAACCTGAAAAGGTGTGAAAAATATGAGGAGCAGGAAACGGTCTGAAAGATAGGAGGAGCATGAAGTGGTGATGAAAAACATGAAGCGCCTGTAAATGTGTGAAGTATATGAAGAGCTTCAAAATGTGTGAAAAATATGAGGAGCATGAAACGGCATGAAAAATAGCAGGAGCATGAAGCTGAGTTGAAAAACATGAGGGGCCAGAAAATTGTGAAATATATGAAGAGCTTCAAAAGGTGTCAAAAATATGAGGAGAATGAAACAGTCTGAAAAATAGAATGAGAAAGAAACTGTTTTGAAAAAGATGAAGCGCATGAAAAGCTGTGGAAAATATGAAGAGCTTCAAAAGTTGTCAAAAATATGAGAAGCATGTAACGGTCTGAAAAATAGGAAAAGCATGAAATGTTGTTTAAAAATATGAAGAGCCTGAAAAGGTGTGAAATATATGAAGAGCTTCAAAAGTTGTCAAAAATATGAAGAGCATGAAACGGTCTCAAAAATAGGAGGAGCATGAAGTGGTGTTGAAAAACAAGAAGACCTGAAAAGGTGTGAAAAATATGAAGAGCTTCAAAAGTTGTCAAAAATATGAGGAGTATATAACGGTCTGAAAAATAGGAGGAGCACGAAGCGGTGTTGAAAAACTTGAAGAGCCTGAAAAGGTGTGAAAAATTTGAAGAGACTCAAAAAGTGTCAAAAATATGAGGAGCATGAAACGGTGTTGAAAAACATGAAGAGCCGGAAAAGAGTGAAATAAATGAAGAGCTTCAAAAGGTGTCAAAAATATGAGGAGCATGAAACGGTCTGAAAAATAGGAGGAGCACGAAGCGGTGTTGAAAAACATGAAGCGCCTGAAAATGTGTGAAAAATATGAAAAGCTTCAAAAGGTGTCAAATATATGAAGAGCATGAAACCTTCTGAAAAATTGGAGGAGCATGAAGCTGTGTTGAAAAACATGAAGAGCCTGAAAAGGTGTGAAAAATATGAAGAGCTTCAAAAGGTGTGAAAAATATGCAGAGGATGAAACGGTCTGAAATATAGATGGAGCATGAAGCGGTGTTGGAAAATATGAAGACCCCGAAAAAGTGTGAAATATATGAAGAGCTTCAAAAGGTGTGAAAAATATGAGGAGCATGAAACGGTCTGAAAAATGGGAGGAGCATGAAGCTTTGTTGAAAAACATGAAGAGCCTGAAAAGGTGTGAAAAATATGAAGAGATTCAGAAGGTGTGAAAAATAAGCAGAGCATGAAACGGTCTGAAATATAGATGGAGCATGAAGCGGTGTTGGAAAATATGAAGACCCTGAAAAGGTGTGAAAAATATGAAGAGCTTCAAAAGGTGTCAAATTTATGAGGAGCATGAAACGGTCTGAAAAGTAGGAGGAGCAAGAAGTGGTGTTGAAAAACCTGAAGAGCCTGAAAAGGTGTGAAAAATATGAAGAGCTTCAAAAGGTGTCAATAATAGGAGGTGCATGAAACAGTGAAAAATAGGAGGAGCATGAAACGGTCTGAAAAATAGAAGGAGCATGAAGCGGTGTTGAAAAACATGAAGAGCCTGAGAATGTTTGACAAATATGAAGAGCTTCAATAGGTGTCATAAATATGAGAAGCATGAAACGGTCTCAGAAATAGGAGGAGAATGAAGCGGTGTTCAAAAACATGGAGAGCCTGAAAAGGTATGAAAAATATGAAGAGCTTCAAAAGGTTTCAAAAATATGAGGAGCATGTAACGGTCTGAAAAATAGGAGGAGCATGAAACGGTGTTCCAAAACATAAAGAGCCTGGAAAGGTGTGAAGAATATGAAGAGCCTCAAAACGTGTCAAAAATATGCGGAGCATGAAACGGTCTGAAAAATAGGAGCAGCATGAAATGGTGTTCAAAAACTAGAAGAGCCTGACAAGGTGTGAAAAATATGAAGAGCTTCAAAAGGTGTCAAAAATATGAGGAGCAAGAAACGGTCTGAAAAATAGGAGGAGCATGAAGCGGTGTTCAAAAACATGAAAAGCCTGAAAAAGTGTGAAATATATGAAAAGCTTCAAAAGATGTCAAAAGTATGAGGAGCATGAAACGCTCTGCAAATAGGAGGAGGATGAAACCGTGTTGAAAAACATGAAGAGCATGAAAAGGTGTGAAAAATATGAAGAGCTTCAAAAGGTGTCAAAAATCTGAGGAGCATGAAACGGTCTGAAAAATAGGAGGAGCACGAATCGGTGTTCAAAAACATGAAGAGCCTGAAAAGGTGTGAAAAATATGAAGAGCTTCAAAAGGTGTCAAAAATATGAGGAGCTTGAAAAGGTGTTCAAAATCATGAAGAGCATGAAAATGTGTGAAAAATAAGAAGAGTTTCAAATGGTGTCAAAAATATGAGGAGCATGAAACTGTCTGAAAAATAAAAGGAGCATGAAATGGTGTTCAAAAACATGAAGAGACTGAAAAAATGTGAAAATTATTAAGAGCTGCAAAAGGTGTGAAAAATATGAAGAGCTTCAAAAGGTGTGAAAAATATGAGGAGCATGAAACGATCTGAAAAATAGGAGGAGAATGAAACTGTGTTGAAAAACATGAAGAGCCTGAAAAGGTGTGAAATGTATGTATAGGTTCAGAACGTGTCAAAAATATGAGGAGCATGAAACGATCTGAAAAATAGGAGAAGATTGAAGCGGTGTTGAAAAACATGAAGAGCCTGAAAATGTGTATAAAATATGAAGAGCGTCAAAAGGTGTCAAAAATATGAGGAGCATGAAACGGTCTGAAAAATAGGAGGAGCATGAAAAGGTGTTCAAAAACATGAAGCTCCTGAAAATGTGTGAAAAATATGAAGAGCTTCAAAAGGTGTGAAAAATATGAGGAGAATGAAGTGGTGTTCAAAAACATGAAGAGATTGAAAAGGTATGAAATATACTAAGAGCTTCAAAAGGTGTGAAAAATAGGAGGCACAAAAAGCGGTGTTGAAAAACATGAAAAGCCTGATAAGGTGTGAAATATATGAAGAGCTTCAAAAGGTGTCAAAAGTATGAGGAGCATGAAAAGGTGTGAAATATATGAAGAGCTTCAAAACGTGTCAAAAATATGAGGAGCTTGAAAAGGTGTGAAATATATGAAGAGCTTCAATAGATGTGAAAAATAGGAGGAGCATGAAGCTTTGTTCAAAAACATGAAGAACATGAAAAGGTGTGAAATATATGAAGAGCTTCAAAAGGTGTCAAAAATATGAGGAGCGTGAAACAGTCTGAAAATAGAAGGAGCATGAAACGGTGTTGAAAAACATGAAGAGCATGAAAAGGTGTGAAAAATATGAACAGCTTCAAAACGTGTCAAAAATATGAGGAGCTTGAAAAGGTGTTCAACACATGAAGAGCATGAAAATGTGTGAAAAATATGAACAGCTTCAAAAGGTGTCAAAAATATGAGGAGCATGAAACGCTCTGAAAAATAGGAGAAGCATGAAGTTCTGTGGAAAAACATGAAGAGCCTGAAAAGTTGTGAAAAATATGAAGAGCTTCAAAAAGTGTCAATTATAAGAGGTGCATGAAACGGTCTGAAAAAAAGGAGAGGCATGAAAAGGTGTGAAAAACAGGAGGAGCATGAAGCGGTGTTGAAAAACATGAAGAGCCTGAAAAGGTGTGAAAAATAGGAAGAGCTTCAAAAGGTGTCAAAAATATGAGGAGCATGAAACGGTCTGAATAATAGGAGGAGCATGAAACGGTGTTGAGAAAAATGAAGAGCATGAAAAGGTGTGAAAAATAGGAAGAGCTTCAAAAGGTGTCAAAAATATGAGGAGCATGAAACGGTCTGATAAATAGAAGGAGCATGAAGCGGTGACAAAAATTTGAAGAGCCTGAAAAGGTATGAAAAATAAGAAGTGCCTCAAAACGTGTCAAAAATATGAGGAGCATGAAACGGTCTGAAAAATAGGAGCAGCATGAAATAATGTTCAAAAACATGAAGATCCTCAAAAGGTGTGAAAAATATGAAGAGCTTCAAAAGCTGTCAATAATATGAGGAGCATGAAACGGTCTGAAAAATAGGAGGAGCATGAAACTGTGTTGAAATCATGAAGAGCCTGAAAAGGTGTGAAAAATACGAAGAGCTTCAAAAGGTGTCAAAAATATGAGGAGCATGAACGGTCTGAAAAACAGGAGGAGCATGAAGCGGTGTTGAAAAACATGAAGCGTCTAAAAAGGTGTGAAAAATTTGAAGATCTTCAAAAGGTGTGAAAAATATGCGGAGCATGAAACGGTCTGAAAAATAGGAGCAGAATGAAACGGTTTTCAAAAACATGAAGAGCATGAAAAGGTGTGAAAAATATGAAGAGCTTCAAAAGGTGTCAAAAATATGAGAAGCATGAAACGGTCTGAAAAATAAAGGAGGAGCATGAAGTGGTATTGAAAAACATGAAGAGCCTGAAAAGGTGTGAAAAATATGAAGAGCTTCAAAAATGTGAAAAATATGAAGAGCTTCAAAAGGTGTGAAATATATGAAGAGTTTCAAAAGGTGTTAAAAATTAGAAGAGCATGAAACGGTCTGAAAAATAGGTGGAGCGTGAAGTGGTGTTGAAAAACATGAAGAGCCTGAAAAGGTGTGAAAAATATAAAGAGCTTCAAAAGGTGTGAATTACATGAGGAGCATGAAAAAGTCTGAAAAAAGGAGGAGCATAAGGCGGTGTTGAAAAATATGAAGAGCCTGAAAAGGTGTGAAAAATATGAAGAGATTCAAAAGGTGTCAATAATATGAGGAGCATGAAACTGTCTGAAAAATGGGAGGAGCATGAAGCTGTGTTCAAAAACGTGAAGAGCCTGAAAAGGTGTGAAAAATATGAAGAACTTCAAAACGTGTCAAAAATATGAGGAGCATGAAACGGTCTGAAAAATAGAAGCAGCATGAAGCGGTGTTCAAAAACATGAAGAGCCTGAAAACGTGTGAAAAATATGAAGAGCTTCAAAGGTGTGAAAAATATGAAGAGCTTCTAAAAGTGTCAAAAATTAGATGAGCATGAAACGGTCTGAAAAATAGGAGGAGCATGAAGCGTTGTTCAAAAACGTGAAGAGCCTGAAAAGGTGTGAAAAATATGAAGAGCTTCAAAAGTTGCCAAAAATATGAGGAGCATGAATAGGTCTGAAAAATAGGAGGAGCATGAAGCGGTGTTCAAAAACATGAAGAGCCTGAAAAGGTGTGAAAAATATGAAGAGCTTCAAAAGGTGTCAAAAATATGAGGAGAATGAAGTGGTGTTCAAAAACATGAAGAGCTTGAAAAGGTATGAAATATACTAAGAGCTTCAAAAGGTGTGAAAAATAGGAGGCACAAAAAGCGGTGTTGAAAAACATGAAAAACCTGATAAGGTGTGAAATATATGAAGAGCTTCAAAAGGTGTCAAAAGTATGAGGAGCATGAAAAGGTGTGAAATATATGAAGAGCTTCAAAACGTGTCAAAAATATGAGGAGCTTGAAAAGGTGTGAAATATATGAAGAGCTTCAATAGATGTGAAAAATAGGAGGAGCATGAAGCTTTGTTCAAAAACATGAAGAACATGAAAAGGTGTGAAATATATGAAGAGCTTCAAAAGGTGTCAAAAATATGAGGAGCGTGAAACAGTCTGAAAATAGAAGGAGCATGAAACGGTGTTGAAAAACATGAAGAGCATGAAAAGGTGTGAAAAATATGAACAGCTTCAAAACGTGTCAAAAATATGAGGAGCTTGAAAAGGTGTTCAACACATGAAGAGCATGAAAATGTGTGAAAAATATGAACAGCTTCAAAAGGTGTCAAAAATATGAGGAGCATGAAACGCTCTGAAAAATAGGAGAAGCATGAAGTTCTGTGGAAAAACATGAAGAGCCTGAAAAGTTGTGAAAAATATGAAGAGCTTCAAAAAGTGTCAATTATAAGAGGTGCATGAAACGGTCTGAAAAAAAGGAGAGGCATGAAAAGGTGTGAAAAACAGGAGGAGCATGAAGCGGTGTTGAAAAACATGAAGAGCCTGAAAAGGTGTGAAAAATAGGAAGAGTTTCAAAAGGTGTCAAAAATATGAGGAGCATGAAACGGTCTGAATAATAGGAGGAGCATGAAACGGTGTTGAGAAAAATGAAGAGCATGAAAAGGTGTGAAAAATAGGAAGAGCTTCAAAAGGTGTCAAAAATATGAGGAGCATGAAACGGTCTGATAAATAGAAGGAGCATGAAGCGGTGACAAAAATTTGAAGAGCCTGAAAAGGTATGAAAAATAAGAAGTGCCTCAAAACGTGTCAAAAATATGAGGAGCATGAAACGGTCTGAAAAATAGGAGCAGCATGAAATAATGTTCAAAAACATGAAGATCCTCAAAAGGTGTGAAAAATATGAAGAGCTTCAAAAGGTGTCAATAATATGAGGAGCATGAAACGGTCTGAAAAATAGGAGGAGCATGAAACTGTGTAGAAATCATGAAGAGCCTGAAAAGGTGTGAAAAATACGAAGAGCTTCAAAAGGTGTCAAAAATATGAGGAGCATGAACGGTCTGAAAAACAGGAGGAGCATGAAGCGGTGTTGAAAAACATGAAGCGTCTAAAAAGGTGTGAAAAATTTGAAGATCTTCAAAAGGTGTGAAAAATATGCGGAGCATGAAACGGTCTGAAAAATAGGAGCAGAATGAAACGGTTTTCAAAAACATGAAGAGCATGAAAAGGTGTGAAAAATATGAAGAGCTTCAAAAGGTGTCAAAAATATGAGAAGCATGAAACGGTCTGAAAAATAAAGGAGGAGCATGAAGTGGTATTGAAAAACATGAAGAGCCTGAAAAGGTGTGAAAAATATGAAGAGCTTCAAAAATGTGAAAAATATGAAGAGCTTCAAAAGGTATGAAATATATGAAGAGTTTCAAAAGGTGTTAAAAATTAGAAGAGCATGAAACGGTCTGAAAAATAGGTGGAGCGTGAAGTGGTGTTGAAAAACATGAAGAGCCTGAAAAGGTGTGAAAAATATAAAGAGCTTCAAAAGGTGTGAATTACATGAGCAGCATGAAAAAGTCTGAAAAAAGGAGGAGCATAAGGCGGTGTTGAAAAATATGAAGAGCCTGAAAAGGTGTGAAAAATATGAAGAGATTCAAAAGGTGTCAATAATATGAGGAGCATGAAACTGTCTGAAAAATGGGAGGAGCATGAAGCTGTGTTCAAAAACGTGAAGAGCCTGAAAAGGTGTGAAAAATATGAAGAACTTCAAAACGTGTCAAAAATATGAGGAGCATGAAACGGTCTGAAAAATAGAAGCAGCATGAAGCGGTGTTCAAAAACATGAAGAGCCTGAAAACGTGTGAAAAATATGAAGAGCTTCAAAAGGTGTGAAAAATATGAAGAGCTTCTAAAAGTGTCAAAAATTAGATGAGCATGAAACGGTCTGAAAAATAGGAGGAGCATGAAGCGTTGTTCAAAAACGTGAAGAGCCTGAAAAGGTGTGAAAAATATGAAGAGCTTCAAAAGTTGTCAAAAATATGAGGAGCATGAATAGGTCTGAAAAATAGGAGGAGCATGAAGCGGTGTTCAAAAACATGAAGAGCCTGAAAAGGTGTGAAAAATATGAAGAGCTTCAAAAGGTGTCAAAAATATGAGGAGCAAGAAATGGTCTGAAAAATAGAAGGAGCATGAAACGGTCTTCAAAAACATGAAGAGCCTGAAAAGGTGTGAAAAATATGAAGAGCTTCAAAAGGTGTCAAAAATGTGAGGAGCATTAAACGGTCTGATAAATAGGAGGAGCATGAAGCGGTGTTCAAAAACATGAAGAGCCTGAAAAGGTGTGAAAAATATGAAGAGCTTCAAAAGGTGTGAAAAATATGAGGAGCATGAAACGGTCTGAAAAATGGGAGGAGCATGAAGCTGTGTTCAAAAACATGAAGAGCCTGAAAAGGTGTGAAAAATATGAAGAGCTTCAAATGGTTTCAAAAATATGAGAAGAATGAAACGGTCTGAAAGATAGATGCGGCATGAAATGGTGTTGAAAAACATGAAGAGCCTGAAAAGGTGTGAAAAATATGAAGAGCTTCAAAAGGTGTGAAAAATATGAGGAGCATGAAACGGTCTGAAAAACAGAAGCAGCATGAAACGGTGTTGAAAAACATGAAGAGCCTGAAAAGGTGTGAAAAATATGAAGAGCTTCAAAAGGTGTGAAAAATATGAGGAGCATGAAACGGTCTGAAAAATGGGAGGAGCATGAAGCTGTGTTCAAAAACATGAAGAGCCTGAAAAGGTGTGAAAAATATAAAGAGCTTCAAAAGGTGTGAATTACATGAGGAACATGAAAAAGTCTGATGAAAAGGAGGAGCATAAGGCGGTGTTGAAAAACATGAAGAGCCTGAAAAGGTGTGAAAAATATGAAGAGATTCAAAAGGTGTCAATAATATGAGGAGCATGAAACGGTCTGAAAAATGGGAGGAGCATGAAGCTGTGTTCAAAAACATGAAGAGCCTGAAAAGGTGTGAAAAATATGAGGAGCATGAAATTGTCTGAAAAATATGAGGAGCATGAAGTGGTGTTCAAAAACATGAAGAACCTGAAAAGTTGTGAAAAATATGAAGAGCTTCAAAAGGTGTCAAAAATACGAAGAGCATGAAACGGTCTGAAAAATAGGAGGAGCATGAAGCGTTGTTCAAAAACGTGAAGAGCCTGAAAAGGTGTGGAAAATATGAAGAGCTTCAAAACGTGTCAAAAATATGAGGAGCATGAAACGGTCTGAAAAATAGAAGCAGCATGAAGCGGTGTTCAAAAACATGAAGAGCCTGAAAAGGTGTGAAAAATATGAAGAGCTTCAAAAGGTGTGAAAAATATGAAAAGCTTCAAAAAGTGTCAAAAATTAGATGAGCATGAAACAGTCTGAAAAATAGGAGGAGCATGAAGCGGTGTTCAAAAACGTGAAGAGCCTGAAAAGGTGTGAAAAATATGAAGAGCTTCAAAAGTTGTCAAAAATATGAGGAGCATGAATAGGTCTGATAAATAGGAGGAGCATGAAGCGGTGTTCAAAAACATGAAGAGCCTGAAATGGTGTGAAAAATATGTCGAGATTCAAAACGTGTCAAAAATATGAGGAGTAGGAAACGGTCTGAAAAAAGGAAGAGCAAGAAAGGGTGTTGAAAAACATGAAGAGGCTGAAAACGTGTGAAAAATATGAAGAGCTTCCAAAGATCTGAAAAATATGAAGAGCTTCAAAAGGTGTCAAAAATGAGATGAGCATGAAATGGTCTGAAAAATACGAGGAGCATGAAGGTGTGTTGAAAATCATGAAAAGCCTGAAAAGGCATGAAAAATATGAAGAGCATCAAAAGATGTGAAAAATATGAAGAGCATCAAAAGATCTGAAAAATATGAAGAGCTTCAAAAAGTGTCAAAAATTAGATGAGCATGAAACAGTCTGATAAATAGGAGGAGCATGAAGCGGTGTTCAAAAACATGACGAGCCTGAAAAGGTGTGAAAAATATGAAGAGCTTCAAAATGTGTGAAAAATATGAGGAGCATGAAACGGCCTGAAAAATAGAAGCAGGATGAAACGGTGTTGAAAAATATGAAGAGCCTGAAAAGGTGTGAAAAATATGAAGAGCTTCAAAAGGGGTCAAAAATATAAAGAGCATGAAACGGTCTGTAAAATAGGAGGTTCATGAAGCGGTGTTCAAAATCATGAAGAGCCTGAAAACGTGTGAAAAATATGAAGAACTTCAAAAAGTGTCAAAAATATGAGGAGCATGAAACTTTCTGAAAAATAGGAGGAGCATGAAACGGTGACCAAAAACATGAGGAGCCTGAAAAGGTTTGAGAAATAAAAAGAGCTTCAAAGGATGTGAAATTCATGAGGAGCATGAAACGGTCTGAAAAATATGAGAAGCATGAAGTGGTGTGGAAAAACATGAAGAGCCTGAAAAGGTGTGAAAAATATGAATAGCTTCAAAAGGTGTCAAAAATATGAAGAGCATGAAACGGTCTGAAATTTTGGAGGATCATGATCGGTGTTCAAAAACATGAAGAGCCTGAAAAGGTGTGAAAAATATGAAGAGCTTCAAATGGTGTCAAAAATATGAGAAGCATGAAACGGTGTGAAAGCTAGGAGGAGCATGAAATGGTGATCAGAAACATGAAGAGCCTGAAAAGTTGTGAAAATATGAAGAGCTTCAAAAGGTGTGAAATTCATGAGAAGCATGAAAAGGTTTGAAAAATAAGAGAAGCATGAAGTGGTGTGTAAAAACATGAAGAACCTGAGAAGGTGTGAAAAATATGAAGAGTTTCGAAAGGTGTCAAAAATATGAAGAGCATGAAACGTTCTGAAAATTCGGAGGATCATGAGCAGTGTTCAAAAACATGAGGAGCATGAAAAGGTGTGAAAAATATGAAGAGCTTCAAATGGTGTCAAAAATATGAGAAGCATGAAACGGTCTGAAAGATAGGAGGAGCATGAAACGGTGATCAGAAACATGAAGAGCCTGAAAAGTTGTGAAAAATCTGAAGAGCTTCAGAAGGTGTGAAATTCATGAGGAGCATGAAACGGTCTGAAAAATAGAAGCATGAAGTGGTATGGAAAAACATGAAGAGCCTTAAAAGGTGTGAAAAATATGAAAAGTTTGAAAAGGTGTCAAAAATGAGATGAGCATGAAACGGTCTGAAAAATAGGAGGAGCATCAAGCGGTGTTGATAAACATGAAGAGCCTGAAAAGTTGTCAAAAATATGAAGAGCTTCAAAATGTGTCAAAAACATGAGGAGCAAGAAACGGTCTGAAATATATGAGGAGCATGATGCGGTGTTGGATAACATGAAGAGCCTGAAAACGTGTGAAAATTTTGAAGAGCTTGAAAAGGAGTGAAAAATATGAAGAGCTTCAAAAGGTGTCAAAAATGAGATGAGCATGAAACGGTCTGAAAAAAAGGAGGAGCATGAAGTGGTGTTGAAAAAAAAGAAGAGCCTGAAAAGGTGTGAAATATATGAAGAGCTTCAAAAGGTGTGAAACACATGAGGAGCATTAAAAGGTCTGAAAATTAGGAGGAGCATGAAGCGTTGTTCAGAAACATGAAGAGCCTGAAAAGGTGTGAAAAATATGAAGAGCTTCAAAAGGTGTGAAAATTATGAGGAGCATGAAACGGTCTGAAAAATAGGAGGAGCATGAAGCGGTGTTCAAAAACATGAAGAGCCTGAAAAGGTGTGAAAAATATGAAGAGCTTCATAAGGTGTCAAAATTAGTTTAGCATGAAAGGGTCTGAACAATAGGAGGCGCATGAAGTGATGTTGAAAACATGAAGAGCCTGAAATGGTGTGAAATATATAAAGAGCTTCAAAAGGTGTGAAAAATATGAAGAGCATCAAAAGGTGTCAAAAATATGAGGAGCATGAAACGGTCTGAAAAATAGGAGGAGCATGAAGCGCTGTTCAAAAACATGAAGAGCCTGAAAAGGTGTGAAAAATATGAAAAGCTTTAAAAGGTGTCAAAATTATGAGGAACATGAAACGTTCTGAAAAATAGGAGGATCATTAAACGATGTTCAAAATCATGAAGAGCCTGAAAAGGTGTGAAAAATATGAAGAGCCTCAAAACGTGTCAAAAATATGAGGAGTAAGAAACTGTCTGAAAAATAGGAGGAGAATGAAACGGTATTCAAAATCATGAAGAGCCTGAAAAGGTGTGAAAAATGTGAAGAGCTTCAAAAGGTGTCAAAATTATGAAGAGCTTCAAAAGTGTCAAATATTAGATGAGCATGAAACGGTCTGAAAAATAGAAGAAGCATGAAGTGGTGATGAAAAACATGAGGAGCCTGAAAAGGTGTGAAATATATGAAGAGGTTCAAAATTGTGAAAAATATGAAGAGCTTCAAAAGGTGTAAAAAATATGAGGAGCATGAAAGGGTCTGAAAAATAGGAGGAGAATGAAACGGTGTTCAAAAACATGAAGAGCCTGAAAAGGTGTGAAAAATGTGAAGAGTTTCAAAAGGTGTGAAAAATATGAAGAGCTTCAAAAGGTGTCAAAAAATAGATGAGCTTGTAACGGTATGAAAAATAGGAGGAGCATGAAATGGTGTTCAAAAACATGAAGAGCCTGAAAAGGTGTGAAAAATATGAAGAGCTTCAAAATGTGTGAAATACATGAGGAGCATGAAACATTCTGAAAAATAGGAGGAGCATGATGCGGTGTTCAAAAACATGAAGAGCCTGAAAAGGTGTGAACAATATGAAGAGCTTCAAAAGGTGTGAAATACATGAGGAGCATGAAACATTCTGAAAAATAGGAAAAGCATGATGAGGTGTTCAAAAACATGAACAGCCTGAAAAGGTGTGAAAAATATGAAGAGCTTCAAAAGGTGTGAAAACTATGAAGAGATTCAAAAGGTGTGAAAAATATGAGGAGCATGAAAGGTCTGAAAAATAGGACGAGCATGAAGTGGTGCTAAAACACATGAAGAGCCTGAAAAGTTGTGAAATAATGAAGAGCTTCTAAAGGTGCCAAAAATATGAGGAGGATGAAACGGTCTGAAAAATAGGAAGAACATGAAGTTGTGTTGAAAAACGTGAAGAGCCTGAAAATGTGTGAAAAATATGAAGAGCTTCAAAATGTGTCAAAAATATGAGGAGCATGAAACGGTCTGGAAAATAGGAGGAGCATGAAGCGGTGTTCAAAAACATGAAGAGCCTGAAAACGTGTGAAAAATATGAAGAGCTTCAAAAGGTGTGAAAAATATGAGGAGCATGAAACGGCCTGAAAAATAGAAGCAGGATGAAACGGTGTTGAAAAATATGAAGAGCCTGAAAAGGTGTGAAAAATATGAAGAGCTTCAAAAGGGGTCAAAAATATAAAGAGCATGAAACGGTCTGTAAAATAGGAGGTTCATGAAGCGGTCTTCAAAATCATGAAGAGCCTGAAAACGTGTGAAAAATATGAAGAACTTCAAAAAGTGTCAAAAATATGAGGAGCATGAAACTTTCTGAAAAATAGGAGGAGCATGAAACGGTGACCAAAAACATGAGGAGCCTGAAAAGGTGTGAGAAATATGAAGAGCTTCAAAAGGTGTGAAATTCATGAGGAGCATGAAACGGTCTGAAAAATATGAGAAGCATGAAGTGGTGTGGAAAAACATGAAGAGCCTGAAAAGGTGTGAAAAATATGAATAGCTTCAAAAGGTGTCAAAAATATGAAGAGCATGAAACGGTCTGAAAAATAGAAGAAGCATGAAGTGGTGATGAAAAACATGAGGAGCCTGAAAAGGTGTGAAATATATGAAGAGGTTCAAAATTGTGAAAAATATGAAGAGCTTCAAAAGGTGTAAAAAATATGAGGAGCATGAAAGGGTCTGAAAAATAGGAGGAGAATGAAACGGTGTTCAAAAACATGAAGAGCCTGAAAAGGTGTGAAAAATGTGAAGAGTTTCAAAAGGTGTGAAAAATATGAAGAGCTTCAAAAGGTGTCAAAAAATAGATGAGCTTGTAACGGTATGAAAAATAGGAGGAGCATGAAATGGTGTTCAAAAACATGAAGAGCCTGAAAAGGTGTGAAAAATATGAAGAGCTTCAAAATGTGTGAAATACATGAGGAGCATGAAACATTCTGAAAAATAGGAGGAGCATGATGCGGTGTTCAAAAACATGAAGAGCCTGAAAAGGTGTGAACAATATGAAGAGCTTCAAAAGGTGTGAAATACATGAGGAGCATGAAACATTCTGAAAAATAGGAAAAGCATGATGAGGTGTTCAAAAACATGAACAGCCTGAAAAGGTGTGAAAAATATGAAGAGCTTCAAAAGGTGTGAAAAATATGAAGAGATTCAAAAGGTGTGAAAAATATGAGGAGCATGAAAGGTCTGAAAAATAGGACGAGCATGAAGTGGTGCTAAAACACATGAAGAGCCTGAAAAGTTGTGAAATAATGAAGAGCTTCTAAAGGTGTCAAAAATATGAGGAGGATGAAACGGTCTGAAAAATAGGAAGAGCATGAAGTTGTGTTGAAAAACGTGAAGAGCCTGAAAATGTGTGAAAAATATGAAGAGCTTCAAAATGTGTCAAAAATATGAGGAGCATGAAACGGTCTGGAAAATAGGAGGAGCATGAAGCGGTGTTCAAAAACATGAAGAGCCTGAAAACGTGAGAAAAATATGAAGAGCTTCAAAAGGTGTCAAAACTATTAGGGGCATGAAACGGTCTGAAAAATACGAGGAGCATGAAGTGGTGTTGAAAAACATGAAGAGCCTGAAAAGGTGTGAAAATTATGAAGAGCTTCAAAAGGTGTCAAAAATATGAGGAGCATGAAACGGTCTGAAAAATAGGAGGAGCATGAAGTGGTTTTGAAAAACATGAAGAGCCTGAAAATGTGTGAAAAATATAAACAGCTTCAAAAGGTGTGAATTACATGAGGAGCATGAAACAGTCTGAAAATAAGGAGGAGCATAAGGCGGTGTTGAAAAACATGAAGAGCCTGAAAAGGTGTGAAAAATATGAAGAGATTCAAAAGGTGTCAATAATATGAGGAGCATGAAACGGTCTGAAAAATGGGAGGAGCATGAAGCTGTGTTCAAAAACATGAAGAGCCTGAAAAGGTGTGAAAAATATGAGGAGCATGAAATTGTCTGAAAAATAGGAGGAGCATGAAGTGGTGTTCAAAAACATGAAGAACCTGAAAAGTTGTGAAAAATATGAAGAGCTTCAAAAGGTGTCAAAAATACGAGGAGCATGAAACGGTCTGAAAAATAGGAGGAGCATGAAGCGTTGTTCAAAAACGTGAAGAGCCTGAAAAGGTGTGGAAAATATGAAGAGCTTCAAAACGTGTCAAAAATATGAGGAGCATGAAACGGTCTGAAAAATAGAAGCAGCATGAAGCGGTGTTCAAAAACATGAAGAGCCTGAAAAGGTGTGAAAAATATGAAGAGCTTCAAAAGGTGTGAAAAATATGAAAAGCTTCAAAAAGTGTCAAAAATTAGATGAGCATGAAACAGTCTGAAAAATAGGAGGAGCATGAAGCGGTGTTCAAAAACGTGAGGAGCCTGAAAAGGTGTGAAAAATATGAAGAGCTTCAAAAGTTGTCAAAAATATGAGGAGCATGAATAGGTCTGAAAAATAGGAGGAGCATGACGCGGTGTTCAAAAACATGAAGAGCCTGAAAAGGTGTGAAAAATATGAAGAGCTTCAAAAGGTGTCAAAAATATGAGGAGCAAGAAATGGTCTGAAAAATAGAAGGAGCATGAAACGGTCTTCAAAAACATGAAGAGCCTGAAAAGGTGTGAAAAATATGAAGAGCTTCAAAAGGTGTCAAAAATGTGAGGAGCATGAAACGGTCTGAAAAATAGGAGGAGCATGAAGCGGTGTTCAAAAACATGACGAGCCTGAAAAGGTGTGAAAAATATGAAGAGCTTCAAAAGGTGTGAAAAATATGAGGAGCATGAAACGGCCTGAAAAATAGAAGCAGGATGAAACGGTGTTGAAAAATATGAAGAGCCTGAAAAGGTGTGAAAAATATGAAGAGCTTCAAAAGGGGTCAAAAATATAAAGAGCATGAAACGGTCTGAAAAATAGGAGGAGCATCAAGCGGTGTTGAAAAACATAAAGAGCCTGAAAAGGTGTGAAAAATATGAAGAGATTCTAAAGGTTTCAAAAATGAGATGAGCATGAAACGGTCTGAAAAATAGGAGGAGCATCAAGCGGTGTTGATAAACATGAAGAGCCTGAAAAGTTGTCAAAAATATGAAGAGCTTCAAAATGTGTCAAAAACATGAGGAGCAAGAAACGGTCTGAAATATATGAGGAGCATGATGCGGTGTTGGATAACATGAAGAGCCTGAAAACGTGTGAAAATTTTGAAGAGCTTCAAAAGGAGTGAAAAATATGAAGAGCCTCAAAACGTGTCAAAAATATGAGGAGTAAGAAACTGTCTGAAAAATAGGAGGAGAATGAAACGGTATTCAAAATCATGAACAGCCTGAAAAGGTGTGAAAAATGTGAAGAGCTTCAAAAGGTGTCAAAATTATGAAGAGCTTCAAAAGTGTCAAATATTAGATGAGCATGAAACGGTCTGAAAAATAGAAGAAGCATGAAGTGGTGATGAAAAACATGAGGAGCCTGAAAAGGTGTGAAATATATGAAGAGGTTCAAAATTGTGAAAAATATGAAGAGCTTCAAAAGGTGTAAAAAATATGAGGAGCATGAAAGGGTCTGAAAAATAGGAGGAGAATGAAACGGTGTTCAAAAACTTGAAGAGCCTGAAATGGTGTGAAAAATGTGAAGAGCTTCAAAAGGTGTGAAAAATATGAAGAGCTTCAAAATGTGTGAAATACATGAGGAGCATGAAACATTCTGAAAAATAGGAGGAGCATGATGCGCTGTTCAAAAACATGAAGAGCCTGAAAAGGTGTGAACAATATGAAGAGCTTCAAAAGGTGTGAAATACATGAGGAGCATGAAACATTCTGAAAAATAGGAAGAGCATGATGAGGTGTTCAAAAACATGAACAGCGTGAAAAGGTGTGAAAAATATGAAGAGCTTCAAAAGGTGTGAAAAATATGAAGAGATTCAAAAGGTGTGAAAAATATGAGGAGCATGAAAGGTCTGAAAAATAGGACGAGCATGAAGTGGTGCTAAAACACATGAAGAGCCTGAAAAGTTGTGAAATAATGAAGAGCTTCTAAAGGTGTGAAAAATATGAGGAGGATGAAACGGTCTGAAAAATAGGAAGAGCATGAAGTTGTGTTGAAAAACGTGAAGAGCCTGAAAATGTGTGAAAAATATGAAGAGCTTCAAAATGTGTCAAAAATATGAGGAGCATGAAACGGTCTGGAAAATAGGAGGAGCATGAAGCGGTGTTCAAAAACATGAAGAGCCTGAAAACGTGTGAAAAATATGAAGAGCTTCAAAAGGTGTCAAAACTATTAGGGGCATGAAACGGTCTGAAAAATACGAGGAGCATGAAGTGGTGTTGAAAAACATGAAGAGCCTGAAAAGGTGTGAAAATTATGAAGAGCTTCAAAAGGTGTCAAAAATATGAGGAGCATGAAACGGTCTGAAAAATAGAAGCAGCATGAAATGGTGTTGAAAAACATGAAGAGCCTGAAAACGTGTGAAAAATATGAAGAGCTTCAAAAATGTGAAAAATATGAAGAGCTTCAAAAGGTGTGAAATATATGAAGAGTTTCAAAAGGTGTTAAAAATTAGATGAGCATGAAACGGTCTGAAAAATAGGAGGAGCATGAAGTGGTTTTGAAAAACATGAAGAGCCTGAAAATGTGTGAAAAATATAAACAGCTTCAAAAGGTGTGAATTACATGAGGAGCATGAAACAGTCTGAAAATAAGGAGGAGCATAAGGCGGTGTTGAAAAACATGAAGAGCCTGAAAATGTGTGAAAAATATGAAGAGATTCAAATGGTGTCAATAATATGAGGAGCATGAAACGGTCTGAAAAATGGGAGGAGCATGAAGCTGTGTTCAAAAACATGAAGAGCCTGAAAAGGTGTCAAAAATATGAGGAGAATGAAATTGTCTGAAAAATAGGAGGAGCATGAAGTGGTGTTCAAAAACATGAAGAGCCTGAAAAGTTGTGAAAAATATGAAGAGCTTCAAAAGGTGTCAAAAATACGAGGAGCATGAAACGGTCTGAAAAACAGGAAGAGCATGAAGTGGTGTTCAAAAACATGAAGAGCCTGAAAAGGTGTGAAAAATATGAAAAGCTTTAAAAGGTGTCAAAATTATGAGGAACATGAAACGTTGTGAAAAATAGGAGGATCATGAAACGTTGTTCAAAATCATGAAGAGCCTGAAAAGGAGTGAAAAATATGAAGAGCCTCAAAACGTGTCAAAAATATGAGGAGTAAGAAACTGTCTGAAAAATAGGAGGAGAATAAAACAGTGTTCAAAAACATGAAGAGCCTGAAAAGGTGTGAAAAATGTGAAGAGCTTCAAAAGGTGTCAAAAATATGAAGAGCTTCAAAAGTGTCAAATATTAGATGAGCATGAAACGGTCTGAAAAATAGGAGAAGCATGAAGTGGTGATGAAAAACATGAAGAGCCTGAAAAGGTGTGAGAAATATGAAGAGCTTCAAAAGGTGTGAAAATTATGAGGAGCCTGAAACGGTCTGAAAAATAGGAGGAGCATGAAGCGGTGTTCAAAAATATGAAGAGCCTGAAAAGGTGTGAAATATATGAAGAGATTCAAAAGGTGTGAAATATATGAAGATCTTCTAAAGGTGTCAAAATGAGATGAGCATGAAACGATTTGAAAAATAGGAGGATCATGAATTGGTGTTGAAAAAAATGAAGAGCCTGAAAAGGTGTGAAATATCTGAAGAGCTTCAAAAGGTGTCAAATATATGAGGAGAATGAAACGGTCTGAAAAATAGGAAGAGCTTCAAAATGTGTGAAATGCATGAGGAGTATGAAACGGTCAGAAAAATAGCAGGAGCATGAAGCGGTGTTGAAAAACATGAAGAGTCTGAAAAGGTGTGAAAAATATGAAGAGCTTCAAAAGGTGTGAAAAATATGAAGAGCTTCAAAAGGTGTCAAAAATATGAGGAGCATGAAACGGTCCGAAAAATAACAGGATCATGAAGAGGTCTTGAAAAACATGAAGAGCCTGAAAAGGTGTGAAAAATATGAAGAGCTTCAAAAGGTGTCAAAAATATGAGGAGCATGAAACGGTCTGAAAAATAGGAGGAGCATAACCGGTGTTCAAAAACATGAAGAGCCTGAAAAGGTGTGCAAAATATGAAGAGCTTCAAAAGGTGTGAAATATATGAGGAGCATGAAACGGTGTTCAAAAACATGCAGAGACTGAAAAGGTGTAAAAAATATGAAGAGCTTCAAAAAGTGTCAAAAATTAGATTAGCATGAATGGGTCTGAAAAATAGGAGGAGCCTGAAGTTTTGTTGAAAAACATGAAGAGCTTGAAAAAGTGTGAAAAATATGAAGAGCTTCAAAATTATGAAAATTATGAAGAGCTTCAAAAGGTGTGAAAAATATGAAGAGATTCAAAAGATGTCAAAAATGAGATAAGCATGAAACGGTCTGAAAAATAGGAGGAGCATGAAGTGGTGTTGAAAATCATGAAGAGCCTGAAAAGGTGTGAAAAATATGCAGAGCTTCAAAAGGTGTCAAAAATTTGAGGAGAATGAAACGGTCTGAAAAATACGAGGAGCATGAAGTGGTTTTGAAAAACATGAAGAGCCTGAAAAGTGTGAAAAATATGAAGAGCTTCAAAAGGTGTGAAAAATATGAGGAGCATGAAACGGTCTGAAAAATAGGAGAAGCATGAAGCGGTGTTGAAAAACATGAAGAACATGAAAAGGTGTGAAAAATATGAAGAGCTTCAAAAGGTGTCAAAAATATGAGGAGCATGAACCGGTCTGAAAAATAGGAGGAGCATGAAGCGGTGTTCAAAAACATGAAGAGCATGAAAAGGTGTGAAAAATATGAAGAGCTTCAAAAGGTGTCAAAAATATGAGGAGCATGAAAGGGTCTGAAAAATATGAGGAGCATGAAGCGGTGTTGAAAAACATGAACAGCCTGAAAAGGTGTGAAAAATATGAAGAGCTTCAAAAAGTGTCAAAAATATGAGTAGCATGAAACGGTCTGAAAAATAGGAGGAGTTTGAAGTGGTGTAGAAAAACATGAAGAGACTGAAAAGGTGTGAAAAATATGAAGAGGTTCTAAAGGTGTCAAAAATATGAGGATCATGAAACGGTGTGAAAAAAAGGAGGAGCATGAAGTGGTGTTGAGAAACATGAAGAGGCTGAAAAGGTGTGAAAAATATGAATAGCTTCAAAAGTTTTCAAATATATGAGGAGCATGAAACTATCTTTAAAATAGGAGGAGCATGAAACGGTTTTGAGAAACATGAAGAGCCTGAAAAGGTGTGAAAAAAATGAAGACCTTAAAAAGGTGTCAAAAAGAGGAGGCACATGAAACTGTCTGAAAAATAGGAGGAGCATGAAGCGGTGTGGAAAAACATGAAGAGCCTGAAAAAGTGTGAAAAATATGAAGAGCTTCAAAAGGTGTTCAAAAATATGAAGAGCTTCAAAAGGTGTCAAAAATAATGAGGAGAATGAAGCGGTCTGAATAATAGGAGGAGGATAAAGTGGTGTTCAAAATCATGAAGAGCCTTAAAAGGTGTGAAAAATATGAAGAGCTTCAAAAGGTGTCAAAAATGAGATGAGCATGAAACAGTCTGAAAAATAGGAGGAGCCTGAAATCGTGTTCAGAAACATGAAGAGCCTAAAAATGTGTGAAAAATATAAAGAGCTTCAAAAGGTGTGAAATACATGAGGAGCATGAAACGGTCTGAAAAATAGGAGGAGCATGAAGTGGTGTTGAAAAACATGAAGAGCCTGAAAATGTGTGAAATATATGAAGAGCTTCAAAAGGTGTCAGAAATGAGAGGAGCATGAAACGGTATGAAAAATAGGAGAAGCATGAATTGGCTTTGAAAAACATGAAGAGCCTGAAAAGATGTGAAAAATATGAAGAGCTTCAAAAGGTGTCAAAAATATGAGGAGCATGAAACGGTCTGAAAAATATGAGGAGCATGAATCGGTGTTCAAAAACATGAAGAGCCTGAAAAGGTGTGAAAAATATGAAGAGCTTCAAAAGGTGTGGAAAATATGAGGAGCATGAAACGGTCTGAAAAATAGGAGGAGCAAGAAGCGGTGTTGAAAAAGATTAAGAGCCTGAAAACGTTTGAAAAATATGAAGAGCTTCAAAAGGTGTGGAAAATATGAAGAGCTTCAAAATGTGTCAAAATTGAGATGAGTATGAAACGGTCTGAATAATAGGAGGAGCATGAAGTGGTGTTGAAAAACATGAAGATCCTGAAAATGTGTGAAATATATGAAGAGCTTCAAAATGTGTCAGAAATGAGAGAAGCATGAAACGGTCTGAAAAATAGGATGAGCAAGAAGGGCTGTTGAAAAACATGAAGAGCCTGAAAACGTTTGAGAAATATGAAGAGCTTCAAAAGGTGTCAAAAATAGGAGGAGCATGAAGAGGTGTAGAAAAACATGAAGAGCCTGAAAAGGTGTGAAAAATATGAAGATCTTCAAAAGGTGTCTAAAATATGAGGAGCATGACACAGTCAGAAATATAGGAGGAGCATGAAGTGGTGTTGAAAACATGAAGAACCTGAAAAGTTGGGAAATAATGAAGAGCTTCAAAAGGTGTCAAATATATGAGGAGCATGAAACGTTCTGAAAAATAGGAGGTGCAAGAAACGGTGTTCAGAAAGATGAAGAGCCTGAAAAGGCTTGAAAAATGTGAAGAGCTTGAAAAGGTGTCAAAAATATGAGGGGCATGAAACTGTCTGAAAAATAGGAGGAGCATGAAACGTTGTTCAAAAACATGAAGAGCCTGAAAAGGTTTGAAAAATGTGAAGAGCTTGAAGAGGTGTCAAAAATATGAGGGGCATGAAAAGGTCTGAAAAAGAGGATGAGCAAGAAGCGGTGTTGAAAAACATGAAGAGCCTGAAAAGGTGTGAAAAATATGAAGAGCTTCAAAAGGAGTCAAAATATGAGGAGCATGAAACGGTCTGAAAAGTAGGAGGAGCATGAAACTGTGTTGAAAACATGAAGAGCCTGAAAAGGTGTGAGAAATATGACGAGCTTCAAAAGATATCCAAAATATGAGGAGCATGAATCGGTTTGAAAAATAGAAGGAGCATGATGTGGTGTTGAAAACATGAAGTGCATAAAAATGTGTGAAAAATATGAAGAGCTTCAAAAGATATCAAATATATGAGGAGCATGTAACGGTCTGAATATTATGAGGAGCATGAGGTGGTGTTCAAAAACATGAAGAGCCTGAAAAGGTGTGAAAAATATGAAGAGCTTCAAAAGGTGTGAAAAATATGAGCTGCATGAAACGGTCTGAAAAATAGGAGGAGCATGAGGCGGTGTTAAAAAACATGAAGAGCCTGAAAAGGTGTGAAAAATATGAAGAGCTTCAAAAGGAGTGAAATACACTAGGAGCATGAAACTCTCTGAAAAATAGGAGGAGCATGAAGCGGTGTTCAAAAACCTGAAGAGCCTAAAGAGTTGTGAAAAATATGAAAAGCTTCAAAAGGTGTCAAAAATGAGATGAGCATGAAACGGTCTGAAAAATAGGAGGATCATGAAACGGTGTTGAAAAACATGAAGAGCCTGAAAAGGTGTGAAAAATATGAAGAGTTTCAAAAGGTGTCAAAAATATGAGGAGCATGACACGGTCTGAAAAATAGGAGGATCATGAAACGGTGTTGAAAAACATGAAGAGCCTGAAAAGGTGTTAAAAATATGAAGAGCTTCTAAAGGTGTCAAAAATATGAGGAGCATGAAACGGTCTGAAATAGAGGAGTAGCATGAAGTGGTGTTGAATAAAATCAAGAGCCTGAAAGGTGTGAAAAATATGAAGAGCTTCAAAAGGGGTGAAATACATGAGGAGCATGAAACGGGCTGAAAAATAGGAGAAGCATGAAGTGGTGTGGAAAAATATGAAGAGCCTGAAAAGGTGTGAAAAATATGAAGAGCTTCAAAAGGGGTGAAAAATATGAGGAGCATGAAAAGGCCTGAAAAATAGAAGCTGCATGAAACGGTGTGGAAAAACATGAAGAGCCTGAAAAGGTGTGAAAAATATGAAGAGCTTCAAAAGGTGTCAAATATATGAGGAGCAGGAAACAGTCTGAAAAATAGGACAAGCATGAAGCGGTGTTCAAAAACATGAAAAGCCTGAAAAGGTGTGAAAAATATGAAGAGCTTCAAAAGGTGTGAAAAATATGAAGAGCTTCAAAAGGTGTCAAAAATTAGATTAGCATGAAAGGGTCTGAAAAATAGGAGGAACATGAAGTGGTGTTGAAAAACATGAAGAGCCTGAAAAGGTTTGAAAAGTATGAAGAGCTTCAAAAGGTGTGAAAAATATGAGGAGCTTCAAAATGTGTCAAAAATATGACGAGCATGAAACCCTCTTATAAATAGGAGGAGGATGAAGCGGTGTTCAACAACATGAAGAGCCTGAAAAGGTGTGCAAAATATGAAGAGCTTCAAAAGGTGTGAAATACATGAGGAACATGAAACGGTGTTCAAAACATGCAGAGACTGAAAAGGTGTGAAAAATATGAAGAGCCTAAAAACGTGTCAAAAATATGAGAAGTATGAAACGGTATGATAAATAGCAGGAGCATGAAGCGGTGTTGAAAAACAGGAAGAGTCTGAAATCGTGTCAAAAATATGAAGATCTTCAAAAATATGAAAAGTATGAAGAGCTTCAAAAGGTGTGAAAACTATGAGGAGCATGATACGGTCTGAAAAATAGGAGGAGCATGAAGCGGTGTTGAAAATCATGAAGAGCCTGAAAAGGTGTGAAAATATGAAGAGATTCAAAAATATGAAAAATATGAGGAGCATCAAAAGGTGTGACAAATATGAAGAGCTTCAAAAGGTTTGAAAAATATGAAGAGTTTCTCAAGGTGTCAAAAATATGAGGAGCATGAAACGGTCTGAAAAATGTGAGGAGCATGAACTGGTGTTGAACAACATGAAGAGCCTGAAAAGGTGTGAAAAATATGAAGAGCTTCAAAATGTGTGAAAAATATGAGGAGCATGAAACGGTCTGAAAAATAGGAGGAGCATGAAGCGGTGTTCAAAAACATGAAGAGCCTGAAAAGGTGTGAAAAATATAAAAAGCTTCAAAAGGTGTCAAAATTATGAGGAGCATGAAACGGTCTGAAAAATAGGAGGAACATGAAAAGGTGATAAAAAACATGAAGAGCCTGAAAACGTGTGAAAAATATGAAGAACTACAAAAGGTGTGAAATACATGAGGAGCATGAAAAGGGCTGAAAAATAGGAGAAGCATGAAGTGCTGTGGAAAAACATGAAGAGCCTGAAAAGGTGTGAAAAATATGAAAAGCTTCAAAAGGTGTCAAAATTATGAGGAGCATGAAACGGTCTGAAAAATAGGAGGAGCATGAAGTGGTGTTGAAAAACATGAAGAGCCTGAAAACGTGTTAAATATGAAGAGCTTCAAAGTTGTCAAAAATATGAGGAGCATGAAACGGTCTGAAAAATAGGAGGAGTATGACACGGTCTGAAAAAGAGGAGGAGCATGAAGGGGTGTTCAAAAACACGAAGATCCTGAAAAGGTGTGAAAAATATGAAGAGCTTCAAAAATATGAAAAATATGAAGAGCTTCAAAAGGTGTGAAAAATATGAAGAGCTTCAAAAGGTGTGAAAAATATGAAGAGCTTAAAATGTTGTCAAAATGAGATGAGCATGAAACGGTCTGAAAAACAGGAGGAGAATGAAGCGGTGTTGAAAATCATCAAGAGCCTGAAAAGGTGTGAAAAATATGAAGAGCTTCAAAAGGTGTGAAATACATGAGGAGCAGGAAACGGTCTGAAAAATAGGAGGAGCATGAAGCGTTGTTCAAAAACATGAAGAGCCTGAAAAGGTGTGAGAAATATGAAGAGCTTCAAAATGTGTCAAAATATGAGGAGCATGAAACTGTCTGAAAAAGAGGAGGAGCATGAATCGGTGTTGAAAAACATGAAGAGCCTAAAAAGTTGTGAAAAATATGAAGAGCTTCAAAAATTGTCAAAAATATGAGGAGCATGAAACGGTCTGAAAAATAGGAGGAGAATGAAGCGTTGTTGAAAAACATGAAGAGCCTGAAAAGTTGTGAAAAATATGAAGAGCTTCAAAAGGTGTGAAAAATATGAAGAGCTTCAAATGTGTCTAAAATGAGATGAACATGAAAAGGTCTGAAAAATAAGAGAAGCATGAAGTGGTGTTGATAAAAAAGAAGAGGCTGAAAAGGTGTGAAATATATGAAGATCTTCAAAAGGTGTCAAAAATATGAGGAGAATGAAACGTTCTGAATAATAGGAGGAGCATGAAGCGGTGTTGAAAAACATGAAGAGCCTGAAAACGTGTGAAAAATATGAAGAGCTTCAAAAGGTGTGAAAAATATGAAGAGCTTCAAATGTGTCAAAAATGAGATGAGCATGAAACGGTCTGAAAAATAAGAGGAGCATGAAGTGGAGTTGAAAAAAAAAGAAGAGCCTGAAAAGATGTGAATATATGAAGACCTTCAAAAGGTGTCAAAAATATGAGGAGCATGAAACGGTCTGAAAAATAGGAGGATCATGAACGTGTTCAAAAACATGAAAAGCCTGAAAAGGTGTGAAAATATGAAGAGCTTCAAAAAGTGTCAAAAATATGAGGAGCATGAAACGGTCTGAAAAAACGGAGCATGAAGTGGTGTGGAAAAACATGAAGAGACTGTAAAGGTGTGAAAAATATGAAGAGCTTCAAAAGGTGTGAAATACATGAGGAGCATGAAACTCTCTGAAAAATAGGAGGAGCATGAAGCTGTGTTAAAAACATGAAGAGCCTGAAAAGGTGTGAAAAATATGAAGAGCTTTAAAAGCTGTGAAAAATATGAGGAGCATGAAACCGTCTGAAAAACAGAAGCAGCATGAAACGGTGTTGAAAAACATGAAGAGCCTGCAAACGTGTGAAAAATATGAAGAGCTTCAAAAGGTGTGAAATATATGAAGAACTTCAAAAGATGTCAAAAATGAGATGAGCATGAAACGGTCTGAAAAATAGGAGAAGCATGAAGTGGTGTGGAAAAACATGAAGTGCCTGAAAAGGTGTGAAAAATATGAAGAGCTTCAAAAGGTGTGAAATACATGAAGAGCATGAAACTCTCTGACAAATAGGAGGAGCATGTAGTGGTGTTCAAAAACATGAAGAGTCTGAAAAGGTGTGAAAAATATGAAGAGCTTCAAAGGCATGAAATTCATGAGGAGCATGAAACGTTCTGAAAAATAGGAGAAGCATGAAGTGGTGTGGAAAAACATGAAGTGCCTGAAAAGGTGTGAAAAATATGAAGAGCTTCAAAAGGTGTGAAATACATGAAGAGCATGAAACTCTCTGACAAATAGGAGGAGCATGTAGTGGTGTTCAAAAACATGAAGAGTCTGAAAAGGTGTGAAAAATATGAAGAGCTTCAAAAAGTGTCAAAAATATGAGGAGCATGAAAGGCTCTGAAATATAGGAGGAGCATGAAGCGATCTTGAAAAACATGAAGAGCCTGAAAACGTGTGAAAAATATGAAGAGCTTCAAAAGGTGTAAAAAATATGGGGAGCATGAAACGGTCTGCAAAAAAGGAGGAGCATGAAGTGGTGTTGAAAAACTTGAAAAGCCAGAAAATGTGTGAAAAATATGAAAAGCTTCAAAAGGTGGTTAAAATATGCGGAGCATGAAACGGTCTGAAAAATAGGAGGAGCATGAAGCGGTGTTCAAAAACATGAAGAGCATGAAAAGGTGTGAAAAATATGAAGAGCTTAAAAATGTGTCAAAATATGAGGAGCATGAAACGGTCTGAAAAATAGGAGGAGCATGAAGCGTTGTTGAAAAACATGAAAGCCTGAAAAGTTGTGAAAAATATGAAGAGCTTCAAAAGGTGTGAAAAATATCAAGAGCTTGAAATGTGTCAAAAATGAGATGAGCATGAAACGGTCTGAAAAATAAGAGGAGCATGAAGTGGTGTTGAAAAAAAAGAAGAGGCTGAAAAGGTGTGAAATATATGAAGACCTTCAAAAGGTGTCAAAAATATGAGGAGAATGAAACGTTCTGAATAATAGGAGGAGCATGAAGCAGTGTTGAAAACCATGAAGAGCCTGAAAACGTGTGAAAAATATGAAGAGCTTCAAAAGGTGTGAAAAATATGAAGAGCTTCAAATGTGTCAAAAATGAGATGAGCATGAAACGGTCTGAAAAATAAGAGGAGCAAGAAGTGGAGTTTAAAAAAAAGAAGAACCTGAAAATGTGTGAAATATATGAAGACCTTCAAAAGGTGTCAAAAATATGAGGAGTATGAAACGGTCCGAAAAATAGGAGGAGCATGAAGAGGTGTTGAAAAACATGAAGAGCCTGAAAAGGTGTGAAAAATATGAAGAGATTCAAAAGGTGTCAAAAATATGAGGAGCATGAAACGGTGTTGAAAAACATGAAGAGCCTGAAAAGGTTTGAAAAATATGAACAGCTACAAAAAGTGTCAAAAATATGAGGAGCATGAAACGGTCTGAAAAATTGGAGGAGCATGAAGTGGTGTTGAAAAACATGAAGAGCCTGAAAAGGTGTGAAAAATATGAAGAGCTTCAAAAGGTGTGAAAAATATGAGCTGCATGAAACGGTCTGAAAAATAGGAGGAGCATGAGGCGGTGTTAAAAAACATGAAGAGCCTGAAAAGGTGTGAAAAATATGAAGAGCTTCAAAAGGTGTCAAAAATATGAGGAGCATGAAACGGTCTGAAAAATAGGAGAAGCATGAAGCGGTGTTGAAAAACATGAAAAGCTTGAAAAGGTGGAAAAATATGAAGAGCTTCAAAAAGTGTCAACAATATGAGGAGCATGAAACGGTCTGAAAATTAGGAAGAGCATGAAACTGTGTTGATAAACATGAAGAGCCTGAAAAGGTGTGAAAAATATGAAGAGCTTCAAAAGGTCTCAAATATATGAGGAGCATGAAACAGTGTGAAAAATAGGATGAGCATGAAACGGTTTTAAAAAGACGAAGAGCCTAAAAGGTGTGACATACATGAAGAGCTTCAATAGGTGAGAAATACATGAGGAGGTCGAAACGGTCTGAAAATAGTAGGAGCATGAAGCGGCGTTGAAAAACATGAAGAGCCTGAAAACGTGTGAAAAATATGAAGAGCTTCAAAAGGTGTGAAATATATGAAGAGCTACAAAAGGTGTCAAAAATATGAGGAGCATGAACCGGTCTGAAATATAGGAGGAGCATGAAGAGGTGTTGAAAAACATGAAGAGCCTGAAAAGGTGTGAAAAATATGAAGAGCTTCAAAAGGTGTCAAAAATATGAGGAGAATGAACCGGTCTGCAAAATAGGAGGAGCATGAAGTGGTGTTGAAAAACATGAAGTGTCTGAAATGTTGTGAAATATATGAAGAGTTTCAAAAGGTGTGAAAAATATGAGGAGCTTCAAAAGGTGTCAAAAATATGAGGAGCCTGAAACGGTCTGAAAAATAGGAGGAGCATGATACGGTGTTCAAAAATATGAAGAGCCTGAAAAGGTGTGAAAAACATGAATATCTATAAAAGGGGTCAAAAATATGAGGAGCATGAAACGATCTGAAAAATAGGAGGAGCATGAAGTGGTGTTCAAAAACATGAAGAGCCTGAAAAGGTGTGAAAAACATGAAGAGCCTCAAAACGTGTCAAAAATATGAAGAGCATGAAACGGTCTGAAAAATAAGAGGAGCATGAAGCGGTGTTGAAAAACATGAAGAGCCTGAAAACGTGTGAAAAATATGAAGAGCTTCAAAAGGTGTGAAATATATGAAGAGCTTCCAAACGTGTCAAAAATGAGATGAGCATGAAAAGGTCTGAAAAATAGGAGGAGCATGAAGTGGTCGTGAAAATCATGAAGTGCCTGAAAACGTGTGAAATATATGAAGACCTTCAAAATTGTTAAAAAATGAGGAGGTTCAAAAGGTGTCAAAAATATGAGGAGCATGAAACGGTCTGAAAAATGGGAGTCGCAAGAAGCGGTGTTCAAAAACATGAAGAGCCAGAAAAGGTGTGAAAAATATGAAGAGCTTCAAAAGCTGTGAAAAATATGAAGAGCTTCAAAAGGTGTGAAATACATGACGAGCATGAAACTATCTGAAAAATAGGAGGAGCATGAAGCGGTGTTCAATAATATGAAGAGCCTGGATAGGTGTGAAAAATATGACGAGCTTCCAAAGTTGTCAAAAATATGAGGAGCATGAAAAGGTCTGAAAAATAGGAGCATGAAGCGGTGTTCAATAATATGAAGAGCCTGAAAATGTGTGAAATATATGAATAGCTTCAGAAGGTGTCAAAAATATGAGGAGCAAGAAACGGCCTGAAAAATAAGAGGAGCATTAAACGGTGTTCAAAAATATGAGGAGCAAGAAACGGTCTGAAAAATAAGAGGAGCATTAAACGGTGTTCAAAAACATGAAGAGCCTGGAAAGGTGTGAAAAATATGAAGAGCTTCAAAAGGTGTCAAAAATATGAGGAGCATGAAACGGTCTGAAAAATAGGAGGAGCATGAAGTGGTGTTGAAAAAAATGAAGAGCCTGAAAAAGGTGTGAAAATTATGAGGAGAATGAAACGGTCTGAAAAATAGGAGGAGCTTGAAGTGGTGTTGAAAAATATGAAGAGCTTCTAAAATTGTCAAAAATATCAGGAGCATGAAACGGTCTGAAAAATAGGAGGATCATGAAGCGGTGTAGAAAAACATGAAGAGCCTGAACAGGTGTGAAAAATATGAAGAGCTTCAAAAGGTGTGAAAAATATGAGGATGATGAAATGGTCTGAAAAATAGGAGGAGCAGGAAGTGGTGTTGAAATTCATGAAGAGCCTGAAAAGGTTTGTAAAATATGAAGAGCTTCAAAATGTGTGAAATACATGAGGAACATGAAACGGTCTGAAAAGTAGGAGGAGCATGAAGTGGTGTTGAGAAACATGAAGAGTCTGAAAAGGTGTGAAAAATATGAAGAGCTTCAAAAGGAGTCAAAAATATGAGGAGCATGTAACGGTCTGAAAAAATAGGAGGAGAATGAAGCGGTGTTCAAAAACATGAAGAGCCTGAAAAGGGTGAAAAATATTAAGAGCTTCAAAGGGTGTCAAAATTATGAGGAGCATGATATGGTCTGAAAAATAGGAGGAGTATGAAGCGGTGATCAAAAATATAAAGAGCCTGAAAAGTTCTGAAAAATATGAAGAGCTTCAAAAGGTGTGAAATACATGGGGAGCATGAAACGGGCTGAAAAAAAGGAGAAGCATGAAGTGGTGTGGAAAAACATGAAAAGCCTGAAAAGGTGTGAAAAATATGAAGAGCTTCAAAAGGTGTGAAATACATGAGGAGAATGAAATTCTCTGAAAAATAGAAGGAGCATGAAGTGGTGTTCAAAAACATGAAGAGCCAGAAAATGTGTGAAAAATATGAAGAGCTTCAAAAGGTGTCAAAAATACGAGGAGCATGAAACAGTCTGAAAAATAGGAGGAGCATGAAGCAGTGTTCAAAAATATGAAGAGCCTGAAAATGTGTGAAAAATATGAAGAGCTTCAAAAGGTATCAAAAATATGAGGAGCATGAAACGGTCTGAAAAATAGGAGGAGCATGAAGTGGTGTTGAAAAACATGAAGAGCCTGAAAAGGTGTGAAAGATATGAAGAGCTTCAAAAGGTGTCAAAAATATGAGGAGCATGAAACGGTGTGAAAAATAGGTGGAGCAAGAGGAGTGTTGAAAAACATGAAGAGCCTGAAAATGTGTGAAAAATATAAACAGCTTCAAAAGATGTGAAAAATATGAAGAGCTTCAAAAGGTGTCAAAAATGAGATGAGCAAGAAACGGTTTGAAAAATAGGAGGAGCATGAAGCGGTGTTGAAAAAGATGAAGAACCTGAAAAGTTGTGAGAGATATGAAGAGCTTCAATAGGTGTCAAAAATATGAGGAGTATGAAACGCTCTGAAAAAGAGGAGGAGCATGAAGCGGTGTTGAAAAACGTGAAGAACCTGAAAAGTAGTGAAAAATATGAAGAGCTTCTAAAGGTGTCAAAAATATGAGTAGCATGTAACGGTCTGAAAAATAGGAAGAGCATGAAGCTGTGTTCAAAAACATGAAGAGCCTGAAAATGTTTGAAAAATATGAAGAGCTTCAAAAGGTGTCAAAAATATGAGGAGCATGAAGTGATGTTGAAAAACATGAATAGCCTGAAAATGTGTGAAATATATGAGGAGCATGAAACGGTCTGAAAAATACGAGGAGCATGAAGCGTTGTTCAAAAATATGAAGAGCCTGAAAATGTGTGAAAAATATGAAGAGCTTCAAAAGGTGTCAAAAATATGAGGAGCATGAATCGGTCTGAAAAATAGGAAGAGCATGAAGCTGTGTTCAAAATCATGAAGAGCCTGAAAAGGTGTGAAAAATATGAAGAGCTTCAAAAGGTGTGAAAAATATGAGGAGCATGAAACAGCCTGAAAAATAGGAGGAGCATGAAGCGGTATTGAAAAACATGAAGAGCCTGAAATCTTGTGAAAAATATGAAGAGCTTCAAAAGGTGTCAAAAATGAGATGAGCATGAAACGGTCTGAAAAATATGAGCAGCAAGAAGTAGTGTTGAAAAAAATGAAGAGCCTGAAAAGGTGTGAAAAATATGAAAAGCTTCAAAAGGTGTCAAAAATATGAGGAGAAAGAAACGGTCTGAAAAATAGGAGAGCATGAAGCGGTGTTGAAAAACCTGAAGAGCCTGAAAAGGTGTGAAAAATATGAAGAGCTTCAAAAGGTGTCAAAAATATGAGGAGCATGAAACGGTCTGAAAAATAGGAGGAGCATGAAGCGGTGTTCAAAAATATGAAGAGCCTTAAAAGGTGTGAAAAATATGAAGAGCTTCAAAAAGTGTCAAAAAAAAGAGGTGCATGAAACGGTCTGAAAAAGAGGAGGAGCATGAAGTGGTGTTCAAAAACATGAAGAGCCTTAAAAGGTGTGAAAAATATGAAGAGCTTCAAAAGGTGTCAAAAATATGAGAAGCATGAAACGGTCTGAAAAATAGGAGGAGCATGAAGCGGTGTTGAAAAACATGAGGAGCCTGAGAACTTGTGAAAAATATGAAGAGCTTCAAAAGGTGTCAAAAATGAGATGAGCATGAAACGGTCTGAAAAATAGGAGGAGCATGAAGTGGTGTTGAAGTACATGAAGAGCCTGAAAAGGTGTGAAATATATGAAGAGCTTCAAAAGGTGTCAAATATATGAGGAGAATGAAACGGTCTGAAAAATAGGAGGATCATGAAGCGCTGTTGAAAAACATGAAGAGTCTGAAAAGGTGTGAAAGATATGAAGAGTTTCTAAAGATGTCAAAAATATGAGGAGCATGAAACGGTCTGAAAAATAGGAGGAGCATGAAGTGGTTTTGAAAAACATGAAGAGCCTGAAAGGGTGTGAAAATTATTAAGATCTTCAAAAGGTGTCAAAAATATGAGGAGCATGAAACGGTCTGAAAAATAGGAGGAGCATGAAGTGGTTTTGAAAAACATGAAGAGCCTGAAAGGGTGTGAAAATTATTAAGATCTTCAAAAGGTGTCAAAAATATGAGGAGCATGAAACGGTCTGAAAAATAGGAGGAGCAAGAAACGGTGATCAAAAACCTGAAGAGCCTGAAAAGGTGTGAAAATATGACGAGCTTCAAACGTGTGAAAAACATGAGGAGCATGAACGGGCTGAAAAATAGGAGAAGCAGGAAGTGGTGTTCAAAAACATGAAGAACCTGAAAAAGTGTGAAAAATATGAAGAGTTTCAGAAGGTGTGAAAAATATGAAGAGCTTCAACAGGTGTCAAAAATAAGATGAGCATGAAACGGTCTGAATAATTGGAGGAGCAAGAAGTAGTGTTGAAAAAAATGAAGAGCCTGAAAAGGTGTGAAAATTATGAAAAGCTTCAAAAGGTGTCAAAAATATGAGGAGCATGAAACGGTCTGAAAAATAGGTGGAGCATGAAGCGGTGTTGAAAAATATGAAGAGCCTGGAATGGTGTGCAAAATATGAAGAGCTTCAAAAGGTGTGAAATATATGAAGAGCTTCAAAATGTGTCAAAAATGAGATGAGCATGAAACGGTCTGAAAAATAGGAGGAGCATGAAACGGCGATCAAAAACATGAAGAGCCTGGAAAGGTGTGAAAAATATGAAGAGCTTCAAAAGGTGTGAAATACATGAGGAGCATGAAACGTGCTGAAAAATAGGAGAGGCATGAGGGGGGTTGAAAAACATGAAGAGCCTGAAAAGGTTTGAAAAATATGAAGAGCTTCAAAAGGTGTGAAATACATGAGGAGCATGAAACACTCTGAAAAATAGAAATAGCATGAAGCGGTGTTGAAAAACATGAAGAGCCTGAAAACGTGTGAAAATATGAAGAGCTTCAAAAATATGAAAAATATGAAGAGCTTCAAAAGGTGTGAAAAATTTGAAGAGCTTCAAAAGGTGTCAAAATGAGATGAGCATGAAACGGTCTGAAAAATAGGAGGAGCATGAAGTGGTGTTGAAAAAAATGAAAAGCCTGAAAAGGTGTGAAATATATGAAGAGCTTCAAAAGGTGTCAAAAATATGAGGAGCATGAAGCGGTCTGAAAAATAGGAGGAGCATGAAGCGGTGTTGAAAAACTTGAAGAGCCTGAAAACGTGTGAAAAATTTGAAGAGCATCATAAGGTTTGAAAAATATGAAGAGCTTCAAAAGGTGTAAAAAATGAGATGAGCATGAAACGGTCTGAAAAATAGGAGGAGCATGAAGTGGTGTTGAAAAAAATGAAGAGCCTGAAAATGTGTGAAACATATGAAGAGCTTCAAAAGGTGTCAAAAATATGAAGAGCATGAAATGGTCTGAAAAATAGGAGGGTCATGAAGCGGTGTTCAAAACGTGAAGAGCCTGAAAAGGTATGAAAAATATGAAGAGCTTCAAAAGGTGTGAAATACATGAGGAGCATGAAACACTCTGAAAAATAGAAATAGCATGAAGCGGTGTTGAAAAACATGAAGAGCCTGAAAACGTGTGAAAATATGAAGAGCTTCAAAAATATGAAAAATATGAAGAGCTTCAAAAGGTGTGAAAAATTTGAAGAGCTTCAAAAGGTGTCAAAATGAGATGAGCATGAAACGGTCTGAAAAATAGGAGGAGCATGAAGTGGTGTTGAAAAAAATGAAAAGCCTGAAAAGGTGTGAAATATATGAAGAGCTTCAAAAGGTGTCAAAAATATGAGGAGCATGAAGCGGTCTGAAAAATAGGAGGAGCATGAAGCGGTGTTGAAAAACTTGAAGAGCCTGAAAACGTGTGAAAAATTTGAAGAGCATCATAAGGTTTGAAAAATATGAAGAGCTTCAAAAGGTGTAAAAAATGAGATGAGCATGAAACGGTCTGAAAAATAGGAGGAGCATGAAGTGGTGTTGAAAAAAATGAAGAGCCTGAAAATGTGTGAAACATATGAAGAGCTTCAAAAGGTGTCAAAAATATGAAGAGCATGAAATGGTCTGAAAAATAGGAGGGTCATGAAGCGGTGTTCAAAACGTGAAGAGCCTGAAAAGGTATGAAAAATATGAAGAGCTACAAAAGGTGTGAAAAATATGAGGAGCATGAAACGGTCTGAAAAATAGAAGCGGCATGAAATGGTGTTCAAAAACATGAAGAGCCTGAAAAGGTGTGAAAATTATGAAGAGCTTCAAAAGGTGTGAAATACATGAGGAGCATGAAACGGTCTGAAAAATAGGAGAAGCATGAAGTGGTGTTGAAAAACATGAAGAGCCTGAAAAGGAGTGAAAAATATGAAGAGCTTCAAAAGGTGTCAAACATATGAAGAACATGAAACGGTCTGAAAAATAGGAGGATCATGAAGCAGTGTTCAAAAACATGAAGAGCCTGAAAATGTGTGAAAAATATTCAGAGCTTCAAAATGTGTCAAATATATGAGGAGCATGAAACGGTCTGAAAAATTGGAGGAGCATGAAATGGTGATTAAAAACATGAAGAGCCTGAAAAGGTGTGAAAAATATGAGGAGCATGAAGCAGTGTCAAAAACATGAAGAGCCTAAAAAGTTGTGAGAAATATGAAGAGCTTTAAAAGGTGTCAAAAATGAGATGAGCATGAAACGGTCTGAAAAATGGAGGAACATGAAGCGGTGTTGAGAAACATGAAGAGCCTAAAAAGTTGTGAGAAATATGAAGAGCTTCACAAGGGGTCAAAAATGAGATGAGCATGAAACGGTCTGAAAAATAGGAGCATGAAACGGTGATAAAAAACATGAAGAGCCTGAAAAAGTGTGAAAAATATGAAGAGCTTCAAAAGGTGTGAAATTCATGAGGAGCATGAAATGGTCTGAAAAATAGGACAAGAAAGAAGTGGTGTGGAAAAACATGAAGAGCCTGAAAAGGTGTGAAAAATATGAAGAGCTTCAAGAGGTGTCAAAAATATGAAGAGCATGAAACGGTCTGAAAAATAGGAGGATCATGAAGCGGTGATCAAAAACATGAGGAGCGTGAAAAGGTGTGAAAAATATGAAGAGCTTCAAAAGGTGTGAAATTCATGTGGATCATGAAACGGTCTGAAAAATAGGAGAAGCATGAAGTGGTGTGGAAAAACATGAAGAGCCTGTAAACGTGTGAAAAATATGAAGAGCTTCAAAAGGTGTCAAAAATATGAGGAGCATGAAACGGTCCGAAAAATAGGAGGAGCATGAAGCAGTGTTCAAAAACATGAAGAGCCTGAAAAGGTGTGAAAAATATGAAGAGCTCAAAAGGTGTGAAAAATATGTGGAGCATGAAACGTTCTGAAGAATAGGAGGAGGATTGTAGCGTTGTTCAAAAACATGAAGAGCATGAAAAGGTGTGAATAATATGAAGAGCTTCAAAAGGTGTCAAAAATATGAGGAGCATGAAACGGTCTGAAAAATATGAGGAGCATGAAGTAGTGTTGAAAAACATGAAGAGCCTGAAAATGTTTGAAATATATGAAGCGCTTCAAAAGGTTTCAGAAGTGAGAGGAGCATGAAACTGTCTTAAAAATAGGAGGATAATGAAGCAGTGTTGAAAAACATGAAGAGCCTGAAAAGGTGTGTAAAATATGAAGAGCTTCAAAAGGTGTCAAAAATATGAGGAGATTGAAATGGTCTGAAAAATAGGAGGTGCATGAAACGATGTTCAAAAATATGAAGAGCCTGAAAAGGTGTGTAAAATATGAAGAGCTTTAAAAGGTGTCAAAAATATGAGGAGCATGAAACGGTCTGAAAAATAGGAGGAGCATGAAGTGGTGTTGAAAACATGAAGATACTGAAAAAGAGTGAAATATATGAAGAGCTTCAAAAAGTGTGAAAAATATGAGGAGCTTCAAAATGTGTCAAAAATATGAGGAGCATGAAACGGTCTTAAAAAACGGAGGAGCATGAAGCGGTGTTGAAAAATATGAAGAGCCTGAAATGGTGTGAAAAATATGAAGAGCTTCAAAAGGTGTGAAAAATATGAGAAGCATGAAACGGTCTGAAGAATAGGAGGAGGATTGCAGCGATGTTCAAAAACATGAAGAGCATGAAAAGGTGTGAAAAATATGAAGAGCTTCCAAAGGTGTGAAATACAAGAGGAGCATGAAACAGCCTGAAAAATAGGAGGAGCATGAAGCGGTGTTGAAAAACATGACGAAACAGAAAAGGTGTGAAAAATATGAAGAGCTTCAAAGGTGTCAAAATATGTGAGCATGAAACGGTCTGAAAAATAGGAGGACCAGGAAGCGGTGTTGAAAAACATGAAGAGCCTGAAAAGGTGTGAAAAATATGAAGAGCTTCAAAAGGTGTCAAAAATATGAGGAGCATGAAAATGTCTGAAAAATAAGAGGAGTAGGAAACGATGTTCAAAAACATGAAGAGCCTGAAAAGGTGTGAAAAATATAAAGAGCTTCAAAATGTGACAGAAATATGAGGAGCAAGAAACGGTCTGAAAAATAAGAGGAGTAGGAAACGATGTTCAAAAACATGAAGAGCCTGAAAAGGTGTGAAAGATATGAAGAGCTTCAAAAGGTGTCAAATATATGAGGAGAATGAAACGGTCTGAAAAATAGGAGGATCATGAAGCGGTGTTGAAAAACATGAAGAGTCTGAAAAGGTGTGAAAGATATGAAGAGTTTCTAAAGATGTCAAAAATATGAGGAGCATGAAACGGTCTGAAAAATAGGAGGAGCATGAAGCGGTGTTGAAAAACATGAAGAGCCTGAAAACGTGTGAAAATATGAAGAGCTTCAAAAATATGAAAAATATGAAGAGCTTCAAAAGGTGTGAAAAATTTGAAGAGCTTCAAAAGGTGTCAAAATGAGATGAGCATGAAACGGTCTGAAAAATAGGAGGAGCATGAAGTGGTGTTGAAAAAAATGAAAAGCCTGAAAAGGTGTGAAATATATGAAGAGCTTCAAAAGGTGTCAAAAATATGAGGAGCATGAAGCGGTCTGAAAAATAGGAGGAGCATGAAGCGGTGTTGAAAAACTTGAAGAGCCTGAAAACGTGTGAAAAATTTGAAGAGCATCATAAGGTTTGAAAAATATGAAGAGCTTCAAAAGGTGTAAAAAATGAGATGAGCATGAAACGGTCTGAAAAATAGGAGGAGCATGAAGTGGTGTTGAAAATAATGAAGAGCCTGAAAATGTGTGAAACATATGAAGAGCTTCAAAAGGTGTCAAAAATATGAAGAGCATGAAATGGTCTGAAAAATAGGAGGGTCATGAAGCGGTGTTCAAAACGTGAAGAGCCTGAAAAGGTATGAAAAATATGAAGAGCTACAAAAGGTGTGAAAAATATGAGGAGCATGAAACGGTCTGAAAAATAGAAGCGGCATGAAATGGTGTTCAAAAACATGAAGAGCCTGAAAAGGTGTGAAAATTATGAAGAGCTTCAAAAGGTGTGAAATACATGAGGAGCATGAAACGGTCTGAAAAATAGGAGAAGCATGAAGTGGTGTTGAAAAACATGAAGAGCCTGAAAAGGAGTGAAAAATATGAAGAGCTTCAAAAGGTGTGAAATATATGAAGAGCTTCAAAATGTGTCAAAAATGAGATGAGCATGAAACGGTCTGAAAAATAGGAGGAGCATGAAACGGCGATCAAAAACATGAAGAGCCTGGAAAGGTGTGAAAAATATGAAGAGCTTCAAAAGGTGTGAAATACATGAGGAGCATGAAACGTGCTGAAAAATAGGAGAGGCATGAAGGGGTGTTGAAAAACATGAAGAGCCTGAAAAGGTTTGAAAAATATGAAGAGCTTCAAAAGGTGTGAAATACATGAGGAGCATGAAACACTCTGAAAAATAGAAATAGCATGAAGCGGTGTTGAAAAACATGAAGAGCCTGAAAACGTGTGAAAATATGAAGAGCTTCAAAAATATGAGAAATATGAAGAGCTTCAAAAGGTGTGAAAAATTTGAAGAGCTTCAAAAGGTGTCAAAATGAGATGAGCATGAAACGGTCTGAAAAATAGGAGGAGCATGAAGTGGTGTTGAAAAAAATGAAAAGCCTGAAAAGGTGTGAAATATATGAAGAGCTTCAAAAGGTGTCAAAAATATGAGGAGCATGAAGCGGTCTGAAAAATAGGAGGAGCATGAAGCGGTGTTGAAAAACTTGAAGAGCCTGAAAACGTGTGAAAAATTTGAAGAGCATCATAAGGTTTGAAAAATATGAAGAGCTTCAAAAGGTGTAAAAAATGAGATGAGCATGAAACGGTCTGAAAAATAGGAGGAGCATGAAGTGGTGTTGAAAAAAATGAAGAGCCTGAAAATGTGTGAAACATATGAAGAGCTTCAAAAGGTGTCAAAAATATGAAGAGCATGAAATGGTCTGAAAAATAGGAGGGTCATGAAGCGGTGTTCAAAACGTGAAGAGCCTGAAAAGGTATGAAAAATATGAAGAGCTACAAAAGGTGTGAAAAATATGAGGAGCATGAAACGGTCTGAAAAATAGAAGCGGCATGAAATGGTGTTCAAAAACATGAAGAGCCTGAAAAGGTGTGAAAATTATGAAGAGCTTCAAAAGGTGTGAAATACATGAGGAGCATGAAACGGTCTGAAAAATAGGAGAAGCATGAAGTGGTGTTGAAAAACATGAAGAGCCTGAAAAGGAGTGAAAAATATGAAGAGCTTCAAAAGGTGTCAAACATATGAAGAACATGAAACGGTCTGAAAAATAGGAGGATCATGAAGCAGTGTTCAAAAACATGAAGAGCCTGAAAATGTGTGAAAAATATTCAGAGCTTCAAAATGTGTCAAATATATGAGGAGCATGAAACGGTCTGAAAAATTGGAGGAGCATGAAATGGTGATTAAAAACATGAAGAGCCTGAAAAGGTGTGAAAAATATGAGGAGCATGAAGCAGTGTCAAAAACATGAAGAGCCTAAAAAGTTGTGAGAAATATGAAGAGCTTTAAAAGGTGTCAAAAATGAGATGAGCATGAAACGGTCTGAAAAATGGAGGAACATGAAGCGGTGTTGAGAAACATGAAGAGCCTAAAAAGTTGTGAGAAATATGAAGAGCTTCACAAGGGGTCAAAAATGAGATGAGCATGAAACGGTCTGAAAAATAGGAGCATGAAACGGTGATAAAAAACATGAAGAGCCTGAAAAAGTGTGAAAAATATGAAGAGCTTCAAAAGGTGTGAAATTCATGAGGAGCATGAAATGGTCTGAAAAATAGGACAAGAAAGAAGTGGTGTGGAAAAACATGAAGAGCCTGAAAAGGTGTGAAAAATATGAAGAGCTTCAAGAGGTGTCAAAAATATGAAGAGCATGAAACGGTCTGAAAAATAGGAGGATCATGAAGCGGTGATCAAAAACATGAGGAGCGTGAAAAGGTGTGAAAAATATGAAGAGCTTCAAAAGGTGTGAAATTCATGAGGATCATGAAACGGTCTGAAAAATAGGAGAAGCATGAAGTGGTGTGGAAAAACATGAAGAGCCTGAAAAGGTGTGAAAAATATGAAGAGCTTCAAAAGGTGTCAAAAATATGAGGAGCATGAAACGGTCCGAAAAATAGGAGGAGCATGAAGCAGTGTTCAAAAACATGAAGAGCCTGAAAAGGTGTGAAAAATATGAAGAGCTCAAAAGGTGTGAAAAATATGTGGAGCATGAAACGTTCTGAAGAATAGGAGGAGGATTGTAGCGTTGTTCAAAAACATGAAGAGCATGAAAAGGTGTGAATAATATGAAGAGCTTCAAAAGGTGTCAAAAATATGAGGAGCATGAAACGGTCTGAAAAATATGAGGAGCATGAAGTAGTGTTGAAAAACATGAAGAGCCTGAAAATGTTTGAAATATATGAAGCGCTTCAAAAGGTTTCAGAAGTGAGAGGAGCATGAAACTGTCTTAAAAATAGGAGGATAATGAAGCAGTGTTGAAAAACATGAAGAGCCTGAAAAGGTGTGTAAAATATGAAGAGCTTCAAAAGGTGTCAAAAATATGAGGAGATTGAAATGGTCTGAAAAATAGGAGGTGCATGAAACGATGTTCAAAAATATGAAGAGCCTGAAAAGGTGTGTAAAATATGAAGAGCTTTAAAAGGTGTCAAAAATATGAGGAGCATGAAACGGTCTGAAAAATAGGAGGAGCATGAAGTGGTGTTGAAAACATGAAGATACTGAAAAAGAGTGAAATATATGAAGAGCTTCAAAAAGTGTGAAAAATATGAGGAGCTTCAAAATGTGTCAAAAATATGAGGAGCATGAAACGGTCTTAAAAAACGGAGGAGCATGAAGCGGTGTTGAAAAATATGAAGAGCCTGAAATGGTGTGAAAAATATGAAGAGCTTCAAAAGGTGTGAAAAATATGAGAAGCATGAAACGGTCTGAAGAATAGGAGGAGGATTGCAGCGATGTTCAAAAACATGAAGAGCATGAAAAGGTGTGAAAAATATGAAGAGCTTCCAAAGGTGTGAAATACAAGAGGAGCATGAAACAGCCTGAAAAATAGGAGGAGCATGAAGCGGTGTTGAAAAACATGACGAAACAGAAAAGGTGTGAAAAATATGAAGAGCTTCAAAGGTGTCAAAATATGTGAGCATGAAACGGTCTGAAAAATAGGAGGACCAGGAAGCGGTGTTGAAAAACATGAAGAGCCTGAAAAGGTGTGAAAAATATGAAGAGCTTCAAAAGGTGTCAAAAATATGAGGAGCATGAAAATGTCTGAAAAATAAGAGGAGTAGGAAACGATGTTCAAAAACATGAAGAGCCTGAAAAGGTGTGAAAAATATAAAGAGCTTCAAAATGTGACAGAAATATGAGGAGCAAGAAACGGTCTGAAAAATAAGAGGAGTAGGAAACGATGTTCAAAAACATGAAGAGCCTGAAAAGGTGTGAAAGATATGAAGAGCTTCAAAAGGTGTCAAATATATGAGGAGAATGAAACGGTCTGAAAAATAGGAGGATCATGAAGCGGTGTTGAAAAACATGAAGAGTCTGAAAAGGTGTGAAAGATATGAAGAGTTTCTAAAGATGTCAAAAATATGAGGAGCATGAAACGGTCTGAAAAATAGGAGGAGCATGAAGTGGTTTTGAAAAACATGAAGAGCCTGAAAGGGTGTGAAAATTATTAAGATCTTCAAAAGGTGTCAAAAATATGAGGAGCATGAAACGGTCTGAAAAATAGGAGGAGCATGAAGTGGTTTTGAAAAACATGAAGAGCCTGAAAGGGTGTGAAAATTATTAAGATCTTCAAAAGGTGTCAAAAATATGAGGAGCATGAAACTGTCTGAAAAATAGGAGGAGCAAGAAACGGTGATCAAAACCTGAAGAGCCTGAAAAGGTGTGAAAAATATGACGAGCTTCAAAACGTGTGAAAAACATGAGGAGCATGAAACGGGCTGAAAAATAGGAGAAGCAGGAAGTGGTGTTCAAAAACATGAAGAACCTGAAAAAGTGTGAAAAATATGAAGAGCTTCAGAAGGTGTGAAAAATATGAAGAGCTTCAAAAGGTGTCAAAAATACGAGGACCATGAAACGGTCAGAAAAAGAGGAGGAGAATGAAGCAGTGTTCAAAAACATGACGAGCTTGAAAAGGTGTGAAATATAATAAGAGCTTCAAAAGGTGTGAAAAATGGGAGGAGAATGAAACTGTCTGAAATAAAGGAGGAGCATGAAGCGGTGTTGAAAAACATGAAGAGCCTGAAAAGGTGTGAAAAATATGAAGAGCTTCAAAAGGTGTTAAAAATAGGAGGAGCATGTAGCGGTGTTCAAAAACGTGAAGAGCCTGAAAATGTGTGTAAAATATGAAGAGCTTCAAAACGTGTCAAAAATATGAGGAGCATGAAACGGTCTGAAAAATATGAGGAGCATGAAGTAGTGTTGAAAAACATGAAGAGCCTGAAAATGTTTGAAATATATGAAGCGCTTCAAAAGGTTTCAGAAGTGAGAGGAGCATGAAACGGTCTGAAAAATAGGAGGATAATGAAGCAGTGTTGAAAAACATGAGGAGCCTGAAGGTGTGAAAAATATGAAGAGCTTCAAAAGGTGTCAAACATACGAGGAGCATGAAACGGTTTGAAAAATAGGAGGAGCATGAAGCGGTGTTGAAAAACTTGAAGAGCCTGAAAACGTGTGAAAAATATGAAGAGCATCAAAAGGTGTGAAAAATATGAAGAGCTTCAAAAGGTGTCAAAAATGAGATGAGCATGAAACGGTCTGAAAAATAGGAGGAGCATGAAACGGCGATCAAAAACATGAAGAGCCTGGAAAGGTGTGAAAAATATGAAGAGCTTCAAAAGGTGTGAAATACATGAGGAGCATGAAACGTGCTGAAAAATAGGAGAGGCATGAAGGGGTGTTGAAAAACATGAAGAGCCTGAAAAGGTTTGAAAAATATGAAGAGCTTCAAAAGGTGTGAAATACATGAGGAGCATGAAACACTCTGAAAAATAGAAATAGCATGAAGCGGTGTTGAAAAACATGAAGAGCCTGAAAACGTGTGAAAATATGAAGAGCTTCAAAAATATGAAAAATATGAAGAGCTTCAAAAGGTGTGAAAAATTTGAAGAGCTTCAAAAGGTGTCAAAATGAGATGAGCATGAAACGGTCTGAAAAATAGGAGGAGCATGAAGTGGTGTTGAAAAAAATGAAAAGCCTGAAAAGGTGTGAAATATATGAAGAGCTTCAAAAGGTGTCAAAAATATGAGGAGCATGAAGCGGTCTGAAAAATAGGAGGAGCATGAAGCGGTGTTGAAAAACTTGAAGAGCCTGAAAACGTGTGAAAAATTTGAAGAGCATCAAAAGGTGTGAAAAATATGAAAAGCTTCAAAAGGTGTGAAAAATATGAAGAGATTCAAAGGGTGTGAAATACATGAGGAGCATGAAACAGGCCGAAAATAGGAGAAGCATGAAGTGGTGTGGAAAAACATGAAGAGCCTAAAAAGTTGTGAGAAATATGAAGAGCTTCAAAAGATGTGAAATACATGAGGATCATGAAACTCTCTGAAAAATAAGAGGAGAATGAAGCATGTCAAAAACATGAAGAGCCTAAAAAGTTGTGAGAAATATGAAGAGCTTCACAAGGGGTCAAAAATGAGATGAGCATGAAACGGTCTGAAAAATAGGAGCATGAAACGGTGATAAAAAAAATGAAGAGCCTGAAAAAGTGTGAAAAATATGAAGAGCTTCAAAAGGTGTCAAAAATGAGATGAGCAAGAAACGGTTTGAAAAATAGGAGGAGCATGAAGCGGTGTTGAAAAAGATGAAGAACCTGAAAAGTTGTGAGAGATATGAAGAGCTTCAATAGGTGTCAAAAATATGAGGAGCATGGAACGCTCTGAAAAAGAGGAGGAGCATGAAGCGGTGTTGAAAAACATGAAGAACCTGAAAAGTAGTGAAAAATATGAAGAGCTTCTAAAGGTGTCAAAAATATGAGTAGCATGTAACGGTCTGAAAAATAGGAAGAGCATGAAGCTGTGTTCAAAAACATGAAGAGCCTGAAAATGTTTGAAAAAGATGAAGAGCTTCAAAAGGTGTCAAAAATATGAGGAGCATGAAGTGATGTTGAAAAACATGAATAGCCTGAAAATGTGTGAAATATATGAGGAGCATGAAACGGTCTGAAAAATACAAGGAGCATGAAGCGGTGTTCAAAAATATGAAGAGCCTGAAAATGTGTGAAAAATATGAAGAGCTTCAAAAGGTGTCAAAAATATGAGGAGCATGAATCGGTCTGAAAAATAGGAAGAGCATGAAGCTGTGTTCAAAAACATGAAGAGCCTGAAAAGGTGTGAAAAATATGAAGAGCTTCAAAAGGTGTGAAAAATATGAGGAGCATGAAACAGCCTGAAAAATAGGAGGAGCATGAAGCGGTATTGAAAAACATGAAGAGCCTGAAATCTTGTGAAAAATATGAAGAGCTTCAAAAGGTGTCAAAAATGAGATGAGCATGAAACGGTCTGAAAAATAGGAGTAGCAAGAAGTAGTGTTGAAAAAAATGAAGAGCCTGAAAAGGTGTGAAAAATATGAAAAGCTTCAAAAGGTGTCAAAAATATGAGGAGCAAGAAACGGTCTGAAAAATAGGAGAGCATGAAGCGGTGTTGAAAAACCTGAAGAGCCTGAAAAGGTGTGAAAAATATGAAGAGCTTCAAAAGGTGTCAAAAATATGAGGAGCATGAAACGGTCTGAAAAATAGGAGGAGAATGAAGCGGTGTTCAAAAATATGAAGAGCCTTAAAAGGTGTGAAAAATATGAAGAGCTTCAAAAAGTGTCAAAAAAAAGAGGTGCATGAAACGGTCTGAAAAAGAGGAGGAGCATGAAGTGGTGTTCAAAAACATGAAGAGCCTTAAAAGGTGTGAAAAATATGAAGAGCTTCAAAAGGTGTCAAAAATATGAGAAGCATGAAACGGTCTGAAAAATAGGAGGAGCATGAAGCGGTGTTGAAAAACATGAGGAGCCTGAGAACTTGTGAAAAATATGAAGAGCTTCAAAAGGTGTCAAAAATGAGATGAGCATGAAACGGTCTGAAAAATAGGAGGAGCATGAAGTGGTGTTGAAGTACATGAAGAGCTGAAAAGGTGTGAAATATATGAAGAGCTTCAAAAGGTGTCAAATATATGAGGAGAATGAAACGGTCTGAAAAATAGGAGGATCATGAAGTGGTGTTGAAAAACATGAAGAGTCTGAAAAGGTGTGAAAGATATGAAGAGTTTCTTAAGATGTCAAAAATATGAGGAGCATGAAACGGTCTGAAAAATAGGAGGAGCATGAAGTGGTTTTGAAAAACATGAAGAGCCTGAAAGGGTGTGAAAATTATTAAGATCTTCAAAAGGTGTAAAAAATATGAGGAGCATGAAACGGTCTGAAAAATAGGAGGAGCATGAAGTGGTTTTGAAAAACATGAAGAGCCTGAAAGGGTGTGAAAATTATTAAGATCTTCAAAAGGTGTCAAAAATATGAGGAGCATGAAACGGTCTGAAAAATAGGAGGAGCAAGAAACGGTGAACAAAAACCTGAAGAGCCTGAAAAGGTGTGAAAAATATGACGAGCTTCAAACGTGTGAAAAACATGAGGAGCATGAAACGGGCTGAAAAATAGGAGAAGCAGGAAGTGGTGTTCAAAAACATGAAGAACCTGAAAAAGTGTGAAAAATATGAAGAGCTTCAGAAGGTGTGAAAAATATGAAGAGCTTCAACAGGTGTCAAAAATAAGATGAGCATGAAACGGTCTGAATAATTGGAGGAGCAAGAAGTAGTGTTGAAAAAAATGAAGAGCCTGAAAAGGTGTGAAAAATATGAAAAGCTTCAAAAGGTGTCAAAAATATGAGGAGCATGAAACGGTCTGAAAAATAGGTGGAGCATGAAGCGGTGTTGAAAAATATGAAGAGCCTGGATGGTGTGCAAAATATGAAGAGCTTCAAAAGGTGTGAAATATATGAAGAGCTTCAAAATGTGTCAAAAATGAGATGAGCAAGAAACGGTCTGAAAAATAGGAGGAGCATGAAACGGCGATCAAAAACATGAAGAGCCTGGAAAGGTGTGAAAAATATGAAGAGCTTCAAAAGGTGTGAAATACATGAGGAGCATGAAACGTGCTGAAAAATAGGAGAGGCATGAAGGGGTGTTGAAAAACATGAAGAGCCTAAAAAGTTGTGAGAAATATGAAGAGCTTCAAAAGGTGTGAAATACATGAGGAGCATGAAACACTCTGAAAAATAGAAATAGCATGAAGCGGTGTTGAAAAACATGAAGAGCCTAAAAAGTTGTGAGAAATATGAAGAGCTTTAAAAGGTGTCAAAAATGAGATGAACATGAAACGGTCTGAAAAATTGGAGGAACATGAAGCGGTTTTGAGAAACATGAAGAGCCTAAAAAGTTGTGAGAAATATGAAGAGCTTCACAAGGGGTCAAAAATGAGATGAGCATGAAACGGTCTGAAAAATAGGAGCATGAAACGGTGATAAAAAACATGAAGAGCCTGAAAAAGTGTGAAAAATATGAAGAGCTTCAAAAGGTGTCAAAAATATGAAGAGCTTCAAAAGGTGTAAAAAATGAGATGAGCATGAAACGGTCTGAAAAATAGGAGGAGCATGAAGTGGTGTTGAAAAAAATGAAGAGCCTGAAAATGTGTGAAACATATGAAGAGCTTCAAAAGGTGTCAAAATTATGAGGAGCATGAAACGGCCTGAAAAATTGGAGGAGCATGAAGCGGTGTTCAAAAATATGAAGAGCCTGAAAAGGTTTGAAAAATATGAAGAGCTTCAAAACGTGTCAAAAATATGAGTAGCATGAAACGGTCTGAAAAATAGGAGCAGCATGAAATGTTGTTCAAAAACATGAAGAGCCTGAAAAGGTGTGAAAAACATGAAGAGCCGGAAAAGGTGTGAAAAATATGAAGAGCTTCAAAAGGTGTGAAATACATGAGGAGTTTGAAAAGGGCAGAAAAATAGGAGAAGCATGAAGTGGTGTGGAAAAATATGAAGAGACTGAAAAGGTGTGGAAAATATGAAGAGCTTCAAAAGGTGTGAAATACATGAGGAGCATGAAACTCTCTGAAAAAAAGAAGGAGCATGAAGCGGTGTTCAAAACCATGAAGAGCCTGAAAAGGTGTGAAAAATATGAAGAGCTTCAAACGGTGTCAAAAATATGAGGAGCATGAAACAGCCTGAAAAATAGGAGGAGCATGAAGCGGTGTTGAAAAACATGACGCAACAGAAAAGGTGTGAAAAATATGAAGTGCTTCAAAAGGTGTGCAAAATATGAAGAGATTCAAAGGGGTCCAAAATATGAGGAGCATGAAACGGTCTGAAAAATAGGAGGAGCATGAAACGATGTTCAAAAACATGAAGAGCCTGAAAAGGTGTGAAAAATATGAAGAGCTCAAAAGGTGTGAAAAATATGTGGAGCATGAAACGGTCTGAAGAATAGGAGGAGGATTGTATCGCTGTTCAAAAACATGAAGAGCATGAAAAGGTGTGAATAATATGAAGAGCTTCAAAAGGTGCCAAAATAAGAGGAGCATGAAAGGGTCTGAAAAATATGAGGAGCATGAAGTAGTGTTGAAAAACATGAAGAGCCTGAAAATGTTTGAAATATATGAAGCGCTTCAAAAGGTTTCAGAAGTGAGAGGAGCATGAAACTGTCTTAAAAATAGGAGGATAATGAAGCAGTGTTGAAAAACATGAAGAGCCTGAAAAGGTGTGTAAAATATGAAGAGCTTCAAAAGTTGTCAAAAATATGAGGAGATTGAAATGGTCTGAAAAATAGGAGGTGCATGAAACGATGTTCAAAAATATGAAGAGCCTGAAAGGGTGTGTAAAATATGAAGAGCTTTAAAAGGTGTCAAAAATATGAGGAGCATGAAACGGTCTGAAAAATAGGAGGAGCATGAAGTGGTGTTGAAAACATGAAGATACTGAAAAAGAGTGAAATATATGAAGAGCTTCAAAAAGTGTGAAAAATATGAGGAGCTTCAAAATGTGTCAAAAATATGAGGAGCATGAAACGGTCTTAAAAAACGGAGGAGCATGAAGCGGTGTTGAAAAATATGAAGAGCCTGAAATGGTGTGAAAAATATGAAGAGCTTCAAAAGGTGTGAAAATTATGAGGAGCATGAAACGGTCTGAAGAATAGGAGGAGGATTGCAGCGATGTTCAAAAACATGAAGAGCATGAAAAGGTGTGAAAAATATGAAGAGCTTCCAAAGGTGTGAAATACAAGAGGAGCATGAAACAGCCTGAAAAATAGGAGGAGCATGAAGCGGTGTTGAAAAATATGACGAAACAGAAAAGGTGTGAAAAATATGAAGAGCTTAAAAGTTGTCAAAATATGTGAGCATGAAACGGTCTGAAAAATAGGAGGACCAGGAAGCGGTGTTGAAAAACATGAAGAGCCTGAAAAGGTGTGAAAAATATGAAGAGCTTCAAAAGGTGTCAAAAATATGAGGAGCATGAAAATGTCTGAAAAATAAGAGGAGTAGGAAACGATGTTCAAAAACATGAAGAGCCTGAAAAGGTGTGAAAAATATAAAGAGCTTCAAAATGTGACAGAAATATGAGGAGCAAGAAACGGTCTGAAAAATAAGAGGAGTAGGAAACGATGTTCAAAAACATGAAGAGCCTGAAAAGGTGTGAAAAATATGAAGAGCTTCAAAAGGTGTCAAAAATACGAGGACCATGAAACGGTCAGAAAAAGAGGAGGAGAATGAAGCAGTGTTCAAAAACATGACGAGCTTGAAAAGGTGTGAAATATAATAAGAGCTTCAAAAGGTGTGAAAAATGGGAGGAGAATGAAACTGTCTGAAATAAAGGAGGAGCATGAAGCGGTGTTGAAAAACATGAAGAGCCTGAAAATGTGTGTAAAATATGAAGAGCTTCAAAACGTGTCAAAAATATGAGTAGCATGAAACGGTCTGAAAAATATGAGGAGCATGAAGTAGTGTTGAAAAACATGAAGAGCCTGAAAATGTTTGAAATATATGAAGCGCTTCAAAAGGTTTCAGAAGTGAGAGGAGCATGAAACTGTCTTAAAAATAGGAGGATAATGAAGCAGTGTTGAAAAACATGAAGAGCCTGAAAAGGTGTGTAAAATATGAAGAGCTTCAAAAGTTGTCAAAAATATGAGGAGATTGAAATGGTCTGAAAAATAGGAGGTGCATGAAACGATGTTCAAAAATATGAAGAGCCTGAAAGGGTGTGTAAAATATGAAGAGCTTTAAAAGGTGTCAAAAATATGAGGAGCATGAAACGGTCTGAAAAATAGGAGGAGCATGAAGTGGTGTTGAAAACATGAAGATACTGAAAAAGAGTGAAATATATGAAGAGCTTCAAAAAGTGTGAAAAATATGAGGAGCTTCAAAATGTGTCAAAAATATGAGGAGCATGAAACGGTCTTAAAAAACGGAGGAGCATGAAGCGGTGTTGAAAAATATTAAGAGCCTGAAATGGTGTGAAAAATATGAAGAGCTTCAAAAGGTGTGAAAAATATGAGGAGCATGAAACGGTCTGAAGAATAGGAGGAGGATTGCAGCGATGTTCAAAAACATGAAGAGCATGAAAAGGTGTGAAAAATATGAAGAGCTTCCAAAGGTGTGAAATACAAGAGGAGCATGAAACAGCCTGAAAAATAGGAGGAGCATGAAGCGGTGTTGAAAAACATGACGAAACAGAAAAGGTGTGAAAAATATGAAGAGCTTCAAAGGTGTCAAAATATGTGAGTATGAAACGGTCTGAAAAATAGGAGGACCAGGAAGCGGTGTTGAAAAACATGAAGAGCCTGAAAAGGTGTGAAAAATATGAAGAGCTTGAAAAGGTGTCAAAAATATGAGGAGCATGAAAAGGTCTGAAAAATGGGAGGAGCATGAAACGGTGTTCAAAAACATGAAGAGCCTGAAAAGGTGTGAAAAATATAAAGAGCTTCAAAATGTGACAGAAATATGAGGAGCATGAAACGGTCTGAAAAATAAGAGGAGTAGGAAACGATGTTCAAAAACATGAAGAGCCTGAAAAGGTGTGAAAAATATGAAGAGCTTCAAAAGGTGACAAAAATACGAGGACCATGAAACGGTCAGAAAAAGAGGAGGAGAATGAAGCAGTGTTCAAAAACATGACGAGCTTGAAAAGGTGTGAAATATAATAAGAGCTTCAAAAGGTGTGAAAAATGGGAGGAGAATGAAACTGTCTGAAATAAAGGAGGAGCATGAAGCGGTGTTGAAAAACATGAAGAGCCTGAAAAGGTGTGAAAAATATGAAGAGCTTCAAAAGGTGTTAAAATTAGGAGGAGCATGTAGCGGTGTTCAAAAACATGAAGAGCCTGAAAATGTGTGTAAAATATGAAGAGCTTCAAAACGTGTCAAAAATATGAGGAGCATGAAACGGTCTGAAAAATAGGTGGATCAAGAATCGGTCTTGAAAAACATGAAGAGCGTGAAAACGTGTGAAAAATATGAAGAGCTTCAAAAGGTGTGAAAAATATGAAAATCTTAAAATGGTGTCACAAATATGAGGAGCATGAAACGGTCTGAAAAATTGAAGGATCATGAAGCGGGGTTCAAAAACATGAAGAGCCTGAAAACGTTTGAAAAATATGAAGAGCTTCAAAGGTGTGAAAAACATGAAGAGCTTCAAAAGCTGTCAAAAATGAGATGAGCACGAAACGGTCTGAAAAATAGGAGGAGCATGAAGTGGTGTTGAAAAACATGAAGAGCCTGAATAAGTGTGAAATATATGAAGAGATTCAAAAGTTGTGAAAAATATGAAGAGCTTCAAAAGGTGACAACAATATGAGGAGAATGAAACGGCCTGAAAAATAGGAGGATCATGAAACGTTGTTTAAAAACATGAAGAGCCTGTAAAGGTGTGAAAAATATGAAGAGCTTGAAAATGTGTCAAAAATATTAGGAGCCTGAAACGGTCTGAAAAATAGGAGGAGATTGAAATGGTGATCAAAAACATGAAGCGCCTGAAAAGGTGTGAAAAATATGAAGAGCTTCAAAAGGTGTGAAATACAATAGGAGCATGAAACGGTCTGAAAAATATGAGGAGCATTTAGCGGTGTTGAAAAACATGAAGAGCCTGAAAAGGTGTTAAATATATGAAGAGCTTCAAAAGGTGAGAAAAATATGAGGAGCATGAAATGGTCTGAAGAATAGGAGGAGGATTGTAGCGTTGTTCAAAAACATGAAGAGCATGAAAAGGTGTGAAAAATATGAAGGGCTTCAAAAGGTGTGAAACACATGAGGAGCATGAAACTGTCTGAAAAATAGGAGGATCATGAAGCGGTGTTGAAAAACATGAAGAGAATGAAAAGCTGTGAAAAATATTAAGAGCTTCAAAAGGTGTCAAAAATATAAGAAGCATGAAACGGTCTGAAAAATAGGAGCAGCATGAAACGGTGTTCAAAAACATGAAGAGCCTGAAAAGGAGTGAAAAATATGAAGAGCATCAAAAGGTGTGAAAAATATGAAGAGCTTCAAAAGGTGTCAAAAATGAGATGAGCATGAAACGGTCTGAAAAATAGGAGGAGAATGAAGCGGTGTTGAAAAACATGAAGAGCCTGAAAAGGGGTGAAAAATATGAAGAGCTTCAAAAGGTGTCAAAAACATGTGGAGCATGAAATGGTCTGAAATATAGGAGGAGCATGAAACGGTGTTCATAAACATGAAGAGCCTGAAAAGGTGAGAAAAATATGAAGAGCTTCAAAAGGTGTGAAAAATATGAAGAGCTTCAAAAGCTGTCAAAAATGAGATGAGCATGAAACGGTCTGAAAAATAGGAGGAGCATGAAGTGGTGTTGAAAAACATGAAGAGCCTGAATAAGTGTGAAATATATGAAGAGATTCAAAAGTTGTGAAAAATATGAAGAGCTTCAAAAGGTGACAACAATATGAGGAGAATGAAACGGCCTGAAAAATAGGAGGATCATGAAGCGTTGTTTAAAAACATGAAGAGCCTCTAAAGGTGTGAAAAATATGAAGAGCTTGAAAATGTGTCAAAAATATTAGGAGCCTGAAACCGTCTGAAAAATAGGAGGAGATTGAAATGGTGATGAAAAACATGAAGCGCCTGAAAAGGTGTGAAAAATATGAAGAGCTTCAAAAGGTGTGAAATACAATAGGAGCATGAAACGGTCTGAAAAATAGGAGGAGCATTTAGCGGTGTTGAAAACATGAAGAGCCTGAAAAGGTGTTAAATATATGAAGAGCTTCAAAAGGTGTGAAAAATATGAGGAGCATGAAATGGTCTGAAGAATAGGAGGAGGATTGTAGCGGTGTTCAAAAACATGAAGAGCATGAAAAGGTGTGAAAAATATGAAGGGCTTCAAAACGTGTGAAACACATGAGGAGCATGAAACTGTCTGAAAATTAGGAGGATCATGAAGCGGTGTTGAAAAACATGAAGAGCATGAAAAGCTGTGAAAAATATGAAGAGCCTCAAAAGGTGTGAAAAATATGAAGAGCTTCAAAAGCTGTCAAAAATGAGATGAGCATGAAACGGTCTGAAAAATAGGAGGGGCATGAAGTTGTGTTGAAAAACATGAAGAGCCTGAAAAGGTGTGAAAAATATGAAGAACTTCAAAAGGTGTCAAAAACATGAGGAGCATGAAACGGACTGAAATATAGGAGGAGCATGAAACGGTGTTCATAAACATGAAGAGCCTGAAAAGGTGAAAAAAATATGAAGAGCTTCAAAAGGTGTCAAAAATGAGATGAGCATGAAACGGTCTGAAAAATAGGAGTAGCATGAAGCGGTGTTGAAAAACATGAAGAGCCTGAAAAGGGGTGAAAAATATGAAGAGCTTCAAAAGGTGTCAAAAATATGTGGAGCATGAAACGGTCTGAAATATAGGAGGAGCATGAAACGGTGTTCATAAACATGAAGAGCCTGAAAAGGTGTGAGAAATATGAAGAGCTTCAAAAGGTGTGAAAAATATGAAGAGCTTCAAAAGGTGTGAAAAATATGAAGAGCTTCAAAAGATGTGAAATACATGAGGAGCATGAAACCGTCTGAAAAATAGGAGGAGCATGAAGCGGTGTTGAAAAACATGAAAACCTGAAAAGATGTGAAAAATTTGAGGTGCTTCAAAAGGTGTGAAAATTAGGAGGAGCATGAAGTGGTGTTCAAAAACATGAAAAGCCTGAAAATGTTTGTAAAATATGAAGAGCTTCAAAACGTGTCAAAAATATGAGGAGCATGAAACAATCTGAAAAATAGGAGGATCAAGAAGCGGTGTTGAAAAACATGAAGATCTCAAAACTTGTGAAAAATATGAAGAGCTTCAAAAGGTGTGAAAAATATGAAGAGCTTCAAAAGGTGTCAAAAATGAGATGAGCATGAAAGGGTCTGAAAAATAGGTGGAGCATGAAGTGGTGTTGAAAAACATGAAGAGCCTCAAAAGTTGTGAAATACTTGAGGAGCACGTAACGGTTTGGAAAATACGAACAGCATGAAGTGGTGTTGAAAAACATGAAGAGCCTGAAAAGATGTGAAAAATATGAAGAGCTTCAAAAGGTGTGAAATACATGAGAAGCATGAAACGGTCTGAAAAATAGGAGGAGCATGAAGCGGTGTTTAAAAACATGAAGAGCCTTAAAAGGTGTGAAAAACATGAAGAGCTTCAAAAGGTGTCAAAATTTAGATTAGCATGAAACGGTCTGAAAAATAGGAGGAGCATGAAGTGGTGTTGAAAAACATGAAGAGCCTGAAAATGTGTAAAATATATGAAGAGCTTCAAAAGTTGTGAAAAATATTAGGAGCTTCAAAAGAGGTCAAAAATATGAGGAGCATGAAACGGTCTGAAAAATAGGAGGAGCATGAAACGGTTTTGAAAAACACGAAGGGCCTGAAAAGGTTTGAAAAATATGAAGAGCTTCAAAAGGTGTGAAATACATAGGGGTAAGAAACGGTCTGAAAAATAGAAGAAACATGAAGATGTGTTGAAAAACATGAACAGCCTGAAAAGATGTGAAAAATATGAAGAGCTTCAAAAGGTGTAAAAAATATGAGGAGAATGAAACGGTCTGAAAAATAGGTGGAGCATGAAGCAGTGTTTAAAAACATGAAGAGCCTGAAAAGGTGTGAAAAATAGGAAGAGCTTCAAAAGGAGTGAAATACATGAGGAGGATGAAACCGTCTGAAAAATAGGAGGAGCATGAAGCGTTGTTCAAATATATGAAGAGCCTGAAAAGGTGTGAAATATATGAAGAGATTCAAAAGTGTCAAAAATATGAGGAGCATGAAACGGTCTGAAAAATAGGAGGAGCAGGAAACCGTGTTCAAAAACATGAAGAGCCTGAAAATGTGTGAAAAATATGAAGAGCTTCAAAACGTGTCAAAAATATGAGGAGAATGAAACGGTCTGAAAAATAGGTGGATCAAGAAGCGGTGTTGAAAAACATGAAGAGCGTGAAAACGTGTGAAAAATATGAAGAGCTTCAAAAGGTGTGAAAAATATGAAGAGCTTAAAATGGTGTCAAAAATGAGATGAGCATGAAAAGGTCTGAAAAATAGGTGGAGCATGATGTGGTGTTGAAAAACATGAAGAGCCTGAAAAGTTGTGAAAAATATGAAGACCTTCAAAATGTGTCAAAAATATGAGGAGCATTAAACGGTCTGAAAAATAGGAGGAGCATGAAACGGTGTTCAAAAACATGAAGAGCCTGAAAAGCTGTGAAAAATATGAAGAGCCTCAAGGTGTGAAATACTTGAGGAGCATGAAACGGTTGAAAAATAGGAGGAGCATGAAGCGGTGTTGAAAAACATGTAGAGCCTGAAAAGGTGTGAAAAATATGAAGAGCTTCAAAAGGTGTCAAAACTATGAGGAGTATGAAACGGTCTGAAAAATACGAGCAGCATGAAACGGTGTTCAAAAACATGAAGAGCCTGAAAAGGTGTTAAAAATATGAAGAGCTTCAAAAGTTGTCAAAAATATGAGGAGCATGAAACGATCTGAAAAATAGGAGGAGCATGAAGCGGTGTTCACAAACATGACGAGCCAGAAAAGGTGTGAAAAATATGAAGAGCTTCAAAAGGTGTCAAAAATATGAGGAGCATGAAACGGTCTGAAAAATAGGAAGAGCATGAAGCCGTGTTCAAAAACATGAAGAGCCTGAAAAGGTGTGAAAAATAGGAAGAGCTTCAAAATGTGTGAAGTATATGAGGAGCATGAAACGGTCTGAAAAATAGGAGGATCATGAAGCGGTGTTGAAAAACCTGAAGGGCCTGAAATGTTGTGAAATATATGAAGAGCATCAAAAGGTGTCAAAAATATGAGGAGCATGAAACGGTCTGAAAAATAGGAGGAGCATGAAGCTGTGTTGAAAAAACATGAAGAGCCTGAAAAGGTGTGAAAAATAAAGAGCTTCAAAAGGTGTCAAAAATATGTGGAGCATGTAACGGTTTGAAAAATAGGAGGAGCATGAAGCGATGTTCAAAAACATGAAGATCCTGAAAAGGTGTGGAAAATACGAAGAGCTTCAAAAGATGTGAAATACATGAGGAGCATGAAACGGTGTATAAAATAGGAGGAGCATGAAGCGGTGTTCAAAAACATGAAGAGCCTGAAACGTTGTGAAAAATATGAAGAGCTTCAAAAGTTGTGAAAAATAGGAGGAGCATGAAACGGTCTGAAAAATAGGAGCAGCATGAAGTGGTGTTGAAAAAAGTGAAGAGCCTGAAAAGGTGTGAAAAATATGAAGAGCTTCAAAAGGTGTGAAAAATATGAGGAGCATGAAACGGTCTGAAAAATAGGAGCAGCATGAAGTGGTGTTGAAAAACATGAAAAGCCTGAAAAGGTGTGAAAAATATGAAGAGCTTCAAAAGTTGTGAAAAATAGGAGGAGCATGAAGCGGTGTTGAAAAACATGAAGAGCCTGAAAAGGTGTGAAAAATACGAAGAGCTTCAAAAGGTGTGAAATATATGAAGAGCTTCAAAAGGTGTCAAAAATATGAGGAGCATGAAAAGGTCTGAAAAATACGAGGAGCATGAGGTGGTGTTGAAAAACATGAAGAGCCTGAAAAGATGTGAAAAATATGAAGAGCTTCAAAATGTGTCAAAAATATGAGTAGCATGAAACGGTCTGAAAAACAGGAGAAGCATGAAGCGGTGTTGAAAAACATGAGGAGCCTGAAAACGTGTGAAAAATATGAAGAGCTTCAAAAATATGAAAAATATGAAGAGATTCAAAAGGTGTGAAAAATATGAAGAGCTTCAAAAGATGTCAAAAATGAGATGAGCATGAAACGATCTGAAGAAAAGGAGGAGCATGAAGCGGAGTTCACAAAAATGAAGAGCCTGAAAAGGTGGAAAATATATGAAGAGCTTCAAAAGGTGTCAAAAATTTGAGGAGCATGAAACAGTCTGAAAAATAGGAGGAGCATGAATTGGTTTTGAAAAACATGAAGAGCCTGAAAACATGCGAAATATATAAAGCGCTTCAAAAGGTGTCAAAAATATGAGGAGCATGAAACGGTCTGAAAAATGTGAGGAGCATGAACTGGTGTTGAAAAACATGAAGAGCCTGAAAACGTGTGAAAAATATGAAGAGCTTCAAAATGTGTGAAATATATGAAGAGCTTCAAAAGGGGTCAAAAATGAGATGAGCATGAAATGGTCTGAAAGATAGGAGGAGCATGAAGCGGTGTTGAAAAACATGAAGAGCCTGAAAAGGTGTGAAAAGTATGAAGAGCTTCAAATGGTGTGAAATACATGAGGAGCTTGAAACGGTCTGAAAAATAGGAGGAGCATGAAATCTTGTTGACAAACATGAAGAGCCTGAAAACGTGTGAAAATTATGAAGAGCTTCAAAAGGTGTGAAATATATGAAGAGCTTCAAAAGGGGTCAAAAATGAGATGAGCATGAAATGGTCTGAAAGATAGGAGGGGCATGAAGCGGTGTCGAAAAACATGAAGAGCCTGAAAAGGTGTGAGAAATATGAAGATCTTCAAAATGTGTCAAAAATATGAGGAGCATGAAACGGTCTGAAAAATAGGAGGAGCAAGAAGAGATGTTTAAAAACATGAAGAGCCTGAAAAGGTGTGAAAAATATGAAGAGCATCAAAAGATGTGAAAAATATGAGGAGCATGAACCGGTCTGAAAAATAGGAGGAGCATGAAGCGGTTTTGAAAAGCATGAAGAGTCTGAAAAGGTGTGGAAAATATGAAGGGCTTCATAAGGTGTCAAAAATATTAGGAGCATGAAACGGTCTGAAAAATAGGAGGAGCATGAAATGGTGTTCGAAGACATGATGAGCATGAAAATTTGTGAAAAAAATGAAGACCTACAAAACGTGTCAAAAATGAGATGAGCATGAAACGGCCTGAAAAAAATGAGGTGCATGAAGCGGTGTTGAAAAACATGAAGAGGCTGAGAACGTGTGAAAAATATGAAGAGCTTCTAAAGGTGTGAAAAATATGAAGAGCTTCAAAAGGTGTCAAAAATGAGATGAGCATGAAACGGCCTGAAAAATAGGAGGAGCATGAAGTGGTGTTGAAAAACATGATGAGCCTGAAAAAGTGGGAAATATATGAAGAGCTTCAAAAGGTGTCAAAAATATGAGGAGCATGAAACGGTCTGAAAAATAGGAGAAGAATGAAGTGGTGTTGAAAAACATGAAGTGCCTGAAAAGATGTAAAATATATGAAGAGCTTCAAAAGGTGTCAAAAATATAAGGAGCATGAAACGGTCTGAAAAATAGGAGGAGCATGAAGCGATATTCAAAACCATGTAGAGCCTGAAAAGCTGTGCACTTATGTCAAGCTTCAAAAGGTGTGAAAAATATGAGGAGCATGAAACTGTCTGAAAAATAGGAGGAGCATGAAGCGGTGTTAAAGAACATGAAGAGCCTGAAAAGGTGTGAAATATATGAAGAGCTTCAAAAGGTGTCAAAAATATGAGGAGCAGGAAACGGTCTGAAAAATAGGAGGAGTATGAAATGGTGTTCAAAAATATGAAGAGCCTGGAATGGTGTGAAAAATATGAAGAGCCCAAAACGTGTCAAAAATATGAGGAGCATGAAACGGTGTGAAAAATAGGAGGAGCATGAAGCGGTGTTGAAAAACATGAAGAGCCTGAAAAGGTGTGAAAAAAATGAAAAGCTTCAAAAGGTGTCAATAATAAGATGTGCATGAAACAGTCTGAAAAATAGGAGGAGCATGAAACGGTCTGAAATATAGGAGGAGCATGAAGCGGTGTTCAAAACAAGAAGAGCCTGAAAAGGTGTGAAAAATATGAAGAGCTTCAAAAGGTGTCAAAAATATGAGGAGCATGAAACGGTCTGAAAAATAGGAGGAACATGAAATGGTGTTCGAAGACATGAAGAGCATGAAAATTTGTGAAAAATATGAAGACCTACAAAACGTGTCAAAAATGAGATGAGCATGAAACGGCCTGAAAAAAATGAGGTGCATGAAGCGGTGTTGAAAAACATGAAGAGGATGAGAACGTGTGAAAAATATGAAGAGCGTTAAAAGGTGTGAAAAATACGAAGAGCTTCAAAAGGTGTCAAAATTATGAGGAGCATTAAACGGTCTGAAAAATAGGAGGAGCAAGAAGCGGTGTTGAAAAAAAAGAAGAGCCTGAAAATGTGTGAAAAATATGAAGAGCCTAAAAAGGTGTGAAAAATATGAAGAGCGTCAAAACGTGTCAAAATATGAGGAGCATGAAACGGTCTGAAAAATAGGAGGAGCAAGAAGCGGTGTTGAAAAAAAAGAAGAGCCTGAAAATGTGTGAAAAATATGAAGAGCCTAAAAAGGTGTGAAAAATATGAAGAGCTTCAAAAGGTGTCAAAATTATGAGGAGCATTAAACGGTCTGAAAAATAGGAAGAGCATGAAGCTGTGTTCAACAACATGAAGAGACTGAAAAGGTGCGAAAAATATGAAGAGCCTGAAAAGGTGTGAAAAATATGAAGAGCTTCAAAAGGTGTCAAAAATTAGATGAGCATGAAACGGTCTGAAAAATAGGAGGAGCATTAAACGGCGTGGAGAAACATGAAGAGCAAGAAAAGATGTGGAAAAATAGGAGGAGCTTCAAAATGTGTCAAATATATGAGGAGAATGAAACGGTCTGAAAAATAAGAGGAGCATGAAACAGTCTGAAAAATAAGAAGAGCATGAAACGGTCTGAAAAATAGGAGGATCATGAAGCGGTGTTGAAAATCGTGAAGAGCCTGAAATGGTGTGAAAAATGTGAAGAGCTTCAACAGGTGTCAAAAACTTGAGGAGAATGAAACGGTCTGAAAAATAGGAGGAGCATGAAGCTGTGTTGAAAAACATGAAGAGCCTGAAAAGGTGTGTGAAATATGAAGAGCTTCAAAAGGTGTAAAAAATGAGATGAGCATGAAACGGTCTGAAAAATAGGAGGAGCATGAACTGGTGCTGAAAACATGAAGAGCCTGAAAAGGTGTGAAAAATATGAAGAGCTTTAAAAGGTGTGAAAAATATGACGAGCATGAAACGGTCTGAAAAATAGGAGGAGCATGAAGCTGTGTTCAAAAACATGAAGAGCCAGAAAAGGTGTGAAAAATATGAAGAGCTTCAAAAAGTGTCAAAAATATGAGGAGGAAGAAACGGTCGGAAAATAGGAGGAGCATGAAATGATCTGAAAAATAGGAGGAGCAGGAAGCTGTGTTCAAAAACATGAAGAGCCTGAAAAGGTGTGAAAAATATGAAGAGCTTCAAAAGGTGTAAAAAACTTGAGCAGCATGAAACGGTCTGAAAAATAGGAGGAGCATGAAGTGGAACTGAAAAACATGAAGTGCCTGAAAAGGTGTGCAAAATATGAAGAGTTTCAAAAGGTGTAAAAATGAGATGAGCATGAAACGGTCTGAAAAATAGGAGGAGCATGAACTGGTGCTGAAAAACATGAAGAGCCTGAAAAGGTGTGAAAAATATGAAGAGCTTCAAAATGTGTGAAAAATATGAGGAGCAGGAAACGGTCTGAAAAATAGGAGGAGCATGAAGTGGTGTTCAAAACATGAAGAGCCTGAAAAGGTGTGAAAAATATGAAGAGCTTCAAAAAGTGTCAAATATATGAGGAGAAAGAAACGGTCTGAAAAAAAGGAGGAGCATGAAGTGGTGTTCAAAAACTTGAAGAGCCTGAAAAGGTGTGAAAAATATGAAGAGCTTCAAAAGGTGTGAAAAATATGAAGAGCTTCAAAAGCTGTCAAAAATGAGATGAGCATGAAACGGTCTGAAAAAAAGCAGGAGCATGAAGCGTTGTTGAAAATCTTGAAGAGCTTGAAAAGTTGTGAAAAATATGAAGAGCTTCAAAAGTTTTCAAAAATATGAGGATCATGAAACGGTCTGAAAAATAGGAGCAACATGAAACGGTCGTAAAAATAGGAGGATTATGAAGCAGTGTTGAAAAACATGAAGAGCCTGAAAAGGTGTGAAAAATATGAAGAGCCTTAAAAAATGTCAAAAATATGAGGAGTATGAAACGGTCTGAAAAATAGCAGGAGCATGAAGCGGTGTTGAAAAACATGAAGAGCCTGAAAAGGTGTGAAAAATATGAAGAGCGTCAAAAGGTGTGAAAAATATGAAGAGCTTCAAAAGGTGTCAAAAATATGAGGAGAAAGAAACGGTCTGAAAAATAGGCGGAGCAGGAAACGGTGTTCAAAAACATGAAGAGCCTAAAAAGGTGTGAAAAATATGAAGAGCGTCAAAACGTGTCAAAATATGAGGAGCATGAAACGGTCTGAAAAATAGGAGGAGCAAGAAGCGGTGTTGAAAAACATGAAGAGCCTGAAAATGTGTGAAAAATATGAAGAGCCTGAAAAGGTGTGAAAAATATGAAAAGCTTCAAAAGGTGTCAAAATTATGAGGAGCATTAAACGGTCTGAAAAATAGGAAGAGCATGAAGCTGTGTTCAACAACATGAAGAGACTGAAAAGGTGCGAAAAATATGAAGAGCCTGAAAAGGTGTGAAAAATATGAAGAGCTTCAAAAGGTGTCAAAAATTAGGTGAGCATGAAACGGTCTGAAAAATAGGAGGAGCATTAAACGGCGTGGAGAAACATGAAGAGCCGGAAAAGGTGTGGAAAAATAGGAGGAGCTTCAAAATGTGTCAAATATATGAGGAGAATGAAACGGTCTGAAAAATAGGAGGAGCATGAAACGGTCTGAAAAATAGGAGGATCATGAAGCGGTGTTGAAAATCGTGAAGAGCCTGAAATGGTGTGAAAAATGTGAAGAGCTTCAACAGGTGTCAAAAACTTGAGGAGAATGAAACGGTCTGAAAAACAGGAGGAGCATGAAGCTGTGTTGAAAAACATGAAGAGCCTGAAAAGGTGTGTAAATAATGAAGAGCTTCAAAAGGTGTAAAAAATGAGATGAGCATGAAACGGTCTGAAAAATAGGAGGAGCATGAACTGGTGCTGAAAACATGAAGAGCCTGAAAAGTTGTGAAAAATATGAAGAGCTTTAAAAGGTGTGAAAAATATGACGAGCATGAAACGGTCTGAAAAATAGGAGGAGCATGAAGCTGTGTTCAAAAACATGAAGAGCCAGAAAAGGTGTGAAAAATATGAAGAGCTTCAAAAGGTGAAAAAACTTGAGCAGCATGAAACGGTCTGAAAAATAGGAGGAGCATGAAGTGGAACTGAAAAACATGAAGTGCCTGAAAAGGTGTGCAAAATATGAAGAGTTTCAAAAGGTGTAAAAATGAGATGAGCATGAAACGGTCTGAAAAATAGGAGGAGCACGAACTGGTGCTGAAAAACATGAAGAGCCTGAAAAGATGTGAAAAATATGAAGAGCTTCAAAAGGTGTGAAAAATATGAGGAGCATGAAACGGTCTGAAAAATAGGAGGAGCATGAAGTGGTGTTCAAATACATGAAGAGCCTGAAAAGGTGTGAAAAATATGAAGAGCTTCAAAAAGTGTCAAATATATGAGGAGAAAGAAACGGTCTGAAAAAAAGGAGGAGCATGAAGTGGTGTTCAAAAACTTGAAGAGCCTGAAAAGGTGTGAAAAATATGAAGAGCTTCAAAAGGTGTGAAAAATATGAAGAGCTTCAAAAGCTGTCAAAAATGAGATGAGCATGAAACGGTCTGAAAAAAAGCAGGAGCATGAAGCGTTGTTGAAAATCTTGAAGAGCTTGAAAAGGTGTGAAAAATATGAAGAGCTTCAAAAGTTTTCAAAAATATGAGGATCATGAAACGGTCTGAAAAATAGGAGCAACATGAAACGGTCTTAAATAGGAGGATTATGAAGCAGTGTTGAAAAACATGAAGAGCCTGAAAAGGGGTGAAAAATATGAAGAGCTTCAAAAGGTGTCAATAATAAGACGTGCATGAAACAGTCTGAAAAATAGGAGGAGGATGAAACGGTCTGCAATATAGGAGGAGCATGAATCTGTGCTCAAATACATGAAGCGCCTGAGAAGGTGCGAAAAATATGAAGAGCTTCAAAAGGTGTGAAAAATATGAGGAGCATAAAACGATCTCAAAAATAGGAGGAGCATGAAGCGGTGTTAAAAAACATGAAGAGCCTGAAAAGGTGTGACAAATATAAAGAGCTTCAAGATGTGTGAAAAATAGGAGCAACATGAAAAGGTCTGAAAAATAAGAGGAGCATGAAATGGTGTTGAAAAACAGGAAGAGCCTGAAAATGCGAGAAAAATATGAAGAGCTTCAAAAGGTTTCAAAAATATGAGGAGCATGAAACTTTCTGAAAAAGAGGAGGAGCATGAACCGGTGTTGAAAAACATGCAGAGCCTGAAAAGGTGTGAAAAATATGAAGAGGTTTAAAAGGTGTCAAAAATATGAGGAGCATGAAACATTCTGAAAAATAGGAGGATCATGAAACCGTGTTCAAAAACATGAAGAGCCTGAAAAGGTGTGAAAAATATGAAGAGCCTTAAAAAATGTCAAAAATATGAGGAGTATGAAACGGTCTGAAAAATAGCAGGAGCATGAAGCGGTGTTGAAAAACATGAAGAGCCTGAAAAGGTGTGAAAAATATGAAGAGCGTCAAAAGGTGTGAAAAATATGAAGAGCTTCAAAAGGTGTCAAAAATATGAGGAGAATGAAACGGTCTGAAAAATAGGCGGAGCAGGAAACGGTGTTCAAAAACATGAAGAGCCTAAAAAGGTGTGAAAAATATGAAGAGCGTCAAAACGTGTCAAAATATGAGGAGCATGAAACGGTCTGAAAAATAGGAGGAGCAAGAAGCGGTGTTGAAAAACATGAAGAGCCTGAAAATGTGTGAAAAATATGAAGAGCCTGAAAAGGTGTGAAAAATATGAAAAGCTTCAAAAGGTGTCAAAATTATGAGGAGCATTAAACGGTCTGAAAAATAGGAAGAGCATGAAGCTGTGTTCAACAACATGAAGAGACTGAAAAGGTGCGAAAAATATGAAGAGCCTGAAAAGGTGTGAAAAATATGAAGAGCTTCAAAAGGTGTCAAAAATTAGATGAGCATGAAACGGTCTGAAAAATAGGAGGAGCATTAAACGGCGTAGAGAAACATGAAGAGCCGGAAAAGGTGTGGAAAAATAGGAGGAGCTTCAAAATGTGTCAAATATATGAGGAGAATGAAACGGTCTGAAAAATAGGAGGAGCATGAAACGGTCTGAAAAATAGGAGGATCATGAAGCGGTGTTGAAAATCGTGAAGAGCCTGAAATGGTGTGAAAAATGTGAAGAGCTTCAACAGGTGTCAAAAACTTGAGGAGAATGAAACGGTCTGAAAAATAGGCGGAGCAGGAAACGGTGTTCAAAAACATGAAGAGCCTAAAAAGGTGTGAAAAATATGAAGAGCGTCAAAACGTGTCAAAATATGAGGAGCATGAAACGGTCTGAAAAATAGGAGGAGCAAGAAGCGGTGTTGAAAAACATGAAGAGCCTGAAAATGTGTGAAAAATATGAAGAGCCTGAAAAGGTGTGAAAAATATGAAAAGCTTCAAAAGGTGTCAAAATTATGAGGAGCATTAAACGGTCTGAAAAATAGGAAGAGCATGAAGCTGTGTTCAACAACATGAAGAGACTGAAAAGGTGCGAAAAATATGAAGAGTCTGAAAAGGTGTGAAAAATATGAAGAGCTTCAAAAGGTGTCAAAAATTAGATGAGCATGAAACGGTCTGAAAAATAGGAGGAGCATTAAACGGCATGGAGAAACATGAAGAGCCGGAAAAGGTGTGGAAAAATAGGAGGAGCTTCAAAATGTGTCAAATATATGAGGAGAATGAAACGGTCTGAAAAATAGGAGGAGCATGAAACGGTCTGAAAAATAAGAAGAGCATGAAACGGTCTGAAAAATAGGAGGATCATGAAGCGGTGATGAAAATCGTGAAGAGCCTGAAATGGTGTGAAAAATGTGAAGAGCTTCAACAGGTGTCAAAAACTTGAGGAGAATGAAACGGTCTGAAAAATAGGAGGAGCATGAAGCTGTGTTGAAAAACATGAAGAGCCTGAAAAGGTGTGTAAAATATGAAGAGCTTCAAAAGGTGTAAAAAATGAGATGAGCATGAAACGGTCTGAAAAATAGGAGGAGCATGAACTGGTGCTGAAAACATGAAGAGCCTGAAAAGGTGTGAAAAATATGAAGAGCTTTAAAAGGTGTGAAAAATATGACGAGCATGAAACGGTCTGAAAAATAGGAGGAGCATGAAGCTGTGTTCAAAAACATGAAGAGCCAGAAGGTGTGAAAAATATGAAGAGCTTCAAAAAGTGTCAAAAATATGAGGAGGAAGAAACGGTCGGAAAATAGGAGGAGCATGAAATGATCTGAAAAATAGGAGGAGCAGGAAGCTGTGTTCAAAAACATGAAGAGCCTGAAAAGGTGTGAAAAATATGAAGAGCTTCAAAAGGTGTAAAAAACTTGAGTAGCATGAAACGGTCTGAAAAATAGGAGGAGCATGAAGTGGAACTGAAAAACATGAAGTGCCTGAAAAGGTGTGCAAAATATGAAGAGTTTCAAAAGGTGTAAAAACGAGATGAGCATGAAACGGTCTGAAAAATAGGAGGAGCACGAACTGGTGCTGAAAAACATGAAGAGCCTGAAAAGGTGTGAAAAATATGAAGAGCTTCAAAAGGTGTGAAAAATATGAGGAGCATGAAACGGTCTGAAAAATAGGAGGAGCATGAAGTGGTGTTCAAAAACATGAAGAGCCTGAAAAGGTGTGAAAAATATGAAGAGCTTCAAAAAGTGTCAAATATATGAGGAGAAAGAAACGGTCTGAAAAATAGGAGGAGCATGAAGTGGTGTTCAAAAACTTGAAGAGACTGAAAAGATGTGAAAAATGTGAAGAGCTTCAAAAGGTGTGAAAAATATGAAGAGCTTCAAAAGCTGTCAAAAATGAGATGAGCATGAAACGGTCTGAAAAATAGGAGGAGCATGAATCGGTGTTGAAAAACATGAAGAGCCTGAAAAGAAGTGAAAAATATGAAGAGCTTCAAAAGGTGTCAAAAATATGAGGAGCATGGAACGGTCTGAAAAATTGGGGGAGCATGAAACGGTGTTGAAAAATATGAAGAGCCTGAAAAGGTGTGAACATTATGAAGAGCTTCCAAAGGTGTGATATACATGAGGAGCATGAAACGGTCTGAAAAATAGGAGGAGCATGAAGCGGTGTTGAAAAACATGAAGAGCCTCAAATGGTGTGTAAAATATGAAGAGCTTCCAATGTGTCAAAACTATGAGGAGCATGAAACGGTTTGAAAAATAGGAGCAGCATGAAGTGGTGCTCAGAAACATGAAGAGCCTGAAAAGGTGTGAAACATATGAAGAGCTTCAAAAGGTTTGAAATACATGAGGAGCATGAAACGGTCTGAACGATAGGAGAAGCATGAAGCGGTGTTCAAGAACATGAAGATCCTGAAAAGGTGTGAAATATATGAAGAGATTCAAAAGGTGTCAAAAATATGAGGAGCATGAAACGGTCTGGACAATAGGACGAGCATGAAGCGGTGTTGAAAAACATGAAGATCCTGACAAGGTGTGAAATATATGAAGAGATTCAAAAGGTGTCAAAAATATGAGGAGCATGAAACGGTCTGGACAATAGGACGAGCATGAAGCGGTGTTGAAAAACATGAAGAGCCTGTAAAGGTGTTCAAAATATAATGAGCTTCAAAATGTGTCAAAATATGAGGAGCATGAAACGGTCTGAAAAATAGGAGGAGCAAGAAGTGGTGTTGAAAAAAAAGAAGAGATTGAAAAGGTGTGAAATATATGAAGAGCTTAAAAAAGTGTCAAAAATATGAGGAGAATGAAATGGTCTGAAAAATAGGAGGAGCATGAAGCTGTGTTGAAAAACATGAAGAGCCTGAAAAGGTGTGAAAAATATGAAGAGCTTCTCAAGGTGTCAAAAATATGAGGAGCATGAAACGGTCTGAAAAATAGGACGAGCATGAAGTGGTGTTGAAAAACATGAAGAGGTTGAAAAGGTGTGAAAAATATGAAGAGCTTCAAAAGGTGTGAAATACATGAGGAGCATGAAACGGGTTGAAAAATAGGAGAAGCATGAAGCGGTGTTGAAAAACATGAAGAGCCTCAAATGGTGTGTAAAATATGAAGAGCTTCCAATGTGTCAAAACTATGAGGAGCATGAAACGGTTTGAAAAATAGGAGCAGCATGAAGTGGTGCTCAAAAACATGAAGAGCCTGAAAAGGTGTGAAACATATGAAGAGCTTCAAAAGGTGTGAAATACATGAGGAGCATGAAACGGTCTGAACGATAGGAGGAGCATGAAGCGGTGTTCAAAAACATGAAGATCCTGAAAAGGTGTGAAATATATGAAGAGATTCAAAAGGTGTCAAAAATATGAGGAGCATGAAACGGTCTGGACAATAGGACGAGCATGAAGCGGTGTTGAAAAACATGAAGATCCTGAAAAGGTGTGAAATATATGAAGAGATTCAAAAGGTGTCAAAAATATGAGGAGCATGAAACGGTCTGGACAATAGGACGAGCATAAAGCGGTGTTGAAAAACATGAAGAGCCTGTAAAGGTGTTCAAAATATAATGAGCTTCAAAATGTGTCAAAATATGAGGAGCATGAAACGGTCTGAAAAATAGGAGGAGCAAGAAGTGGTGTTGAAAAAAAAGAAGAGATTGAAAAGGTGTGAAATATATGAAGAGCTTAAAAAAGTGTCAAAAATATGAGGAGAATGAAATGGTCTGAAAAATAGGAGGAGCATGAAGCTGTGTTGAAAAACATGAAGAGCCTGAAAAGGTGTGAAAAATATGAAGAGCTTCTCAAGGTGTCAAAAATATGAGGAGCATGAAACGGTCTGAAAAATAGGACGAGCATGAAGTGGTGTTGAAAAACATGAAGAGGTTGAAAAGGTTTGAAAAATATGAAGAGCTTCAAAAGGTGTGAAATACATGAGGAGCATGAAACGGGTTGAAAAATAGGAGAAGCATGAAGCGGTGTTGAAAAACATGAAGAGCCTCAAATGGTGTGTAAAATATGAAGAGCTTCCAATGTGTCAAAACTATGAGGAGCATGAAACGGTTTGAAAAATAGGAGCAGCATGAAGTGGTGCTCAAAAACATGAAGAGCCTGAAAAGGTGTGAAACATATGAAGAGCTTCAAAAGGTGTGAAATACATGAGGAGCATGAAACGGTCTGAACGATAGGAGGAGCATGAAGCGGTGTTCAAAAACATGAAGATCCTGAAAAGGTGTGAAATATGTGAAGAGATTCAAAAGGTGTCAAAAATATGAGGAGCATGAAACGGTCTGGACAATAGGACGAGCATGAAGCGGTGTTGAAAAACATGAAGAGCCTGTAAAGGTGTTCAAAATATGATGAGCTTCAAAATGTGTCAAAATATGAGGAGCATGAAACGGTCTGAAAAATAGGAGGAGCATGAAGTGGTGTTGAAAAAAAAGAAGAGATTAAAAAGGTGTGAAATATATGAAGAGCTTAAAAAAGTGTCAAAAATATGAGGGGAATGAAATGGTCTGAAAAATAGGAGAAGCATGAAGCTGTGTTGAAAAACATGAAGAGCCTGAAAAGGTGTGAAAAATATGAAGAGCTTCTCAAGGTGTCAAAAATATGAGGAGCATGAAACGGTCTGAAAAATAGGAGGATCATGAAGCGGTGTTCCAAAACATGAAGAGCCTGAAAAGGTGTGAAAAATATGAAGAGCTTCAAAGAGTGTCAAAAATATGAGGAGCATGAAACGGTCTGAAATATTGGAGGAGCATGAAGCGATGTTCAAAAACATGAAGAGCCTGAAAAGGTGTGAGAAATATGAAGAGCTTCAAAAGGTGTGAAATACATGAGGAGCATGAAACGGTCTGAAAAATAGGAGGAGCATGAAGCGGTGTTCAAAAACATGAAGAGCCTTAAAAGGTGTGAAAATTATGAAAAGCTTCAAAAGCTGTGAAATACATGAGGAGCATGTAAAGTTCTGAAAAATAGAAGGAGCATGAGGCGGTGTTGAAAAGTATGAAGAGCCTGAAAAGGTGTGAAAAATATGAAGAGCTTCAAAAGGTGCCAAAATTATGAGGAGCATGAAATGGTCTGAAAAATAGGAGGAGCATGAAACGGTGTTAAAAAACATGAAGAGCCTGAAATTGTGTCAAAAATATGAAGAGCTTCAAAAGTTGTGAAAAATAGGAGGAGCTTGAAGCGGTGTTCATAAACATGAAAAGCCTGAAAAGGGGTGAAAAATATGAAGAGCTTCAAAAGGTGTGAAAAATATGAGGAGCATGAAGCGGTGTTCAAAAACATGAAAAGCCTGAGAAGGTGTGAAAAATATGAAGAGCTACAAAAGGTGTCAAAAAAGAGATGAGCATGAAACGGTCTGAAAAATAGGAGGAGCATGAAACGGTGTTCAGAAACATGAAGAGGCTGAAATTGTATCAAAAAAATGAAGAGTTTCAAAAGGTGTGAAATACATGAGGAGCATGAAACGGTCTGAAAAATAGGAGCATGAAGCTGTGTTCAAAAACCTGAAGAGCCTGAAAAGGTGTGAAAAATATGAAGAGCTTCAAAATGTGTCAAAAATATGAGGAGCATGAAACCGTCTGAAAAATAGGAGGAGCATGAAAGGGTGTTCAAAAATATGAAGAGCTTGAAAAGGTGTGAAATATATGAAGAGCTTCAAAACGTATCAAAAATATGAGAAGCATTAAACGGTCTGAACAATAGGAGGAGTAAGAAGCGGTGTTGAAAAGCATAAAGAGCATGAAAACGTATGAAGTATATGAAGAGCTTCAAAAGGTGTGAAAAATATAAAGAGCTTCAAAAGGTGTCCAAAATGAGATGACCATGAAACGGTCTGAAAAATAGGAGGAGCAGGAAGTGGTTTAAAAAACATGAAGAGCCTGAAAAGGTGTGAAAAATATGAAGAGCTTCAAAAGGTGTGAAAGACATGAGGAGCATGAAACGGTCTGAAAAAGAGGAGGAGCATGAAACCGTGTTCAAAAACATTAAGAGCCTGATAACGTGTGAAAAATATGAAGAGATGCAAGAGGTGTGAAATACATGAGGAGCATGAAACGGTCTGAAAAATAGGAGGAGCATGAAGTGGTGTTCAAAAACATGAAGAGCCTGAAAACGTGTGAAAAATATTAAGAGCTTCAAATGATGTGAAAAATAAGACGAGCATGAAGCGGTGTGGAAAAACATGAAGAGCCCCAAAACGTGTGAAAAATATGAAGAGCTTCAAAAGGTGTGAAAAATATGAAGAGCTTCAAAAGGTGTCAAAAATGAAATAAGCATGAAACGGTCTGAAAAATAGGAGGACCATGAATAGGTGTTCAAAAACATGAAGAGCCTGAAAAGGTGTGGAAAATTTGAAGAGCTTCAAAAGGTGTGAAATATATGAGGAGCATGAAACGGTCTGAAAAATAGGAGGAGCATGAAGCGGTGTTCAAAAACATGAAGAGTCTAAAAAGGTGTGATATATATGAAGAGCTTCAAAAAGTGTCAAAAATATGAGGAGCATGAAAAGGTCTGAAAAATAGGAGGAGCATGAAGTGCTGTTGAAAAATATGAAGAGCCTCAAAAGGTGTGAAAAACATGAAGATATTCAAAAGGTGTTAAAAATATGAAGAGCTTCAGAAAGTGCCAAAAATATGATGAGCATGAAATGGTCTGAAAAGAAGGAGGAGCATGAAATGGTGTTGAAAAACATGAAGAGCCTAAAAAGGTGTAAAATATATGAAGAGATTCAAAAGGTGTCAAAAATATGAGGAGCATGAAACGGTTTGGGAAATAGGACGAGCATGAAGTGGTGTTGAAATACATGAAGAGCCTGAAAAGATGTGAAATATATGAAGAGCTTCAAAATGTGTCAACAATATGAGGAGCATGAACCGGTCTGAGAAATAGGAGGAGCATGAAGTGGTGCTGAAAAACATGAAGAACCTAAAAAAGTGTGAAATATATGAAGAGCTTCAAAAGGTGTGAAAAATATTAGGACCATCAAAAGCTGTCAAAAATGAGATGAGCATGAAGCGATCTGAAAAATAGGAGGAGCATGAGGTACCTTTGAAAAACATGAAGAGCCTGAAAAACTGTGAAATATATGAAGAGCTTCAAAAGGTGTGAAAAATATGAATAGCTTCAAAAGGTGTCAAAAATATGAGGAGCATGAAACGGTCTGAAAAATCGGAGAAGCATGAAACGGTGTTGAAAAACATGAAGAGTCTGAAATGGTGTGAAAAATATGAAGAGCTTCAAAAGGTGTGAAAAATATGAATAGCTTCAAAATGTGTGAAATACTTTAGGAGCATGAAACGGTCTGTAAAATAGGAGAAGCATGAAACGGTGTTGAAATACATGAAGAGCATGAAAGGTGTGAAAAATATGAAGAGCTTCAAAAGGAGTGAAATACATGAGGAGCATGAAACGGTCTGAAAAATAGGAGGAGCATGAAGTGGTGTTGAAAAACATGAAGAGCCTGAAAAGGTGTGAAAAATATGAAGAGCTTCAAAAGGTGTGAAAAATATGAGGAGCATGAAACGGTCTGAAAAATAAGAGGAGCATGAAGCCGTGTTGAAAAACATGTAGAGACTGAAAAGGTGTAAAAAATATGAAAAGTTTCAAAAGGTGTCAAAAATATGAGGAGCATGAAACGGTCTGAAAAATAGGAGGAGCATTGTAGCGTTGTTCAAAAACTAGAAGAGCCTGAAATGGTGTGAAAAATATGAAGAGCTTCAAAAGGTGTCAAAAATATGAGGAGCATGAAACGGTCTGAAAAATAGGAGGAGCATGAAGCAGTGTAGAAAACATGAAGAGCCTGAAAATGTATGACAAATATGAAGAGCTTCAAAAGATGTCAAACATATGACGAGCATGAAACGGTCTGAAAAATAAGAGTAGCATGAAGTGGTGTTGAAAAACATGAAGAGCCTAAAAGGTGTGTAAAATATGAAAAGCTTCAAAAGATGTCACAAATATGAGGAGCATGAAACGGTCTGAAAAATAGGAGGAGCATTGTAGCGTTGTTCAAAAACTAGAAGAGCCTGAAATGGTGTGAAAAATATGAAGAGCTTCAAAAGGTGTCAAAAATATGAGGAGCATGAAACGGTCTGAAAAATAGGAGGAGCATGAAGCAGTGTAGAAAACATGAAGAGCCTGAAAATGTATGACAAATATGAAGAGCTTCAAAAGATGTCAAACATATGACGAGCATGAAACGGTCTGAAAAATAAGAGTAGCATGAAGTGGTGTTGAAAAACATGAAGAGCCTAAAAGGTGTGTAAAATATGAAAAGCTTCAAAAGATGTCACAAATATGAGGAGCATGAAACGGTCTGAAAAATAGGAGGAGCATGAAACGGTGTTCAAAAACATGAAGAGCCTGAAAAGGTGTGAAAAATATGAAGAGCTTCAAAAGGTGTGAAATACATGAGGAGTATGAAACGGTCTGTAAAATAGGAGGAGCATGAAGCGGTGTTTCAAAACATGAAGAGCCTGAAAAGGTGTGAAAAATATGAAGAGCTTCAAAAGGTGTGAAAAATATGAAGAGCTTCAAAAGCTGTCAAAAATGAGATGAGCATGAAACGGTCTGAGAAATAGGAGAAGCATGAAGTGGTGTTGAAAAACATGAAGTGCCTGAAAAAGTGTGAAATATATGAAGAGCTTCAAAAGGTGTCAAATATATGAAGAGCTTCAAAAGGTGTCAAAATATGAGGAGCATGAAACGGTCTGAAAAATAGGAGGAGCATGAAGCGGTGTTGAAAAACAGGAAGAGCCTGAAAAAGTGTGAAAAATATGAAGAGCTTCAAAAGGTTTCAAAAATATGAGGAGCATGAAACGGTCTGAAAAATAGTAGGAGCATAAAACGGTGTTCAAAACATGAGGAGCCTGAAAAGGTGTGAAAAAAATGAAAAGCTTCAAAAGGTTTCAAAAATATGAGGAGCATGAAACGGTCTGAAATATAGTAGGAGCATGAAGCGGTGTTCAAAAACATGAAGAGCCTGAAAAGGTGTGAAAAATATGAAGAGCTTCAAAAGGTGTGAAATACATGAAGAGCAAGAAACGGTCTGAAAATAGGAGGAGCATGAAACGGAGTTCAAAAACATGAAGAGCCTGAAAAGGTGCGAAAAATATGAAGAGCTTCAAAAGGTGTCAAATATGAGGAGTATGAAACGGTCTGAAAAAAAGGAGGAGCATGAAGCCGTGTTCAAAAACATGAAGATCGTGAAATGGTGTGAAGAATATGAAGAGCTTCAAAATGTGTGAAATACATTAGGAGCATGAAACGGTCTGTAAAATCGAAGAAGCATGAAACGATGTTGAAATACATGAAGAGCCTGAAAAGTTGTGAAATATATGAAGAGCTTCAAAAGGTGTGAAAAATATGAAGAGCTTCAAAATGTGTCAAAAATTAGATGAGTATGAAACGGTCTGAAAATTTGGAGGAGCAAGAAGTAGTGTTGAAAAAAGTGAAGAGGCTGAAATGGTGTGAAAAATATGAAAAGCTTCAAAAGGTGTCAAAAATATGAGAAGCATGAAACGGTCTAAAAAATAGGAGGAGCATGAAGCGGTGTTGAAAAACATGAAGAGGCAGAGAACTTGTGAAAAATATGAAGAGCTTCAAAAGGTGTCAAAAATGAGATGAGCATGAAACGGTCTGAAAAATAGAGGAGCATGAAGCGGTGATCAAAAACATGAACAGCCTGAAATGGTGTGAAAAATATGACGAGCTTCAAAAGGTGTGAAAACATGAGGAGCATGAAACGGGCTGAAAAATAGGAGAAGCATGAAGTGGTGTTGAAAAACATGAAGAGCCTAAAAAAGTGTGAAAAATGTGAAGAGCTTCAGAAGGTGTGAGAAATATGAAGAGCTTCAACAGGGGTCAAAAATTAGATGAGCATGAAACAGGCCGAAAAATTGGAGGAGCGAGAAGTAATGTTGAAAAAAATGAAGAGCCTGAAAAGGTGTGAAAAATATGAAAAGCTGCAAAAGGTGTCAAAAATATGAGGAGCATGAAACGGGCTGAAAAATAGGTGGAGCATGAAGCGGTGTTGAAAAATATGAAGAGCCTGGAAAGGTGTGCAAAATATGAAGAGCTTCAAAAGGTGTGAAATATATGAAGAGCTTCAAAAGGTGTCAAAAATGAGATCAGCATGAAACGGTCTGAAAAATAGAGGAGCATGAAGCGGTGATCAAAAACATGAACAGCCTGAAATGGTGTGAAAAATATGACGAGCTTCAAAAGGTGTGAAAACATGAGGAGCATGAAACGGGCTGAAAAATAGGAGAAGCATGAAGTGGTGTTGAAAAACATGAAGAGCCTGAAAAGGTTTGAAAAATATGAAGAGCTTCAAAAGGTGTGAAATACATGAGGAGCATGAAACTTTCTGAAAAATAGAAATAGCATGAAGCGGTGTTGAAAAACATGAAGAGCCTGAAAACGTGTGAAAATATGAAGAGCTTCAAAAATATGAAAAATATGAAGAGCTTCAAAAGGTGTGAAAAATTTGAAGAGCTTCAAGTGTCAAAATGAAATGAGCATGAAACGGTCTGAAAAATAGGAGGAGCATGAAGCTGTGTTGAAAATCATAAAGAGCCTGAAAAGTTGTGAAAAATATGAAGAGCTTCAAAAGATGTGAAAAATTTGAAGAACTTCAAAAGGTGTCAAAATGAGATGAGCATGAAACGGTCTGAAAAATAGGAAGAGCATGAAGTGGTGTTGAAAAACATGAAGAGCCTGAAGGTGTCAAAAATATGAAGAGCTTGAAAAGGTGTCAAAAATATGAGGAGCATGAAACGGTCTGAAAAATAGGAGGATCATGAAGCGGTGTTCAAAAATAGGAAGAGCCTGAAAAGGTGTGAAAAATATGAAGAGCTTCAAAAGGTGTCAAAAATATGAGGAGCATGAAATGGTGTGAAAAATAGGAGGATCATGAAGTGGTGTTCAAAAACATGAAAAACCTGAAAAGGTGTGGAAAATATGAAGAGCTTCAAAAAGTGTCAAAAATATGAGGATCAAGAAACGTTCTGAAAAAAAGGAGGAGCATGAACCAGTGTTCAAAAACATGAAGAGCCTGAAAAGGTGTGAAAAATATGAAGAGCTTCAAAAGGTGTGAAATACATGAGGAGCATGAAACGGGCTGAAAAATAGGAGAAGCATGAAGTGGTGTGGAAAACATGAAGAGCCTGAAAAGGTGTGAAATATATGAAGAGCTTCAAAAGGTGTGAAATAGATGAGGAGCATGAAACTCTCTGAAAAATAAGAGGACCATGAAGCGGGGTTCAAAAACATGAAGAGCCTGAAAATTTGTTAAAAACATGAAAAGCTTCAAAAGTTGTCAAAAATGAGATGAGCATGAAAAGGTCTTAAAAATATGAGGATCATAAAACGGTGTTGAAAAACATGATGAGCCTGAAAAGGTGTGAAAAATATGAAGAGCTTCAAAAGGTGTCAAAAATGAGATGAGCATGAAACGGTCTGAAAAATAAGAGGAGCATGAAGCGGTGTTCAAAAACATGAAGAGCCTGAAAAGGTGTGAAAAATATGAAGAGCTTCAAAAGGTGTCAAAAATATGAGTAGCAGGAAACGGTCTGAAAAATAGGAGGAGAATGAAGCGGTGTTCAAAAACATGAAGAGCCTGAAAATTTGTGAAAAATATGAAGAGCTTCAAAAGGTGTCAAAAATATGAGTAGCAGGAAACGGTCTGAAAAATAGGCGGAGCATGAAGCGATGTTGAAAAACATGAAGAGCCTGAAAAGGTGTGAAAAATATGAAGAGCTTCAAAATGTGTTAAATACATGAGGAGCATGAAACTCTCTGAAAAATAGGAGGAGCATGAAGCGATGTTGAAAAACATGAAGAGCCTGAAAAGGTGTGAAAAATATGAAGAGCTTCAAAAGGTGTCAAAAATATGAGGAGCATGAAACGGTCTGAAAAATAGGAGGAGCATGAAGAGGTGTTCAAAAAAATGAAGAGCCTGAAAAGCCGTGAAAAATATGAAGAGCTTCAAAAGGTGTTAAAAAATATGAGGAGCCTGATATGGTCTGAAAAATAGGAGGAGCATGAAGCGGTGTTCAAAAACATGAAGAGCCTGAAAAGTTGTCAAAAAAATGAAAAGCTTCAAAAGGTCTCAAAAATGAGATGAGCATGAAACAATCTGAAAAATAGGAGAAGCATGAAGCAGTGTTGAAAAACATCAAGAGCCTGAAAAGGTGTGAAAAATATGAGGAGCTTCAAAAGGTGTCAAAAATATGAGGAGCATGAAACGGTATGAAAAATAGGAGGAGCATGAAGCGGTGTTCATTACATGAAGAGCTTGAAAAGTTGTGAAAAATATGAAGAGCTTCAAAAGGTGTGAAAACTATGAGAAGAATGAAACGGTCTGAAATATAGGAGGAGCATGAAGCGGTGTTCAAAAACATGAAGAGCCTGAAAAGGTGTGAAATATATGAAGAGCTTCATAAGGTGTCAAGAATATGAGGAGCATGAAACGGTCTGAAAAATAGGAGGAGCATGAAGCGGCGTTGAAAAACATGACGAGCCTGAAAACGTGTGAAAAAATATGAAGAGCTTCAAAAGGTGTGAAGAAAATGAAAAGCTTCAAAAGGTGTCAAATATGAGATGAGCATGAAACGGTCTGAAAAAAAGGAGGAGCATGAAGTGGTGTTGAAAAAAAAAGAAGAGCCTGAAAATGTGTGAAATATATGAAGAGCTTCAAAAGGTGTCAAAAATATGAGGAGCATGAAACGGTCTGAAATATAGGAGGAGCATGAAGCGGTGTTGAAAAACATGAAGAGCGTGAAAAGGTGTGAAAAATATGAAGAGCTTCAAAAGGTGTCAAAAATATGAGGAGCATGAAACGGTCTGAATAATAGGAGGAGCATGAAGCGCTGTTGAAAAACATGAAGAGCCTGAAAAGGTGTGAAACATATGAAGAGCTTCAAAAGGTGTGAAAAATATGAAGAGATTCAAAAGGTGTCAAAAATTCCCTGCGCATGAAACGGTCTGAAAAATAGGAGGAGCATGAAGTCTTGTTGAAAAAAAAGAAGAGCCTGAAAAGGTGTGAAATATATGAAGAGCTTCAAAAGGTGTCAAAAATATGAGGAGCACGAAACGGTCTGAAAAATAGGAGGAGCATGAATCGTTGTTGAAAAACATGAAGAGCGTGAAAAGGTGTGAAAAATATGAAGAGCTTCTAAAGGTGTCAAAAATATGAGGAGCATGAAACGATCTGAAAAATAGGAGGAGCATGAAGCGGTGTTCAAAAACCTGAAGAGCCTGAAAAGGTGTGAAAATTATGAAGAGCTTCAAAAGATGTGAAAATTATGAGGAGCATGAAACGATCTGAAAAATAGGAGGTGCATGAAACATTGATCAAAAACATGAAGAGCCTGAAAAGGTGTGAAAAATATGAAGAGCTTCAAAAGGTGTGAAATACATGTTGAGCATGAAACGGGTTGAAAAATAGGAGAAGCATGACGTGGTGTGTAAAAAGTTGAAGAGCCTGAAAAGGTGTGAAAAATATGAAGAGCTTCAAAAGGTGTGAAATACATGAGGAGCATAAAACTCTCTGAAAAATAGGAGGAGCATGAAGCGGTGCTCAAAAACCTGAAGAGCCTGAAAAGGTGTGAAAAATATGAAGAGCTTCAAAAGTTGTCAAAAATATGAGGAGCATGAAAAGGTCTGCAAAAAGGAGTAGCATGAATTAGTGTTGAAAACTTGAAGAGCCAGAAAAGGTGTGAAAAATATGAAAAGCTTCAAAATCTGTCAAAAATATGAGGAATATGAAACAGTCTGTAAAATGGAGGCGCATGAAGCGGTGTTCAAAAACATGACGAGCCTGAAAACCTGTGAAAAATATGAAGAGCTTCAAAAGGTGTGAAATAGATGAGGCACATGAAACTCTCTGAAAATTAGGAGGAGCAGGAAGCAGTGTTGAAAAACATGAAGAGCCTGAAAAGGTGTGAAAAATATGAAGACCTTCAAAAGGTGTAAAATACATGAGGCGCACGAAACTCTCTGAAAATTAGGAGGAGCAAGAAGCAGTGTTCAACAACATGAAGAGCCTGAAAACTTGTGAAAAATATGAAGAGCTTCAAAAGGGGTAAAAAATATGAAGAACATGAAACCGTCTGAAAAATAGGAGGAGCATGAGGTGGTGTTGAAAAACATGAAGAGACTGAAAAGGTGTGAAAAATATGAAGAGCTTTAAAAGGTGTGAAAAATATGAAGAGCTTCAAAAGGTGTGAAATATATGAAGAGCTTGAAAATGTGTCAAAAATATGAGGAGCATGAAACGGTCTGAAAAATAGGAGGAGCATGAAGCGGTGTTGAAAAACATGCAGAGCCTGAAAAGGTGTGAAAAATATGAAGAGCTTCTGAAATGTGAAAAATATGAAGAACTTCAAAAGGTGTGAAATAGATGAGGCACATGAAACTCTCTGAAAATTAGGAGGAGCATGAAGCGGTGTTTAAAAACATGAAGAGGCTGAAAAGTTGTGAAAAATATGAAGAGCTTCAAAAGGTGTCAAAAATATAAGGAGCATGAAACGGTATGAAAAATAGGAGGAACATCAAGCGGTGTTGAAAAACATGAAGAGCCTGAAAAGGTGTGAAAAATATGAAGAGCTTCAAAAGTTGTGAAAAATATGAAGAGCTTCAAAAGGTGTCAAAAATTAGATGAGCATGAAACGGTCTGAAAAATAGGAGGAGCATGAAGTGGTGTTGAAAAAAATGAAGAGCCTGAAAAGGTGTGAATAATATGAAGAGCCTCAAAAGGTGTCAAAAATATGAGGAGTATGAAAAGGTATGATAAATAGCAGGAGCATGAAGCAGTGTTGAAAAACATGAAGAGTCGAAATCGTGTGAAAAATATGAAGAGCTTCAAAAATGTGACAAATATGAAGAGCTTCAAAAGGTGTGAAAAATATGAAGAGCTTCAAAAGGTGTCAAAAATGAGATGAGCATGAAACGGTCCGAAAAATAGGAGGAGCATGAAGCGGTGTTGAAAATCATGAAGATAAAGAAAAGGTGTGAAAAATATGAAGAGCTTCAAAAGGTGTCAAAATGAGATGAGCATGAAACGTCTGAAAAAGAGGAGGAGCATGAAGTGGTGTTGAAAAACATGAAAAGCCTGAAAATGTGTGAAAAATATGAAGAGCTTCAAAAGGTGTGAAATATATGACGTGCAAGAAACGGTCTGAAAAATAGGAGGAGCATTAAGAGTTGTTGAAAAACATGAATAGCCGGAAAAGGTGTGAAAAATATGAAGAGCTTCAAAAGGTGTCAAAAATATGAGGAGCATGAAACGTTCTGAAAAATAGGAGGAGCATTAAGCGGTGTTGAAAAACATGAAGAGCCTGAAAACGTGTGAAAATATGAAGAGCTTCAAAAGGTGTGAAAAATATGAAGAGCTTCAAAAGGTGTCAAAAATATGAGGAGCATGAAACGGTCTGAAAAAATATAAGAAGCATGAAGCGGTGTTCAAAAACATGAAGAGCCTGAAAAGGTGTGAAAAATATTAAGAGCTTAAAAAGGTGTCAAAAATATGAGGAGCATGAAACGGTCTGAAAAATAGGAGGATTATGAAATGGTGTTCAAAAACATGAAGAGCCTGAAAGGGTGTGAAAAATATGAAAGCCTCAAAACCTGTCAAAAATATGAGGAGCATGAAACCGTCGGAAAAATAGCAGGAGCATGAAGCGGTGTTGAAAAACATGAAGAGTCTGAAAACGCGTTAAAAAATGAAGAGCTTCAAACATATGAAAAATATGAAGAGCTTCAAAATGTATGAAAAATATGAAGAGCTTCAAAAGGTGTAAAAATTGAGATGAGCATGAAACGGTCTGAAAAATACGAGGAGCATGTAGCGGTGTTGAAAATCATGAAGAGCCTGAAAAGGCGTGAAAAATATGAACGACTTCAAAAATGTGAAATATATGAAGAGCTTCAAAAGGTGTCAAAAAGATAAGGAGCATGAAACGGTCTGAAAAATAGGAGGAACATGAAGCGGTGTTCAAAAACATGAAGAGCCTGAAAAGGTGAAAAAAATATGAAGAGTTTCAAAAGGTGTGAAATACATGAGGAGCATGAAACTTTCTAAAAAATAGGAAGAGCATGAAGCCCTGTTCAAAAACATGACAGCCTGAAAAGGTGAGAAAAATAAAAAGAGATTCAAAAGGTGTGAAAAATATGAGGAGCATGATACGGTCGAAAAAATAGGAGGAGCATGAAGCGGAGTTCAAAAATATGAAGAGCCTGAAAAGGTGTGAAAAATATGAAGAGCCTTCAAAGGTGTCAAAAATATGAGGAGTATGAAACGGTATGATAAATAGCAGGAGCATGAAGCGGTGTTGAAAAACATGAAGAGTCTGAAATCGTTTGAAAACTATGAAGAGCTTCAAAAATGTTAAAAATATGAAGAGCTTCAAAAGGTGTAAAAAATATGAAGAGCTTCAAAAGGTGTCAGAAATTAGATGAGCATGAAACGGTCTAAAAAATAGGAGGAGCAACAAGTAGTGTTGAAAAAAATGAAGAGCCTGAAAAGGTGTGAAAAATATGAAGAGCTTCAAAAGGTCTGAAAAATATGAGGAGCATGATACGTTCTGAAAAATAGGAGGAGCATGAAGCGGTGTTCAAAAACATGAAGAGCCTGAAAAGTTGTGAAAAATATGCAAAGCTTCAAAAGGTGTCAAAAATCAGAGGAGCATGAAACGGTCTGAAAAATAGGAGGAGCATGAAGTCGTGTTCAAAAATATGAAGAGCCTGAAAAGGTGTGAAAAATATGAAGAGCTTCAAAAGGTGTGTAATATATGAGGAACATGATACGGTCTAAAAAATAGGAGGAGCATGAAGCGGTGTTGAAAAACATGAAGAGCCAGTAAAGGAGTGAAATATATGAAGAGCTTCAAAAGGTGTGAGAAATATGAAGAGCTTCAACAGGTGTCAAAAATGAGATGAGCATGAAATGGTCTGAAAAACAGGAGGAGCATGAAGTGGTGTTGATAAACAAGAAGAGCATGAAAAGTTGTGAAATATATGAAGAGCTTCAAAAGGTGTCAAAAATATGAGGAGTATGAAACGGTCTGAAAACGAAGAGGAGCATGAAGGGGTGTTCAAAAACATGAAGAGCCTGAAAAGCTGTGAAAAATATGAAGAGCTTCTAAAGGTGTCAAAAATATGAGAAGTATGAAACGTTCTGAAAAATAGGAGGAGCATGAAGCGGTTTTGAAAAACATGAAGAGCCTGAAAACGTGTGAAAAATATGAAGAGCTACAAAAGGTGTCAAAAATATGAGGAGCATGAAACAGTCTGAAAAATAGGAGGAGAACGAAGCACTGTTGAAAAACATGAAGAGCCTGAAAAGGTGAGAAAAAAATGAAGAGTTTCAAAACGTGTCGAAAATATGAGGAGCATGAAACGGTCTGAAATAGGAGGAGCATGAAATGGTGTTGAGAGACATGAAGAGCCTGAAAAGGTTTGAAAAATATGAAGAGTTTCAAAAGGTGTCAAAATTATGGGGAGCATTAAACGTTCGAAACATAGAGGAGCATGAAGTGGTGTTGAAAAATATGAAGAGCCAGAAAAGGTGTGAAAAATATGAAGAGCTCCAAAAGGTGTGGAAAATATGAGGAGCATGGAACGTTCTGAAAAATAGGAGGAGCATGAAACGATGTTCAAAAACCTGAAGAGCCTGAAATGCTGTGAAATATATGAAGAGCTTCAAAAGGTGTCAAAAATATGAGGAGCATGAAACTGTCTTAAAAATATGAAGAGTTTCAATAGTTGTCAAAATATGAGGAGCATGAAATGGTGTTCAAAAACATGAAGAGCCTGAAAAGGTGTTAAAATATGAAGAGCTTCAAATGGTGTCAAAAATATGAGGAGCATGAAACGGTCTGAAAAATAGGAGGAGCATGAAGTGATGTTCAAAAACATGAAGAGCCTTAAAAGGTGTGAAAAATATGAAGAGCTTTAAAGGTGTGAAAATTATGAGGAGCATGAAACCGTCTGAAAAATAGGAGGAGCATGACACGGTGTTGAAAAACATGAAGAGCCTTAACATGTGTTAAAAATATGAAGAGTTCAAAGGTGTGAAAAATATGAGGAGCATGAAACCGTCTGAAAAATAGGAGGAGCATCACACGGTGTTGAAAAACATGAAGATCATGAAAAGATGTGAAAAATATGAAGAGATTCAAAAGCTGTCAAAAATATGAGGAGCCTGAAACGGTCTGAGAAATAGGAGGAAATGAAGTGGTGTTGAAAAAGATGAAGAGCCTGAAAAGGTGTGAAAAATATGAAGAGCTTCAAAAGTTGTCAAAAATATGATGATCATGAAATGATGTGAAAAATATGAGGAACATGAAACGGTCTGAAAAATAGGAGGAGCATGAAACGGTGTTCAGATACATGAAGAGCCTGAAAAGGTGTGAAAAATATAAAGAGATTCAAAGTGTGACAAAAATATGAGGCGCATGAAACTGTCTGAAAAATAGGAGGAGCTTGAAGTGGTGTTGAAAAACACGACGAGCCTGAAAAGGTGTGAAATATATGAAGAGCTTCAAAAGGTGTGAAATACATGAGGAGCACGAAACGGTCTGAAAAATAGGAGGAGCATGAAGCGGTGTTCAAAAACATGAACAGCTTGAAAAGGGGTGAAAAATATGAAGAGTTTCAAAAGGTGTCAAAAATAGGAACAGAATGAAACTGTCTGAAATAAAGGAGGAGCATGAAGCGGTGTTCAAAAACATGAAGAGCTTAAAAAATGTGAAAAATATGAAGAGCTTCAAAAGGCGTCAAAAATACGAGGAGCATGAAACGGTCAGAAGAAGAGGAGGAGCATGAAGCAGTGTTCAAAAACATGAAGAGCTAGAAAAGGTGTGAAATATATGAAGAACTTAAAAGGTGAAAAAATAGGAACAGAATGAATCTGTCTGAAATAAAGGAGGAGCATGAAGCAGTGTTGAAAAACATGAAGAGCCTGAAAAGGTGTGAAAAATATGAAGAGCTTCAAAAGGTGTCAAAATATGAGGAGCAAGAAACCCTCTGAAAAATAGGAGGAGCATGAAACGGTCTGAAAAATAGGAGGAGCATGAATCGGTGTTGAAAACATGAAGAGCATGAAAAGGTGTCAAAAATATGAAGAGCTTCAAAATGTGTCAAAAATATGAGGAGCAAGAAACCGTCTGAAAAATAGGAGAAACATGAAGCGGTGTTGAAATACATGAAGAGCATGAAAAGGTGTCAAAAATATGAAGAGCTTCAAAGGGGGTGAAAAATATGAAGAGCTTCAAAAGCTGTCAAAAATGAGATGAGCATGAAACGGTCTGAAATATAGGAGGAGCATGAAGTGGTGTTGAAAAAAAAGAAGAGCCTGTAAAGGTGTGAAATATATGAAGAGCTTCAAAAGGTGTCAAAATATGTGGAGAATGAAACAGTCTGAAAAATAGGAGGAGAATGAAGCACTGTTGAAAAACATGAAGAGCCTGAAAAGGTGAGAAAAAAATGAAGAGTTTCAAAACGTGTCGAAAATATGAGGAGCATGAAACGGTCTGAAAAATAGGAGGAGCATGACACGGTGTTGAAAAACATGAAGAGCCTTAACATGTGTGAAAAATATGAAGAGTTTAAAGGTGTGAAAAATATGAGGAGCATGAAACCGTCTGAAAAATAGGAGGAGCATCACACGGTGTTGAAAAACATGAAGATCATGAAAAGGTGTGAAAAATATGAAGAGATTCAAAAGCTGTCAAAAATATGAGGAGCCTGAAACGGTCTGAGAAATAGGAGGAAATGAAGTGGTGTTGAAAAAGATGAAGAGCCTGAAAAGGTGTGAAAAATATGAAGAGCTTCAAAAGGTGTCAAAAATATGAGGATCATGAAATGATGTGAAAAATATGAGGAACATGAAACGGTCTGAAAAATAGGAGGAGCATGAAACGGTGTTCAGAAACATGAAGAGCCTGAAAAGGTGTGAAAAATATAAAGAGATTCAAAGTGTGACAAAAATATGAGGAGCATGAAACGGTCTGAAAAATAGGAGGAGCTTGAAGTGGTGTTGAAAAACACGACGAGCCTGAAAAGGTGTGAAATATATGAAGAGCTTCAAAAGGTGTGAAATACATGAGGAGCACGAAACGGTCTGAAAAATAGGAGGAGCATGAAGCGTTGTTCAAAAACATGAACAGCTTGAAAAGGGGTGAAAAATATGAAGAGTTTCAAAAGGTGTCAAAAATAGGAACAGAATGAAACTGTCTGAAATAAAGGAGGAGCATGAAGCGGTGTTCAAAAACATGAAGAGCTTAAAAAATGTGAAAAATATGAAGAGCTTCAAAAGGCGTCAAAAATACGAGGAGCATGAAACGGTCAGAAAAAGAGGAGGAGCATGAAGCAGTGTTCAAAAACATGAAGAGCTAGAAAAGGTGTGAAATATATGAAGAGCTTAAAAGGTGAAAAAATAAGAACAGAATGAAACTGTCTGAAATAAAGGAGGAGCATGAAGCAGTGTTGAAAAACATGAAGAGCCTGAAAAGGTGTGAAAAATATGAAGAGCTTCAAAAGGTGTCAAAATATGAGGAGCAAGAAACCCTCTGAAAAATAGGAGGAGCATGAAACGGTCTGAAAAATAGGAGGAGCATGAATCGGTGTTGAAAACATGAAGGGCATGAAAAGGTGTCAAAAATATGAAGAGCTTCAAAATGTGTCAAAAATATGAGGAGCAAGAAACCGTCTGAAAAATAGGAGAAACATGAAGCGGTGTTGAAATACATGAAGAGCATGAAAAGGTGTCAAAAATATGAAGAGCTTCAAAGGGGGTGAAAAATATGAAGAGCTTCAAAAGCTGTCAAAAATGAGATGAGCATGAAACGGTCTGAAGTATAGGAGGAGCATGAAGTGGTGTTGAAAAAAAAGAAGAGCCTGTAAAGGTGTGAAATATATGAAGAGCTTCAAAAGGTGTCAAAATATGTGGAGAATGAAGCGGTCTGAAAAATAGGAGGATCAAGAAACGGTGTTGAAAAACATGAAGAGCCTGAAAACGTGTAAAATATGAAGAGCTACAAAAGGTGTCAAAAATGAGATGAGCATGAAACGGTCTGAAAAATAGGAGGAGAGAGAAGCGGTGTTCAAAAACATGAAGAGCCTGAAAAGGTGTGAAAAATATGAAGAGATTCAAAAGGTGTGAAAATTATGAGGAGCATGAAACGGTCTGAAAAATACGAGGAGCATGAAGCGGTGTTGAAAATCATGAAGAGCCTGAAAAGGCGTGAAAAATATGAACGACTTCAAAAGATGTGAAATATATGAAGAGCTTCAAAAGGTGTCAAAAACATGAGGAGCATGAAACGGTCTGAAAAATAGGAGGAACATGAAGCGGTGTTCAAAAACATGAAGAGCCTGAAAAGGTGAAAAAAATATGAAGAGTTTCCAAAGGTGTGAAATACATGAGGAGCATGAAACTTTCTAAAAAATAGGAAGAGCATGAAGCCCTGTTCAAAAACATGACAGCCTGAAAAGGTGAGAAAAATAAAAAGAGATTCAAAAGGTGTGAAAAATATGAGGAGCATGATACGGTCGAAAAAATAGGAGGAGCATGAAGCGGAGTTCAAAAATATGAAGAGCCTGAAAAGGTGTGAAAAATATGAAGAGCCTTCAAAGGTGTCAAAAATATGAGGAGTATGAAACGGTATGATAAATAGCAGGAGCATGAAGCGGTGTTGAAAAACATGAAGAGTCTGAAATCGTTTGAAAATTATGAAGAGCTTCAAAAATGTTAAAAATATGAAGAGCTTCAAAAGGTGTAAAAATATGAAGAGCTTCAAAAGGTGTCAGAAATTAGATGAGCATGAAACGGTCTAAAAAATAGGAGGAGCAACAAGTAGTGTTGAAAAAAATGAAGAGCCTGAAAAGGTGTGAAAAATATGAAGAGCTTCAAAAGGTGTGAAAAATATGAGGAGCATGATAAGTTCTGAAAAATAGGAGGAGCATGAAGTGGTGTTCAAAAACATGAAGAGCCTGAAAAGTTGTGAAAAATATGCAAAACTTCAAAAGGTGTCAAAAATCAGAGGAGCATGAAACGGTCTGAAAAATAGGAGGAGCATGAAGTCGTGTTCAAAAATATGAAGAGCCTGAAAAGGTGTGAAAAATATGAAGAGTTTCAAAAGGTGTGTAATATATGAGGAACATGATACGGTCTAAAAAATAGGAGGAGCATGAAGCGGTGTTGAAAAACATGAAGAGCCAGTAAAGGAGTGAAATATATGAAGAGCTTCAAAAGGTGTGAGAAATATGAAGAGCTTCAACAGGTGTCAAAAATGAAATGAGCATGAAATGGTCTGAAAAACAGGAGGAGCATGAAGTGGTGTTGATAAACAAGAAGAGCATGAAAAGTTGTGAAATATATGAAGAGCTTCAAAAGGTGTCAAAAATATGAGGAGTATGAAACGGTCTGAAAACGAAGAGGAGCATGAAGGGGTGTTCAAAAACATGAAGAGCCTGAAAAGCTGTGAAAAATATGAAGAGCTTCTAAAGGTGTCAAAAATATGAGAAGTATGAAACGTTCTGAAAAATAGGAGGAGCATGAAGCGGTTTTGAAAAACATGAAGAGCCTGAAAACGTGTGAAAAATATGAAGAGCTACAAAAGGTGTCAAAAATATGAGGAGCATGAAACAGTCTGAAAAATAGGAGGAGAATGAAGCACTGTTGAAAAACATGAAGAGCCTGAAAAGGTGAGAAAAAAATGAAGAGTTTCAAAACGTGTCGAAAATATGAGGAGCATGAAACGGTCTGAAATAGGAGGAGCATGAAATGGTGTTGAGAGACATGAAGAGCCTGAAAAGGTTTGAAAAATATGAAGAGTTTCAAAAGGTGTCAAAATTATGGGGAGCATTAAACGTTCGAAACATAGAGGAGCATGAAGTGGTGTTGAAAAATATGAACAGCCAGAAAATGTGTGAAAAATATGAAGAGTCCAAAAGGTGTGGAAAATATGAGGAGCATGGAACGTTCTGAAAAATAGGAGGAGCATGAAACGATGTTCAAAAACCTGAAGAGCCTGAAATGCTGTGAAATATATGAAGAGCTTCAAAAGGTGTCAAAAATATGAGGAGCATGAAACTGTCTTAAAAATATGAAGAGTTTCAATAGTTGTCAAAATATGAGGAGCATGAAATGGTGTTCAAAAACATGAAGAGCCTGAAAAGGTGTTAAAATATGAAGAGCTTCAAATGGTGTCAAAAATATGAGGAGCATGAAACGGTCTGAAAAATAGGAGGAGCATGAAGTGATGTTCAAAAACATGAAGAGCCTTAAAAGGTGTGAAAAATATGAAGAGCTTTAAAGGTGTGAAAATTATGAGGAGCATGAAACCGTCTGAAAAATAGGAGGAGCATGACACGGTGTTGTAAAACATGAAGAGCCTTAACATGTGTGAAAAATATGAAGAGTTTAAAGGTGTGAAAAATATGAGGAGCATGAAACCGTCTGAAAAATAGGAGGAGCATCACACGGTGTTGAAAAACATGAAGATCATGAAAAGATGTGAAAAATATGAAGAGATTCAAAAGCTGTCAAAAATATGAGGAGCCTGAAACGGTCTGAGAAATAGGAGGAAATGAAGTGGTGTTGAAAAAGATGAAGAGCCTGAAAAGGTGTGAAAAATATGAAGAGCTTCAAAAGGTGTCAAAAATATGAGGATCATGAAATGATGTGAAAAATATGAGGAACATGAAACGGTCTGAAAAATAGGAGGAGCATGAAACGGTGTTCAGAAACATGAAGAGCCTGAAAAGGTGTGAAAAATATGAAGAGCTTCAAAAGGTGTGAAAAATATGAAGAGCTTGAAAAAGGGTGAAATACATGAGGAGGATTAAACGGTCTGAAATATAGGAGGAGCATGAAGCCGTGTTGAAAAACATGAAGAGCCTGAAAAGGTGTGAAAAATATGAAGAGCTTCAAAAGTTGTCAAATATATGAGGAGCATGAAACGGTCTGAAAAATAGGAGGAGCATGAAGCCTTGTACAAAAAGTGAAGAGTCTGAAAAGTTGTGAAAAATATGAAGAGCTTCAAATGGTGTCAAATATATGAGGAGCATGAAACGGTCTGAAAAAGAGGAGGAGCATGAAGCGGTGTTGAAAAACATGAAGAGCCTGAAAAGGTGTCATAAATATGAAGAGCTTCTAAAGGTGTCAAATATATGAGGAGCATGAAACGGTCTGAAAAATAGGAGGAGCATGAAACGGTCTTCAAAAACATGAAGAGCCTGAAAAGGTGTGATAAATATGAAGAGCTTCAAAACGTGTCAAAAATATGAGGAGCATGAAAAGTTCTGAAAAATAGGAGGAGCATGAAGCGGTGTTCAAAAACCTGAAGAGCCTGAAAACGTGTGAAAAATATGAAGAGCTTCAAACGGTGTGAAATATATGAGGAGCATGAAACGGTCTGAAAAATACGAGGAGCATGAAGCCTTGTACAAAAAGTGAAGAGTCTGAAAAGTTGTGAAAAATATGAAGAGTTTCAATAGGGTTAAAAATATGAGGAGCATGAAACGGTCTGAAAAATAGGAGGAGCATGAAGCGGAGTTCCAAAACATTAAGAGCCTGAAAAGGTATGAAAAATATGAAGAGCTTCAAAAAGTGTCAAAAATATGAGGAGCATGAAACGGTGTGAAAAATACGAGGAGCATAAAGCCGTGTTCAAAAAACTGAAGAGCATGAAACGGTGTTGAGAAACATGAAGAGCATGAAAAGATGTGCAAAATATGAAGAGCATGAAAAGTGTGAAAAATATGAGGAGCCTCAAAAGGTGTGAAATACATGTGGAGCATTAAACGGTCTGAAAAATAGGAGGAGCATGAAGCGGTGTTGAAAAACATGAAGAGCTTGAAAAGGTGTGAAAAATATGAAGAGTTTCTAAAGGTGTCAAAAATATGAAGAGCATGAAACGGTCTAAAAATAGGAGGAGCATGAACTGGTGTTGAAAAACATGGAGAGCCTGAAAAGGTTTGAAAAATATGAAGAGCTTCAAAAGGTGTGAAAAATATGAGGAGCATGATACGGTCGGAAAAATAGGAGGAGCATGAAGCGGTGTAGAAAAACATGAAGAGCCTTAAAACGTGTGAAAAATATGAAGAGTTTCAAAAGGTGTGAAAAATATGAAGAGGTTCAAAAGGTGTCAAAAATTAGATGAGCATGAAACGGTCTGAAAAATAGGTGGAGCATGAAGCGGTGTTGAAAAACATGAAGAGAATGAAAAGGTGTCAAAAACATGAAGAGTTTCAAAAGGTGGCAAAAATATAAGGAGCATGAAACGGTCTGAAAATAGGAGAAGCATGAAACGGTGTTCAAAAACATGAAGAGCCTGAAAAGTTGTGAAAAATAAGAAGAGCTTCAAAAGGTGTCAAATAAATGAGGACCATGAAACTGTCTGAAAAATAGGAGGAGCATGAAGCGGTGTTGAAACACATGAAGAACCTGAAAAGGTGTGAAAAATATGAGAAACAGGAAACGGTCTGAAAAAAAGGAGTAGCAAGAAGTGGTGTTGAAAAACATGAAGCGCCTGAAAATGTGTGAAATATATGAAGAGCTTCAAAAGTTGTCAAATATATGAGGAGAATGAAACGCTCTGAAAAATAAGAGGAGCATGAAGTGGTGTTGAAAAACATGAAGAGCCTGAAAAGGTGTAAAAAATATGAAGTGCTTCAAAAGGTGTGAAAAATATGAGGAGCATGAAACGGTCTGAAAATTAGGAGGAGCATGAAGCGGTGTTGAAAAACATGAAGAACCTGAAAGATGTGAAATATATGAAGAGCTTCAAAAGGTGTCAAAATTTTGAGGAGCATGAAGCGGTGTTGAAAAACATGAAGAGCCTGAAAAGGTGTGAAATATATGAAGAGCTTCAAAAGGTGTCAAAAATATGAGGAGCATGAACCCGTCTGAAAAATAGGAGGAGCATGAAGCAGTGTTGAAAACATGAAGAGCCTGAAAAGGTATGAAAAATATGAAGAGCTACAAAAGGTGTCAAAAATATGAGGAGCATGAAACGGTCTGAAAAATACGAGGAGCATGAAATGGTGTTCAAAAACATGACAGCCTGAAAAGGTGTGAAAAATATGAAGAGCTTCAAAACGTGTTAAAAATATGAGGACAATGAAACCGTCTGAAAAATAGGAGGAGCATGAAACGGTGTTGAAAACATGAAGAGCCTGAAAAGGTGTGAAAAATATGAAGAGCTTCAAAATGAGTCAAAAATATTAGGAGCAGGAAAGGGTCTGAAAAAAAGGAGGAGCGAGAGGTGGTGTTGAAAAAGATGAAGCGACTGAAATCTGTGAAATATATGAAGAGCTTCAAAAGATGTCAATAATATGAGGAGCATGAAACGGTCTGAAAATAGGAGGAGCATGAAGCGGTGTTGAAAAACATGAAGAGCCTGAAAATGTGTGAAAAATATGAGGAGCATGAAACGGTCTGAAAAATAAGAGGAGCATGAAGCGGAGTTGAAAAACATGAAGAGCCTGAAAAGGTGTGAAAAATATGAAGAGTCTGAAAACGTGTGAAATATATGAAGAGTTTCAAAAGGTGTCAAAAATTTGAGGAGCATGAAACGGTCTGAAATATAGGAGAAGCATGAAATGGTGTTCAAAAACATGAAGAGACTGAAAACCTGTGAAAATTATTAAGAGCTTCAAAAGGTGTGAAAAATATGAAGAGCTTCAAAAGGTGTGAAAAATATGAGGAGCAAGAAACGGTCTGAAAAATAGGAGGAGCATGAAACTGTGTTGAAAAATATGAAGAGCCTGAAAAGGTGTGAAATATATGTATAGGTCCAGAACGTGTCAAAAATATGAGGAGCATGAAACGGTCTGAAAAATAGGAGGAGCAAGAAGCGCTGTTGAAAAAGATGAAGAGACTGAAAATGTGTGAAAAATATGAAGAGCTTCAAAAAGTGTCAAAAATATGAGGAGCATGAAACGGTCTGAAATATACTAAGAGCTTCAAAAGGTGTGAAAAATAGGAGGCACAAAAAGCGGTGTTCAAAACATGAAAAGCCTGATAAGGTGTGAAATATATGAAGAGCTTCAAAAGGTGTCAAAAGTATGAGGAGCATGAAACGGTCTGAAAATAGGAGGAGGATGAAAGGGTGTTGAAAAACATGAAGAGAAAGAAAAGGTGTGAAAAATATGAAGAGCTTCAAAAGGTGTCAAAAATATGAGGAGAATGAAACGGTCTGAAAAATAGGAGGAGCACGAATCGGTGTTCAAAAACATGAAGAGCGTGAAAAGGTGTGAAAAATATGAAGAGCCTCAAAAGGTGTCAAAAATATGAGGAGCATGAAACGGTCTGAAAAATACGAGGAGCAAGAAATGGTGTTGAAAAATATGAAGAGCCTGAAAAGGTGTGAAATATATGAAGAGGTTCAAAAGGTGTCAAAAATATGAGGAGCTTGAAACGTTTTGAAAAATATGAGTAGCATGAAGCGGTGTTCAAAAACGTGAAGAGCCTGAGAATGTGTGAAAAATATGAAGAGCTTCAATGGTGTCAAAAATATGAGGGGCATGAAACGGGCTGAAAAATAGGTGGAGCATGAAACGGTGTAGAAAAACATCAAGAGCCTGACAAGGTGTGAAAATTATGAAGAGCTTCAAATGGTGTGAAAAATATGAGGAGCATGAAACGGTCTGCAAAATAGGAGGAGAATGAAAAGGTGTTCAAAAACATGAAGAGCCTGGAAAGGTGTGAAAAATATGAAGAGCTTCAAAATGTGTGAAAAATATGAGGAGCATGAAACGGTCTGAAATATAGCAGGAGCATGAAACGGTGTAGAAAAACATGAAAAGAATGAAAAGGTGTCAAAAATATGAAGAGTTTCAAAAGGAGTAAAAAATGTGAGGAGCAAGAAAAGGTCTGACAAATAGGAGGAGCATGAAACGGTTTTGAAAACATGAAGAGCATGAAAAGGTGTGAAATATAGGAGGAGCATGAAGCGGTGTTCAGAAACATGAAGAGCCTTAAACGGTGTGAAATATATTAAGAGCTTCTAAAGCTGTCAAAAATAAGAGGAGCATGAAAAAGTCTCAAAATAGGAGGAGCATGAAACGGTGTTGAAAAGCATGAAGAGCCTGAAAATATGTGAAAAATATGGAGAGCTTCAAAAGGTGTCAGAAATATGAGGAGCATGAAATGGTCTGAAAAATAGGAGGAGCATGAAACGGTGTTGAAAAACATGAAGAGCCTTAAACTTGTGAAAAATATGAAGAGCTTCAAAAGGTGTGAAAAATATGAAGAGCTTCAAAAGGTGTCAAAAATATGAGGAGCATGAAACGGTCTGAAAAATAGGAGGAGGATGAAGCGATGTTGAAAAACATGAAGAGTCTGAAAAGGTGTGAAATATATGAAGAGCTTCAAAAGTTGTCAGAAATATGAGGAGCATGAAACGGTCTGAAAATTAGGAGGAGTATGAAGCGATGTTGAAAAACCTGAAGAACAGGAAAAGGTGAGAAATATATGAACAGCTTCAAAAGGTGTGAAAAATATGTGGAGCATGAAACGGTCTGAAAAATAGGAAGAGCATTAAACGGTGTTCAAAAACATGAAGAGCCTGAAAATGTCTGAAAAATATTAAGAGCTTCAAAAGGTGTGAAAAATATGAGGAGCAAGAAGCGGTGTTCAAAAATATGAAGAGCTTGAAAAGGTTTGAAATTTTTGAAGATCTTCAAAAGGTGTGAAAAATAGGAGGAGCATGAATCGGTGTTCAAAAACATGAAGAGCCTGAAAAGGTGTGAAATATATGAAGAGCTTCAAAGGGTGTCAGAAATATGAGGAGCATGAAACAGTCTGAAAAATAGGAGGACCTTGAAATGGTGTTGAAAAACAAGAAGAGCCTGAAATGGTGTGAAAAATATGAAGAGCTTCAACAGGTGTGTAAAATATGAGGAGCATGAAACGGTCTGAAAAATAGGAGGAGCATGAAGCTTTGTTGACAAAAATGAAGAACCTGAAAATGTGTGAAAAATATGAAGAGCTTCAAAAGGTATCAAAAATTTGAGAAGCATGAAACGGTCTGAAAAATACGAGGAGCATGAAGCGGTGTTGAAAAACATGAAGAGCCTGAAAAGGTGTGAAATGAATGAAGAGCTTCAAAACGTGTCAAAAATATGAGAAGCATGAAACGGTCAGAAAAATAGGAGGAGCATGAAGCGGTGTTGAAAAATATGAAGACCCTGAATAGGTGTGAAAAACATGAAGAGGTTCAAAAGGTGTCAAAAATATGAGGAGCATGAAACGGTCTGAATAAAAGGAGGAGCATGAAGCGGTGTTCCAAAACATGAAGAGCTTGAAAAGGTGTTAAAAATATGAAGAGCTTCAGAAGCTGTCAAATATATGACGAGCATGAAACGGTCTCAAATATCGGAGGAGCATGAAACGGTCTGAAAAATAGGAGGAGCATGAAACGGTGTTGAAAAACATGAAGATCCTGAGAAGGTGTGAAAAATAGGAGGAGCTTCAATAGGTGTCAAAAATATGAGGAGCATGAAAATGTCCTAAAAATAGGAGGAGCATGAAGCGGTGTTCAAAAACATGAAGAGCCTGAAAAGCTGTGAGAAATATGAAGTGCTTCAAAAGGTGTGAAAAATATGAGGAGCATGAAACTGTCTGAAAAATAGGAGGAGAATGAAGCGGTGTTCAAAGACATGAAGAGCCTGAAAAGGTGTGAAAAATATGAAGAGCTTCAAAAGGTGTCAAAAATATGAGGAACATGAAACGGTCTGAAAAATAGGAGGAGCATGAAGTGGTGTTCAAAACATGGAGAGCCTGAAAAGCTGTGAAAAATATGAAGAGCTTCAAAAGGTGTCAAAAATATGAGGAGCATGATAAAGTTTGAAAAAAAAGAGGAGCATGAAACGCTGTTCAAATATATGAAGAGCCTGAAAAGGTGTGAAAAATATGAAGAGCCTCAAAACGTGTCAAAAATATGAGGAGCATGAAACGGTCTAAAAAATAGGAGTGACATGAAACGGTGTTCAAAAACTTGAAGAGCCTGAAAATGTGTGAAAAATATGAAGAGCTTCAAAAGGTGTGAAATACATGAGGAGCATGAAATGGTCTGAAAAATAGGAGGAGCATGAAGCCGTGTTCAAAAACATGAAGAGCCTGAAAAGGTGTGAAAAATATGAAGAGCTTCAAAAGGTGTCAAAAATATGAGTAGCATGAAACTGTCTTAAAATGATGAGGAGCATGAAGCGTGTTGAAAAACATGAAGCTTGAAAAGGTGTGTAAAATATGAAGAGGTTCTAAAGGTGTCAAAAATATGAGGAACATGAAACAGTCTTAAAAATACGAGGAGAATGAAGTGGTGTTGAAAAACATGAAGAGTCTGAAAAGATGTGAACTATATGAAGAGCTTTAAAAGGTGTCGAATATATGAGGAGCATGATACGGTCTGAAAAATAGGAGGATCATGAAACGGAGTTGAAAAACATGAAGAGCCTGAAAAGGTGTGAAAAATATGAAACGCTTCAAAAGGTGTCAAAAATATGAGGAGCATGATATGGTCAGAAAAATAGGAGGAGCATGAAGCTGTGTTCAAAAACATGAAGAGCCTGAAAATGTGTGAAAAATATGAAGAGCTTCAAAAGTGTGAAAAATATGAAGAGCTTCAAAAGGTGTCAAAAATGGAATGAGCATGAAACGGTCTGAAAAATACGAAGAGCATGAAGTGCTGTTCAAAAACATGAAGAGCCTGAAAAGGTGTGAAAAATATGAAGAGCTTCAAAAGGTGTGAAAAATATGAGGAGCATGATACTGTCTGAAAAATAGGAGGAGCATGAAGCGGTGTTCAAAAACATGAAGATCCTGAAAAGTTGTGAAAAATATGAAAAGCTTCAAAAGGTGTCTAAAATTAGATGAGCATGAAACGGTCTGAAAAATAGGAGGAGCATAAAGCGGTGTTGAAAAACATGAAGAGCCTGACAAGGTGTGAAATATATGAAGAGCTTCAAAAGGTGTCAAAAATATGAGGAGCATGAAACGGTCAGAAAAATAGGAGAAGCATGAAGCAGTGTTGAAAAACATGAAGAGCCTGAAAAAGTGTGAGAAATATGAAGAGCTTCAAAAGGTGTCAAAAATATGAAGAGCTTCAAAAGGTGTAAAAAATGAGATGAGCATGAAACGGTCTGAAAAATAGGAGGAGCATGAAGTGGTGTTGAGAAAAATGACGAGCCTGAAAAGGTGTGAAATATATGAAGAGCAACAAAAGGTGTCAAAAATATGTGGAGCATGAAACGGTCTGAAAAATAGGAGGAGCATGAAGCGGTTTCAAAAACATGAAGAGCCTTAAACGTGTGAAAAATATGAAGAGCTTCAAAAGGTCTGAAAAATATGAAGAGCTTCGAAAGATGTCAAAAATGAGATGAGCATGAAACGGTCTGAAAAATAGGAGGAGCATGAAGTGGTGTTCAGAAAAATGACTAGCCTGAAAAGTAGTGAAATATATGAAGAGCTTCAAAAGGTGTCAAAAATATGTGGAGCATGAAACGGTCTGAAAAATAGGAGGAGCATGAAGCGGTGTTGAAAAACATGAAGAGCCTGAAAAAGTGTGAGAAATATGAAGAGCTTAAAAGGTGTAAAAAATATGAAGAGCTTCAAAAGGTGTCAAAAATGAGATGAGCATGAAGCCGTCTGAAAAACATGTGGAGGATGAAGTGGTGTTGAAAAACATGAAGAGTCTGAAAAGGTGTGAAATATACGAAGAGCTTCAAAAGGTGTCAAAAATATGAGGAGCATGAAACGGTCTGAAAAAGAAGAGGATTATGAAGCGGTGTTGAAAAACATGACAGCCTGAAAAGGTGTGAATATTATGAAGAGCTTCTAAAGGGGTCATAAAAAAGAGGAGCATGAAACGACCTGAAAAGTAGGAGCAGCATGAAATGATGTTCAAAAACATGAAGAGACTGAAAAGGAGTTGAAAAATATGAAGAGCTTCAAAAGGTGTGAAATACATGAGGAGCATGAAACGGTCTGAAAATAGGAGGAGCATGATGTGCTGTTCAAAAACATGTGGAGCCTGAAAAGGAGTGAAAAATATGAAGAGCTTCAAAAGGGGTCATAAGAAAGAGGAGCATGAAACGCCCTGAAAAGTAGGAGGAGTATGTAGCAGTGTTGAAAAATATGAAGAGCCTGAAAAGGTGTGAAATATATGAAGAGCTTCAAAAGGTGTCAAAAATATGAGGAGCTTGAAACGGTCTAAAAAATAGGAGGAGCATGAAGCACTGTTGAAAAACATGAAGAGCCTGAAAAGGTGTGAAAATTATGAAGAGCTTCAAAAGGTGTCAAACATAAGAGGAGCTTGAAACGGTCTAAAAAATAGGAGGAGCATGAAGTGTTGTTGAAAAACATGAAGAGCCTGAAAAAGTGTGAAAAATATGAAGAGCTTCAAATGGTGTCAAACATATGAAGAGCTTCAAAAGATGTCAAAAATGAGATGAGCATGAAACGGTCTGAAAAATAGGAGGAGGAAGAAGTGGTGTTCAAAAAAAATGAAGAGCCTGAGAAGGTGTGAAATATATCAAGAGCTTCAAAAGGTGTCAAAAATATGAGGAGCATGAAACGGTCTGAAAAATAGGAGTAGCATGAAACGGTGTTGAAAAACATGCAGAGCCTTAAAAGGTGTGAAAAATATGAAGAATTTCAAAAGGTGTGAAATATATGAGGAGCATGAAACGGTCTTAAAAACAGGAGGAGCATGAAGTGGTGTTCAAAAACATGAAGAGCCTGAAAAGGTGTGAAAAATATGAAGAGCTTCAAAAGGTATGAAATACATGAGGAGTATGAAACGGTCTTGAAAATAGGAGGAGCATGAAGCGGTGATAAAAAACATGAAGAGGCTTAAAAGGTGTGAAAAATATGAAGAGCTTCAAAAGGTGTGAAAAATATGAGGTGCATAAAACGGTCTGAAAAATAGGAGGAGCATGAAGCCGTGTTGAAAAACATTAAGAGCCTGAAAAGGTGTGAAAAATATGAAGAGCTTCCAAAGGTGTCAAAAATATGAGGAGTATGAAACCGTTTGTAAAATAGGAGGAGCATGAAACGGTTTTCAAAAACATGAAGAGCGTGAAAAAGTGTGAAAAATATGAAGAGCTTCAAAAGGTGTGAAATATATGAGGAGCATGAAACTGTCTGAAAAATAGGAGGAGCATGAAGCGGTGTTCAAAAAACATGAAGAGCCTGAAAAGGTGTGAAAAATATGAAGAGCTTCAAAAGTTGTCAAATACATGAGGAGCATTATACGGTCTGAAAATTAGGAGGAGCATGAAGCGGGGTTCAAAAACATGAACAGCCCGAAATGGTGTGTAAAATATGAAGAGCTTCAAAAGGTGTGAAAAATATGAAGACCTTCAAAAGGGGTCAAAAATGAGAAGAGCATGAAACGGTCTGAAAAATAGGAGGAGCATGATGCGGTGTTGAAAAACATGAAGAACCTGAAAAGTTGTCAAAAATATGAAGAGCTTCAAAAGGTGTGAAATATATGAAGAGCTTCAAAATGTGTAAAAAATGAGATGAGCATGAAACGGTCTGAAAAAGATGAGGAGCATGAAGTGGTGTTGAAACACAAGAAGAGCCTGAAAAGGTGTGAAAAATATGAAGAGGTTCAAAGGTGTGAAATACATGAGGATCATGAAGCGGTTTGAAAAATAGCAGGAGCATGAAGCGGTGTTCAAAAACATGAAGAGCATGGAAAGGTTTGAAAAACATGAAGAGCTTCAATGGTGTGAAATACATGAGGAGCATGAAACGGTCTGGAAATAGGAGGAGCATGATGCGCTGTTCAAAAATATGTGGAGCCTGAAAAGGAGTGAAAAATATGAAGAGCTTCAAAATGTGTCAAAAATATGAGGAGCATGAAACGCCCTGAAAAAAAGGAGGAGCATGAAGTAGTGTTCAAAAACATGAAGAGACTGAAAAGGTGTGAAAAATATGAAGAGCTTCAAAAGGTGTCAAAAATATGAGCAGCATGTAACGGTCTGAAAAATAGGAGGAGCATGAAACGGTGTTCAAAAACATGAAGAGACTGAAAAGTTGTGAAAAATATGAAGAGTTTCAAAAGGTGTCAAACATAAGAGGAGCATGAAACGGTCTAAAAAATAGGAGAAGCATGAAGTGTTGTTGCAAATCATGAAGAGCCTGAAAAAGGGTGAAAAATATGAAGAGCTTCCTAAGGTGTCAAATATATGAAGAGCTTCAAAAGGTGTCAAAAAAGAGATGAGCATGAAACGGTCTGAAAAACAGGAGGAGCAAGAAGTGGTGTCCAAAAAATGAAGAGACTGAGAAAGTGTGAAAAATATCAACAGCTTCAAAAGGTGTCAAAAATATGAGGATCATGAAACGGTTTGAAAAATAGGAGGAGCATGAAGCGGTGTTGAAAAACATGCAGAGCCTGAAAATGTGTGAAAAATATGAAGAACTTCAAAAGGTGTGAAATATATGAGGAGCATAAAACCGTCTGAAAAATAGGAGGAGCATGAAGTGATGTTGAAAAACATGAATAGCCTGAAAAGGTGTGAAAAATACGAAGAGCTTCAAAAAGTGTCAAATATATGAGGACCATCAAACGGTGTGACATATATGAGGAGCATGAACCGGTGTTCAAAAACATGAAGAGCCTGAAAAGGTGTGAAAAATATGAGGAGCTTCAAAAGGTGTGAAAAATATGAAGAGCTTCAAAAGGTGTCAAACATGAGATGAGCATGAAACGGTCTGAAAAATAGGAGGAGCATGAAGTGGTGTTGAAAAACATGAAGAGCCTGAAAAGCTGTGAAATATATGAGGAGCTTGAAAAAGTGTCAAAAAAAAGAGAAACATGAAACTGTCTGAAAAATAGGAGGTGCATGAAGTGGTGTTGAAAAACATGAAGAGCCTGAAAAGGTGTGAAAAATATGAAGAGCTTCAAAAGGTGTGAAAAATATGAAGAGCTTCAAAAGGAGTCAAAAATATCAGGAACATGAAATGTTCTGGAAAATAGGATGAGCATTAAGTGGTGTTCAGAAAAATGAAGAGCCTGAAAAGGTGTGAAATATATGAAGAGCTTCAAAAGGTGTCAAAAATATGTGGAGCATGAAACGGTCTGAAAAATAGGAGGAGCATGAAGCAGTGTTGAAAAACATGAAGAGCCTGAAAAAGTGTGAGAAATACGAAGAGCTTCAAAAGGTGTCCAAAATATGAAGAGCTTCAAAAGGTGTCAAAAATATGTGGAGCATGAAAAGATCTGAAAAAAAGAAGCAGCATGAAATGGTGTTGAAAAACATGAAGAGCCTGAAAAGGTGTGAAAAATATGAAGAATTTCAAAAGGTGTTAAAAATTAGATGAGCATGAAACGGTCTGAAAAATAGGAGGAGCATGAAGTGGTGTTGAAAAACATGAAGAGCCTGAAAATGTGTGAAATATATGAAGAGCTTCAAAAGGTGTGAATTACATGAGGAGCATGAAAAAGTCTGAAAAAAAGGAGGATCATAAGGCGGTGTTGAAAAACATGAAGAGCCTGAAAATGTGTGAAAAATATGAAGAGATTCAAAAGGTGTCAATAATATGAGGAGCATGAAACGGTCTGAAAAATGGGAGGAGCATGAAGCTGTGTTCAAAAACATGAAGAGCCTGAAAAGTTGTGAAAAATATGAAGAGCTTCAAAACGTGTCAAAAATATGAGGAGCATGAAACGGTCTGAAAAATAGAAGCAGCATGAAGCGGTGTTCAAAAACATGAAGAGCCTGAAAAGGTGTGAAAAATATGAAGAGCTTCAAAATGTGTCAAATATATGAGGAGCATGAAACCGTCTGAAAAAAGGAAGAGCAAGAAAGGGTGTTGAAAAACATGAAGAGACTGAAAACGTGTGAAAAATATGAAGAGCTTCCAAAGATGTGAAAAATATGAAGAGCTTCAAAAGGTGTCAAAAATGAGATGAGCATGAAACGGTCTGAAAAATACGAGGAGCATGAAGGTGTGTCGAAAATCATGAAAAGCCTGAAAAGGTGTGAAAAATATGAAGAGCTTCAAAAGATGTGAAAAATATGAAGAGCATCAAAAGATGTCAAAATGAGATGAGCATGAAACGGTCTGAAAAATAGGAGGAGCATGAAGTGGTGTTCAAAAACACGAAGAGCATGAAAAGCTGTGAGAAATATGAAAAGCTTCAAAAGGTGTGAAAAATATGAGGAGCATGAAATGGTCTGAAAAATAGGAGGAGCAAGAAGCGGTGTTCAAAAACATGACGAGCCTGAAAAGGTGTGAAAAATATGAAGAGCTTCAAAAGGTGTTAAAAATATGAGGAGAAAGAAACGGTCTGGAAAATAGGAGGAGCATGAAATGGTGTTCAAAAACACGAAGAGCATGAAAAGCTGTGAGAAATATGAAAAGCTTCAAAAGGTGTGAAAAATATGAGGAGCATGAAATGGTCTGAAAAATAGGAGGAGCAAGAAGCGGTGTTCAAAAACATGACGAGCCTGAAAAGGTGTGAAAAATATGAAGAGCTTCAAAAGGTGTGAAATAAATGAGGAGCATGAAACGGTCTGAAATATAGGAGGAGCATGATGCGGTGTTGGAAAACATGAAGAGCCTTAAAACGTGTGAAAAATTTGAAGAGCTTCAAAAGGAGTGAAAAATATGAAGAGCATCAAAGGGTGCCAAAAATGAGATGAGCATGAAACGTTCTGAAAAAAAGGAGGAGCATGAAGTGGTGTTGAAAAAAAAGAAGAACCTGAAAAGGTGTGAAAAATATAAAGAGCCTCAAAACATGTCAAATATATGGGGAGCATGAAATGGTCTGAAAAATAGGAGGAGCAGGAAGTGGTGTTGAAAAACATGAAGTGCCTGAAAAGTTGTGAAAAATATGAAGAGCTTCAAAAGGTGTGAAACACATGAGGAGCATTAAACGGTCTGAAAATTAGGAGGAGCATGAAGCGTTTTTCAGAAACATGAAGAGCCTGAAAAGGTCTGAAAAATATGAAGAGCTTCAAAAGGTGTGAAAAATATGAGGAGCATGAAACGGTCTGAAAATTAGGAGGAGCATGAAGTGGTTGTGAAAAACATGAAGAGCCTGAAAATGTGTGCAAAATATGAAGAGCTTCAAAAGGTGTGAAATACATGTGAGGCATGAAACGGTCTGAAAAATAGGAGGATCATGAAGCGGTGTTCCAAAAAAATGCAGAGACTGAAAAGGTGTGAAAAATATGAAGAGCTTCAAAAGGTGTCAAATTATGAGAAGCATGAAACGGTCTGCAAATAGGACGAGCATGAAGCGGTGTTCAAAAACATGAAGAGCCTGAAAAGCTGTGAAAAATATGATGAGCTTCATAAGGTGTCAAAATTAGTTTAGCATGAAAGGGTCTGAACAATAGGAGGCGAATGAAGTGATGTTGAAAACATGAAGAGCCTGAAATGGTGTGAAATATATAAAGAGCTTCAAAAGGTGTGAAAAATATGAAGAGCTTCAAAAGGTGTGAAATACATGAGGAGCATGAAACATTCTGAAAAATAGGAAGAGCATGAAGCGATGTTCAAAAACATGAAGAGCCTGAAAAGGTGTGAAAAATATGAGGAGCATGAAACGCTCTGAAAAGTAGATGCGGCATGAAATGGTGTTGAAAAACATGAAGAGCCTGAAAAGGTGTGAAATATATGAAGAGCTTCAAAAATGTGAAAAATATGAAGAGATTCAAAAAGTGTGAAATATATGAAGAGCTTCAAAAGGTGTGAAATACATGAGGACCATGAAAGGGGCTGAAAAATAGAAGCATGAAGTGGTGTGGAAAAACATGAACAGCCTAAAAAGCTGTGAAAAATATGAAGAGCTTCAAAGGAGTGAAATATATTAAGAGCATGAAACTCTCTGAAAAATAGGAGGAGCATGAAGTGGTGTACAAAAACATGAAGAGCCTAAAAATTTGTGAAAAATATGAAAAGCTTCAAAAGGTGTCAAAAATGACATGAGCATGATACGGTCTGAAAAATAGGAGGATCATGAAACGGTGTTGAAAAACATGAAGAGCCTGAAAAGTTGTGAAAAATATGAAGAGTTTCAAAACGTGTCAAAAATATGAGGAGCATGAAACGGTCTGAAAAATAGGAGGAGCATGAAGCTGTGTTCAAAAATATGAAGAGCCTGAAAAGGTGTGAAAAATATGAAGAGCTTCAAAAGGTGTGAAAAATATGAGGAGCATGAAACGGTCTGAATAATAGAAGCAGCATGAAACGGTGTTGAAAAACATGAAGAGCCTGAAAAGGTGTGAAAAATGTGAAGAGCTTCAAAAGGTGTGAAAAATATGAGGAGCATGAAACGGCCTGAAAAATAGAAGCAGCATGAAACGTTGTTGAAAAATATGAAGAGCCTGAAAAGGTGTGAAAAATATGAAGAGCTTCAAAAGGGGTCAAAAATATGAGGAGCATGAAACGTTCTGAAAAATAGGAGGAGCATGAAACGGTGATCAAAAACATGAGGAGCCTGAAAAGGTGTGAGAAATATGAAGAGCTTCAAAAGGTGTGAAATACATGAGGAGAATGAAGCGGTCTGAAAAATAGGAGGAGCATAAAGTGATGTTGAAAAACATGAAGAGCCTGAAAAGGTGTGAAAAATATAAAGAGCCTCAAAACGTGTCAAATATATGAGGAGCATGAAATGGTCTGAAAAATAGGAGGAGCAGGAAGTGGTGTTGAAAAACATGAAGTGCCTGAAAAGTTGTGAAAAATATGAAGAGCTTCAAAAGGTGTGAAACTCATGAGGAGCATTAAACGGTCTGAAAATTAGGAGGAGCATGAAGCGTTGTTCAGAAACATGAAGAGCCTGAAAAGGTCTGAAAAATATGAAGAGCTTCAAAAGGTGTGAAAGATATGAGGAGCATGAAACGGTCTGAAAAATAGGAGGAGAATGAAGCGGTGTTCAAAAACATGAAGAGCCTGAAAAGGTGTGAAAAATATGAAAAACTTCAAAAGGTGTCAAAAATATGAGGAGCATGAAATGGTCTGAAAAATAGGAGGATCATGAAGCGGTGTTCAAAAAAATGCAGAGACTGAAAATGTGTGAAAAATATGAAGAGCTTCAAAAGGTGTCAAATTATGAGGAGCATGAAACGGTCTGCAAATAGGACGAGCATGAAGCGGTGTTCAAAAACATGAAGAGCCTGAAAAGGTGTGAAAATTATGAAGAGCTTCATAAGGTGTCAAAATTAGTTTAGCATGAAAGGGTCTGAACAATAGGAGGCGCATGAAGTGATGTTGAAAACATGAAGAGCCTGAAATGGTGTGAGATATATAAAGAGCTTCAAAAGGTGTGAAAAATATGAAGAGCATCAAAAGGTGTCAAAAATATGAGGAGCATGAAACGGTCTGAAAAATAGGAGGAGGATGAAGCGGTGTTGAAAAACATGAAGAGCCTGAAAAGGTGTGAAATATATGAAGAGCTTGAAAAGGTGTCAAAAAAATGAGGAGAATGAAACGGTCTGCAAAATAGGAGGAGCATGAAATGATGTTCAAAAACATGAAGAGCCTGAAAAGGTGTGAAAAATACGAAGAGATTCAAAAGGTGTGGAATACATGAGGAGGATTAAACGGTCTGAAACATAGGAGGAGCATGAAGCGGTGTTGAAAAACATGAAGAGCCTGAAAAGGTGCGAAAAATATGAAGAGCTTCAAAATGTGTGAAATACATGAGGAGTATGAAACGGTCAGAAAAATAGCAGGAGCATGAAGCGGTGTTGAAAAACATGAAGAGTCTGAAAACGTGTGAAAAGTATGAAGAGCTCAAAAATGTGAAAAATATAAGAGCTTCAAAAGGTGTTAAAAAAGAGATGAGCATGAAAAGGTCTGACAAATACAAGGAGCATGAAGCGGTGTTGAAAATCATGAAGAGCCTGAAAAGATATGAAAAATATGAAGAGCTTCATAAGGTGTGAAATATATGAAGAGCTTCAAAAGGTGTCAAAATGAGATGAGCATGAAACGATTTGAAAAATAGGAGGATCATGAATTGGTGTTGAAAAAAATGAAGAGCCTGAAAAGGTGTGAAATATCTGAAGAGCTTCAAAATGTGTCAAATATATGAGGAGAATGAAACGGTCTGAAAAATAGGCGGAGCATGAAGTGGTGATCAAAAACATGAAGAGCCTGAAAAGTAGTGAAAAATATGAAGAGCTTCAAAAGGTGTCAAAAATATGAGGAGCATGAAACGGTCTGAAAAATACGAGGAGCATGAAGCGGTGTTGAAAAACATGAATAGCCTGAAAAGGTGTGAAAAATATGAAGAGCTTCAAAAGGTGTGAAATACATGAGGAGCATGAAACGGTCTGAAAAATAGGAGGAGCATGAAGCGGTGTTGAAAAATATGAAGAGCCTGAAAAGGTGTGAAAATTATGAAGAGCTTCAAAAGGTGTCAAAAATATGAGGAGCATGAAACGGTCTTAAAAATCGGAGGAGGATGAAGCGGTGTTCAAAAACTTGAAGAGGATGAAAAGGTGTGAAAAATATGAAGAGCTTTAAAAGGTGTCAAAAATATGAGGTGCATGAAACTGTCTGAAAAATAGGAGGATTATGAAACGGTGTTCAAAAACATGAAGAGCCTTAAAAGGTGTGAAAAATATGAAGAGGCTCAAAACGTGTCAAAAATATGAGGAGTATGAAACTGTATGATAAATAGCAGGAGCATGAACCGGTGTTGAAAAACATGAAGAATCTGAAATCGTGTGAAAAATATGAAGAGCTTCAAAAATGGGAAAAATATGAAGAGCTTCAAAAGATGTGAATAATATGCAAAGCTTCAAAAGATGTCAAAAATGAGATGAGCATGAAACAGTCTGAAAAATAAGAGGGGCATGAAGTCGTGTTCAAAAATATGAAGAGCCTGAAAAGGTGTGAAAAATATGAAGAGCTTCAAAAGGTGTGAAAAATATGAGGAGCATGATACGGTCTGAAAAATAGGAGGAGCATGAAACAGTGTTGAAAAACATGAAGAGCCTGAAAAGGTATGGAAAATATGTGCAGCTTCAAAAGGTGTTAAATACATGAGGAGCATGAAACCGTCTGAAAAATAAGATTAGCATGAAGCAGTGTTCAAAAACATGAAGAGCCTGAAAAGGTGTGAAAAATATGAAGAGCTTTAAAAGGTGTCAAAAATATGAGGAGCATGAAACGATCTGAAAAATAGGAGGATTATGAAACGGTGTTCAAAAACATGAAGAGCCTGAAAAGGTGTGAAAAATATGAAGAGCCTCAAAACGTGTCAAAAATATGAGGAGAACGAAACGGTTGGAAAAATAGGAGGAGCATGAAGCGGTGCTGAAAAACATAAAGAGCCTGAAAAGCTGTGAGAAATATGAAGAGCTTCAAAAGGTGTCAAAAATATGAGGAGCATGCAACGGTCGGAAAAATAGGAGGAGCATGAAGCCGTGTTCAAAAACATGAAGAGCCTGAAAAAGTGTGAAAAATATGAGGAACTTCAAACGGTGTGAAATACATGAGGAGCATGAAACGGTCTGAAAAATAGGAGGAGCATAAACGGTGTTCAAAAACATGTACAGCCTGAAAATGTGTGAAAAATAAGAAGAGCTTCAAAAGGTGTGAAAAATATGAAGAGCTTCAAAAGGTGTCAAAAATTAGATTAGCATGAACCGGTCTGAAAAATAGGAGGAGCATGAAGCGGTGCTTAAAACATGAACAGACTGAAAAGGTGTGAAAAATATGAAGAGCTTCAAAAGGTGTGAAAAATATGAATAGCTTCAAAAGGTGTCAAAATTAGATTAGCATGAAAGGGTCTGAAAAATTGGAGGAGCATGAAGTGCTGTTGAAAAACATGAAGAGCCTGAAAAGGTGTGAAATATATGAAGAGCTTCAAAAGGTGTAAAATATATGAGGAGCATGAAACAGTCTGAAAAATAGGAGGAGCATGAAATGGTGTTCAAAAACATGAAGAGCCTGAAAAGGTGTGCAAAATATGAAGAGCTTCAAAAGGTGTGAAATACATGAGGAGCATGAAACGGTGTTCAAAAACATGCAGAGACTCAAAAGGTGTGAAAAATATGAAGAGCTTCAAAAAGTGTCAAAAATTAGATTAGCATGAATGGGTCTGAAAAATAGGAGGAGCCTGAAGATTGCTGAAAAACATGAAGACCCTGAAAAAGTGTGAAAAATATGAAGAGCTTCAAAAATATGAAAATTATGAAGAGCTTCAAAAGGTGTGAGAAATATGAAGAGCTTCAAAAGGTGTCTAAAATATGAGGAGCATGAAACAATCCGAAAAATAAGAAGAGCATGAAGCGGTGTTCAAAAATATGAAGACCCGAAAAGGTGTGAAGAATATGAAGAGCTTCAAAAGGTGTGAAAAATATGAGGAGCATGAAACGGTCTGAAAAACAGGAGGAGAATGAAACGATGTTGAAAATCATCAAGAGCCTGAAAAGGTGTGAAAAATATGAAGAGCTTCAAAAATATGAAAATTATGAAGAGCTTCAAAAGGTGTGAGAAATATGAGGAGCATGAAACAATCTGAAAAATAAGAAGAGCATGAAGCGGTGTTCAAAAATATGAAGAGCCGAAAAGGTGTGAAATATATGAAGAGCTTCAAAAGGTGTCAAAAATATGAGGAGCCTGAAACGGTCTGAAAATAGGAGGAACATGAAGCGGTGTTCAAAAACATGAAAAGCCTGAAAAGGTGTGAAAAATATGAAGAGCTTCAAATGGTGTCAAAAATATGAGGAGCATGAAACGTTCTGAAAAATAGGAGGAGGATGAAGCGGTGTTGAAAAACATGAAGAGCCTGAAAAGGTGTGAAATATATGAAGAGCTTGAAAATGTGTCAAAAATATGAGGAGAATGAAACGGTCTGAAAAATAGGAGGAGCATTAAGCGGTGTTAAAAAACATGAAGAGCCTGAAAAGGTGTGAAAAATATGAAGAGTTTCTAAAGGTATCAAAATGAGATGAGCATGAAACGGTCTGAAAAATAGGAGGAGAATGAAGAGGTGTTGAAAATCATCAAGAGCATGAAAAGGTGTGAAAAATATGAAGAGCTTTAAAAGTGTCAAAAAGAGATGAGCATGAAAAGGTCTGAAAAATAGGAGGAGCATGAAGTGGTGTTGAAAAAAATGAAAACCCTGAAAAGGTGTGAAATATATGAAGAGCTTCAAAAGGTGTCAGATACATGAGGAGCATGAAACGATCTGAAAAATAGCAGGAGCATGAAGCGGTGTTGAAAAACATGAAGTGTCTGAAAAGTGTGAAAATATGAAGAGCTTCAAAAATATGAAAAATATGAAGAGCTTCAAAAGGTGTGAAAAATATGAAGAGCTTTAAAAGGTGTCAAAAATGAGATGAGCATGAAACAGTCTGAAAAATAGGAGGAGCATGAAGCGGTGTTGAAAATCATGAAGAGCCTGAAAAGGTGTGAAAAATATGAAAAGCTTCAAAAGATGTGAAAAATATGAAGAGCTTCAAAAGGTGTCAAAAATATGAGGAGCATGAAACCGTCTGAAAAATAGGAGGATTATGAAACGGTGTTCAAAAACATGAAGAGCCTGAATAGGTGTGAAAAATATGAAAAGCCTCAAAATTGTCAAAAATATGAGGAGCATGAAACGGTCTGAAAAAGAGGAGGAGCATGAAGCAGTGTTGAAAAACATGAAGAGCCTGAAAAGGTGTGAAAAATATGAAGAGTTTCAAAAGGTGTGAAATATATGAGGTGCAAGAAACGGTCTGAAAAATATTAGGAGCATGAAGCGGTGTTGAAAACAAGAAGAGCCTGAAAAGGTGTGAAAAATATGAAGAGTTTCAAAAGGTGTGAAATATATGAGGTGCAAGAAACGGTCTGAAAAATATTAGGAGCATGAAGCGGTGTTGAAAAACATGAAGAGCCTGAAAAGTTGTGAAAAATATGAAGAGCTTCAAAAGGTGTCAAAAATATGAGGAGCATGAAACGTTCTGAAAAATATGAAGAGCATGAAGCCGTGTTGAAAAACATGAAGAGCCTGAAAAAGTGTGAAAATATGAAGAGCTTCAAAAGGTGTCAAAAATACGAGGAGCATGAAACGGTCTGAAAAATAGGAGGAGCATGAAGTGGTGTTGAAAAACATGAAGACCCTGAAAACGTGTGAAAAATATGAAGTGCTTCAAAAGGTGTCAAAAATATGAGGAGCATGAAACGGTCTGAAAAATGGGAGGAACATGAAACGGTGATTAAAACATGACGAGCCTGAAAAGGTGTGAAAAATATGAAGAGCGTCAAAAGGTGTCAAAAATATGAGGAGCATGAAACGGTCTGAAAAATGGGAGGAACATAAAACGGTGATTAAAACATGATGAGACTGAAAACGTGTGAAAAATATGAAGAGCTCCAAAAGGTGTCAAAAATATGAGGAGCATGAAACGGTCTGAAAAATAGGAGGAGCATGAAGCTATTTTCAAAACATGAAGAGCGTGAAAGGTATGAAGAATATGAAGAGCTTCAAAAGGTGTGAAAAATATGAGGAGCATGAAACGGTCTGAAAATTAGGAGGAGCATGAAGTGGTGTTCAAAAACATGAAGAGCCTGAAAAGGTGTGAAAAATATGAAGAGCTTAAAAAGGTGTCAAATATATGAGGAGCATGAAACGGTCGGAAAAATAGGAGGAGCATGAAACGGTGTTCAAAAACATGAAGAGCCTGAAAAGGTGTGAAAAAGATGAACAGCTTCAACACGTGTCAAAAATATGAGGAGCATAAAACGGTCTCAAAAATAGAAGCAGCATGAAGCGGTGTTCAAAAACATGAAGAGCCTGAAAAGGTGTGAAAAATATGAGGAGCTTCAAAAGTGTGAAATACATGAGGAGCATTAAACGGTCTGAAAAAGAGGAGGAGCATGAAGCGGTCTTGAAAAACATGAAGAGCCTGAAAAGGTGTGAAAAATATAAAGAGCTTCAAAAGGTGTGAAAAATATGAAGAGCTTCAAAAGGTGTCAAAATGAGATGAGCATGAAACGGTCTGAAAAATAGGAGGAGCATGAAGCGGTGTTGAAAAACATGAAGAGCCTGAAAAGGTGTGAAAATATGAAGAGATTCAAAAATATGAAAAATATGAAGAGCTTCAAAAGGTGTGACAAATATGAATAGCTTCAAAAGGTATCAAAAATGAGATGAGCATGAAAGGGTCTGAAAAATAGGAGGAGCATGAAGCGGTGTTGAAAAACATGAAGAGCCTGAAAAGGTGTGAAAATATGAAGAGATTCAAAAATATGAAAAATATGAAGAGCTTCAATAGGTGTCAAAATGAGATGAGTATGAAACGGTCTGAAAAATAGGAGGAGAATGAAGAGGTGTTGAAAATCAACAAGAGCATGAAAAGGTGTGAAAAATATGAATAGCTTTAAAAGGTGTCAAAAAGAGATGAGCATGAAAAGGTCTGAAAAATAGGAGGAGCATGAAGTGGTGTTGAAAAAAATGAAAACCCTGAAAAGGTGTGAAATATATGAAGAGCTTCAAAAGGTGTGAGATACATGAGGAGCATGAAACGATCTGAAAAATAGCAGGAGCATGAAGCGGTGTTGAAAAACATGAAGTGTCTGAAAAGTGTGAAAATATGAAGAGCTTCAAAAATATGAAAAATATGAAGCGCTTCAAAAGGTGTGAAAATATGAAGAGCTTCAAAAGGTGTCAAAAATGAGATGAGCATGAAACTGTCTGAAAAATAGGAGGAGCATGAAGCGGTGTTGAAAATCATGAAGAGCCTGAAAAGGTGTGAAAAATATGAAAAGCTTCAAAAGATGTGAAAAATATGAAGAGCTTCAAAAGGTGTCAAAAATATGAGGAGCATGAAACCGTCTGAAAAATAGGAGGATTATGAAACGGTGTTCAGAAACATGAAGAGCCTGAATAGGTGTGAAAAATATGAAAAGCCTCAAAATGGTCAAAAATATGAGGAGCATGAAACGGTCTGAAAAAGAGGAGGAGCATGAAGCAGTGTTGAAAAACATGATGAGCCTGAAAAGGTGTGAAAAATATGAAGAGTTTCAAAAGGTGTGAAATATATGAGGTGTAAGAAACGGTCTGAAAATTATTAGGAGCATGAAGCGGTGTTGAAAAACAAGAAGAGCCTGAAAAGGTGTGAAAAATATGAAGAGCTTCAAAAGGTGTTAAAAATATGAGGAGAATGAAACGTTCTGAAAAATAGGAGGAGCATGAAGTGGTCTTGAAAAACATGCAGAGCCTGAAAAGGTGTGAAAAATATAAAGAGCCTCAAAACATGTCAAATATATGGGGAGCATGAAATAGTCTGAAAAATAGGAGGAGCAGGAAGTGGTGTTGAAAAACATGAAGTCCCTGAAAAGTTGTGAAAAATATGAAGAGCTTCAAAAGGTGTGAAACACATGAGGAGCATTAAACGGTCTGAAAATTAGGAGGAGCATGAAGCGTTTTTCAAAAACATGAAGAGCCTGAAAAGGTGTGAAAAATATGAAGAGCTTCAAAAGGTGTCAAAAATATGAGGAACATGAAACGGTCGGAAAAATAGGAGGAGCAGGAAGTGGTTTTGAAAAACATGAAGAGCCTGAAAATGTGTGCAAAATATGAAGAGCTTCAAAAGGTGTGAAATACATGTGGAGCATGAAACGGTCTGAAAAATAGGAGGATCATGAAGCGGTGTTCCAAAAAAATGCAGAGACTGAAAAGGTGTGAAAAATATGAAGAGCTTCAAAAGGTGTCAAATTATGAGAAGCATGAAACGGTCTGCAAATAGGACGAGCATGAAGCGGTGTTCAAAAACATGAAGAGCCTGAAAAGCTGTGAAAAATATGAAGAGCTTCATAAGGTGTCAAAATTAGTTTAGCATGAAAGGTTCTGAACAATAGGAGGCGAATGAAGTGATGTTGAAAACATGAAGAGCCTGAAATGGTGTGAAATATATAAAGAGCTTCAAAAGGTGTGAAAAATATGAAGAGCTTCAAAAGGTGTGAAATACATGAGGAGCATGAAACATTCTGAAAAATAGGAAGAGCATGAAGCGGTGTTCAAAAACATGAAGAGCCTGAAAAGGTGTGAAAAATATGAGGAGCATGAAACGCTCTGAAAAGTAGATGCGGCATGAAATGGTGTTGAAAAACATGAAGAGCCTGAAAAGGTGTGAAAAATATGAAGAGCTTCAAAAGGTGTGAAATACATGAGGACCATGAAAGGGGCTGAAAAATAGAAGCATGAAGTGGTGTGGAAAAACATGAACAGCCTAAAAAGCTGTGAAAAATATGAAGAGCTTCAAAGGAGTGAAATATATTAAGAGCATGAAACTCTCTGAAAAATAGGAGGAGCATGAAGTGGTGTACAAAAACATGAAGAGCCTAAAAATTTGTGAAAAATATGAAAAGCTTCAAAAGGTGTCAAAAATGACATGAGCATGATACGGTCTGAAAAATAGGAGGATCATGAAACGGTGTTGAAAAACATGAAGAGCCTGAAAAGTTGTGAAAAATATGAAGAGTTTCAAAACGTGTCAAAAATATGAGGAGCATGAAACGGTCTGAAAAATAGGAGGAGCATGAAGCTGTGTTCAAAAATATGAAGAGCCTGAAAAGGTGTGAAAAATATGAAGAGCTTCAAAAGGTGTGAAAAATATGAGGAGCATGAAACGGTCTGAATAATAGAAGCAGCATGAAACGGTGTTGAAAAACATGAACAGCCTGAAAAGGTGTGAAAAATGTGAAGAGCTTCAAAAGGTGTGAAAAATATGAGGAGCATGAAACGGCCTGAAAAATAGAAGCAGCATGAAACGTTGTTGAAAAATATGAAGAGCCTGAAAAGGTGTGAAAAATATGAAGAGCTTCAAAAAGGGTCAAAAATATAAAGAGCATGAAACGGTCTGTAAAATAGGAGGTTCATGAAGCGGTGTTCAAAATCATGAAGAGCCTGAAAACGTGTGAAAAATATGAAGATCTTCAAAAGGTGTCAAAAATATGAGGAGCATGAAACGTTCTGAAAAATAGGAGGAGCATGAAACGGTGATCAAAAACATGAGGAGCCTGAAAAGGTGTGAGAAATATGAAGAGCTTCAAAAGGTGTGAAATACATGAGGAGAATGAAGCGGTCTGAAAAATAGGAGGAGCATAAAGTGATGTTGAAAAACATGAAGAGCCTGAAAAGGTGTGAAAAATATAAAGAGCCTCAAAACGTGTCAAATATATGAGGAGCATGAAATGGTCTGAAAAATAGGAGGAGCAGGAAGTGGTGTTGAAAAACATGAAGTGCCTGAAAAGTTGTGAAAAATATGAAGAGCTTCAAAAGGTGTGAAACTCATGAGGAGCATTAAACGGTCTGAAAATTAGGAGGAGCATGAAGCGTTGTTCAGAAACATGAAGAGCCTGAAAAGGTCTGAAAAATATGAAGAGCTTCAAAAGGTGTGAAAGATATGAGGAGCATGAAACGGTCTGAAAAATAGGAGGAGAATGAAGCGGTGTTCAAAAACATGAAGAGCCTGAAAAGGTGTGAAAAATATGAAAAACTTCAAAAGGTGTCAAAAATATGAGGAGCATGAAACGGTCTGAAAAATAGGAGGATCATGAAGCGGTGTTCAAAAAAATGCAGAGACTGAAAATGTGTGAAAAATATGAAGAGCTTCAAAAGGTGTCAAATTATGAGGAGCATGAAACGGTCTGCAAATAGGACGAGCATGAAGCGGTGTTCAAAAACATGAAGAGCCTGAAAAGGTGTGAAAATTATGAAGAGCTTCATAAGGTGTCAAAATTAGTTTAGCATGAAAGGGTCTGAACAATAGGAGGCGCATGAAGTGATGTTGAAAACTTGAAGAGCCTGAAATGGTGTGAGATATATAAAGAGCTTCAAAAGGTGTGAAAAATATGAAGAGCATCAAAAGGTGTCAAAAATATGAGGAGCATGAAACGGTCTGAAAAATAGGAGGAGGATGAAGCGGTGTTGAAAAACATGAAGAGCCTGAAAAGGTGTGAAATATATGAAGAGCTTGAAAAGGTGTCAAAAAAATGAGGAGAATGAAACGGTCTGCAAAATAGGAGGAGCATGAAATGATGTTCAAAAACATGAAGAGCCTGAAAAGGTGTGAAAAATACGAAGAGATTCAAAAGGTGTGGAATACATGAGGAGGATTAAACGGTCTGAAACATAGGAGGAGCATGAAGCGGTGTTGAAAAACATGAAGAGCCTGAAAAGGTGTGAAAAATATGAAGAGCTTCAAAATGTGTGAAATACATGAGGAGTATGAAACGGTCAGAAAAATAGCAGGAGCATGAAGCGGTGTTGAAAAACATGAAGAGTCTGAAAACGTGTGAAAAGTATGAAGAGCTCAAAAATGTGAAAAATATAAGAGCTTCAAAAGGTGTCAAAAAAGAGATGAGCATGAAGAGGTCTGACAAATACAAGGAGCATGAAGCGGTGTTGAAAATCATGAAGAGCCTGAAAAGATATGAAAAATATGAAGAGCTTCATAAGGTGTGAAATATATGAAGAGCTTCAAAAGGTGTCAAAATGAGATGAGCATGAAACGATTTGAAAAATAGGAGGATCATGAATTGGTGTTGAAAAAAATGAAGAGCCTGAAAAGGTGTGAAATATCTGAAGAGCTTCAAAATGTGTCAAATATATGAGGAGAATGAAACGGTCTGAAAAATAGGCGGAGCATGAAGTGGTGATCAAAAACATGAAGAGCCTGAAAAGTAGTGAAAAATATGAAGAGCTTCAAAAGGTGTCAAAAATATGAGGAGCATGAAACGGTCTGAAAAATACGAGGAGCATGAAGTGGTGTTGAAAAACATGAAGAGCCTGAAAAGGTGTGAAAAATATGAAGACCTTCAAAAGGTGTGAAATACATGAGGAGCATGAAACGGTCTGAAAAATAGGAGGAGCATGAAGCGGTGTTGAAAAATATGAAGAGCCTGAAAAGGTGTGAAAATTATGAAGAGCTTCAAAAGGTGTCAAAAATATGAGGAGCATGAAACGGTCTTAAAAATAGGAGGAGGATGAAGCGGTGTTCAAAAACTTGAAGAGGATGAAAAGGTGTGAAAAATATGAAGAGCTTTAAAAGGTGTCAAAAATATGAGGTGCATGAAACTGTCTGAAAAATAGGAGGATTATGAAACGGTGTTCAAAAACATGAAGAGCCTGAAAAGGTGTGAAAAATATGAAGACCTTCAAAAGGCGTGAAATACATGAGGCGCATGAAACTCTCTGAAAATTAGGAGGAGCAAGAAGCAGTGTTCAAAAACATGAAGAGCCTGAAAACTTGTGAAAAATATGAAGAGCTTCAAAAGGGGTCAAAAATATGAAGAACATGAAACCGTCTGAAAAATAGGAGGAGCATGAGGTGGTGTTGAAAATCATGAAGAGCTTCAAAAAGTGTGAAAAATATGAAGAGCTTTAAAAGGTGTGAAAAACATGAAGAGCTTCAAAAGGTGTGAAATATATGAAGAGCTTCAAAATGTGTCAAAAATATGAGGAGCATGAAACGGTCTGAAAAATAGGAAGAGCATGAAGTGGTGTTGAAAAACATGAAGAGCTGAAAACGTGTGAAAAATATGAAGAGCTTCAAAAGGTGTCAAAAATATGAGGAGCAAAAAACGGTCTGAAAACAAGGAGAAGCATGAAGCGTGTTCAAATACATGAAAAGCCTGAAAAGGTGTGAAAAATATGAAGAGCTTCAAAACGTGTCAAAAATACAAAGAGCATGAAACCGTCTGAAAAATAGAAGCAGCATGAAGCGGTGTTGAAAAACCTGAAGAGCCGGAAAACGTATGAAAAATATGAAGAGCTTCAAAGTTGTGAAAAATATGAAGAGCTTCAAAAGGTGTCAAAAATGAGAAGAGAATGAAACGGTCTGAAAAATAGGAGGAGCATGAAGTGGTGTTGAAAAACATGAAGTGCCTGAGAAGGTGTGCAAAATATGAAGAGCTTCAAAAGGTGTGAAAAAATATGAGGAGCATGAAACGTTCTGAAAAATAGGAGGAGCAGGAAGCGGTGTTCAAAAACATGAAGAGCCTGAAAAGGTGTGAAAAATATCAAGAGCTTCAAAAGGTGTCAAAAATATGAGGAGAATGAAACGGTCTGAAAATTAGGAGGAGCATGAAGCGGTGTTGAAAAACATGACGAGCCTGAAAAGGTTTTGAAAAATATGAAGAGCTTCACAAGGTATGAAATATAGGAGCAGCATGAAGCGGTGTTCAAAAACATAAAAACCCTGTTAAGGTGTGAAAAATATGAAGAGCTTCAAAACGTGTCAAATATATGTGGAGCATGAAACGGTTTGAAAAATTGGAGGAGCATGAAGCGGTGTTGAAAAACATGAAGAACCTGAAAACTTGTGAAAAATATGAAGATCTTCAAAAGGTGTAAAAATATGAGGAGCATGAAACGATCAGAAAAATAGGAGGAGCATGAAGCGGTGTTGAAAAACATGAAGTGCCTGAAAAGGTGTGAAAATTATGAAGAGCTTCAAAAGGTGTCAAAAATATGGGGAGCATGAAACGCTCTGAAATATACGAGGAGCATGAAGTGGTGATGAAAAACTTGAAGAGCTGAAAAGGTGGAAAAATATGAAGAGCTTCAACAGGCGTCAAAAATATGAGGAGCATGAAATGGACTGAAAAATAGGAGGAACATGAAGCGGTGTTGAAAAACATGAAGAGCCTGAAAAATTTTGAAAAACGTGAAAAGCTTCAAAAGGTGTGAAATACATGAGGAGCATGAAACGCTCTGAAAAACAGGAGGAGCATGAAGCGGTGTTGAAAAAAATGAAGAACCTGAAAATTTGTAAAAATATGAAGAGCTTCAAAAGGTGTGAAATATATGAACAGTTTCAAAAGTGTGAAAAATGAGATGAGCATGAAGCGGTCTTAAAAATAGGAGGAGCATGAAGTGTTGTTGAAAAACATAAAGATCCTGAAAATGTGTGAAATATATGAAAAGCTACAAAAGGTGTCAAAAACGTGAGGAGCATTAAACGGTCTGAAAAATAGGAGCAGCATGAAACGGTGTTGAAAGACATGAAGAGCCTGAAAAGGTGTGAAAAACATGAAGAGCTTCAAAACGTGTCAAAAATATGTGGAGCATGAAAGGGTCTGAAAATTAGCAGAAGCATGAAGCGGTGTTGAAAAACATGAAGAACCTGAAAACGTGTGAAAAATATGAAAAACTTCAAATGGTGTGAAAAATATGAACAGCTTCAAAAGGTGTAAAAAATATGAAGAGCTTCAAAAGGTGTCATAAATATGAAGAACAAGAAATGGTCTGAAAAATAAGAGAGCATGAAACGGTGTTCAAAAATATGAAGAGCCTGAAAAGGTGTGAAAAATATGAAGAGCTTCAAAAGGTGTGAACAAAAAGGAAGAGCTTCAAAAGGTGTCAAAAATATGAGGAGCATGAAACGGTCTGAAAAATAGGAGGAGCATGAAACGGTATTGAAAAACATGAAGACACTTAAAATGTGTGAAAAATATGAAGAGCTTCAAAAGGTGTCAAAAATATGAGGAGCATGAAACGGTCTGAAAAATAGGAGGAGCATGAAGTCTTGTTGAAAAGCAAGAAGACACTTAAAATGTGTGAGAAATATGAAGAGCTTCAAAAGGTGTCAAAATTACGAGGAACATGAAACGGACTGAAAAATAGGAGGAGCATGAAGTCGTGTTGAAAAACATGAAGACACTTAAAATGTGTGAAAAATATGAAGAGCTTCAAAAGGTGTCAAAAATATGAGGAGCATGAAACGGTCTGAAAATAGGAGGATTATGAAACGTTGTTCAAAAACATGAAGAGCCTGAATAGGTGTGAAAAATATGAAAAGCCTCAAAACCTGTCAAAAATATGAGGAGCATGAAAGAGTCTGAAAAATAGCAGGAGCATGAAGCGGTGTTGAAAAACAGGAAGAGTCTGAAAACGCGTTAAAAAATGAAGAGCTTCAAAAATATGAAAAATATGAAGAGCTTCAAAATGTGTGAAAAATATGAAGAGCTTCAAAAGGTGTAAAAAATGAGATGAGCATGAAACGGTCTGAAAAATACGAGGAGCATGAAGCGGTGTTGAAAATCATGAAGAGCCTGAAAAGGCGTGAAAAATATGAACGACTTCAAAAGATGTGAAATATATGAAGAGCTTCAAAAGGGGTCAAAATGAGATGAGCATGAAACGGTCTGAAAAATAGGAGGAGCATGAAGTGGTGTTGAAAAAAATGAAAAGCCTGAAAAGGTGTGAAATATATGAAGAGCTTCAAAAGGTGTCAAAAATATGAGGAGAATGAAACGGTCTGCAACATAGAAGGAGCATGAAATGGTGTTCAAAAAAATGAAGAGCATGAAAAGGTGTGAAAAATATGAAGAGCTTTAAAAGGTGTGAAATATATAAGGAGGATTAAATGGTCTGAAAAATAGGAGGAGCATGATGCGGTGTTCAGACACATGAAGAGCCTGAAAAGGTGTGAAAAATATGAAGAGCTTCAAAAGGTGTGAAAAATATGAGGAGCATGAAACGGTCTGAAAAATAGGAGGAGCATAAAGCGGTGTTCAAAAACATGAAGAGCCTGAAAATGTGTGTAAAATATGAAAAGCTTCAAAAAGTGTCAAAAATATGAGGAGCATGAAACGGCCTGAAAAGTACGAGGAGCATGAAACGGTGTTCAAAAACATGAAGAGCCTGAAAAGGTGTGAAAAATATGAAGAGCTTCAAAAGGTGTGAAAAATCTGAAGAGCTTAAAATGGTTTCAAAAATGAGATGAGCATGAAACGATCCGAAAAATAGGTGGAGCATGATGTGGTGTTAAAAACATGAAGAGCCTGAAAAGGTGTGAAAAATATGAAGAGCTTCAAAAGGTGTTAAAAATAGGAGGAGCATGAAGCGGTGTTCAAAAACATGAAGAGCCTGAAAATGTGTGTAAAATATGAAGAGCTTCAAAACGTGTCAAAAATATGAGGAGCATGAAACGGTCTGAAAAATAGGTGGATCAATAATTGGTCTTGAAAAATATGAAGAGCGTGAAAACGTTTGAAAAATATAAAGAGCTTCAAAAGGTGTGAAAAATCTGAAGAGCTTAAAATGGCTTCAAAAATGAGATGAGCATGAAACGGTCCGAAAAATAGGTGGAGCATGATGTGGTGTTGAAAAACATGAAGAGCCTGAAAAGTTGCGAAAAATATGAAGACCTTCAAAAGGTGTCAAAACTATGAGGAGTATGAAAGGGTCTGAAAAATAGGAGGAGCATGAAACGGTGTTCAAAAACATGAAGAGACTGAAAAGCTGTGAAAAATATGAAGAGCCTCAAGGTGTGAAATACTTGAGAAGCATGAATCGGTCTGAAAAATAGGAGGAGCATGAAGCGGTGTAGAAAAACCTGAAGAGCCTGAAAAGAGGTGAAAAATATGAAGAGCTTCAAAAGGTGTCAAAAATATGAGGAGCATGAACCGGGCTGTAAAATAAGAGTAGCATGAAGCGGTGTAGAAAAACCTGAAGAGCCTGAAAAGGTGTGAAAAATATGAAGAGCTTCAAAAGGTGTGAAAAATATGAGGACAATGAAACGGTCTGAAAAATAGAAGCAGCATGAAACGGTGTTGAAAAACATGAAGAGCCTGAAAGGTGTGAAAAATATGAAGAGCTTCAAAAGGTGTGAAATACATGAGGAGCATGAAAGGGTCTGAAAATTAGGGGAAGCATGAAGTGGTGTGGAAAAACATGAAAAGCCTGAAAAAGGGCGAAAAATATGAAGAGCTTCAAAAGGTGTCAAAAATATGAAGAGCATTTAATGGTTTGAAAAATAGGAGGATCATGAAGCGGTGTTCAAAAACATGAAGATCCTGAAAAGGTGTGAAAAGTATGAAGAGCTTCAAAAGGTGTCAAAAATATGAAGAGCATTTAATGGTCTGAAAAATAGGAGGAGCATGAAGTGGTGTTGACAAACATGAAGAGCCTGAAATGGTATGAAATATATGAAGACCTTCAAAACGTGTGAAAAATATGAGGAGCTTCAAAAAGTGTCAAAATTATGAGGAGCATGAAATGGTCTGAAAAATAGGAGGAGCATGAAGCGGTGTTGAAAAATACGAGGAGCATGAAGAGGTGTTGAAAAAAATGAAGAGCCTGAAAAGGTGTGAAAAATATGAAGTTCTTCTAAAGGTGTCAAAAATGTGAGGAGCATGAAAAGGTCTGAAAAATAGGAGGAGCATGAAGTGGTGTTGAAAAACATGAAGAGCCTGAAAAGTGTGAAAAATATGAAGAGCTTCATAAGGTGTCAAAAATATGAGGAGCATGAAACGGTCTGAAAAATAGGAGGAGCATGAAGCGGTGTTCAAAACATGAAGAGCCTGAAAATGTGTGAAAAATATGAAGAGCTTCAAAAGTTGTCAAAAATATGAGGAGCATGAAACGGTCTGAAAAATAGAAGGAGCATGAAATGCTGATCAAAAATATGAAGAGCCTGAAAAGGTGTGAAAAATATGAAGAGCTTCAAAAGATGTGAAATACATGAGGAGCATGAAACGGTCTGAAAAATAGGAGGTGCATGAAGGGGTGTTCAAAAACATGAAGAGGCTGAAAAGTGTGAAAAATATGAAGAGCTTCAAAAGGTGTGAACAATATGAAGAGCTTCAAAATGTGTCAAAATCGATGAGCAGGAAATGGTCTGAAAAATAGGAGAGCATGAAGTGGTTTTAAAAACATGAAGAGCCTGAAAAGGTGTGAAATATATGAAGAGCTTCATAAGGTATCAAAAATATGAGGAGAATGAAACGGTCTGAAAAATAGGAGGGGCATGAAGCGATGTTGAAAAACATGAAGAGCCTGAAAATGTGTGAAAAATATGAAGATCTTCTAAACGTGTCAAATATATGAGGAAATGAAACGGCGTGAAAAATAGGAGGAGCATGAAGTGGTGTTGAAAAACATGAAAAGCCTGAAAAGGTGTGAAAAATATAAAGAGCTTCAAAAGGTGTCAAAATTATGAGGAGCATGAAACGGTCTGAAAAATAGGAGGAGCATGAAGTCGTGTTGAAAAACATGAAGGTCCTGAAATGGTGTGAAATATATGAAGAGATTCATAATGTGTGAAACATATGAGGAGCTTCAAAACGTGTCAAATATATGAGGAGCATGAAACGGTCTGAACAATAGGAGGAGAATGAAGCGGTGTTCAGAAACATGAAGAGCCTGAAAAGTTGTGAAAAATATGAAAAGCTTCAAAACGTGTCAAATATATGAGGAGCATGAAACGTTCTGAACAATAGGAGGAGAATGAAGCGGTGTTCAGAAACATGAAGAGCCTGAAAAGTTGTGAAAAATATGAAAAGCTTCAAAACGTGTCAAATATATGAGGAGCATGAAACGGTCTGAAAAATATGAGGAGCATGAAGTGGTGTTGAAAAACGTGAAGAGCCTGAAAAGGTGTGAAAAATATGAAGAGCTTCAAAAGGTGTGAAAAATATGAAGAGCTTCAAAAGGTGTCAAAAATGAGATGAGCATGAATCGGTCTGAAAAATAGGAGGAGCATGAAGTGGTGTTGAAAAACATGAAGAGCCTAAAAGGTGTGAAATATATGAAGAGCTTCAAAAGGTGTGAAAAATATGAGGAGCATGAAACGGTCTGAAAAAGTGGAGGAGCATGAAGCGGTGTTCAAAAATATGAAGAGCCTGAAAAGGTGTGAAATATATGAAGACCTTTAAAAAGAGTCAAAAATATGAGGAGCATGAAACGGTCTCAAAAATAGGAGGAGCATGAAGCGGTATTCAAATACATGGAGATCATGAAAAGGTACGAAAAATATGAAGAGCTTCAAAAGGTGTCAAAAATATGAAGAGCATGAAACGTTCTGAAAAAGGAGTAGCATGAAACGGTGTTCAAAAACATGAAGAGCCTGGAGAGGTGTGAAAAATATGAAGAGCATCAAAACGTGTCAAAAATATGAGGAGCATGAAACAGTCTGCAAAATAGGAGGAGCATGAAGCAGTGTTAAAAACATGAAGAGCCTGAAAACCAGTGAAAAGTATTAAGAGCTTCAAAAGGTGTGAAAAATATGAAGAGCTTCAAAAGGTGTAATAGTGAGATGAGCATGAAAGGGTCTGAAAAATAGGAGGAGCATGAAGAGGTGTTGAAAAACATGAAGAGCCTGAAAAGGTGTGAAAAATATGAAGAGCTTCAAAAGGTGTCAAAAATATGAGGAGCATGAAACGGTCTGAAAAATAGGAGGAGCATGAAGAGGTGTTGAAAAACATGAAGAGCCTGAAAAGGTGTGAAAAATATGAAGAGCTTCAAAAGGTGTGAAAAATATGAAGAGCTTCAAAAGATGTCAAAAATGAGATGAGCATGAATCGGTCTGAAAAATAGGAGGAGCATGAAGTGGTGTTGAAAAACATGAAGAGCCTGAAAAGGTGTGAAATATATGAAGAGCTTCAAAATGTGTCAAAAATATGAGGAGCATGAAAGTGTCTGAAATATAGGAGGATCATGAAGCGGTGTTCCAAAACATGAAAAGCCTGAAAAGGTGTGAAAAATATGAAGAGCTTCAAAAGCTGTGAAAAATAAGAAGGGCTTCCAAAGGTGTCAAAAAGATGAGGAGCATGAAACGGTCTGAAAAATCAGAGGAGCATGAAGCGGTGTTCAAAAACATGAAGAGCCTGAAAAGGTGTGAAAAATATGAAGAGCTTCAAAAGGTGTCAAAAATATGAGGAACATGAAACGGTATGAAAATATGAGGAGCATGAAACGGTGTGAAAAATAGGAGGAGCATGAAGCGGTGTTCAAAATCATGAAGAGCCTGAAAAGGTGTGAAAAATATGAAGAGCTTCAAAAGGTGTCAAAAATAAGAGGAGCATGAAACGGTCTGAAAAATAGGAGGAGCATGAAGCGGTGTTCAAAATCATGAAGAGCCTGAAAAGGTGTGAAAAATATGAAGAGCTTCAAAAGGTGTCAAAAATAAGAGGAGCATGAAACGGTCGGAAAAATAGGAGGAGCATGAAGCAGTGTTGAAAAACATGAAGAACCTGAAAAGGTGTGAAAAATATGAAGAGCTTCAAAACGTGTGAAAAATATGAAGAGATTCAAAAGGTGTAAAAAATGAGATGAGCATGAAACGGTCTGTAAAATAGGAGGAGCATGAAGCGGTGTTCAAAACATGAAGAGCCTGAAAAGGTGTGAAATATATGAAGAGCTTTAACATGTGTCAAAAATATGAAGAGCATGAAAGGGTCTCAAAATTAGGAGGAGCATGAAGCGGTATTCAAATATATGCAGATCCTGAAAAGGTACTAAAAATATGAAGAGCTTCAAAAGGTGTCAAAAATATGAAGAGCATGAAACGTTCTGAAAAAATAGTAGCATGAAACGGTGTTCAAAAACAAGAAGAGCCTGGAAAGGTGTGAAAAATATGAAGAGCATCAAAATGTGTCAAAAACATGAGGAGCATGAGACAGTCTGAAAAATAGGAGGAGAATGAAACGGCATTGAAAAACATGAAGAGCTTCAAAAGGTTTCGAAAATATGAGGAGCATGAAACGGTCTGAAAAAAAAGAGGATCATGAAACGGTGTTGAAAAACTTGGAAAGCCTTAAAAGGTGTGAAAAATATGAAGAGCATCAAAATGTGTCAAAAACATGACGAGCATGAGACAGTCTGAAAAATATGAGGAGCATTAAAATGTCTGAAAAAGAGGAGGAGCATTAAATGGTGTTGTAAAACATGAAGAGCTTCAAAAAGCGTCAGAAATATGAGGAGCATGAAACGGTCTGAAAAATATGAGGAGCATGAAACGGTCTGAAAATTAGGAGGAGCACGAAACGCTGTTGAAAAATATGAAGAGCCTGAAATGGTGTGAAAAACATGAAGATCTTAAAAAGGTGTGAAAAATATGAGGAGCATGAAAGGGTCTGAAAAATACTAGGAGCATGATACGGTCTGAAGTATAGGAGAAGCATGAAACGATGTTGAAAAACATGAAGAGTCGAAAAGGTGTGAATAATATGAAGAGCTTCAATAGGTGTCAAAAATATGAAAAGCATGAAACGGTCTGAAAAACAGGAGGAGAATGAAACGGTGTTGAAAAACATGAAGAGCATGAAAAGGTGTGAAAAATATGAAGAGTTTCAAAAACGTGTCAAAAATATGAGGAGCATGAAAGGGTCTGAAAAATACGAGGAGCATGATACGGTCTGAAATATAGGAGAAGCATGAAACGGTTCTGAAAAACATGAAGAGTCAAAAAGGTGGAAAAATAGGAAGAGCTTCAAAAGGTGTCAAAAATATGAGGAGCATGAAAGGGTCTGAAAAATACGAGGAGCATGATACGGTCTGAAATATAGGAGAAGCATGAAACGGTGTTGAAAAACATGAAGAGCCTGAAAAGCTGTGAAAAATATGAAGAGCTTAAAAAGGTGTAAAAATATGAGGAGCATGAAACAGTCTGAAAAATAGGATTAGCATGTAACGGTTTTTAAAAAGATGAAGAGCATGAAAAGGTGTAAAATATATGTAGAGCTTCAAAAGTTGTCAAATATATGAGAAGCATGAAACGGTCTGAAAAATAGGAGGAGCATGAAGCGGTGTTGAAAAACATGAAGAGCCTGAAAAGGTGTGAACATATGAAGAGCTTCGAAAGGTGTCAAAAATATGAGGAGCATGAAATAGTCTGAAAATTAGGATGAGAATGAAACGGTTTTCAAAAAGATGAAGAGCATGAAAAGGTGTGAAAAATATGAAGAGCTTCAAAACGTGTCAAAAATATGAGGAGCATGAAACGGTCTGAAAAATAGCAGGAGCAAGAAGCGGTGTTTAAAAACATGAAGATCCTTAAAATGTTTGAAAAATATGAGGAGCTTCAAACGGTGTCAAAAATGTGAGGAGTATGAAACGGTCTTAAAAAATAGGAGGAGCATGAAGCGGTGGTCAAAACATGAAGAGCCTGAAAAGGTGTGAAAAATATGAAGAGCTTCAAAAAGTGTCAAAAACATGAGGAGCATGAAACGGTCTGAAAAATAGGAGGAGCATGAAGTGGTGTTGAAAAACATGAACAGCCTGAAAATGTGTGAAAAATATGAAGAGCTTCAAAATTTGTCAAAAATATGAGGAGCATGAAACCGTCTGAAAATTAAGATGAGAATGAAATGGTTTTGAAAAAGATGAAGAGCATGAAAAGGTGTGAAAAATATGAAGAGCTTCAAAAGGTGTCAAAAATATGAGAAGCATGAAATGTTCTGAAAAACGGGAGGAGCATGAAGCGGTGGTCAAAAACTTGAAGAGCCTGAAAAGCTGTGAAAAATATGAATAGCTTCAAAGCGTGTCAAATATATGAGGACCATGAAACAGTCTGAAAAATAGGAGGAGCATAAAACGTTGTTGAAACACATGAAGAGCCTGAAAAGGTGTGAAAAATATGAAGGGCTACAAAAGGTGTCAAAAATATGAGGGGCATGAAAAAGTCTGAAATATAGGATAAGCAATAAACGGTTTTTAAAAAGATGAAGAGCAGAAAAGGTGTGAAAAATATGAAGAGCTACAAAAGGTGTCAAAAATATGAGAAGCATGAAACGAATGAAAAATAGGAGGAGCATGAAGCGGTGTTGAAAAACATGAAGACCCTGAAAAGGTGTGAAATATAGGAAGAGCTTCAAAAGTGGTCAAAAATATGAGAAGCATGAAGCGGTCTGAAAAATAGGAGGAGCATGAAGCGGTGTTGAAAAACACGAAGAGCCTGAAAAGTTGTGAAATATATCAAGAGCTTGAAAAGGTGTCAAAAATATGATGGGCATGAAACGGTCTGAAATATAGGAGGAGCATGAAACGGTGTTCAAAAACATGAAGAGACTGAAAAGTTGTGAAAAATATGAAGAGCTTCAAAAGGTGTCAAAAATAAGAGGAGCATGAATCGGTCTGAAAAATCGAAGGAGCATGAAATGATGTTCCAAAACATTAAAGATTGAAAAGGTGTGAAAAATATGAAGAGTTTCAAAACGTGTCAAAAATATGAGAAGCTTGAAACTGTCTCAAAAATAGGAGGACCATGAAGCGGTGTTGGAAAACATGAAGAGGCTGAAAACGTGTGAAAAATATGAAGAGCTTCAAAAGGTGTGAAAAATATGAAAAACTTCAAAAGGTGTCAAAAATGACATGAGCATGTAAAGGTCTGAAAAATAGGAGGAGCATGAAGTGGTGTTCAAAAACATGAAGAGCATTAAAAGGTGTGAAATATATGAAGAGCTTCAAAATGTGTCAAAAATATGAGGAGCATGAAACGGTCTGAAAAATAGGAGGATCATGAAGCGGTGTTGAAAAACACGAAGAGCCTGAAAATGTGTGAAAAATATGAAGAGCTTCAAAAGGTGTCAAAAATATGAGGCGTATGAAACGGTCTGAAAAAGAGTAGGAGCATGAATCAGTGTTGACAAACAGGAAGATCCTGAAAAGGTGTGAAAAATATGAAGAGCTTCAAAAGGTGTCAAAACTATGAAGAGCATGAAACGGTCTGAAAAATAGGAGGAGCATGAAGCGGTGTTGAAAAAAATGCAGAGCAAGAAAAGGTGTGAAAAATATGAAGAGCTTCAAACGGTGTCAAATATATGAGGAGCATGAAACGGTCTAAAAAATAGAGGGGAATGAATCGCTGTTGAAAAACATGAAGAGCATTAAAAGGTGTGAAAAATATGAAGGGCTTCAAAAGGTGTCAAAAAAATGAGGAGCATGAAACGGTCTGAAAAATAGGAGGAGCATGAAGCCGTTTTCAAAAACATGAAGAGCATGAAAAGGTGTGAAAAATATGAAGAGTTTCAAAAGGTGTCAAAACTATGAGGAGCATGAAACCGCCTGAAAAATAGGAGGAGCATGAAAAGGTCTGAAAAATAGGAGGAGCATGAAGCAGTGTTGAAAAACCTGAAGAGCCTGAAAAGGCTTGTAATATATGAAGAGCTTCAAATGTGGTCAAAAATATGAGGAGCAAGAAACCGTCTGAAAAATAGGAGAAGCATGAAGCGGTGTTGAAAAATATGAAGAGCATGAAAAGTTGTCAAAAATATGAAGAGATTCAAATGGTGTCAAAAATATGAGGAGCATGAAATGGCCTGAAAAATAGGAGGAGCATGAAGCGGTGTTCAAAAACATGAAGAGACTGAAAAGGTGTGAAAAATATGTAGAGTTTCAAAATGTGTGAAAAATATGAGGAGCAAGAAACGGTCTGAAAAATAGGAGGAGCATGAAGCGGTGATCAAAACATGAAGAGCCTGTAAAGGTGTGAAATATATGAAGAGCTTCAAATCGTGTCAAATATGAGGAGCATGAAACGTTCTGAAAAATAGGAGGAGCATGAAGCGGTGTTGAAAATCATGAAGTGCCTGAAAAGGTGTGAAATATATGAAGAGCTTCATATCGTGTCAAATATCAGGAGCATGAAACGGTCAGAAAAATAGGAGGAGCATGAAGCCGTGTTCAAAAACATGAAGAGTCTGAAAAGGTGTGAAAAATATGAAGAGTTTCAAAAGGTGTCAAAATATGAGGAGCATTAAAAGGTCTGAAAAATATGAGGAGCATGAAACGGTCTGAAAAATAGGAGGAGCATGAATCGGTGTTGAAAAACATGTAGATCCTGAAAAGGTGTGAAAAATATGAAGAGCTTCAAAAGGTGTCAAAACTATGAGGAGCATGAAACGGTCTGAAAAATAGGAGGAGCATGAAGCCGTGTTCAAAAACATGAAGAGCATGAAAAGGTGTGAAAATTATGAAGAGTTTCAAAAGGTGTCAAAACTATGAGGAGCATGAAACGACCTGAAATATAGGAGGAGCATGAAACGGTCTGAAAAATAGGAGGAGCATGAAGCGGTGTTGAAAAACCTGAAGAGCCTAAAAGGCGTGAAATATATGAAGAGCTTCAAAAGGTGTCAACAATAGGAGGAGCACGAAACGGTCTGAAAAATAGGAGGAATATGAAGCGGTGTTGAAAAACCTGAAGAGCATAAAAAGGTGTGAAAAATATGAAGAGCTTCCAAAGGTGTCAAAACTATGAAGAGCATGAAACGGCCTGAAAAATAGGAGGAGCATGAAGCGGTGTTAAAAAACCTGAAGAGCCTGAAAAGGCGTGAAATATATGAAGAGCTACAAAAGGTGTCAAAAATAGGAGGAACATGAAACGGTCTGAAAAAGAGGAGGAATATGAAGCGGTGTTGAAAAACCTGAGAGCATGAAAAGGTGTGAAAAATATGAAGAGTTTCAAAAGGTGTCAAAACTATGAAGAGCATGAAACGGCCTGAAAAATAGGAGGAGCATGAAACGGCCTGAAAAATAGGAGGAGCACGAAACGGTCTGAAAAATACGAAGAGCATGAAGTGGTGTTGAAAAACCTGAAGAGCCTGAAAAGGCGTGATATATATGAAGAGCTTCAAAGGTGTCAAAAATAGGAGGAGCATGAAATTCTGAAAAATAGGAGAAGCATGAAACTGTCTGAAAAATAGGAGGAGCATGAATCGGTGTTGAAAACATGAAGAGCATGAAAAGGTGTGAAAAAACTGAAGATTTTCAAAAGGTGTCAAAAATATGAGGAGCATGAAATTGTCTGAAAAAGAGTAAGAGCATGAAGTGGTGTTCAAAAACATGAAGAGCCTGAAAAGGTGTGAAAAATACGTAGAGCTTCAAAACGTGTGAAAAATATGAGGAGCATGAGACGGTCTGAAAAATAGGAGGAGCATGAAGCGGTGTTGAAAAACATGAAGAACATAAAAATGTGTGAAATATATGAAGAGCTTCAAAAGGTTTCCGAAGTGAGAGGAGCATGAAACGGTCTGAAAAATAGGAGGATAATGAAGCAGTGGTGAAAAACATGAAGAGCCTGAAAAGGTGTGAAAAATATGAAGAGCTTCCAAAGGTGTCAAAACTATGAAGAGCATGAAACGGCCTGAAAAATAAGAGGAGCAAGAAACGGTCTGAAAAATAGGAGGAGCATGAAGCGGTGTTGAAAATCATGAAGAGCATGAAAAGTTGTCAAAAATATGAAGAGATTCAAATGGTGTCAAAAATATGAGGAGCATGAAACGGCCTGAAAAATAGGAGGAGCATGAAGCGGTGTTCAAAAACATGAAGAGACTGAAAAGGTGTGAAAAATATGTAGAGTTTCAAAATGTGTGAAAAATATGAGGAGCATGAAACGTTCTGAAAAATAGGAGGAGCATGAAGCCGTGTTGAAAATCATGAAGTGCCTGAAAAGGTGTGAAAGATATGAAGAGCTTCATATCGTGTCAAATATCAGGAGCATGAAACGGTCAGAAAAATAGGAGGAGCATGAAGCCGTGTTCAAAAACATGAAGAGCCTGAAAAGGTGTGAAAAATATGAAGAGTTTCAAAAGGTGTCAAAACTATGAGGAGCATGCAACGGTCTGAAAAATAGGAGAAGCATGAAGCCGTGTTCAAAAACATGAAGAGCATGAAAAGGTGTGAAAAATATGAAGAGTTTCAAAAGGTGTCAAAACTATGAGGAACATGAAACGACCTGAAAAATAGGAGGAGCATGAAACGGTCTGAAAAATAGGAGGAGCGTGAAGTGGTGTTGAAAAACCTGAAGAGCCTAAAAGGCGTGAAATATATTAAGAGCTTCAAAAGGTGTCAACAATAGGAAGAGCATGAAACGGTCTGAAAAATAGGAGGAATATGAAGCGGTGTTGAAAAACCTGAAGAGCATGAAAAGGTGTGAAAAATATGAAGAGTTTCAAAGGTGTCAAAACTATGAAGAGCATGAAACGGCCTGAAAAATAGGAGGAGCATGAAACGGCCTGAAAAATAGGAGGAGCATGAAACGGTCTCGAAAATACGAAGAGCATGAAGTGGTGTTGAAAAAGGTGAAGAGCCTGAAAAGGCGTGATATATATGAAGAGCTTCAAAAGGTGTCAAATCTATGAGGAGCATGAAACGGTCTGAAAAATAGGAGGAGCATGAAGCCGTGTTCAAAAACATGAAGAGCATGAAAAGGTGTGAAAAATATGAAGAGTTTTAAAAGGTGTCAAAACTATGAGGAGCATGAAACGGCCTGAAAAATAGGAGGAGCATGAAACGGTCTGAAAAATAGGATGAGCATGAAGCGGTGTTGAAAAACCTGAAGAGCCTGAAAAGGCGTGAAATATATGAAGAGCTTCAAAAGGTGTCAACAATAGGAGGAGCATGAAACGGTCTGAAAAATAGGAGGAACATGAAGCGGTGTTGAAAAACCTGAAGAGCATGAAAAGGTGGGAAAAATATGAAGAGTTTCAAAAGGTGTCAAAATTATGAAGAGCATGAAACGACCTGAAAAATAGGAGGAGCATGAAACGGTTTGAAAAATAGGAGGAGCATGAAGCGGTGTTGAAAAACCTGAAGAGCCTGAAAAGGCGTGAAATATATGAAGAGCTTCAAAAGGTGTCAAAACTATGAGGAGCATGAAACCGTCTGAAAATTAGGAGGGGCATGAAACGGCCTGAAAAATAGGAGAAGCATGAAATGGTCTGAAAAATAGAAGGAGCATGAAGCGGTGTTAAAAAAACTGAAGAGCCTGAAAAGGCGTTATATATATGTAGAGCTTCAAAAGGTGTCAAAAAAAGGAGGAGCATGAAACGGTCTGAAAAAATGGAGGAACATGAAGCGGTGTTGAAAAACCTGAAAAGCCTGAAAAAGTGTGAAATATATGAAGAGCTTCAAAAGGTGTCAAAAATATGAGGAGCATGAAAAGGTCTGAAAAATAGGCGGAGCATGAAACGGTGTTGGGAAACATGAAGAGCATGAAAAGATGTGAAAAATATGAAGAGCATGAAAAGGTGTGAAAAATATAAGGAGCATGAAACTGTGTTCAAAAATATGAAGAGCCTGAAAAGTTGTGAAAAAAATGAAGAACTTCAAAAGGGGTCAAAAATATTAAGAGCATGAAGCGGTCTGAAAAAAAGGAGGAGCATGAAGCGGTGTTGAAAAACCTGAAGAGCCTGAAAAAGTGTGAAAAATATGAAGAGCTTCAAAAGGTGTCAAAAATATGAGGAGCATGAAACCTGGTTCAAAAACATGTAAAGCCTGAAAAGGTGTGAAAAATATGATTAGCTTCAAAAGGTGTCAAAAATATGTGGTGCATGAAACGATCTGAAAAATAGGAGGAGCATGAAACGGTGTTGAAAAATATGAAGAGCCTGAAAAGGTGTAAAAAATATGAAGAGCTTGAAAAGGTGTCAAAAATATCAGGAGCATGAAACGGTCTGAAAAATAGGAGGAGCATGAAACGGTGTTCAAAAACATGAAGAGCCTCAAAAAGTACAAAAAATATGAAGAGCTTCAACACGTCTCAAATATATGAGGTGCATGAAACGGTCTGAAAAAAGGAGCATGAAACCGTGTTCAACAATGTGAAGAGACTGAAAGGTGTGAAAAATATGAAGAGCTTCAAAACGTGTCAAAAATATGAGGAGCATGAAAAGTTCTGTAAAATATGAGGAGCATGAAGCGGTGTTCAAAACCTGAAGAGTCTGAAAAGGTGCGGAAAATATGAAGAGATTCAAAAGGTGTCAAAAATATGAGGAGCATGAAACGGTCTGAAAAATAGGAGGAGCATGAAACGGTGTTCAAAAACATGAAGAGCCTGAAAAGGTGTGAAAAATATGAAGAGCATGAAAATGTGTGAAAAAAATGAGGAGAATGAAACTGTGTTCAAAAACATTAAAATCCTGAAAAGGTGTGAAAAATATGAAGAGCTTCAAAACGTCTCAAAAACATGGGGAGCTTGAAACAGTCTGAAAATAGAAGGAGCATGAAACAAGTTCAAAAACATGAAGAGCCTGAAAAGGTGTTAAAAATATGAAGAGCTTCAAAACGTGTCAAAAATATGAGGAGCATGAAACGGTCTGAAAAATAGGAGGAGCATGAAATGGTGTTCAAAACCATGAAGAGCCTAAAAAGGTGTGAAAAATATGAAGAGATTAAAAAGGTGTCAAAAATGAGGAACATGAAACGGTGTTCAAAAACATGTAGAGCCTAAAAAGGTGTGAAAAATATGAAGAGCTTCAAAAGGTGTCAAAAATATGAGGAGCATGAAATGGTCTGAAAAACAGGAGGAGCATGAAATGGTGTTCAAAACCATGAAGACCCTGAAAAGGTGTGAAAAATATGAAGAGATTCAAAAAGTGTCAGAAATATGAGGAGCATGAAACGGTCTGAAAAATAGGAGGAGCAAGAGACTGTGTTCAAAAACATGAAGAGCCTGAAAAGTTTTGAAAAATATGAAGAGCTTCAAAAGGTGTCAAAAATATGAGGAGCATGAAACAGTGTGAAAAATAGGAGGAGCATGAAGCGGTGTTGAAAAACATGAAGAGCCTGAAAAGGTGTGAAAAATATGAAGAGGATGAAAATGTGTGAAATATATGAGGAGCATAAACTGTGTTCAAAATCATGAAGATCCAGAAAAGGTGAGAAAAAAATGAAGAGCGTCAAAATGTCTCAAATACATGAGGAGCATGAAACGGTCTGAAAATAGAAGGAGCATTAAGCGGTGTTCAAAAACATGAAGAGCCTGAAAAGGTGTGAAAAATATGAAGAGCTTCTAAACGTGTCAAAAATATGAGGAGCACGAAACCTTCTTAAAAATTGGAGGAGCATGAAGCGGTGTTCAAAAACATGAAGAGCCTGAAATGGTGTGAAAAATATAAAGAGCTTCAAAAGGTGTCAAAGATATGAGGAGCATGAAACGGTCTGAAAAATAGGAGGAGCATGATACGGCATTGAAAAACATAAAGAGCCTGAAAAGGTGTGAAAAATATGAAGAGCTTCAAAAGGTGTCAAAAATATGATGAGCATTAAATGGTATGAAAATTAGGAGGAGGATGTAACGGTGTTCAAAAACATGAAGAGCCTGAAAGGTATGAAAAATATGCAGAGCTTCAAAACGTCTCAAAAACATGAGGAGCATGAAACGGTCTGAAAAATAGGAGGAGCATGAAACGGTGTTCAAAAACATGAAGAGCCTGAAAAGGTGTGAAAAATATGAAGAGCATGAAAATGTGTGAAACATATGAGGAGAATGAAACTGTGTTCAAAAACATGAAAATCCTGAAAAGGTGTGAAAAATATGAAGAGCTTCAAAACGTCTCAAAAACATGAGCAGCATGAAACAGTCAGAAAATAGAAGGAACCTGAAGCGGTGTTCAAAAACATGAAGAGCCTGAAAAGGTGTGAATAATATGAAGAGCTTCAAAAGGTGTCAAAATATGAGGAGCATGATAGGGTCTAAAAATAGGAGGAGCATGAAACGGTGTTGAAAACATGAAGAGCCTGAAAAGGTGTGAAAAATGTGAAGAGCTTCAAAAGGTGTCAAAAATATGAGGAACATGAAACGGTGTTTCAAAACATGAAGAGCCTGAAAAGGTGTGAAAAATACGAAGAGCTTCAAAAGGTGTCAAAAATATGAGGAGCATGAAACGGTCTGAAAAATAGGAGGAGCATGAAATGGTGTTCAAACCATGAAGAGCCTGAAAAGGTGTGAAAAACATGAAGAGATTCAAAGGGTGTCAAAAATATGAGGAGCATGAAACGGTCTGATAAATAGGAGGAGCAAGAGACCGTGTTCAAAAACATGAAGAGCCTGGAAAGGTGTGAAAAATATGAAGAGCTTCAAAAGGTGTGTAATATATGAAGAGCATGAAATGGTCTAAAAAATAGGTGGAGCATGAAGCAGTGTTGATAAACATGAAGAGCCTGGAAAGGTGTGCAATATATGAAGAGCTTCAGAAGGTGTCAACAATATGAGGAGTATGAAATGGTCTGAAAAAGAAGAGGAGCATGAAGGGGTGGTCGAAAACATGAAGACGCTGAATAGGTGTGAAAAATATGAAGAGCTTCAAAAGGTGTCAAAAATATGAGAACTATGAAACGTTCTGAAAAATGGGAGGAGCATGAAGCGGTTTTGAAAAACATGAAGAGACTGAAAACTTGTGAAAAATATGAAGAGCTGCAAAAGGTGTGAAAATTATGAGGAGCATGGAACGTTCTGAAAAATAGGAGGAACATGAAATGATGTTCAAAAACCTGAAAAGCCTGAAAAGGTGTGAAATATATGAAGAGCTTCAAAAGGTTTCAAAAATATGAGGAGCATGAAACGGTCTGAAAAAATCGGAGGAACATGAAACGGTGTTCCAAATCGTGAAGAGCCTGAAAAGGTGTGAAATATATGAAGAGCTTCAAAAGGTGTCAAAAATATGAGGAGCATGAAACGGTCTGAAAAATAGGAGGAGCATGAAATGGTGTTCAAACCATGAAGAGCCTGAAAAGGTGTGAAAAACATGAAGAGCTTCAAAAGGTGTCAAAAATATGAGGAGCATGAAACGGTCTGGAAAATAGGAGGAGCATGAAGCGGTGTTGAAAAACCTGAAGAGCATGAAAAGGTCTGAAAAATCTGAAGAGTTTCAAAAGGTGTCAAAACTATGAAGAGCATGAAACGGCCTGAAAAATAGGAGGAGCATGAAACGGTCTGAAAAATAGGAGGAGCATAAAGCGGTGTTGAAAAACCTGAAGAGCCTGAAAAGGCGTGAAATATATGAAGAGCTTCAAAAAGTGTCAAAAATAGGAGGAGCATGAAACGGTCTGAAAAATAGGAGGAACATGAAGCGGTGTTGAAAAACCTGAAGAGCCTGAAAAAGTGTGAAATATATGAAGAGCTTCAAAAAGTGTCAAAAATAGGAGGAGCATGAAACGGTCTGGAAAATAGGAGGAGCATGAAGCGGTGTTGAAAAACATGAATAGACTAAAAACGTGTGAAATATATGAAGAGCTACAAAAGGTGTCAACAATAGGAGGAGCATGAAACGGTCTGGAAAATAGGAGGAGCATGAAGCGGTGTTGAAAAAACTGAAGAGCCTGAAAAGTTGTGAAATATATGAAGAGCTTCAAAAGGTGTCAACAATAGGAGGAGCATGAAACGGTCTGGAAAATAGGAGGAGCATGAAGCGGTATTGAAAAACATGAAGAGCATGAAAAGGTCTGAAAAATCTGAAGAGTTTCAAAAGGTGTCAAAACTATGAAGAGCATGAAACGGCCTGAAAAATAGGAGGAGCATGAAACGGTCTGAAAAATAGGAGGAGCATAAAGCGGTGTTGAAAAACCTGAAGAGCCTGAAAAGGCGTGAAATATATGAAGAGCTTCAAAAGGTGTCAAAAATAGGAGGAGCATGAAACGGTCTGAAAAATAGGAGGAACATGAAGCGGTGTTGAAAAACCTGAAGAGCCTGAAAAAGTGTGAAATATATGAAGAGCTTCAAAAAGTGTCAAAAATGGGAGGAGCATGAAATGGTCTGAAAAATAGGAGGAGCATGAAGCGGTGTTGAAAAACATGAATAGACTGAAAACGTGTGAAATATATGAAGAGCTACAAAAGGTGTCAAAAACATGAGGAGCATGAAACGGTCTAAAAAATAAGAGGAGCATGAAGCGTTTTTCAAAAACATGAAAGGCCTGAAAAGGTGTGAAAAATATGAAGAGCTTCAAAAGGAGTCAAAAATATGAGGAGCATGAAACGGTCTGAAATATATGAGGAGCATGAAGCCGTGTTCAAAAACATGAAGAGCCTGAAAAGGTGTGAAAAATATGAAGAGCTTCAAAAGGTGTCAAAATATGAGGAGCATGAAATTCTGAAAAATAGGAGGAGCATGAAACTGTCTGAAAAATAGGAGGAGCATGAATCGGTGTTGAAAACATGAAGAGCATGAAAAGGTGTGAAAAAACTGAAGATTTTCAAAAGGTGTCAAAAATATGAGGAGCATGAAATTGTCTGAAAAAGAGAAGGAGCATGAAGTGGTGTTCAAAAACATGAAGAGCCTGAAAAGGTGTGAAAAATATGAAGAGCTTCAAAAGGTGTCAAAAATATGAGGAGCATGAAACGGTCTGAAAAATAGGAGGAGCTAGAAACGGTGTTCAAAAACATGAAGAGCTTGAAAAGGTGTGAAAAATATGAAGAGCATGAAAAGGTGTGAAAAATATAAGGAGCATGAAACTGTGTTCAAAAATATGAAGAGCCTGAAAAGTTGTGAAAAAAATGAAGAACTTCAAAAGAGGTCAAAAATATTAAGAGCATGAAGCGGTCTGAAAAAAAGGAGGAGCATGAAACCGTGTCAAAAACATGAAGAGCCTGAAAAGGTGTGAAAAATATGAAGAGGATGAAAATGTGTGAAATATATGAGGAGCATAAACTGTGTTCAAAATCATGAAGATCCAGAAAAGGTGCGAAAAATATCAAGAGCGTCAAAATGTCTCAAATACATGAGGAGCATGAAACGGTCTGAAAATAGAAGGAGCATTAAGCGGTGTTCAAAAACATGAAGAGCCTGAAAAGGTGTGAAAAATATGAAGAGCTTCTAAACGTGTCAAAAATATGAGGAGCACGAAACCTTCTTAAAAATTGGAGGAGCATGAAGCGGTGTTCAAAAACATGAAGAGCCTGAAATGGTGTGAAAAATATAAAGAGCTTCAAAAGGTGTCAAAGATATGAGGAGCATGAAACGGTCTGAAAAATAGGAGGAGCATGATACGGCATTGAAAAACATAAAGAGCCTGAAAAGGTGTGAAAAATATGAAGAGCTTCAAAAGGTGTCAAAAATATGATGAGCATTAAATGGTATGAAAATTAGGAGGAGGATGTAACGGTGATCAAAAACATGAAGAGCCTGAAAGGTATGAAAAATATGCAGAGCTTCAAAACGTCTCAGAAACATGAGGAGCATGAAACGGTCTGAAAAATAGGAGGAGCATGAAACGGTGTTCAAAAACATGAAGAGCCTGAAAAGGTGTGAAAAATATGAAGAGCATGAAAATGTGTGAAACATATGAGGAGAATGAAACTGTGTTCAAAAACATGAAAATCCTGAAAAGGTGTGAAAAATATGAAGAGCTTCAAAACGTCTCAAAAACATGAGCAGCATGAAACAGTCAGAAAATAGAAGGAACCTGAAGCGGTGTTCAAAAACATGAAGAGCCTGAAAAGGTGTGAATAATATGAAGAGCTTCAAAAGGTGTCAAAATATGAGGAGCATGATAGGGTCTAAAAATAGGAGGAGCATGAAACGGTGTTGAAAACATGAAGAGCCTGAAAAGGTGTGAAAAATGTGAAGAGCTTCAAAAGGTGTCAAAAATATGAGGAACATGAAACGGTGTTTCAAAACATGAAGAGCCTGAAAAGGTGTGAAAAATACGAAGAGCTTCAAAAGGTGTCAAAAATATGAGGAGCATGAAACGGTCTGAAAAATAGGAGGAGCATGAAATGGTGTTCAAACCATGAAGAGCCTGAAAAGGTGTGAAAAACATGAAGAGATTCAAAGGGTGTCAAAAATATGAGGAGCATGAAACGGTCTGATAAATAGGAGGAGCAAGAGACCGTGTTCAAAAACATGAAGAGCATGAAAAGGTGTGAAAAATATGAAGAGCTTCAAAAGGTGTCAAAAATATGAGGAACAAGAAACGGCCTGAAAAATAGGAGGAGCATGAAGCCGTGTTCAAAAACATGAAGAGCCTGGAAAGGTGTGAAAAATATGAAGAGCTTCAAAAGGTGTGTAATATATGAAGAGCATGAAATGGTCTAAAAAATAGGTGGAGCATGAAGCAGTGTTGATAAACATGAAGAGCCTGGAAAGGTGTGCAATATATGAAGAGCTTCAGAAGGTGTCAACAATATGAGGAGTATGAAATGGTCTGAAAAAGAAGAGGAGCATGAAGGGGTGGTCGAAAACATGAAGACGCTGAATAGGTGTGAAAAATATGAAGAGCTTCAAAAGGTGTCAAAAATATGAGAACTATGAAACGTTCTGAAAAATAGGAGGAGCATGAAGCGGTTTTGAAAAACATGAAGAGACTGAAAACTTGTGAAAAATATGAAGAGCTGCAAAAGGTGTGAAAATTATGAGGAGCATGGAACGTTCTGAAAAATAGGAGGAACATGAAATGATGTTCAAAAACCTGAAAAGCCTGAAAAGGTGTGAAATATATGAAGAGCTTCAAAAGGTTTCAAAAATATGAGGAGCATGAAACGGTCTGAAAAAATCGGAGGAACATGAAACGGTGTTCCAAATCGTGAAGAGCCTGAAAAGGTGTGAAAAATATGAAGAGCTTCAAAAGATGTGAAAAATATGAAGAGCTTCAAAAGGTGTCAAAAATATGAGGAGCATGAAACGGTCTGGAAAATAGGAGGAGCATGAAGCGGTGTTGAAAAACCTGAAGAGCATGAAAAGGTCTGAAAAATCTGAAGAGTTTCAAAAGGTGTCAAAACTATGAAGAGCATGAAACGGCCTGAAAAATAGGAGGAGCATGAAACGGTCTGAAAAATAGGAGGAGCATAAAGCGGTGTTGAAAAACCTGAAGAGCCTGAAAAGGCGTGAAATATATGAAGAGCTTCAAAAGGTGTCAAAAATAGGAGGAGCATGAAACGGTCTGAAAAATAGGAGGAACATGAAGCGGTGTTGAAAAACCTGAAGAGCCTGAAAAAGTGTGAAATATATGAAGAGCTTCAAAAAGTGTCAAAAATAGGAGGAGCATGAAATGGTCTGAAAAATAGGAGGAGCATGAAGCGGTGTTGAAAAACATGAATAGACTAAAAACGTGTGAAATATATGAAGAGCTACAAAAGGTGTCAACAATAGGAGGAGCATGAAACGGTCTGGAAAATAGGAGGAGCATGAAGCGGTGTTGAAAAAACTGAAGAGCCTGAAAAGTTGTGAAATATATGAAGAGCTTCAAAAGGTGTCAACAATAGGAGGAGCATGAAACGGTCTGGAAAATAGGAGGAGCATGAAGCGGTATTGAAAAACATGAAGAGCATGAAAAGGTCTGAAAAATCTGAAGAGTTTCAAAAGGTGTCAAAACTATGAAGAGCATGAAACGGCCTGAAAAATAGGAGGAGCATGAAACGGTCTGAAAAATAGGAGGAGCATAAAGCGGTGTTGAAAAACCTGAAGAGCCTGAAAAGGCGTGAAATATATGAAGAGCTTCAAAAGGTGTCAAAAATAGGAGGAGCATGAAACGGTCTGAAAAATAGGAGGAACATGAAGCGGTGTTGAAAAACCTGAAGAGCCTGAAAAAGTGTGAAATATATGAAGAGCTTCAAAAAGTGTCAAAAATGGGAGGAGCATGAAATGGTCTGAAAAATAGGAGGAGCATGAAGCGGTGTTGAAAAACATGAATAGACTGAAAACGTGTGAAATATATGAAGAGCTACAAAAGGTGTCAAAAACATGAGGAGCATGAAACGGTCTAAAAAATAAGAGGAGCATGAAGCGTTTTTCAAAAACATGAAAGGCCTGAAAAGGTGTGAAAAATATGAAGAGCTTCAAAAGGAGTCAAAAATATGAGGAGCATGAAACGGTCTGAAATATATGAGGAGCATGAAGCCGTGTTCAAAAACATGAAGAGCCTGAAAAGGTGTGAAAAATATGAAGAGCTTCAAAAGGTGTCAAAATATGAGGAGCATGAAATTCTGAAAAATAGGAGGAGCATGAAACTGTCTGAAAAATAGGAGGAGCATGAATCGGTGTTGAAAACATGAAGAGCATGAAAAGGTGTGAAAAAACTGAAGATTTTCAAAAGGTGTCAAAAATATGAGGAGCATGAAATTGTCTGAAAAAGAGAAGGAGCATGAAGTGGTGTTCAAAAACATGAAGAGCCTGAAAAGGTGTGAAAAATATGAAGAGCTTCAAAAGGTGTCAAAAATATGAGGAGCATGAAACGGTCTGAAAAATAGGAGGAGCTAGAAACGGTGTTCAAAAACATGAAGAGCTTGAAAAGGTGTGAAAAATATGAAGAGCATGAAAAGGTGTGAAAAATATAAGGAGCATGAAACTGTGTTCAAAAATATGAAGAGCCTGAAAAGTTGTGAAAAAAATGAAGAACTTCAAAAGGGGTCAAAAATATTAAGAGCATGAAGCGGTCTGAAAAAAAGGAGGAGCATGAAACCGTGTCAAAAACATGAAGAGCCTGAAAAGGTGTGAAAAATATGAAGAGGATGAAAATGTGTGAAATATATGAGGAGCATAAACTGTGTTCAAAATCATGAAGATCCAGAAAAGGTGCGAAAAATATCAAGAGCGTCAAAATGTCTCAAATACATGAGGAGCATGAAACGGTCTGAAAATAGAAGGAGCATTAAGCGGTGTTCAAAAACATGAAGAGCCTGAAAAGGTGTGAAAAATATGAAGAGCTTCTAAACGTGTCAAAAATATGAGGAGCACGAAACCTTCTTAAAAATTGGAGGAGCATGAAGCGGTGTTCAAAAACATGAAGAGCCTGAAATGGTGTGAAAAATATAAAGAGCTTCAAAAGGTGTCAAAGATATGAGGAGCATGAAACGGTCTGAAAAATAGGAGGAGCATGATACGGCATTGAAAAACATAAAGAGCCTGAAAAGGTGTGAAAAATATGAAGAGCTTCAAAAGGTGTCAAAAATATGATGAGCATTAAATGGTATGAAAATTAGGAGGAGGATGTAACGGTGATCAAAAACATGAAGAGCCTGAAAGGTATGAAAAATATGCAGAGCTTCAAAACGTCTCAAAAACATGAGGAGCATGAAACGGTCTGAAAAATAGGAGGAGCATGAAACGGTGTTCAAAAACATGAAGAGCCTGAAAAGGTGTGAAAAATATGAAGAGCATGAAAATGTGTGAAACATATGAGGAGAATGAAACTGTGTTCAAAAACATGAAAATCCTGAAAAGGTGTGAAAAATATGAAGAGCTTCAAAACGTCTCAAAAACATGAGCAGCATGAAACAGTCAGAAAATAGAAGGAACCTGAAGCGGTGTTCAAAAACATGAAGAGCCTGAAAAGGTGTGAATAATATGAAGAGCTTCAAAAGGTGTCAAAATATGAGGAGCATGATAGGGTCTAAAAATAGGAGGAGCATGAAACGGTGTTGAAAACATGAAGAGCCTGAAAAGGTGTGAAAAATGTGAAGAGCTTCAAAAGGTGTCAAAAATATGAGGAACATGAAACGGTGTTTCAAAACATGAAGAGCCTGAAAAGGTGTGAAAAATACGAAGAGCTTCAAAAGGTGTCAAAATTATGAGGAGCATGAAACGGTCTGAAAAATAGGAGGAGCATGAAATGGTGTTCAAACCATGAAGAGCCTGAAAAGGTGTGAAAAACATGAAGAGATTCAAAGGGTGTCAAAAATATGAGGAGCATGAAACGGTCTGATAAATAGGAGGAGCAAGAGACCGTGTTCAAAAACATGAAGAGCATGAAAAGGTGTGAAAAATATGAAGAGCTTCAAAAGGTGTCAAAAATATGAGGAACAAGAAACGGCCTGAAAAATAGGAGGAGCATGAAGCCGTGTTCAAAAACATGAAGAGCCTGGAAAGGTGTGAAAAATATGAAGAGCTTCAAAAGGTGTGTAATATATGAAGAGCATGAAATGGTCTAAAAAATAGGTGGAGCATGAAGCAGTGTTGATAAACATGAAGAGCCTGGAAAGGTGTGCAATATATGAAGAGCTTCAGAAGGTGTCAACAATATGAGGAGTATGAAATGGTCTGAAAAAGAAGAGGAGCATGAAGGGGTGGTCGAAAACATGAAGACGCTGAATAGGTGTGAAAAATATGAAGAGCTTCAAAAGGTGTCAAAAATATGAGAACTATGAAACGTTCTGAAAAATAGGAGGAGCATGAAGCGGTTTTGAAAAACATGAAGAGACTGAAAACTTGTGAAAAATATGAAGAGCTGCAAAAGGTGTGAAAATTATGAGGAGCATGGAACGTTCTGAAAAATAGGAGGAACATGAAATGATGTTCAAAAACCTGAAAAGCCTGAAAAGGTGTGAAATATATGAAGAGCTTCAAAAGGTTTCAAAAATATGAGGAGCATGAAACGGTCTGAAAAAATCGGAGGAACATGAAACGGTGTTCCAAATCGTGAAGAGCCTGAAAAGGTGTGAAAAATATGAAGAGCTTCAAAAGATGTGAAAAATATGAAGAGCTTCAAAAGGTGTCAAAAATATGAGGAGCATGAAACGGTCTGGAAAATAGGAGGAGCATGAAGCGGTGTTGAAAAACCTGAAGAGCATGAAAAGGTCTGAAAAATCTGAAGAGTTTCAAAAGGTGTCAAAACTATGAAGAGCATGAAACGGCCTGAAAAATAGGAGGAGCATGAAACGGTCTGAAAAATAGGAGGAGCATAAAGCGGTGTTGAAAAACCTGAAGAGCCTGAAAAGGCGTGAAATATATGAAGAGCTTCAAAAGGTGTCAAAAATAGGAGGAGCATGAAACGGTCTGAAAAATAGGAGGAACATGAAGCGGTGTTGAAAAACCTGAAGAGCCTGAAAAAGTGTGAAATATATGAAGAGCTTCAAAAAGTGTCAAAAATAGGAGGAGCATGAAATGGTCTGAAAAATAGGAGGAGCATGAAGCGGTGTTGAAAAACATGAATAGACTAAAAACGTGTGAAATATATGAAGAGCTACAAAAGGTGTCAACAATAGGAGGAGCATGAAACGGTCTGGAAAATAGGAGGAGCATGAAGCGGTGTTGAAAAAACTGAAGAGCCTGAAAAGTTGTGAAATATATGAAGAGCTTCAAAAGGTGTCAACAATAGGAGGAGCATGAAACGGTCTGGAAAATAGGAGGAGCATGAAGCGGTATTGAAAAACATGAAGAGCATGAAAAGGTCTGAAAAATCTGAAGAGTTTCAAAAGGTGTCAAAACTATGAAGAGCATGAAACGGCCTGAAAAATAGGAGGAGCATGAAACGGTCTGAAAAATAGGAGGAGCATAAAGCGGTGTTGAAAAACCTGAAGAGCCTGAAAAGGCGTGAAATATATGAAGAGCTTCAAAAGGTGTCAAAAATAGGAGGAGCATGAAACGGTCTGAAAAATAGGAGGAACATGAAGCGGTGTTGAAAAACCTGAAGAGCCTGAAAAAGTGTGAAATATATGAAGAGCTTCAAAAAGTGTCAAAAATGGGAGGAGCATGAAATGGTCTGAAAAATAGGAGGAGCATGAAGCGGTGTTGAAAAACATGAATAGACTGAAAACGTGTGAAATATATGAAGAGCTACAAAAGGTGTCAAAAACATGAGGAGCATGAAACGGTCTAAAAAATAAGAGGAGCATGAAGCGTTTTTCAAAAACATGAAAGGCCTGAAAAGGTGTGAAAAATATGAAGAGCTTCAAAAGGAGTCAAAAATATGAGGAGCATGAAACGGTCTGAAATATATGAGGAGCATGAAGCCGTGTTCAAAAACATGAAGAGCCTGAAAAGGTGTGAAAAATATGAAGAGCTTCAAAAGGTGTCAAAATATGAGGAGCATGAAATTCTGAAAAATAGGAGGAGCATGAAACTGTCTGAAAAATAGGAGGAGCATGAATCGGTGTTGAAAACATGAAGAGCATGAAAAGGTGTGAAAAAACTGAAGATTTTCAAAAGGTGTCAAAAATATGAGGAGCATGAAATTGTCTGAAAAAGAGAAGGAGCATGAAGTGGTGTTCAAAAACATGAAGAGCCTGAAAAGGTGTGAAAAATATGAAGAGCTTCAAAAGGTGTCAAAAATATGAGGAGCATGAAACGGTCTGAAAAATAGGAGGAGCTAGAAACGGTGTTCAAAAACATGAAGAGCTTGAAAAGGTGTGAAAAATATGAAGAGCATGAAAAGGTGTGAAAAATATAAGGAGCATGAAACTGTGTTCAAAAATATGAAGAGCCTGAAAAGTTGTGAAAAAAATGAAGAACTTCAAAAGAGGTCAAAAATATTAAGAGCATGAAGCGGTCTGAAAAAAAGGAGGAGCATGAAACCGTGTCAAAAACATGAAGAGCCTGAAAAGGTGTGAAAAATATGAAGAGGATGAAAATGTGTGAAATATATGAGGAGCATAAACTGTGTTCAAAATCATGAAGATCCAGAAAAGGTGCGAAAAATATCAAGAGCGTCAAAATGTCTCAAATACATGAGGAGCATGAAACGGTCTGAAAATAGAAGGAGCATTAAGCGGTGTTCAAAAACATGAAGAGCCTGAAAAGGTGTGAAAAATATGAAGAGCTTCTAAACGTGTCAAAAATATGAGGAGCACGAAACCTTCTTAAAAATTGGAGGAGCATGAAGCGGTGTTCAAAAACATGAAGAGCCTGAAATGGTGTGAAAAATATAAAGAGCTTCAAAAGGTGTCAAAGATATGAGGAGCATGAAACGGTCTGAAAAATAGGAGGAGCATGATACGGCATTGAAAAACATAAAGAGCCTGAAAAGGTGTGAAAAATATGAAGAGCTTCAAAAGGTGTCAAAAATATGATGAGCATTAAATGGTATGAAAATTAGGAGGAGGATGTAACGGTGATCAAAAACATGAAGAGCCTGAAAGGTATGAAAAATATGCAGAGCTTCAAAACGTCTCAAAAACATGAGGAGCATGAAACGGTCTGAAAAATAGGAGGAGCATGAAACGGTGTTCAAAAACATGAAGAGCCTGAAAAGGTGTGAAAAATATGAAGAGCATGAAAATGTGTGAAACATATGAGGAGAATGAAACTGTGTTCAAAAACATGAAAATCCTGAAAAGGTGTGAAAAATATGAAGAGCTTCAAAACGTCTCAAAAACATGAGCAGCATGAAACAGTCAGAAAATAGAAGGAACCTGAAGCGGTGTTCAAAAACATGAAGAGCCTGAAAAGGTGTGAATAATATGAAGAGCTTCAAAAGGTGTCAAAATATGAGGAGCATGATAGGGTCTAAAAATAGGAGGAGCATGAAACGGTGTTGAAAACATGAAGAGCCTGAAAAGGTGTGAAAAATGTGAAGAGCTTCAAAAGGTGTCAAAAATATGAGGAACATGAAACGGTGTTTCAAAACATGAAGAGCCTGAAAAGGTGTGAAAAATACGAAGAGCTTCAAAAGGTGTCAAAATTATGAGGAGCATGAAACGGTCTGAAAAATAGGAGGAGCATGAAATGGTGTTCAAACCATGAAGAGCCTGAAAAGGTGTGAAAAACATGAAGAGATTCAAAGGGTGTCAAAAATATGAGGAGCATGAAACGGTCTGATAAATAGGAGGAGCAAGAGACCGTGTTCAAAAACATGAAGAGCATGAAAAGGTGTGAAAAATATGAAGAGCTTCAAAAGGTGTCAAAAATATGAGGAACAAGAAACGGCCTGAAAAATAGGAGGAGCATGAAGCCGTGTTCAAAAACATGAAGAGCCTGGAAAGGTGTGAAAAATATGAAGAGCTTCAAAAGGTGTGTAATATATGAAGAGCATGAAATGGTCTAAAAAATAGGTGGAGCATGAAGCAGTGTTGATAAACATGAAGAGCCTGGAAAGGTGTGCAATATATGAAGAGCTTCAGAAGGTGTCAACAATATGAGGAGTATGAAATGGTCTGAAAAAGAAGAGGAGCATGAAGGGGTGGTCGAAAACATGAAGACGCTGAATAGGTGTGAAAAATATGAAGAGCTTCAAAAGGTGTCAAAAATATGAGAACTATGAAACGTTCTGAAAAATAGGAGGAGCATGAAGCGGTTTTGAAAAACATGAAGAGACTGAAAACTTGTGAAAAATATGAAGAGCTGCAAAAGGTGTGAAAATTATGAGGAGCATGGAACGTTCTGAAAAATAGGAGGAACATGAAATGATGTTCAAAAACCTGAAAAGCCTGAAAAGGTGTGAAATATATGAAGAGCTTCAAAAGGTTTCAAAAATATGAGGAGCATGAAACGGTCTGAAAAAATCGGAGGAACATGAAACGGTGTTCCAAATCGTGAAGAGCCTGAAAAGGTGTGAAAAATATGAAGAGCTTCAAAAGATGTGAAAAATATGAAGAGCTTCAAAAGGTGTCAAAAATATGAGGAGCATGAAACGGTCTGGAAAATAGGAGGAGCATGAAGCGGTGTTGAAAAACCTGAAGAGCATGAAAAGGTCTGAAAAATCTGAAGAGTTTCAAAAGGTGTCAAAACTATGAAGAGCATGAAACGGCCTGAAAAATAGGAGGAGCATGAAACGGTCTGAAAAATAGGAGGAGCATAAAGCGGTGTTGAAAAACCTGAAGAGCCTGAAAAGGCGTGAAATATATGAAGAGCTTCAAAAGGTGTCAAAAATAGGAGGAGCATGAAACGGTCTGAAAAATAGGAGGAACATGAAGCGGTGTTGAAAAACCTGAAGAGCCTGAAAAAGTGTGAAATATATGAAGAGCTTCAAAAAGTGTCAAAAATAGGAGGAGCATGAAATGGTCTGAAAAATAGGAGGAGCATGAAGCGGTGTTGAAAAACATGAATAGACTAAAAACGTGTGAAATATATGAAGAGCTACAAAAGGTGTCAACAATAGGAGGAGCATGAAACGGTCTGGAAAATAGGAGGAGCATGAAGCGGTGTTGAAAAAACTGAAGAGCCTGAAAAGTTGTGAAATATATGAAGAGCTTCAAAAGGTGTCAACAATAGGAGGAGCATGAAACGGTCTGGAAAATAGGAGGAGCATGAAGCGGTATTGAAAAACATGAAGAGCATGAAAAGGTCTGAAAAATCTGAAGAGTTTCAAAAGGTGTCAAAACTATGAAGAGCATGAAACGGCCTGAAAAATAGGAGGAGCATGAAACGGTCTGAAAAATAGGAGGAGCATAAAGCGGTGTTGAAAAACCTGAAGAGCCTGAAAAGGCGTGAAATATATGAAGAGCTTCAAAAGGTGTCAAAAATAGGAGGAGCATGAAACGGTCTGAAAAATAGGAGGAACATGAAGCGGTGTTGAAAAACCTGAAGAGCCTGAAAAAGTGTGAAATATATGAAGAGCTTCAAAAAGTGTCAAAAATGGGAGGAGCATGAAATGGTCTGAAAAATAGGAGGAGCATGAAGCGGTGTTGAAAAACATGAATAGACTGAAAACGTGTGAAATATATGAAGAGCTACAAAAGGTGTCAAAAACATGAGGAGCATGAAACGGTCTAAAAAATAAGAGGAGCATGAAGCGTTTTTCAAAAACATGAAAGGCCTGAAAAGGTGTGAAAAATATGAAGAGCTTCAAAAGGAGTCAAAAATATGAGGAGCATGAAACGGTCTGAAATATATGAGGAGCATGAAGCCGTGTTCAAAAACATGAAGAGCCTGAAAAGGTGTGAAAAATATGAAGAGCTTCAAAAGGTGTCAAAATATGAGGAGCATGAAATTCTGAAAAATAGGAGGAGCATGAAACTGTCTGAAAAATAGGAGGAGCATGAATCGGTGTTGAAAACATGAAGAGCATGAAAAGGTGTGAAAAAACTGAAGATTTTCAAAAGGTGTCAAAAATATGAGGAGCATGAAATTGTCTGAAAAAGAGAAGGAGCATGAAGTGGTGTTCAAAAACATGAAGAGCCTGAAAAGGTGTGAAAAATATGAAGAGCTTCAAAAGGTGTCAAAAATATGAGGAGCATGAAACGGTCTGAAAAATAGGAGGAGCTAGAAACGGTGTTCAAAAACATGAAGAGCTTGAAAAGGTGTGAAAAATATGAAGAGCATGAAAAGGTGTGAAAAATATAAGGAGCATGAAACTGTGTTCAAAAATATGAAGAGCCTGAAAAGTTGTGAAAAAAATGAAGAACTTCAAAAGGGGTCAAAAATATTAAGAGCATGAAGCGGTCTGAAAAAAAGGAGGAGCATGAAACCGTGTCAAAAACATGAAGAGCCTGAAAAGGTGTGAAAAATATGAAGAGGATGAAAATGTGTGAAATATATGAGGAGCATAAACTGTGTTCAAAATCATGAAGATCCAGAAAAGGTGCGAAAAATATCAAGAGCGTCAAAATGTCTCAAATACATGAGGAGCATGAAACGGTCTGAAAATAGAAGGAGCATTAAGCGGTGTTCAAAAACATGAAGAGCCTGAAAAGGTGTGAAAAATATGAAGAGCTTCTAAACGTGTCAAAAATATGAGGAGCACGAAACCTTCTTAAAAATTGGAGGAGCATGAAGCGGTGTTCAAAAACATGAAGAGCCTGAAATGGTGTGAAAAATATAAAGAGCTTCAAAAGGTGTCAAAGATATGAGGAGCATGAAACGGTCTGAAAAATAGGAGGAGCATGATACGGCATTGAAAAACATAAAGAGCCTGAAAAGGTGTGAAAAATATGAAGAGCTTCAAAAGGTGTCAAAAATATGATGAGCATTAAATGGTATGAAAATTAGGAGGAGGATGTAACGGTGATCAAAAACATGAAGAGCCTGAAAGGTATGAAAAATATGCAGAGCTTCAAAACGTCTCAAAAACATGAGGAGCATGAAACGGTCTGAAAAATAGGAGGAGCATGAAACGGTGTTCAAAAACATGAAGAGCCTGAAAAGGTGTGAAAAATATGAAGAGCATGAAAATGTGTGAAACATATGAGGAGAATGAAACTGTGTTCAAAAACATGAAAATCCTGAAAAGGTGTGAAAAATATGAAGAGCTTCAAAACGTCTCAAAAACATGAGCAGCATGAAACAGTCAGAAAATAGAAGGAACCTGAAGCGGTGTTCAAAAACATGAAGAGCCTGAAAAGGTGTGAATAATATGAAGAGCTTCAAAAGGTGTCAAAATATGAGGAGCATGATAGGGTCTAAAAATAGGAGGAGCATGAAACGGTGTTGAAAACATGAAGAGCCTGAAAAGGTGTGAAAAATGTGAAGAGCTTCAAAAGGTGTCAAAAATATGAGGAACATGAAACGGTGTTTCAAAACATGAAGAGCCTGAAAAGGTGTGAAAAATACGAAGAGCTTCAAAAGGTGTCAAAAATATGAGGAGCATGAAACGGTCTGAAAAATAGGAGGAGCATGAAATGGTGTTCAAACCATGAAGAGCCTGAAAAGGTGTGAAAAACATGAAGAGATTCAAAGGGTGTCAAAAATATGAGGAGCATGAAACGGTCTGATGAATAGGAGGAGCAAGAGACCGTGTTCAAAAACATGAAGAGCATGAAAAGGTGTGAAAAATATGAAGAGCTTCAAAAGGTGTCAAAAATATGAGGAACAAGAAACGGCCTGAAAAATAGGAGGAGCATGAAGCCGTGTTCAAAAACATGAAGAGCCTGGAAAGGTGTGAAAAATATGAAGAGCTTCAAAAGGTGTGTAATATATGAAGAGCATGAAATGGTCTAAAAAATAGGTGGAGCATGAAGCAGTGTTGATAAACATGAAGAGCCTGGAAAGGTGTGCAATATATGAAGAGCTTCAGAAGGTGTCAACAATATGAGGAGTATGAAATGGTCTGAAAAAGAAGAGGAGCATGAAGGGGTGGTCGAAAACATGAAGACGCTGAATAGGTGTGAAAAATATGAAGAGCTTCAAAAGGTGTCAAAAATATGAGAACTATGAAACGTTCTGAAAAATAGGAGGAGCATGAAGCGGTTTTGAAAAACATGAAGAGACTGAAAACTTGTGAAAAATATGAAGAGCTGCAAAAGGTGTGAAAATTATGAGGAGCATGGAACGTTCTGAAAAATAGGAGGAACATGAAATGATGTTCAAAAACCTGAAAAGCCTGAAAAGGCGTGAAATATATGAAGAGCTTCAAAAGGTTTCAAAAATATGAGGAGCATGAAATGGTCTGAAAAATAGGAGGAACATGAAGCGGTGTTGAAAAACCTGAAGAGCCTGAAAAAGTGTGAAATATATGAAGAGCTTCAAAAAGTGTCAAAAATAGGAGGAGCATGAAATGGTCTGAAAAATAGGAGGAACATGAAGCGGTGTTGAAAAACCTGAAGAGCGTGAAAACTTGTGAAAAATATGAAGAGCTGCAAAAGGTGTCAAAAATAGGAGGAGCATGAAATGGTCTGAAAAATAGGAGGAACATGAAGCGGTGTTGAAAAACCTGAAGAGCCTGAAACAGTGTGAAATATATGAAGAGCTTCAAAAAGTGTCAAAAATAGGAGGAGCATGAAATGGTCTGAAAAATAGGAGGAGCATGAAGCGGTGTTGAAAAACATGAATAGACTAAAAACGTGTGAAATATATGAAGAGCTACAAAAGGTGTCAACAATAGGAGGAGCATGAAACGGTCTGGAAAATAGGAGGAGCATGAAGCGGTGTTGAAAAAACTGAAGAGCCTGAAAAGTTGTGAAATATATGAAGAGCTTCAAAAGGTGTCAACAATAGGAGGAGCATGAAACGGTCTGGAAAATAGGAGGAGCATGAAGCGGTATTGAAAAACATGAAGAGCATGAAAAGGTCTGAAAAATCTGAAGAGTTTCAAAAGGTGTCAAAACTATGAAGAGCATGAAACGGCCTGAAAAATAGGAGGAGCATGAAACGGTCTGGAAAATAGGAGGAGCATGAAGCGGTGTTGAAAAAACTGAAGAGCCTGAAAAGTTGTGAAATATATGAAGAGCTTCAAAAGGTGTCAACAATAGGAGGAGCATGAAACGGTCTGGAAAATAGGAGGAGCATGAAGCGGTATTGAAAAACATGAAGAGCATGAAAAGGTCTGAAAAATCTGAAGAGTTTCAATAGGTGTCAAAACTATGAAGAGCATGAAACGGCCTGAAAAATAGGAGGAGCATGAAACGGTCTGAAAAATAGGAGGAGCATAAAGCGGTGTTGAAAAACCTGAAGAGCCTGAAAAGGCGTGAAATATATGAAGAGCTTCAAAAGGTGTCAAAAATAGGAGGAGCATGAAACGGTCTGAAAAATAGGAGGAACATGAAGCGGTGTTGAAAAACCTGAAGAGCCTGAAAAAGTGTGAAATATATGAAGAGCTTCAAAAAGTGTCAAAAATGGGAGGAGCATGAAATGGTCTGAAAAATAGGAGGAGCATGAAGCGGTGTTGAAAAACATGAATAGACTGAAAACGTGTGAAATATATGAAGAGCTACAAAAGGTGTCAAAAACATGAGGAGCATGAAACGGTCTAAAAAATAAGAGGAGCATGAAGCGTTTTTCAAAAACATGAAAGGCCTGAAAAGGTGTGAAAAATATGAAGAGCTTCAAAAGGAGTCAAAAATATGAGGAGCATGAAACGGTCTGAAATATATGAGGAGCATGAAGCCGTGTTCAAAAACATGAAGAGCCTGAAAAGGTGTGAAAAATATGAAGAGCTTCAAAAGGTGTCAAAATATGAGGAGCATGAAATTCTGAAAAATAGGAGGAGCATGAAACTGTCTGAAAAATAGGAGGAGCATGAATCGGTGTTGAAAACATGAAGAGCATGAAAAGGTGTGAAAAAACTGAAGATTTTCAAAAGGTGTCAAAAATATGAGGAGCATGAAATTGTCTGAAAAAGAGAAGGAGCATGAAGTGGTGTTCAAAAACATGAAGAGCCTGAAAAGGTGTGAAAAATATGAAGAGCTTCAAAAGGTGTCAAAAATATGAGGAGCATGAAACGGTCTGAAAAATAGGAGGAGCTAGAAACGGTGTTCAAAAACATGAAGAGCTTGAAAAGGTGTGAAAAATATGAAGAGCATGAAAAGGTGTGAAAAATATAAGGAGCATGAAACTGTGTTCAAAAATATGAAGAGCCTGAAAAGTTGTGAAAAAAATGAAGAACTTCAAAAGGGGTCAAAAATATTAAGAGCATGAAGCGGTCTGAAAAAAAGGAGGAGCATGAAACCGTGTCAAAAACATGAAGAGCCTGAAAAGGTGTGAAAAATATGAAGAGGATGAAAATGTGTGAAATATATGAGGAGCATAAACTGTGTTCAAAATCATGAAGATCCAGAAAAGGTGCGAAAAATATCAAGAGCGTCAAAATGTCTCAAATACATGAGGAGCATGAAACGGTCTGAAAATAGAAGGAGCATTAAGCGGTGTTCAAAAATATGAAGAGCCTGAAAAGGTGTGAAAAATATGAAGAGCTTCTAAACGTGTCAAAAATATGAGGAGCACGAAACCTTCTTAAAAATTGGAGGAGCATGAAGCGGTGTTCAAAAACATGAAGAGCCTGAAATGGTGTGAAAAATATAAAGAGCTTCAAAAGGTGTCAAAGATATGAGGAGCATGAAACGGTCTGAAAAATAGGAGGAGCATGATACGGCATTGAAAAACATAAAGAGCCTGAAAAGGTGTGAAAAATATGAAGAGCTTCAAAAGGTGTCAAAAATATGATGAGCATTAAATGGTATGAAAATTAGGAGGAGGATGTAACGGTGATCAAAAACATGAAGAGCCTGAAAGGTATGAAAAATATGCAGAGCTTCAAAACGTCTCAAAAACATGAGGAGCATGAAACGGTCTGAAAAATAGGAGGAGCATGAAACGGTGTTCAAAAACATGAAGAGCCTGAAAAGGTGTGAAAAATATGAAGAGCATGAAAAGGTGTGAAACATATGAGGAGAATGAAACTGTGTTCAAAAACATGAAAATCCTGAAAAGGTGTGAAAAATATGAAGAGCTTCAAAACGTCTCAAAAACATGAGCAGCATGAAACAGTCAGAAAATAGAAGGAACCTGAAGCGGTGTTCAAAAACATGAAGAGCCTGAAAAGGTGTGAATAATATGAAGAGCTTCAAAAGGTGTCAAAATATGAGGAGCATGATAGGGTCTAAAAATAGGAGGAGCATGAAACGGTGTTGAAAACATGAAGAGCCTGAAAAGGTGTGAAAAATGTGAAGAGCTTCAAAAGGTGTCAAAAATATGAGGAACATGAAACGGTGTTTCAAAACATGAAGAGCCTGAAAAGGTGTGAAAAATACGAAGAGCTTCAAAAGGTGTCAAAAATATGAGGAGCATGAAACGGTCTGAAAAATAGGAGGAGCATGAAATGGTGTTCAAACCATGAAGAGCCTGAAAAGGTGTGAAAAACATGAAGAGATTCAAAGGGTGTCAAAAATATGAGGAGCATGAAACGGTCTGATAAATAGGAGGAGCAAGAGACCGTGTTCAAAAACATGAAGAGCATGAAAAGGTGTGAAAAATATGAAGAGCTTCAAAAGGTGTCAAAAATATGAGGAACAAGAAACGGCCTGAAAAATAGGAGGAGCATGAAGCCGTGTTCAAAAACATGAAGAGCCTGGAAAGGTGTGAAAAATATGAAGAGCTTCAAAAGGTGTGTAATATATGAAGAGCATGAAATGGTCTAAAAAATAGGTGGAGCATGAAGCAGTGTTGATAAACATGAAGAGCCTGGAAAGGTGTGCAATATATGAAGAGCTTCAGAAGGTGTCAACAATATGAGGAGTATGAAATGGTCTGAAAAAGAAGAGGAGCATGAAGGGGTGGTCGAAAACATGAAGACGCTGAATAGGTGTGAAAAATATGAAGAGCTTCAAAAGGTGTCAAAAATATGAGAACTATGAAACGTTCTGAAAAATAGGAGGAGCATGAAGCGGTTTTGAAAAACATGAAGAGACTGAAAACTTGTGAAAAATATGAAGAGCTGCAAAAGGTGTGAAAATTATGAGGAGCATGGAACGTTCTGAAAAATAGGAGGAACATGAAATGATGTTCAAAAACCTGAAAAGCCTGAAAAGGTGTGAAATATATGAAGAGCTTCAAAAGGTTTCAAAAATATGAGGAGCATGAAACGGTCTGAAAAAATCGGAGGAACATGAAACGGTGTTCCAAATCGTGAAGAGCCTGAAAAGGTGTGAAAAATATGAAGAGCTTCAAAAGATGTGAAAAATATGAAGAGCTTCAAAAGGTGTCAAAAATATGAGGAGCATGAAACGGTCTGGAAAATAGGAGGAGCATGAAGCGGTGTTGAAAAACCTGAAGAGCATGAAAAGGTCTGAAAAATCTGAAGAGTTTCAAAAGGTGTCAAAACTATGAAGAGCATGAAACGGCCTGAAAAATAGGAGGAGCATGAAACGGTCTGAAAAATAGGAGGAGCATAAAGCGGTGTTGAAAAACCTGAAGAGCCTGAAAAGGCGTGAAATATATGAAGAGCTTCAAAAGGTGTCAAAAATAGGAGGAGCATGAAACGGTCTGAAAAATAGGAGGAACATGAAGCGGTGTTGAAAAACCTGAAGAGCCTGAAAAAGTGTGAAATATATGAAGAGCTTCAAAAAGTGTCAAAAATAGGAGGAGCATGAAATGGTCTGAAAAATAGGAGGAGCATGAAGCGGTGTTGAAAAACATGAATAGACTAAAAACGTGTGAAATATATGAAGAGCTACAAAAGGTGTCAACAATAGGAGGAGCATGAAACGGTCTGGAAAATAGGAGGAGCATGAAGCGGTGTTGAAAAAACTGAAGAGCCTGAAAAGTTGTGAAATATATGAAGAGCTTCAAAAGGTGTCAACAATAGGAGGAGCATGAAACGGTCTGGAAAATAGGAGGAGCATGAAGCGGTATTGAAAAACATGAAGAGCATGAAAAGGTCTGAAAAATCTGAAGAGTTTCAAAAGGTGTCAAAACTATGAAGAGCATGAAACGGCCTGAAAAATAGGAGGAGCATGAAACGGTCTGAAAAATAGGAGGAGCATAAAGCGGTGTTGAAAAACCTGAAGAGCCTGAAAAGGCGTGAAATATATGAAGAGCTTCAAAAGGTGTCAAAAATAGGAGGAGCATGAAACGGTCTGAAAAATAGGAGGAACATGAAGCGGTGTTGAAAAACCTGAAGAGCCTGAAAAAGTGTGAAATATATGAAGAGCTTCAAAAAGTGTCAAAAATGGGAGGAGCATGAAATGGTCTGAAAAATAGGAGGAGCATGAAGCGGTGTTGAAAAACATGAATAGACTGAAAACGTGTGAAATATATGAAGAGCTACAAAAGGTGTCAAAAACATGAGGAGCATGAAACGGTCTAAAAAATAAGAGGAGCATGAAGCGTTTTTCAAAAACATGAAAGGCCTGAAAAGGTGTGAAAAATATGAAGAGCTTCAAAAGGAGTCAAAAATATGAGGAGCATGAAACGGTCTGAAATATATGAGGAGCATGAAGCCGTGTTCAAAAACATGAAGAGCCTGAAAAGGTGTGAAAAATATGAAGAGCTTCAAAAGGTGTCAAAATATGAGGAGCATGAAATTCTGAAAAATAGGAGGAGCATGAAACTGTCTGAAAAATAGGAGGAGCATGAATCGGTGTTGAAAACATGAAGAGCATGAAAAGGTGTGAAAAAACTGAAGATTTTCAAAAGGTGTCAAAAATATGAGGAGCATGAAATTGTCTGAAAAAGAGAAGGAGCATGAAGTGGTGTTCAAAAACATGAAGAGCCTGAAAAGGTGTGAAAAATATGAAGAGCTTCAAAAGGTGTCAAAAATATGAGGAGCATGAAACGGTCTGAAAAATAGGAGGAGCTAGAAACGGTGTTCAAAAACATGAAGAGCTTGAAAAGGTGTGAAAATATGAAGAGCATGAAAAGGTGTGAAAAATATAAGGAGCATGAAACTGTGTTCAAAAATATGAAGAGCCTGAAAAGTTGTGAAAAAAATGAAGAACTTCAAAAGGGGTCAAAAATATTAAGAGCATGAAGCGGTCTGAAAAAAAGGAGGAGCATGAAACCGTGTCAAAAACATGAAGAGCCTGAAAAGGTGTGAAAAATATGAAGAGGATGAAAATGTGTGAAATATATGAGGAGCATAAACTGTGTTCAAAAACATGAAGATCCAGAAAAGGTGCGAAAAATATCAAGAGCGTCAAAATGTCTCAAATACATGAGGAGCATGAAACGGTCTGAAAATAGAAGGAGCATTAAGCGGTGTTCAAAAACATGAAGAGCCTGAAAAGGTGTGAAAAATATGAAGAGCTTCTAAACGTGTCAAAAATATGAGGAGCACGAAACCTTCTTAAAAATTGGAGGAGCATGAAGCGGTGTTCAAAAACATGAAGAGCCTGAAATGGTGTGAAAAATATAAAGAGCTTCAAAAGGTGTCAAAGATATGAGGAGCATGAAACGGTCTGAAAAATAGGAGGAGCATGATACGGCATTGAAAAACATAAAGAGCCTGAAAAGGTGTGAAAAATATGAAGAGCTTCAAAAGGTGTCAAAAATATGATGAGCATTAAATGGTATGAAAATTAGGAGGAGGATGTAACGGTGATCAAAAACATGAAGAGCCTGAAAGGTATGAAAAATATGCAGAGCTTCAAAACGTCTCAAAAACATGAGGAGCATGAAACGGTCTGAAAAATAGGAGGAGCATGAAACGGTGTTCAAAAACATGAAGAGCCTGAAAAGGTGTGAAAAATATGAAGAGCATGAAAATGTGTGAAACATATGAGGAGAATGAAACTGTGTTCAAAAACATGAAAATCCTAAAAAGGTGTGAAAAATATGAAGAGCTTCAAAACGTCTCAAAAACATGAGCAGCATGAAACAGTCAGAAAATAGAAGGAACCTGAAGCGGTGTTCAAAAACATGAAGAGCCTGAAAAGGTGTGAATAATATGAAGAGCTTCAAAAGGTGTCAAAATATGAGGAGCATGATAGGGTCTAAAAATAGGAGGAGCATGAAACGGTGTTCAAAAACATGAAGAGCCTGAAAAGGTGTGAAAAATGTGAAGAGCTTCAAAAGGTGTCAAAAATATGAGGAACATGAAACGGTGTTTCAAAACATGAAGAGCCTGAAAAGGTGTGAAAAATACAAAGAGCTTCAAAAGGTGTCAAAAATATGAGGAGCATGAAACGGTCTGAAAAATAGGAGGAGCATGAAATGGTGTTCAAACCATGAAGAGCCTGAAAAGGTGTGAAAAACATGAAGAGATTCAAAGGGTGTCAAAAATATGAGGAGCATGAAACGGTCTGATAAATAGGAGGAGCAAGAGACCGTGTTCAAAAACATGAAGAGCATGAAAAGGTGTGAAAAATATGAAGAGCTTCAAAAGGTGTCAAAAATATGAGGAACAAGAAACGGCCTGAAAAATAGGAGGAGCATGAAGCCGTGTTCAAAAACATGAAGAGCCTGGAAAGGTGTGAAAAATATGAAGAGCTTCAAAAGGTGTGTAATATATGAAGAGCATGAAATGGTCTAAAAAATAGGTGGAGCATGAAGCAGTGTTGATAAACATGAAGAGCCTGGAAAGGTGTGCAATATATGAAGAGCTTCAGAAGGTGTCAACAATATGAGGAGTATGAAATGGTCTGAAAAAGAAGAGGAGCATGAAGGGGTGGTCGAAAACATGAAGACGCTGAATAGGTGTGAAAAATATGAAGAGCTTCAAAAGGTGTCAAAAATATGAGAACTATGAAACGTTCTGAAAAATAGGAGGAGCATGAAGCGGTTTTGAAAAACATGAAGAGACTGAAAACTTGTGAAAAATATGAAGAGCTGCAAAAGGTGTGAAAATTATGAGGAGCATGGAACGTTCTGAAAAATAGGAGGAACATGAAATGATGTTCAAAAACCTGAAAAGCCTGAAAAGGTGTGAAATATATGAAGAGCTTCAAAAGGTTTCAAAAATATGAGGAGCATGAAACGGTCTGAAAAAATCGGAGGAACATGAAACGGTGTTCCAAATCGTGAAGAGGCTGAAAAGGTGTGAAAAATATGAAGAGCTTCAAAAGATGTGAAAAATATGAAGAGCTTCAAAAGGTGTCAAAAATATGAGGAGCATGAAACGGTCTGGAAAATAGGAGGAGCATGAAGCGGTGTTGAAAAACCTGAAGAGCATGAAAAGGTCTGAAAAATCTGAAGAGTTTCAAAAGGTGTCAAAACTATGAACAGCATGAAACGGCCTGAAAAAGAGGAGGAGCATGAAACGGTCTGAAAAATAGGAGGAGCATAAAGCCGTGTTGAAAAACCTGAAGAGCCTGAAAAGGCGTGAAACATATGAAGAGCTTCAAAAGGTGTCAACAAAAGGAGGAGCATGAAACGGTCTGAAAAATAGGAGGAACATGAAGCGGTGTTGAAAAACCTGAAGAGCCTGAAAAAGTGTGAAATATATGAAGAGCTTCAAAAAGTGTCAAAAATAGGAGGAGCATGAAATGGTCTGAAAAATAGGAGGAGCATGAAGCGGTGTTGAAAAACATGAATAGACTAAAAACGTGTGAAATATATGAAGAGCTACAAAAGGTGTCAACAATAGGAGGAGCATGAAACGGTCTGGAAAATAGGAGGAGCATGAAGCGGTGTTGAAAAAACTGAAGAGCCTGAAAAGTTGTGAAATATATGAAGAGCTTCAAAAGGTGTCAACAATAGGAGGAGCATGAAACGGTCTGGAAAATAGGAGGAGCATGAAGCGGTATTGAAAAACATGAAGAGCATGAAAAGGTCTGAAAAATCTGAAGAGTTTCAAAAGGTGTCAAAACTATGAAGAGCATGAAACGGCCTGAAAAATAGGAGGAGCATGAAACGGTCTGAAAAATAGGAGGAGCATAAAGCGGTGTTGAAAAACCTGAAGAGCCTGAAAAGGCGTGAAATATATGAAGAGCTTCAAAAGGTGTCAAAAATAGGAGGAGCATGAAACGGTCTGAAAAATAGGAGGAACATGAAGCGGTGTTGAAAAACCTGAAGAGCCTGAAAAAGTGTGAAATATATGAAGAGCTTCAAAAAGTGTCAAAAATGGGAGGAGCATGAAATGGTCTGAAAAATAGGAGGAGCATGAAGCGGTGTTGAAAAACATGAATAGACTGAAAACGTGTGAAATATATGAAGAGCTACAAAAGGTGTCAAAAACATGAGGAGCATGAAACGGTCTAAAAAATAAGAGGAGCATGAAGCGTTTTTTAAAAACATGAAAGGCCTGAAAAGGTGTGAAAAATATGAAGAGCTTCAAAAGGAGTCAAAAATATGAGGAGCATGAAACGGTCTGAAATATATGAGGAGCATGAAGCCGTGTTCAAAAACATGAAGAGCCTGAAAAGGTGTGAAAAATATGAAGAGCTTCAAAAGGTGTCAAAATATGAGGAGCATGAAATTCTGAAAAATAGGAGGAGCATGAAACTGTCTGAAAAATAGGAGGAGCATGAATCGGTGTTGAAAACATGAAGAGCATGAAAAGGTGTGAAAAAACTGAAGATTTTCAAAAGGTGTCAAAAATATGAGGAGCATGAAATTGTCTGAAAAAGAGAAGGAGCATGAAGTGGTGTTCAAAAACATGAAGAGCCTGAAAAGGTGTGAAAAATATGAAGAGCTTCAAAAGGTGTCAAAAATATGAGGAGCATGAAATGGTCTGAAAAATAGGAGGAGCTAGAAACGGTGTTCAAAAACATGAAGAGCTTGAAAAGGTGTGAAAAATATGAAGAGCATGAAAAGGTGTGAAAAATATAAGGAGCATGAAACTGTGTTAAAAAATATGAAGAGCCTGAAAAGTTGTGAAAAAAATGAAGAACTTCAAAAGGGGTCAAAAATATTAAGAGCATGAAGCGGTCTGAAAAAAAGGAGGAGCATGAAACCGTGTCAAAAACATGAAGAGCCTGAAAAGGTGTGAAAAATATCACGAGCTTCAAAAGGTGTGAAAAATATAAGGAGCTTCAAAAGGTGTCAAAAATATAAGGAGCTTCAAAGGTGTCAAAAATGCGATGAGCATGAAACGGTCTGAAAAATAGGAGGAGCATGAAACCGTGTCAAAAACATGAAGAGCCTGAAAAGGTGTGAAAAATGAAGAGCTTCAAAGGTGTCAAAAATATGAGGAGCATGAAACGGTCTGAAAAATAGCAGGAGCATGAAACGGTGTTCAAAAACATGAAGAGCCTGAAAAGGTGTGAAAAATATGAAGAGATTCAAAAGGTGTGAAATACATGAGGAGCATTAAACGGTCTGAAAAATAGGAGGAGCATGAAGCGGTGTTCAAAAACATGAAGAGCCTGAAAAGGTGTGAAAAATACGAAGAGCTTCAAAAGGTGTGAAAAATAGGAGGAGCATGAAGCGGTGTTCAAAAAATGAAGAGCTTCATAAGGTGTGAAAAATATGAAGAGCCTCAAAACTTCTCAAAAATATGAGGAGCATGAAACGGTCTGAAAAATAGAGGAGCATGAAACGGTGTTCAAAAACATGAACAGCCTGAAAAGGTGTGAAAAATATGAAGAACTTCAAAAGGTGTGAAAATAAGAAGAGCTTCAAAATGTGTCAAAAATATGAGGAGCATGAAAAGGTCTGAAAAATATGAGGAGCAAGAAGCGTTGTTGAAAAACATGAAGAACCTGAAAACATGTGAAAAATATCACGAGCTTCAAAAGGTGTGAAAAATATAAGGAGCTTCAAAAGGTGTCAAAAATGAGATAACCATGAAACGGTCTGAAAAATAGAAGGAGCATGCAGTGGTGTTGAAAAACATGAAGAGCCTGAAATTTTGTGAAGTATATGAGGAGCTTCAAAAGGTGGCAAAAATATTAGGAGCATGAAATGGTCTGAAAAATAGAGGAGCATGAAGTGGTGTTGAAAAACATGAAGAGCATGAAAAGACGTGAAAAATATGAAGAGCTTCAAAAGGTGTGAAATACATGCGGAGCATTAAACGGTCTGAAAAATAAAAGCAGCATGAAACGGTGTTGAAAAACATGAAGAGCCTGAAAAGGTGTGATAAATATGAAGAGTTTCAAAACGTGTCAAAAAGATGAGGAGCATGAAACGGTCTGAAAAATAGGAGGAGCATGAAGCGGTGTTGAAAAATATGAAGGAGCCTGAAAAGGTGTGATAAATATGAAGAGCTTCAAAAGGTGTCAAAAATGAGATGAGCATCAAACGATCTGAAATATAGGAGGAGCATGAAGTGGTGTTGAAAAAAAAGAAGAGACTGAAAAGTTGTGAAATATATGAAGAGCTTCAAAGGTGTCAAAAATATGAGGAGAATGAAAGGGTCTGAAAAATAGGAGGAGCATGAAGCTGTGTTCAAACACATGAAGAGCCTGAAAAGGTGTTAAAAATATGAAGAGATTCTAAAGGTGTCAAAATTATGAAGAGCAGGAAACGGTCTGAAAAATAGGAGGAGCATGAAACGGTGATTAAAAACATGAAGAGCCTGAGAAGGTGTGAAAAATATGAAGAGCTCCAAAAGGTGTGAAATACATGAGGAGCATGAAACGGGCTGAAAAATAGGAGGAGCATGAAGCTGTGTTCAAAAACATGAAGAGCCTGAAAACGTGTGAAAAATATGAAGAGCTTCAAAAGGTGTGAAATACATGAGGAGCATTAAACGGTCTGAAAATTAGGAGAGGCATGAAGTGGTGTTGAAAAACATGAATAGCCTGAAAAGGTGTGAAAAATATGAAGAGCTTCAAAAGGTTTGAAAAATATGAGGAGCACGAAACGGTCTGAAAAATAGGAGGAGCATGAATGGTGTTGAAAAACATGAAGAGCCTGAAAAGGTGTGAAAAATATGAAGAGCTGCAAAAATGTGAAAAATATGAAGAGCTTCAAAATGTGTGAAATATATGAAGAGCCTCAAAACGTGTCAAAAATATGAGGAGAATGAAACGGTGTGAAAAATAGCAGGAGCATGAATCGGTGTTGAAAAACATGAAGAGCCTGAAAACGTGTGAAAAATATGAAGAGCTTCAATAAAGTGAAAAATATGAAGAGCTTCAAAAGGTGTCAAAAATATGAGGAGCATGAAACGGTCTGAAAAATAGGAGGAGCATGAAGCGGTGTTGAAAAACATGAGGAGCCTGAAAAGGTGTGACAAATAAGAATAGCTTCAAAAGGTGTGAAATACATGAGGAGCATGAAACCGTCTGAAAAATAGGAGGAGCATGAAGCGGTGTTCAAAAACATGCAGAGACTGAAAAGGTGTGAAAAATTTGACTAGCTTCAATAAAGTGAAAAATATGAAGAGCTTCAAAAGGTGTCAAAAATGAGATGAGCATGAAACGGTCTGAAATATAGAAGGAGCATGAAGCGGTGTTCAAAAACATGAATAGCCTGAACGGCTATGAAAAATATGCAAAGCTCCAAAAGGTGTCAAAACTGAGATGACCATGAAACGGTCTGAAAAATAGGAGGAGCATGAAGTGGTGTCAATAACATGAAGATCCTGAAAAGGTGTGAAAAATATGAAGAGCTTCAAAAGGTGTGAAATACATGAGGAGCATGAAACGGTCTGAAAAATAGGAGGAACATGAAGCGGTGTTCAAAACCATGAAAAGCCTGAAAAGTTGTGAAAAATATGAAGAGATTCAAAACGTGTCAAAAATATGAGGAGCATGAAACGTTCTGAAAAATAGGAGGAGGATGAAGCAGTGTTGAAAAACATGAAGAGTCTGAAAAGGTGTGAAAATATGAAGAGCTTCAAAAATATGAAAAATATGAAAAGCTTCAAAAGGTGTGAAAAACATGAAGAGCTTCAAAAGGTGTCAAAAATATGAGGTGCATGTAATGGTCTGAAAAATAGGAGGAGCATGAAGCGGTGTTGAAAAACATGAAGAGCCTGAAATCGTGTGAAAAATATGAAGAGCTTCAAAAGGTGTGAAAAATATGAAGAGCTTCAAAAGTTGTCAAAAAAGAGATGAGCATGAAATGGTCTGAAAAATAGGAGGAGCATGAAGTGGTGTTGAAAAAAATGAAGAGCCTGAAAAGGTGTGACATATATGAAGAGCTTCAAATGGTGTCAAAAATATGAGGAGAATGAAACGGTCTGAAAAATAGGAGGAGCATGAAGTGGAGTTGAAAAATATGAAGAGCCTGAAAAGCTGTGAGAAATATGAAGAGCTTCAACAGGTGTCAAAAATATAAGGAGCATGAAACGGTCTGAAAAATAGGAGGAGCATGAAGCGGTGTTGAAAAACATGAGGAGCCTGAAAAGGTGTGACAAATAGGAAGAGCTTCAAAAGGTGTGAAATACATGAGGAGCATGAAACCGTCTGAAAAATAGGAGGAGCATGAAGCGGTGTTCAAAAACATGCAGAGACTGAAAAGGTGTGAAAAATTTGACTAGCTTCAATAAAGTGAAAAATATGAAGAGCTTCAAAAGGTGTCAAAAATGAGATGAGCATGAAACGGTCTGAAATATAGAAGGAGCATGAAGCGGTGTTCAAAAACATGAATAGCCTGAACGGCTATGAAAAATATGCAAAGCTCCAAAAGGTGTCAAAACTGAGATGACCATGAAACGGTCTGAAAAATAGGAGGAGCATGAAGTGGTGTCAATAACATGAAGATCCTGAAAAGGTGTGAAAAATATGAAGAGCTTCAAAAGGTGTGAAATACATGAGGAGCATGAAACGGTCTGAAAAATAGGAGGAACATGAAGCGGTGTTCAAAACCATGAAAAGCCTGAAAAGTTGTGAAAAATATGAAGAGATTCAAAACGTGTCAAAAATATGAGGAGCATGAAACGTTCTGAAAAATAGGAGGAGGATGAAGCAGTGTTGAAAAACATGAAGAGTCTGAAAAGGTGTGAAAATATGAAGAGCTTCAAAAATATGAAAAATATGAAAAGCTTCAAAAGGTGTGAAAAACATGAAGAGCTTCAAAAGGTGTCAAAAATATGAGGTGCATGTAATGGTCTGAAAAATAGGAGGAGCATGAAGCGGTGTTGAAAAACATGAAGAGCCTGAAATCGTGTGAAAAATATGAAGAGCTTCAAAAGGTGTGAAAAATATGAAGAGCTTCAAAAGTTGTCAAAAAAGAGATGAGCATGAAATGGTCTGAAAAATAGGAGGAGCATGAAGTGGTGTTGAAAAAAATGAAGAGCCTGAAAAGGTGTGACATATATGAAGAGCTTCAAATGGTGTCAAAAATATGAGGAGAATGAAACGGTCTGAAAAATAGGAGGAGCATGAAGTGGAGTTGAAAAATATGAAGAGCCTGAAAAGCTGTGAGAAATATGAAGAGCTTCAACAGGTGTCAAAAATATAAGGAGCATGAAACGGTCTGAAAAATAGGAGGAGCATGAAGCGGTGTTGAAAAACATGAGGAGCCTGAAAAGGTGTGACAAATAGGAAGAGCTTCAAAAGGTGTGAAATACATGAGGAGCATGAAACCGTCTGAAAAATAGGAGGAGCATGAAGCGGTGTTCAAAAACATGCAGAGACTGAAAAGGTGTGAAAAATTTGACTAGCTTCAATAAAGTGAAAAATATGAAGAGCTTCAAAAGGTGTCAAAAATGAGATGAGCATGAAACGGTCTGAAATATAGAAGGAGCATGAAGCGGTGTTCAAAAACATGAATAGCCTGAACGGCTATGAAAAATATGCAAAGCTCCAAAAGGTGTCAAAACTGAGATGACCATGAAACGGTCTGAAAAATAGGAGGAGCATGAAGTGGTGTCAATAACATGAAGATCCTGAAAAGGTGTGAAAAATATGAAGAGCTTCAAAAGGTGTGAAATACATGAGGAGCATGAAACGGTCTGAAAAATAGGAGGAACATGAAGCGGTGTTCAAAACCATGAAAAGCCTGAAAAGTTGTGAAAAATATGAAGAGATTCAAAACGTGTCAAAAATATGAGGAGCATGAAACGTTCTGAAAAATAGGAGGAGGATGAAGCAGTGTTGAAAAACATGAAGAGTCTGAAAAGGTGTGAAAATATGAAGAGCTTCAAAAATATGAAAAATATGAAAAGCTTCAAAAGGTGTGAAAAACATGAAGAGCTTCAAAAGGTGTCAAAAATATGAGGTGCATGTAATGGTCTGAAAAATAGGAGGAGCATGAAGCGGTGTTGAAAAACATGAAGAGCCTGAAATCGTGTGAAAAATATGAAGAGCTTCAAAAGGTGTGAAAAATATGAAGAGCTTCAAAAGTTGTCAAAAAAGAGATGAGCATGAAATGGTCTGAAAAATAGGAGGAGCATGAAGTGGTGTTGAAAAAAATGAAGAGCCTGAAAAGGTGTGACATATATGAAGAGCTTCAAATGGTGTCAAAAATATGAGGAGAATGAAACGGTCTGAAAAATAGGAGGAGCATGAAGTGGAGTTGAAAAATATGAAGAGCCTGAAAAGCTGTGAGAAATATGAAGAGCTTCAACAGGTGTCAAAAATATAAGGAGCATGAAACGGTCTGAAAAATAGCAGAAGCATGAAGCGGTTTTGAAAAACATGAAGAGCCTGAAATCGTGTGAAAAATATGAAGAGCTTCAAAAGGTGTGAAAAATATGAAGAGCTTCAAAAGGTTTGTAAAATATGAAGAGCTTCAAAAGGTGTCAAAAAAGAAATGAGCATGAAACGGTCTGAAAAATAGGAGGAGCATGAAGTGGTGTTGAAAAAATGAAGAGCCTGAAAAGGTGTGAAATATATGAAGAGCTTTAAAATGTGTCAAAGTTATGAGGAGAATGAAACGGTCTGAAAAATAGGAGAAGCATGAAGCGGTGTTGAAAAACATGAAGAGCCTGAAAAGGTGTGAAAAATATGAAAAGTTTCTAAAGGTGTCAAAAATATGAGGAGAATGAAACGTTCTGAAAAATAGGAGGAGCATGAAGTGGTGTTGAAAAACATGAAGAGCTTGAAAAAGTGTGAAAAATATGAAGAGATTCAAACGGTGTCAAAATATGAGGAGCATGCAACCGTCTGAAAAATAGGAGGAGCATGAAATGGTGTTCAAAAACATGAAGAGCTTCAAAAGGTGTGAAATACATGAGGAGCATGAAACTCTCTGAAAAATAGAAAGAGCGTGAAGTTGTGTTCAAAAACATGAAGAGCCTGAAAAGGTTTGAAAAATATGAAGAGCTTCAAACGTTGTGAAAAATATGAGGAGCATGATATGGTTTGAAAAATAGGATTAGCATGAAGCGGAGTTCAAAACATGAAGAGCCTGAAAAGTTGTGAAAAATATGAAAAGCTTCAAAAGGTGTCAAAAAAGAGATGAGCATGAAACGTTCTGAAAAATAGGAGGTGGATGAAGCGGTGTTGAAAATCTGAAGAGCCTGAAAAGCTGTGAAAAATATGAAGAGCTTCAAAAGGTGTCAAAAATATGAGGAGCATGAACGGTCTGAAAAATAGGAGGACCGTGAAGCGGTGTTCAAAAACATGAAGAGCCTGAAAAGGTGTGAAAAATATGAAGAGCTTCAAAAGGTGTCAAAAATATGAGGAACATGAAACGGTATGAAAATATGAGGAGCATGAAACGGTGTGAAAAATAGGAGGAGCATGAAATGCTGTTGAAAATCATGAAGAGAATGAAAAGGTGTGAAAAATATGAAGAGCTTCAAAAGGTGTCAAATATATGAGGAGCATAAAACGGTCTGAAAAATAGGAGGTGCATGAAGCGGTGTTCAAAAACATGAAGTGCCTGAAAAAGTGTGAAAAATTAGAAGAGCTTCAAAAGGTGTCAAAAATATGAAGATCATGAAATGGTCTGAAAAATAGAAGGAGGATGAAGCGGAGTTCAAAAACATGAAGAGCTGAAAAGGTGTGAAAAATAGAAAAGCCTCAAAACGTGTCAAAAATATGAGGAGCATGAAACGGTCTGAACAATAGCAGGAGCATGAAGCGGTGTTGAAACACATGAAGAGTCTGAAAACGTGTGAAAATATGAAGAGCTACAAAAATATGAAAAATATGAAGAGCTTCAAAAGGTGTGACAAATATGAAGAGCTTCAAAAGGTGTGAAAAATATGACGAGCTTCAAAAGGTGTCAAAAATTTCATGAGCATGAAACGGTTGAAAAATAGGAGGAGCATGAAGTGGTGTTGAAAAACAAGAAGAGCCTGAAAAGCTGTGGAAAATATGGAAAGCTTCAAAAGGTGTCAAAAATATGTGGACCATGATACGGTCTCAAAAATAGGAGGAGCATGAAGCGGTGTTCAAAAACAAGAAGAGCCTGAAAACGTGTGAAAAATACGAAGAGCTTCAAAAGGTTTCAAAAATATGAGGAGCATGAAACGGTCTGAAAAATAGGAGGAGCATGAAGCTGTGTTCAAAAACATGAAGAGCATGAAAAGGTGTGAAAAATATGAGGAGCTTCAAAAGGTGTGAAATGCGTGAGGAGCATTAAACGGTCTGAAAAATAGGAGGAGCATGAAGTGGTGTTGAAAATCATGAAGAGCCTGAAAAGGTATGAAAAATATGAAGAGGTTAAAAAGATGTCAAAAATATGAGGAGTATGAAACGTTCTGAAAAATAGGAGGAGCATGAAGCGGTATTCAAAAACAAGAAGAGCCTGAAAATTTTGAAAAATATGAAGAGCTTCAAAAGTTGTGAAAAATATGAGGAGCATGAAACGGTCTGAAAAATAGGAGGAGCATGAAGCGGTGTTTAAAAACATGAAGAGGCTGAAAAGTTGTGAAAAATATGAAGAGCTTCAAAAGGTGTCAAAAATATGAGGAGCATGAAACGGTCTGAAAAATAGGAGGAGCATGAAGCGGTGATGAAAAACATGAAGAGCCTGAAAAGGTGTGAAAAATATGAAGAGCTTCAAAAGGGGTGAAAAATATGAGGTGCATGATACGGTCTGAAAAATAGGAGGAGCATGAAGTGGTGTTGAAAAACATGAAAGGCCTGAATATGTGTGAAATATATGAAGAGCTTCAAAAGGTGTGAAAAATATGAAGAGCTTCAAAAGGTGTCAAAAATTAGATGAGCATGAAACGGTCTGAAAAATAGGAGAAGCATGAAGTGGTGTGGAAAAACATGAAGAGCCTGAAAAGGTGTGAAAAATATGAAGAGCTTCAAAAGGTGTGAAATCCATGAGGAGCATGAAACTTTCTAAAAAATAGGAGGAGCATGAAGTGCTGTTCCAAAACATGAAGAGCCTGAAAAGGTGAGAAAAATATAAAGAGCTTCAAAAGGTGTGAAAAATATGAGGAGCATGATACGGTCGAAAAAATAGGAGGAGCATGAAGCGGTGTTCAAAAACATGAAGAGCTGAAAAGGTGTGAAAAATATGAAGAGCTTCAAAAGGTGTCAAAATATGAGGAGCATGAAACTGTCTGAAATATAGGAGGAGCATGAAGTGGTGTTCAAAAACATGAAGAGCCTGAAAAGGTGTGAAAAATATGAAGAGCCTCAAAAGGTGTCAAAATATGAGGAGTATGAAACGGTATGATAAATAGCAGGAGCATGAAGCGGAGTTGAAAAACATGAAGAGTCTGAAATCGTTTGAAAATTATGAAGAGCTTCAAAAATGTTAAAATATGAAGAGCTTCAAAAGGTGTAAAAAATAGGAAGAGCTTCAAAAGGTGTCAAAAATTAGATGAGCATGAAAAGTTCTAAAAAATAGGAGGAGCAACAAGTAGTGTTGAAAAAAAAAAAGAGCCTGAAAAGGTGTGAAAAATATGAAGAGCTTCAAAAGGTGTGAAAAACATGAGGAGCATGATACGGTCTGAAAAATAGGAGGAGCATGAAGCGGTGTTCAAAAACATGAAGAGCCTGAAAAGGTGTGAAAAATACGAAGAGCTTCAAAAGGTGTCAAAATATGAGGAGCATGAAACGGTCTGAAAAATAGGAGGAGCATGAAGCGATGTAGAAAAACATGAAGAGTCTGAAAAGGTGTGGAAAATATGAAGAGCTTCAAATGTGAAAAATATGAAGGCCTCAAAATGTGTGAAAAATATGAAGAGCTTCAAAAGGTGTCAAAAAGGAGATGAGCATTAAAATGTCTGAAAAATAGGAGGAGCATGAAGCGGTGTTGAAAATCATGAAGAGCCTGAAAAGGTATGAAATATATGAAGAGCTTCAAAAGGTATGAAAAATATGAAGAGCTTAAAAAGGTGTAAAAATGAGATGAGCATGAAACGATCTGAAAAATAGGAGGAGCATGAAGCGGTATTCAAAAACATGAAGAGCCTCAAAAGGTGTGAATAATATGAAGAGATTCTAAAGGTGTCAAAAATATGAGGAGCATGAAACGGCCTGAAAAATAGGCGGAGCATGAAGCGGTGTTGAAAAACATGAAGAGCCTGAAAAGGTGTAAAAAATATGAAGAGTTTCTAAAGGTTTCAAAAATATGAGGAGCATGAAACGGTCTGAAAAGTAGGAGGAGCATGAAGAGGTGTTGAAAAACATGAAGAGCCTGAAAAGGTGTGAAAAATATGAAGAGCTTCAAAAGGTGTCATAAATATGAGAAGCATGAAACCGTTTGAAAAAGAGGAGGAGCATGAAGAAGTGTTCAAAAACATGAAGAGCCTGAAAAGGTGTGAGAAATATGAAGAGTTTCTAAAGGTTTCAAAAATATGAGGAGCATGAAACGGTCTGAAAAATAGGAGGAGCATGAACTGGTGTTGAAAAACATGAAGAGCCTGAAAAGGTGGGAAAAATATGAAGAGCTTCAAAAAGTGTGAAAAATATGAGGAACATGAAACGGTCTGAAAAATAGGAGGAGCATGAAGTGGTGTTGAGAAACATGAAGAGCCTGAAAAGGTGTGAAAAATATGAAGAGCTTCAAAAGGTTTCAAAAATATGAGGAGCATGAAATGATCTGAAAATAAGGAGAAGCATGAAGTGGTGTTCAAAACCATGAAGAGCCTGAATAGGTGTGAAAAATATGAAGAGCTTTAAAACGTGTCAAAAATATGAGGAGCATGAAACATTCTGAAAAATAGGAGGAGCATGAAGCGGTGTTCAAAAACATGAGGAGTCTGAAAACGTGTGAAAATATGAAGAGCTTCAAAAATATGAAAAATATGAAGAGCTTCAAAAGGTGTGACAAATATGAAGAGCTTCAAAAGGTTTCAAAAATGAGATGAGCATGAAACGGTCTGAAAAATAGGAGGAGCATGAAGCGGTGTTGAAAATCATGAAGAGCCTGAAAAGGTGAGAAAAATATGAAGAGCTTCAAAAGGTGTGAAAAATATGAGGAGCATGATACAGTCGAAAAAAAGGAGCATGAAGCGTAGTTCAAAAACATGAAGAGCCTGAAAAGGTGTGAAAAATATGAAGAGCCTCAAAACATGTCAAAATATGAGGAGTATGAAACGGTATGATAAATAGCAGGAGCATGAAGCGGTGTTGAAAAACATGAAGAGTCTGAAATCGTGTGAAAAATATGCAGAGCTTCAAAAATGTGAAAAATATGAAGAGCTTCAAAAGGTGTAAAAAATATGAAGAGCTTCAAAAGTGTCAGAAATTAGATGAGCATGAAACGGTCTAAAAAATAGGAGGAGCAACAAGTAGTCTTGAAAAAAATGAAGAGCCTGAAAAGGTGTGAAAAATATGAAGAGCTTCAAAATGTGTGCAAAATATGAGGAGCATGATACGGTCTGAAAAATAGGAGGAGCATGAAGCGGTGTTCAAAAACATGAAGAGCCTGAAAAGTTGTGAAAAATATGCAAAGCTTCAAAAGGTGTCAAAAATGAGAGGAGCATGAAACGGTCTGAAAAATAGGAGGAGCATGAAGCGGTGTTCAAAAACATGAAGAGCCTGAAAAGGTGTGAAGTATATGAAGAGCTTAAAATGGTGTCACAAATATGAGGAGCATGAAACGGTCTGAAAAATAGGAGGAGCATGAAGCGGTGTTGAAAAACATGAAGAGCCTGAAAAGGTGTGAGAAATATGAAGAGCTTCAAAAGGTGTGAAAAATATGAGGAGCATGAAACGGTCTGAAAAATAGAAGGAGCATGAAGCAGTGTTCAAAAACATGAAGAGCCTGAAAAGGTGTGAAAAATATGAAGAGCTTCAACGGTGTCAAAAATATGAGGAGCACGAAACAATCTGAAAAATAGGAGCATGAAGCGGTGTTCAAAAATATGAAGAGCCTGAAAAGGTGTGAAATATATGAAGAGCTTCAAAAGGTGTCAAATATATGAGGAGCATGAAACGGTCTGAAAAATAGGAGGAACATGAAGCGGTGTTCAAAAACATGAAAAGCCTGAAAAGGTGTGAAAAATATGAAGAGCTTCAAAAGGTGTCAAAAATATGAGGAGCATGAAACGTTCTGAAAAATAGGACGAGCATGAAGCGGTGTTGAAAAACATGAAGAGCATGAAAATGTGTGAAATATATGAAGAGCTTCAAAAGCTGTCAAAAATATGAGGAGCATGAAACGCTCTGAAAAATAGGAGGAGCATGAAGTGGTGTTGAAAAAAATGAAGAGCCTGAAAAGGTGTGAAAAATATGAAGAGTTTCTAAAGGTGTCAGAAATATGAGGAGCATGAAACGGTCTCAAAAATAGGAGGAGCATGAAGTGGTGTTGAAAAACATGAAGAGCCTGAAAAGGTGTGAAAAATATGAAGAGCCTCAAAAGGTGTCAAAAATATGAGGAGTATGAAACGGTATGATAAATAGCAGGAGCAGGAAGCGGAGTTGAAAAACATGAAGAGTCTGAAATAGTTTGAAAATTATGAAGAGCTTCAAAAATGTTAAAAATATGAAGAGCTTCAAAAGGTGTAAAAATAGGAAGAGCTTCAAAAGGTGTCAAAAATGAGAGGAGCATGAAACTGTCTGAAAAATAGGAAGAGCGTGAAGTCGTGTTCAAAAATATGAAGAGCCTGAAAAGGTGTGAAAAATATGAAGAGCTTCAAAAGGTGTGAAAAATATGAGGAGCATGATACGGTCTGAAAATTAGGAGGAGCGTGAAGTGGTGTTCAAAAACATGAAGAGCCTGAAAAGGTGTGAAAAATATGAAGAGCTCCAAAAGGTGTCAAAAGTGAGATGAGCATGAAACGGTTTGAAAAATAGAGGTGCATGAAGCGTTGTTGAAAAACATGAAGAGCCTGAAAAGGTGTGAAAAAATGAAGAGCTTCAAAAGGTGTGAAAAATATGAGGAGCATGAAACGGTCTGAAAAATAGAAGGAGCATGAAGCAGTGTTCAAAAACATGAAGAGCCTGAAAAGTTGTGAAAAATATGAAGAGCTTCAACGGTGTCAAAAATATGAGGAGCACGAAACAATCTGAAAAATAGGAGCATGAAGCGGTGTTCAAAAATATGAAGAGCCTGAAAAGGTGTGAAATATATGAAGAGCTTCAAAAGGTGTCAAAAATATGAGGAGCATGAAACGGTCTGAAAAATAGGAGGAACATGAAGCGGTGTTCAAAAACATGAAAAGCCTGAAAAGGTGTGAAAAATATGAAGAGCTTCAAAAGGTGTCAAAAATATGAGGAGCATGAAATGTTCTGAAAAATAGGACGAGCATGAAGCGGTGTTGAAAAACATGAAGAGCATGAAAATGTGTGAAATATATGAAGAGCTTCAAAAGCTGTCAAAAATATGAGGAGCATGAAACGCTCTGAAAAATAGGAGGAGCATGAAGTGGTGTTGAAAAAAATGAAGAGCCTGAAAAGGTGTGAAAAATATGAAGAGTTTCTAAAGATGTCAGAAATATGAGGAGCATGAAACGGTCTCAAAAACAGGAGGAGCATGAAGTGGTGTTGAAAAACATGAAGAGCCTGAAAAGGTGTGAAAAATATGAAGAGCCTCAAAAGGTGTCAAAAATATGAGGAGTATGAAACGGTATGATAAATAGCAGGAGCAGGAAGCGGAGTTGATAAACATGAAGAGTCTGAAATAGTTTGAAAATTATGAAGAGCTTCAAAAATGTTAAAAATATGAAGAGCTTCAAAAGGTGTAAAAAATAGGAAGAGCTTCAAAAGGTGTCAAAAATGAGAGGAGCATGAAACTGTCTGAAAAATAGGAGGAGCGTGAAGTCGTGTTCAAAAATATGAAGAGCCTGAAAAGGTGTGAAAAATATGAAGAGCTTCAAAAGGTGTGAAAAATATGAGGAGCATGATACGGTCTGAAAATTAGGAGGAGCGTGAAGTGGTGTTCAAAAACATGAAGAGCCTGAAAAGGTGTGAAAAAATGAAGAGCTTCAAAAGGTGTCAAAAATATGAGGAGCAGGAAACGGTCTGAAAAATAGGAGGAGCATGAAACGGTGTTCAAAAACATGAAGAGCCAGAAAAGTTGTGAAAAATATGAAAAGCTTCAAAAGGTGTCAAAAATGAGATGAGCATGTAACGGTCTGAAAAATAGAGGTGCATGAAGCGGTGTTGAAAAACATGAAGAGCCTGAAAAGGTGTGAAAAATATGAAGAGCTTCAAATGGTGTCAACAATATGAGGAGCAGGAAACGATCTGAAAAATAAGAGGAGCATGAAGCAGTGTTCAAAAACATGAAGAGACTGAAAAGTTGTGAAAAATATGAAGAGTTTCAAAAGATGTGAAAAACATGAAGAGCTTCAAAAGGTGTCAAAAAGAGATGAGCATGAAACGGTCTGAAAAAAAGGAGGAGCATGAAGCGGTGTTGAAAAACATGAAGAGTCTGAAAAGGTGTGAAAAATATGAAGAGCTTTAAAAGTTGTCAAAAATATGAGGAGCAGGAAACGGTCTGAAAAATAGGTGGAGCATGAAGCGGTGTTCAAAAACATGAAGAGCCTGAAAAGTTGTGAAAAATATGAAAAGCTTCAAAAGGTGTCAAAAATGAGATGAGCATGAAACGGTCTGAAAAATAGAGGTGCATGAATTGTTGTTGAAAAACATGAAGAGCCTGAAAACGTGTGGAAAATATGAAGAGCTTCAAAAATGTGAAAAATATGAAGGCCTCAAAATGTGTGAAAAATATGAAGAGCTTCAAAAAGTGTCAAAATATGAGGAGCATAAAACGGTCTGAAAAATAGGAGGAGCAACAAGTAGTCTTGAAAAAAATGAAGAGCCTGAAAAGTTGTGAAAAATATGAAGAGCTTCAAAATGTGTGAAAAATATGAGGAGCATGATACGGTCTGAAAAATAGGAGGAGCATGAAGCGGTGTTCAAAAACATGAAGAGCCTGAAAAGGTGTGAAGTATATGAAGAGCTTAAAATGGTGTCACAAATATGAAGAGCATGAAACGGTCTGAAAAATAGGAGGAGCATGAAGCGGTGTTGAAAAACATGAAGATCCTGAAAAGGTGTGAGAAATATGAAGAGCTTCAAAAGGTGTGAAAAATATGAGGAGAATGAAACGGTCTCAAAAATAGGAGGAGCATGAAGTGGTGTTGAAAAAAATGAAGAGCCTGAAAAGGTGTGAAAAATATGAAGAGCTTCAAAAGGTGTCTTAAATATTAGAAGCATGAAACGGTTTGAAAAAGAGGAGGAGCATGAAGAAGTGTTCAAAAACATGAAGAGCCTGAAAAGGTGTGAAAAATATGAAGAGCTTCAAAAGGTGTCAAATATGAGGAGCATGAAACGATCTGAAAAATAGGAGGAGCATGAAGCGTTGTTGAAAAACATGAAGAGCCTGAAAAGGTGTGAAAAATATGAAGAGCCTCAAAAGGTGTCAAAAATATGAGGAGTATGAAACGGTATGATAAATAGCAGGAGCAGGAAGCGGAGTTGAAAAACATGAAGAGTCTGAAATCGTTTGAAAATTATGAAGAGCTTCAAAAATGTTAAAAGTATGAAGAGCTTCAAAAGGTGTAAAAAATATGAAGAGCTTCAAAAGGTGTCAAAAATTAGATGAGCATGAAAAGGTCTAAAAAACAGGAGGAGCAACAAGTAGTGTTGGAAAAAAAAGAAGAGCCTGAAAAGGTGTGAAAAATATGAAGAGCTTCAAAAGGTGTGAAAAATATGAGGAGCATGATACGGTCTTAAAAATAGGAGGAGCATGAAGCGGTGTTGAAAAACATGAAGAGCCTGAAAAGGTGTGAGAAATATGAAGAGCTTCAAAAGGTGTGAAAAATATGAGGAGCATGAAACGGTCTGAAAAATAGAAGGAGCATGAAGCAGGGTTCAAAAACATGAAGAGCCTGAAAAGGTGTGAAAAATATGAAGAGCTTCAACGGTGTCAAAAATATGAGGAGCATGAAACAATCTGAAAAATAGGAGCATGAAGCGGTGTTCAAAAATATGAAGAGCCTGAAAAGGTGTGAAATATATGAAGAGCTTCAAAAGGTGTCAAAAATATGAGGAGCATGAAACGGTCTGAAAAATAGGAGGAACATGAAGCGGTGTTCAAAAACATGAAAAGCCTGAAAAGGTGTGAAAAATATGAAGAGCTTCAAAAGGTGTCAAAAATATGAGGAGAATGAAACGGTCTGAAAAATAGGAGGAGCATGAAGAGGTGTTAAAAAACATGAAGAGCCTGAAAAGGTGTGAAAAATATGAAGAGTTTCTAAAGGTGTCAGAAATATGAGGAGCATGAAACGGTCTCAAAAATACGAGGAGCATGAAGTGGTGTTGAAAAACATGAAGAGCCTGAAAAGGTGTGAAAAATATGAAGAGCCTCAAAAGGTGTCAAAAATATGAGGAGTATGAAACGGTATGATAAATAGCAGGAGCAGGAAGCGGAGTTGAAAAACATGAAGAGTCTGAAATAGTTTGAAAATTATGTAGAGCTTCAAAAATGTTAAAAATATGAAGAGCTTCAAAAGGTGTAAAAATAGGAAGAGCTTCAAAAGGTGTCAAAAATCAGATGAGCATGAAAAGGTCTAAAAAAAAGGAGGAGCAACAAGTAGTGTTGAAAAAAAAGAAGAGCCTGAAAAGGTGTGAAAAATATGAAGAGCTTCAAAAGGTATCAAAATTGAGATGAGCATGAAACTGTCTGAAAAATAAGAGGAACATGAAGTCCTGTTCAAAAATATGAAGAGCCTGAAAAGGTGTGAAAAATATGAAGAGCTTCAAAAGGTGTGAAAAATATGAGGAGCATGATACGGTCTGAAAATTAGGAGGAGGGTGAAGTGGTGTTCCAAAACATGAAGAGCCTGAAAAGGTGTGAAAAATATGAAGAGCTCCAAAAGGTGTCAAAAATGAGATGAGCATGAAACGGTTTGAAAAATAGAGGTGCATGAAGCGTTGTTGAAAAACATGAAAAGCCTGAAAATGTGTGAAAAAATGAAGAGCTTCAAAAGGGGTCAAAAATATGAGGAGCAGGAAACGGTCTGAAAAATAGGAGGAGCATGAAGCGGTGTTCAAAAACATGAAGAGCCAGAAAAGTTGTGAAAAATATGAAAAGCTTCAAAAGGTGTCAAAAATGAGATGAGCATGAAACGGTCTGAAAAATAGAGGTGCATGAAGCGCTGTTGAAAAACATGAAGAGCCTGAAAAGGTGTGAAAAATATGAAGAGCTTCAAATGGTGTCAACAATATGAGGAGCAGGAAACGGTCTGAAAAATAGGAGGAGCATGAAGCAGTTTTCAAAAACATGAAGAGACTAAAAAGGTGTGAAAAATATGAAGAGTTTCAAAAGATGTGAAAAACATGAAGAGCTTCAAAAGGTGTCAAAAAGAGATGAGCATGAAACGGTCTGAAAAATAGGAGGAGCATGAAGTCGTGTTGAAAAAAAGGAAAAGTCTGAAAAGTTGTGAAATATATGAAGAGCTTCAAAGGTGTCAAAAATATGAGGAGCAGGAAACGGTCTGAAAAATAGGAGGAGCATGAAGCGGTGTTGAGAAACATGAAGAGGCTGAAAAGGTGTGAAAAATATGAAGAGCTTCAAAAGGTGTGAAATATATGAGGAGGATAAAACTCTTTGAAAAAGAGAAGGAGCATGAAGTGGTGTTCAAAAACATGAAGAGCCTGAAAAAGTTGTGAAACATATGAGGAGAATGAAACGGTCTGAAAAATAGGAGGAGCATGAAGTCGTGTTCAAAAATATGAAGAGCCTGAAAAGGTGTGAAAAAATGAAGATCTTCAAAAGGTGTGAAAAATATGAGGAGCATGATATGGTCTGAAAAATAGGAGGAGCATGAAGCGGTGTTCAAAAACATGAAGAGCCTGAAAAGGTGTGAAAAATATGAAGAGCTTCAAAAGGTGTGAAATACATGAGGAGGATAAAACTCTTTGAAAAAGAGAAGGAGCATGAAGTGGTGTTCAAAAACATGAAGAGCCTGAAAAGGTGTGAAATATATGAAGAGCTTTAAAAGGTGTGAAAAATATGAGGAGCATGATATGGTTTGAAAATAGGATTAGCATGAAGCCGTGTTCAAAAATATGAAAAGCCTGAAAAGTTGTGAAAAATATGAAAAACTTCAAAAGGTGTCAAATATGAGATGAGAATGAATCGGTCTGAAAAATAGGACGTGCATGAAGTGGTGTTCAAAAACATGAAGAGCCTGAAAAGTTTGAAAAATATGAAGAGCTTCAAAAGGTGTCAAAAATATGAGGAGCATGAAACGGTCTGAAAAATAGGAGGAGCATGAAGTGGTGTTGAAAAAAATGAAGAGCCTGAAAAGGTGTGAAAAATATGAAGAGCTTCAAAAGGTGTCAAAAATATGAGGAGCATGAAACGGTCTAAAAAATCGGAGGAGCATGAAGCGTTGTTGAAAAACATGAAGAGGCTGAAAAGGTGTGAGAAATATGAAGAGCTTCAAAAGGTGTTAAAAATATGAGTAGCATGAAACGGTCTGCAAAAAAGGAGGAGCATGAAGTGGTGTTGAAAAAGATGAAGAGCCTGAAAAGGTGTTAAAAATATGAAAGCTTAAAAAGGTGTCAAAATTATGAGGAGCATGAAACGGTCTGAAAAATAGGAGGAGCATGAAGCGCTGTTGAAAATCATAAAGAGCCTGAAAAGTTGTGAAAAATATGAAGAGCTTCAAAAGATGTGAAAAACATGAAGAGCTTCAAAAGTTGTCAAAATGAGATGAGCATGAAACGGTCTGAAAAATAGGAGTAGCATGAAGTCGTGTTGAAAAAAAGGAAAAGTCTGAAAAAGTGTGTAATATATGAAGAGCTTCAAAAGGTGTCAAAAATATGAGGAGAATGAAACGGTCTGAAAAATAGGAGGAGCATGAAGCGATGTTGAAAAACATGAATTGTCTGTAAACGAGTGGAAAACATGAAGAGCTTCATAAATGTGAAAAATATGAAGAGCTTCAAAAGGTGTGAAAAATATGAAGAGCTTCAAAAGGTGTCAAAAAAGAGATGAGCATGAAAAGGTCTGAAAAATAGGAGGAGCATGAAGCGGTGTTCAAAAACATGAAAAGTCTGAAAAGGTGTGAAAAATATGAAGAGCTTCAAAAGGTGTCAAAAATATGAGGAGCATGAAACGTTCTGAAAAATAGGACAAGCATGAAGCAGTGATAAAAAACATGAAGAGCCTGAAAAGGTGTGAAAAATATGAAGAGTTTCTAAAGGTGTCAAAAATATGAGGAGCATCAAAAGGTCTCAAAAATAGGAGGAGCATTAAGCGGTGTTGAAAAACATGAAGAGCCTGAAAATGAGTGAAAAATATGAAGAGCTTCAAAAAGTGTCAAAAATATGAGGAGCATGAAACGGTCTGAAAAAGAGGAAGAGCATGAAGAAGTGTTCAATAACATGAAGAGCCTGAAAAGGTGTGAAAAATATGAAGAGCTTCAAAAGATGTCAAAAATATGAGGAGCATGAAACGGTCTGAAAAATAGAAGGAGCATGAAACGGTGATCAAAAACATGAAGAACCTGAAAAGGTGTGAAAAATATGAAGAGCTTCAAAAGTTTTCATAAATATGAGGAGCATGATACGGTTTGACAAATAGGAGGAGCATGAAGCGGTGTTGAAAAACATGAAGAGTGTGAAAACGTGTGAAAATATGAAGAGCTTCAAAAATATTAAAAATATGAAGAGCTTCAAAAGTTGTGAAAAATATGAAGAGATTCAAAAGGTGTCAAAAATGAGATGAGCATGAAACGGTCTGAAAAATAGGAGGAGCATGAAGCGGTGTTGAAAATCATGAAGAGCCTGAAAAGGTGTGAACAATATGAAAACCTTCAAAAGGTGTCAAAATGAGATGAGCAAGAAACGCTCTGAAAAATAGGAGCAGCATGAAGTGGTGTTGAAAAAAATGAAAAGCCTGAAAAGGTGTGAAACATATGAAGAGCTGCAAAAGGTGTCAAAAATATGAGGAGAATGAAAAGGTCTGCAAAATAGGAGGAGCATGAAATAGTGTTCAAAAACATGAAGAGCCTGAAAAGGTGTGATAAATATGAAGAGCTTCAAAAGGTGTGAAATACATGAGGAGGATTAAACGGTCTGAAAAATAGGAGGAGCATGAAGCGGTGTTCAAAAACATGAAGAGCCTGGAAAGGTGTGAAAAATATGAAGAGCTTCAATAGATGTCAAAAATATGAGGAGGATGAAACGGTCTGAAAAATAGGAAGAGTATGAAGCCATGTTCAAAAACATGAAGAGTCTGAAAAGGTGTGAAAAATATGAAGAGCTTCAAAAGGTGTCAAAAATATGAGGAGCATGAAACGGTCTGAAAAATAGCAGGAGCATGAAGCGGTGTTCAAAACCATGAAGAGCCTGAAAATGTGTGAAAAATATAAAGAGCTTCAAAAGATGTGAAAAATATGAGGAGCATGAAACGGTCTGAAAAATTGGAGGAGCATGAAGCGGTGTTGAAAAACATGAAGAGCCTGAAAATCTGTGAAATATATGAAGAGCTTCAAAAGGTGTCAAAATATGAGGAGCATGAAACGGTCTGAAAACTATGAAGAGTTTCAATAGTGTTCAAAATATGAGGAGCATGAAATGGTGTTGAAAAACATGAAGAGCCTGAAAAGGAGTGAAAAATATGAAGAGCTTCAAAAGGTGTCAAAAATATGAGGAGCATGAAACGGTCTGAAATATAGGAGGAGCATGAAGCCGTGTTCAAAAACATGAACAGCATGAAAAGGTGTGAAAAATATGAAGAGCTTCAAAATGTGTTAAAAAAAGAGGAGCATGAAACGGCCTGAAAAATAGAAGGAGCATGAAACGCTCTGAAAAATATGAGGAGCAAGAATCAGTGTTGAAAACATGAAGAGCATGAAAAGGTGTGAAAAATATGAAGAGCTGCAAAAGGTGTCAAAATTATTAAGAGCATTAAACGTTCTAAACATAGGAGGAGCATTAAGTGGTGTTTAAAAATATGAAGAGCCAGAAAAGGTGTGAAAAATATGAAGAGCTGCAAAAGATGTGAAAAATATGCGAAGCATGGAACGTTCTGAAAAATAGGAGGAGCATGAAACGATGTTCAAAAACCTGAAGAGCCTGAAAATCTGTGAAATATATGAAGAGCTTCAAAAGGTGTCAAAATATGAGGAGCATGAAACGGTCAGAAAAATATGAAGAGTTTCAATAGTTGTCAAAATATGAGGAGCATGAAATGGTGTTCAAAAACATGAAGAGCCTGAAAAGGTGTTAAAAATATGAAGAGCTTCAAAAGGTGTCAAAAATATGAGGAGCATGAAACGGTCTGAAAAATAGGAGGAGCATGTTTTGGTGTTCAAAAACATGAAGAGCCTTAAAAGGTGTGAAAAATATGAAGAGCTTTAAAGTTGTGAAAATTATGAGGAGCCTGAAACCGTCTGAAAAATAGCAGGAGCATGACACGGTGTTGAAAAATATGAAGAGCCTTAAAATGTGTGAAAAATATGAAGAGCTTTAAAGGTGTGAAAAATATGAGGAGCATGAAACCGTCTGAAAAATAGGATGAGCATGACACGGTGTTGAAAAACATGAAGATCATGAAAAGGTGTGAAAAATATGAAGAGATTCAAAAGCTGTCAAAAATATGAGGAGCCTGAAATGGTCTGAGAAATAGGAGGAGCATGAAGTGATGTTGAAAAAGATGAAGAGCCTGAAAAGGTGTGAAAAATATGAAGAGCTTCAAAAGGTGTGAAATATATGAGGAGCATGAAACGGTTTGAAAAATAGGAGAAGCATGAAGCTGTGTTCAAAAACATGAGAACCAGAAAAGGTGTGAAAAATATGAAGAGCTGAAAATGTGTGAAATATAAGCTGAGCATGAAACGGTCTGAAAAATAGGAGGATCATGAAGCGGTGTTCAAAAGATGAAGAGACTGAAAAGGTGTGAAAAATATGAAGAGCTTCAAAAGGTGTCAAAATTATGAGGAGCATTATACGCTCTAAACATAGGAGGAGCATGAAGTGGTGTTGAAAAATATGAAGAGCCAGAAAAAGTGTGAACAATATGAAGAGCTGCAAAAGGTGTCAAAATTATGAGGAGCTTTAAACGTTCTAAACATACGAGTAGCATGAAGTGGTGTTTAAAAATATGAAGAGCCTGAAAACGTGTGAAAAATATGAAGAGGTTCAAAAGGAGTCAAAAATATGAGGAGCATGAAAAGGTCTAAAAAATAGGAGGAGCATGAAGCGGTGTTGAAAAACATGAAGAGCCTGAAAAGGTGTGAAATATATGAAGAGCTTCAAAAGGTGTCAAAAATATGAGAAGCATGAAATGATCTGAAAAATAGGAGGAATATGAAAAGGTCTGAAAAATAGGAGGAGCATGAAGCGGTGTTCAAAAACATGAAGAGCCTGAAAAGTTGTGAAAAATTTGAAGAGCTTCAAAAGGTGTGAAATACATGAGGAGCATGAAACGATCTGAAAAAAAGTAGGAGCAAGAAGCGGTGTTCAAAAACTTGAAGAGTCTGAAAAGATGTGAAATATATGAAGAGCTTCAAAAGGTGTCAAAAATATGAAGAGCATGAAACGGTCTGAAATATAGGAGGAGCAAGAAGCGGTGTTCAAAAACATGAAGAGCCTGAAAAGGTGTGAAATATATGAAGAGCTTCAAATGGTGTCAAAATTATGAGGAGCTTGAAACGGTCTGAAAAATAGTAGGAGCATGAAACGGTGCTCAAAAACATGAAGAGCCTGAAAAGGTGTGAAAAATATGAAGAGCTTCAAAAGGTGTGTAATATATGAGGAGCATGAAACGGTCTAAAATATAGGAGGAGGTGAAGCGGTGTTAAAAAACGTGTAGAGCCTGTAAAGGAATGAAATAAATGAAGAGCTTCAAAAGGTGTGAGAAATATGAAGAGCTTCAACAGGTGTCAAAAATGAGATGAGCATGAAATGGTCTGAAAAACAGGAGGAGCATGAAGTGGTGTTGATAAACATGAAGAGACTGAAAAGTTGTGTAATATATGAAGAGCTTCAAAGGTGTCAAAAATATGAGTAGTATGAAATGGTCTGAAAAAGAAGAGGAGCATGAAGGGGCGTTCAAAAACATGAAGAGCCTGAAAAGGTGTGAAAAATATGAAGAGATTCAAAAGGTGTCAAAAATATGAGAAGTATGTAACCTTCTGAAATATAGGAGGACCATGAAGCGATTTTGAAAAACATGAAGAACCTGAAAACGTGTGAAAAATATGAAGAGCTACAAAAGGTGTGAAAAATATGAGGAGCATGAAACGGTCTGAAAAATAGGAGGAGCATGAAGCGGTGTTCAAAAACATGAAGAGAGTGAAAAGGTGTGAAAAATTTGAAGAGCTTCAAAATGTGTGAAATACATGAGGAGCATGAAACGGTCTGAAAAATAAGAGGAGCATGAAGCTGTGCTGAAAAACATGAAGAGCCTAAAAGGTGTGAAAAATATGAAAAGCATCAAAAGGTGTCAAAAATATGAGTAGTATGAAACGGTCTGAAAAATAAGAGCAGCATGAAACGCTGTTCAAAAACATGAAGAGCCTGAAAATGTGTGAAAAATATGAAGAGCTTCAAACGGTGTGAAATACATGAGGAGTTGAAACGGTCTGAAAATAGGAGGAGCATGAAGCGTTGTTCAAAAACATAAAGAGCCTGAAAAGGTGTGAAAAATATGAAGAGCTTCAAAAGGTGTCAAAAATATGAGAAGCATGAAACTGTCTGAAATATAGAGGGGCATGAAACGGTGTTCAAAAACATGAAGAGCCTGCAAAGGTGTGAAAAATATGAAGAGCTTCAAAAGGTGTCAAAAATATGAGGAGCATGAAACAGTCTGAAATATAGAGGGGCATGAAACGGTGTTCAAAAACATGAAGAGCCTGAAGAGGTGTGAAAAATATGAAGAGCTTCAAAAGGTGTGAAAAATATGAAGAGATTCAAAAGGTGTGAAAAATATGAAGAGCTTCAAATAATGTGAAATACATGAGGAGCATGAAATGGTCTGAAAAATAGGAGAAGCATTAAGCGGTGTTGAAAAACATGAAAACCTGAAAAGATGTGAAAAATATGAACAGCTTCAAAAGGTGTCAAATATATGAGGAGCAAGAAACGGTCTGAAAAATAGGAGGAGCATGAAGCGATGTTCAAAAAATGAAGAGTCTGAAAAGATGTGAAAAATATGAAGAGCTTCAAAAGGTGTCAAAAATATGAGGAGCATGAAACGGTCTGAAAAATAGGAGGAGCATGAAGCGGTGTTGAAAAACATGAAGAGTCTTAAAACGTGTGAAATATATGAAGAGCTTCAAAAAGTGTGAAAAATATGAATAGATTCAAAGGTGTCAAAAATATGAGGAGCAAGAAACGGCCTGAAAATAGAAGGAGCATGAAACGGTGTTCAAATAAATGAAGAGCCTGAAAAGGTGTGAAAAATATGTAGAGCTTTAAAAGGTGTGAAAAATATTAGGAGCTTGAAAAGAGGTCAAAAATATGAGGAGCATGAAACGGTCTGAAAAGTAGGAGGAGCATGAAACGGTTTTGAAAAACACGAGGAGCCGGAAAAGGTGTGAAAAATATGAAGAGCTTCAAAAGGTGTCAAAAATATGAGGAGCATGAAACGGTGTGAAAAATAGGTGGAACAAGAAGGAGTGTTGAAAAATATGAAGAGCCTGAAAATGTGTGAAAAATATAAAGAGCTTCAAAAAGATGTGAAAAATATGAAGAGCTTCAAAAAGTGTCAAAAATATTAGGAGCATGAAACGTTCTGAAAAATAGGAGGAGCATGAAACGGTGTTGAAAAATATGAAGAGCCTGAAATCGTGTGAAAAATATGAAGAGCTTCATAAGATGTGAAAAATATGAAGAGCTTCAAAAGTGTCAAAAATGAGATGAGAATGAAACGGTCTGAAAAATAGGAGGAGCATGAAGCTGTGTTGAAAAATATGAAGAACCTGAAAAGGTGTGAGAAATATGAAGAGCTTCAAAAGGTGTCAAATATATGAGGAGTATGAAACGGTCTGAAAAAGAGGAGGAGCATGAAGCGGTGTTGAAAAACATGAAGAGCCTGAAAAGGTGTGAAAAATATGAAGAGCTTCAAATGGTGTCAAAAATATGAGGAGAATGAAACGGTCTGATAATTAAAAGGAGCATGAAGTGGTGTTGAAAAACATGAAGAGCTTGAAAAAGTTGTGAAACATATGAGTAGAATAAAACGGTCTGAAAAATAGGAGGAGCATGAAGTGGTGTAGAAAAACATGAAGACAGTGAAAAGGTGTGAAAAATATGAAGAGCTACAAAAAGTTTCAAAAATATGAGGAGCTTGAAACGGTCTGAAATATAGGAGGAACGTGAAAAGGTGTTAAAAAAATATGAAGAGTTTCAAAAGGTGTGAAACATATAAGGAGCATGAAACGGTCTGAAATATAGGAGGAGCATGAAGCGTTGTTGAAAAACATGAAGAGCCTGAAAAGGTGTGAAAAATATGAAGTGCTTCAAAAGATGTCAAAAACATGAGGAGCATGAAAAGGTCTGAAAAATAGGAGGAGCATGAAGCGGTGTTCAAAAAAATTAAGAGCCTGGAGAAGTGTGAAAAATATGAAGAGCTTCAAAAAGGTGTCAAATATATAGAGGGTGAAACGGTTTGAAAAATATGAGGAGCAAGAAACTGTTTTCACAAACATGAAGAGCCTCAAAAGGTGTGAAAAATATGAAGAGCTTCAAAAAGGTGTCAAATATATAGAGGGTGAAACGGTCTGAAAAATATGAGGAGCAAGAAACTGTTTTCAAAAACAAGAAGAGCCTCAAAGGTGTGAAAAATGTGAAGAGCTTCAAACTGTGTCAAAAATATGAGGAGCATGAAACGGTCAGAAACATAGGAGGAGCATGAAGTGTTGTTGAAAAACATGAAGAGCCTGAAAAAGGTGTGAAACATATGAGGAGCATGATACGGTCTGAAAAATAGGAGGAGCATGAAGCGGTGTTGAAAAACAAAAAGAGCCTGAAACAGTGTGAAATATATGAAGAGCCTCAAAGGTGTCAAAAATATGAGGAGCAAGAAACGGTCTGAAAAATAGAAGGAGCTTGAAGTGGTGTTGAAAAACATGAAGAGCCTGAAAAGGTGTGAAAAATATGAAGTGCTTCAAAAGGTGTCAAAAACATGAGCAGCATGAAAAGGTCTGAAAAATAGGAGGAGCATGAAGCGGGGTTCAAAAAAATTAAGAGCCTGGAGAAGTGTGAAAAATACGAAGAGCTTCAAAAAGTGTCAAAAATATGAGGAGCATTAAACGGTCTGAAAAATAGGAGAAGCATGAAGTGGTGTTGAAAAATATGAAGAGACTGAAAAGGTGTGAAAAATATGAAGAGCTTCAAAAGTGTCAAAATTATGAGGAGCATGAAACGCTCTGAAAAAGAGGAGGAGCAGCAAGCGATATTGAAAAACATGAAGAGCCTGAAAAGGTGTGAAAAATATGAAGAGCTTTAAAAGGTGTCAAAAATATGAGGAGCATGATACGGTCTGAAAAATAGGAGGAGGATGAAGTGGTGCTGAAAAACATGAAGAGCCTGAAAAGGTGTGAAAAATATGAAGAGCTTCAAAAGGCGTCAAAAATATGAGGAGCATGAAACGGTCTGAAAAATAGGAGAAGCATGAAACGGTCTGAAAAATAGGAGGAGCATGAAGCGGTTTGAAAAACATGAAGAGCCTGAAAAAGTGTGAAAAATATGAAGAGCTTCAAAAGGTGTCAAAAATATGAGGAGAATGAAACGGTCTGAAAAGTAGGAGGAGCATGAAGCGTTGTTGAAAAACATGAAGAGCCTGAAAAGGTGTGAAAAATATGAAGTGCTTCAAAAGGTGTCAAAAACATGAGGAGCATGAAAAGGTCTGAAAAATAGGAGAAGCATGAAGCGGGGTTCAAAAAAATTAAGAGCCTGGAGAAGTGTGAAAATATGAAGAGCTTCAAAAAGTGTCAAAAATATGAGGAGCATTAAACGGTCTGAAAAATAGGAGAAGCAAGAAACGGTGAACAAAAACCTGAAGAGCCTGAAAAGGTGTGAAAAATATGAAGTGCTTCAAAAGGTGTCAAAAATATGAGGAGCATGAATCGGTCTGAAAAATAGGAGGAGCATGAAGCGGTGTTGAAAAACATGAAGAGCCTGAAAAGGTGTCAAAAATATGAAGTGCTTCAAAATGTGTCAAAAATATGAGGAGCATGATACGGTCTGAAAAATAGGAGGAGCATGAAGTGGTGCTGAAAAACATGAAGAGCCTGAAAAGGTGTGAAAAATATGAAGAGCCTCAAATAGGTGTCAAATATATAGAGGGTGAAACGGTCTGAAAAATATGAGGAGCAAGAAACTGTTTTCACAAACATGAAGAGCCTCAAAAGGTGTGAAAAATATGAAGAGCTTCAAATAGGTGTCAAATATATAGAGGGTGAAACGGTCTGAAAAATATGAGGAGCAAGAAACTGTTTTCAAAAACATGAAGAGCCTCAAAAGGTGTGAAAAATGTGAAGAGGTTCAAACTGTGTCAAAAATATGAGGAGCATGAAACGGTCTGAAACATAGGAGGAGCATGAAGTGTTGTTGAAAAACATGAAGAGCCTGAAAAAGGTGTGAAACATATGAGGAGCATGATACGGTCTGAAAAATAGGAGGAGCATGAAGCGGTGTTGAAAAATATGAAGAGCCTGAAAACGTATGAAAAATATGAAGAGCTTCAAAAGGTCTCAAAAATATAAGGAGCATGAAACGGTCTGAAATATAGCAGGAGCATGAAGTGGTGTTGAAAAACATGAAGAGCCTGATAGTGTGTGACAATTATGAAGAGCTTCAAAAGGTGTCAAAAATCTGAGGAGCATGAAACGGTCTGAAAAATAGGAGGAGCATGAAGTGGTGTTGAAAAACATGAAGAGCCTGAAAATGTGTGAAAAATATGAAGAGCTTCAAAAGGTGTCAAAAATATGAGGAGCATGATACGGTCTGAAAAATAGGAGGAGCATGAAGTGGTGCTGAAAAACATGAAGAGCCTGAAAAGGTGTTGAAAAATATGAAGAGCTTCAAAAGGCGTCAAAAATATGAGGAGCATGAAACGGTCTGAAAAATAGGAGAAGCATGAAACGGTCTGAAAAATAGGAGGAGCATGAAGCGTTGTTGAAAAACATGAAGAGCCTGAAAAGGTGTGAAAAATATGAAGTGCTTCAAAAGGTGTCAAAAATATGAGGAGAATGAAACGGTCTGATAATTAGGAGGAGCATGAAGTGGTGTTGAAAAACATGAAGAGCTTGAAAAAGGTGTGAAACATATGCGTAGAATAAAACGGTCTGAAAAATAGGAATAGCATGAAGTGGTGTTGAAAAACATGAAGAGCCTGAAAGTGTGTGAAAAATATGAAGAGCTTCAAAAGGTGTCAAAAATATGAGGAGCATGAAACGGTCTGAAAAATAGGAGGAGCATGAAGTGGTGTTGAAAAACATGAAGAGCCTGAAAAGGTGTGAGAAATATGAAGAGCTTCAAAAGTTGTCAAAAATATGAGGATCATGAAACGGTCTGAAAAATAGGAGGAGTCTGAAGTGGTGTTGAAAAACATCAAGAGCCTGAAAGGGTGTGAAAATTATGAAGAGCTTCAAAAGGTGTCAAAAATATGAGGAGCATGAAACGGTCTGACAAATAGGAGGAGCATGAAGTGGTGTTGAAAAACATGAAGAGCCTGAAAAGGTGTGAAAAATATGAAGAACTTCAAAAGGTATCAAAAATATGAGGAGCATGAAACGGTCTGAAAAATAGGAGGAGAAAGAAATGGTGATCAAATACATGAAGAGCCTGAAAAGGTGTGAAAAATTGAAGAGCTTCAAAAGGTGTCAAAAATATGAGGAGCATGAAACGGTCTGAAAAATAGGAGGAGCATGAAGCGGTGTTCAAAAACTTGAAGAGCCTGAAAAGGTGTGAAAATTATGAGGAGCTTGAAAATGTGTGAAATATATGAAGAGCTTCAAAAGGTGAGAAATACATGAGGAGCATTAAACTCTCTGAAAAATAGAAGGAGCATGAAGCGGTGTTCAAAAACATGAAGAGCCTGAAAAATTGTGAAAATATGAAGAGCTTCAAAAGGTGTGAAAAATATGAAGAGCTTCAAAAGGTGTCAAAAATTAGATGAGTATGAACCTGTCTGAAAATTTTGAGGAGTAAGAAGTAGTGTTGAAAAAAATGAAGAGTCTGAAAAGGTGTGAAAAATATGAAAAGCTTCAAAAGGTGTCAAAAATATGAGGAGCATGAAACGGTCTGAAAAATAGGAGGAGCATGAAGCGGTGTTGAAAAACATGAAGACCCTGAAAAGGTGTGAAAAATATGAAGAGCTTCAAAAGGTGTCAAAAACATGAGGAGCATGAAAAGGTCTGAAAAATAGGAGGAGCATGAAGCGGAGTTCAAAAAAATTAAGAGCCTGGAGAAGTGTGAAAAATATGAAGAGCTTCAAAAAGTGTCAAAAATATGAGGAGCATTAAACGGTCTGAAAAATAGGAGAAGCATGAAGTGGTGTTGAAAAATATGAAGAGCCTGAAAAGGTGTGAAAAATATGAAGAGCTTCAAAGGTGTCAAAATTATGAGGAGCATGAAACGCTCTGAAAAAGAGGAGGAGCAGCAAGCGATATTGAAAAACATGAAGAGCGTGAAAAGGTGTGAAAAATATGAAGAGCTTCAAAAGGTATCTAAATATGAGGAGCATGATACGGTCTGAAAAATAGGAGAAGCAAGAAGTGGTGCTGAAAAACATGAAGAGCCTGAAAAGGTGTGAAAAATATGAAGAGCTTCAAAAGGCGTCAAAATATGAGGAGCATGAAACGGTCTGAAAAATAGGAGAAGCATGAAACGGTCTGAAAAATAGGAGGAGCATGAAGCGGTTTGAAAAACATGAAGAGCCTGAAAAGGTGTGAAAAATATGAAGAGCTTCAAAAGGCGTCAAAAATATGAGGAGCATGAAACGGTCTGAAAAATAGGAGAAGCATGAAACGGTCTGAAAAATAGGAGGAGCTTGAAGCGGTTTGAAAAACATGAAGAGCCTGAAAAGCTGTCAAAAATATGAAGAGCTTCAAAAAGGTGTCAAATATATAGAGGGTGAAACGGTCTGAAAAATATGAGGAGCAAGAAACTGTTTTCAAAAACATGAAGAGCCTCAAAAGCTGTGAAAAATGTGAAGAGGTTCAAACTGTGTCAAAAATATGAGGAGCATGAAACGGTCTGAAAAATAGGAGGAGCATGAAGCGGTGTTGAAAAACATGAAGACCCTGAAAAGGTGTGAAAAATATGAAGAGCTTCAAAAGGTGTCAAAAATGTGAGGAGCATGTAACAGTCTGGAAAATAGGAGGAGCATGAAGCAGTTTTGAAAAACATGAAGAGCCTGAAAAGGTGTGAAAAATATGAAGAGCTTCAAAAGGTGTCAAAATTACAAGGAGCATGAAACGGTCTGAAAAATAGGAGGAGCATGAAGCGGTGTTCAAAAATATGAAGAGCCTGAAAAGATGTGAAAAATATGAAGAGCTTCATAAGGTGTCAAAAATATGAGGTGCATGAAACGGTCTGAAAAAGAGGAGGAGCATGAAGCGGTGTTCAAAAACATGAAGAGGCTTTAAAGGTGTGAAAAATATGAAGAGCTTCAAAAGGTGTGAAATATATGAAGAGCATGAAAATGTCTGAAAAATAGGAGGAGCATGAAGTGGTGTTGAAAAAAATGTATAGCGTGAAAAGGTGTGAAAAATATGAAGAGCTTCAAAAGGTGTGAAATATATGAGGAGCATGAAAAGGTCTGAAAAATAGGAGGAGTATGCAGCGGTTAAAAAACATGAAGAACCAGAAAAGGTGTGAAAAATATGAAGAGCTTAAAAGGTGTCAAAAATATGAGGAGCATGAAACGGTCACAAAAATAGGAGGAGCATGACGCTGTTGAAAAACATGAAGAGCCTAAAAAGTTGTGAAAAATATGAGAGCTTCAAAAGGTGTCAATAATAAGAGGTGCATGAAACTGTCTGAAAAATAGGAGGAGCATGAAACTGTCTGAAAAATAGGAGAAGCATGAAGCGGTTTTGAAAAACATGAAGAGCCTGAAAAGGTGTGAAAAATATGAGAGCTTCAAAAGGTGTCAATAATAAGAGGTGCATGAAACAGTCTGAAAAATAGGAGGAGCATGAAACTGTCAGAAAAATAGGAGAAGCATGAAGCGGTGTTGAAAAAAATGAAGAGCCTGAAAAGGTGTGAAAAATATGAAAAGCTTCAAAAGGTGTCAAAAATATGAGGAGCATGAAACGGTCTGAAAAATAGGTGGAGCATGAAGCGGTGTTGAAAAATATGAAGAGCCTGAAAAGGTGTGCAAAATATGAAGAGCGTCAAACGGTGTGAAATATATGAAGAGCTTCAAAAGGTGTCAAAAATATGAGGAGCATGAAACGGTCTGAAAAATAGGAGGAGCATGAAGCGTTGTTGAAAAACATGAAGAGCCTGAAAAGGTGTGAAAAATATGAAGTGCTTCAAAAGTGTCAAAAATATGAGGAGCATGAATCGGTCTGAAAAATAGGAGGAGCATGAAGCGGTGTTGAAAAACATAAAGAGCCTGAAATAGTGTAAAATATATGAAGAGCCTCAAAGGTGTCAAAAATATGAGGAGCAAGAAACGGTCTGAAAAATAGAAGGAGCTTGAAGTGGTGTTGAAAAACATGAAGAGCCTGAAAAGGTGTGAAAAATATGAAGAGCTTCAAAAAGGTGTCAAATATATAGAGGGTGAAACGGTCTGAAAAATATGAGGAGCAAGAAACTGTTTTAACAAACATGAAGAGCCTCAAAAGGTGTGAAAAATATGAAGAGCTTCAAAAAGGTGTCAAATATATAGAGGGTGAAACGGTCTGAAAAATATGAGGAGCAAGAAACTGTTTTCAAAAACATGAAGAGCCTCAAAAGGTGTGAAAAATGTGAAGAGGTTCAAACTGTGTCAAAAATATGAGGAGCATGAAACGGTCTGAAACATAGGAGGAGCATGAAGTGTTGTTGAAAAACATGAAGAGCCTGAAAAAGGTGTGAAACATATGAGGAGCATGTACGGTCTGAAAAATAGGAGGAGAATGAAGCGGTGTTGAAAAATATGAAGAGCCTGAAAACGTATGAACAATATGAAGAGCTTCAAAAGGTGTCAAAAATATAAGGAGCATGAAACGGTCTGAAATATAGCAGGAACATGAAGTGGTGTTGAAAAACATGAAGAGCCTGAAAGTGTGTGACAATTATGAAGAGCTTCAAAAGGTGTCAAAAATCTGAGGAGCATGAAACGGTCTGAAAAATAGGAGGAGCATGAAGTGGTGTTGAAAATCATGAAGAGCCTGAAAATGTGTGAAAAATATGAAGAGCTTCAAAAGGTGTCAAAAATATGAGGAGCATGAAACGGTCTGAAAAATAGGAGGAGCATGAAGTGGTGTTGAAAAACATGAAGAGCCTGAAAAAGTGTGAAAAATATGAAGAGCTTCAAAAGTTGTCAAAAATATGAGGAGCATGAAACGGTCTGAAAAATAGGAGGAGAAAGAAATGGTGATCAAATATATGAAGAGCCTGAAAAGGTGTGAAAAACTGAAGAGCTTCAAAAGGTGTCAAAAATATGAGAAGCATGAAACGGTCTGAAAAATAGGAGGAGCATGAAGCGGTGTTCAAAAACTTGAAGAGCCTGAAAAGGTGTGAAAAATATGAGGAGCTTGAAAATGTGTGAAATATATGAAGAGCTTCAAAAGGTGTCACAAATGAGATGAGCATGAAACGGTCTGAAAAATAAAGGAGCATGAAATGGTGACCAAAAACTTGAAGAGCCTGAAAAGGTGTGAAAAATATGAAGAGCTTCAAAAGGTGAGAAATACATGAGGAGCATTAAACTCTCTGAAAAATAGAAGGAGCATGAAGCGGTGTTCAAAAACATGAAGAGCCTGAAAAATTGTGAAAATATGAAGAGCTTCAAAAGGTGTGAAAAATATGAAGAGCTTCAAAAGGTGTAAAAAATTAGATGAGTATGAAACTGTCTGAAAAATAGGAGGAGCATGAAGTGGTTTTGAAAAAATGTAGAGCCTGAAAAGGTGTGAAAAATATGAAGAGCTTCAAAAGGTGTAAAATATATGAGGAGCATGAAAAGGTCTGAAAAATAGGAGGAGTATGCAGCGGTTAAAAAACATGAAGAACCTGAAAAGGTGTGAAAAATATGAAGAGCTTAAAAGGTGTCAAAAATATGAGGAGCATGAAACGGTCGCAAAAATAGGAGGAGCATGACGCGGTGTTGAAAAACATGAAGAGCCTAAAAAGTTGTGAAAAATATGAGAGCTTCAAAAGGTGTCAATAATAAGAGGTGCATGAAACTGTCTGAAAAATAGGAGGAGCATGAAACTGTCTGAAAAATAGGAGAAGCATGAAGCGGTTTTGAAAAACATGAAGAGCCTGAAAAGGTGTGAAAAATATGAGAGCTTCAAAAGGTGTCAATAATAAGAGGTGCATGAAACAGTCTGAAAAATAGGAGGAGCATGAAACTGTCTGAAAAATAGGAGAAGCATGAAGCGGTGTTGAAAAAAAATGAAGAGCCTGAAAAGGTGTGAAAAATATGAAAAGCTTCAAAAGGTGTCAAAAATATGAGGAGCATGAAACGGTCTGAAAAATAGGTGGAGCATGAAGCGGTGTTGAAAAATATGAAGAGCCTGAAAAGGTGTGCAAAATATGAAGAGCTTCAAAAGGTGTGAAATATATGAAGAGCTGCAAAAGGTGTCAAAAATGAGATGAGCATGAAACGGTCTGTAAAATAGGAGGAGCATGAAACGGTGATAAAAATCATGAAGAGCCTGAAAAGGTGTGAAAAATATGAAGAGCTTCAAAAGGTTCGAAATACATGAGGAGCATGAAACGGGCTGAAAAATAGGAGAAGCATGAAGGGGTGTGGAAAAACATGGGGAGCCTGCAAAGGTGTGAAAAATATGAAGAGCTTCAAAAGGTTGGAAATACATGAGGAGCATGAAACGGTCTGGAAAATAGGAAGAGCATTAAGCGGTGTTGAAAAACATGAAGAGCCTGAAAAGGTGGATAAAATATGAAGAGCTTCAAAAGGTGTCAAAAATATGAGGAGCATGAAACGGTCTGAAAAATAGGAGAAGCATGAAGTGGTGTTGAAAAACATGAAGAGCCTGAAAACGTGTGAAAAATATGAAGAGCTTCAAAAGTTGTGAAAAATATGAAGAGCATCAAAAGGTGATAAAAATGAGATGAGCATGAAACGGTTGAAAAATATGAGGAGCATGAAGCGGTGTTGGAAATCATGAAGATTCTGAAAAGGTGTGAAATACATTAAGAGCTTCAAAAGGTGTCAAAAATATGAGGAGCATGAAACGGTCTGAAAAATAGGAGGAACATGAAGCGGTGTTGAAAAACATGAAGAACCTGAAAAGGTGTGAAAAATATGAAGAGCTTCAAAAGGTGTCAAAACTATGAGGAGCATGAAACGGTCTGAAAAATAGGAGGAGCATGAAAGGGTGTTCAAATGCATGAAGAGCCTGAAAAGGTGTGAAAAATATGAAGAGCTTCAAAAGGTGTAAAATACATGAGGAACATGAAACGGTCTGGAAAATAGGATGAGCATGAAGTTGTGTTGAAAAACATGAAGAGACTGAAAAGGTGTGAAAAATATGAAGAGGTTCAAAAGGTGTGAAAAATATGACGAGTATGATACGGTCTGAAAAATAGGAGGAGAATGAAGCTCTGTTCAAAAACATGAAGATCCTGAAAAGTTGTGAAAAATATGAAAAGCTTCAAAAGTTGTCAAAAATATGAGGAGCATGAAACATTCTGAAAAATAGGAGGATCATGAAGCGGTGTTCAAAATCATGAAGAGGCTGAAAAGGTGTGAAAAATATGAAGAGCTTCAAAACGTGTGAAATACATGAGGAGCATGGAAAAGTCTGAAAAATAGGAGGAGCATCAAGCGGTGTTCAAAAACATGAAGAGCCTGAAAAGGTGTGAAAAATATGAAGAGCTTCAAAAGGTGTGAAAAATAGGAGGAGTATGAAACGGGCTGAAAAATAGCAGGAGCATGAAGCGGTGTAAAAAACATGAAGAGCCTGAAAAGGTGTGAAAAATATGAAGAGCTTCAAAAGTTGTCAAAAATATGAGGAGCATGAAACGGTCTGAAAAATAGGAGGAGAAAGAAATGGTGATCAAATATATGAAGAGCCTGAAAAGGTGTGAAAAACTGAAGAGCTTCAAAAGGTGTCAAAAATATGAGAAGCATGAAACGGTCTGAAAAATAGGAGGAGCATGAAGCGGTGTTCAAAAACTTGAAGAGCCTGAAAAGGTGTGAAAAATATGAGGAGCTTGAAAATGTGTGAAATATATGAAGAGCTTCAAAAGGTGTCACAAATGAGATGAGCATGAAACGGTCTGAAAAATAAAGGAGCATGAAATGGTGACCAAAAACTTGAAGAGCCTGAAAAGGTGTGAAAAATATGAAGAGCTTCAAAAGGTGAGAAATACATGAGGAGCATTAAACTCTCTGAAAAATAGAAGGAGCATGAAGCGGTGTTCAAAAACATGAAGAGCCTGAAAAATTGTGAAAATATGAAGAGCTTCAAAAGGTGTGAAAAATATGAAGAGCTTCAAAAGGTGTAAAAAATTAGATGAGTATGAAACTGTCTGAAAAATAGGAGGAGCATGAAGTGGTTTTGAAAAAATGTAGAGCCTGAAAAGGTGTGAAAAATATGAAGAGCTTCAAAAGGTGTAAAATATATGAGGAGCATGAAAAGGTCTGAAAAATAGGAGGAGTATGCAGCGGTTAAAAAACATGAAGAACCTGAAAAGGTGTGAAAAATATGAAGAGCTTAAAAGGTGTCAAAAATATGAGGAGCATGAAACGGTCGCAAAAATAGGAGGAGCATGACGCGGTGTTGAAAAACATGAAGAGCCTAAAAAGTTGTGAAAAATATGAGAGCTTCAAAAGGTGTCAATAATAAGAGGTGCATGAAACTGTCTGAAAAATAGGAGGAGCATGAAACTGTCTGAAAAATAGGAGAAGCATGAAGCGGTTTTGAAAAACATGAAGAGCCTGAAAAGGTGTGAAAAATATGAGAGCTTCAAAAGGTGTCAATAATAAGAGGTGCATGAAACAGTCTGAAAAATAGGAGGAGCATGAAACTGTCTGAAAAATAGGAGAAGCATGAAGCGGTGTTGAAAAAAAATGAAGAGCCTGAAAAGGTGTGAAAAATATGAAAAGCTTCAAAAGGTGTCAAAAATATGAGGAGCATGAAACGGTCTGAAAAATAGGTGGAGCATGAAGCGGTGTTGAAAAATATGAAGAGCCTGAAAAGGTGTGCAAAATATGAAGAGCTTCAAAAGGTGTGAAATATATGAAGAGCTGCAAAAGGTGTCAAAAATGAGATGAGCATGAAACGGTCTGTAAAATAGGAGGAGCATGAAACGGTGATAAAAATCATGAAGAGCCTGAAAAGGTGTGAAAAATATGAAGAGCTTCAAAAGGTTCGAAATACATGAGGAGCATGAAACGGGCTGAAAAATAGGAGAAGCATGAAGGGGTGTGGAAAAACATGAAGAGCCTGAAAAGGTTTGAAAAATATGAAGAGCTTCAAAAGGTGTGAAATACATGAGGAGCATGAAACTCTCTGAAAAACAGAAATAGCATGAAGCGGTGTTCAAAAACATGAAGAGCCTGAAATGGTGTGAAAAATATGAAGAGCTACAAAAGGTGTCAAAAATATTAGGAGCATGATACGGTCTGAAAAATAGGAGGAGCACGAAGCGGTGTTCAAAAACATGAAGAGCCTGAAAAGGTGTGAAAATATGAAGAGCTTCAAAAGGTGTCAAAAATATGAGAAGCATGAAACGGTTTGAAAAATAGGAGGAGCATGAAGCGGTGTTGAAAAACATGAAGAGCCTGAAAATGTGTGAAAATATGAAGAGCTTCAAAATGTGTAAAAAATATGAGGAGCATGAAACGGTCTGAAAAATAGGAGGAGCCTGAAGTGGTGCTGAAAATCATGAAGAGCCTGAAAAGCTGTGAAAAATATGAAGAGCTTCAAAAGGCGTCAAAAATATGAGGAGAATGAAACGGTCTGAAAATTAGGAGGAGCATGAAGCGGTGTTGAAAAACATCAAGAGCCTGAAAAAGTGTGAAATATATGAAGAGCCTCAAAGGTGTCAAAAATATGAGGAGCAAGAAACGGTCTGAAAAATAGAAGGAGCTTGAAGTGGCGTTGAAAAACATAAAGAGCCTGAAAAAGTGTGAAATATATGAAGAGCCTCAAAGGTGTCAAAAATATGAGGAGCAAGAAACGGTCTGAAAAATAGAAGGAGCTTGAAGTGGCGTTGAAAAACATGAAGAGCCGGAAAAGGTGTGAAAAATATGAAGAGCTTCAAAAAGGTGTCAAATATATAGAGGGTGAAACGGTCTGAAAAATATGAGGAGCAAGAAACAGTTTTCAAAAACATGAAGAGCTTCAAAAGGTGTGAAATACATGAGGAGGATGAAACCGTCTGAAAAATAGGAGGAGCATGAAGCGTTGTTCAAATATATGAAGAGCCTGAAAAGGTGTGCAATATATGAAGAGATTCAAAAGGTGTCAAAAATATTAGGAGCATGAAACGGTCTGAAAAAAAGGAGGAGCAGGAAACCGTGCTCAAAAACATGAAGAGCCTGAAAAGGTGTGAAAAATATGAAAAGCTTCGAAAGGTGTCAAAAATTAGATGAGCATGAAAAGTTCTTAAAAAAAGGAGGATCATATAACGGTGTTGAAAAACATGAAGAGCCTGAAAATGTGTGAAAAATATGAAGAGCTTCAAAAGGTGTCAAAAATGAGATGAGCATGAAAAGGTCTGAAAAATAGGAGGAGCATGAAACAGTGTTGAAAAACATGAACAGCCTGAAAAGATGTGAAAAATATGAAGAACGTCAAAACGTGTCAAAAATATGAGGAGCATGGAACGGTCTGAAAAATAGGAGGAACATGGAGCTGTGTTCAAAAACATAAAGAGCCTGAAAAAGTGTGAAAAATATGAAGAGCTTCAAAATGTGTGAAAAATATGAAGAGCTTCAAAGGTGTCAAAAATGAGATGAGCATGAAACGGTCTGAAAAATAGGAGCATCATGAACCGGTGTTCAAAAACATGAAGAGCCTGAAAAGTTGTGAAAAATATGAAAAGCTTCAAAAGGTGTTAAAAATGAGATGAGCATGAAACGGTCTGAAAAATTGGAGGATCAAGAAACGGTGTTGAAAAACTTGAAGAGCCTGAATACGTGTAAAATATGAAGAGCTACAAAAGGTGTCAAAAATATGAGGAGCATGAAACGGTCTGAAAAATAGGAGGAGCATGAAATGCTGATCAAACACATGAAGGGCCTGAAAAGTTTTGAAAAATATAAAGAGCTTCAAAAGGTGTGAAAAACATTTGGACATGAAACGGTCTGAAAAATAGGAGGAGCATGAAATGCTGATCAAACACATGAAGGGCCTGAAAAGTTTTGAAAAATATAAAGAGCTTCAAAGGTGTGAAATACATTTGGACATGAAACGGTCTGAAAAATAGGAGGAGCATGAGGCGGTTTTCAAATACATGAAGAGCCTGAAAAGTGTGAAAAATATGAAGAGCTTCAAAAGGTGTCAAAAATATGAGGAGCATGAAACGGTCTGTAAAATAGGAGAAGAATGAAGCTGTGTTGAAAAACAAGAAGAGACTGAAAAGGTGTGAAATATATGAATAGCTTCAAAAGGTTTAACAAATATGAGGACCATGAAACAGTTTGAAAAATAGGAATAGCATGAAACGGTGTTCAAAAACATGAAGAGCCTGAAAAGGTGTGAAAAATATGAAGAGCTTCAAAACGTGTCAAATATATGAGGAGCATGAAACGGTCTGAAAAATAGGAGGAGCATGAAGCGATGTTGAAAAACGTGAAGAGCCTGAAAACTTGTGAAAAATATTAAGAGCTTCAAAAGGTGTGAAAAATATGAAGAACTTCAAAAGGTGTCAAAAATCGAAGAGCAGGAAATGGTCTGAAAAATAGGAGGAGCATGAAGTGGTGTTAAAAACATGAAAAGCCTGAAAAGGTGTGAAATATATGAAGAGCTTCAAAAGGTGTCAAAAATATGAGGAGAATGAAACGGTCTGAAAAACAGGAGGAGCATGAAGTGGTGTTGAAAAACATGAAGAGCCTGAAATGGTGTGAAATATATGAAGAGCTTCAAACTGTGTGAAAAATATGAGGAGCTCAAAAAGTGTCAAAAATAGGAGGAGCAAGAAACGGTCTGAAAAATACGAGGAGCATGAAGAGATGTTGAAGAAAATAAAGAGCCAGAAAAGGTGTGAAAAATATGACGAGCTTCTAAAGGTGTCAAAAATATGAGGAGCATGAGGTCTGAAAAGTAGGAGGAGCATAAAGTGGTGTTGAAAAACATGAAGAGACTGAAAAGTGTGAAAAATATGAAGATCTTCAAAAGGTGTCAAAAATATGAGGAGCATGAAACGGTCTGAAAAATCGGAGGAGCATGAAGCGGTGTTGAAAAACATGAAGAGCCTGAACACGTGTGAAAAAATATGAAGAGCTTCAAAAGGTGTGAAGAATATGAAGAGCTTCAAAAGTTGTCGAAAATGAGATGAGCATGAAACGGTCTGAAAAATAGCAGGAGCATGAAAGGGTGTTGAAAAACATGAAGAGCTTGAAAAGGTGTGAAAAATATGAAGAGCTTCAAAAGGTGTCAAAAATGAAATGAGCATGAAACGGTCTGAAAAATAAGAGGAGCATGAAGCGGTGTTCAAAAACATGAAGAGCCTGAAAAGATATGACAAATATGAAGAGCTTCAAAAGCTGTCAAAAATATGAGGAGCATGAAACGGTCTTAAAAATAGGAGGAGCATAAAGCGGTGTTCAAAAACATGAATAGCCTGAAAAGTTGTGAAAAATATGAAGAGCCTCTAAAGGTGTCAAAAATATGAAGAGCATGAAACGGTCTGAAAAATAGGAGAAGCATGAAGCGGTGTTGAAAAACCTGAAGAGCCTGAAAAGTTATGAAAAATATGAAGAGCTTCAAAAGGTGTGAAATTCATGAGGAGCATGAAACTCTCTGAAAAATAGGAGGAGCATGAAGTGGTGATCAAAAACATGAAGAGCCTGAAAATTTGTGAAAAATATGAAAAGCTTCTAAAGGTGTTAAAGATGAGATGAGCATGAAACGGTCTGAAAAATAGGAGGAGCATGAAGCGGTGTTCAATTACATGAAGAGCTTGAAAAGTTGTGAAAAATATGAAGAGCTTCAAAAGGTGTGAAAACTATGAGGAGAATGAAACGGTCTGAAATATAGGAGGAGCATGAAGCGGTGTTCAAAAACATGAAGAGCCTGAAAAGGTGTGAAAAATATGAAGAGCTTCATAAGGTGTCAAGAATATGAGGAGAACAAAACGGTCTGAAAAATATGAGGAGGATGAAGCGGTGTTCAAAAACATGAAGAGCCTGAAAACGTGTGGAAAATATGCAGAGCTTCAAAAGGTGTGAAAAATATGAAGAGCTTCAAAAGGTGTCAAAAATGAGATGAGCATGAAACGGTCTGACAAATAGAACGAGCATGAAGTGGTGTTGAAAAAAAGGAAGAGCCTGAAAAGGTGTGAAATATATGAAGAGCTTCAAAAGGTGTCAAAAATATGAGGAGAATGAAACGGTTTGAAAAATAGGTGGAGCATGAAGGGGTGTTCAAAAATATGAAGAGCCTGAAAAGGTGTGAAAAATATGAAGAGCTTCAAAAGGTGTCAAAAATATGAGGAGCATGAAACGGTCTGAAAAATAGGAGGTGCATGAAATGCTGATCAAACACATGAAGGGCCTGAAAAATTTTGAAAAATATAAAGAGCTTCAAAACGTGTGAAACACATTTGGACATGAAACGGTCTGAAAAATAGGAGGAGCATGAGGCGGTTTTCAAATACATGAAGAGCCTGAAAAGTGTGAAAAATATGAAGAGCTTCAAAAGGTGTCAAAAATATGAGGAGCATGAAACGGTCTGAAAAATAGGAGGAGCATGAAGCTGTGTTGAAAAACAAGAAGAGCCTGAAAAGATGTGAAATATATGAATAGCTTCAAAAGGTGTAACAAATATGAGGACCATGAAACAGTTTGAAAAATAGGAATAGCATGAAACGGTGTTCTAAAACATGAAGAGCCTGAAAAGGTGTGAAAAATATGAAGAGCTTCAAAACGTGTCAAATATATGAGGAGCATGAAACGGTCTGAAAAATAGGAGTAGCATGAAGTGGTGTTGAAAAACATGAAGAGCCTGAAATGGTGTGAAATATATGAAGAGCTTCAAAATGTGTGAAAAATATGAGGAGCATGAGGTCTGAAAAGTAGGAGGAGCATAAAGTGGTGTTGAAAAACATGAAGAGACTGAAAAGTGTGAAAAATATGAAGATCTTCAAAAGGTGTCAAAAATATGAGGAGCATGAAACGGTCTGAAAAATCGGAGGAGCATGAAGCGGTGTTGAAAAACATGAAGAGCCTGAACACGTGTGAAAAAATATGAAGAGCTTCAAAAGGTGAGAAGAATATGAAGAGCTTCAAAAGGTGTCGAAAATGAGATGAGCATGAAACAGTGTGAAAAACAGCAGGAGCATGAAACGGTGTTGAAAAACATGAAGAGCTTGAAAAGGTGTGAAAAATATGAAGAGCTTCAAAAGGTGTCAAAAATGAAATGAGCATGAAACGGTCTGAAAAATAAGAGGAGCATGAAGCGGTGTTCAAAAACATGAAGAGCCTGAAAAGATATGACAAATATGAAGAGCTTCAAAAGCTGTCAAAAATATGAGGAGCATGAAACGGTCTTAAAAATAGGAGGAGCATAAAGCGGTGTTCAAAAACATGAATAGCCTGAAAAGTTGTGAAAAATATGAAGAGCCTCTAAAGGTGTCAAAAATATGAGGAGCATGAAACGGTCTGAAAAATAGGAGAAGCATGAAGCGGTGTTGAAAAACCTGAAGAGCCTGAAAAGTTATGAAAAATATGAAGACCTTCAAAAGGTGTGAAATTCATGAGGAGCATGAAACTCTCTGAAAAATAGGAGGAGCATGAAGTGGTGTTCAAAAACATGAAGAGCCTGAAAATTTGTGAAAAATATGAAAAGCTTCTAAAGGTGTTAAATATGAGATGAGCATGAAACGGTCTGAAAAATAGGAGGAGCATGAAGCGGTGTTCAATTACATGAAGAGCTTGAAAAGTTGTGAAAAATATGAAGAGCTTCAAAAGGTGTGAAAACTATGAGGAGAATGAAACGGTCTGAAATATAGGAGGAGCATGAAGCGGTGTTCAAAAACATGAAGAGCCTGAAAAGGTGTGAAAAATATGAAGAGCTTCATAAGGTGTCAAGGATATGAGGAGAACAAAACGGTCTGAAAAATATGAGGAGCATGAAGCGGTGTTCAAAAACATGAAGAGCCTGAAAACGTGTGGAAAATATGCAGAGCTTCAAAAGGTGTGAAAAATATGAAGAGCTTCAAAAGGTGTCAAAAATGAGATGAGCATGAAACGGTCTGACAATAGAACGAGCATGAAGTGGTGTTGAAAAAAAGGAAGAGCCTGAAAAGGTGTGAAATATATGAAGAGCTTCAAAAGGTGTCAGAAATGAGAGGAGCATGAAACGGTCTGAAAATTGGAGGAGAATGAAACGCTGATGAAGAACATTAAGGGCATGAAAAGGTGTGAAAAATATGAAGAGCTTCAAAAGGTGTCAAAAATATGAGGAGCATGAAACAGTCTGAAAAATAGGAGGACCATGAAACGGTGTTGAAAAACATGAACAGCTTGAAAAGGTGTGAAAAGTATGAAGAGCTTCAAAACGGTCATAAATATGAGGAGCATGAATCGGTCTGAAAAATAGGAGAAGCATGAAGCGGTGTTGAAAAACATTAAGAGCCTGAAAATATGTGAAATTTATGAACAGCTTCAAAAGGTGTCAAAAATATGAAGAGCATCAAAGGGTCTGAAAAATAGGAGGAGCATGAAGCGGTGTTCAAAAACATGAAGAGTCTGAAAAGGTGTGAAACATATGAAGAGCTTCACAATGTGTGAAAAATATGAGGAGCTTCAAAAAGTGTCAGAAATATGAGGAGCATGAAACGGTCTGAAAAATAGGATGAGCATGAAACTTTTTTGAAAAAGATGAAGAGCATGAAAAGGTGTGAAAAATATGAAGAGCTTCAAAAGGTGTTAAATTCATGAGGAGCATGAAACGGTCTGAAAAATACGAGGAGAATAAAGCTGTGTTCAAAAATATGAAGAGCCTGAAAAGGTGTGGAAAATATGAAGAGCTTCAAAAGGTGTGAAAAATATGAAGAGCTTCAAAAGGTGTGAAAAATATGAAGAGCTTCAAAAGGTGTCAAAAATATGAGGAGCATGAAACAGTCTGAAAAATTGGAGGAGCATGATGTGGTATACAGAAAAATGACGAGCCTGAAAATGTGTGAAATATATGAAGAGCTTCCAAAGGTGTCAAAAATATGTGGAGCATGAAACGGTCTGAAAAATAGGAGGAGCATGAAGCGGTGTTGAAAAACATGAAGAGCCTGAAAAAGTGTGAGAAATATGAAGAGCTTCAAAAGGTGTCAAAAATATGAAGAGCTTCAAAAGGTGTCAAAAATGAGATGAGCATGAAGTCGTCTGAAAAACATGTGGAGGATGAAGTGGTGTTGAAAAACATGAAGAGCCTGAAAAGGTGTGAAATATTTGAAGAGCTTCAAAAGGTGTCAAAAATATGAGGAGCATGAAACGGTCTGAAAAAGAGGAGGATCATGAAGCGGTGTTGAAAAACATGACAGCCTGAAAAGGTTGAATAATATGAAGAGCTTCTAAAGGTGTCAAAAATATGAGGAGCATGAAACGATTTGAAAAGTAGGAGCAGCATGAAATGATGTTCAAAAACATGAAGAGACTGAAAAGGAGTTGAAAAATATGAAGAGCTTCAAAAGGTGTGAATTACATGAGGAGCATGAAACGGTCTGAAAACAGGAGGAGCATGATGTGCTGTTCAAAAACATGTGGAGCCTGAAAAGGAGTGAAAAATATGAAGAGCTTCAAAAGGGGTCATAAAAAAGAGGAGCATGAAACGACCTGAAAAGTAGGAGGAGTATGAATCGGTGATCAAAAACATGAAAAGCCTGAAAAGGTGTGAAAAATATGAAGAGCTTCAACAGGGGTCAAAAATATGAGGAGCATGAAACGGTCTTAAAAATAGGAGGTTCATGAAGCGGTGTTGAAAAACATGAAGAACCTGAAAAGGTGTGAAAAAAGTTAAGAGCTTCAAAAGGTGTCAAAAATATGACGAGCATGAAACGGTCTGAAAAATAGGAGAAGCATGAAACGATGATCAAAAACATGAAGAGCCTGAAAAGTTGTGAAAAATATGAAGAGCTTCAAGAGGTGTCAAAAATATGAGGAGTATGAATCGGTCTGAAAAATAGGAGGAGCAAGAAGCGGTGTTGAAAAAGATGAAGAGCCTGAAAACGTGTGAAAATATGAAGAGCTTCAAAAGGTGTCAAAAATATGAAGAGCTTCAAAAGGTGTCAAAAATGAGATGAGCATGAAACGGTCTGAAAAATAGGAGGAGCACGAAGCGGTGTTCAAAAACATGAAGAGCCTGAAAAGTTGTGAAATATATGAAGAGCTTCAAAAGGTGTGAAATACATGAGGAGCATGAAACTCTCTGAAAAATCGGAGGAGCATGAATTGGTGTTCAAAACATGAAGAGCCTGAGAAGATGTGAAAAATATGAAGAGCTTCTAAAGGTGTCAAAATTATGAGGAGCATGAAACGGTCTGAAAAAGAGGAGGAGCATGAAGCGGTGTTGAAAAACATGAAGAGCCTTAAAAAGTGTAAAAATTATGAAGAGCTTCAAAAGGTGTCAAAAATATGAGGAGCATGAAACAGTCTGAAAAATAGGAGGAGCATGAAACGGTGTTCAAAACATGAAGAACCTGAAATGGAGTGAAAAATATGAAGGGCTTCAAAATGTGTGAAAAATATGAAGAGCTTCAAAAGGTGTCAAAAATAAGATGAGCATGAAATGGTCTGAAAAAAAGGAGGAGCATGAAGTGGTGTTGAAAAACATGAATAGCCTGAAAAGGTGTGAAATATATGAAGAGCTTCAAAAGGTGTCAAAAATATGAGGAGCATGAAATGGTCTGCAAAACACGAGGAGCATGAAGTGGTGTTGAAAAATATGAAGAGCGTGAAAACGTGTGATAAATATGAAATTCTTCAAAAGGTGTCAAAAATATGAGGAGCATGAACCGGTCTGAAAAATAGGAGGAGCATGAAGCGGTGTTCAAAAACATGAAGAGCATGAAAAGGTGTGAAAAATATGAAGAGCTTCAAAACGTGTCAATAATATGAGGAGAATGAAACGGTCTGAAAAAATGAGGAGCATGAAGTGGTGTTGAAAAACATGAAAAGCCTGAAAACATGTGAAAAATATGAAGAGCTTCAAAAATGTGCAAAATATGAAGAGCTTCAAAAGGTGTGAAAAATATGAGGAGCATGAAACGGACTGAAAAATAGCAGGAGCATGAAGCGTTTTTGAAAAACATTAAGAGCCTGAAAAGGTGTGAGAAATATGAAGAGCATCAAAAGGTGTCAAAAAAACGAGGAGCATGAAACGGTATGAAAAATAGGAGGAGCATGAAACGATGATCAAAAACATGAAGTGCCTGAAAACGTGTGAAAAATATGAAGAGCTTCAAAAGGTGTGAAATATATTAAGAATTTCAAAAGGTGTCAAAAATGAGATGAGCATGTAACGGTCTAAAAAATAAGAGCAGGATAAAATGGTGTTGAAAAAAATGAAGAGCCTGAAAAGGTGTGAAAAATATGAAGAGCTTCAAAATGTGTCAAAAATATGAGGAGCTTGAAACGGTCTGAAAAATAGGAGGAGCATGAAGTGGTGTTGAAAAACATGAAGATCCTGAAAATTTTGAAAAATATGAAGAGCTTCAAAAGGTGTCAAAAATATGAGGAGCATGAAACGGTCTTAAAAATAGGAGGATCATGAAGCGGTGTTGAAAAACATGAAGAACCTGAAAAGGTGTGAAAAATGTGAAGAGCTTCAAAACGTGTCAAAAATATGAGGAGCATGAAACGGGCTGAAAAATAGGAGAAGCATGAAACGGTGATCAAAAACATGAAGAGCCTGAAAGGTTGTGAAAAATATGAATAGCTTCAAAAGTTGTAAAAATTATGAGGAGCATGAAACGGTCTGAAAAATTGGAGGAGCAAGAAGCGGTGTTGAAAAACATGAATAGCCTGAAAACGTGTGAAAATATGAAGAGCTTCAAAAAGTGTGAAAATTATGAAGAGCTTCAAACGGTGTCAAACATGAGATGAGCATGAAACGGTCTGAAAAATAGGACGAGCATGAAGCAGTGTTGCAAAACATGAAGAGACTGAAAAGTTGTGAAAAATATGAAGAGCTTCAAAATGTGTGAAAAATATGAGGAGAATGACACGGTCTGAAAAATAGGAGGAACATGAAGCGGTGTTGAAAAACATGAAGAGCCTGAAAAGGTGTGAAAAATATGAAGAGCTTCAAAAATATGAAAAATATGAGGAGCTTCAAAAGGTGTGAAAAATATGAGGAACATGAAACGATCTGAAAAATAGGAGGAGCATGAAACGGTTTTCAAAACATGAAGAGCCTGAAAAGTTGTGAAATATAAAAAGAGATTCAAAAAGTGTGAAAAATATGAAGAGCTTCAAAAGGTGTCAAAAATGAGATGAGCATGAAACGGTCTGAGAGAGGAGGAGCATGAAGCGATATAGAAAAAAATGAAAAGTCTGAAAAGGTGTTAAATATATGAAGAGCTTCAAAAGTTGTCAAAAATATGAGGAGCATGATACGGTCTGAAAAAGAGGAGGAACATGAAGTGGTGTTGAAAAACATGAAGAGCCTGAAAAAGTGTGAAAAATATGAAGAGCTTCAAAAGGTGTCAAAAATATGACGAGCATGAAATGGTCTGAAAAATAGGAGGAGCATGAAACGGTGTTCAAACATGAAGAGCCTGAAAAGGTGTGAAAAATATGAAGGGCTTCAAAAGGTGTGAAAAATATGAAGAACTTCAAAAGCTGTCAAAAATGAGATGAGCATGAAACGGTCTGAAAAATATGAGGAGCATGAAGTGGTGTTGAGAAACATGAAAAGCCTGAAAAAGTGTGAAAAATATGAAGAGCTTCAAAACGTGTCAAAAATGAGATGAGCATGAAAGGGTCTGAAAAATAGGAGGAGCATGGAACGGTGTTCAAAAACATGAAGAGCCACTACAATGTGAAAAATATGAAGAGCTTCAAAAGCTGTCAAATATATGAGGAGCATCAAACGGTCTAAAAAATAGGAGGAGCATGAAGTGGTGTTGAAAAACCTGAACAGCCTGATAATGTGTGAAAAATATGAAGAGCTTCAAAAGGTGTCAAAAATATGAGGAGCTGGAAACGGTCTGAAAAATGGGAGGAGCATGAAGTGGTGTTGAAAAACATGAAGAGCCTGAAAAGCTGTGAAAAATATGAAGAGCTTCAAAATGTGTGAAATAGATGAGGAGCATAAAACGGTCTGAAAAATAGGAGGAGCATGAAGCGGTGTTCAAAAACATGCAGAGCCTGAAAAGGTGTGAAAAATATGAAGAGCTTGAAAAGGTGCGAAATATAGGAGGAGCATGAAACGGTCTGAAAAATAGGAGAAGTATAAAGCGATGTTCAATAACATGAAGAGCCTGAAAAGGTGTGAAAAATATGAAGAGCTTCAAAAGGTGTGAAAAATAGGAGGAAAGGAAGCATTGTTCAAAAACATGAAGAGCCTGAAAATGTGTGAAAAATATGAAGAGCTTGAAAAGGTGTCAAAACATGAGGAGCATGAAACGGTCTAAAAAAGAGGAGGATCATGAAGCGGTGTTGAAAAACATGAAGAGCCTGAAAACGTGTGAAAAATAAGAAGAGCTTCAAAAGGTGTGAAAAATATGAATAGCTACAAAAGGTGTCAAAAAACAGATGAGCATGAAACGGTCTGAACAATAGGAGGAGCTTGAAGCTGTACTCAAAATCTTGAAGAGCCTGAGAAGGCGTGAAAAATATGAAGAGCTTCAAAAGGTGTGAAAAATATGAGGAGCATGAAACGGTCTGAAAAATAGGAGGAGCATGAAGTGGTGTTCAATAATATGAAGAGCCTGAAAAGGTGTGAAAAATATGACGAGCTTCCAAAGTTGTCAAAAATATGAGGAGCATGAAACGGTCTCAAAAATAGGAGGAGCGTGAAGCAAGATGTGAAACATATGAAGAGCTTCAAAAGGTGTCAAAAATATGAGGAGCATGAAACGGTCTGAAAAAAAGGAAGAGCTTAAAAGGGTGTCAAAAAGATGAGGAACCTGAAAGGGTCTGAAAAATAGAAGGAGCATGAAGCGGTGTTTAAAAACATGAAGAGCCTGAAAAGGTGTGAAAATTATGAAGAGCTTCAAAAGGTGTGAAAAATATGAAGAGCATGGAACGGTCTGAAAAATAGGAGGAGCTTAAAGCGGTGTTCAAAAACATGAAGAGCCTGAAATGGTGTGAAAAATATGAAGAGCTTCAAAAGGTGTGAAAAATATGAGGAGCATGAAACGGTCTCAAAAATAGGAGAAGCATGAAACTGTGTGAAAAATAGCAGGAGCATGAAACGGTCTGAAAAATTGGAGGAGCATGAAGGGGTGTTCAAAAATACGGAGAGCCTGAAAAGGTAAGAAAAACATGAAGAGCTTCAAAAAGTGTAAAAAATATGAGGAGCATGAAACGGTCTGAAAAATAGGAGCAGCATGAAATGGTGTTCAGAAACCTGTAGAGCCTGAAAAGGTGTGAAAAATATGAAGAGCTTCAACAGGTGTCAAAAATATGAGGAGCATAAAAAGGTCTGAAAAATAGGAGGAGCATGAAGTGGTGTTGAAAAACATGAAGAGCCTGAAAAGGTGTGACAAATATAAAGAGCTTCAAAAGGTGTGAAAAATATGAGGAGCATGTATCGATCTGAAAAATAGGGGAGCATGAAACTGTGTGAAAAACAGGAAGAGCATTAAAAGGTGTGAAAAATATGAAGAGCTTCAAAAGGTTTCAAAATATGAGGAGCATGAAATGGTCTTAAAAATAGGAGCAGCATGAAGCGGTGTTGAAAAACATGAAGAGCCTGAAATCGTGTGAAAAATATGAAGAGCTTCAAAAGGTGTGAAATACATGAGGAGCATTAATCGGTCTGAAAAATAGGAGTAGCATGAAGCGGTGTTGAAAAACATGAAGAGCCTGAAAAGGAGTGAAAAATATGAAGAGCTTCAAAAGGTGTGAAATATATGAAGAGCTTCAACAGGTTTCAAAAATATGAGGAGCATGAAACGGTCTGAAAAATAGGAGGAGCATGAAGCGGTGTTCAAAACATGAAGAGCCTGAAAAAGTGAGAAATATATGAAGAGCTTCAAAAGGTGTGAAATACATGAGGAGAATGAAACCGTCTGAAAAATAGGAGGAGCATGATGCTGTGTTCCAATACATGAAGAGCCTGAAAACGTGTGAAATATATGAAGAGATTCAAAAGGTGTCAAAAATATGAGGAACATGAAATGGTCTGAAAAGAAGGAGGAGCATGAAGTGTTGTTGAAAAACATGAAGAGCCTGAAAAGGTGTGAAATATATGAAGAGATTCAAAAGCTGTCAAAAATATGAGGAACATGAAATGGTCTGAAAGGAAGGAGAAGCATGAAGCGGTGTTGAAAAACATGAGGAGCCTGAAAACGTATGAAAAATATGAAGAACTTCAAAATTATGAAAAATATGAAGAGATTTAAAAGGTGTGAAAAATATGAAGAGCTTCAAAAGGTGTCAAAAATGAGATGAGCATGAAACGGTCTGAAGAAAAGGAGGAGCATGAAGCGGAGTTCACAAAAATGAAGAGCCTGAAAAGGTGGAAAATATATGAAGAGCTTCAAAAGGTATCAAAAATTTGAAGAGCATGAAACAGTCTGAAAAATAGGAGGAGCATGAATTGGTTATGAAAAACATGAAGAGCCTGAAAACATGCGAAATATATGAAGCGCTTCAAAAGGTGTGAAATACATGAGGAGCATGAAACAGTTGAAAAATAGGAGGAGCATGAAGCGGTGTTCAAAAACACGAAGAGCTTGAAAGGTGTGAAAAATATGAAGAGCTTTAAAAGGTGTCAAAAATATGAGGAGCATGAAACGTTCAGAAAAATAGGAGGATCATGAAACGTTGTTCAAAAACATGAAGAGCTTGAAAAGGTGTGAAAAATATGAAGAGCCTCAAAACGTCTCAAAAATATGAGGAGTATGAAACGGTCTGGAAAATAGCAGGAGCATGAAGCGGTGTTGAAAAAGATGAAGAGCCTGAAAACGTGTGAGAAATATGAAGAGCTTCAAAGTTATGAAAAATATGAAGAGCTTCAATAGGTGTGAAAAATGTGAAGAGATTCAAAATGTGTCAAAAATGACATGAGCATGAAACGGTCTGAAAAATACAAGGAGCATGAAGCGGTGTTGAAAATCATGAAGAGCCTGAAAAGGTGTTAAAAATATGAAGAGCCTCAAAAGGTGTGAAATACATGAGGAGCATGAAACGGTCTAAAAAATAGGAGGAGCATGAAGTGGTGTTCAAAAACATGAAGAGCCTGAAAAGGTGTGAGAAATATGAAGAGCTTTAAAAGGTGTCAAAAATATGAGGAGCATGATACTGTCTGCAAAATAGGAGGAGCATGAAGTTGTGTTGAAAAACATGAAGAGCCTGAAAAAGTGTGAAAAATATGAAGAGCTTCAAAAGGTGTCAAATATATGAGGAGTATGAAACGGTCTGAAAAACCGGAGGAGCATGAAGCGGTGTTCAAAATCATGAAGAGCCTGAAAAGGTGTGAAAAATTTGAAGAGCTTCAAAAATGTGAAAAATATGAAGAGCTTCAAAAGGTGTGAAATATATGAAGAGCTTCAAAAGGTGTGAAAAATATGAACAGCTTCAAAAGGTGTCAATAATATGAAGAGCATGAAACGGTCTGAAAAATAGGAGGAGCATGAAGTGGTGTTGAAAAACATGAAGAGCCTGAAAAAGTGTGAAATATATGAAGAGCTTCAAAAGGTGTGAAAAATATGAAGAGCTTCAAAAGGTGTCAAAAATATGAAGAGCATGAAACGGTCGCACAAATAGGAGGAACTTGAAGTGGTTTTCGAAAACATGAAGGGTCTGAAAAGGTGTGAAATATAAGAAGAGCTTCAAAAGGTGTCAAAATTATGAGGAGCATGAAACGGTCTGAAAAATAGGAGGATCATGAAACAGTGTTGAAAAACATGAAGAGCCTGAAAAGGTGTGAAAAATATGAAGAGCTTCAAAACGTGTCAAAAATAAGAGGAGCATGAAACTCTCTGAAAAATAGGAGGAGTATGATGCGGTGTTGAAAAATATGAAGAGCTTCAAAAGCTGTCAAAAATGAGATGACCATGAAACGGTCTGAGAAATAGAAGGAGCATGAAGTTCTTTTCAAAAAAATGAAGAACCTGAAAAGGTGTGAAGTATATGAAGATTTCAAAAGGTGTCAAAAATATGAGGAGCATGAAACGGTCTGAAAAATAGGAGGAGCATGAAGTCATGTTGAAAAACATGAAGAGCCTGAAAATGTGAGAAAAATACGAAGAGCTTCAAAAGGTGTCACAAATATGAGGAGCATGAAACGGTCTGAAATATATGAGGAGCATGAAGCGGTGTTCAAAAACATGAAGAGCCTGAAAACGTGTGAAAAATTTGAAGATCTTCAAAAATGTGAAAAATATGAAGAGCTTCAAAAGGTGTGAAATATATGAAGATCTTCAAAAGGTGTCAAAAATTAGATGAGCATGAAACGGTCTGAAAAATAGGAGGAGCATGAAGTGGTGTTCAAAAATTGGAAGAGCCTGAAATGGTGTGAAATATATGAAGAGTTTCAAAAGGTGTCAAATATATGAGGAGCAAAAACGGTCTGAAAATAGGAGGAGCATGAAGTGGTGTTGAAAATCATGACGAGGCTTAAAAGGTGCGTAAAATATGAAGAGCTTCAAAATGTGTGAAATACATGAGGAGCATGAAACGGTCTGAAAAATAGGAGGAGCATGAAGCGGTGTTCAAAAATATGAAGAGCCTGAAAATTTGTGAAAACTATGAAGAGCTTCAGAAGGTGTCAAAAATTAGATGAGCATGAAACGGTCTGAAAAATAGGAGGAGCATGAAGTGGTGTTGAAAAACATTAAGAGCCTGAAAATGTGTGAAATATATGAAGAGCTTCAAAAGATTTCAGAAATGAGAGGATCATGAAACGGTCTGACAAATAGGAGGAGCATGAAGCGGTGTTGAAAAACATGAGGAGCCTGAAAAGGTGTGAAACATATGAAGAGCTTCAAAAGTTGTGAAAAATATGAAGAGCTTCAAATGCTGTCAAAAATGAGATGAGCATGAAACGGTCTGAGAAATAGGAGAAGCATGAAGTGGTGTTGAAAAACATGAAGAGCCTGAAAAAGTGTGAAATATATGAAGAGCTTCAAAAGGTGTGAAAAATATGGAGAGCTTCAAAAGGTGTCAAAAATATGAGGAGCATGAAACGGTCTGAAAAATAGGAGGAGCATTGTAGCATTGTTCAAAAACTTGAAGAGCCTGAAATGGTGTGAAAAATATGAAGAGCTTCAAAAGGTGTCAAAAATATGAGGAGCATGAAACGGTCTGAAAAATAGGAGGAGCATGAAACGGTCTGAAAAATAGGTGGACATGAAGCCGTGTTGAAAAACATGAAGAGCCTGAAAAGGTGTGAAAAATAAAGAGCTTCAAAAGGTGTCAAAAATATGTGGAGCATGTAACGGTTTGAAAAATAGGAGGAGCATGAAGCGGTGTTCAAAAACATGAAGATCCTGAAAAGGTGTGAAAAATACGAAGAGCTTCAAAAGATGTGAAATACATGAGGAGCATGGAACTGTCTGAAAAATAGGAGGAGCATGAAGCGCTGTTCAAAAACATGAAGAGCTTGAAAATGTGTAAAAAATATGAAGAGCTACAAAAGGTATGAAATATATGAGGAGCATGAAACGGTGTATAAAATAGGAGGAGCATGAAGCGGTGTTCAAAAACATGAAGAGCCTGAAAAGGTGTGAAAAATATGAAGAGCTTCAAAAGATGTGAAATACATTAGGAGCATGAAACTGTTTGAAAAATAGGAGGAGCATGAGACGGTGTTGAAAAACGTGAAGAGCCTTAAAAGGTGTGAAAAATATGAAGAGCTTCAAAAGGTGTGAAAAATATGAGGAGCATGAAACGGTCTGAGAAATAGAAGGAGCATGAAGTTCTTTTCAAAAAAATGAAGAACCTGAAAAGGTGTGAAGTATATGAAGATTTCAAAAGGTGTCAAAAATATGAGGAGCATGAAACGGTCTGAAAAATAGGAGGAGCATGAAGTCATGTTGAAAAACATGAAGAGCCTGAAAATGTGAGAAAAATACGAAGAGCTTCAAAAGGTGTCACAAATATGAGGAGCATGAAACGGTCTGAAATATTTGAGGAGCATGAAGCGGTGTTCAAAAACATGAAGAGCCTGAAAACGTGTGAAAAATTTGAAGATCTTCAAAAATGTGAAAAATATGAAGAGCTTCAAAAGGTGTGAAATATATGAAGATCTTCAAAAGGTGTCAAAAATTAGATGAGCATGAAACGGTCTGAAAAATAGGAGGAGCATGAAGTGGTGTTCAAAAATTTGAAGAGCCTGAAATGGTGTGAAATATATGAAGAGTTTCAAAAGGTGTCAAATATATGAGGAGCAAAAACGGTCTGAAAATAGGAGGAGCATGAAGTGGTGTTGAAAATCATGACGAGGCTTAAAAGGTGCGTAAAATATGAAGAGCTTCAAAATGTGTGAAATACATGAGGAGCATGAAACGGTCTGAAAAATAGGAGGAGCATGAAGCGGTGTTCAAAAATATGAAGAGCCTGAAAATTTGTGAAAACTATGAAGAGCTTCAGAAGGTGTCAAAAATTAGATGAGCATGAAACGGTCTGAAAAATAGGAGGAGCATGAAGTGGTGTTGAAAAACATGAAGAGCCTGAAAACTTGTGAAAAATATGAAGAGCTTAAAAGCTGTGAGAAATATGAAGAGCTTCAAAAGTTGCCAAAAATATGAGGAGCATGAAACGGTCTGAAAAATATGAGGAGCATGAAATGATCTGAAAACAGGAGGATGATGAAGCGGTGTGGAAAAACATGAAGAGCCTGAAAACGTGTGAAAAATATGAATAGCTTAAAAGCTGTGAAAAATATGAAGAGCTTCAAAAGTTGTCAAAAATATGAGGAGCATGAAACGGTCTGAAAAATAGGAGAAGAATGAAGTGGTGTTGAAAAACATGAAGTGCCTGAAAAGGTGTGAAAAATATGAAGAGCTTCAAAAGTTGTCAAAAATATGAGGAGCATGAAACGTTCTGAAAAATAGGAGGATCATGAAACGTTGTTCAAAAACATGAAGAGCTTGAAAAGGTGTGAAAAATATGAAGAGCCTCAAAACGTGTCAAAAATATGAGGAGTATGAAACGGTCTGGAAAATAGCAGGAGCATGAAGGGGTGTTGAAAAAGATGAAGAGCCTGAAAACGTGTGAAAAATATGAAGAGCTTCAAAATTATGAAAAATATGAAGAGCTTCTATAGGTGTGAATAATGTGAAGAGATTCAAAATGTGTCAAAAATGACATGAGCATGAAACGATCTGAAAAATACGAGGAGCATGAAGCGGTGTTGAAAATCATGAAGAGCCTGAAAAGGTGTTAAAAATATGAAGAGCCTCAAAACGCGTCAAACATGAGGATCATGAAACGGTCTGAAAAATAGGAGGAGCATGAAACGGTGTTCAAAAACACGAAGAGCCTAAAAAGGTGTGAAAAATATGAAGAGCTTCAAAACGCGTCAAAATATGAGGAGCATGAAACGGTCTGAAAACAGGAGGATCATGAAGCCGTGTTGAAAATCATAGGGAGCCTGAAAAGGTGTGAAAAATATGAAGAGCTTCAAAAGGTGTCAAAAATATGAGGAGCATGAAACGGTCTGAAAAATAGGAGAAGCATCAAGCGGTGTTGAACAACATGAAGAGTCTGAGAAAGTGTGAGAAATAGGAAGAGCTTCAAAAGGTGTCAAAAAATAGATGAGCATGAAACTGTCTGAAAAATAGGAGGAGCATGAAGTGGTGTTGAAAGAAATGAAGAGCCTGAAAAGGTGTGAAATATATGAAGAGCTTCAAATGGTGTCAAGAATATGAGGAGAATGAAGCGGTCTGAAAAATAGGAGGAGCATGAAGCGGTGTTGAAAAACATGAAGCGCCTGAAAAGGTGTGAAAGATATGAAGAGTTTCTAAAGGTGTCAAAAATATGAGGAGTAAGAAAGGTTCTGAAAAATAGGAGGAGCATGAAGCGGTGTTCAAAAACATGAAGAGGTTGAATAGGTGTGAAAAATATGAAGAGCCACAAAAGGTGTCAAAATGAGATGATCATGAACCGGTCTGAAAAATAGCAGGAGCATGAAATGATGTTGAAAAAAAGGAAGAGCCTGAAAAGGTGTGAAATATATGAAGAGCTTCAAAAGGTGTAAAAATATGAGGAGAATGAAACGGTCTTCATAATAGGAAGAGTATGAAATGGTGTTCAAAAACATAAAGATCATGAAAAGGTGTGAAAAATATGAAGAGTTTCAAAAGGTGTGAAATACATGAGGAGGATTAAACGGTCTGAAAAATAGGAGGAGCATGAAGCGGTGTTCAAAAACATGAAGAGTCTGAAAAGGTGTGAAAAATATGAAGAGTTTCTAAAGGTGTCAAAAATATGAGGAGCATGAAACGGTCTGAAAAATGGGAGTAGCATGAAATGGTGTTCAAACACATGAAGAGCCTGAAAGGTGTGAAAAATATGAAGAGCTTCAAAAGGTGTGAAAAATATGAAGAGCTTCAAAAGGTGATAAAAATGAGATGAGCATGAAACGGTCTGAAAAATAGGAGCAACATGAAACGGTCTGAAAAATAAGAGGAGCATGAAATGGTGTTGAAAAACAGGAAGAGTCTGAAAATGTGAGAAAAATATGAAGAGCTTCAAAAGGTTTCAAAAATATGAGGAGTGTGAAACTTTCTGAAAAATAGGAGGAGAATGAACCGTCATTGAAAAACATGAAGAGCCTGAAAAGGTGTGAGAAATATGAAGAGCTTCAAAAGCTGTGAAAAATATGAAGAGCTTGAAAGGTATCAAAATTGAGATGAGCATGAAACGGTCTGAAAAATATGAGGAGCATGAAGCTTTGTTCAAAAAGATAAAGAGCCTGAAAAGGTGTGAAAAATATGAAGAGCTTCAAAGGGTGTGAAATATATGAGGAGCATTAAATGGCTTGAAAAATAGGAAGAGCTTGAAGCTGGGCGCAAACACATGAAGAGCCTGAAAAGGTGTGAAAAATATGAAGAGCTTCAAAAGGTGTCAATATTATGAGGAGCAGGAAACGGTCTGAAAAATAGGAGGAGCATGAAGTGGTGTTGAAAAACAGGAAGAGCCTGAAAAGGTGTGAAATATATGAAGAGCTTCAAAATGTGTCAAAATATGAGGAGCATGAAACGGTTTGAAAAATAGGAGGAGCATGAAGCGGTGTTCAAAAACATGAAGAGCCTGAAAAGGTGTGAAAAATATGAAAAGCCTAAAAACCTGTCAAAATTATGAAGAGCATGAAACGGTCTGAAAAATAGCAGGAGCATGAAGCGGTGTTGAAAAACATGAAGAGTCTGAAAACGTGTGAAAATATGAAGAACTACAAAAATATGAAAAATATGAAGAGCCTGAAATGGTGTGAAAAATATGAAGAGCTTCAAAAGGTGTCAAAAATATGAGGAGCATGAAACGGTCTGAAAAATAGGAGGAGCATGAAGCGGTGTTCAAAAACATGAAGAGCCTTAAAAGGTGTGAAAAATATGAAGAGCTTCAAAAGGTGTCAAAAATATGAGGAGCATGAAACGGTCTGAAAAATAGGAGGAGCATCAAGCGGTGTTGAACAACATGAAGAGTCTAAGAAAGTGTGAGAAATAGGAAGAGCTTCAAAAGGTGTGAAAAATATGAAGAGCTTCAAAAGGTGTCAAAAAATAGATGAGCATGAAACTGTCTGAAAAATAGGAGGAGCATGAAGTGGTGTTGAAAAAAATGAAGAGCCTGAAAAGATGTGAAATATATGAAGAGCTTCAAATGGTGTCAAGAATATGAGGAGAATGAAGCGGTCTGAAAAATAGGAGGAGCATGAAGCGGTGTTGAAAATCATGAAGCGCCTGAAAAGGTGTGAAAGATATGAAGAGTTTCTAAAGGTGTCAAAAATATGAGGAGTAAGAAAGGGTCTGAAAAATAGGAGGAGCATGAAGCGGTGTTCAAAAACATGAAGAGGCTGAATAGGTGTGAAAAATATGAAGAGCCACAAAAGGTGTCAAAATGAGATGATCATGAACCGGTCTGAAAAATAGGAGGAGCATGAATTGGTGTTGAAAAACATGAAGAGCCTGAAAAGGTGTGAAAAATATGAAGCTTCAAAAGGTGTCAAAAATATGAGAATCATGAAACGGTCTGAAAAAAAGGAGAAGCATGAAACGGTGTTAAAAACATGAAGAGCCTGAAAAAGTGTGAAAAATATAAAGAGCTTCAAAAGCTGTGAAAAATATGAAGATCTCAAAAGGTGTCAAAAATGAGATGAGCATGAAACGGTCTGAAAAATAGGAGGATCACGAAGTGGTGTTGAAAAACATGAAGAGCCTGAAAAGGTGTGAAATATATGAAGAGCTTCAAAAAGTGTCAAAAATATTAGGAGCATGAAACGGTCTGAAAAATAGGAGGAACATGAAGCGGTGTTGAAAAACATGAAGAGCCTGAAAAGGTGTGAAAAATATGAACAGCATAAAAAGGTGTCAAAAATATTAGGAGCAGGAAACGGTCTGAAAAATAGGAGGAGCATGAAACAGTCTGAAAAATAGGAGGAGCATGAAACAGTGTTGAAAAACATGAAGAGCCTGAAAAGCTGTGAAAAATATGAAGAGCTTCAAAAGGTGTGAGGAATGAGAGGAGCATAAAACGGTCTGTAAAATAGGAGGAGCATGATGCGGTGTTGAAAAACATGAAGAGCCTGAAAAGGTGTGAAAAATATGAAGAGCTTCAAAACCTGTCAAAAATATGAGGAGCCTGAAACCGTCTCAAAAATAGGAAGAGCATGAAACGGTCTGAAAAATAGGAGGATCATGAAGCGGTGTTGAAAATCGTGAAGAGCCTGAAAAGGTGTGAAAAATGTGAAGAGCTTCAACAGGTGTCAAAAATATGAGGAACATGAAACGGTCTGAAAAATAGAAGGAGCATGAAATGCTGATCAAAAACATGAAGAGACTGAAAAGGTGTGAAACATATGAAGAGCTTCAAAAGGTGTGAAATACATGAGGAGCATGAAACAGTCTGAAAAAAAGGAGAAGCATGAAGTGGTGTGGAAAAAGATGAAGAGCCTGAAAAAGTGTGAAAAATATGAAGAGCTTCAAAAGATGTGAAATACATGAGGAGCATGAAACGGTCTGAAAAATAGGAGGAGCATGAAGCGGTGTTCAAAAACATGAAGAGCCTGAAAAGGTGTGAGAAATATGAAGAACTTCAAAAATGTGAAAAATATGAAGAGCTTCAAAAGGTGTCAAAAAGTAGATGAGCATGAAACGGTCTGAAAAATATGAGGAGCATGAAGTGGTGTTGAAAAACATGAAGAGCCTGAAAAGGTGTGAAAAATATGAAGAGCTTCAAAAGTGTGAAAAATATGAAGAGCTTCAAAAGGTGTCAAAATTATGAGGAGCATGAAACGGTCTGAAAAAAGGAGGAGCATGAAGTGGTGTTGAAAAACATGAAGATGCTGAAATGGTGTGAAATATATGAAGAGCTTCAAAATGTGTCAAAAATATGAGGAGTATGAAACGGTCTTAAAAATACGAGGAGCATGAAGAGGTGTTGAAAAAAATGAAGAGCCTGAAAAGGTTTGAAAAATATGAAGAGCTTCAAAAGGTGTCAAAAATATGAGGAGCATGAAACGGTCTGAAATATAAAGGAGCATGAAACGCTGATCAAATACATGAAGAGTCTGAAAAGGTGTGAAAAATATAAAGAGCTTCAAAAGCTGTCAAGTATATGAGTAGCATGAAACGGTCTGAAAAATAGGAGGAGCATGAAGCGGTGTTCAAAAATATGAAGAGCCTTAAAAGGTGTGAAAAATATGAAGAATTTTAAAAGGTGTCAAAAATATGAGGAGCATGAAACGTTCTGAAAAAGAGGAGGATCATGAAACGGTGTTCAAAAACATGAAGAGCATCAAAAGGTGTCAAAAATATGAAGAGCTTCAAAAGGTGTCAAAAACATGAAGAGCTTCAAAAGGTGTGAAAAATATGAAGAGCTTCAAAAGGTGTCAAAAATGAGATGAGCATGAAACGGTCTGAAAAATCGGAGGAGCATGAAGCGGTGTTGAAAATCATGAAGAGCCTGAAACGGTGTGAAAAATATGAAGAGCTTCAAAAGGTGTCAAAATATAAGACGAGGATGAAACGGTCTGAGAAATAGGAGGAGCAAGAAGCGGTGTTGAAAAACATGAAGAGCCTGTAAAGGTGTGAAAAATATGAAGAGCTTCAAAAGGTGGGAAAAATATGAAGAGCTTCAAAAGCTGTGAAAAATATGAAGCGCTTCAAAAGATGTGAAATACATGAGGAGCATTAAACGGTGTGAAAAATAGGAAGAGCATGAAACGGTGTTCAAAAACATGAAGAGCCTGAAAAGGTGTGAAAAATATGAAGAGCTTCTAAAGGTGTCAAAAATATGAGGAGAATGAAACGGTCTGAAATATAGGAGGAGCATGAAGTGGTGTAGAAAAACATGAAGAGCCTGAAAAGTGTGAAAAATATGAAGATCTTCAAAAGGTGTCAAAAATATGATGAGCATGAAACAGTCTGAGACACAGGAAAATCATGAAGCAGTGTTGAAAAACATGAAGATCCTGAAAAGCAGTGAAAAATATGAAGCGCTTCAAAAGATGTGAAATACATGAGGAGCATTAAACGGTCTGAAAAATAGGAGGAGCATGAAACGGTGTTCAAAAACATGAAGAGCCTGAAAACGTGTCAAAAATATGAAGAGCTTCAAAATGTGTGAAAAATATGAAGAGCTTCAAAGGTGTGAAAAATATGAAGAGCTTCAAAAGGTGTCAAAAATGAGATGAGCATGAAACGGTCTGAAAAATAGGAGGAGCATGAAGCAGTGTTGAAAAACATGAAGAGCCTAAAAAGGTGTGAAAAATATGAAGAGTTTATAAAGGTGTGAAAAAATGAGGAGCATTAAACGGTCTGAAAAATAGGAGGAGAATGAAACGGTGTTCAAAAACATGAAGAGCCTGAAAAGCTGTGAAAAATATGAAGAGCTTCAAAAGGTGTGAAAAATATGAGGAGCATGAAACGGTCTGAAAAATAGGAGGAGCATGAAGCGGTGTTCAAAAACATGAAGAGCCACAAAAGGTGTGAAAAATATGAAGAGCTTTAAAAGGTGTCAAAATATGAGGAGCATGAAACGTTCTGAAAAATAGGAGGATCATGAAACGGTGTTCAAAAACATGAAGAGCCTGAAAAGGTGTGAAAAATATGAAGAGCCTCAAAAAATGTCAAAAATATAAGGAGTATGAAATGGTCTCAAAAATAGGAGGAGCAAGAAGCGGTGTTGAAAAACATGAAGAGCCTGAAACCGAGTGAAAAATATGAAGAGCTTCAAAAATGTGAAAAATATGAAGAGCTTCAAAAGGTGTGAAAAATATGAAGAGCTTCAAAATTTGTCAAAAATGAGATGTGCATGAAACGGACTGAAATATAGGAGGAGCTTGAAGTTATGTTGAAAAACATGAAGAGCCTAAAAATGTGTGAAATATAGGAAGAGCTTCAAAAGGTGTCAAAAATATGAGGAGCATGAAACGGTCTGAAAATAAGAAGGAGCATGAAGCGGTGTTCAGAATCATGAAGAGCCTGAAAAGGTGTGAAAAATATGAGGAGCTTCAAAAGGTGTCAAAAATATGAGGAGCATGAAATGGTCTGAAAAATAGAGGAGCATGAAGCGGTGTTGAAAAACATGAAGAGCCTGAAAAGGTGGGAAAATATGAAGAGCTTCAAAAGGTGTCAAAAATATGAGGAACATGAAAAGGTCTGAAAAATAGGAGGAGCATGAAGCGGTGTTGAAAAACATGAAGAGCCTGAAAACATGTGAAAAATATGGAGAACTTCAAAAGGTGTGAAAAATATGAAGAGGTTCCAAAGGAGTCAAAAATGAGATTAGCATGAAACGGTCTGAAAAATAGGAGGAGCATGAAGTGGTGTTGAAAAACATGAAGTGCCTGAAAAGGTGTGAAATATATGAAGAGCTTCAAAAGGTGTCAAAAATATGAGGAGCATGAAACGGTCTGAAAAATAGGAGGAGCATGAAACGGTGTTCAAAAACATATAGAGCCTGAAGATGTGTAAAAAATATGAAGAGCTTCAAAAAGACAGAAATACATGAGGAGCATGGAACGTCTGAAAATACGAGGAACATGAAGCGGTTCTCAAAAACATGAAGATCCTGAAAAGGTGTGAAAATTATGAAGAGCTTCAAAAGGTGTCAAAAATATGAGGAGCATGAAATGGTCTGAAAAATAGGAGGAGCATGAAGTGATGTATAAAAACATGACGAGCCTGAAAGGTGTGAAGAATATGAAGAGCTTCAAAAGGTGTCACAAATATGAGGAGCATGAAAAGGTCTGAAAAATAGGAGGAGCTTGAAACGGTGTTCAAAAACATGAAGAGCCTGAAAAGGTGTGAAAAATATGAAGAGCTTCAAAAGGTTTCAAAAATATGAGGAGCATGACACGGTCTGAAAAATTGGAGGAACATGAAGCGGTGATCAAAAACATGTAGAGCCTGAAAAGGTGAGAAAAATATGAAGAGCTTCAAAATGTGTGAAAAATATGAAGAGGTTCAAAAGGTGTAAAAAATGAGATGAGTAGGAAACGGTCTGAAAATTAGGAGGGGCATGAGGTGGTGTTGAAAAACATGAAGAGCCTGAAAAGGTGTGAAATATATGAAGAGCTTCAAAAGGTGTCAAAATTATGAGGAGCATGAAACGGTCTGAAAATAGGAGGAGCATGAAGCGGTGTTCAAAAACTTGAAGAGCCTTAAAAGGTGTGAAAAATATGAAGAGCTTCCAAAAGTTTCAAAAATATGAGGAGCATGAAACGGTCTGAAATATAGGAGGAGCTTGAAACGGTGTTCAAAAACATGAAGAGACTGAAAAGGTGTGAAAAATATGATGAGCTTCAAAAGGTGTGAAAAATATGAGGAGCATGAAACGGTCTGAAAAATAGGAGAAGCAAGAAGCTGTGTTCAAAAACATGAAGGCCTGAAAATGTGTGAAATATATGAAGAGCTTCAAAAGGTGTGAAATACATGAGGATCATGAAACGGTCTGAAAAATAGGAGGAGCATGAAGCGGTGTTCAAAAACATGAAGAGCCTGAAAAGGTGTGAAAAATATGAAGAGCTTCAAAAGATGTAAAAAATATGAGGAGAATGAAGCGGTGTTGAAAAAAACGAAGAGCATGAAAAGGTGTGAAAAATATGACGAGCTTCAAAATGTGTGAAAAAAATGAAGAGCTTTCAAAGTTGTTCAAATATGAGATGAGCATGAAACGGTCTGAAAAATAGGAGGAGCATGAAGTGGCTTTGAAAAACATGAAGAGCCTGAAAAGGTGTGAAATATATGAAGAGCTTCAAAATGTGTCAAAAATACGAGGAGCATGAAACAGTCTGAAAAATAGGAGGAGCATGAAACAGTGTTCAAAAACATGAAGAGCCTGAAAAGGTGTGAAAAATATGAAGAACTTCAAAAGGTGTCAAAAATATGAGGAGCATGAAACGGTCTGAAAAATAGGAGCAGCATGAAGCGTTGTTTAAAAACATGAAGAGACTGAAAAGGTGTGAAAAATATGAAGATCTACACAAGGTGTCAGAAATACGAGGAGCATGAAACGGTCTGAAAAATAGGAGGAGCATGAAAGTCTGTTGAAAAACATGAACAGCATGAAAAGGTTTGAAAAATATGAAGAGCTTCACAACGTGTCAGAAATACGAGGAGCATGAAACGGTCTGAAATATAGGAGGAACATGAAGCGGATTTGAAAAACATGAAGAGCCTGAAAATGTGTGACAATTATGAAGCGCTTCAAAAGGTGTCAAAATTATGGGGAGCATTAAACGTTCTGAAAAATAGGAGGAGCATGAAATGGTGTTGAAAAATATGAAGAGCTTTAAAAGGTGTGAAAAATATGAAGAGCTTCAAAAGGTGTCAAAAATATGTGGAGCATGAAACGGTGTTCAAAAACATGAAAAGCCTGAAAAGTTTTGAAAAATATGAAGAGCTTCAAAACGTGTCAAAAATATGAGGAGCATGAAACGGTTTAAAAAATAGGAGGAGCATGAAACGGTGTTCAAAAACATGAAGAGCCTGAAAAGGTGTGAAAAATATGAAGAGCTTCAAAAGGTGTCAAAAATATGAGGACCATGAAACTGTCTGAAAAATAGGAGGAGCATGAAGCGGTGTTCAAAATCATGAAGAGCCTGAAAAGGTGTGAAATATATGAAGAGCTTCAAAAGGTGTGAAATATATGAGGAGTTTGAAACGGTCTGAAAAATAAGAGGATCTGGTTTCCTCAGTGTGTATGCCCAGAAGTGGAATTGCTGGGTCATATGGCAGTTCTCTTTCCAGTTTTTTAAGAAATCTCTACACCGTTTTCCATAGCGGCTGTACTAGTGTGCATTCCCACCAACAGTATAAGAGGGTTCCCTTTTCTCCACTCCCTCTCCAGCATTTATTGCTTGTAGACTTTTGGATAGCAGCCATCCTGACTGGCATGTAATGGTACCTCATTGTGGTTTTCATTTGCATTTCTCTAATAATGAGTGATGTTGAGCATCTTTTCATGGGTTTGCTATCCATCTGTATGTCTTCTTTGGAGAAATGTCTGTTTAGTTCTTTGGCTCATTTTTTATTGGGTCATTTATTTTTCTGGAATTGAGCTGCAGGATTTGCTTGTATATTTTTGAGATTAATCCTTTGTCTGTTTCTTCATTTGCTATTATTTTCTCCCAATCTGAGGGCTGTCTTTTCGCCTTACTTATAGTTTCCTTTGTAGTGCAAAAGCTTTTAAGTTTCATTAGGTCCCATTTGTTTAATTTTGCTTTTATTTCCAATATTCTGGGAGGTGGGTCATAGAGGATCTTGCTTTGATTTATGTCGGAGAGTGTTTTGCCTATGTTCTCCTCTAGGAGTTTTATAGTTTCTGGTCTTACATTTAGATCTTTATTCCATTTTGAGTTTATTTTTGTGTATGGTGTTAGAAACTGTTCTATTTTCATTCTTTTACAAGTGGTTGACCAGTTTTCCCAGCACCACTTGTTAAAGAGGTTGTCTTTTTTCCATTGTATATCCTTGCCTCCTTTGTCAAAGATAAGGTGTCCATAGGTTCGTCTGAAAGAGACACGTGCACCCCAATGTTCATCGCAGCACTGTTTATAATAGCCAGGACATGGAAGCAACCTAGATGCCCGTCAGCAGATGAATGGATAAGAAAGCTGTGGTACATATACACCATGGAATATTACTCAGCCATTAAAAAGAATTCATTAGAATCAGTCCTAATGAGATGGATGAAGCTGAAGCCCATTATACAGAGTGAAGTAAGCCAGAAAGATAAAGAACATTACAGCATACTGACACATGTATATGGAATTTAGAAAGGTGACAACGATAACCCTATATGCAGAACAGAAAAAGAGACACAGAAATACAGAACAGACTTTTGAACTTTGTGGGAGAATGTGAGGGTGGAATATTTCAAAAGAACAGCATGTATCCTATCTATGGTGAAACAGATCACCAGCCCAGGTAGGATGCACGAGACAAGTGCTCCGGCTTGGTGCACTGGGAAGACCCAGAGGAATCGGGTGGAGAGGGAGGAGGGAGGGGGAATCGGGATTGGGAATACATGTAAATCCATGGCTGATTCATATCAAAGTATGACAAAACCCACTGGAAAAAAAATAAAAATAATAAAAAAAAATTAAAAAAAAAATAACAATAAAAAAAAAAAAATAAGAGGAGCATGAAACGGTGTTCAAAAACATGAAGAGCCCGAAAAGGTGTGGAAATTAGGAAGAGCTTCAAAAGGTGTCAAATATATGAGGAGCATAAAATGGTCTGAAAAAAAGGAGGAGCATGAAATGGTGTTGAAAAACATGAAGAGCCTGAAAAGGTGTGAAAAATATGAAGAGCTTCAAAAGGTTTCAAAAATATGAGAGGCATGAACGGTCTGAAATATAGGGGGAGCATGAAGCGGTGTAGAAAAACATGAAGAGCCTGAAAAGGTGTGGAAAATATGAAGAGCTTCAAAAGGTGTCAAAAATATGAGGAGCATGAAACGGTCTGAAAAAAAGGAGGAGCATGAAGCGGTGTTGAAAAACATGAAGAGCCTGAAACGGTGTGAAAAATATGATGAGCTTCAAAGGTGTCAAAAATATGAGGAGTATGAAAAGGTCTGAAAAATAGGATTAGCATGAAACGGTGTTGAAAACGTGAAGAGCCTGAAAATGAGTGGAAAATATGAAGAGCTTCAAAAGGTGTCAAAAATATGAGGAGCATGAAAAGGTATGAAAAATAGGAGGAGCATGAAGCGGTGTTGAAAAACATGAAGAGCCTGAAAATGTGTGAAAAATATGAAGAGCTTCAAAAGATGTCAAAAATATGTGGAGCATGAAACGGATTAAAAAATAAGAGGAGCATGAAACGGTCTTCAAGAACATGAAGAGCCTGAAAAGGTGTGAAAAATATGAAGAGCTTCAAAGTTGGCAAAAATATGAGGAGCATGAAAAGGTGTTCAAAAACATGAAAAGCATGAAAAGTTGTGAAAAATATGAAGAGCTTCAAAAGGTGTGAAAAATATGAGGAGCATGAAACGGTCTGAAAAATAGGAGCATGAAGTGGTTTTGACAAACATGAAGAGCCTTAAAAGGTGTGAAAATTATGAAGAGCTTCAAAAGGTGTCAAAAATATGAGGAGCATGAAAAGGTCTGAAAAATAGGAGGAGCATGAAGTGGTATTGAAAAACAGAAAGAGCCTGAAAAGGTGTGAAAAATAAGAAGAGCTTCAAAAGGTGTCAAAAATATGTGGAGCATGAAACGGATTAAAAAATAAGAGGAGCATGAAACGGTCTTCAAGAACATGAAGAGCCTGAAAAGGTGTGAAAAATATGAAGAGCTTCAAAAGGTGTCAAAAATATGAGGAGCATGAAACGGTCTGAAAAGTAGGAGGAGCATGAAGTTGTATTGGAAAACAGAAAGAGCCTGAAAAGGTGTGAAAAATATGAAGAGCTTCAAAAGGTGTCAAAAATATGAGGAGCAGGAATCGGTCTGAAAAGTAGGAGGAGCATGAAGTTGTATTGAAAAACAGAAAGAACCTGAAAAGGTGTGGAAATTATGAAGAGCTTCAAAAGGTATCAAATATATGAGGAGCATAAAACGGTCTGAAAAAAACGAGGAGCATGAAATGGTGTTGAAAAACATGAAGAGCCTGAAAAGGTGTGGAAATTATGAAGAGCTTCAAAAGGTGTCAAATATATGAGGAGCATAAAACGGTCTGAAAAAAAGGAGGAGCATGAAGTGGTGTTGAAAACCATGAAGAGCCTGTAAGGTGTGAAAAAAATGAAGAACTTCAAAAGGTGTCAAAAATATAAGGAGCATGAAACGGCCTGAAAAATAGGAGGAGCATGAAGCGGATTTGAAAAACATGAAGAGCCTGAAAATGTGTGACAATTATGAAGCGCTTCAAAAGGTGTCAAAATTATGGGGAGCATTAAACGTTCTGAAAAATAGGAGGAGCATGAAATGGTGTTGAAAAATATGAAGAGCTTTAAAAGGTGTGAAAAATATGAAGAGCTTCAAAAGGTGTCAAAAATATGTGGAGCATGAAACGGTGTTCAAAAACATGAAAAGCCTGAAAAGTTTTGAAAAATATGAAGAGCTTCAAAACGTGTCAAAAATATGAGGAGCATGAAACGGTTTAAAAAATAGGAGGAGCATGAAACGGTGTTCAAAAACATGAAGAGCCTGAAAAGGTGTGAAAAATATGAAGAGCTTCAAAAGGTGTCAAAAATATGAGGACCATGAAACTGTCTGAAAAATAGGAGGAGCATGAAGCGGTGTTCAAAATCATGAAGAGCCTGAAAAGGTGTGAAATATATGAAGAGCTTCAAAAGGTGTGAAATATATGAGGAGTTTGAAACGGTCTGAAAAATAAGAGGATCTGGTTTCCTCAGTGTGTATGCCCAGAAGTGGAATTGCTGGGTCATATGGCAGTTCTCTTTCCAGTTTTTTAAGAAATCTCTACACCGTTTTCCATAGCGGCTGTACTAGTGTGCATTCCCACCAACAGTATAAGAGGGTTCCCTTTTCTCCACTCCCTCTCCAGCATTTATTGCTTGTAGACTTTTGGATAGCAGCCATCCTGACTGGCATGTAATGGTACCTCATTGTGGTTTTCATTTGCATTTCTCTAATAATGAGTGATGTTGAGCATCTTTTCATGGGTTTGCTATCCATCTGTATGTCTTCTTTGGAGAAATGTCTGTTTAGTTCTTTGGCTCATTTTTTATTGGGTCATTTATTTTTCTGGAATTGAGCTGCAGGATTTGCTTGTATATTTTTGAGATTAATCCTTTGTCTGTTTCTTCATTTGCTATTATTTTCTCCCAATCTGAGGGCTGTCTTTTCGCCTTACTTATAGTTTCCTTTGTAGTGCAAAAGCTTTTAAGTTTCATTAGGTCCCATTTGTTTAATTTTGCTTTTATTTCCAATATTCTGGGAGGTGGGTCATAGAGGATCTTGCTTTGATTTATGTCGGAGAGTGTTTTGCCTATGTTCTCCTCTAGGAGTTTTATAGTTTCTGGTCTTACATTTAGATCTTTATTCCATTTTGAGTTTATTTTTGTGTATGGTGTTAGAAACTGTTCTATTTTCATTCTTTTACAAGTGGTTGACCAGTTTTCCCAGCACCACTTGTTAAAGAGGTTGTCTTTTTTCCATTGTATATCCTTGCCTCCTTTGTCAAAGATAAGGTGTCCATAGGTTCGTCTGAAAGAGACACGTGCACCCCAATGTTCATCGCAGCACTGTTTATAATAGCCAGGACATGGAAGCAACCTAGATGCCCGTCAGCAGATGAATGGATAAGAAAGCTGTGGTACATATACACCATGGAATATTACTCAGCCATTAAAAAGAATTCATTAGAATCAGTCCTAATGAGATGGATGAAGCTGAAGCCCATTATACAGAGTGAAGTAAGCCAGAAAGATAAAGAACATTACAGCATACTGACACATGTATATGGAATTTAGAAAGGTGACAACGATAACCCTATATGCAGAACAGAAAAAGAGACACAGAAATACAGAACAGACTTTTGAACTTTGTGGGAGAATGTGAGGGTGGAATATTTCAAAAGAACAGCATGTATCCTATCTATGGTGAAACAGATCACCAGCCCAGGTAGGATGCACGAGACAAGTGCTCCGGCTTGGTGCACTGGGAAGACCCAGAGGAATCGGGTGGAGAGGGAGGAGGGAGGGGGAATCGGGATTGGGAATACATGTAAATCCATGGCTGATTCATATCAAAGTATGACAAAACCCACTGGAAAAAAAATAAAAATAATAAAAAAAAATTAAAAAAAAATAACAATAAAAAAAAAAAATAAGAGGAGCATGAAACGGTGTTCAAAAACATGAAGAGCCTGAAAAGGTGTGGAAATTATGAAGAGCTTCAAAAGGTGTCAAATATATGAGGAGCATAAAATGGTCTGAAAAAAAGGAGGAGCATGAAATGGTGTTGAAAAACATGAAGAGCCTGAAAAGGTGTGAAAAATATGAAGAGCTTCAAAAGGTTTCAAAAATATGAGAGGCATGAACGGTCTGAAATATAGGGGGAGCATGAAGCGGTGTAGAAAAACATGAAGAGCCTGAAAAGGTGTGGAAAATATGAAGAGCTTCAAAAGGTGTCAAAAATATGAGGAGCATGAAACGGTCTGAAAAAAAGGAGGAGCATGAAGCGGTGTTGAAAAACATGAAGAGCCTGAAACGGTGTGAAAAATATGATGAGCTTCAAAGGTGTCAAAAATATGAGGAGTATGAAAAGGTCTGAAAAATAGGATTAGCATGAAACGGTGTTGAAAACGTGAAGAGCCTGAAAATGAGTGGAAAATATGAAGAGCTTCAAAAGGTGTCAAAAATATGAGGAGCATGAAAAGGTATGAAAAATAGGAGGAGCATGAAGCGGTGTTGAAAAACATGAAGAGCCTGAAAATGTGTGAAAAATATGAAGAGCTTCAAAAGATGTCAAAAATATGTGGAGCATGAAACGGATTAAAAAATAAGAGGAGCATGAAACGGTCTTCAAGAACATGAAGAGCCTGAAAAGGTGTGAAAAATATGAAGAGCTTCAAAGTTGGCAAAAATATGAGGAGCATGAAAAGGTGTTCAAAAACATGAAAAGCATGAAAAGTTGTGAAAAATATGAAGAGCTTCAAAAGGTGTGAAAAATATGAGGAGCATGAAACGGTCTGAAAAATAGGAGCATGAAGTGGTTTTGACAAACATGAAGAGCCTTAAAAGGTGTGAAAATTATGAAGAGCTTCAAAAGGTGTCAAAAATATGAGGAGCATGAAAAGGTCTGAAAAATAGGAGGAGCATGAAGTGGTATTGAAAAACAGAAAGAGCCTGAAAAGGTGTGAAAAATATGAAGAGCTTCAAAAGGTGTCAAAAATATGAGGAGCAGGAATCGGTCTGAAAAGTAGGAGGAGCATGAAGTTGTATTGGAAAACAGAAAGAGCCTGAAAAGGTGTGAAAAATATGAAGAGCTTCAAAAGGTGTCAAAAATATGAGGAGCATGAAACGGTCTGAAAAATAGGAGGAGCATGAAGTGGTATTGAAAAACAGAAAGAGCCTGAAAAGGTGTGAAAAATATGAAGAGCTTCAAAAGGTGTCAAAAATATGAGGAGCAGGAATCGGTCTGAAAAGTAGGAGGAGCATGAAGTTGTATTGAAAAACAGAAAGAACCTGAAAAGGTGTGGAAATTATGAAGAGCTTCAAAAGGTATCAAATATATGAGGAGCATAAAACGGTCTGAAAAAAACGAGGAGCATGAAATGGTGTTGAAAAACATGAAGAGCCTGAAAAGGTGTGGAAATTATGAAGAGCTTCAAAAGGTGTCAAATATATGAGGAGCATAAAACGGTCTGAAAAAAAGGAGGAGCATGAAGTGGTGTTGAAAACCATGAAGAGCCTGTAAGGTGTGAAAAAAATGAAGAACTTCAAAAGGTGTCAAAAATATAAGGAGCATGAAACGGCCTGAAAAATAGGAGGAGCATGAAGGGGTGTTCAAAAACGTGAAAAGCCTGAAAAGGTGTGAAAAACATGAAGAGTTTCAAAAGGTGTCAAAATTGAGATGAGCATGAAACGGTCTGAAAAATAGGAGGAGCATGAAGCGGTGTTCAAAAACATGAAGAGCCTGAAAAAGTGTGAAAAATATGAAGAGCTTATAAAATTGTCAAAAATATGAGGAGCATGAAGAGATGTTCAAAAACATGAAGAGGGTATTAAGGTGTGAAAAACATGAAGAGCTTTAAAAGGTTTGAAAAATAGGAGGAGCATGAAGCGGTGTTCAAAAACATGAAGAGCCTGAAAAAGTGTGAAAAATATGAAGAGCTTATAAAATTGTCAAAATATGAGGAGCATGAAACGGTCTGAAAAATACGAGCAGCCTGAAATCGTCTGAAAAATAGGAGGAGCATGAAGCGGTGTTCAAAAACATGAAGGGCCTGAAAACGTGTGAAAAATATGAAGAGCTTCAAAAGGAGTCAAAAATATGCGGAGCCTGAAACGATCTGAAAATTAGGAGGAGCATGAAGCGGTGTTGAAAACCATGAAGAGCCGGAAAAGTTGTGAAAAATGTGAAGAGCTTCAAAAGGTCTCAAAAATATGAGGAGCATGAAACGCTCTGAAATATAGGAGGATCATGAAGCGGTGTTGAAAAACATGAAGAGCCTGAAAAGGTGTGATAAATGTGAAGAGCTTCAAAAGGTGTCAAAAATATGAGGAGCATGAAACGGTCTGAAAAATAGGAGGAGCATGAAACGGTAATCAAAAACATGAAGAGTCTGAAAACGTGTGAAAAATATGAAGAGCTTCAAACGGTGTGAAAAATATCAGGAGGATGAAACGGTCTGAAAAAGATGAGGAGCATGAAGTGGTCTTCAAAAACATGTACAGCCTGAAAAGGTGTGAAAAATATGAAGAGCTTCAAAAGGTGTGAAATACATGAGTATCATGAAACGGTATAAAAAATAGGAGGAGCATGAAGCTGTGTTCAAAAACATGAGAGCCTGAAAATGTGTGCAAAATATGAAGAGCTTTAAAAGGTGTGAAAAATACGAGGAGCATGAAACGGTCTGAAAAATAGGAGGAGACTGAAACAGTCGGAAAAAAAGGAGGACATTGAAACGGTGTTGAAAAACATGAAGAGCCCGAAAACGTGTGAAAAATAGGAGGATCATGAAGCGGTGTTCAAAAAGATGAAGAGCTTGAAAAGGTGTGAAAAACATGAAGAGTGTCAAAAGGTGTCAAAAATATGAGGAGCATGAAACGGTCTGACAAAGAGGAGGAGCATAAAGTGGTGTTCAAAAACATGAAGAGCCTGAAAAGGTGTGAACAGTATGAAGAGCTTCAAAAGGTGTCAAAAATGATATGAGCATGAAACGGTCTGAAAAATAGGAGGAGCATGAAGCGGGGTTGAAAAACATGAAGAGCCTGAGAACGTGTGAAAAATATGAAGAGCACCAAAAGGTGTGAAAAATGAAAGGAGCATGAAACGGTATGAAAAACAGAAGGAGCATGAAGTGGTGTTGAAAAAAAAGAAGAGCCTGAAAATGTGTGAAATATATGAAGAGCTTCAAAAGGTGTGAAATACATGAGGAACATTAAACGTTCTGAAAAATAGGAGGAGCATGAAGCGGTGTTGAAAAACATGAAGAGCCTGAAAAGGTGTGAAAAATATGAAGAGCTTCAAAAAGTGTGAAAAATAGGAGGAGCATGAAGCGGTGTTCAAAAACATGAAGAGCCTGAAAAGGTTTGAAAAATATGAAGAGCTTCAAACGGTCTGAAATACATGAGGAGCATGAAACGGTCTGAAAAATAGGAGGAGAATCAAACGGTGTTCAAAAATAAGAAGAGCCTGAAAAGCTGTTGAAAATATGAAGACCTTCAAAAGGTGTCAAAATTATGAGAAGCATGAATCGGTCTGAAAAATAGGAGTAGCATGAAGCGGTGTTCAAAAACATGAAGATCCTGAAAAGGTGTGAAAAATATAGAGCTTCAAAAGGTGTCAAAGATATGAGGAGCATGAAACGGTCTGAAAAATAGGAGGAGCATGAAACGGTGTTCGAAAACATGAACAGCCTGAAAAGTTGTGAAAAATATGAAGAGCTTCAAAAGGTGTCAAAAATATGAGGAGCATGAAAAGGTCTGAAAAATAGGAGGAGCATGAAACGGTGTTCCAAAACATGAATAGCCTGAAAAGGTGTGAAAAATATGAAGAGCTGCAAAAGGTGTGAAATACATGAGGAGCATGAAACTGTCTGAAAAATAGGAGGAGGATGAAGTGGTGTTCAAAAACATGAAGAGCCTGAAAAGGTGTGAAAATATGAAGAGCTTCAAAAGGTGTGAAATACATGAGAGAAATGAAACTATCTGAAAAATAGGAGGAGCATGAAGCCGTGTTGAAAAACATGAAGAGCCTGAAAAGGTGTGAAAAATATGAAGAGCTTCAAAAGGTGTCAAAAATATGAGGAGCATGAAACGGTCTGAAAAAAAGGAGGAGCATGAAGCGGTGTTGAAAAACATGAAGAGCCTGAAACGGTGTGAAAAATATGATGAGCTTCAAAGGTGTCAAAAATATGAGGAGTATGAAAAGGTCTGAAAAATAGGATTAGCATGAAACGGTGTTGAAAACGTGAAGAGCCTGAAAATGAGTGGAAAATATGAAGAGCTTCAAAAGGTGTCAAAAATATGAGGAGCATGAAAAGGTATGAAAAATAGGAGGAGCATGAAGCGGTGTTGAAAAACATGAAGAGCCTGAAAATGTGTGAAAAATATGAAGAGCTTCAAAAGATGTCAAAAATATGTGGAGCATGAAACGGATTAAAAAATAAGAGGAGCATGAAACGGTCTTCAAGAACATGAAGAGCCTGAAAAGGTGTGAAAAATATGAAGAGCTTCAAAGTTGGCAAAAATATGAGGAGCATGAAAAGGTGTTCAAAAACATGAAAAGCATGAAAAGTTGTGAAAAATATGAAGAGCTTCAAAAGGTGTGAAAAATATGAGGAGCATGAAACGGTCTGAAAAATAGGAGCATGAAGTGGTTTTGACAAACATGAAGAGCCTTAAAAGGTGTGAAAATTATGAAGAGCTTCAAAAGTTGCCAAAAATATGAGGAGCATGAAACGGTCTGAAAAATATGAGGAGCATGAAATGATCTGAAAACAGGAGGATGATGAAGCGGTGTGGAAAAACATGAAGAGCCTGAAAACGTGTGAAAAATATGAATAGCTTAAAAGCTGTGAAAAATATGAAGAGCTTCAAAAGTTGTCAAAAATATGAGGAGCATGAAACGGTCTGAAAAATAGGAGAAGAATGAAGTGGTGTTGAAAAACATGAAGTGCCTGAAAAGGTGTGAAAAATATGAAGAGCTTCAAAAGTTGTCAAAAATATGAGGAGCATGAAACGTTCTGAAAAATAGGAGGATCATGAAACGTTGTTCAAAAACATGAAGAGCTTGAAAAGGTGTGAAAAATATGAAGAGCCTCAAAACGTGTCAAAAATATGAGGAGTATGAAACGGTCTGGAAAATAGCAGGAGCATGAAGGGGTGTTGAAAAAGATGAAGAGCCTGAAAACGTGTGAAAAATATGAAGAGCTTCAAAATTATGAAAAATATGAAGAGCTTCTATAGGTGTGAATAATGTGAAGAGATTCAAAATGTGTCAAAAATGACATGAGCATGAAACGATCTGAAAAATACGAGGAGCATGAAGCGGTGTTGAAAATCATGAAGAGCCTGAAAAGGTGTTAAAAATATGAAGAGCCTCAAAACGCGTCAAACATGAGGATCATGAAACGGTCTGAAAAATAGGAGGAGCATGAAACGGTGTTCAAAAACACGAAGAGCCTAAAAAGGTGTGAAAAATATGAAGAGCTTCAAAACGCGTCAAAATATGAGGAGCATGAAACGGTCTGAAAACAGGAGGATCATGAAGCCGTGTTGAAAATCATAGGGAGCCTGAAAAGGTGTGAAAAATATGAAGAGCTTCAAAAGGTGTCAAAAATATGAGGAGCATGAAACGGTCTGAAAAATAGGAGGAGCATCAAGCGGTGTTGAACAACATGAAGAGTCTGAGAAAGTGTGAGAAATAGGAAGAGCTTCAAAAGGTGTCAAAAAATAGATGAGCATGAAACTGTCTGAAAAATAGGAGGAGCATGAAGTGGTGTTGAAAGAAATGAAGAGCCTGAAAAGGTGTGAAATATATGAAGAGCTTCAAATGGTGTCAAGAATATGAGGAGAATGAAGCGGTCTGAAAAATAGGAGGAGCATGAAGCGGTGTTGAAAAACATGAAGCGCCTGAAAAGGTGTGAAAGATATGAAGAGTTTCTAAAGGTGTCAAAAATATGAGGAGTAAGAAAGGTTCTGAAAAATAGGAGGAGCATGAAGCGGTGTTCAAAAACATGAAGAGGTTGAATAGGTGTGAAAAATATGAAGAGCCACAAAAGGTGTCAAAATGAGATGATCATGAACCGGTCTGAAAAATAGCAGGAGCATGAAATGATGTTGAAAAAAGGAAGAGCCTGAAAAGGTGTGAAATATATGAAGAGCTTCAAAAGGTGTAAAAATATGAGGAGAATGAAACGGTCTTCATAATAGGAAGAGTATGAAATGGTGTTCAAAAACATAAAGATCATGAAAAGGTGTGAAAAATATGAAGAGTTTCAAAAGGTGTGAAATACATGAGGAGGATTAAACGGTCTGAAAAATAGGAGGAGCATGAAGCGGTGTTCAAAAACATGAAGAGTCTGAAAAGGTGTGAAAAATATGAAGAGTTTCTAAAGGTGTCAAAAATATGAGGAGCATGAAACGGTCTGAAAAATGGGAGTAGCATGAAATGGTGTTCAAACACATGAAGAGCCTGAAAGGTGTGAAAAATATGAAGAGCTTCAAAAGGTGTGAAAAATATGAAGAGCTTCAAAAGGTGATAAAAATGAGATGAGCATGAAACGGTCTGAAAAATAGGAGCAACATGAAACGGTCTGAAAAATAAGAGGAGCATGAAATGGTGTTGAAAAACAGGAAGAGTCTGAAAATGTGTGAAAAATATGAAGAGCTTCAAAAGATGTCAAAAATATGTGGAGCATGAAACGGATTAAAAAATAAGAGGAGCATGAAACGGTCTTCAAGAACATGAAGAGCCTGAAAAGGTGTGAAAAATATGAAGAGCTTCAAAGTTGGCAAAAATATGAGGAGCATGAAAAGGTGTTCAAAAACATGAAAAGCATGAAAAGTTGTGAAAAATATGAAGAGCTTCAAAAGGTGTGAAAAATATGAGGAGCATGAAACGGTCTGAAAAATAGGAGCATGAAGTGGTTTTGACAAACATGAAGAGCCTTAAAAGGTGTGAAAATTATGAAGAGCTTCAAAAGTTGCCAAAAATATGAGGAGCATGAAACGGTCTGAAAAATATGAGGAGCATGAAATGATCTGAAAACAGGAGGATGATGAAGCGGTGTGGAAAAACATGAAGAGCCTGAAAACGTGTGAAAAATATGAATAGCTTAAAAGCTGTGAAAAATATGAAGAGCTTCAAAAGTTGTCAAAAATATGAGGAGCATGAAACGGTCTGAAAAATAGGAGAAGAATGAAGTGGTGTTGAAAAACATGAAGTGCCTGAAAAGGTGTGAAAAATATGAAGAGCTTCAAAAGTTGTCAAAAATATGAGGAGCATGAAACGTTCTGAAAAATAGGAGGATCATGAAACGTTGTTCAAAAACATGAAGAGCTTGAAAAGGTGTGAAAAATATGAAGAGCCTCAAAACGTGTCAAAAATATGAGGAGTATGAAACGGTCTGGAAAATAGCAGGAGCATGAAGGGGTGTTGAAAAAGATGAAGAGCCTGAAAACGTGTGAAAAATATGAAGAGCTTCAAAATTATGAAAAATATGAAGAGCTTCTATAGGTGTGAATAATGTGAAGAGATTCAAAATGTGTCAAAAATGACATGAGCATGAAACGATCTGAAAAATACGAGGAGCATGAAGCGGTGTTGAAAATCATGAAGAGCCTGAAAAGGTGTTAAAAATATGAAGAGCCTCAAAACGCGTCAAACATGAGGATCATGAAACGGTCTGAAAAATAGGAGGAGCATGAAACGGTGTTCAAAAACACGAAGAGCCTAAAAAGGTGTGAAAAATATGAAGAGCTTCAAAACGCGTCAAAATATGAGGAGCATGAAACGGTCTGAAAACAGGAGGATCATGAAGCCGTGTTGAAAATCATAGGGAGCCTGAAAAGGTGTGAAAAATATGAAGAGCTTCAAAAGGTGTCAAAAATATGAGGAGCATGAAACGGTCTGAAAAATAGGAGGAGCATCAAGCGGTGTTGAACAACATGAAGAGTCTGAGAAAGTGTGAGAAATAGGAAGAGCTTCAAAAGGTGTCAAAAAATAGATGAGCATGAAACTGTCTGAAAAATAGGAGGAGCATGAAGTGGTGTTGAAAGAAATGAAGAGCCTGAAAAGGTGTGAAATATATGAAGAGCTTCAAATGGTGTCAAGAATATGAGGAGAATGAAGCGGTCTGAAAAATAGGAGGAGCATGAAGCGGTGTTGAAAAACATGAAGCGCCTGAAAAGGTGTGAAAGATATGAAGAGTTTCTAAAGGTGTCAAAAATATGAGGAGTAAGAAAGGTTCTGAAAAATAGGAGGAGCATGAAGCGGTGTTCAAAAACATGAAGAGGTTGAATAGGTGTGAAAAATATGAAGAGCCACAAAAGGTGTCAAAATGAGATGATCATGAACCGGTCTGAAAAATAGCAGGAGCATGAAATGATGTTGAAAAAAAGGAAGAGCCTGAAAAGGTGTGAAATATATGAAGAGCTTCAAAAGGTGTAAAAATATGAGGAGAATGAAACGGTCTTCATAATAGGAAGAGTATGAAATGGTGTTCAAAAACATAAAGATCATGAAAAGGTGTGAAAAATATGAAGAGTTTCAAAAGGTGTGAAATACATGAGGAGGATTAAACGGTCTGAAAAATAGGAGGAGCATGAAGCGGTGTTCAAAAACATGAAGAGTCTGAAAAGGTGTGAAAAATATGAAGAGTTTCTAAAGGTGTCAAAAATATGAGGAGCATGAAACGGTCTGAAAAATGGGAGTAGCATGAAATGGTGTTCAAACACATGAAGAGCCTGAAAGGTGTGAAAAATATGAAGAGCTTCAAAAGGTGTGAAAAATATGAAGAGCTTCAAAAGGTGATAAAAATGAGATGAGCATGAAACGGTCTGAAAAATAGGAGCAACATGAAACGGTCTGAAAAATAAGAGGAGCATGAAATGGTGTTGAAAAACAGGAAGAGTCTGAAAATGTGAGAAAAATATGAAGAGCTTCAAAAGGTTTCAAAAATATGAGGAGTGTGAAACTTTCTGAAAAATAGGAGGAGAATGAACCGTCATTGAAAAACATGAAGAGCCTGAAAAGGTGTGAGAAATATGAAGAGCTTCAAAAGCTGTGAAAAATATGAAGAGCTTGAAAGGTATCAAAATTGAGATGAGCATGAAACGGTCTGAAAAATAGGAGGAGCATGAAGCTTTGTTCAAAAAGATAAAGAGCCTGAAAAGGTGTGAAAAATATGAAGAGCTTCAAAGGGTGTGAAATATATGAGGAGCATTAAATGGCTTGAAAAATAGGAAGAGCTTGAAGCTGGGCGCAAACACATGAAGAGCCTGAAAAGGTGTGAAAAATATGAAGAGCTTCAAAAGGTGTCAATATTATGAGGAGCAGGAAACGGTCTGAAAAATAGGAGGAGCATGAAGTGGTGTTGAAAAACAGGAAGAGCCTGAAAAGGTGTGAAATATATGAAGAGCTTCAAAATGTGTCAAAATATGAGGAGCATGAAACGGTTTGAAAAATAGGAGGAGCATGAAGCGGTGTTCAAAAACATGAAGAGCCTGAAAAGGTGTGAAAAATATGAAAAGCCTAAAAACCTGTCAAAATTATGAAGAGCATGAAACGGTCTGAAAAATAGCAGGAGCATGAAGCGGTGTTGAAAAACATGAAGAGTCTGAAAACGTGTGAAAATATGAAGAACTACAAAAATATGAAAAATATGAAGAGCCTGAAATGGTGTGAAAAATATGAAGAGCTTCAAAAGGTGTCAAAAATATGAGGAGCATGAAACGGTCTGAAAAATAGGAGGAGCATGAAGCGGTGTTCAAAAACATGAAGAGCCTTAAAAGGTGTGAAAAATATGAAGAGCTTCAAAAGGTGTCAAAAATATGAGGAGCATGAAACGGTCTGAAAAATAGGAGGAGCATCAAGCGGTGTTGAACAACATGAAGAGTCTAAGAAAGTGTGAGAAATAGGAAGAGCTTCAAAAGGTGTGAAAAATATGAAGAGCTTCAAAAGGTGTCAAAAAATAGATGAGCATGAAACTGTCTGAAAAATAGGAGGAGCATGAAGTGGTGTTGAAAAAAATGAAGAGCCTGAAAAGATGTGAAATATATGAAGAGCTTCAAATGGTGTCAAGAATATGAGGAGAATGAAGCGGTCTGAAAAATAGGAGGAGCATGAAGCGGTGTTGAAAATCATGAAGCGCCTGAAAAGGTGTGAAAGATATGAAGAGTTTCTAAAGGTGTCAAAAATATGAGGAGTAAGAAAGGGTCTGAAAAATAGGAGGAGCATGAAGCGGTGTTCAAAAACATGAAGAGGCTGAATAGGTGTGAAAAATATGAAGAGCCACAAAAGGTGTCAAAATGAGATGATCATGAACCGGTCTGAAAAATAGGAGGAGCATGAATTGGTGTTGAAAAACATGAAGAGCCTGAAAAGGTGTGAAAAATATGAAGCTTCAAAAGGTGTCAAAAATATGAGAATCATGAAACGGTCTGAAAAAAAGGAGAAGCATGAAACGGTGTTAAAAACATGAAGAGCCTGAAAAAGTGTGAAAAATATAAAGAGCTTCAAAAGCTGTGAAAAATATGAAGATCTCAAAAGGTGTCAAAAATGAGATGAGCATGAAACGGTCTGAAAAATAGGAGGATCACGAAGTGGTGTTGAAAAACATGAAGAGCCTGAAAAGGTGTGAAATATATGAAGAGCTTCAAAAAGTGTCAAAAATATTAGGAGCATGAAACGGTCTGAAAAATAGGAGGAACATGAAGCGGTGTTGAAAAACATGAAGAGCCTGAAAAGGTGTGAAAAATATGAACAGCATAAAAAGGTGTCAAAAATATTAGGAGCAGGAAACGGTCTGAAAAATAGGAGGAGCATGAAACAGTCTGAAAAATAGGAGGAGCATGAAACAGTGTTGAAAAACATGAAGAGCCTGAAAAGCTGTGAAAAATATGAAGAGCTTCAAAAGGTGTGAGGAATGAGAGGAGCATAAAACGGTCTGTAAAATAGGAGGAGCATGATGCGGTGTTGAAAAACATGAAGAGCCTGAAAAGGTGTGAAAAATATGAAGAGCTTCAAAACCTGTCAAAAATATGAGGAGCCTGAAACCGTCTCAAAAATAGGAAGAGCATGAAACGGTCTGAAAAATAGGAGGATCATGAAGCGGTGTTGAAAATCGTGAAGAGCCTGAAAAGGTGTGAAAAATGTGAAGAGCTTCAACAGGTGTCAAAAATATGAGGAACATGAAACGGTCTGAAAAATAGAAGGAGCATGAAATGCTGATCAAAAACATGAAGAGACTGAAAAGGTGTGAAACATATGAAGAGCTTCAAAAGGTGTGAAATACATGAGGAGCATGAAACAGTCTGAAAAAAAGGAGAAGCATGAAGTGGTGTGGAAAAAGATGAAGAGCCTGAAAAAGTGTGAAAAATATGAAGAGCTTCAAAAGATGTGAAATACATGAGGAGCATGAAACGGTCTGAAAAATAGGAGGAGCATGAAGCGGTGTTCAAAAACATGAAGAGCCTGAAAAGGTGTGAGAAATATGAAGAACTTCAAAAATGTGAAAAATATGAAGAGCTTCAAAAGGTGTCAAAAAGTAGATGAGCATGAAACGGTCTGAAAAATATGAGGAGCATGAAGTGGTGTTGAAAAACATGAAGAGCCTGAAAAGGTGTGAAAAATATGAAGAGCTTCAAAAGTGTGAAAAATATGAAGAGCTTCAAAAGGTGTCAAAATTATGAGGAGCATGAAACGGTCTGAAAAAAGGAGGAGCATGAAGTGGTGTTGAAAAACATGAAGATGCTGAAATGGTGTGAAATATATGAAGAGCTTCAAAATGTGTCAAAAATATGAGGAGTATGAAACGGTCTTAAAAATACGAGGAGCATGAAGAGGTGTTGAAAAAAATGAAGAGCCTGAAAAGGTTTGAAAAATATGAAGAGCTTCAAAAGGTGTCAAAAATATGAGGAGCATGAAACGGTCTGAAATATAAAGGAGCATGAAACGCTGATCAAATACATGAAGAGTCTGAAAAGGTGTGAAAAATATAAAGAGCTTCAAAAGCTGTCAAGTATATGAGTAGCATGAAACGGTCTGAAAAATAGGAGGAGCATGAAGCGGTGTTCAAAAACATGAAGAGCCTTAAAAGGTGTGAAAAATATGAAGAATTTTAAAAGGTGTCAAAAATATGAGGAGCATGAAACGTTCTGAAAAAGAGGAGGATCATGAAACGGTGTTCAAAAACATGAAGAGCATCAAAAGGTGTCAAAAATATGAAGAGCTTCAAAAGGTGTCAAAAACATGAAGAGCTTCAAAAGGTGTGAAAAATATGAAGAGCTTCAAAAGGTGTCAAAAATGAGATGAGCATGAAACGGTCTGAAAAATCGGAGGAGCATGAAGCGGTGTTGAAAATCATGAAGAGCCTGAAACGGTGTGAAAAATATGAAGAGCTTCAAAAGGTGTCAAAAATATGAAGAGCTTCAAAAGGTGTCAAAATATAAGACGAGGATGAAACGGTCTGAGAAATAGGAGGAGCAAGAAGCGGTGTTGAAAAACATGAAGAGCCTGTAAAGGTGTGAAAAATATGAAGAGCTTCAAAAGGTGTGAAAAATATGAAGAGCTTCAAAAGCTGTGAAAAATATGAAGCGCTTCAAAAGATGTGAAATACATGAGGAGCATTAAACGGTGTGAAAAATAGGAAGAGCATGAAACGGTGTTCAAAAACATGAAGAGCCTGAAAAGGTGTGAAAAATATGAAGAGCTTCTAAAGGTGTCAAAAATATGAGGAGAATGAAACGGTCTGAAATATAGGAGGAGCATGAAGTGGTGTAGAAAAACATGAAGAGCCTGAAAAGTGTGAAAAATATGAAGATCTTCAAAAGGTGTCAAAAATATGATGAGCATGAAACAGTCTGAGACACAGGAAAATCATGAAGCAGTGTTGAAAAACATGAAGATCCTGAAAAGCAGTGAAAAATATGAAGCGCTTCAAAAGATGTGAAATACATGAGGAGCATTAAACTGTCTGAAAAATAGGAGGAGCATGAAACGGTGTTCAAAAACATGAAGAGCCTGAAAACGTGTCAAAAATATGAAGAGCTTCAAAATGTGTGAAAAATATGAAGAGCTTCAAAGGTGTGAAAAATATGAAGAGCTTCAAAAGGTGTCAAAAATGAGATGAGCATGAAACGGTCTGAAAAATAGGTGGAGCATGAAGCAGTGTTGAAAAACATGAAGAGCCTAAAAAGGTGTGAAAAATATGAAGAGTTTATAAAGGTGTGAAAAAATGAGGAGCATTAAACGGTCTGAAAAATAGGAGGAGAATGAAACGGTGTTCAAAAACATGAAGAGCCTGAAAAGCTGTGAAAAATATGAAGAGCTTCAAAAGGTGTGAAAAATATGAGGAGCATGAAACGGTCTGAAAAATAGGAGGAGCATGAAGCGGTGTTCAAAAACATGAAGAGCCACAAAAGGTGTGAAAAATATGAAGAGCTTTAAAAGGTGTCAAAATATGAGGAGCATGAAACGTTCTGAAAAATAGGAGGATCATGAAACGGTGTTCAAAAACATGAAGAGCCTGAAAAGGTGTGAAAAATATGAAGAGCCTCAAAAAATGTCAAAAATATAAGGAGTATGAAATGGTCTCAAAAATAGGAGGAGCAAGAAGCGGTGTTGAAAAACATGAAGAGCCTGAAACCGAGTGAAAAATATGAAGAGCTTCAAAAATGTGAAAAATATGAAGAGCTTCAAAAGGTGTGAAAAATATGAAGAGCTTCAAAATTTGTCAAAAATGAGATGTGCATGAAACGGACTGAAATATAGGAGGAGCTTGAAGTTATGTTGAAAAACATGAAGAGCCTAAAAATGTGTGAAATATAGGAAGAGCTTCAAAAGGTGTCAAAAATATGAGGAGCATGAAACGGTCTGAAAATAAGAAGGAGCATGAAGCGGTGTTCAGAATCATGAAGAGCCTGAAAAGGTGTGAAAAATATGAGGAGCTTCAAAAGGTGTCAAAAATATGAGGAGCATGAAATGGTCTGAAAAATAGAGGAGCATGAAGCGGTGTTGAAAAACATGAAGAGCCTGAAAAGGTGGGAAAATATGAAGAGCTTCAAAAGGTGTCAAAAATATGAGGAACATGAAAAGGTCTGAAAAATAGGAGGAGCATGAAGCGGTGTTGAAAAACATGAAGAGCCTGAAAACATGTGAAAAATATGGAGAACTTCAAAAGGTGTGAAAAATATGAAGAGGTTCCAAAGGAGTCAAAAATGAGATTAGCATGAAACGGTCTGAAAAATAGGAGGAGCATGAAGTGGTGTTGAAAAACATGAAGTGCCTGAAAAGGTGTGAAATATATGAAGAGCTTCAAAAGGTGTCAAAAATATGAGGAGCATGAAACGGTCTGAAAAATAGGAGGAGCATGAAACGGTGTTCAAAAACATATAGAGCCTGAAGATGTGTAAAAAATATGAAGAGCTTCAAAAAGACAGAAATACATGAGGAGCATGGAACGTCTGAAAATACGAGGAACATGAAGCGGTTCTCAAAAACATGAAGATCCTGAAAAGGTGTGAAAATTATGAAGAGCTTCAAAAGGTGTCAAAAATATGAGGAGCATGAAATGGTCTGAAAAATAGGAGGAGCATGAAGTGATGTATAAAAACATGACGAGCCTGAAAGGTGTGAAGAATATGAAGAGCTTCAAAAGGTGTCACAAATATGAGGAGCATGAAAAGGTCTGAAAAATAGGAGGAGCTTGAAACGGTGTTCAAAAACATGAAGAGCCTGAAAAGGTGTGAAAAATATGAAGAGCTTCAAAAGGTTTCAAAAATATGAGGAGCATGACACGGTCTGAAAAATTGGAGGAACATGAAGCGGTGATCAAAAACATGTAGAGCCTGAAAAGGTGAGAAAAATATGAAGAGCTTCAAAATGTGTGAAAAATATGAAGAGCTTCAAAAGGTGTAAAAAATGAGATGAGTAGGAAACGGTCTGAAAATTAGGAGGGGCATGAGGTGGTGTTGAAAAACATGAAGAGCCTGAAAAGGTGTGAAATATATGAAGAGCTTCAAAAGGTGTCAAAATTATGAGGAGCATGAAACGGTCTGAAAATAGGAGGAGCATGAAGCGGTGTTCAAAAACTTGAAGAGCCTTAAAAGGTGTGAAAAATATGAAGAGCTTCCAAAAGTTTCAAAAATATGAGGAGCATGAAACGGTCTGAAATATAGGAGGAGCTTGAAACGGTGTTCAAAAACATGAAGAGACTGAAAAGGTGTGAAAAATATGATGAGCTTCAAAAGGTGTGAAAAATATGAGGAGCATGAAACGGTCTGAAAAATAGGAGAAGCAAGAAGCTGTGTTCAAAAACATGAAGGCCTGAAAATGTGTGAAATATATGAAGAGCTTCAAAAGGTGTGAAATACATGAGGATCATGAAACGGTCTGAAAAATAGGAGGAGCATGAAGCGGTGTTCAAAAACATGAAGAGCCTGAAAAGGTGTGAAAAATATGAAGAGCTTCAAAAGATGTAAAAAATATGAGGAGAATGAAGCGGTGTTGAAAAAAACGAAGAGCATGAAAAGGTGTGAAAAATATGACGAGCTTCAAAATGTGTGAAAAAAATGAAGAGCTTTCAAAGTTGTTCAAATATGAGATGAGCATGAAACGGTCTGAAAAATAGGAGGAGCATGAAGTGGCTTTGAAAAACATGAAGAGCCTGAAAAGGTGTGAAATATATGAAGAGCTTCAAAATGTGTCAAAAATACGAGGAGCATGAAACAGTCTGAAAAATAGGAGGAGCATGAAACAGTGTTCAAAAACATGAAGAGCCTGAAAAGGTGTGAAAAATATGAAGAACTTCAAAAGGTGTCAAAAATATGAGGAGCATGAAACGGTCTGAAAAATAGGAGCAGCATGAAGCGTTGTTTAAAAACATGAAGAGACTGAAAAGGTGTGAAAAATATGAAGATCTACACAAGGTGTCAGAAATACGAGGAGCATGAAACGGTCTGAAAAATAGGAGGAGCATGAAAGTCTGTTGAAAAACATGAACAGCATGAAAAGGTTTGAAAAATATGAAGAGCTTCACAACGTGTCAGAAATACGAGGAGCATGAAACGGTCTGAAATATAGGAGGAACATGAAGCGGATTTGAAAAACATGAAGAGCCTGAAAATGTGTGACAATTATGAAGCGCTTCAAAAGGTGTCAAAATTATGGGGAGCATTAAACGTTCTGAAAAATAGGAGGAGCATGAAATGGTGTTGAAAAATATGAAGAGCTTTAAAAGGTGTGAAAAATATGAAGAGCTTCAAAAGGTGTCAAAAATATGTGGAGCATGAAACGGTGTTCAAAAACATGAAAAGCCTGAAAAGTTTTGAAAAATATGAAGAGCTTCAAAACGTGTCAAAAATATGAGGAGCATGAAACGGTTTAAAAAATAGGAGGAGCATGAAACGGTGTTCAAAAACATGAAGAGCCTGAAAAGGTGTGAAAAATATGAAGAGCTTCAAAAGGTGTCAAAAATATGAGGACCATGAAACTGTCTGAAAAATAGGAGGAGCATGAAGCGGTGTTCAAAATCATGAAGAGCCTGAAAAGGTGTGAAATATATGAAGAGCTTCAAAAGGTGTGAAATATATGAGGAGTTTGAAACGGTCTGAAAAATAAGAGGATCTGGTTTCCTCAGTGTGTATGCCCAGAAGTGGAATTGCTGGGTCATATGGCAGTTCTCTTTCCAGTTTTTTAAGAAATCTCTACACCGTTTTCCATAGCGGCTGTACTAGTGTGCATTCCCACCAACAGTATAAGAGGGTTCCCTTTTCTCCACTCCCTCTCCAGCATTTATTGCTTGTAGACTTTTGGATAGCAGCCATCCTGACTGGCATGTAATGGTACCTCATTGTGGTTTTCATTTGCATTTCTCTAATAATGAGTGATGTTGAGCATCTTTTCATGGGTTTGCTATCCATCTGTATGTCTTCTTTGGAGAAATGTCTGTTTAGTTCTTTGGCTCATTTTTTATTGGGTCATTTATTTTTCTGGAATTGAGCTGCAGGATTTGCTTGTATATTTTTGAGATTAATCCTTTGTCTGTTTCTTCATTTGCTATTATTTTCTCCCAATCTGAGGGCTGTCTTTTCGCCTTACTTATAGTTTCCTTTGTAGTGCAAAAGCTTTTAAGTTTCATTAGGTCCCATTTGTTTAATTTTGCTTTTATTTCCAATATTCTGGGAGGTGGGTCATAGAGGATCTTGCTTTGATTTATGTCGGAGAGTGTTTTGCCTATGTTCTCCTCTAGGAGTTTTATAGTTTCTGGTCTTACATTTAGATCTTTATTCCATTTTGAGTTTATTTTTGTGTATGGTGTTAGAAACTGTTCTATTTTCATTCTTTTACAAGTGGTTGACCAGTTTTCCCAGCACCACTTGTTAAAGAGGTTGTCTTTTTTCCATTGTATATCCTTGCCTCCTTTGTCAAAGATAAGGTGTCCATAGGTTCGTCTGAAAGAGACACGTGCACCCCAATGTTCATCGCAGCACTGTTTATAATAGCCAGGACATGGAAGCAACCTAGATGCCCGTCAGCAGATGAATGGATAAGAAAGCTGTGGTACATATACACCATGGAATATTACTCAGCCATTAAAAAGAATTCATTAGAATCAGTCCTAATGAGATGGATGAAGCTGAAGCCCATTATACAGAGTGAAGTAAGCCAGAAAGATAAAGAACATTACAGCATACTGACACATGTATATGGAATTTAGAAAGGTGACAACGATAACCCTATATGCAGAACAGAAAAAGAGACACAGAAATACAGAACAGACTTTTGAACTTTGTGGGAGAATGTGAGGGTGGAATATTTCAAAAGAACAGCATGTATCCTATCTATGGTGAAACAGATCACCAGCCCAGGTAGGATGCACGAGACAAGTGCTCCGGCTTGGTGCACTGGGAAGACCCAGAGGAATCGGGTGGAGAGGGAGGAGGGAGGGGGAATCGGGATTGGGAATACATGTAAATCCATGGCTGATTCATATCAAAGTATGACAAAACCCACTGGAAAAAAAATAAAAATAATAAAAAAAAATTAAAAAAAAATAACAATAAAAAAAAAAAAATAAGAGGAGCATGAAACGGTGTTCAAAAACATGAAGAGCCCGAAAAGGTGTGGAAATTAGGAAGAGCTTCAAAAGGTGTCAAATATATGAGGAGCATAAAATGGTCTGAAAAAAAGGAGGAGCATGAAATGGTGTTGAAAAACATGAAGAGCCTGAAAAGGTGTGAAAAATATGAAGAGCTTCAAAAGGTTTCAAAAATATGAGAGGCATGAACGGTCTGAAATATAGGGGGAGCATGAAGCGGTGTAGAAAAACATGAAGAGCCTGAAAAGGTGTGGAAAATATGAAGAGCTTCAAAAGGTGTCAAAAATATGAGGAGCATGAAACGGTCTGAAAAAAAGGAGGAGCATGAAGCGGTGTTGAAAAACATGAAGAGCCTGAAACGGTGTGAAAAATATGATGAGCTTCAAAGGTGTCAAAAATATGAGGAGTATGAAAAGGTCTGAAAAATAGGATTAGCATGAAACGGTGTTGAAAACGTGAAGAGCCTGAAAATGAGTGGAAAATATGAAGAGCTTCAAAAGGTGTCAAAAATATGAGGAGCATGAAAAGGTATGAAAAATAGGAGGAGCATGAAGCGGTGTTGAAAAACATGAAGAGCCTGAAAATGTGTGAAAAATATGAAGAGCTTCAAAAGATGTCAAAAATATGTGGAGCATGAAACGGATTAAAAAATAAGAGGAGCATGAAACGGTCTTCAAGAACATGAAGAGCCTGAAAAGGTGTGAAAAATATGAAGAGCTTCAAAGTTGGCAAAAATATGAGGAGCATGAAAAGGTGTTCAAAAACATGAAAAGCATGAAAAGTTGTGAAAAATATGAAGAGCTTCAAAAGGTGTGAAAAATATGAGGAGCATGAAACGGTCTGAAAAATAGGAGCATGAAGTGGTTTTGACAAACATGAAGAGCCTTAAAAGGTGTGAAAATTATGAAGAGCTTCAAAAGGTGTCAAAAATATGAGGAGCATGAAAAGGTCTGAAAAATAGGAGGAGCATGAAGTGGTATTGAAAAACAGAAAGAGCCTGAAAAGGTGTGAAAAATATGAAGAGCTTCAAAAGGTGTCAAAAATATGTGGAGCATGAAACGGATTAAAAAATAAGAGGAGCATGAAACGGTCTTCAAGAACATGAAGAGCCTGAAAAGGTGTGAAAAATATGAAGAGCTTCAAAAGGTGTCAAAAATATGAGGAGCATGAAACTGTCTGAAAAATAGGAGGAGCATGAAGTGGTATTGAAAAACAGAAAGAGCCTGAAAAGGTGTGAAAAATATGAAGAGCTTCAAAAGGTGTCAAAAATATGTGGAGCATGAAACGGATTAAAAAATAAGAGGAGCATGAAACGGTCTTCAAGAACATGAAGAGCCTGAAAAGGTGTGAAAAATATGAAGAGCTTCAAAAGGTGTCAAAAATATGAGGAGCATGAAACTGTCTGAAAAATAGGAGGAGCATGAAGTGGTATTGAAAAACAGAAAGAGCCTGAAAAGGTGTGAAAAATATGAAGAGCTTCAAAAGGTGTCAGAAATATGAGGAGCAGGAATCGGTCTGAAAAGTAGGAGGAGCATGAAGTTGTATTGGAAAACAGAAAGAGCCTGAAAAGGTGTGAAAAATATGAAGAGCTTCAAAAGGTGTCAAAAATATGAGGAGCATGAAACGGTCTGAAAAATAGGAGGAGCATGAAGTGGTATTGAAAAACAGAAAGAGCCTGAAAAGGTGTGAAAAATATGAAGAGCTTCAAAAGGTGTCAAAAATATGAGGAGCAGGAATCGGTCTGAAAAGTAGGAGGAGCATGAAGTTGTATTGAAAAACAGAAAGAACCTGAAAAGGTGTGGAAATTATGAAGAGCTTCAAAAGGTATCAAATATATGAGGAGCATAAAACGGTCTGAAAAAAACGAGGAGCATGAAATGGTGTTGAAAAACATGAAGAGCCTGAAAAGGTGTGGAAATTATGAAGAGCTTCAAAAGGTGTCAAATATATGAGGAGCATAAAACGGTCTGAAAAAAAGGAGGAGCATGAAGTGGTGTTGAAAACCATGAAGAGCCTGTAAGGTGTGAAAAAAATGAAGAACTTCAAAAGGTGTCAAAAATATAAGGAGCATGAAACGGCCTGAAAAATAGGAGGAGCATGAAGGGGTGTTCAAAAACGTGAAAAGCCTGAAAAGGTGTGAAAAACATGAAGAGTTTCAAAAGGTGTCAAAATTGAGATGAGCATGAAACGGTCTGAAAAATAGGAGGAGCATGAAGCGGTGTTCAAAAACATGAAGAGCCTGAAAAAGTGTGAAAAATATGAAGAGCTTATAAAATTGTCAAAAATATGAGGAGCATGAAGAGATGTTCAAAAACATGAAGAGGGTATTAAGGTGTGAAAAACATGAAGAGCTTTAAAAGGTTTGAAAAATAGGAGGAGCATGAAGCGGTGTTCAAAAACATGAAGAGCCTGAAAAAGTGTGAAAAATATGAAGAGCTTATAAAATTGTCAAAATATGAGGAGCATGAAACGGTCTGAAAAATACGAGCAGCCTGAAATCGTCTGAAAAATAGGAGGAGCATGAAGCGGTGTTCAAAAACATGAAGGGCCTGAAAACGTGTGAAAAATATGAAGAGCTTCAAAAGAAGTCAAAAATATGCGGAGCCTGAAACGATCTGAAAATTAGGAGGAGCATGAAGCGGTGTTGAAAACCATGAAGAGCCGGAAAAGTTGTGAAAAATGTGAAGAGCTTCAAAAGGTCTCAAAAATATGAGGAGCATGAAACGCTCTGAAATATAGGAGGATCATGAAGCGGTGTTGAAAAACATGAAGAGCCTGAAAAGGTGTGATAAATGTGAAGAGCTTCAAAAGGTGTCAAATATATGAGGAGCATGAAACCGTCTGAAAAATACGAGCAGCCTGAAATCGTCTGAAATATAGGAGGAGCATGAAACGGTAATCAAAAACATGAAGAGCCTGAAAATGTGTGAAAAATATGAAGAGCTTCAAAATATGTCAAAAATATGTGGAGCATGAAACGGATTAAAAAATAAGAGGAGCATGAAACGGTCTTCAAGAACATGAAGAGCCTGAAAAGGTGTGAAAAATATGAAGAGCTTCAAAGTTGGCAAAAATATGAGGAGCATGAAAAGGTGTTCAAAAACATGAAAAGCATGAAAAGTTGTGAAAAATATGAAGAGCTTCAAAAGGTGTGAAAAATATGAGGAGCATGAAACGGTCTGAAAAATAGGAGAAGCAAGAAGCTGTGTTCAAAAACATGAAGGCCTGAAAATGTGTGAAATATATGAAGAGCTTCAAAAGGTGTGAAATACATGAGGATCATGAAACGGTCTGAAAAATAGGAGGAGCATGAAGCGGTGTTCAAAAACATGAAGAGCCTGAAAAGGTGTGAAAAATATGAAGAGCTTCAAAAGATGTAAAAAATATGAGGAGAATGAAGCGGTGTTGAAAAAAACGAAGAGCATGAAAAGGTGTGAAAAATATGACGAGCTTCAAAATGTGTGAAAAAAATGAAGAGCTTTCAAAGTTGTTCAAATATGAGATGAGCATGAAACGGTCTGAAAAATAGGAGGAGCATGAAGTGGCTTTGAAAAACATGAAGAGCCTGAAAAGGTGTGAAATATATGAAGAGCTTCAAAATGTGTCAAAAATACGAGGAGCATGAAACAGTCTGAAAAATAGGAGGAGCATGAAACAGTGTTCAAAAACATGAAGAGCCTGAAAAGGTGTGAAAAATATGAAGAACTTCAAAAGGTGTCAAAAATATGAGGAGCATGAAACGGTCTGAAAAATAGGAGCAGCATGAAGCGTTGTTTAAAAACATGAAGAGACTGAAAAGGTGTGAAAAATATGAAGATCTACACAAGGTGTCAGAAATACGAGGAGCATGAAACGGTCTGAAAAATAGGAGGAGCATGAAAGTCTGTTGAAAAACATGAACAGCATGAAAAGGTTTGAAAAATATGAAGAGCTTCACAACGTGTCAGAAATACGAGGAGCATGAAACGGTCTGAAATATAGGAGGAACATGAAGCGGATTTGAAAAACATGAAGAGCCTGAAAATGTGTGACAATTATGAAGCGCTTCAAAAGGTGTCAAAATTATGGGGAGCATTAAACGTTCTGAAAAATAGGAGGAGCATGAAATGGTGTTGAAAAATATGAAGAGCTTTAAAAGGTGTGAAAAATATGAAGAGCTTCAAAAGGTGTCAAAAATATGTGGAGCATGAAACGGTGTTCAAAAACATGAAAAGCCTGAAAAGTTTTGAAAAATATGAAGAGCTTCAAAACGTGTCAAAAATATGAGGAGCATGAAACGGTTTAAAAAATAGGAGGAGCATGAAACGGTGTTCAAAAACATGAAGAGCCTGAAAAGGTGTGAAAAATATGAAGAGCTTCAAAAGGTGTCAAAAATATGAGGACCATGAAACTGTCTGAAAAATAGGAGGAGCATGAAGCGGTGTTCAAAATCATGAAGAGCCTGAAAAGGTGTGAAATATATGAAGAGCTTCAAAAGGTGTGAAATATATGAGGAGTTTGAAACGGTCTGAAAAATAAGAGGATCTGGTTTCCTCAGTGTGTATGCCCAGAAGTGGAATTGCTGGGTCATATGGCAGTTCTCTTTCCAGTTTTTTAAGAAATCTCTACACCGTTTTCCATAGCGGCTGTACTAGTGTGCATTCCCACCAACAGTATAAGAGGGTTCCCTTTTCTCCACTCCCTCTCCAGCATTTATTGCTTGTAGACTTTTGGATAGCAGCCATCCTGACTGGCATGTAATGGTACCTCATTGTGGTTTTCATTTGCATTTCTCTAATAATGAGTGATGTTGAGCATCTTTTCATGGGTTTGCTATCCATCTGTATGTCTTCTTTGGAGAAATGTCTGTTTAGTTCTTTGGCTCATTTTTTATTGGGTCATTTATTTTTCTGGAATTGAGCTGCAGGATTTGCTTGTATATTTTTGAGATTAATCCTTTGTCTGTTTCTTCATTTGCTATTATTTTCTCCCAATCTGAGGGCTGTCTTTTCGCCTTACTTATAGTTTCCTTTGTAGTGCAAAAGCTTTTAAGTTTCATTAGGTCCCATTTGTTTAATTTTGCTTTTATTTCCAATATTCTGGGAGGTGGGTCATAGAGGATCTTGCTTTGATTTATGTCGGAGAGTGTTTTGCCTATGTTCTCCTCTAGGAGTTTTATAGTTTCTGGTCTTACATTTAGATCTTTATTCCATTTTGAGTTTATTTTTGTGTATGGTGTTAGAAACTGTTCTATTTTCATTCTTTTACAAGTGGTTGACCAGTTTTCCCAGCACCACTTGTTAAAGAGGTTGTCTTTTTTCCATTGTATATCCTTGCCTCCTTTGTCAAAGATAAGGTGTCCATAGGTTCGTCTGAAAGAGACACGTGCACCCCAATGTTCATCGCAGCACTGTTTATAATAGCCAGGACATGGAAGCAACCTAGATGCCCGTCAGCAGATGAATGGATAAGAAAGCTGTGGTACATATACACCATGGAATATTACTCAGCCATTAAAAAGAATTCATTAGAATCAGTCCTAATGAGATGGATGAAGCTGAAGCCCATTATACAGAGTGAAGTAAGCCAGAAAGATAAAGAACATTACAGCATACTGACACATGTATATGGAATTTAGAAAGGTGACAACGATAACCCTATATGCAGAACAGAAAAAGAGACACAGAAATACAGAACAGACTTTTGAACTTTGTGGGAGAATGTGAGGGTGGAATATTTCAAAAGAACAGCATGTATCCTATCTATGGTGAAACAGATCACCAGCCCAGGTAGGATGCACGAGACAAGTGCTCCGGCTTGGTGCACTGGGAAGACCCAGAGGAATCGGGTGGAGAGGGAGGAGGGAGGGGGAATCGGGATTGGGAATACATGTAAATCCATGGCTGATTCATATCAAAGTATGACAAAACCCACTGGAAAAAAAATAAAAATAATAAAAAAAAATTAAAAAAAAATAACAATAAAAAAAAAAAAATAAGAGGAGCATGAAACGGTGTTCAAAAACATGAAGAGCCCGAAAAGGTGTGGAAATTAGGAAGAGCTTCAAAAGGTGTCAAATATATGAGGAGCATAAAATGGTCTGAAAAAAAGGAGGAGCATGAAATGGTGTTGAAAAACATGAAGAGCCTGAAAAGGTGTGAAAAATATGAAGAGCTTCAAAAGGTTTCAAAAATATGAGAGGCATGAACGGTCTGAAATATAGGGGGAGCATGAAGCGGTGTAGAAAAACATGAAGAGCCTGAAAAGGTGTGGAAAATATGAAGAGCTTCAAAAGGTGTCAAAAATATGAGGAGCATGAAACGGTCTGAAAAAAAGGAGGAGCATGAAGCGGTGTTGAAAAACATGAAGAGCCTGAAACGGTGTGAAAAATATGATGAGCTTCAAAGGTGTCAAAAATATGAGGAGTATGAAAAGGTCTGAAAAATAGGATTAGCATGAAACGGTGTTGAAAACGTGAAGAGCCTGAAAATGAGTGGAAAATATGAAGAGCTTCAAAAGGTGTCAAAAATATGAGGAGCATGAAAAGGTATGAAAAATAGGAGGAGCATGAAGCGGTGTTGAAAAACATGAAGAGCCTGAAAATGTGTGAAAAATATGAAGAGCTTCAAAAGATGTCAAAAATATGTGGAGCATGAAACGGATTAAAAAATAAGAGGAGCATGAAACGGTCTTCAAGAACATGAAGAGCCTGAAAAGGTGTGAAAAATATGAAGAGCTTCAAAGTTGGCAAAAATATGAGGAGCATGAAAAGGTGTTCAAAAACATGAAAAGCATGAAAAGTTGTGAAAAATATGAAGAGCTTCAAAAGGTGTGAAAAATATGAGGAGCATGAAACGGTCTGAAAAATAGGAGAAGCAAGAAGCTGTGTTCAAAAACATGAAGGCCTGAAAATGTGTGAAATATATGAAGAGCTTCAAAAGGTGTGAAATACATGAGGATCATGAAACGGTCTGAAAAATAGGAGGAGCATGAAGCGGTGTTCAAAAACATGAAGAGCCTGAAAAGGTGTGAAAAATATGAAGAGCTTCAAAAGATGTAAAAAATATGAGGAGAATGAAGCGGTGTTGAAAAAAACGAAGAGCATGAAAAGGTGTGAAAAATATGACGAGCTTCAAAATGTGTGAAAAAAATGAAGAGCTTTCAAAGTTGTTCAAATATGAGATGAGCATGAAACGGTCTGAAAAATAGGAGGAGCATGAAGTGGCTTTGAAAAACATGAAGAGCCTGAAAAGGTGTGAAATATATGAAGAGCTTCAAAATGTGTCAAAAATACGAGGAGCATGAAACAGTCTGAAAAATAGGAGGAGCATGAAACAGTGTTCAAAAACATGAAGAGCCTGAAAAGGTGTGAAAAATATGAAGAACTTCAAAAGGTGTCAAAAATATGAGGAGCATGAAACGGTCTGAAAAATAGGAGCAGCATGAAGCGTTGTTTAAAAACATGAAGAGACTGAAAAGGTGTGAAAAATATGAAGATCTACACAAGGTGTCAGAAATACGAGGAGCATGAAACGGTCTGAAAAATAGGAGGAGCATGAAAGTCTGTTGAAAAACATGAACAGCATGAAAAGGTTTGAAAAATATGAAGAGCTTCACAACGTGTCAGAAATACGAGGAGCATGAAACGGTCTGAAATATAGGAGGAACATGAAGCGGATTTGAAAAACATGAAGAGCCTGAAAATGTGTGACAATTATGAAGCGCTTCAAAAGGTGTCAAAATTATGGGGAGCATTAAACGTTCTGAAAAATAGGAGGAGCATGAAATGGTGTTGAAAAATATGAAGAGCTTTAAAAGGTGTGAAAAATATGAAGAGCTTCAAAAGGTGTCAAAAATATGTGGAGCATGAAACGGTGTTCAAAAACATGAAAAGCCTGAAAAGTTTTGAAAAATATGAAGAGCTTCAAAACGTGTCAAAAATATGAGGAGCATGAAACGGTTTAAAAAATAGGAGGAGCATGAAACGGTGTTCAAAAACATGAAGAGCCTGAAAAGGTGTGAAAAATATGAAGAGCTTCAAAAGGTGTCAAAAATATGAGGACCATGAAACTGTCTGAAAAATAGGAGGAGCATGAAGCGGTGTTCAAAATCATGAAGAGCCTGAAAAGGTGTGAAATATATGAAGAGCTTCAAAAGGTGTGAAATATATGAGGAGTTTGAAACGGTCTGAAAAATAAGAGGATCTGGTTTCCTCAGTGTGTATGCCCAGAAGTGGAATTGCTGGGTCATATGGCAGTTCTCTTTCCAGTTTTTTAAGAAATCTCTACACCGTTTTCCATAGCGGCTGTACTAGTGTGCATTCCCACCAACAGTATAAGAGGGTTCCCTTTTCTCCACTCCCTCTCCAGCATTTATTGCTTGTAGACTTTTGGATAGCAGCCATCCTGACTGGCATGTAATGGTACCTCATTGTGGTTTTCATTTGCATTTCTCTAATAATGAGTGATGTTGAGCATCTTTTCATGGGTTTGCTATCCATCTGTATGTCTTCTTTGGAGAAATGTCTGTTTAGTTCTTTGGCTCATTTTTTATTGGGTCATTTATTTTTCTGGAATTGAGCTGCAGGATTTGCTTGTATATTTTTGAGATTAATCCTTTGTCTGTTTCTTCATTTGCTATTATTTTCTCCCAATCTGAGGGCTGTCTTTTCGCCTTACTTATAGTTTCCTTTGTAGTGCAAAAGCTTTTAAGTTTCATTAGGTCCCATTTGTTTAATTTTGCTTTTATTTCCAATATTCTGGGAGGTGGGTCATAGAGGATCTTGCTTTGATTTATGTCGGAGAGTGTTTTGCCTATGTTCTCCTCTAGGAGTTTTATAGTTTCTGGTCTTACATTTAGATCTTTATTCCATTTTGAGTTTATTTTTGTGTATGGTGTTAGAAACTGTTCTATTTTCATTCTTTTACAAGTGGTTGACCAGTTTTCCCAGCACCACTTGTTAAAGAGGTTGTCTTTTTTCCATTGTATATCCTTGCCTCCTTTGTCAAAGATAAGGTGTCCATAGGTTCGTCTGAAAGAGACACGTGCACCCCAATGTTCATCGCAGCACTGTTTATAATAGCCAGGACATGGAAGCAACCTAGATGCCCGTCAGCAGATGAATGGATAAGAAAGCTGTGGTACATATACACCATGGAATATTACTCAGCCATTAAAAAGAATTCATTAGAATCAGTCCTAATGAGATGGATGAAGCTGAAGCCCATTATACAGAGTGAAGTAAGCCAGAAAGATAAAGAACATTACAGCATACTGACACATGTATATGGAATTTAGAAAGGTGACAACGATAACCCTATATGCAGAACAGAAAAAGAGACACAGAAATACAGAACAGACTTTTGAACTTTGTGGGAGAATGTGAGGGTGGAATATTTCAAAAGAACAGCATGTATCCTATCTATGGTGAAACAGATCACCAGCCCAGGTAGGATGCACGAGACAAGTGCTCCGGCTTGGTGCACTGGGAAGACCCAGAGGAATCGGGTGGAGAGGGAGGAGGGAGGGGGAATCGGGATTGGGAATACATGTAAATCCATGGCTGATTCATATCAAAGTATGACAAAACCCACTGGAAAAAAAATAAAAATAATAAAAAAAAATTAAAAAAAAATAACAATAAAAAAAAAAAATAAGAGGAGCATGAAACGGTGTTCAAAAACATGAAGAGCCCGAAAAGGTGTGGAAATTAGGAAGAGCTTCAAAAGGTGTCAAATATATGAGGAGCATAAAATGGTCTGAAAAAAAGGAGGAGCATGAAATGGTGTTGAAAAACATGAAGAGCCTGAAAAGGTGTGAAAAATATGAAGAGCTTCAAAAGGTTTCAAAAATATGAGAGGCATGAACGGTCTGAAATATAGGGGGAGCATGAAGCGGTGTAGAAAAACATGAAGAGCCTGAAAAGGTGTGGAAAATATGAAGAGCTTCAAAAGGTGTCAAAAATATGAGGAGCATGAAACGGTCTGAAAAAAAGGAGGAGCATGAAGCGGTGTTGAAAAACATGAAGAGCCTGAAACGGTGTGAAAAATATGATGAGCTTCAAAGGTGTCAAAAATATGAGGAGTATGAAAAGGTCTGAAAAATAGGATTAGCATGAAACGGTGTTGAAAACGTGAAGAGCCTGAAAATGAGTGGAAAATATGAAGAGCTTCAAAAGGTGTCAAAAATATGAGGAGCATGAAAAGGTATGAAAAATAGGAGGAGCATGAAGCGGTGTTGAAAAACATGAAGAGCCTGAAAATGTGTGAAAAATATGAAGAGCTTCAAAAGATGTCAAAAATATGTGGAGCATGAAACGGATTAAAAAATAAGAGGAGCATGAAACGGTCTTCAAGAACATGAAGAGCCTGAAAAGGTGTGAAAAATATGAAGAGCTTCAAAAGGTGTGAAAAATATGAGGAGCATGAAACGGTCTGAAAAATAGGAGCATGAAGTGGTTTTGACAAACATGAAGAGCCTTAAAAGGTGTGAAAATTATGAAGAGCTTCAAAAGGTGTCAAAAATATGAGGAGCATGAAAAGGTCTGAAAAATAGGAGGAGCATGAAGTGGTATTGAAAAACAGAAAGAGCCTGAAAAGGTGTGAAAAATATGAAGAGCTTCAAAAGGTGTCAAAAATATGTGGAGCATGAAACGGATTAAAAAATAAGAGGAGCATGAAACGGTCTTCAAGAACATGAAGAGCCTGAAAAGGTGTGAAAAATATGAAGAGCTTCAAAAGGTGTCAAAAATATGAGGAGCATGAAACGGTCTGAAAAATAGGAGGAGCATGAAGTGGTATTGAAAAACAGAAAGAGCCTGAAAAGGTGTGAAAAATATGAAGAGCTTCAAAAGGTGTCAAAAATATGAGGAGCAGGAATCGGTCTGAAAAGTAGGAGGAGCATGAAGTTGTATTGGAAAACAGAAAGAGCCTGAAAAGGTGTGAAAAATATGAAGAGCTTCAAAAGGTGTCAAAAATATGAGGAGCATGAAACGGTCTGAAAAATAGGAGGAGCATGAAGTGGTATTGAAAAACAGAAAGAGCCTGAAAAGGTGTGAAAAATATGAAGAGCTTCAAAAGGTGTCAAAAATATGAGGAGCAGGAATCGGTCTGAAAAGTAGGAGGAGCATGAAGTTGTATTGAAAAACAGAAAGAACCTGAAAAGGTGTGGAAATTATGAAGAGCTTCAAAAGGTATCAAATATATGAGGAGCATAAAACGGTCTGAAAAAAACGAGGAGCATGAAATGGTGTTGAAAAACATGAAGAGCCTGAAAAGGTGTGGAAATTATGAAGAGCTTCAAAAGGTGTCAAATATATGAGGAGCATAAAACGGTCTGAAAAAAAGGAGGAGCATGAAGTGGTGTTGAAAACCATGAAGAGCCTGTAAGGTGTGAAAAAAATGAAGAACTTCAAAAGGTGTCAAAAATATAAGGAGCATGAAACGGCCTGAAAAATAGGAGGAGCATGAAGGGGTGTTCAAAAACGTGAAAAGCCTGAAAAGGTGTGAAAAACATGAAGAGTTTCAAAAGGTGTCAAAATTGAGATGAGCATGAAACGGTCTGAAAAATAGGAGGAGCATGAAGCGGTGTTCAAAAACATGAAGAGCCTGAAAAAGTGTGAAAAATATGAAGAGCTTATAAAATTGTCAAAAATATGAGGAGCATGAAGAGATGTTCAAAAACATGAAGAGGGTATTAAGGTGTGAAAAACATGAAGAGCTTTAAAAGGTTTGAAAAATAGGAGGAGCATGAAGCGGTGTTCAAAAACATGAAGAGCCTGAAAAAGTGTGAAAAATATGAAGAGCTTATAAAATTGTCAAAATATGAGGAGCATGAAACGGTCTGAAAAATACGAGCAGCCTGAAATCGTCTGAAAAATAGGAGGAGCATGAAGCGGTGTTCAAAAACATGAAGGGCCTGAAAACGTGTGAAAAATATGAAGAGCTTCAAAAGGAGTCAAAAATATGCGGAGCCTGAAACGATCTGAAAATTAGGAGGAGCATGAAGCGGTGTTGAAAACCATGAAGAGCCGGAAAAGTTGTGAAAAATGTGAAGAGCTTCAAAAGGTCTCAAAAATATGAGGAGCATGAAACGCTCTGAAATATAGGAGGATCATGAAGCGGTGTTGAAAAACATGAAGAGCCTGAAAAGGTGTGATAAATGTGAAGAGCTTCAAAAGGTGTCAAAAATATGAGGAGCATGAAACGGTCTGAAAAATAGGAGGAGCATGAAACGGTAATCAAAAACATGAAGAGTCTGAAAACGTGTGAAAAATATGAAGAGCTTCAAACGGTGTGAAAAATATCAGGAGGATGAAACGGTCTGAAAAAGATGAGGAGCATGAAGTGGTCTTCAAAAACATGTACAGCCTGAAAAGGTGTGAAAAATATGAAGAGCTTCAAAAGGTGTGAAATACATGAGTATCATGAAACGGTATAAAAAATAGGAGGAGCATGAAGCTGTGTTCAAAAACATGAGAGCCTGAAAATGTGTGCAAAATATGAAGAGCTTTAAAAGGTGTGAAAAATACGAGGAGCATGAAACGGTCTGAAAAATAGGAGGAGACTGAAACAGTTGGAAAAAAAGGAGGACATTGAAACGGTGTTGAAAAACATGAAGAGCCCGAAAACGTGTGAAAAATAGGAGGATCATGAAGCGGTGTTCAAAAAGATGAAGAGCTTGAAAAGGTGTGAAAAACATGAAGAGTGTCAAAAGGTGTCAAAAATATGAGGAGCATGAAACGGTCTGACAAAGAGGAGGAGCATAAAGTGGTGTTCAAAAACATGAAGAGCCTGAAAAGGTGTGAACAGTATGAAGAGCTTCAAAAGGTGTCAAAAATGATATGAGCATGAAACGGTCTGAAAAATAGGAGGAGCATGAAGCGGGGTTGAAAAACATGAAGAGCCTGAGAACGTGTGAAAAATATGAAGAGCTCCAAAAGGTGTGAAAAATGAAAGGAGCATGAAACGGTATGAAAAACAGAAGGAGCATGAAGTGGTGTTGAAAAAAAAAGAAGAGCCTGAAAATGTGTGAAATATATGAAGAGCTTCAAAAGGTGTGAAATACATGAGGAACATTAAACGTTCTGAAAAATAGGAGGAGCATGAAGCGGTGTTGAAAAACATGAAGAGCCTGAAAAGGTGTGAAAAATATGAAGAGCTTCAAAAAGTGTGAAAAATAGGAGGAGCATGAAGCGGTGTTCAAAAACATGAAGAGCCTGAAAAGGTTTGAAAAATATGAAGAGCTTCAAACGGTCTGAAATACATGAGGAGCATGAAACGGTCTGAAAAATAGGAGGAGAATCAAACGGTGTTCAAAAATAAGAAGAGCCTGAAAAGCTGTTGAAAATATGAAGACCTTCAAAAGGTGTCAAAATTATGAGAAGCATGAATCGGTCTGAAAAATAGGAGTAGCATGAAGCGGTGTTCAAAAACATGAAGATCCTGAAAAGGTGTGAAAAATATAGAGCTTCAAAAGGTGTCAAAGATATGAGGAGCATGAAACGGTCTGAAAAATAGGAGGAGCATGAAACGGTGTTCGAAAACATGAACAGCCTGAAAAGTTGTGAAAAATATGAAGAGCTTCAAAAGGTGTCAAAAATATGAGGAGCATGAAAAGGTCTGAAAAATAGGAGGAGCATGAAACGGTGTTCCAAAACATGAATAGCCTGAAAAGGTGTGAAAAATATGAAGAGCTGCAAAAGGTGTGAAATACATGAGGAGCATGAAACTGTCTGAAAAATAGGAGGAGGATGAAGTGGTGTTCAAAAACATGAAGAGCCTGAAAAGGTGTGAAAATATGAAGAGCTTCAAAAGGTGTGAAATACATGAGAGAAATGAAACTATCTGAAAAATAGGAGGAGCATGAAGCCGTGTTGAAAAACATGAAGAGCCTGAAAAGGTGTGAAAAATATGAAGAGCTTCAAAAGGTGTCAAAAATATGAGGAGCATGAAACGGTCTGAAAAAAAGGAGGAGCATGAAGCGGTGTTGAAAAACATGAAGAGCCTGAAACGGTGTGAAAAATATGATGAGCTTCAAAGGTGTCAAAAATATGAGGAGTATGAAAAGGTCTGAAAAATAGGATTAGCATGAAACGGTGTTGAAAACGTGAAGAGCCTGAAAATGAGTGGAAAATATGAAGAGCTTCAAAAGGTGTCAAAAATATGAGGAGCATGAAAAGGTATGAAAAATAGGAGGAGCATGAAGCGGTGTTGAAAAACATGAAGAGCCTGAAAATGTGTGAAAAATATGAAGAGCTTCAAAAGATGTCAAAAATATGTGGAGCATGAAACGGATTAAAAAATAAGAGGAGCATGAAACGGTCTTCAAGAACATGAAGAGCCTGAAAAGGTGTGAAAAATATGAAGAGCTTCAAAGTTGGCAAAAATATGAGGAGCATGAAAAGGTGTTCAAAAACATGAAAAGCATGAAAAGTTGTGAAAAATATGAAGAGCTTCAAAAGGTGTGAAAAATATGAGGAGCATGAAACGGTCTGAAAAATAGGAGCATGAAGTGGTTTTGACAAACATGAAGAGCCTTAAAAGGTGTGAAAATTATGAAGAGCTTCAAAAGGTGTCAAAAATATGAGGAGCATGAAAAGGTCTGAAAAATAGGAGGAGCATGAAGTGGTATTGAAAAACAGAAAGAGCCTGAAAAGGTGTGAAAAATATGAAGAGCTTCAAAAGGTGTCAAAAATATGTGGAGCATGAAACGGATTAAAAAATAAGAGGAGCATGAAACGGTCTTCAAGAACATGAAGAGCCTGAAAAGGTGTGAAAAATATGAAGAGCTTCAAAAGGTGTCAAAAATATGAGGAGCATGAAACTGTCTGAAAAATAGGAGGAGCATGAAGTGGTATTGAAAAACAGAAAGAGCCTGAAAAGGTGTGAAAAATATGAAGAGCTTCAAAAGGTGTCAGAAATATGAGGAGCAGGAATCGGTCTGAAAAGTAGGAGGAGCATGAAGTTGTATTGGAAAACAGAAAGAGCCTGAAAAGGTGTGAAAAATATGAAGAGCTTCAAAAGGTGTCAAAAATATGAGGAGCATGAAACGGTCTGAAAAATAGGAGGAGCATGAAGTGGTATTGAAAAACAGAAAGAGCCTGAAAAGGTGTGAAAAATATGAAGAGCTTCAAAAGGTGTCAAAAATATGAGGAGCAGGAATCGGTCTGAAAAGTAGGAGGAGCATGAAGTTGTATTGAAAAACAGAAAGAACCTGAAAAGGTGTGGAAATTATGAAGAGCTTCAAAAGGTATCAAATATATGAGGAGCATAAAACGGTCTGAAAAAAACGAGGAGCATGAAATGGTGTTGAAAAACATGAAGAGCCTGAAAAGGTGTGGAAATTATGAAGAGCTTCAAAAGGTGTCAAATATATGAGGAGCATAAAACGGTCTGAAAAAAAGGAGGAGCATGAAGTGGTGTTGAAAACCATGAAGAGCCTGTAAGGTGTGAAAAAAATGAAGAACTTCAAAAGGTGTCAAAAATATAAGGAGCATGAAACGGCCTGAAAAATAGGAGGAGCATGAAGGGGTGTTCAAAAACGTGAAAAGCCTGAAAAGGTGTGAAAAACATGAAGAGTTTCAAAAGGTGTCAAAATTGAGATGAGCATGAAACGGTCTGAAAAATAGGAGGAGCATGAAGCGGTGTTCAAAAACATGAAGAGCCTGAAAAAGTGTGAAAAATATGAAGAGCTTATAAAATTGTCAAAAATATGAGGAGCATGAAGAGATGTTCAAAAACATGAAGAGGGTATTAAGGTGTGAAAAACATGAAGAGCTTTAAAAGGTTTGAAAAATAGGAGGAGCATGAAGCGGTGTTCAAAAACATGAAGAGCCTGAAAAAGTGTGAAAAATATGAAGAGCTTATAAAATTGTCAAAATATGAGGAGCATGAAACGGTCTGAAAAATACGAGCAGCCTGAAATCGTCTGAAAAATAGGAGGAGCATGAAGCGGTGTTCAAAAACATGAAGGGCTTGAAAACGTGTGAAAAATATGAAGAGCTTCAAAAGAAGTCAAAAATATGCGGAGCCTGAAACGATCTGAAAATGAGGAGGAGCATGAAGCGGTGTTGAAAACCATGAAGAGCCGGAAAAGTTGTGAAAAATGTGAAGAGCTTCAAAAGGTCTCAAAAATATGAGGAGCATGAAACGCTCTGAAATATAGGAGGATCATGAAGCGGTGTTGAAAAACATGAAGAGCCTGAAAAGGTGTGATAAATGTGAAGAGCTTCAAAAGGTGTCAAATATATGAGGAGCATGAAACCGTCTGAAAAATACGAGCAGCCTGAAATCGTCTGAAATATAGGAGGAGCATGAAACGGTAATCAAAAACATGAAGAGCCTGAAAATGTGTGAAAAATATGAAGAGCTTCAAAATATGTCAAAAATATGTGGAGCATGAAACGGATTAAAAAATAAGAGGAGCATGAAACGGTCTTCAAGAACATGAAGAGCCTGAAAAGGTGTGAAAAATATGAAGAGCTTCAAAGTTGGCAAAAATATGAGGAGCATGAAAAGGTGTTCAAAAACATGAAAAGCATGAAAAGTTGTGAAAAATATGAAGAGCTTCAAAAGGTGTGAAAAATATGAGGAGCATGAAACGGTCTGAAAAATAGGAGAAGCAAGAAGCTGTGTTCAAAAACATGAAGGCCTGAAAATGTGTGAAATATATGAAGAGCTTCAAAAGGTGTGAAATACATGAGGATCATGAAACGGTCTGAAAAATAGGAGGAGCATGAAGCGGTGTTCAAAAACATGAAGAGCCTGAAAAGGTGTGAAAAATATGAAGAGCTTCAAAAGATGTAAAAAATATGAGGAGAATGAAGCGGTGTTGAAAAAAACGAAGAGCATGAAAAGGTGTGAAAAATATGACGAGCTTCAAAATGTGTGAAAAAAATGAAGAGCTTTCAAAGTTGTTCAAATATGAGATGAGCATGAAACGGTCTGAAAAATAGGAGGAGCATGAAGTGGCTTTGAAAAACATGAAGAGCCTGAAAAGGTGTGAAATATATGAAGAGCTTCAAAATGTGTCAAAAATACGAGGAGCATGAAACAGTCTGAAAAATAGGAGGAGCATGAAACAGTGTTCAAAAACATGAAGAGCCTGAAAAGGTGTGAAAAATATGAAGAACTTCAAAAGGTGTCAAAAATATGAGGAGCATGAAACGGTCTGAAAAATAGGAGCAGCATGAAGCGTTGTTTAAAAACATGAAGAGACTGAAAAGGTGTGAAAAATATGAAGATCTACACAAGGTGTCAGAAATACGAGGAGCATGAAACGGTCTGAAAAATAGGAGGAGCATGAAAGTCTGTTGAAAAACATGAACAGCATGAAAAGGTTTGAAAAATATGAAGAGCTTCACAACGTGTCAGAAATACGAGGAGCATGAAACGGTCTGAAATATAGGAGGAACATGAAGCGGATTTGAAAAACATGAAGAGCCTGAAAATGTGTGACAATTATGAAGCGCTTCAAAAGGTGTCAAAATTATGGGGAGCATTAAACGTTCTGAAAAATAGGAGGAGCATGAAATGGTGTTGAAAAATATGAAGAGCTTTAAAAGGTGTGAAAAATATGAAGAGCTTCAAAAGGTGTCAAAAATATGTGGAGCATGAAACGGTGTTCAAAAACATGAAAAGCCTGAAAAGTTTTGAAAAATATGAAGAGCTTCAAAACGTGTCAAAAATATGAGGAGCATGAAACGGTTTAAAAAATAGGAGGAGCATGAAACGGTGTTCAAAAACATGAAGAGCCTGAAAAGGTGTGAAAAATATGAAGAGCTTCAAAAGGTGTCAAAAATATGAGGACCATGAAACTGTCTGAAAAATAGGAGGAGCATGAAGCGGTGTTCAAAATCATGAAGAGCCTGAAAAGGTGTGAAATATATGAAGAGCTTCAAAAGGTGTGAAATATATGAGGAGTTTGAAACGGTCTGAAAAATAAGAGGATCTGGTTTCCTCAGTGTGTATGCCCAGAAGTGGAATTGCTGGGTCATATGGCAGTTCTCTTTCCAGTTTTTTAAGAAATCTCTACACCGTTTTCCATAGCGGCTGTACTAGTGTGCATTCCCACCAACAGTATAAGAGGGTTCCCTTTTCTCCACTCCCTCTCCAGCATTTATTGCTTGTAGACTTTTGGATAGCAGCCATCCTGACTGGCATGTAATGGTACCTCATTGTGGTTTTCATTTGCATTTCTCTAATAATGAGTGATGTTGAGCATCTTTTCATGGGTTTGCTATCCATCTGTATGTCTTCTTTGGAGAAATGTCTGTTTAGTTCTTTGGCTCATTTTTTATTGGGTCATTTATTTTTCTGGAATTGAGCTGCAGGATTTGCTTGTATATTTTTGAGATTAATCCTTTGTCTGTTTCTTCATTTGCTATTATTTTCTCCCAATCTGAGGGCTGTCTTTTCGCCTTACTTATAGTTTCCTTTGTAGTGCAAAAGCTTTTAAGTTTCATTAGGTCCCATTTGTTTAATTTTGCTTTTATTTCCAATATTCTGGGAGGTGGGTCATAGAGGATCTTGCTTTGATTTATGTCGGAGAGTGTTTTGCCTATGTTCTCCTCTAGGAGTTTTATAGTTTCTGGTCTTACATTTAGATCTTTATTCCATTTTGAGTTTATTTTTGTGTATGGTGTTAGAAACTGTTCTATTTTCATTCTTTTACAAGTGGTTGACCAGTTTTCCCAGCACCACTTGTTAAAGAGGTTGTCTTTTTTCCATTGTATATCCTTGCCTCCTTTGTCAAAGATAAGGTGTCCATAGGTTCGTCTGAAAGAGACACGTGCACCCCAATGTTCATCGCAGCACTGTTTATAATAGCCAGGACATGGAAGCAACCTAGATGCCCGTCAGCAGATGAATGGATAAGAAAGCTGTGGTACATATACACCATGGAATATTACTCAGCCATTAAAAAGAATTCATTAGAATCAGTCCTAATGAGATGGATGAAGCTGAAGCCCATTATACAGAGTGAAGTAAGCCAGAAAGATAAAGAACATTACAGCATACTGACACATGTATATGGAATTTAGAAAGGTGACAACGATAACCCTATATGCAGAACAGAAAAAGAGACACAGAAATACAGAACAGACTTTTGAACTTTGTGGGAGAATGTGAGGGTGGAATATTTCAAAAGAACAGCATGTATCCTATCTATGGTGAAACAGATCACCAGCCCAGGTAGGATGCACGAGACAAGTGCTCCGGCTTGGTGCACTGGGAAGACCCAGAGGAATCGGGTGGAGAGGGAGGAGGGAGGGGGAATCGGGATTGGGAATACATGTAAATCCATGGCTGATTCATATCAAAGTATGACAAAACCCACTGGAAAAAAAATAAAAATAATAAAAAAAAATTAAAAAAAAATAACAATAAAAAAAAAAAATAAGAGGAGCATGAAACGGTGTTCAAAAACATGAAGAGCCTGAAAAGGTGTGGAAATTATGAAGAGCTTCAAAAGGTGTCAAATATATGAGGAGCATAAAATGGTCTGAAAAAAAGGAGGAGCATGAAATGGTGTTGAAAAACATGAAGAGCCTGAAAAGGTGTGAAAAATATGAAGAGCTTCAAAAGGTTTCAAAAATATGAGAGGCATGAACGGTCTGAAATATAGGGGGAGCATGAAGCGGTGTAGAAAAACATGAAGAGCCTGAAAAGGTGTGGAAAATATGAAGAGCTTCAAAAGGTGTCAAAAATATGAGGAGCATGAAACGGTCTGAAAAAAAGGAGGAGCATGAAGCGGTGTTGAAAAACATGAAGAGCCTGAAACGGTGTGAAAAATATGATGAGCTTCAAAGGTGTCAAAAATATGAGGAGTATGAAAAGGTCTGAAAAATAGGATTAGCATGAAACGGTGTTGAAAACGTGAAGAGCCTGAAAATGAGTGGAAAATATGAAGAGCTTCAAAAGGTGTCAAAAATATGAGGAGCATGAAAAGGTATGAAAAATAGGAGGAGCATGAAGCGGTGTTGAAAAACATGAAGAGCCTGAAAATGTGTGAAAAATATGAAGAGCTTCAAAAGATGTCAAAAATATGTGGAGCATGAAACGGATTAAAAAATAAGAGGAGCATGAAACGGTCTTCAAGAACATGAAGAGCCTGAAAAGGTGTGAAAAATATGAAGAGCTTCAAAGTTGGCAAAAATATGAGGAGCATGAAAAGGTGTTCAAAAACATGAAAAGCATGAAAAGTTGTGAAAAATATGAAGAGCTTCAAAAGGTGTGAAAAATATGAGGAGCATGAAACGGTCTGAAAAATAGGAGCATGAAGTGGTTTTGACAAACATGAAGAGCCTTAAAAGGTGTGAAAATTATGAAGAGCTTCAAAAGGTGTCAAAAATATGAGGAGCATGAAAAGGTCTGAAAAATAGGAGGAGCATGAAGTGGTATTGAAAAACAGAAAGAGCCTGAAAAGGTGTGAAAAATATGAAGAGCTTCAAAAGGTGTCAAAAATATGTGGAGCATGAAACGGATTAAAAAATAAGAGGAGCATGAAACGGTCTTCAAGAACATGAAGAGCCTGAAAAGGTGTGAAAAATATGAAGAGCTTCAAAAGGTGTCAAAAATATGAGGAGCATGAAACGGTCTGAAAAATAGGAGGAGCATGAAGTGGTATTGAAAAACAGAAAGAGCCTGAAAAGGTGTGAAAAATATGAAGAGCTTCAAAAGGTGTCAAAAATATGAGGAGCAGGAATCGGTCTGAAAAGTAGGAGGAGCATGAAGTTGTATTGGAAAACAGAAAGAGCCTGAAAAGGTGTGAAAAATATGAAGAGCTTCAAAAGGTGTCAAAAATATGAGGAGCATGAAACGGTCTGAAAAATAGGAGGAGCATGAAGTGGTATTGAAAAACAGAAAGAGCCTGAAAAGGTGTGAAAAATATGAAGAGCTTCAAAAGGTGTCAAAAATATGAGGAGCAGGAATCGGTCTGAAAAGTAGGAGGAGCATGAAGTTGTATTGAAAAACAGAAAGAACCTGAAAAGGTGTGGAAATTATGAAGAGCTTCAAAAGGTATCAAATATATGAGGAGCATAAAACGGTCTGAAAAAAACGAGGAGCATGAAATGGTGTTGAAAAACATGAAGAGCCTGAAAAGGTGTGGAAATTATGAAGAGCTTCAAAAGGTGTCAAATATATGAGGAGCATAAAACGGTCTGAAAAAAAGGAGGAGCATGAAGTGGTGTTGAAAACCATGAAGAGCCTGTAAGGTGTGAAAAAAATGAAGAACTTCAAAAGGTGTCAAAAATATAAGGAGCATGAAACGGCCTGAAAAATAGGAGGAGCATGAAGGGGTGTTCAAAAACGTGAAAAGCCTGAAAAGGTGTGAAAAACATGAAGAGTTTCAAAAGGTGTCAAAATTGAGATGAGCATGAAACGGTCTGAAAAATAGGAGGAGCATGAAGCGGTGTTCAAAAACATGAAGAGCCTGAAAAAGTGTGAAAAATAAGAAGAGCTTATAAAATTGTCAAAAATATGAGGAGCATGAAGAGATGTTCAAAAACATGAAGAGGGTATTAAGGTGTGAAAAACATGAAGAGCTTTAAAAGGTTTGAAAAATAGGAGGAGCATGAAGCGGTGTTCAAAAACATGAAGAGCCTGAAAAAGTGTGAAAAATATGAAGAGCTTATAAAATTGTCAAAATATGAGGAGCATGAAACGGTCTGAAAAATACGAGCAGCCTGAAATCGTCTGAAAAATAGGAGGAGCATGAAGCGGTGTTCAAAAACATGAAGGGCCTGAAAACGTGTGAAAAATATGAAGAGCTTCAAAAGGAGTCAAAAATATGCGGAGCCTGAAACGATCTGAAAATTAGGAGGAGCATGAAGCGGTGTTGAAAACCATGAAGAGCCGGAAAAGTTGTGAAAAATGTGAAGAGCTTCAAAAGGTCTCAAAAATATGAGGAGCATGAAACGCTCTGAAATATAGGAGGATCATGAAGCGGTGTTGAAAAACATGAAGAGCCTGAAAAGGTGTGATAAATGTGAAGAGCTTCAAAAGGTGTCAAAAATATGAGGAGCATGAAACGGTCTGAAAAATAGGAGGAGCATGAAACGGTAATCAAAAACATGAAGAGTCTGAAAACGTGTGAAAAATATGAAGAGCTTCAAACGGTGTGAAAAATATCAGGAGGATGAAACGGTCTGAAAAAGATGAGGAGCATGAAGTGGTCTTCAAAAACATGTACAGCCTGAAAAGGTGTGAAAAATATGAAGAGCTTCAAAAGGTGTGAAATACATGAGTATCATGAAACGGTATAAAAAATAGGAGGAGCATGAAGCTGTGTTCAAAAACATGAGAGCCTGAAAATGTGTGCAAAATATGAAGAGCTTTAAAAGGTGTGAAAAATACGAGGAGCATGAAACGGTCTGAAAAATAGGAGGAGACTGAAACAGTCGGAAAAAAAGGAGGACATTGAAACGGTGTTGAAAAACATGAAGAGCCCGAAAACGTGTGAAAAATAGGAGGATCATGAAGCGGTGTTCAAAAAGATGAAGAGCTTGAAAAGGTGTGAAAAACATGAAGAGTGTCAAAAGGTGTCAAAAATATGAGGAGCATGAAATGGTCTGACAAAGAGGAGGAGCATAAAGTGGTGTTCAAAAACATGAAGAGCCTGAAAAGGTGTGAACAGTATGAAGAGCTTCAAAAGGTGTCAAAAATGATATGAGCATGAAACGGTCTGAAAAATAGGAGGAGCATGAAGCGGGGTTGAAAAACATGAAGAGCCTGAGAACGTGTGAAAAATATGAAGAGCTCCAAAAGGTGTGAAAAATGAAAGGAGCATGAAACGGTATGAAAAACAGAAGGAGCATGAAGTGGTGTTGAAAAAAAAGAAGAGCCTGAAAATGTGTGAAATATATGAAGAGCTTCAAAAGGTGTGAAATACATGAGGAACATTAAACGTTCTGAAAAATAGGAGGAGCATGAAGCGGTGTTGAAAAACATGAAGAGCCTGAAAAGGTGTGAAAAATATGAAGAGCTTCAAAAAGTGTGAAAAATAGGAGGAGCATGAAGCGGTGTTCAAAAACATGAAGAGCCTGAAAAGGTTTGAAAAATATGAAGAGCTTCAAACGGTCTGAAATACATGAGGAGCATGAAACGGTCTGAAAAATAGGAGGAGAATCAAACGGTGTTCAAAAATAAGAAGAGCCTGAAAAGCTGTTGAAAATATGAAGACCTTCAAAAGGTGTCAAAATTATGAGAAGCATGAATCGGTCTGAAAAATAGGAGTAGCATGAAGCGGTGTTCAAAAACATGAAGATCATGAAAAGGTGTGAAAAATATAGAGCTTCAAAAGGTGTCAAAGATATGAGGAGCATGAAACGGTCTGAAAAATAGGAGGAGCATGAAACGGTGTTCGAAAACATGAACAGCCTTAAAAGTTGTGAAAAATATGAAGAGCTTCAAAAGGTGTCAAAAATATGAGGAGCATGAAAAGGTCTGAAAAATAGGAGGAGCATGAAACGGTGTTCCAAAACATGAATAGCCTGAAAAGGTGTGAAAAATATGAAGAGCTGCAAAAGGTGTGAAATACATGAGGAGCATGAAACTGTCTGAAAAATAGGAGGAGGATGAAGTGGTGTTCAAAAACATGAAGAGCCTGAAAAGGTGTGAAAATATGAAGAGCTTCAAAAGGTGTGAAATACATGAGAGAAATGAAACTATCTGAAAAATAGGAGGAGCATGAAGCCGTGTTGAAAAACATGAAGAGCCTGAAAAGGTGTGAAAAATATGAAGAGCTTCAAAAGGTGTCAAAAATATGAGGAGCATGAAACGGTCTGAAAAAAAGGAGGAGCATGAAGCGGTGTTGAAAAACATGAAGAGCCTGAAACGGTGTGAAAAATATGATGAGCTTCAAAGGTGTCAAAAATATGAGGAGTATGAAAAGGTCTGAAAAATAGGATTAGCATGAAACGGTGTTGAAAACGTGAAGAGCCTGAAAATGAGTGGAAAATATGAAGAGCTTCAAAAGGTGTCAAAAATATGAGGAGCATGAAAAGGTATGAAAAATAGGAGGAGCATGAAGCGGTGTTGAAAAACATGAAGAGCCTGAAAATGTGTGAAAAATATGAAGAGCTTCAAAAGATGTCAAAAATATGTGGAGCATGAAACGGATTAAAAAATAAGAGGAGCATGAAACGGTCTTCAAGAACATGAAGAGCCTGAAAAGGTGTGAAAAATATGAAGAGCTTCAAAGTTGGCAAAAATATGAGGAGCATGAAAAGGTGTTCAAAAACATGAAAAGCATGAAAAGTTGTGAAAAATATGAAGAGCTTCAAAAGGTGTGAAAAATATGAGGAGCATGAAACGGTCTGAAAAATAGGAGCATGAAGTGGTTTTGACAAACATGAAGAGCCTTAAAAGGTGTGAAAATTATGAAGAGCTTCAAAAGGTGTCAAAAATATGAGGAGCATGAAAAGGTCTGAAAAATAGGAGGAGCATGAAGTGGTATTGAAAAACAGAAAGAGCCTGAAAAGGTGTGAAAAATATGAAGAGCTTCAAAAGGTGTCAAAAATATGTGGAGCATGAAACGGATTAAAAAATAAGAGGAGCATGAAACGGTCTTCAAGAACATGAAGAGCCTGAAAAGGTGTGAAAAATATGAAGAGCTTCAAAAGGTGTCAAAAATATGAGGAGCATGAAACTGTCTGAAAAATAGGAGGAGCATGAAGTGGTATTGAAAAACAGAAAGAGCCTGAAAAGGTGTGAAAAATATGAAGAGCTTCAAAAGGTGTCAGAAATATGAGGAGCAGGAATCGGTCTGAAAAGTAGGAGGAGCATGAAGTTGTATTGGAAAACAGAAAGAGCCTGAAAAGGTGTGAAAAATATGAAGAGCTTCAAAAGGTGTCAAAAATATGAGGAGCATGAAACGGTCTGAAAAATAGGAGGAGCATGAAGTGGTATTGAAAAACAGAAAGAGCCTGAAAAGGTGTGAAAAATATGAAGAGCTTCAAAAGGTGTCAAAAATATGAGGAGCAGGAATCGGTCTGAAAAGTAGGAGGAGCATGAAGTTGTATTGAAAAACAGAAAGAACCTGAAAAGGTGTGGAAATTATGAAGAGCTTCAAAAGGTATCAAATATATGAGGAGCATAAAACGGTCTGAAAAAAACGAGGAGCATGAAATGGTGTTGAAAAACATGAAGAGCCTGAAAAGGTGTGGAAATTATGAAGAGCTTCAAAAGGTGTCAAATATATGAGGAGCATAAAACGGTCTGAAAAAAAGGAGGAGCATGAAGTGGTGTTGAAAACCATGAAGAGCCTGTAAGGTGTGAAAAAAATGAAGAACTTCAAAAGGTGTCAAAAATATAAGGAGCATGAAACGGCCTGAAAAATAGGAGGAGCATGAAGGGGTGTTCAAAAACGTGAAAAGCCTGAAAAGGTGTGAAAAACATGAAGAGTTTCAAAAGGTGTCAAAATTGAGATGAGCATGAAACGGTCTGAAAAATAGGAGGAGCATGAAGCGGTGTTCAAAAACATGAAGAGCCTGAAAAAGTGTGAAAAATATGAAGAGCTTATAAAATTGTCAAAAATATGAGGAGCATGAAGAGATGTTCAAAAACATGAAGAGGGTATTAAGGTGTGAAAAACATGAAGAGCTTTAAAAGGTTTGAAAAATAGGAGGAGCATGAAGCGGTGTTCAAAAACATGAAGAGCCTGAAAAAGTGTGAAAAATATGAAGAGCTTATAAAATTGTCAAAATATGAGGAGCATGAAACGGTCTGAAAAATACGAGCAGCCTGAAATCGTCTGAAAAATAGGAGGAGCATGAAGCGGTGTTCAAAAACATGAAGGGCCTGAAAACCTGTGAAAAATATGAAGAGCTTCAAAAGAAGTCAAAAATATGCGGAGCCTGAAACGATCTGAAAATTAGGAGGAGCATGAAGCGGTGTTGAAAACCATGAAGAGCCGGAAAAGTTGTGAAAAATGTGAAGAGCTTCAAAAGGTCTCAAAAATATGAGGAGCATGAAACGCTCTGAAATATAGGAGGATCATGAAGCGGTGTTGAAAAACATGAAGAGCCTGAAAAGGTGTGATAAATGTGAAGAGCTTCAAAAGGTGTCAAATATATGAGGAGCATGAAACGGTCTGAAAAATACGAGCAGCCTGAAATCGTCTGAAATATAGGAGGAGCATGAAACGGTAATCAAAAACATGAAGAGTCTGAAAACGTGTGAAAAATATGAAGAGCTTCAAACGGTGTGAAAAATATCAGGAGGATGAAACGGTCTGAAAAAGATGAGGAGCATGAAGTGGTCTTCAAAAACATGTACAGCCTGAAAAGGTGTGAAAAATATGAAGAGCTTCAAAAGGTGTGAAATACATGAGTATCATGAAACGGTATAAAAAATAGGAGGAGCATGAAGCTGTGTTCAAAAACATGAGAGCCTGAAAATGTGTGCAAAATATGAAGAGCTTTAAAAGGTGTGAAAAATACGAGGAGCATGAAACGGTCTGAAAAATAGGAGGAGACTGAAACAGTCGGAAAAAAAGGAGGACATTGAAACGGTGTTGAAAAACATGAAGAGCCCGAAAACGTGTGAAAAATAAGAGGATCATGAAGCGGTGTTCAAAAAGATGAAGAGCTTGAAAAGGTGTGAAAAACATGAAGAGTGTCAAAAGGTGTCAAAAATATGAGGAGCATGAAACGGTCTGACAAAGAGGAGGAGCATAAAGTGGTGTTCAAAAACATGAAGAGCCTGAAAAGGTGTGAACAGTATGAAGAGCTTCAAAAGGTGTCAAAAATGATATGAGCATGAAACGGTCTGAAAAATAGGAGGAGCATGAAGCGGGGTTGAAAAACATGAAGAGCCTGAGAACGTGTGAAAAATATGAAGAGCTCCAAAAGGTGTGAAAAATGAAAGGAGCATGAAACGGTATGAAAAACAGAAGGAGCATGAAGTGGTGTTGAAAAAAAAGAAGAGCCTGAAAATGTGTGAAATATATGAAGAGCTTCAAAAGGTGTGAAATACATGAGGAACATTAAACGTTCTGAAAAATAGGAGGAGCATGAAGCGGTGTTGAAAAACATGAAGAGCCTGAAAAGGTGTGAAAAATATGAAGAGCTTCAAAAAGTGTGAAAAATAGGAGGAGCATGAAGCGGTGTTCAAAAACATGAAGAGCCTGAAAAGGTTTGAAAAATATGAAGAGCTTCAAACGGTCTGAAATACATGAGGAGCATGAAACGGTCTGAAAAATAGGAGGAGAATCAAACGGTGTTCAAAAATAAGAAGAGCCTGAAAAGCTGTTGAAAATATGAAGACCTTCAAAAGGTGTCAAAATTATGAGAAGCATGAATCGGTCTGAAAAATAGGAGTAGCATGAAGCGGTGTTCAAAAACATGAAGATCATGAAAAGGTGTGAAAAATATAGAGCTTCAAAAGGTGTCAAAGATATGAGGAGCATGAAACGGTCTGAAAAATAGGAGCAGCATGAAACGGTGTTCGAAAACATGAACAGCCTGAAAAGTTGTGAAAAATATGAAGAGCTTCAAAAGGTGTCAAAAATATGAGGAGCATGAAAAGGTCTGAAAAATAGGAGGAGCATGAAACGGTGTTCCAAAACATGAATAGCCTGAAAAGGTGTGAAAAATATGAAGAGCTGCAAAAGGTGTGAAATACATGAGGAGCATGAAACTGTCTGAAAAATAGGAGGAGGATGAAGTGGTGTTCAAAAACATGAAGAGCCTGAAAAGGTGTGAAAATATGAAGAGCTTCAAAAGGTGTGAAATACATGAGAGAAATGAAACTATCTGAAAAATAGGAGGAGCATGAAGCCGTGTTGAAAAACATGAAGAGCCTGAAAAGGTGTGAAAAATATGAATAGCTTCAAAAGGTGTCAAAAATGACATGAGCTTGAAACGGTCTGAAAAATTGGAGGAGCATGAAGCGATGTTGAAAAACATGAAGAGCCTGAAAAAGTGTGAAAAATATGAAGAGCTTCAAAAGGTGTTAAATATTTGAGGAGCAAGAAACGGTCTCAAAAATAGGAGGATCATGAAGCGGTGTTCAAAACCATGAAGAGCCTGAAAATGTGTGAAAAATATGAAGAGGTTCAAAAATGTGAAAAATATGAAGAGCTTCAAAGGTGTCAAATATATGAAGAGCTTCAAACGGTGTTCAAATTATGAGGAGCATGAAACGGTCTGAAAAATAGGAGGAGCATGAAGCGGGGTTGAAAAACATGAAGAGCCTGAGAACGTGTGAAAAATATGAAGAGCTGCAAAAGGTGTGAAATACATGAGGAGCATGAAACTGTCTGAAAAATAGGAGGAGGATGAAGTGGTGTTCAAAAACATGAAGAGCCTGAAAAGGTGTGAAAATATGAAGAGCTTCAAAAGGTGTGAAATACATGAGAGAAATGAAACTATCTGAAAAATAGGAGGAGCATGAAGCCGTGTTGAAAAACATGAAGAGCCTGAAAAGGTGTGAAAAATATGAAGAGCTTCTAAGGGTGTCAAAAATATGAGGACAATGAAACGGTCTGGAAAATAGGAGGAGCATGAAGTTGTGTTGAATATGATGAAGAGCCTGAAAAGGTGTGAAATATATGAAGAGCTTGAAAATGTGTCATAAATATGAGGAGCATGAAACGATCTGAAAAATAGGAGGTTCACGAAGTGGTGTTGAAAAACATGAAGAGCCTGAAAAGGTGTGAAAAATATGAAGAGCTTCAAAAGGTGTCAAAATTGAAGGCATTTCCCCTGAAATCAGGAACAAGACAAGGGTGCCCACTCTCACCACTACTATTCAACATAGTGTTGGAAGTTCTGGCCACAGCAATCAGAGCAGAAAAAGAAGTAAAAAGAATCCAGATAGGAAAAGAAGAAGTAAAATTCTCACTGTTTGCAGATGACATGATCCTCTACATAGAAAACCCTAAAGACTCTACCAGAAAATTACTAGAGCTAATCAATGAATATAGTAAAGTTGCAGGATATAAAATTAACACACAGAAATCCCTTGCATTCCTATATACTAACAATGAAAAAACAGACAGAGAAATTAAGGAAACAATACCATTCACCATTGCAACAAAAAGAATAAAATACTTAGGAGTATATCTACCTAAAGAAACAAAGGACCTATACATAGAAAACTATAAAACACTGATGAAAGAAATCAAAGAGGACACAAACAGATGGAGAAACATACCGTGTTCATGGATTGGAAGAATTAATATTGTCAAAATGGCTATTCTACCCAAAGCAGTCTATAGATTCAATGCAATCCCTATCAAGCTACCAATGGTATTTTTCACAGAACTAGACCAAAGAATTTCACAATTTGTATGGAAATACAAAAAACCTCGAATAGCCAAAGTAATCTTGAGAAAGAAGAATGGAGCTGGAGGAATCAACCTGCCTGACTTCAGACTCTACTACAAAGCCACAGTCATCAAGACAGTATGGTACTGGCACAAAGACAGAAATATAGATCAATGGAACAGAATAGAAAGCCCAGAGATAAATCCACGAACCTATGGACACCTTATCTTTGACAAAGGAGGCAAGGATATACAATGGAAAAAAGACAACCTCTTTAACAAGTGGTGCTGGGAAAACTGGTCAACCACTTGTAAAAGAATGAAACTAGAACACTTTCTAACACCATACACAAAAATAAACTCAAAATGGATTAAAGATCTAAATGTAAGACCAGAAACTATAAAACTCCTAGAGGAGAACATAGGCAAAACACTCTCTGACATAAATCAAAGCAAGATCCTCTATGACCCACCTCCCAGAATATTGGAAATATAAGCAAAACTAAACAAATGGGACCTAATGAAACTTAAAAGCTTTTGCACTACAAAGGAAACTATAAGTAAGGTGAAAAGACAGCCCTCAGATTGGGAGAAAATAATAGCAAATGAAGAAACAGACAAAGGATTAATCTCAAAAATATACAAGCAACTCCTGCAGCTCAATTCCAGAAAAATAAATGACCCAATCAAAAAATGGGCCAAAGAACTAAACAGACATTTCTCCAAAGAAGACATACAGATGGCTAACAAACACATGAAAAGATGCTCAACATCACTCATTATTAGAGAAATACAAATCAAAACCACAATGAGGTACCATTACACGCCAGTCAGGATGGCTGCTATCCAAAAGTCTACAAGCAATAAATGCTGGAGAGGGTGTGGAGAAAAGGGAACCCTCTTACACTGTTGGTGGGAATGCAAACTAGTACAGCCGCTATGGAAAACAGTGTGGAGATTTCTTAAAAAACTGGAAATAGAACTGCCATATGACCCAGCAATCCCACTTCTGGGCATACACACTGAGGAAACCAGAACTGAAAGAGACACGTGCACCCCAGTGTTCATCGCAGCACTGTTTATAATAGCCAGGACATGGAAGCAACCTAGATGCTCATCAGCAGATGAATGGATAAGGAAGCTGTGGTACATATACACCATGGAATATTACTCAGCCATTAAAAAGAATTCATTTGAACCAGTCCTAATGAGATGGATGAAGCTGAAGCCCATTATACAGAGTGAAGTAAGCCAGAAAGATAAAGAACATTACAGCATACTGACACATGTATATGGAATTTAGAAAGGTGATAACGATAACCCTATATGCAGAACAGAAAAAGAGACACAGAAATACAGAACAGACTTTTGAACTTTGTGGGAGAATGTGAGGGTGGGATATTTCAAAAGAACAGCATGTATCCTATCTACGGTGAAACAGATCACCAGCCCAGGTGGGATGAACGAGACAAGTGCTCCGGCCTGGTGCACAGGGAAGATCCAGAGGAATCGGGGGGAGAGGGAGGTGGGAGGGGGGATCGGGATTGGGAATACATGTAAATCCATGGCTGATTCATATCAATGTATGACAAAACCCACTGGAAAAAAAAATATGAGAAGCATGAAACAGTCTGAAAAATAGGAGGAGCATGAAACGGTGATCAAAAACATGAAGAGCCTGAAAACGTGTGAAAAATATGAAGAGTTTCAAAAGGTGTGAAAAATATGAAGAGCTTCAAAAGGTGTCAAAAAGTAGATGAGCATGAAACGGTCTGAAAAATAGCAGCAGCATGAAGAGGTGTTGAAAAACATGAAGAGCCTGAAAACGTGTGAAAAATATGAAGACTTTCAAAAGGTGTGAAAAATATGAAGAGCTTCAAAAGGTGTCAAAAAGTAGATGAGCACGAAACGGTCTGAAAAATAGGAGGAGCATGAAGTGGTGTGGAAAAAAATGAAGAGCCTGAAAAGGCGTAAAAAATATGAAGAGCTTCAAAAGGTGTCAAAAACATGAGGAGCAGGGAACGGTCTGAAATGTAGTAGGAGCATGAAGCCGTGTTTAAAAACCTGAAGAGCCTGTAAAGGTGTGAAAAATATGAAGAGCTTCAAAAGGTGTCAAAAAGTAGATGAGCACGAAACGGTCTGAAAAACAGGAGGAGCAAGAAACAGTGTTGAAAAACATGAAGAGTCTGAAAAGGCGTAAAAAATATGAAGAGCTTCAAAAGGTGTCAAAAACATGAGGAGCAGGGAACGGTCTGAAATGTAGTAGGAGCATGAAGCCGTGTTTAAAAACCTGAAGAGCCTGTAAAGGTGTGAAAAATATGAAGAGCTTCAAAAGGTGTCAAATATAAGAGGAGTATGAAACGGTCTGAAAAATAGGAGGAGCATGAAGCAGTCCTGAAAAACATGAAGAGCCTGAAAAGGTGTGAAAAACATGAAGAGCTTCAAAGGTGTCAAAGATATGAGGAGCATGAAACGGTCTGAAAAATAGGAGGAGCATGATACGGCGTTCAAAAACATGAAGAGCCTGAAAAGGTGTGAAAAATATGAAGAGCTTCAAAAGGTGTCAAAAATATGAGGAGCATGAAACGATATGAAAAATAGGAGGAGCATGAAGCGGTGTTCAAAAATATGAAGAGCCTGAAAAGGTGTGAAAAATATGAAGTGTTTCAAAACGTGTCAAAAATATGAGGAGCATGAAAAGTTCTGAAAAATAGGAGGAGCATGAAGCGGTTTTCAAAAACCTGAGGAGCCTGAAAAGGTATGACAAATATGAAGAGCTTCAAAACGTCTCAAAAACATGAGGAGCAGGAAACCATATGAAAATAGGAGGAGCATGAAGCGGTGTTCAAAAATATGAAGAGCCTGAAAAGGTGTGAAAAATATGAAGTGTTTCAAAACGTGTCAAAAATATGAGGAGCATGAAAAGTTCTGAAAAATAGGAGGAGCATGAAGCGGTTTTCACAAACTTGAGGAGCCTGAAAAGGTGTGAAAAATATGAAGAGCTTTAAACGGTGTGAAATATATGAGGAGCATGAAACGGTCTGAAAAATACGAGGAGCATGAAGCCGTGTTCAAAAAACTGAAGAGCCTGAAAAGTTGTGAAAAATATGAAGAGCTTCAATAGGGTTAAAAATATGAGGAGCATGAAACGGTCTGAAAAATAGGAGGAGCATGAAGCGGTGTTCCAAAACATTAAGAGCCTGAAAAGGTATGAAAAATATGAAGAGCTTCAAAAAGTGTCAAAAATATGAGGAGCATGAAACGGTCTGAAAAATACGAGGAGCATGAAGCCGTGTTCAAAACCTGAAGAGCATGAAACGGTGTTGAGAAACATGAAGAGCATGAAAAGATGTGAAAAATATGAAGAGCATGAAAAAGTGTGAAAAATATGAGGAGCATGAAACGGTCTGAAAAATACGAGGAGCATGAAGCCGTGTTCAAAAACCTGAAGAAACTGAAAAGGTGTGAAAAATATGAAGAGCTTCAAAAGGTGTCAAAGTTATGAGGAGCATGAAACACTCTGAAAAATAGGAGGAGCATGAAACGGTGTTCAAAATCATGAAGAGCCTGAAAGGTTGAAAAATATGAAGAGCATGAAAAAGTGTGAAAAATATGAGGAGCATGAAACGGTCTGAAATATAGGAGGAGCATGAAACGGTGTTCAAAAATATGAAGAGGCTGAAAAGGTGTGAAAAATATGAAGAGCTTCAAAACGTGTCAAAAATATGAGGAGCATGAAACAGTCTGAAAAATAGGAGGAGCATGAAGCGGTGTTCAAAAACATGAAGAGCCTGAAAAGTTCTGCAAAATATGAAGAGCTGCAAAAGGTGTGCAAAATATGAGGAGAATTAAACGGTCTCAAAAATAGGAGAGCATGAAGCGGTGCTGAAAAACATGAAGAGCCTGAAAAGGTGTGAAAAATATGAAGAGCTTCAAAACGTTTCAAAAATATGAGGAGTATGAATCGCTGTTTAAAAACATGAAGAGTCTGAAAAAGTGTGAAAAATATGAAGAGCTTAAAAAGGTGTCAAATATAGGAGGAACATGAAACAGTGTTCAAAATCATGAAGAGCTTGAAAAGCTGTGAAAAATATGAAGAGCTTCAAAAGGTGCCAAAAATATGTGGAGCATGAAACGGTCTGAAAAATAGGAGGAGCATGAAGCGGTGTTCAAAAACATGAAGAGCCTGAAAAGGTGTGAAAAATATAAAGAGCTTCAAAAGGTGTGAAAAATATGAGGAGCATTAAACGGTGTGAAAAATACGAGGAGCATGAAGCGGTGTTGAAAAACATGAAGAGCCTGAAAAGCGGTGAAAAATATGAAGAGCTTCAAAAGGTTTCAAAAAGATGAGGAACATGAAACGGTGTTCAAAAACATGAAGACACTGAAAAGGTGTGAAAAATATGAGGAGCTTCAAAAGGTGTCAAAAATATGAGGAGCATGAAACGGTCAGAAAAATAGGAGGAGCAGGAAACGGTGTTTAAAAACATGAAGAGCCTGAAATGGTGTGAAAAGTATGAAGAGCTTCAAAACGTGTCAAAAATAAGAGGAGCATGAAACGGTCTGAAAAATAGGAGGAGCATGAAACGGTGTTGAAAAACATGAAGAGCGTGAAATTGTGTGAAAAATATGAAGAACTTCAAAATGTGTCAAATATAGGAGGAGCATGAAACAGTGTTCAAAAACATGAATAGCCTGAAAAGATGTGAAAAATATGAAGAGTTTCAAAAAGTGTGAAAAATATGAGGAGCATGAAACGGTCTGAAAAATAGGAGAAGCATGAAACGGTGTTAAAATACATGAAGAGCCTGAAAAGGTGTGAAAAATATGAAGAGCTTCAAAAAGTGTCAAAAATAAGAGGAGCATGAAACGGTCTGAAAAATAGGAGGAGCATGAAGCGGTGTTGAAAAATATGAAGAGCCTGAAAAGGTGTGAAAAATATGAAGAGCTTCAAAAGGTGTGAAAAATATGAAGAGCTTCAAAAGATGTGAAAAATATGAAGAGCTTCAAAAGGTGTCAAAAATGAGATGAGCATGAAACGGTCTGAAAAATACGAGCAGCACGAAGCGGTGTAGAAAAACATGAAGAGCCTGAAAAGGTGTGAAAAATATGAAGAGCTTCAAAAGTTGTGAAAAATATGAAGAGCTTCAAAAGATGTGAAAAATATGAAGAGCTTCAAAAGGTGTCAAAATTGAGAGGAGCATGAATCGGTCTGAAAAATAGGAGGAGCATGAAGCGGTGTTGAAAAACGGTAGAGCCTGAAAAGGTGTGAAAAATATGAAGACTTCAAAAGTTGTCAAAAATATGAGGAGCATGAAACGGTCTGAAAAATAGGAGGAGCATGAAGCGGTGTTGAAAAATATTAAGAGCCTGAAAAGGTGTGAAAAATATGAAGAGCTTCAAAATGTGTCAAAAATATGAGGGGCATGAAACGGTCTGAAAAATAGGAGGAGCATGAAAAGTAGTTCAAAAACATGAAGAGCCTGAAAAGGTGTGAAAAATATGAAGAGCTTCAAAAGGTTTCAAAATTATTAGTCGCATGAAACGGGTAAAAAAAAATAGGAGGAGCATGAGACAGTGTTGAAAAACATGAAGTTCCTGAAAAGGTGTGAAAAATATGAAGAGTTTCAAAAGGTGTCAAAAATATGAGAAGCATGCAACTGTCTGAAAAATAGGAGGAGCATTAAACAGTGTTCAAAAACATGAAGAGCCTGAAAAGGTGTGAAATATATCAAGAGTTCAAAAGGTATCAAAAATATGAGGAGCATGAAACGGTGTTCAAATACATGAAAAGCCTGAAAAGGTGCGAAAAATATGAAGAGCTTCAAAAGGTGTCAAATATATGAGGAGCATGAAACGGTGTTGAAAAACATGAGGAGCATTAAAAGTGTGAAAAATATAAACAGCTTCAAAAGCTGTCAAAAATATGAGGAGAAAGAAACGGTCTGAAAAAGAGGAGGAACATGAAACGGTGTTGAAAAACATGAAGAGAATGAAAAGGTGTGAAAAATATGAAGAGCTTCAAAAGGTGTCAAAAATATGAGGAGCATGAAACGGTCTTAAAAATAGAAGAAGCATGAGATGGTGTAAAAACATGAAGAACCTGAAAACGTTGGAAAAATATGACAAGCTTCAAAGGTGTCAAAAATATGAGGAACATGAAACTGTCAGAAAAATATGAGGAACATGAAACGGTCTAAAAAATAGGACGATCATGAAACGGTGTTGAAAATCATGAAGAGCGTGAAAAGGTGTGCACAATAAGAAGAGCTTCAGAAGGTGTCAATAATATGAGGAGCATGAAAGGGTCTGAAAAACAGGAGGAGCATGAAATGGTGTTGAACACATGAATTGCTTGAAAAGGTATGAAAAATATGAAGAGCTTCAAAAGATGTTAAAAATATGAGGAGCATGAAAGGGTTATAAACATTGGAGGAGCATGAAACGGTGTTGAAAAAAATGAAGAGCTTCAAAGAGTGTGAAAAATATGAAGAGCTTCAAAAGCTGTCATAAATATGAGGAGCATGAGACGGTCTGAAAAATATGAGGAGCACGAAATGGTCTGAAAAATGGGAGGAGCATGAAACGTTGTATCAAAACATGAAGAGCATGAAAAGGTGTGAAAAATATGAAGAGCTTCAAAATGTGTGAAAAATATGAGGAGCATGAAACGGTCTGAAAAATAGGAGGAGCATGATACGGTGTTGAAAAACATGAAGAGCATGAAAAGGTGTGAAAAATATGAAGAGCTTCAAAAGGTGTGAAAAATCTGAGGAGCATGAAACGGTCTGAAAAATCGGAGGAGCAAGAAGTGGTGTTGAAAAACATGAAGAGCCTGAAAAGGTGTGAAAAATATGAAGAGCTTCAATAGGGTTAAAAATATGAGGAGCATGAAACGGTCTGAAAAATATGAGGAGCATGAAGCGGTGTTCCAAAACATTAAGAGCCTGAAAAGGTATGAAAAATATGAAGAGCTTCAAAAAGTGTCAAAATTATGAGGAGCATGAAATGGTCTGAAAAATACGAGGAGCATGAAGCCGTGTTCAAAAACCTGAAGAGCATGAAACGGTGTTGAGAAACATGAAGAGCATGAAAAGATGTGAAAAATATGAAGAGCATGAAAGTGTGAAAAATATGAGGAGCATGAAACGGTCTGAAAAATACGAGGAGCATGAAGCCGTGTTAAAAAACCTGAAGAAACTGAAAAGGTGTGAAAAATATGAAGAGCTTCAAAAGGTGTCAAAGTTATGAGGAGCATGAAACCGTCTGAAAAATAGGAGGAACATGAAATGGTGTTCAAAAACATGTAGAGCCTGAAAGGTGTGAAAAATATGAAGAGCATGAAAATGTGTGAAAAATATGAGGAGCATGAAACTGTGTACAAAAAAATGCAGAGCCTGAAAAGGTGTGAAAAATATGAATAACTTCAAAACGTGTCAAAAATATGAGGAGCATGAAACTGTCTGAAAAAGGAGGAGCATGAAGCGGTGTTCAAAAACATGAAGAGCCTGAAAAGGAGTAAAATATATGAAGAGCTTCAAAAAGTGTCAAAAATATGAGGAACATGAAACCTTTTGAAAAATAGGAGGAGCATGAAGCGGTGTTAGAAAACCTAAAGAGCCTGAAAAGGTGTGAAAAATATGAAGAGCTTCAAAAGGTGTCAAAAATATGAGAATGAAACGGTCTGCAAAATAGGAGGAGCATGAAATGGTGTTCACAAACATGAAGAGCCTGAAAAGGTGTGAAAAATATGAAGAGCTTCAAAAGGTGTGAAATACTTGAGGAGGATTAAACAGTCTGCAAGATAGGAAGAGCATGAAGCGTTTTTGAAAAACATGAAGCGCCTGAAAAGGTGTGAAAAATATGAAGAGATTCTAAAGGTGTCAAAAATAAGGAGCATGAAATGGTCTTAAAAATACGAGGAGCATGAAGTGGTGTTGAAAAACATGAAGAGCCTGAAATGGTGTGAAATATATGAAGAGCTTCAAAGGGTGTCAAATATATGAGGAGCATGAAACGGTCTGAAAAATAGGAGGAGCATGAAACGCTGTTGAAAAAAATGAAGAGCCTGAAAAGGTGTGAAAAATATGGAAAGCTTCAAAAGGTGTCAAAAATATGAGGAGCATAAAACGGTCTGAAAAATAGGAGTAACATGATGCGGTGTTCAAAAACATGAAGAGCCTGAAAAGGTGTGAAAAATATGAAGAGCTTCAAAAGGTGTCAAAATTATGAGGAGCATGAAACGGTCTGAAAAATAGGAGAGCATGAAGCGGTGTTCAAAAATATAAAGAGCCTGAAAAGGTGTGAAAAATACGAAGAGCTTCAAAAGGTGTCAAAAATATGAGGAGCATGAAACGGTCTTAAAAAAAGGAGGAGGATGAAGCGGTGTTGAAAAACATGAAGAGTCTGAAAACCTGTGAAATATATGAAGAGCTTCAAAAGGTGTCAAAAATGAGATGAGCATGAAACGGTCTGAAAAATAGGAGGAGCATGAAGCGGTGTTGAAAATCATGAAGAGCCTGAAAAGGTGTGAAAAATATGAAAAGCTTCAAAAGATGTGAAAAATATGAAGAGCTTCAAAAGGTGTCAAAATGAGATGAGCACGAAACGGTCTGAAAAATAGGAGGAGCATGAAGTGGTGTTGAAAAAAATGAAAAGCCTTAAAATGTGTGAAATATATGAAGAGCTTCAAAAGGTGTCAAAAATATGAGGAGAATGAAACGGTCTGCAAAATAGGAGGAGCATGAAATGGTGTTCAACAACATGAAGAGCCTGAAAAGGTGTGAAAAATATGAACAGTTTCAAAAAGTGTGAAATACATGAGGACAATTAAACGGTCTGAAAAATAGGAGGAGCATGAAATGGTGTTCAAAAACATGAAGAGCCTGAAAAGGTGTGAAAAATATGAACAGTTTCAAAAAGTGTGAAATACATGAGGAGAATTAAACTGTCTGAAAAATAGGAGGAGCCTGAAGCGGTGTTGAAAAACATGAAGGCCTGAAAACGTGTAAAAAATATGAAAGCTTCAAAAGTTCTGAAAAATATGAAGAGCTTCAAAAGTTGTGAAAAATATGAAGAGCTTCAAAAGGTGTCAAAAATTTGATGAGCATGAAACGGTCTGAAAAATAGGAGGAGCATGAAGTGGTGTTGAAAAAAATGAAGAGCCTGAAAAGGTTTGAAAAATATGAAAAGCTTCAAAAGGTGTCAAAAATATGAGGAGCATGAAACTGTCTAAAAAATAGGAGGAGCATGAAGCGGTGTTCAAAAACAAGAAGAGCCTGAAAAGGTGTGAAAAATATGAAGAGCTTCAAAAGGTGTCAAAAATATGAGGAGCATGAAACGGTTTTGAGAAACATGAATAGCCTGAAAATATGTGAAAAATATGAAGAGCATAAAAATATGTGAAAAATATGAGGAGCATGAAACTGTGTTCAAAACATGAAGAGCCTGAAAAGGTGTGAAAAATATGAAGATCTTCAGAAGGTGTCAAAATTGAAGGCATTTCCCCTGAAATCAGGAACAAGACAAGGGTTCCCACTCTCACCACTACTATTCAACATAGTGTTGGAAGTTCTGGACACAGCAATCAGAGCAGAAAAAGAAGTAAAAGGAATCCAGATAGGAAAAGAAGAAGTAAAACTCTCACTGTTTGCAGATGACATGATCCTCTACATAGAAAACCCTAAAGACTCTACCAGAAAATTACTAGAACTAATCAATGAATATAGTAAAGTTGCAGGATATAAAATTAACACACAGAAATCCCTTGCATTCCTATATACTAACAATGAAAAAACAGACAGAGAAATTAAGGAAACAATACCATTCACCATTGCAACAAAAAGAATAAAATACTTAGGAGTATATCTACCTAAAGAAACAAAGGACCCATACATAGAAAACTATAAAACACTGATGAAAGAAATCAAAGAGGACACAAACAGATGGAGAAACATACCGTGTTCATGGATTGGAAGAATTAATATTGTCAAAATGGCTATTCTACCCAAAGCAGTCTAGAGATTCAATGCAATCCCTATCAAGCTACCAATGGTATTTTTCACAGAACTAGACCAAAGAATTTCACAATTTGTATGGAAATACAAAAAACCTCGAATAGCCAAAGTAATCTTGAGAAAGAAGAATGGAGCTGGAGGAATCAACCTGCCTGACTTCAGACTCTACTACAAAGCCACAGTCATCAAGACAGTATGGTACTGGCACAAAGACAGAAATATAGATCAATGGAACAGAATAGAAAGCCCAGAGATAAATCCACGAACCTATGGACACCTTATCTTTGACAAAGGAGGCAAGGATATACAATGGAAAAAAGACAACCTCTTTAACAAGTGGTGCTGGGAAAACTGGTCAACCACTTGTAAAAGAATGAAACTAGAACACTTTCTAACACCATACACAAAAATAAACTCAAAATGGATTAAAGATCTAAATGTAAGACCAGAAACTATAAAACTCCTAGAGGAGAACATAGGCAAAACACTCTCTGACATAAATCAAAGCAAGATCCTCTATGACCCACCTCCCAGAATATTGGAAATATAAGCAAAACTAAACAAATGGGACCTAATGAAACTTAAAAGCTTTTGCACTACAAAGGAAACTATAAGTAAGGTGAAAAGACAGCCCTCAGATTGGGAGAAAATAATAGCAAATGAAGAAACAGACAAAGGATTAATCTCAAAAATATACAAGCAACTCCTGCAGCTCAATTCCAGAAAAATAAATGACCCAATCAAAAAATGGGCCAAAGAACTAAACAGACATTTCTCCAAAGAAGACATACAGATGGCTAACAAACACATGAAAAGATGCTCAACATCACTCATTATTAGAGAAATACAAATCAAAACCACAATGAGGTACCATTACACGCCAGTCAGGATGGCTGCTATCCAAAAGTCTACAAGCAATAAATGCTGGAGAGGGTGTGGAGAAAAGGGAACCCTCTTACACTGTTGGTGGGAATGCAAACTAGTACAGCCGCTATGGAAAACAGTGTGGAGATTTCTTAAAAAACTGGAAATAGAACTGCCATATGACCCAGCAATCCCACTTCTGGGCATACACACTGAGGAAACCAGAACTGAAAGAGACACGTGCACCCCAATGTTCATCGCAGCACTGTTTATAATAGCCAGGACATGGAAGCAACCTAGATGCCCATCAGCAGATGAATGGATAAGGAAGCTGTGGTACATATACACCATGGACTATTACTCAGCCATTAAAAAGAATTCATTTGAACCAGTCCTAATGAGATGGATGAAGCTGAAGCCCATTATACAGAGTGAAGTAAGCCAGAAAGATAAAGAACATTACAGCATACTGACACATGTATATGGAATTTAGAAAGGTGATAACGATAACCCTATATGCAGAACAGAAAAAGAGACACAGAAATACAGAACAGACTTTTGAACTTTGTGGGAGAATGTGAGGGTGGGATATTTCAAAAGAACAGCATGTATCCTATCTATGGTGAAACAGATCACCAGCCCAGGTGGGATGAACGAGACAAGTGCTCCGGCCTGGTGCACTGGGAAGACCCAGAGGAATCGGGGGGAGAGGGAGGTGGGAGGGGGGATCGGGATTGGGAATACATGTAAATCCATGGCTGATTCATATCAAAGTATGACAAAACCCACTGGAAAAAAAAGTATGATGAGCATGAAACAGTCTGAAAAATAGGAGGAGCAAGAAACGGTGATCAAAAACATGAAGAGCCTGAAAACGTGTGAAAAATATGAAGAGTTTCAAAAGGTGTGAAAAATATGAAGAGCTTCAAAAGGTGTCAAAAAGTAGATGAGCATGAAACGGTCTGAAAAATAGGAGGAGCATGAAGTGGTGTGGAAAAAAATGAAGAGCCTGAAAAGGTGCGAAAAATATGGAAAGCTTCAAAAGGTGTCAAAATTATTAGTCGCATGAAACGGGTAAAAAAAATAGGAGGAGCATGAGACGGTGTTGAAAAACATGAAGATCCTGAAAAGGTGTGAAATATATGAAGAGCTTCAAAAGGTTTCAAAAAAGGAGGAGCATGAGACGGTGTTGAAAAACATGAAGAGCATGAAAAGGTGTGAAAAATATGAAGAGGTTCAAAAATTATCAAAAATATGAGGAGCATGAAAGGGTCTGAAAATAGGAGGAGCATGAAACTTTGTATGTATACATGAAGAGCATGAAAAGGTGTGAAAAATTTGAAGAGCTGCAAAAGGTGTCAAAACTATGAGGAGCATGTAACGGTGTTGAAAAACATGAAGAGCATTAAAAGTGTGAAAAATATGAAAAGCTTCAAAAGGTGTCAAAAATATGAGGAGCATGAAACGGTCTGAAAAATAGTAGGAGCATGAGATGGTGTTGAAAAACCTGAATAACCTGAAAAGGTTGGAAATATATGAAGAGCTTTCAAGGTGTCAAAAATATGAGGAGCATGAAACGGTCTGAAAAATAGGAGAAACATGAAACGGTGTTGAAAAACATGAAGAGCATGATAAGTGTTAAAAATATAAAGAGCTTCAAAAGGTGCCAAAATTTGAGGAGCAAGAAACGGTCTGAAAAATAGGACGAGTATGAAACCATGTTGAAAAACATGAAGAGCCTGAAAAGGTGTAAAAAAAAATGAATAGCTTCAAAAAGTGTTAAAAATATGAGGAGCATGAAACGGTCTGAAATATAGGAGGAGCATGAAGCGGTATTCAAATACATGAAGAGCCTGAAAAGGTGTGCAAAATATTAAGAGCTTCAAAAGGAGTCAAATATACCAGGAGCATGAAACGGTGTTGAAAAACATGAAGAGCATGAAAAGGTGTGAAAAATATGAAGAGTTTCAAAAGGTGTCAAAAATATGAGAAGCATGCAACTGTCTGAAAAATAGGAGGAGCATTAAACAGTGTTCAAAAACATGAAGAGCCTGAAAAGGTGTGAAATATATCAAGAGTTCAAAAGGTGTCAAAAATATGAGGAGCATGAAATGGTGTTCAAAAACATGAAAAGCCTGAAAAGGTGTGAAAAATATGAAGAGCTTCAAAAGGTGTCAAATATATGAGGAGCATGAAACGGTGTTGAAAAACATGAGGATCATTAAAAGTGTGAAAAATATAAACAGCTTCAAAAGCTGTCAAAAATATGAGGAGCAAGAAACGGTCTGAAAAAGAGGAGGAGCATGAAACGGTGTTGAAAAACATGAAGAGAATGAAAAGGTGTGAAAAATATGAAGAGCTTCAAAATGTGTGAAAAATATGAGGAGCATGAAACGGTCTGAAAAATAGGAGGAGCATGATACGGTGTTGAAAAACATGAAGAGCATGAAAAGGTGTGAAAAATATGAAGAGCTTCAAAAGGTGTGAAAAATCTGAGGAGCATGAAACCGTCTGAAAAATAAGAGGAGCAAGAAGCGGTGTTGAAAAACATGAAGAGCCTGAAAAGTTGGGAAAAATATGAAGAGCTTCAAAAAGTGTCAAAAATATGAGGAGCATGAAACGGTCTGAAATAAAGGAGGAGCATGAAGTGGTGTTGAAAAACATGAAGATCCTGAAAAGGTTTGAAATATATGAAGAGTTTCAAAGGGTGTCAAATATATGAGGACCAAGAAACGGTCTGAAAAATAACAGGAGCATGAAATGGTGTTCAAAACCAAGAAGAGCCTGAAAAGGTATGAAAAATATGAGGAGCTTCAAAAGGTGTGAAATACATGTGGAGCATTAAACGGTCTGAAAAATAGGAGGAGCATGAAGCGGTGTTCAAAAACAAGAAGAGCCTGAAAAAGTGTGAAAAATATGAGGAGCTTCAAAAGGTGTGAAATACATGTGGAGCATTAAACGGTCTGAAAAATAGGAGGAGCATGAAGCGGTGTTCAAAAACAAGAAGAGCCTGAAAAGGTGTGAAAAATATGAGGAGCTTCAAAAGGTGTGAAATACATGTGGAGCATTAAACGGTCTGAAAAATAGGAGGAGCATGAAGCGGTGTTCAAAAACAAGAAGAGCCTGAAAAGGTGTGAAAAATATGAGGAGCTTCAAAAGGTGTGAAATACATGTGGAGCATTAAACGGTCTGAAAAATAGGAGGAGCATGAAACGGTGATAAAAAATGAAGAGCGTGAAATGGTGTGAAAAATATGAAGAGCTTCAAAATGTGTCAAATATAAGAGGAGCATGAAACAGTGTTCAAAAACATGAAGAGCCTGAAAAGCTGTGAAAAATATGAAGAGCTTCAAAAGGTGCCAAATATATATGGAGCATGAAACGGTCTGAAAAATAGGAGGAGCATGAAGCGGTGTTGAAAAACATGAAGAGCCTGAAAAGGTGTGAAAAATATGAAGAGCTTCAAAAGGTGTCAAAAATATGAGGAGCATGAAACCGTATGAAAATAGGAGGAGCATGAAGCAGTGTTCACAAATATGAAGAGCCTGAAAAGGTGTGAAAAATATGAAGTGTTTCAAAACGTGTCAAAAATATGAGGAGCATGAAAAGTTCTGAAAAATAGGAGGAGCATGAAGCGGTGTTCAAAAACCTGAAGAGCCTGAAAACGTGTGAAAAATATGAAGAGCTTCAAACGGTGTGAAATATATGAGGAGCATGAAACGGTCTGAAAATACGAGTAGCATGAAGCCGTGTTCAAAAAACTGAACAGCCTGAAAAGTTGTGAAAAATATGAAGAGCTTCAATATGGTTAAAAATATGAGGAGCATGAAACGGTCTGAAAAATAGGAGGAGCATGAAGCGGTGTTCCAAAACATTAAGAGCCTGAAAAGGTATGAAAAATATGAAGAGCTTCAAAAAGTGTCAAAAATATGAGGAGCATGAAACGGTCTGAAAAATACGAGGAGCATGAAGCCGTGTTCAAAAACCTGAAGAGCATGAAACGGTGTTGAGAAACATGAAGAGCATGAAAAGATGTGAAAAATATGAAGAGCATGAGAAAGTGTGAAAAATATGAGGAGCATGAAACGGTCTGAAAAATACGAGGAGCATGAAGCCGTGTTAAAAAACCTGAAGAAACTGAAAAGGTGTGAAAAATATGAAGAGCTTCAAAAGGTGTCAAAGTTATGAGGAGCATGAAACCGTCTGAAAAATAGGAGGAGCATGAAATTGTGTTCAAAAACATGAAGAGCCTGAAAGGTGTGAAAAATATGAAGAGCATGAAAATGTGTGAAAAATATGAGGAGCATGAAACTGTGTTCAAAAAAATGCAGAGCCTGAAAAGGTGTGAAAAATATGAATAACTTCAAAACGTGTCAAAAATATGAAGAGCATGAAACTGCCTGAAAAAGGAGGAGCATGAAGCGGTGTTCAAAAACATGAAGAGCCTGAAAAGGTGTAAAATATATGAAGAGCTTCAAAAAGTGTCAAAAATATGAGTAACATGAAACCTTTTGAAAAATAGGAGGAGCATGAAGCTGTGTTAGAAAACCTAAAGAGCCTGAAAAGGTGTGAAAAATATGAAGAGCTTCAAAAGGTGTCAAATATATGAGGAGCATGAAACGGTGTTGAAAAACATGAGGAGCATTAAAAGTGTGAAAAATATAAACAGCTTCAAAAGCTGTCAAAAATATGAGGAGCAAGAAACGGTCTGAAAGAGGAGGAGCATGAAACGGTGTTGAAAAACATGAAGAGAATGAAAAGGTGTGAAAAATATGAAAAGCTTCAAAAGGTGTCAAAAAAAAGAGGAGCATGAAACTGTCTGAAAAATAGGAACAGCATGAAACGGGGGTGAAAAACATGAAGAGCATGAAAAGGTGTGAAAAATATGAAGAGCTTCAAAAGGTGTGAAAAATCTGAGGAGCATGAAACCGTCTGAAAAATAGGAGGAGCAAGAAGCGGTGTTGAAAAACATGAAGAGCCTGAAAAGTTGGGAAAAATATGAAGAGCTTCAAAAAGTGTCAAAAATATGAGGAGCATGAAACGGTCTGAAATAAAGGAGGAGCATGAAGCGGTGTTGAAAAACATGAAGATCCTGAAAAGTTGTGAAATATATGAAGAGTTTCAAAGGGTGTCAAATATATGAGGACCAGGAAACGGTCTGAAAAATAACAGGAGCATGAAATGATGTTCAAAAACATGAAGAGCCTGAAAAAGTCTAAAAAATATGAAGAGCTTCAAAAGGTGTCAAAGTTATGAGGAGCATGAAACCGTCTGAAAAATAGGAGGAGCATGAAATGGTGTTCAAAAACATGAAGAGCCTGAAAAAGTCTGAAAAATATGAAGAGCTTCAAAAGATTTCAAAGATATTAAGAGCATGAAACGGGTGAAAAAAGGAGGAGCATGAAGCGGTGTTCAAAAACATGAAGAGCCTGAAAAGGTGTGAAAAATATGAAGAGCTTCAAAAGGTTTGAAATACATGAGGAGCATGAAACGGTCTGAAAAATAGGAGGAAAATGAAGCGGTGTTCAAAAACATGAGAGCCTGAAAAGGGGTGAAAAATATAAAGAGCTTCAAAAGGTGTGAAATACATGACGAGCATGAAACGGCCTGAAAAATAGGAGGAGAATAACGCGGTGTTCAAAAACATGAAGAGCCTGAGAATGTGTGAAAAATATGAAGAGCTTCAAGACGTGTGAAAAATATGAGGAGCAAGAAACGGTATGAAAAATAGGAGGAGCATGAAGCGGTGTTGAAAAACATGAAGAGCCTGAAATGGCGTCAAAATTAGGAAGAGCTTCAAAAGGTCTCAAAAATATGAGGAGCATGAAAAGGTCTGAAAAATAGGAGGAGCATGAAACGGTGTTCAAAAACATGAAGAGCCTGAAAAGGTGTGAATAATATGAAGAGCTTCAAAAGGTGTGAAAAATATGAAGAGGTTCCAAAGGAGTCAAAAATGAGATGAGCATGAAACGGTCTGAAAAACAGGAGGAGCATGAAGTGGTGTTGAAAAACATGAAGTGCCTGAAAAGGTGTGAAATATATGAAGACCTTCAAAAGGTGTGAAAAATAGAGGAGCATCAAAAGGTGTCAAAAATATGAGGAGCCTGAAACGGTCTGAAAAATAGGAGGACCATGAAGCGGTGTTGAAAAACATGAAGAGCCTGAAAAGGTGTGAAAAATATGAAGAGCTTCAAAAGATGTCAAAAATATTAGGAGCATTAAACGGTCTGAAAAATAGGAGGAGCATGAGACGGTGATGAACATCATGAAGAGAAAGAAAGTTGTGAAAAATATGAAGAGCTTCAAAAGGTGTCAAACATATGAGGAGCATGAAATGGTCTGAAACATAGGAGGAGCATGAGGCGATGTTGAACATCATGAAGAGCACAAAAAGGTGTGAAATATATGAAGAGCTTCAAAAGGTGTCAAATATATGAGGAGCATGAAACGGCCTGAAAAATAGGAGGAGCATGAAGCGATGTTTAAAAACATGAAGAGCCAGAAACAGTGTGAAATATATGAAGAGCTGCAAAACGTGTCAAAAATATGAAGAGCATGAAACGATCTGCAAAATAGGAGAAGCATGAAACGGTGTTCAAAAACATGAAGAGCCTGAAAAGGTGTGAAAAATATGAAGACCTTCAAAAGGTGTCAAAAATATGAAGAGCATGAATCGGTCTGAAAAATCGGAAGAGCATGAAACGATGTTCCAAAACATTAAAGGTTGAAAAGGTGTGATAAATATGAAGAGCTTCAAAACGTGACAAAAATATGAGAAGCATGAAACGGTCTCAAAAATAGGAGGACCATGAAGCGGTGTTGAAAAACATGAAGAGCCTGAAAACGTGTGAAAAATATGAAGAGCTTCAAAAGATGTGAAAAATATGAAAATCTTCAAAAGGTGTCAAAAATGACATGAGCATGTAAAGGTCTGAAAATTAGAACGAGTATGAAGTGGTGTTCAGAAACATGAAGAGCCTGAAAAGGAGGGAAATATATGAAGAGCTTCAAAGGTGTCAAAAATATGAGGAGCATGAAACGGTCTGAAAAATAGGAGGAGCATGAAGCGTTGTTGAAAAACATCAATAGGCTGAAAAGGTGTGAAAAATAAGAAGAGCTTCAAAAGGTGTGAAAAATATGAATCGCTTCAAACGGTGTCAAAAATGAGAGTAGCATGAAATGGTCTGAAAAATAGGAAGAGCATGAAACTTTGTTCAAAAATATGAAGAGCCTGAAAAGGTGTGAAAAATATGAAGAGCTTCAAAAGGTTTGAAATACATGAGGAGCATGAAACGGTCTGAAAAATAGGAGGAAAATGAAGCGGTGTTTAAAAACATGAGAGCCTGAAAAGGGGTGAAAAATATAAAGAGCTTCAAAAGGTGTGAAATACATGACGAGCATGAAACGGCCTGAAAAATAGGAGGAGAATAACGCGGTGTTCAAAAACATGAAGAGCCTGAGAATGTGTGAAAAATATGAAGAGCTTCAAGACGTGTGAAAAATATGAGGAGCAAGAAACGGTATGAAAAATAGGAGGAGCATGAAGCGGTGTTGAAAAACATGAAGAGCCTGAAATGGCGTCAAAATTAGGAAGAGCTTCAAAAGGTGTCAAAAATATGAGGAGCATGAAAAGGTCTGAAAAATAGGAGGAGCATGAAACGGTGTTCAAAAACATGAAGAGCCTGAAAAGGTGTGAATAATATGAAGAGCTTCAAAAGGTGTGAAAAATATGAAGAGGTACCAAAGGAGTCAAAAATGAGATGAGCATGAAACGGTCTGAAAAACAGGAGGAGCATGAAGTGGTGTTGAAAAACATGAAGTGCCTGAAAAGGTGTGAAATATATGAAGACCTTCAAAAGGTGTGAAAAATAGAGGAGCATCAAAAGGTGTCAAAAATATGAGGAGCCTGAAACGGTCTGAAAAATAGGAGGACCATGAAGCGGTGTTGAAAAACATGAAGAGCCTGAAAAGGTGTGAAAAATATGAAGAGCTTCAAAAGATGTCAAAAATATTAGGAGCATTAAACGGTCTGAAAAATAGAAGGAGAATGAGACGGTGATGAACATCATGAAGAGAAAGAAAGTTGTGAAAAATATGAAGAGCTTCAAAAGGTGTCAAACATATGAGGAGCATGAAATGGTCTGAAACATAGGAGGAGCATGAGGCGATGTTGAACATCATGAAGAGCACAAAAAGGTGTGAAATATATGAAGAGCTTCAAAAGGTGTCAAATATATGAGGAGCATGAAACGGCCTGAAAAATAGGAGGAGCATGAAGCGATGTTTAAAAACATGAAGAGCCTGAAACAGTGTGAAATATATGAAGAGCTGCAAAACGTGTCAAAAATATGAAGAGCATGAAACGATCTGCAAAATAGGAGAAGCATGAAAAGGTGTTCAAAAACATGAAGAGCCTGAAAAGGTGTGAAAAATATGAAGACCTTCAAAAGGTGTCAAAAATATGAAGAGCATGAATCGGTCTGAAAAATCGGAAGAGCATGAAACGATGTTCCAAAACATTAAAGGTTGAAAAGGTGTGATAAATATGAAGAGCTTCAAAACGTGACAAAAATATCAGAAGCATGAAACGGTCTCAAAAATAGGAGGACCATGAAGAGGTGTTGAAAAACATGAAGAGCCTGAAAACGTGTGAAAAATATGAAGAGCTTCAAAAGATGTGAAAAATATGAAAATCTTCAAAAGGTGTCAAAAATGACATGAGCATGTAACGGTCTGAAAAATAGGACGAGCTTGAAATGGTGTTCAGAAACATGAAGAGCCTGAAAAGGAGTGAAATATATGAAGAGCTTCAAAGGTGTCAAAAGTATGAGGAGCATGAAACGGTCTGAAAAATAGGAAGAGCATGAAGCGTGTTGAAAAACATGAATAGGCTGAAAAGGTGTGAAAAACATGAAGAGCTTCAAAAGGTGTCAAAAATATGAGGAGCATGAAATGGCCTGAAAAATAGGAGGAGCATGAAGCGGTGTTCGAAAATATGAAGAGCCTGAAAGAGTGGGAAAAATATGAGGAGAATGATACGGTCTGAAAAATAGGTGGAGCATGAAGCGATGTTCAAAAACATGAAGAGCCAGACAGGTGTGAAAAATATGAAGAGATTCAAAGAGTGTGAAAAATATGAGGAGCATGAAACGGTCTGAAAATAAGGAGAAGCATGAAGCGGTGTTCAAAAAAATGAAGAGCATGAAAAGGTGTGAAAAACATGAAGAGCTTCAAAAGGTGTCAAAAATATGAGGTGTATGAAACCGTCTTAAAAATAGAAGGAGCATGAAACGGTGTTCAAAAATATGAAGAGCTTGAAAAGGTGTGAAAAATATGAAGAGCTTCAAAAGGTGCCAAAAATATGAGGAGCATGAAACGGTCTGAAAAATAGGAGGATCAAGAAGCGGTGTTGAAAAACATGAAGAGTCTGAAAAGGTGTTAAATATATTAAGAGCTTCAAAATGTATCAAATATATGAGGAGCAGAAACGGTCTCAAAAATAGGAGGAGCATGAAGCGGTGTTGAAAAACATGAAGAGTCTGAAAAGGTGTGAAAAATATGAAGAGCTTCAAAAAGTGTCAAAAATATGAGGAGCATGAAACGGTCTGAAAAATAGGAGAAGCATGAAGCGGTGTTGAAAAACATGAAGAGCCTGAAAAGGTGTGAAATATATGAAGAGCTTAAAAAGGCGTGAAATATATGAGGCACCTGAAACGCTCTGAAAAACAGGAGGAGAATGAAGCGGTGTTGAAAAATATGAAGAGCCTGAAAAGAGTGAAATATATGAAGAGCTTCAAAAGGTGTCAAAAATATGAGGAGCATGAAACGATCTGAAAAATAGGTGGGTCATGAAGCGGTGTTGAAAAACTTGAAGGGCCTGAAAAGGTGTTAAAAATATTAGGAGCATGAAACGGTCTGAAAAATAGGTGGAGCATGAAGAGGTGCTGAAAAACATGACGAGACTGAAAAAGTGTGAAATATATGAAGAGCTTCAAAAGGTGTTAAAATTTGAGGAGCATGATACGGTCTGAAACATAGGAGGAGCATGAAGCGGTGTTGAAAAACATGAAGAGCCTGAAAAGGTGTTAAAAATATTAGGAGCATGAAACGGTCTGAAAAATAGGTGGAGCATGAAGTGGTGTTGAAAAACTTGAAGAGCCTGAAAAGGTGTTAACAATATTAGGAGCCTGAAACAGTCTGAAAAATAGGAGGCGCATGAAGCGGTGTTGAAAAACTTGAAAAGCCTGAAAAGGTGTGAAAAACATGAAGAGCTTCAAAAAGTATCAAAAATATGAGGAGCATGAAACGGTCTGAAAAATAGGAGGAGCATGAAACGGTGTTGAAAAACATGAAGAGCCTGAAAAGAGTGAAATATATGAAGAGCTTCAAAAGGTGTCAAAAATATGAGGAACATGAAACGGTCTGGAAAATAGGAGGAGCTTGAAGCGGGGTTGAAAAACATGAAGAGCCTGAAAAGTTGTATAATATATGAAGAGATTCAAAAGATGTGAAAAATATGAGAAGAATGATACGGGCTGAAAAGAAGGAGGGGCATGAAGCGGTGTTGAAAAACATGAACAGCCTGAAAAGGTGTGAAAAACATGAAGAGCTTCAAAAGGTGTCAAAAATATTTGGAGCATGAAACGGCCAGAAAAATAGGAGGAGCATGAAGCGGTGTTCAGAAATATGAAGCGCCTGAAAAGGTGGGAAAAATATGAGGAGCATGATACGGTCTGAAAAATAGGTGGAGCATGAAGCGGTGTTCACATGAAGAGCCTGAAAAGGTGTGAAAAATATGAAGAGCTTCAAAAGGTGTCAAAAATATGAGGAGCATGAAACGGTCTGAAAAATTGGAGGAGCATGAAGAAGTGTTGAAAAACATGAAGAGCCTGAAAAGAGTGAAATATATGAAGAGCTTCAAAAGGTGTCAAAAAAGGAAGAGCATGAAACGGTCTGAAAAATAGGAGGAGCATGAAGCGGTGTTGAAAAACATGAAGAACATGAAAAGGTGTGCACAATATGGAGAGCTTCAAAATGTGTTAAAAATATGTGGAGCAGGAAACGGTCTGAAAAATAGGAGGAGCATAAAGCGGTGTTGAAAAACATGAAGCGCCTGAAATTGTGTGAAAAATATGAAAAGCTTCAAAAGGTGTCAAATATATGAAGAGCATGAAACCTTCTGAAAAATTGGAGGAGCATGAAGCTGTGTTGAAAAACATGAAGAGCCTGAAAAGGCGTGAAAAATATGAAGAGCTTCAAAAGGCGTGAAAAATATGTGGAGCATGAAACGTTCTGAAAAATAGGAGGAGCATGAAGCTGTGTTGAAAAACATGAAGAGCCTGAAAAGGTGTGAAATATATGAAGAGCTTCAAACGGCGTGAAAAATATGTGGAGCATGAAACGTTCTGAAAAATAGGAGGAGCATGAAGCGGTGTTGAAAAATATGAAGATGCTGAAAAGGTGTGAAAAATATGAAGAGCTTCAAAAGGTGTCAAAAATATGAGGAGCATGAAACGGTCCGAACAATAAGAAGGGCATGAAGTGGTGTTCAAATCATGAAGAGCCTGAAAATGTGTGAAAATTATGAAGAGATTCAAAAGGTATCAAATATTTGAGGAGCATGAAACGGTCTGAAAAATAGGAGGAGCATGAAGCCGTGTTGAAAAGTGAAGAGCCAATAAAGGTGTAAAATATATGAAGAGCTTCAAAAGGTGTCAAAAATATGAGGAGCATGAAACGGTCTGAAAAATCGGAGGAATATGAAGTGGTATTGAAAAACATGAAAAGCCTGAAAAAGTGTGAAAAATATTAGGAGCATGAAACGGTCTGAAAAAGAGGTGGAGCATGAAGCACTGTTGAAAAACATGAAGAGCCTGAAAAGGTGTGAAATATATGAAGAGCTTCAAAAGGTGTCAAAAAATTTAGGAGCATGAAACGCTCTGAAACATAGGAGGAGCATGAAGCGGTGTTGAAAAGCATGAAGAGCCTGAAACGGTGTGAAATATATGAAGCGCTGCAAAAGATGTCAAAAATATGAGGAGCATGAAACGGTCTGAAAAATTGGAGGAGCATGAAGCGGTCTTGAAAGACATGAAGACCCTGAAAAGGTGTGAAAAATATGAATAGCTTCAAAATGTGTCAAAAATATGAGGAGCATGAAACAGTCTGAAAACAAGGAGGAGCATGAAGCAGTGTTGAAAAACATGAGACCTGAAAATGGGTGAAATATATGAAGAGCTTCAATTGGTGTCAAAAATTTTAGGAGCATAAAACGGTCTGAAAAATTGGAGGAGCATGAAGCTGTGTTGAAAAAGATGAAGAGCCTGAAAAGGTGTGAAATATATGAAGAGCTTCAAAAGGTGTCAAAAATATGAGGAGCATGAAACGATCAGAAAAATAGGAGCAGCATGAAGCGGTGTTGAAAATCATGAACAACCTGAAAAGGTGTGAAAAATATGAGGAGCATGAAACGGCCTGAAAAATAGGAGGAGCATGAAGCTGAGTTGAAAAACATGAGGGGCCTGAAAATGTGTGAAAAATATGAAGAGCTTCAAAAGGTGTCAAAAATATGAGGAGAATGAAACAGTCTGAAAAATAGAATGAGAAAGAAACTATTTTGAAAAAGATGAAGCGCATGAAAAGCTGTGGAAAATATGAAGAGCTTCAAAAGTTGTCAAAAATATGAGAAGCATGTATTGGTCTGAAAAAAAGGAAAAGCATGAAATGGTGTTTAAAAATATGAAGAGCCTGAAAAGGTGTGAAATATATGAAGAGCTTAAAAGTTGTCAAAAATATGAAGAGCATGAAACGGTCTCAAAAATAGGAGAATCATGAAGCGGTGTTGAAAAACAAGAAGAGCCTGAAAAGGTGTGAAAAACATGAAGAGCTTCAAAAGTTGTCAAAAATATGAGGACTATATAACGGTCTGAAATATAGGAGGAGCACGAAGCGGTGTTCAAAAACTTGAAGAGCCTGAAAAGGTGTGAAAAATTTGAAGAGACTCAAAAAGTGTTAAAAATATGAGGAGCATGAAACGGTGTTGAAATCATGAAGAGCCTGAAAAGCTGTGAAAGATATGAAGAGCTTCAAAAGGTGTCATAAATATGAGGAGCATGAAACGGTCTGAAAAATAGGAGGAACATGAGGCATTGTTGAAAAACATGAAGAGCCTGAAAAGGTGTGAAAAATATGAAGAGCTTCAAAAGGAGTCAAAAATATGAGGAGCAGGAAAGGGTCTGAAAAAAAGGAGGAGCAAGAGGTGGTGTTGAAAAAAATGAAGCGATTTAAATCTGTGAAATATATTAAGATCTTCAAAACGTGTCAATAATCTGAGGAGCATTAAACAGTCTGAAAAATAGGAGGAGCAGGAAGCGGTGTTCAAAAACATGAAGAGCCTGAAATGGTGTGAAAAACATGAAGAGCTTCAAAAGGAGTCAAAAATATGAGGAGCATGAAACGGTCTGAAAAAAAGGAGGAGCAAGAGGTGGTGTTGAAAAACATGAAGCGCCTGAAAATGTGTGAAATATATGAAGAGCTTCAAAACGTGTCAAAAATATGAGGAGCATGAAACGGTATGATAAATAAGAGGAGCATGGAGCGGTGTTGAAAAACATGAAGAGCTTGAAAAGTTGTGAAAAATATGAAGAGCTTCAAAAGGTGTGAAAAATATGAGGCGCATGAAACGGTCTGAAAATTAGAAGGAGCATGAAGCGGTGTTGAAAAACATGAAGAGCCTGAAAGGTGTGAAATATATTAAGAGCTTCAACAGGTGTCAAATTTTGAGGAGCATTAAGCTGTGTGAAAATCATGAAGAGCCTGAAAAAGTGTGAAATATATGAAGAGCTTCAAAAGGTGTCAAAAATACGAGGAGCATGAAACCGTCTGAAAAATAGGAGGCGCATGAATAGGTGTTCAAAAACATGACAGCCTGAAAAGGTGTGAAAAATATGAAGAGCTTCAAAACGTGAGAAAAATATGAGGACCATGAAACCGTCGGAAAAATAGGAGGAGCATGAAACGGTATTGAAAATATGAAGAGCCTGAAAACGTGTGAAAAATATGAAGAGCTTCAAAAGGTGTGGAAAATATGAGGAGCATGAAACGGTCTGAAAAATAGGAGGAGCATGAAACTGTGATGAAAAATATGAAGAGCCTGAAAAGGTGTGAAATACATGAATAGGTTCAGAACGTGTCAAAAATATGAGGAGCATGAAACGGTCTGAAAAATAGGAGGAGAATGAAGCAGTGTTGAAAAACATGAAGAGCCTGAAAAGGTGTGAAAAATGTGAAGAACTTCAAAAGGTGTTAAAAATATGAGGAGCATGAAAAGGTCTGAAAAATAGGAGGAGCATGAAAAGGTGTTCAAAACAGGAAGAGCCTGAAAATGTGTGAAAATTATGAAGAGCTTCAAAAGGTGTGAAAAATATGAGGAGCATGAAGCGGTGTTCAAAAACATGAAGAGCTTGAATAGGTGTGAAATGTACGAAGAGCTTCAAAAGGTGTGAAAAATAGGAGGAGCATGAAGCGGTGTTCAAAAACATGAAAAGCCTGAAAAGGTGTGAAATATATGAAAAGCGTCAAAAGTATGAGGAGCAAGAAACGCTCTGAAAATAGGAGGAGGATGAAACCGTGTTCAAAAACATGAAGAGCATGAAAAGGTGTGAAAAATATGAAGAGCTTCAAAAGGTGTCAAAAATCTGAGGAGCATGAAACGGTCTGAAAAATAGGGGGAGCACGAATCGGTGTTCAAAATCATGAAGAGCCTGAAAAGGTGTGAAAAATATGAAGAGCTTCAAAAGGTGTCAAAAATATGAGGAGCTTGAAAAGGTGTTCAAAAACATGAAAAGCATGAAAATGTGTGAAAAATATGAAGAGTTTCAAATGGTGTCAAAAATATGAGGAGCATGAAACTGTCTGAAAAATAGGAGGAGCATGAAATGGTGTTCAAAAACATGAAGAGACTCAAAACCTGTGAAAATTATTAAGAGCTTCAAAAGGTGTGAAAAATATGAAGAGCTTCAAAAGGTGTGAAAAATATGAGGAGCATGAAACGGTCTGAAAAATAGGAGGAGCATGAAACTGTGTTGAAAAATATGAAGAGCCTGAAAAGGTGTGAAATGTATGTATAGGTTCAGAACGTGTCAAAAATATGAGGAGCATGAAACGATCTGAAAAATAGGAGAAGATTGAAGCAGTGTTGAAAAACAGGAAGAGCCTGAAAAGGTGGGAACAATATGAAGAGCTTCAAAAGGTTTCAAAAATATGAGGAGATGAACCGGTCTGAAAAATAGGAGGAGCATGAAGCGGTGTTGAAAAACATGAAGAGCCTGAAAAGGTGGGAACAATATGAAGAGCTTCAAAAGGTGTCAAAAATGTCAAGTGCGTCAAAAGTTTTCAAAATATGAGGTGCATGAAACGATTTGAAAAATAGGAGCAGCATGAAGCGGTTTTGAAAAACATGAAGAGCCTGAAAAGCTGTGAAAAATATGAAGAGCTTCAAAAGGTGTCAAAAGTATGAGGAGCATGAAACGGCCTGAAACATCGGAGGAGCATGAAAAGGTGTTCAAAAACATGAACAGCTTGAAAAGGTGTGAAATATATGAAGAGCTTCAAAAGGTGTGAAAAATAGGAGGAGCATGAAGCGTTGTTCAAAAACATGAAGAACCTGAAAAAGTGTGAAATATATGAAGACCTTCAAAAGGTGTCAAAAATATGAGGAGCATGAAACAGTCTGAAAATAGAAGGAGCATGAAACGGTGTTGAAAAACATGAAGAGCATGAAAAGGTGTGAAAAATATGAACAGCTTCAAAACGTGTCAAAAATATGGGGAGCTTGAAAAGGTGTTCAAAAACAAGAAGAGCATGAAAACGTGTGAAAAATATGAAGAGCTTCAAAAGGTGTCAAAAATATGAGGAGCATGAAACGGTCTGAAAAATAGAGGAGCATGAAGTTTTGATGAAAAACATGAAGAGCCTGAAAAGGTGTGAAATGTATGAAGAGCTTCAAAAAGTGTCGAAAATACGAGGAGCATGAAACGGTTTGAAAAAAAGGAGGAACATTAATTCTTGTTGAAAAGCATGAAGAGCCTGAAAATGTTTGAAAAATATGAAGAGCTTGAAAATGTGTCAAAAATATGACGAGAACGAAATGGTCTGAAAAATATGAGGAGCATGAAACGGTATTGAAAAACATGAAGAGAATGAAAAGGTGTGAAATATATAAAGAGCTTCAAAAGGTGTCAAAAAAATGAGGAGCATGAAACGGTATGAAAAACAGGAGAGGATGAAGCGGTGTTGAAAAACATGAAGAGCCTGAAAAGGTGTGAAATGTATGAAGAGCTTCAAAAGTGTGAAATATATGCGGAGCATGAAACGGTCTGAAAAATAGGAGGAGCAAGAAACGGTGTTGAAAAACATGAAATACATGAAAAGTTGTGAAAAATATGGAGAGCATCAAAGGGTGTCAAAAATATGAGGAGCATGAAACGGTCTGAAAAATAGGAGGAGCATGAAGCAGTGTTGAAAACATGAAGAGCCTGAAAAGGTGTGAAATATATGAAGAGCTTCAAAAGGTGTCAAAATATGAGGAGCATGAAACGGTCTGAAAAATAGGAGGAGCATGAAACGGTGTTCAAAAACATGAAGAGCCTGAAAATGTGTGAATAATATGAAGAGCTTCAAAAGGTGTGAAAAATATGAAGAGCTTCAAAAGGTGTCAAAAATGAGATGAGCATGAAACGGTCTGAAAAATAGGAGGAGCATGAAGTGGTGTTGAAAAATATGAAGAGCCTGAAAAGTGTGAAAAATATGAAGAGCTTCAAAAGATGTCAAAAAATGAGGAGCATGAAACGGTCTGAAAAGTAGGAAGAGCATGAAGCGGTGTTCAAAAACATGAAGAGCTGAAAAGGTGTGAAAAATATGAAGAGCTTCAAAAGGTGTCAAAAAATGAGGAGCATGAAAAGGTCTGAAAAATAGGAAGAGCATGAAGCGGTGTTCAAAAATATGAAGAGCCTGAAAAGGTGTGAAAAATATGAAGAGCTTAAAAAGGTGTCAAATATATGAGGAGCATGAAACGGTCTGAAAAATAGGAGGAGCATGAAGAGGTGTTCAAAAACATGAAGAGCCTGAAAATGCGTGAATAATATGAAGAGCTTCAAAAGGTGTGAAAAATATGAAGAGCTTCAAAAGGTGTCAAAAATGAGATGAGCATGAAACGGTCTGAAAAATAGGAGGAGCATGAAGTGGTGTTGAAAAATATGAAGAGCCTGAAAAGTGTGAAAAATATGAAGAGATTCAAAAGATGTCAAAAAATGAGGAGCATGAAACGGTCTGAAAAATAGGAAGAGCATGAAGCAGTGTTCAAAAACATGAAGAGCTGAAAAGGTGTGAAAAATATGAAGAGCTTCAAAAGGTGTCAAAAAATGAGGAGCATGAAAAAGTCTGAAAAATAGGAAGAGCATGAAGCGGTGTTCAAAAACATGAAGAGCCTGTAAAGGTGTGAAAAATATGAAGAGCTTCAAAAGGTGTCAACAATATGAGGAGCTTGAAACGGCCTGAAAAAAAGGAGGAGCATGAAGCTGTGTTGAAAAACATGAAGAGCCTGGAATGGTGGGAAAAATATGAAGAGCCTCAAAACGTGTCAGACATATGAGGGGCATGAAACGGTCTGAAAAATAGGAGGAGCATGAAACGGTGTTGAAAAACATAAAGAGCCTGGAATGGTGGGAAAAATATGAAGAGCCTCAAAACGTGTCAGAAATATGAGGGGCATGAAACGGTCCAAAAAATAGGAGGAGCATGAAACGGTGATCAAAAACATGAAGAGGCTGAAAATGTGTGAATAATATTTAGAGCTTCAAAAGGTGTGAAATATATGAAGAGCTTCAAAAGGTGTCAAAAATGAGATGAGCATGAAACGGTCTGAAAAATAGGAGGAGCATGAAGTGGTGTTGAAAAATATGAAGACCCTGAAAAGTGTGAAAAATATGAAGAGCTTAAAAAGGTGTCAAATATATGAGGAGCATGAAACGGTCTGAAAAATAGGAGGAGCATGAAGAGGTGTTCAAAAACATGAAGAGCCTGAAAATGTGTGAATAATATGAAGAGCTTCAAAAGGTGTGAAAAATATGAAGAGCTTCAAAAGGTGTCAAAAATGAGATGAGCATGAAACGGTCTGAAAAATAGGAGGAGCATGAAGTGGTGTTGAAAAATATGAAGAGCCTGAAAAGTGTGAAAAATATGAAGAGCTTCAAAAGATGTCAAAAAATGAGGAGCATGAAACGGTCTGAAAAATAGGAAGAGCATGAAGCGGTGTTCAAAAACATGAAGAGCTGAAAAGGTGTGAAAAATATGAAGAGCTTCAAAAGGTGTCAAAAAATGAGGAGCATGAAAAGGTCTGAAAAATAGGAAGAGCATGAAGCGGTGTTCAAAAATATGAAGAGCCTGAAAAGGTGTGAAAAATATGAAGAGCTTCAAAAGGTGTCAACAATATGAGGAGCATGAAACGGTCTGAAAAATAGGAGGAGCATGAAGAGGTGTTCAAAAACATGAAGAGCCTGAAAATATGTGAATAATATGAAGAGCTTCAAAAGGTGTGAAAAATATGACGAGCTTCAAAAGGTGTCAAAAATGAGATGAGCATGAAACGGTCTGAAAAATAGGAGGAGCATGAAGTGGTGTTGAAAAATATGAAGAGCCTGAAAAGTGTGAAAAATATGAAGAGCTTCAAAAGATGTCAAAAAATGAGGAGCATGAAACGGTCTGAAAAATAGGAAGAGCATGAAGCGGTGTTCAAAAACATGAAGAGCTGAAAAGGTGTGAAAAATATGAAGAGCTTCAAAAGGTGTCAAAAAATGAGGAGCATGAAAAGGTCTGAAAAATAGGAAGAGCATGAAGCGGTGTTCAAAAATATGAAGAGCCTGAAAAGTTGTGAAAAATATGAAGAGCTTCAAAAGGTGTCAACAATATGAGGAGCATGAAACGGTCTGAAAAATAGGAGGAGCATGAAGAGGTGTTCAAAAACATGAAGAGCCTGAAAATGTGTGAAAAATATGAAGAGCTTCAAAAGGTGTGAAAAATATGAGGAGCATGAAACGGTCTGATATATAGGAGGAGCATGAATCATTGTTGAAAAACATGAAGAGCCTTAAAAGGTGTGAAAAATAGGAGGAGCTTAAAAAGGTGTCAAATATATGAGGAGCATGAAAAGGTCTGAAAAATAGGAGGAGCATGAAGCGGTGTTCAAAAACATGAAGAGCCTGTAAAGGTGTGAAAAATATGAAGAGCTTCAAAAGGTGTCAAAAATATGAGGAGCTTGAAACGGCCTGAAAAAAAGGAGGAGCATGAAGCTGTGTTGAAAAACATGAAGAGCCTGAAATGGTGGGAAAAATATGAAGAGCCTCAAAACGTGTCAGAAATATGAGGGGCATGAAACGGTCTGAAAAATAGGAGGAGCATGAAACGGTGTTGAAAAACATAAAGAGCCTGGAATGGTGGGAAAAATATGAAGAGCCTCAAAACGTGTCAGAAATATGAGGGGCATGAAACGGTCTGAAAAATAGGAGGAGCATGAAACGGTGATCAAAAACATGAAGAGGCTGAAAATGTGTGAATAATATTTAGAGCTTCAAAAGGTGTGAAATATAAGAAGAGCTTCAAAATGTGTGAAAAATATGAGGAGCATGAAACGGTCTGAAAACTAGAAGGAGCATGAAGGGGTGTTGAAAAACATGAAGAGCCTGAAAAGGTGTGAAAAACATGAAGAGATCGAAAAGGTGTGAAATATATGAAGAGCTTCAAAAGGTGTCAAAAATATGTGGAGCATGAAACGGTCTGAAAAATAGGAGGTGCATGAAGCGATGTTCAAAACCATGAAGATCCTGAAAAGGTGTGAAATAAATGAAGAGCTTCAAAAGGTGTCAAAAATGTGAGGAGCATGAAACGGTCTGAAATATAGGAGGAGCATGAAGCGGTGTTGAAAAGCATGAAGAGCCTGAAAAGTTGTGAAATATATGAAGAGCTTCAAAAGGTGTCAAAAATATTAGGAGCATGAATCAGTCTGAAAAACAGGAGAAGCATGAAGCGGTCTTGAAGGACATGAAGAGCCTGAAAAGGTGTGAAAAGTATGAAGAGCTTCAAAAAAGTGTCAAAAATATGAGGATCATGAAACGGTCTAAAAATAAGAGGAGCATGAAGCAGTGTTGAAAAACTTGAAGAGCCTGAAAAGGTGTGAAAAATAGGAGGAGCTTCAAAATGTGTCAAAAATATGAGGAGCATGAAACCGTCTGAAAAATAGGAGGAGCATGAAGTGGTGTTGAAAAATATGAAGAGCCTGAAAAGGTGTGACAAATATGAAGAGTTTCAAAGGTGTCAAAAATATGAGGAGCATGAAACGGTCTGAAAAATAGGAGGAGCATGAAATTGTGTTCAAAAACCTGAAGAGCCAGAAAAGGTGTGAAAAATATGAAAGCTTCAAAAGGTGTCACAAATATGAGGAGCATGAAACGGACTGAAAAATAGGAGGAGCATGAAACGGTGTTCAAAAACATGAAGAGCCAGAAAAGGTGTGAAAAATATTAAAGCTTCAAAAGGTGTCATAAATATGAGGAGCATGAAACGGTCTGAAAAATAGGAGGAGCATGAAACGGTGTTCAAAAACATGAAGAGTCTGAAAAGGTGTGAAAAATATGAAGAGCTTCAAAAGGTGTCAAAAATATGAGGAGCATGAAACGGTATGAAAAATAGGAGGAGAATGAGGCGGTGTTGAAAAACATGAAGGGCCTCAAAATGTGTGAAATATATGAAGAGCTTCAAAAAGTGTCAAAAAGATGAGGAGCACAAAACGGTCAGAAAAATAGGAGGAGCATGAAGCGGTGTTGAAAAACCTGAAGAGCCGGAAAAGGTGTAAAAACATGAAGAACCTGAAAAGGTGTGAAAAATATGAAGAGCTTAAAAAGGTGTGAAAAATATGAAGAGCCTCAAAATGTGTCAAAAATGAGATGAGCATGAAACGGTCTGAAAAATAGAAGGAGCATGAAGCGGTGTTCAATACATGAAGAGCCCGAAAAGGTGTGAAAAATATGAAGAGCTTCCAAAGGTGTCAAAAATATGAGGAGCATGAAACCATCTGTAAAATAGGAGGAGCATGAAACGGTTTTAAAAACATGAAGAGCTTGAAAAATTGTGAAAAATATGAAGAGCTTCAAAAGTTTTCAAATACATGAGGAGCATTATACGGTCTGAAAAATAGGAGGAGTATGAGGCGGGTTCAATAACATGAACAGCCCGAAAAGGTGTGAAAAATATGAAGAGCTTCAAAAGGTGTGAAAAATATGAAGACCTTCACAAGGTGTGAAGTACATGAGGAGCATGAAACCGTCTGTAAAAGAGGAGAAGCATGAAACGGTTTTCAAAAACATGAAGAGCCAGAAAAGGTGGGAAAAATATGAAGAGCTTCAAAAGGTGTGTAAAATATGAAGAGCTTCAAAAGTTGTTAAAAATGAGATGAGCATGACACAGTTTGAAAAATAGGAGGAGCATGAAACCGTGTTCAAAAACATGAAGAGCCTGAAAATGTGGGTAAAATATGAAGAGCTTCAAAAGGTGTGAAATACATGAGGAGCATGAATCGGTCTGAAAAATAGGAGGAGCATGAAGTAGTGTTTAAAAACATGAAGAGACTGAATAGGTGTGAAAAATATGAAGAGCTTCAAAAGGTGTCAAAATATGAGGAGGATGAAACGGTCTGAAACATAGGAGGAGTAGGAATCGGTTTTGAAAAACATGAAGAGCCTGAAAATGTGTGAAAAATATGAAGATCTTCAAAACGTGTCAAAATATGAGGAGCATGAAACGGTCTGAAAAACAGGAGGATCATGAAGCCGTGTTGAAAAACATGGGGAGCCTGCAAAGGTGTGAAAAATATGAAGAGCTTCAAAAGGTTGGAAATACATGAGGAGCATGAAACGGTCTGGAAAATAGGAAGAGCATTAAGCGGTGTTGAAAAACATGAAGAGCCTGAAAAGGTGGATAAAATATGAAGAGCTTCAAAAGGTGTCAAAAATATGAGGAGCATGAAACGGTCTGAAAAATAGGAGAAGCATGAAGTGGTGTTGAAAAACATGAAGAGCCTGAAAACGTGTGAAAAATATGAAGAGCTTCAAAAGTTGTGAAAAATATGAAGAGCATCAAAAGGTGATAAAAATGAGATGAGCATGAAACGGTTGAAAAATATGAGGAGCATGAAGCGGTGTTGGAAATCATGAAGATTCTGAAAAGGTGTGAAATACATTAAGAGCTTCAAAAGGTGTCAAAAATATGAGGAGCATGAAACGGTCTGAAAAATAGGAGGAACATGAAGCGGTGTTGAAAAACATGAAGAACCTGAAAAGGTGTGAAAAATATGAAGAGCTTCAAAAGGTGTCAAAACTATGAGGAGCATGAAACGGTCTGAAAAATAGGAGGAGCATGAAAGGGTGTTCAAATGCATGAAGAGCCTGAAAAGGTGTGAAAAATATGAAGAGCTTCAAAAGGTGTAAAATACATGAGGAACATGAAACGGTCTGGAAAATAGGATGAGCATGAAGTTGTGTTGAAAAACATGAAGAGACTGAAAAGGTGTGAAAAATATGAAGAGGTTCAAAAGGTGTGAAAAATATGACGAGTATGATACGGTCTGAAAAATAGGAGGAGAATGAAGCTCTGTTCAAAAACATGAAGATCCTGAAAAGTTGTGAAAAATATGAAAAGCTTCAAAAGTTGTCAAAAATATGAGGAGCATGAAACATTCTGAAAAATAGGAGGATCATGAAGCGGTTTTCAAAATCATGAAGAGGCTGAAAAGGTGTGAAAAATATGAAGAGCTTCAAAACGTGTGAAATACATGAGGAGCATGGAAAAGTCTGAAAAATAGGAGGAGCATCAAGCGGTGTTCAAAAACATGAAGAGCCTGAAAAGGTGTGAAAAATATGAAGAGCTTCAAAAGGTGTGAAAAATAGGAGGAGTATGAAACGGGCTGAAAAATAGCAGGAGCATGAAGCGGTGTAAAAAACATGAAGAGCCTGAAAAGGTGTGAAAAATATGAAGAGTTTCAAAAGGTGTCAAAAATATGAGGAGCATGAACCGGTCTGAAAAATAGGAGGAGCATGAAGCGGTGTTCAAAAACATGAAGAGCCTGAAAAGGTGTGAAAAATATGAAGAGCTTCAAAAGGTGTCAAAAATATGAGGAGCATGAACCGGTCTGAAAAATAGGAGGAGCATGAACCGGTGTTCAAAAACATGAAGAGCATGAAAAGGTGTGAAAAATATGAAGAGCTTCAAAAGGTGTCAAAAATATGAGGAGCATGAACCAGTCTGAAAAATAGGAGGAGCATGAAGCAGTGTTCAAAAACATGAAGAGCCTGAAAAGGTGTGAAAAATATGAAGAGCTTCAAAATGTGTCAAAAATATGAGGAGCATGAAACGGTCTGAAAAATACGAGGAGCAAGAAGCGGTGTTGAAAAAGATTAAGAGCCTGAAAACGTTTGAATAATATGAAGAGCTTCAAAAGGTGTGGAAAATATGAACAGCTTCAAAATGTGTCAAAAGCGAGATGAGTATGAAACGGTATGAAAAATAGGAGGAGCATGAAGTGGTGTTGGAAAACATGAAGAGCCTGTAAATGTGTGAAATATATGAAGAGCTTCAAAATGTGTCAGAAATGAGAGAAGCATGAAACGGTCTGAAAAATAGGATGAGCAAGAAGGGGGGTTGAAAAACATGAAGAGCCTGAAAACGTTTGAGAAATATGAAGAGCTTCAAAAGCTGTGAAAAATATGAAGAGCTTCAAAAGTTGTTAAAAATGAGATGAGCATGACACAGTTTGAAAAATAGGAGGAGCATGAAACCGTGTTCAAAAACATGAAGAGCCTGAAAAGGATGAAAAATATGAAGAGCTTCAAAAGGTGTGAAAAATATGAGGAGCATAAAACGGTCTGAAAAATAGGAGAAGCATGAAGTGGTGTTGAAAAACATGAAGAGTCTGAAAACGTGTGAAATATATGAAGAGCTTCAAAAGGTGTCAAAAATATGAGGAGCATGAAACGGTCTGAAAAATAGGAGGAACACAAGTGGTGTTCAAAAACATGAAGAGCCTGAAAAGGTGTGAAAAATATGAAGAGATTCAAAAGGTGTCAAAAATATGAGGAGCATGAATCGGTGTTGAAAATCATGAAGAGCCTGAAAATGTGTGAAAAATATGAAGAGCTTCAAAAGGTGTCAAAAATATGAGGAGCATGAAATGGTCTGAAAAATAGAAGAAGCATGAAGCGGTGTTGAAAAACATGAAGAACATGAAAAGGTGTGAAAAATATGAAGAGCTTCAAAAGGTGTCAAAAATATGAGGAGCATGAACCGGTCTGAAAAATAGGAGGAGCATGAAGCGGTGTTCAAAAACATGAAGAGCATGAAAAGCTGTGAAAAATATGAAGAGCTTCAAAAGGTGTCAAAAATATGAGGAGCATGAAACGGTCTGAAAAATAGGAAGAGCATGAAGCGGTGTTGAAAAACATGAAGAGCCTGAAAAGGTGTGAAAAATATGAAGAGCTTCAAAAGGTGTCAAAAATATGAGGAGCATGAAATGGTCTGAAAAATAGGAGGAACATGAAGCGGTGTTCAAAAACATGAAGAGCCTGAAAACGTGTGAAAAACATGAAGAGCTTAAAAGTTGTGAGAAATATGAAGAGCTTCAAAAGGTGTCAAAAATGAGACGAGCATGAAACGGTCTGGAAAATAGGACGAGCATGAAGCGGTGTTGAAAAACATGAAGAGCCTGAAAAGGTGTGAAAAATATGAAGAGCTTCAAAAGGGGTCAAAAATATAAAAAGCATGAAACAGTCTGTAAAATAGGAGGTTCATGAAGCGGTGTTCAAAATCATGAAGAGCCTGAAAACGTGTGAAAAATTTGAAGAGCTTCAAAAGGTGTCAAAAATATGAGGAGCATGAAACGTTCTGAAAAATAGGAGGAGCATGAAACGGTGATCAAAAACATGAGGAGCCTGAAAAGGTGTGAGAAATATGAAGAACTTCAAAAGGTGTGAAATTCATGAGAGCATGAAACGGTCTGAAAAATATGAGAAGCATGAAGTAGTGTGGAAAAACATGAAGAGCGTGAAAAGGTGTGAAAAATATGAATAGCTTCAAAAGGTGTCAAAAATATGAAGAGCATGAAACGGTCTGATATTTTGGAGGATCATGATCGGTATTCAAAAACATGAAGAGCCTGAAAAGGTGTGAAAAATATGAAGAGCTTCAAAAGGTGTGAAAAATATGAAGAGCTTCAAAAGGTGTCAAAAATGAGATGAGCATGAAACGGTCTGAAAAATAGGAGGAGCATGAAGTGGTGTTGAAAAATATGAAGAGCCTGAAAAGTGTGAAAAATATGAAGAGCTTCAAAAGATGTCAAAAAATGAGGAGCATGAAACGGTCTGAAAAATAGGAAGAGCATGAAGCGGTGTTCAAAAACATGAAGAGCTGAAAAGGTGTGAAAAATATGAAGAGCTTCAAAAGGTGTCAAAAAATGAGGAGCATGAAAAGGTCTGAAAAATAGGAAGAGCATGAAGCGGTGTTCAAAAATATGAAGAGCCTGAAAAGGTGTGAAAAATATGAAGAGCTTCAAAAGGTGTCAACAATATGAGGAGCATGAAACGGTCTGAAAAATAGGAGGAGCATGAAGAGGTGTTCAAAAACATGAAGAGCCTGAAAATATGTGAATAATATGAAGAGCTTCAAAAGGTGTGAAAAATATGAAGAGCTTCAAAAGGTGTCAAAAATGAGATGAGCATGAAACGGTCTGAAAAATAGGAGGAGCATGAAGTGGTGTTGAAAAATATGAAGAGCCTGAAAAGTGTGAAAAATATGAAGAGCTTCAAAAGATGTCAAAAAATGAGGAGCATGAAACGGTCTGAAAAATAGGAAGAGCATGAAGCGGTGTTCAAAAACATAAAGAGCTGAAAAGGTGTGAAAAATATGAAGAGCTTCAAAAGGTGTCAAAAAATGAGGAGCATGAAAAGGGCTGAAAAATAGGAAGAGCATGAAGCGGTGTTCAAAAATATGAAGAGCCTGAAAAGTTGTGAAAAATATGAAGAGCTTCAAAAGGTGTCAACAATATGAGGAGCATGAAACGGTCTGAAAAATAGGAGGAGCATGAAGAGGTGTTCAAAAACATGAAGAGCCTGAAAATGTGTGAAAAATATGAAGAGCTTCAAAAGGTGTGAAAAATATGAGGAGCATGAAACGGTCTGAAATATAGGAGGAGCATGAATCATTGTTGAAAAACATGAAGAGCCTTAAAAGGTGTGAAAAATAGGAGGAGCTTAAAAAGGTGTCAAATATATGAGGAGCATGAAAAGGTCTGAAAAATAGGAGGAGCATGAAGCGGTGTTCAAAAACATGAAGAGCCTGTAAAGGTGTGAAAAATATGAAGAGCTTCAAAAGGTGTCAAAAATATGAGGAGCTTGAAACGGCCTGAAAAAAAGGAGGAGCATGAAGCTGTGTTGAAAAACATGAAGAGCCTGGAATGGTGGGAAAAATATGAAGAGCCTCAAAACGTGTCAGAAATATGAGGGGCATGAAACGGTCTGAAAAATAGGAGGAGCATGAAACGGTGTTGAAAAACATAAAGAGCCTGGAATGGTGGGAAAAATATGAAGAGCCTCAAAACGTGTCAGAAATATGAGGGGCATGAAACGGTCTGAAAAATAGGAGGAGCATGAAACGGTGATCAAAAACATGAAGAGGCTGAAAATGTGTGAATAATATTTAGAGCTTCAAAAGGTGTGAAATATAAGAAGAGCTTCAAAATGTGTCAAAAATATGAGGAGCATGAAACGGTCTGAAAACTAGAAGGAGCATGAAGGGGTGTTGAAAAACATGAAGAGCCTGAAAAGGTGTGAAAAACATGAAGAGATCGAAAAGGTGTGAAATATATGAAGAGCTTCAAAAGGTGTCAAAAATATGTGGAGCATGAAACGGTCTGAAAAATAGGAGGTGCATGAAGCGATGTTCAAAAACATGAAGATCCTGAAAAGGTGTGAAATAAATGAAGAGCTTCAAAAGGTGTCAAAAATGTGAGGAGCATGAAACGGTCTGAAATATAGGAGGAGCATGAAGCGGTGTTGAAAAGCATGAAGAGCCTGAAAAGTTGTGAAATATATGAAGAGCTTCAAAAGGTGTCAAAAATATTAGGAGCATGAATCAGTCTGAAAAACAGGAGAAGCATGAAGCGGTCTTGAAGGACATGAAGAGCCTGAAAAGGTGTGAAAAGTATGAAGAGCTTCAAAAAAGTGTCAAAAATATGAGGAGCATGAAACGGTCTAAAAATAAGAGGAGCATGAAGCAGTGTTGAAAAACTTGAAGAGCCTGAAAAGGTGTGAAAAATAGGAGGAGCTTCAAAATGTGTCAAAAATATGAGGAGCATGAAACCGTCTGAAAAATAGGAGGAGCATGAAGTGGTGTTGAAAAATATGAAGAGCCTGAAAAGGTGTGACAAATATGAAGAGTTTCAAAGGTGTCAAAAATATGAGGAGCATGAAACGGTCTGAAAAATAGGAGGAGCATGAAATTGTGTTCAAAAACCTGAAGAGCCAGAAAAGGTGTGAAAAATATGAAAGCTTCAAAAGGTGTCACAAATATGAGGAGCATGAAACGGTCTGAAAAATAGGAGGAGCATGAAACGGTGTTCAAAAACATGAAGAGCCAGAAAAGGTGTGAAAAATATTAAAGCTTCAAAAGGTGTCATAAATATGAGGAGCATGAAACGGTCTGAAAAATAGGAGGAGCATGAAACGGTGTTCAAAAACATGAAGAGTCTGAAAAGGTGTGAAAAATATGAAGAGCTTCAAAAGGTGTCAAAAATATGAGGAGCATGAAACGGTATGAAAAATAGGAGGAGAATGAGGCGGTGTTGAAAAACATGAAGGGCCTCAAAATGTGTGAAATATATGAAGAGCTTCAAAAAGTGTCAAAAAGATGAGGAGCACAAAACGGTCAGAAAAATAGGAGGAGCATGAAGCGGTGTTGAAAAACCTGAAGAGCCGGAAAAGGTGTAAAAACATGAAGAACCTGAAAAGGTGTGAAAAATATGAAGAGCTTAAAAAGGTGTGAAAAATATGAAGAGCCTCAAAATGTGTCAAAAATGAGATGAGCATGAAACGGTCTGAAAAATAGAAGGAGCATGAAGCGGTGTTCAATACATGAAGAGCCCGAAAAGGTGTGAAAAATATGAAGAGCTTCCAAAGGTGTCAAAAATATGAGGAGCATGAAACCATCTGTAAAATAGGAGGAGCATGAAACGGTTTTAAAAACATGAAGAGCTTGAAAAATTGTGAAAAATATGAAGAGCTTCAAAAGTTTTCAAATACATGAGGAGCATTATACGGTCTGAAAAATAGGAGGAGTATGAGGCGGGTTCAATAACATGAACAGCCCGAAAAGGTGTGAAAAATATGAAGAGCTTCAAAAGGTGTGAAAAATATGAAGACCTTCACAAGGTGTGAAGTACATGAGGAGCATGAAACCGTCTGTAAAAGAGGAGAAGCATGAAACGGTTTTCAAAAACATGAAGAGCCAGAAAAGGTGGGAAAAATATGAAGAGCTTCAAAAGGTGTGTAAAATATGAAGAGCTTCAAAAGTTGTTAAAAATGAGATGAGCATGACACAGTTTGAAAAATAGGAGGAGCATGAAACCGTGTTCAAAAACATGAAGAGCCTGAAAATGTGGGTAAAATATGAAGAGCTTCAAAAGGTGTGAAATACATGAGGAGCATGAATCGGTCTGAAAAATAGGAGGAGCATGAAGTAGTGTTTAAAAACATGAAGAGACTGAATAGGTGTGAAAAATATGAAGAGCTTCAAAAGGTGTCAAAATATGAGGAGGATGAAACGGTCTGAAACATAGGAGGAGTAGGAATCGGTTTTGAAAAACATGAAGAGCCTGAAAATGTGTGAAAAATATGAAGATCTTCAAAACGTGTCAAAATATGAGGAGCATGAAACGGTCTGAAAAACAGGAGGATCATGAAGCCGTGTTGAAAAACATGGGGAGCCTGCAAAGGTGTGAAAAATATGAAGAGCTTCAAAAGGTTGGAAATACATGAGGAGCATGAAACGGTCTGGAAAATAGGAAGAGCATTAAGCGGTGTTGAAAAACATGAAGAGCCTGAAAAGGTGGATAAAATATGAAGAGCTTCAAAAGGTGTCAAAAATATGAGGAGCATGAAACGGTCTGAAAAATAGGAGAAGCATGAAGTGGTGTTGAAAAACATGAAGAGCCTGAAAACGTGTGAAAAATATGAAGAGCTTCAAAAGTTGTGAAAAATATGAAGAGCATCAAAAGGTGATAAAAATGAGATGAGCATGAAACGGTTGAAAAATATGAGGAGCATGAAGCGGTGTTGGAAATCATGAAGATTCTGAAAAGGTGTGAAATACATTAAGAGCTTCAAAAGGTGTCAAAAATATGAGGAGCATGAAACGGTCTGAAAAATAGGAGGAACATGAAGCGGTGTTGAAAAACATGAAGAACCTGAAAAGGTGTGAAAAATATGAAGAGCTTCAAAAGGTGTCAAAACTATGAGGAGCATGAAACGGTCTGAAAAATAGGAGGAGCATGAAAGGGTGTTCAAATGCATGAAGAGCCTGAAAAGGTGTGAAAAATATGAAGAGCTTCAAAAGGTGTAAAATACATGAGGAACATGAAACGGTCTGGAAAATAGGATGAGCATGAAGTTGTGTTGAAAAACATGAAGAGACTGAAAAGGTGTGAAAAATATGAAGAGGTTCAAAAGGTGTGAAAAATATGACGAGTATGATACGGTCTGAAAAATAGGAGGAGAATGAAGCTCTGTTCAAAAACATGAAGATCCTGAAAAGTTGTGAAAAATATGAAAAGCTTCAAAAGTTGTCAAAAATATGAGGAGCATGAAACATTCTGAAAAATAGGAGGATCATGAAGCGGTGTTCAAAATCATGAAGAGGCTGAAAAGGTGTGAAAAATATGAAGAGCTTCAAAACGTGTGAAATACATGAGGAGCATGGAAAAGTCTGAAAAATAGGAGGAGCATCAAGCGGTGTTCAAAAACATGAAGAGCCTGAAAAGGTGTGAAAAATATGAAGAGCTTCAAAAGGTGTGAAAAATAGGAGGAGTATGAAACGGGCTGAAAAATAGCAGGAGCATGAAGCGGTGTAAAAAACATGAAGAGCCTGAAAAGGTGTGAAAAATATGAAGAGTTTCAAAAGGTGTCAAAAATATGAGGAGCATGAAACGTTCTGAAAAATAGGAGGAGCATGAAACGGTGATCAAAAACATGAAGAGCCTGAAAACATGTGAAAAATATGAAGAGCTTTAAAACGTGTGAAAAATGAGATGAGCATGAAACGGTCTGAAAAATAGGAGGAGCATGAAGCGGTGTTCAAAAACATGAAGAGCCTGAAAAGGTGTGAAAAATATGAAGAGCTTCAAAAGGTGTCAAAAATATGAGGAGCATGAACCGGTCTGAAAAATAGGAGGAGCATGAACCGGTGTTCAAAAACATGAAAAGCATGAAAAGCTGTGAAAAATATGAAGAGCTTCAAAAGCTGTCAAAAATATGAGGAGCATGAACCAGTCTGAAAAATAGGAGGAGCATGAAGCAGTGTTCAAAAACATGAAGAGCCTGAAAAGGTGTGAAAAATATGAAGAGCTTCAAAATGTGTCAAAAATATGAGGAGCATGAAACGGTCTGAAAAATACGAGGAGCAAGAAGCGGTGTTGAAAAAGATTAAGAGCCTGAAAACGTTTGAATAATATGAAGAGCTTCAAAAGGTGTGGAAAATATGAAGAGCTTCAAAATGTGTCAAAAGCGAGATGAGTATGAAACGGTATGAAAAATAGGAGGAGCATGAAGTGGTGTTGGAAAACATGAAGAGCCTGAAAACGTGTGAAAAACATGAAGAGCTTAAAAGTTGTGAGAAATATGAAGAGCTTCAAAAGGTGTCAAAAATGAGACGAGCATGAAACGGTCTGGAAAATAGGACGAGCATGAAGCGGTGTTGAAAAACATGAAGAGCCTGAAAAGGTGTGAAAAATATGAAGAGCTTCAAAAGGGGTCAAAAATATAAAAAGCATGAAACGGTCTGTAAAATAGGAGGTTCATGAAGCGGTGTTCAAAATCATGAAGAGCCTGAAAACGTGTGAAAAATTTGAAGAGCTTCAAAAGGTGTCAAAAATATGAGGAGCATGAAACGTTCTGAAAAATAGGAGGAGCATGAAACGGTGATCAAAAACATGAGGAGCCTGAAAAGGTGTGAGAAATATGAAGAACTTCAAAAGGTGTGAAATTCATGAGAGCATGAAACGGTCTGAAAAATATGAGAAGCATGAAGTGGTGTGGAAAAACATGAAGAGCCTGAAAAGGTGTGAAAAATATGAATAGCTTCAAAAGGTGTCAAAAATATGAAGAGCATGAAACGGTCTGAAATTTTGGAGGATCATGATCGGTATTCAAAAACATGAAGAGCCTGAAAAGGTGTGAAAAATATGAAGAGCTTCAAATGGTGTCAAAAATATGAGAAGCATGAAACGGTGTGAAAGATAGGAGGAGCATGAAACGGTGATCAGAAACATGAAGAGGCTGAAACGTTGTGAAAAATATGAAGCGCTTCAAAAGGTGTGAAATTCATGAGAAGCATGAAAAGGTTTGAAAAGTACGAGAAGCATGAAGTGGTGTGGAAAAACAGGAAGAACCTGAAAAGGTGTGAAAAATATGAAGAGTTTCAAAAGGTGTCAAAAATATGAAGAGCATGAAACGGTCTGAAAATTCGGAGGAACATGAGCAGTGTTGAAAACATGAGGAGCCTGAAAAGGTGTGAAAAATATGAAGAGCTTCAAATGGTGTCAAAAATATGAGACGCATGAAACGGTCTGAAAGATAGGAGGAGCATGAAACGGTGATCAGAAACATGAAGAGTCTGAAAAGTTGTGAAAAAGCTGAAGAGCTTCAAAAGGTGTGAAATTCATGAGGAGCATGAAACGGTCTGAAAAATAGAAGCATGAAGTGGTGTGGAAAAACATGAAGAGACTGAAAATGTGTGAAAAATATGAAGAGCTTGAAAAGGTGTGAAATACATGAGGAGCATGAAACTCTCTGAAAAATAGGAGGAGCATGAAGTGGTGTTCAAAAACATGAAGAGTCTGAAAAGGTGTGAAAAATATTAAGAGCTTCAATAGGTGTGAAAAATATGAGGAGCAGTATACGGTGTGAAAAATAGGAGAAGCATGAAGCGGTGTTCAAAAACATGAAGAGCCTGAAAAGGTGTGAAAAATATGAAAAGTTTGAAAAGGTGTCAAAAATGAGATGAGCATGAAACGGTTTGAAAAATTGGAGGAGCATGAAGTGGTGTTGAAAAACAAGAAGAGCCTGAAAAGTTGTGAAAAATATGAAGAGATTCTAAAGGTTTTAAAAATGAGATGAGCATGAAACGGTCTGAAAAATAGGAGGAGCATGAAGTGGTGGTGCAAAACATGAAGAGCCTGAAAATGCATGAAAAATATGAAGAGGTTCAAAAGGTGTGAAATACATGAGGTGCATGAAACACTCTGAAAAATAGGAGGAGCATGAAACGGTGATCAAAAACATGAAGAGTCTGAAAAGCTGTGAAAAATATGAAGAGCTTCAAAAGGTGTCAAAAATATGAGGAGCATGAAAGGTCTGAAAAATAGGACGAGCATGAAGTGGTGCTAAAACACATGAAGAGCCTGAAAAGTTGTGAAATAATGAAGAGCTTCTAAAGGTGTCAAAAATATGAGGACGATGAAACGGTCTGAAAAATAGGAGGAGCATGAAGTGTTGTTGAAAAACCTGAAGAGCCTGAAAAGGTGTGAAAAATATGAAGAGCTTCAAAATGTGTCAAAAATATGAGGAGCATGAAACGGTCTGGAAAATAGGAGGAGCATGAATCGGTGTTCAAAAACATGAAGAGTCTGAAAAGTTGTGAAAATTATGAAGAGCTTCAAAAGGTGTCAAAAATATGAGGAGCATGAAACGGTCTGAAAAATATGAGAAGCGTGAAGCTGTGTTCAAAAACATGAAGAGCCTGAAAAGGTGTGAAAAATATGAAGAGCTTCAAAAGGTGTGAAAAATATGAGGAGCATGAAAAGGTCTGAAAAAGAGAAGAAGCATGAAATGGTGTTGAAAAACATGAAGAGCCTGAAAAAGTGTGAAATATATGAAGAGCTTCAAAAATGTGAAAAATATGAAGAGATTCAAAAGGTGTGAAATATATGAAGAGTTTCAAAAGGTGTTAAAAATTAGAAGAGCATGAAACGGTCTGAAAAATAGGAGGAGCATGAAGTGGTGTTGAAAAACATGAAGAGCCTGAAAAGGTGTGAAAAATATAAAGAGCTTCAAAAGGTGTGAATTACATGTGGAGCATGAAAAAGCCTGAAAAAAAGGAGGCGCATAAGGCGGTGTTGAAAAACATGAAGAGCCTGAAAAGGTGTGAAAAATATGAAGAGCTTCAAAATGTGTCAAAAATACGAGGAGCATGAAACGGTCTGAAAAATAGCAGGAGCATGAAGCGTTGTTCAAAAACCTGAAGAGCCTGAAAAGGTGTGAAAAATTTGAAGAGCTTCAAAACATGTCAAAAATATGAGGAGCATGAAACGGTCGGAAAAATAGAAGCAGCATGAAACGGTGTTGAAAAATATGAAGAGCCTGAAAAGGTGTGAAAAATATGAAGAGCTTCAAAAGGGGTCAAATATATAAAGAGCATGAAACGGTCTGTAAAATAGGAGGAGCATGAAGTGGTGTTGAAAAAAATGAAAAGCCTGAAATGGTGTGAAATATATGAAGACCTTCAAAATGTATTAAAAATATGAGGAGAAAGAAACGGTCTGCAAAATAGGAGGAGCTTGAAATGGTGTTCAAAAAAACGAAGAGCATGAAAAGCTGTGAGAAATATGTAGTGCTTCAAAAGGTGTGAAAAATATGAGGAGCTTGAAAAGGTCTGAAAAATAGGAGGAGCATGAAGCGGTGATCAAAAACATGACGAGCCTGAAAAGGTGTGAAAAATACGAAGAGCTTCAAAAGGTGTGAAATAAATGAGGAGCATGAAACGGTCTGAAATATAGGAGGAGCATGAAGCGGTATTCAAAAACATGAAGAGCCTGAAAAGGTGTTAAAAATATGAAGAGCTACTAAAGGTGTCAAAAATATGAGGAGCATGAAACGGTCTGAAAATTTGGAGGATCATGAGCGGTGTTCAAAAACATGAAGAGTCTGAAAAGGTGTGAAAAATATGAAGAGCTTCAAATGGTGTCAAAAATATGAGAAGAATGAAACAGTCTGAAAGATAGATGCGGCATGAAATGGTGTTGAAAAACATGAAGAGCCTGAAAAGATGTGAAAAATATGAAGAGCTTCAAAAGGTGTGAAATACATGAGGACCATGAAACGGGCTGAAAAATAGAAGCATGAAGTGGTGTGGAAATACATGAAGAGCCTGAAAAGGTGTGAAAAATATGAAGAGCTTCAAAAGGAGTGAAATATATTAGGAGCATGAAACTCTCTGAAAAATAGGAGGAGGATGAAGCGGTGTTCAAAAACATGAAGAGCCTAAAAAGTTGTGAAAAAAATGAAAAGCTTCAAAAGGTGTCAAAAATGAGATGAGCATGAAACGGTCTGAAAAATAGGAGGATCATGAAACGGTGTTGAAAAACATGAAGAGCCTGAAAAGGTGTGAAAAATATGAAGAGTTTCAAAAGGTGTCAAAAATATGAGGAGCATGAAACGGTCTGAAAAATAGGAGGAGCATGAATCGGTGTTGAAAAACATGAAGAGCCTGAAAAGGTGTGAAAAATATGAAGAGCTTCAAAAGGTGTGAAAAATATGAGGAGCATGAAACGGCCTGAAAAATAGAAGCAGCATGAAACGGTGTTGAAAAATATGAAGAGCATGAAAAGGTGTGAAAAATATGAAGAGCTTCAAAAGGGGTCAAATATATAAAGAGCATGAAACGGTCTGTAAAATAGGAGGTTCATGAAGCGGTGTTCAAAATCATGAATAGCCTGAAAACGTGTGAAAAATATGAAGAGCTTCAAAAGGTGTCAAAAATATGAGGAGCATGAAACGTTCTGAAAAATAGGAGGAGCATGAAACGGTGATCAAAAACATGAGGAGCCTGAAAAGGTGTGAGAAATATGAAGAACTTCAAAAGGTGTGAAATTCATGAGGAGCATGAAAAGGTCTGAAAAATATGAGAAGCCTGAAGTGGTGTGGAAAAACATGAAGAGCCTGAAAAGGTGTGAAAAATATGAAGAGCTTCAAATGGTGTCAAAAATATGAGAAGCATGAAACGGGGTGAAAGATTGGAGGAGCATGAAACGGTGATCAGAAACATGAAGAGCCTGAAACGTTGTGAAAAATATGAAGAGCTTCAAAGTGTGTGAAATTCATGAGAAGCATGAAAAGGTTTGAATAATACGAGAAGGATGAAGTGGTGTGGAAAAACATGAAGAACCTGAAAAGGTGTGAAAAATATGAAGAGTTTCAAAAGGTGTCAAAAATATGAAGAGCATGAAACGGTCTGAAAATTCGGAGGATCATGAGCAGTGTTCAAAAACATGAGGAGCATGAAAAGGTGTGAAAAATATGAAGAGCTTCAATAGGTGTGAAAAATATGAGGAGCAGTATACGGTGTGAAAAATAGGAGAAGCATGAAGCGGTGTTCAAAAATATGAAGAGCCTGATAAGGTGTGAAAAATATGAAAAGTTTGAAAAGGTGTCAAAAATGAGATGAGCATGAAACGGTCTGAAAAATAGGAGGATCATGAAGCGGTGTTGAAAAACATGAAGAGCCTGAAAAGGTGTGAAAAATATGAAGAGCTTCAAAAGGTGTGAAATACATGACGACCATGGAACGGGCTGAAAAATAGAAGCATGAAGTGGTGTGGAAAACATGAAGAGCCTGAAAAGGTGTGAAAAATATGAAGAGCTTCAAAAGGTGTGAAAAATATGAGGAGCATGAAACGGCCTGAAAAATAGAAGCAGCATGAAACGGTGTTGAAAAATATGAAGAGCCTGAAAAGGTGTGAAAAATATGAAGAGCTTCAAAAGGGGTCAAAAATATAAAGAGCATGAAACGGTCTGTAAAATAGGAGGTTCATGAAGCGGTGTTCAAAATCATGAAGAGCCTGAAAACGTGTGAAAAATATGAAGAGCTTCAAAAGGTGTCAAATATATGAGGAGCATGAAACGTTCTGAAAAATAGGAGGAGCATGAAACGGTGATCAAAACATGAGGAGCCTGAAAAGGTGTGAGAAATATGAAGAGCTTCAAAAGGTGTGAAATTCATGAGGAGCATGAAACGGTCTGAAAAATATAAGAAGCATGAAGTGGTGTAGAAAAACATGAAGAGTCTGAAAAGGTGTGAAAAATATGAATAGCTTCAAAAGGTGTGAAATTCATGAGGAGCATGAAACGGTCTGAAAAATATGAGAAGCATGAAGTGGTGTGGAAATACATGAAGAACCTGAAAAGGTGTGAAAAATATGAAGAGTTTCAAAAGGTGTCAAAAATATGAAGAGCAAGAAACGGTCTCAAAATTCAGAGGATCATGAGCAGTGTTCAAAAACATGGGGAGCCTGAAAAGGTGTGAAAAATATGAAGAGCTTCAAATGGTGTCAAAAATATGAGAAGCATGAAAGGGTCTGAAAGATAGGAGGAGCATGAAATGGTGATCAGAATCATGAAGAGCCTGAAAAGTTGTGAAAAATATGAAGAGCTTCAAAAGGTATGAAATTCATGAGGAGCATGAAACGGTCTGAAAAATAGAAGCATGAAGTGGTGTGGAAAAACATGAAGAGCCTGAAAAGGTGTGAAAACTATGAAGAGCTTCAAAAGGTGTGAAAAATATGAGGAGCAATAAACGGTCTGAAAAATTAGAGGAGCATGAAGAGGTTTTCAAAAATATGAAGAGCCTAAAAAGGTGTGAAAACTATGAAGAGCTTCAAAAGGTGTGAAAAATATGAGGAGCATGAAACGGTCTGAAAAATAGAAGCAGCATGAAATGGTTTTGAAAAACATGAAGAGCCTGAAAAGGTGTGAAAAATATGAAGAGCTTCAAAAGGTGTCAAAAATGTGAGGAGTCTGAAACGGTCTGAAATATAGGAGGAGCATGAAGCGGTGTTGAAAAACATGAAGAGCCTTAAAACGTGTGAAAAATATGACGAGCTTCAAAAGGTGTGAAAAATATGAAGAGCTTCAAAAGGTGTGAAAAATATGAGGTGCATGAAAAGTTCTGAAAAATAGGAGGAGCATGCAGCGGTGTTGAAAAACATGAAGAGCCTGAAAAGGTGTGAAAAATATGAAGAGCTTCAAAAGGTGTCAAAAATGTGAGGAGTCTGAAACGGTCTGAAATATAGGAGGAGCATGAAGCGGTGTTGAAAAACATGAAGAGCCTGAAAAGTTGTCAAAAATATGAAGAGCTTCAAAATGTGTCAAAAATATGAGGAGCAAGAAACGGTCTGTAATATATGAGGAGCATGATGCGGTGTTGGAAAACATGAAGAGCCTGAAAACGTGTGAAAAATTTGAAGAGCTTCAAAAGGAGTGAAAAATATGAAGAGCTTCAAAAGGTGTCAAAAATGAGATGAGCATGAAACGGTCTGAAGAAAAGGAGGAGCATGAAGTGGTGTTGAAAAAAAAGAAGAGCCTGAAAAGGTGTGAAATATATGAAGAGCTTCAAAAGGTGTGAAATACATGAGGAGCATGAAGCCGTCTGAAAAATAGGAGGAGCATGAAGCGGTCTTGAAAAACAAGCAGAGCCTGAAAAGGTGTGAAATATCTGAAGAGCTTCAAAACGTGTCAAATATATGAGGAGCATGAAATGGTCTGAAAAATAGGAGGAGCATGAAGCGGTGTTGAAAAACATGAAGAGCCTGAAAATGTGTGAAATATCTGAAGAGCTTCAAATGGTGTCAAAAAGAGATGAGCATGAAAAGGTCTGAAAAATAGGAGGAGCATGAAGTGTTGTTGAAAAAAATGAAGTGTCTGAAAAGTGTGAAAATATGAAGAGCTTCAAAAATATGAAAAATATGAAGCGCTTCAAAAGGTGTGAAAAATATGAAGAGCTTCAAAAGGTGTCAAAAATATGAGGAGCATGGAGTGGTCTGAAAATAGGAGGAGCAAGAAGCGGTGTTGAAAAACATGAAGAGCCTGAAAAGGTGTGAAAAATATGAAGAGCTTCAAAATGTGTGAAAAATATGAGGAGCATGATATTGTTTGAAAAATAGGATTAGCATGAAGCGGTGTTTAAAACATGAAGAGCCTGAAAAGGTGTGAAAAATATGAAGAGCTTCAAAAGATGTCAAAAATATGAGGAGTATGAAACGGTCTGAAAAATAGGAGGAGCATGAAGCGGTGTTCAAAAACATGAAGAGCCTGAAAAGCTGTGAAAAATATGCAAAGCTTCAAAAGGTGTCAAAACTGAGATGATCATGAAACGGTCTGAAAAATAGGAGGAGCATGAAGCGGTGTTGAAAAACATGAAGAGCCTGAAAAGGTGTGAGAAATATGAAGAGCTTCAAAAGGTGTTAAAATTATGAGGAGCCTGAAACGGTCTGAAAAATAGGAGGAGCATGAAGCGGTGTTCAAAAACATGAAGAGCCTGAAAAGGTGTGAAAAATATGAAGAGCTTCAAAAGGTGTCAAGAATATGAGGAGCATGAAACGGTCTGAAAAATAGGAGGAACATTAAGCTGTGTTCAAAAACATGAAAAGCCTGAAAAGTTGTGAAAAATATGAAGAGATTCAAAAGGTGTCAAAATCAGATGAGCATGAAACGCTCTGAAAAATAGGAGAAGCATGAAGTGGTGTTGAAAAAAATGAAAAGCCTGAAAAGGTTTGAAATATATGAACAACTACAAAAGGTGTCAAAAATATGAGGAGAATGAAACGGTCTGCAAAATAGGAGGAGCATGAAACGGTGTTCAAAAACATGAATAGCCTGAAAAGGTGTAACAAATATGAAGAGCTTCAAAATGTGTGAAATACATGAGGAGGATTAAACGGTCTCAAAAATAGGAAGAGCATGAAGCGGTGTTGAAAAACATGAAGAGCCTGAAAGGTGTGAAAAATATGAAGAGCTTCTAAAGGTGTCAAAAATATGAGGAGCATAAAACCGTCTTAAAAATATGAGGAGCATGAAGTGGTGTTGAAAAACATTAAGAGCCTGAAAAGGTGTGAAATATAAGAAGAGTTTCAAAAGGTGTGAAATATATGAGGTGCAAGAAACGATCTGAAATATATTAGGAGCATGAAGCGGTGTTGAAAAACAAGAAGAGCCTGAAAAGGTGTGAAAAATATGAAGAGTTTCAAAAGGTGTGAAATATATGAGGTGCAAGAAACGGTCTGAAAAATAGGAGGAGCATGAAGCGGTGTTGAAAAACATGAAGAGCCTGAAAAGGTGTGAAAAATATGAAGAGTTTCAAAAGGTGTGAAATATATGAGGTGCAAGAAACGGTCTGAAAAATATTAGGAGCATGAAGCGGTGTTGAAAAACATGAAGAGCCTGAAAAGGTGTGAAAAATATTAAGAACTTCAAAGGGTGTCAAAAACATGAGGAGCATGAAACGGTCTGAAAAATAGGAGGAGCATGAAGCGGTGTTCACAAACATGAAGAGCCTGAAAAGGTGTGAAAAATATGAAGAGTTTCCAAAGGTGTGAAATATATGAGGTGCATGAAACGGTCTGAAAAATATTAGAAGCATGAATCGGTGTTGAAAAACATGAAGAGCCGGAAAAGGTGTGAAAAATATGAAGAGCTTCAAAAGGTGTCAAAAATATGAGGAGCATGAAACGTTCTGAAAAATATGAAGAGCATGAAGCCGTGTTGAAAAACATGAAGAGCCTGAAAAAGTGTGAAAAATATGAAGAGCTTCAAAAGGTGTCAAAAAAATGAGGAGCATGAAACGGTCTGAAAATAGGAGTAGCATGAGCGGTGTTGAAAAATATGAAGAGCCAGAAAACGTGTGAAAAATATGAAGTGCTTCAAAAGGTGTCAAAAATATGAGGAACATGAAACGGTCTGAAAAATAGGAGCAGCATGAAATGGTGATTAAAACATGACGAGCCTGAAAAGGTGTGAAAAATATGAAGAGCTTCAAATGGTGTGAAAAATATGAGGAGCATGAAACGGTCTGAAATATAGGAGGAGCATGAACCGGTGTTCAAAAACATGAAGAGCCTGAAAAGCTGTGAAAAATATGAAGAGCTTCAAAAGGTGTCAAAAATATGAGGAGCATGAAACGTTCTGAAAAATAGAAAGACGATGAAGCGGTGTTGAAAAACATGAAGAGTCTGAAAAGGTGTGAATATATGAAGACCTTCAAAAATATGAAAAATATGAAGAGCTTCAAAGGGTGTGAAAAACATGAAGAGCTTCAAAAGATGTCAAAAATGAGATGAGAATGAAACGGTCTGAAAAATAGGAGGAGCATGAAGCGGTGTTGTAAATCATGAAGAGCCTGAAAAGGTGTGAAAAATATGAAGAGTTTCAAAAGGTGTCAAAATCAGATGAGCATGAAACGCTCTGAAAAATAGGAGAAGCATGAAGTGGTGTTGAAAAAAATGAAAAGCCTGAAAAGGTTTGAAATATATGAACAACTTCAAAAGGTGTCAAAAATATGAGGAGAATGAAACGGTCTGCAAAATAGGAGGAGCATGAAACGGTGTTCAAAAACATGAATAGCCTGAAAAGGTGTAACAAATATGAAGAGCTTCAAAATGTGTGAAATACATGAGGAGGATTAAACGGTCTCAAAAATAGGAAGAGCATGAAGCGGTGTTGAAAAACATGAAGAGCCTGAAAGGTGTGAAAAATATGAAGAGCTTCTAAAGGTGTCAAAAATATGAGGAGCATAAAACCGTCTTAAAAATATGAGGAGCATGAAGTGGTGTTGAAAAACATTAAGAGCCTGAAAAGGTGTGAAATATAAGAAGAGTTTCAAAAGGTGTGAAATATATGAGGTGCAAGAAACGATCTGAAATATATTAGGAGCATGAAGCGGTGTTGAAAAACAAGAAGAGCCTGAAAAGGTGTGAAAAATATGAAGAGTTTCAAAAGGTGTGAAATATATGAGGTGCAAGAAACGGTCTGAAAAATAGGAGGAGCATGAAGCGGTGTTGAAAAATATGAAGAGCCTGAAAAGGTGTGAAAAATATGAAGAGTTTCAAAAGGTGTGAAATATATGAGGTGCAAGAAACGGTCTGAAAAATATTAGGAGCATGAAGCGGTGTTGAAAAACATGAAGAGCCTGAAAAGGTGTGAAAAATATTAAGAACTTCAAAAGGTGTCAAAAACATGAGGAGCATGAAACGGTCTGAAAAATAGGAGGAGCATGAAGCGGTGTTCACAAACATGAAGAGCCTGAAAAGGTGTGAAAAATATGAAGAGTTTCCAAAGGTGTGAAATATATGAGGTGCATGAAACGGTCTGAAAAATATTAGAAGCATGAATCGGTGTTGAAAAACATGAAGAGCCGGAAAAGGTGTGAAAAATATGAAGAGCTTCAAAAGGTGTCAAAAATATGAGGAGCATGAAACGTTCTGAAAAATATGAAGAGCATGAAGCCGTGTTGAAAAACATGAAGAGCCTGAAAAAGTGTGAAAAATATGAAGAGCTTCAAAAGGTGTCAAAAAAATGAGGAGCATGAAACGGTCTGAAAATAGGAGTAGCATGAGCGGTGTTGAAAAATATGAAGAGCCAGAAAACGTGTGAAAAATATGAAGTGCTTCAAAAGGTGTCAAAAATATGAGGAACATGAAACGGTCTGAAAAATAGGAGCAGCATGAAACGGTGATTAAAACATGACGAGCCTGAAAAGGTGTGAAAAATATGAAGAGCTTCAAATGGTGTGAAAAATATGAGGAGCATGAAACGGTCTGAAATATAGGAGGAGCATGAACCGGTGTTCAAAAACATGAAGAGCCTGAAAAGCTGTGAAAAATATGAAGAGCTTCAAAAGGTGTCAAAAATATGAGGAGCATGAAACGTTCTGAAAAATAGAAAGAGGATGAAGCGGTGTTGAAAAACATGAAGAGTCTGAAAAGGTGTGAATATATGAAGACCTTCAAAAATATGAAAAATATGAAGAGCTTCAAAAGGTGTGAAAAACATGAAGAGCTTCAAAAGATGTCAAAAATGAGATGAGAATGAAACGGTCTGAAAAATAGGAGGAGCATGAAGCGGTGTTGTAAATCATGAAGAGCCTGAAAAGGTGTGAAAAATATGAAGAGCTTCAAAAGGTGTCAAAATCAGATGAGCATGAAACGCTCTGAAAAATAGGAGAAGCATGAAGTGGTGTTGAAAAAAATGAAAAGCCTGAAAAGGTTTGAAATATATGAACAGCTTCAAAAGGTGTCAAAAATATGAGGAGAATGAAACGGTCTGCAAAATAAGAGGAGCATGAAACGGTGTTCAAAAACATGAATAGCCTGAAAAGGTGTAACAAATAAGAAGAGCTTCAAAATGTGTGAAATACATGAGGAGGATTAAACGGTCTCAAAAATAGGAAGAGCATGAAGCGGTGTTGAAAAACATGAAGAGCCTGAAAGGTGTGAAAAATATGAAGAGCTTCTAAAGGTGTCAAAAATATGAGGAGCATAAAACCGTCTTAAAAATATGAGGAGCATGAAGTGGTGTTGAAAAACATTAAGAGCCTGAAAAGGTGTGAAATATAAGAAGAGTTTCAAAAGGTGTGAAATATATGAGGTGCAAGAAACGGTCTGAAAAATAGGAGGAGCATGAAGCGGTGTTGAAAAACATGAAGAGCCTGAAAAGGTGTGAAAAATATGAAGAGTTTCAAAAGGTGTGAAATATATGAGGTGCAAGAAACGGTCTGAAAAATATTAGGAGCATGAAGCGGTGTTGAAAAACATGAAGAGCCTGAAAAGGTGTGGAAAATATTAAGAACTTCAAAAGGTGTCAAAAACATGAGGAGCATGAAACGGTCTGAAAAATAGGAGGAGCATGAAGCGGTGTTCACAAACATGAAGAGCCTGAAAAGGTGTGAAAAATATGAAGAGTTTCCAAAGGTGTGAAATATATGAGGTGCATGAAACGGTCTGAAAAATATTAGAAGCATGAATCGGTGTTGAAAAACATGAAGAGCCGGAAAAGGTGTGAAAAATATGAAGAGCTTCAAAAGGTGTCAAAAATATGAGGAGCATGAAACGTTCTGAAAAATATGAAGAGCATGAAAAGGTGTGAGAAATATGAAGAGCTTCAAAAGGTGTTAAAATTATGAGGAGCCTGAAACGGTCTGAAAAATAGGAGGAGCATGAAGCGGTGTTCAAAAACATGAAGAGCCTGAAAAGGTGTGAAAAATATGAAGAGCTTCAAAAGGTGTCAAGAATATGAGGAGCATGAAACGGTATGAAAAATAGGAGGAACATGAAGCTGTGTTCAAAAACATGAAAAGCCTGAAAAGGTGTGAAAAATATGAAGAGCTTCAAAAGGTGTCAAAAATATGAGGAGCATGAAACGTTCTGAAAAATAGAAAGAGGATAAAGCGGTGTTGAAAAACATGAAGAGTCTGAAAAGGTGTGAATATATGAAGACCTTCAAAAATATGAAAAATATGAAGAGCTTCAAAAGGTGTGAAAAACATGAAGAGCTTCAAAAGATGTCAAAAATGAGATGAGAATGAAACGGTCTGAAAAATAGGAGGAGCATGAAGCGGTGTTGTAAATCATGAAGAGCCTGAAAAGGTGTGAAAAATATGAAGAGTTTCAAAAGGTGTGAAATATATGAGGTGCATGAAACGGTGTGAAAATATTAGGAGCATGAATCGGTGTTGAAAAACATGAAGAGCCTGAAAAAGTGTGAAAAATATGAAGAGCTTCAAAATGTGTGAGAAATATGAAGAGCTTCAAAAGGTGTCAAAATGAGATGAGCATGAAACAGTCTGAAAAATAAGAGGAGAATGAAGCGGTGATTAAAACATGACGAGCCTGAAAAGGTGTGAAAAATATGAAGAGCTTCAAAAGGTGTGAAATACATGAGGAGCATGAAACGGTCTGAAAAATAGGAGGAGCATTAACCAGTGTTCAAAAACATGAAGAGCCTGAAAAGGTGTGTAAAATATGAAGAGCTTCAAAAGTTGTGAAAAATATGAGGAGCATGAAACGGTCTGAAAAATAGAAGCGGCATGAAATGGTGTTGAAAAACATGAAGAGCCTGAAAAGGTGTGAATAATATGAAGAGCTTCAAAACGTGTGAAATACATGAGGAGCATGAAACGGGCTGAAAAATAGGAGAAGCATGAAATGGTGTGGAAAAACATGAAGAGCCTGAAAAGGTGTGAAAAATATGAACAGCTTCAAAAGGTGTGAAATACAATAGGAGCATGAAACTCTCTGAAAAATAGGAGGAGCAAGAAGTGGTGTTCAAAAACATGAAGAGCCTAAAAAGTTGTGAAAAATATGAAAAGCTTCAAAAGGTGTCAAAAATGAGATGAGCCTGAAACGGTCTGAAAAATAGGAGGATCATGAAACGGTGTTGAAAGACATGAAGAGCCTGAAAAGGCGTCAAAAATATGAAGAGTTTCAAAAGGTGTCAAAAATATGAGGAAAATGAAACGGTCTGAAAAATAGGAGGAGCATGAAGCTGTGTTCAAAAACATGAAGAGCCTGAAAAGGTGTGAAAATTATGAAGAGCTTCAAAAGGTGTGAAAAATATGGAGAGCATGAAAGGGTGTCAACAATAGAAGCAGCATAAAACGATGTTGAAAAACATGAAGAGCCTGAAAAGGTGTGAAAAATATGAAGAGGTTCAAAAGGTGTCAAAAATATGAGGAGCATGAAACGTTCTGAAAAATAGGAGGAGCATGAAACGGTGATCAAAAACATGAAGAGACTGAAAAGGTGTGAAAAATATGAAGAGCTTCAAAAGGGGTCAAAAATATGAGGAGCATGAAACGTTCTGAAAATTAGGAGGATCATGAGCGGTGTTCAAAAACATGAAGAGCCTCAAAAGGTGTGAAAAATATGAAGAGCTTCAAAAGGGGTCAAAAATATGAGGAGCAAGAAACGGTCTGAAAAATGGGAGAAGCATGAAGTGGTGTGGAAAAACATGAAGACCCTGAAAAGGTGTGAAAAATATGAAGAGCTTAAAAAGGTGTGAAATACATGAGGAGCATGAAACTCTCTGAAAAATAGGAGGAGCATGAAGTGGTGTTCAAAAACATGAAGAGTGTGAAAAGGTGTGAAAAATATGAAGAGCTTCAATAGGTGTGAAAAATATGAGGAGCTGCATTTGATGTGAAAAACAGGAGAGGCATGAAGCGCTGTTCAAAAACATGAAGAGCTTGAAAAATTGTGAAAAATATGAAAAGCTTGAAAAGGTGTCAAAAATGAGATGATCATGAAACGGCCTGAAAAATAGGAGGAACATGAAGCTGTGTTCAAAAACATGAAAAGCCTGAAAAGGTGAGAAAAATATGAAGAGCTTCAAAAGGTGTCAAAAATATGAGGAGCATGAAACGTTCTGAAAAATAGAAAGAGGATGAAGCGGTGTTGAAAAACATGAAGAGTCTGAAAAGGTGTGAATATATGAAGACCTTCAAAAATATGAAAAATATGAAGAGCTTCAAAAGGTGTGAAAAACATGAAGAGCTTCAAAAGATGTCAAAAATGAGATGAGAATGAAACGGTCTGAAAAATAGGAGGAGCATGAAGCGGTGTTGTAAATCATGAAGAGCCTGAAAAGGTGTGAAAAATATGAAGAGTTTCAAAAGGTGTCAAAATCAGATGAGCATGAAACGCTCTGAAAAATAGGAGAAGCATGAAGTGGTGTTGAAAAAAATGAAAAGCCTGAAAAGGTTTGAAATATATGAACAGCTTCAAAAGGTGTCAAAAATATGAGGAGAATGAAACGGTCTGCAAAATAGGAGGAGCATGAAACGGTGTTCAAAAACATGAATAGCCTGAAAAGGTGTAACAAATATGAAGAGCTTCAAAAGGTGTGAAATACATGAGGAGGATTAAACGGTCTCAAAAATTGGAGGAGCATGAAGCGGTGTTGAAAAACATGAAGAGCCTGAAAAGGTGTGAGAAATATGAAGAGCTTCAAAAGGTGTTAAAATTATGAGGAGCCTGAAACGGTCTGAAAAATAGGAGGAGCATGAAGCGGTGTTCAAAAACATGAAGAGCCTGAAAAGGTGTGAAAAATATGAAGAGCTTCAAAAGGTGTCAAGAATATGAGGAGCATGAAACGGTCTGAAAAATAGGAGGAACATGAAGCTGTGTTCAAAAACATGAAAAGCCTGAAAAGGTGTGAAAAATATGAAGAGCTTCAAAAGGTGTCAAAAATATGAGGAGCATGAAACGTTCTGAAAAATAGAAAGAGGATAAAGCGGTGTTGAAAAACATGAAGAGTCTGAAAAGGTGTGAATATATGAAGACCTTCAAAAATATGAAAAATATGAAGAGCTTCAAAAGGTGTGAAAAACATGAAGAGCTTCAAAAGATGTCAAAAATGAGATGAGAATGAAACGGTCTGAAAAATAGGAGGAGCATGAAGCGGTGTTGTAAATCATGAAGAGCCTGAAAAGGTGTGAAAAATATGAAGAGTTTCAAAAGGTGTGAAATATATGAGGTGCATGAAACGGTGTGAAAATATTAGGAGCATGAATCGGTGTTGAAAAACATGAAGAGCCTGAAAAAGTGTGAAAAATATGAAGAGCTTCAAAATGTGTGAGAAATATGAAGAGCTTCAAAAGGTGTCAAAATGAGATGAGCATGAAACAGTCTGAAAAATAACAGGAGAATGAAGCGGTGATTAAAACATGACGAGCCTGAAAAGGTGTGAAAAATATGAAGAGCTTCAAAAGGTGTGAAATACATGAGGAGCATGAAACGGTCTGAAAAATAGGAGGAGCATTAACCAGTGTTCAAAAACATGAAGAGCCTGAAAAGGTGTGTAAAATATGAAGAGCTTCAAAAGTTGTGAAAAATATGAGGAGCATGAAACGGTCTGAAAAATAGAAGCGGCATGAAATGGTGTTGAAAAACATGAAGAGCCTGAAAAGGTGTGAATAATATGAAGAGCTTCAAAACGTGTGAAATACATGAGGAGCATGAAACGGGCTGAAAAATAGGAGAAGCATGAAATGGTGTGGAAAAACATGAAGAGCCTGAAAAGGTGTGAAAAATATGAACAGCTTCAAAAGGTGTGAAATACAATAGGAGCATGAAACTCTCTGAAAAATAGGAGGAGCAAGAAGTGGTGTTCAAAAACATGAAGAGCCTAAAAAGTTGTGAAAAATATGAAAAGCTTCAAAAGGTGTCAAAAATGAGATGAGCCTGAAACGGTCTGAAAAATAGGAGGATCATGAAACGGTGTTGAAAGACATGAAGAGCCTGAAAAGGCGTCAAAAATATGAAGAGTTTCAAAAGGTGTCAAAAATATGAGGAAAATGAAACGGTCTGAAAAATAGGAGGAGCATGAAGCTGTGTTCAAAAACATGAAGAGCCTGAAAAGGTGTGAAAATTATGAAGAGCTTCAAAAGGTGTGAAAAATATGGAGAGCATGAAAGGGTGTGAACAATAGAAGCAGCATAAAACGATGTTGAAAAACATGAAGAGCCTGAAAAGGTGTGAAAAATATGAAGAGGTTCAAAAGGTGTCAAAAATATGAGGAGCATGAAACGTTCTGAAAAATAGGAGGAGCATGAAACGGTGATCAAAAACATGAAGAGACTGAAAAGGTGTGAAAAATATGAAGAGCTTCAAAAGGGGTCAAAAATATGAGGAGCAAGAAACGGTCTGAAAAATGGGAGAAGCATGAAGTGGTGTGGAAAAACATGAAGACCCTGAAAAGGTGTGAAAAATATGAAGAGCTTAAAAAGGTGTGAAATACATGAGGAGCATGAAACTCTCTGAAAAATAGGAGGAGCATGAAGTGGTGTTCAAAAACATGAAGAGTGTGAAAAGGTGTGAAAAATATGAAGAGCTTCAATAGGTGTGAAAAATATGAGGAGCTGCATTCGATGTGAAAAACAGGAGAGGCATGAAGCGCTGTTCAAAAACATGAAGAGCTTGAAAAATTGTGAAAAATATGAAAAGCTTGAAAAGGTGTCAAAAATGAGATGATCATGAAACGGCCTGAAAAATAGGAGGAACATGAAGCTGTGTTCAAAAACATGAAAAGCCTGAAAAGGTGAGAAAAATATGAAGAGCTTCAAAAGGTGTCAAAAATATGAGGAGCATGAAACGTTCTGAAAAATAGAAAGAGGATGAAGCGGTGTTGAAAAACATGAAGAGTCTGAAAAGGTGTGAATATATGAAGACCTTCAAAAATATGAAAAATATGAAGAGCTTCAAAAGGTGTGAAAAACATGAAGAGCTTCAAAAGATGTCAAAAATGAGATGAGAATGAAACGGTCTGAAAAATAGGAGGAGCATGAAGCGGTGTTGTAAATCATGAAGAGCCTGAAAAGGTGTGAAAAATATGAAGAGTTTCAAAAGGTGTCAAAATCAGATGAGCATGAAACGCTCTGAAAAATAGGAGAAGCATGAAGTGGTGTTGAAAAAAATGAAAAGCCTGAAAAGGTTTGAAATATATGAACAGCTTCAAAAGGTGTCAAAAATATGAGGAGAATGAAACGGTCTGCAAAATAGGAGGAGCATGAAACGGTGTTCAAAAACATGAATAGCCTGAAAAGGTGTAACAAATATGAAGAGCTTCAAAAGGTGTGAAATACATGAGGAGGATTAAACGGTCTCAAAAATAGGAGGAGCATGAAGCGGTGTTGAAAAACATGAAGAGCCTGAAAAGGTGTGAGAAATATGAAGAGCTTCAAAAGGTGTTAAAATTATGAGGAGCCTGAAACGGTCTGAAAAATAGGAGGAGCATGAAGCGGTGTTCAAAAACATGAAGAGCCTGAAAAGGTGTGAAAAATATGAAGAGCTTCAAAAGGTGTCAAGAATATGAGGAGCATGAAACGGTCTGAAAAATAGGAGGAACATGAAGCTGTGTTCAAAAACATGAAAAGCCTGAAAAGGTGTGAAAAATATGAAGAGCTTCAAAAGGTGTCAAAAATATGAGGAGCATGAAACGTTCTGAAAATTAGGAGGATCATGAGCGGTGTTCAAAAACATGAAGAGCCTGAAAAGGTGTGAAAAATATGAAGAGCTTCAAAAGGGGTCAAAAATATGAGGAGCAAGAAACGGTCTGAAAAATGGGAGAAGCATGAAGTGGTGTGGAAAAACATGAAGACCCTGAAAAGGTGTGAAAAATATGAAGAGCTTAAAAAGGTGTGAAATACATGAGGAGCATGAAACTCTCTGAAAAATAGGAGGAGCATGAAGTGGTGTTCAAAAACATGAAGAGTGTGAAAAGGTGTGAAAAATATGAAGAGCTTCAATAGGTGTGAAAAATATGAGGAGCTGCATTCGATGTGAAAAACAGGAGAGGCATGAAGCGCTGTTCAAAAACATGAAGAGCTTGAAAAATTGTGAAAAATATGAAAAGCTTGAAAAGGTGTCAAAAATGAGATGAGCATGAAACGGTCTGAAAAATAGGAGGAGCATGAAGCGGTGTTGAAAAACATGAAGAGCATGAAAACGTGTGAAAAATATGAAGAGCTTCAAAAGGTGTCAAAAATATGAGGAGCATGAAATGGTGTTGAAAAACATGAAGAGCCTGAAAAGGTGTGAAAAACATGAACAGCTTCAAAAAGTGTCAAAAATATGAAGAACATGAAACCATCTGAAAAATAGGAGGAGCATGAGGTGGTGTTGAAAAACATGAAGAGCCTGAAAACGTGTGAAAAATATGAAGAGCTTTAAAAGGTGTGAAAAATATGAAGAGCTTCAAAAGGTTTAAAATATATGAAGAGCTTCAAAATGTGTCAAAAATATGAGGAGCATGAAACGGTCTGAAAAATAGGAGGAGCATGAAGTGGTGTTCAAAAACATGAAGAGCCTGAAAAGATGTGAAAAATATGAGGAGCTTCAAAAGTTGTCAAAAATTCGAGGATCATGAAACTCTCTGAAAAATAGGAGGAGCATGAAGCGTTCTTCAAAAACGTGAAGAGCCTGAAAAGGTGTGATAAATATGAAGAGCTTCAAAACGTGTCAAAAATATGAGGAGCATGAAACGGTCTGAAAAATAGAAGCAGAATGAAGCGGTGTTGAAAAACATGAAGAGCCTGAAAACGTGTGAAAAATATGAGGAGCTTCAAAGTTGTGAAAAATATGAAGAGCTTCAAAAGGTGTCAAAAATGAGATGAGTATGAACCGGTCTGAAAAATAGGAGGAGCATGAAGCGGTGTTGAAAAACATGAAGCGCCAGAAAAGGTGTGAAAAATATGAAGAGCTTCAAAAGGTGTCAAAAATATGAGGAGCATGAAACAGTCTGAAAAATAATATGAGCATGAAGTGTTGTTGAAAACATGAAGAGATTGAAATGTTGTGAAAAATATGAAGAGCTTCAAAAGGTGTCAAATATATGAGGAGCATGAAACGGTCTGAAAAATAGGAGGAGCATGAAGTGTTTTTGAAAACATGATGAGACTGAAAAGTTGTGAATAATATGAAGCGCTTCAAAAGGTGTCAAATATATGAGGAGGATGAAATGGTCTGAAAAATAGGAGGATCATGAAGCGGTGTTGAAAAAGTAGGAGAGCCTGAAAAAGTGTGGAAAACAGGAAGAGTTTCAAAAGGTGTCAAAAATATGAGGAGCATAAAACGGTCTGAAAAATAATAGGAGCATGAAACGGGGTTGACAAACATGAAGAGCCTGAAAAGGTGTGAAAAATATGAAGAGATTCAAAAGGTGTCAAACATATGAGGAGCATGAAACAGTCTGAAAAATAGGAGGAGCATGAAACGGTTTTGAAAAAGATGAAAAGCATGAAAAGGGGTGAAAAATATGAAGAGCTTCAAAAGGTGTCAAAAATATGAGGAGCATGAAACGGTCTGAAAAATAGCAGGATCATGAAGTGGTGTTGAAAAATAAGAAGAGCCTGAAAAGGTGTGAAAAATACGAAGAGCTTCAAAAGGTGTCAAAAATATGAGGAGCATGAAACGTTCTGAAAAATAATATGAGCATGAAACGGTCTTGACAAACATGAAGAGCCTGAAAAGTTGTGAAAAATATGAAGAGCTTCTTAAAGTGTCAAACATATGAGGAGCATGAAACACTCTGAAAAACAGGATGAGCATGAAACGGTTTTGAAAAAGATGAAGAGCAGGAAAAGGTGTGAAAAATATGAAGAGCTTAAAAACGTGTCAAAAATATGAGGAGCATGAAACGGTCTGAAAAATAGAAGCAGCATGAAGCGGTGTTCAAAAACATGAAGAGCCTGAAAAGTGTGAAGAATATGAAGAGCTTCAAAAGGTGTCAAAAATATGAGGAGCATGAAACGGTCTGAAAAATAAGAGGAGCATGAAGCGGTGTTGAAAAACATGAAGAGTCTGAAAACGTATGAAAAATATGAAGAGCTTCAAAAGATGTGAAAAATATGAAGAGCTTCAAAAGGTGTCAAAAATATGAGGAGCATGAAACGGTCTGAAATATAGAAGAGGCATGAAGTTGTGTTGAAAAATATGAAGAGCCTGAAAAGGTGTGAAATATATGAAGAGCTTCAAAAGGTCTGAAATATATGAGGAGCACGAAACTGTCTGAAAAATAGGAGGTGCATGAAGTGGTGTTCAAAAACATGAAGAGCCTGAAAAGGTGTGAAAAATATGAAGAGCTTCAAAAGGTGTGAAAAATATGAGGAGCATGAAACTGTCTGACAAATAGGATGAGCATGAAACGGTTTTTAAAAAGATGAAGAGCATGAAAAGATGGGAAAAATATGTAGAGCTTCAAAAGGTGTCAAAATTATGAGAAGCATGAAACGGTCTGAAAAATAGGAGGAACATGAAGTGTTGTTGAAAAACATGAAGAACCTGAAAAAGTGTGAAATATATGAAGAGCTTCAAAAGGTCTGAAAAATATGAGGAGCAGGAAACGGTCTGAAAAATATGAGGAGCATGAAACGGTCTGAAAAATATGAGGAGCATGAAGCGGTCATCAAAAACAGGAAGAGCCTGAAAAGGTGTGAAAAATATGAAGAGCTTCAAAAGGTGTGAAAAATATGAGGAGCATGAAACGGTCTGAAATTAGGAGGAGCATGAAACGGTCTTCAAAAACATGAAGAGCATGAAAAGATGTGAAAAATATGAAGAGCTTCAAAAGGTGTCAAACATATGAGAAGCATGAAACGGTCTGAAAAATAGGAGGAGCATGAAACGGTGTTGAAAAACATGAAGAGCCTGAAATGGTGTGAAAATGTGAAGAGCTTCAAAATGTGTCAAAAATATGAGGAGCCTGAAAAGGTCTGAAAAATAGTAGGAGCATGAAACGGTGTTGAAAAACATGAAGAGCCTGAAAAGATGTGAAAAATATGAAGAGCTTCAAAAGGTGTCAAAAATATGAGGAGAATAAAACGGTCTAAAAAATAGGAGGAGCATGAAGTGGTCGTAAAAAACAGGAAGAACCCGAAAAGATGTGAAAAATATGAAGAGCTTCAAAATGTGTCAAAAATATGAGGAGCATGAAACTGTCTGAAAAATAGGAGGAGCATGAAGCGGTGTTGAAAAACATGAAGAGCCTGAAAAGGTGTGAAATATATGAAGAGCTTCAAAAGATTTCAGAAATGAGAGGAGCATGAAACGGTCTGAAAAATAGGAGAAGCATGAAGCGGTGTTGAAAAACATGAAGAGCCTGAAAAGGTGTGAAAAATATGAAGAGCTGCAAAAAGTGTCAAGAATGAGATGAGCATGAAATGGTCTGAAAAGTAGGAGGAGCCCATGAAGTGGTGTTGAAAACCAGGAAGAGCCTGAAAAGGTGTGAAATATATGAACAGATTCAAAAACTGTCAAAAATATGAGGAGAATGAAACAGTCTAAAAAATAGGAGGAGCATGAAGCGGTGTAGGAAAACAGGAAGAGCCTGAAAAGGTGTGAAAAATATAAAGAGCTTCAAAAGGTGTGAAAAATATGAGGAGCATGAAACGGTGAAAAATAGGAGGAGCATGAAGCGGTGTTGAAAATCATGAACAGTCTGAAAAGGTGTGGAAAATATGTATAGCTTCAAAAGGTGTTAAATACATGAGGAGCATGAAACGGTCTGAAAAATAAGAGGAGCATGAAGTGGTGTTCAAAAACATGAAGAGCCTGAAAAGGTGAGAAAAATATGAAGAGCTTCAAAAGGTGTAAAAAATATGAGGAGCATGATATGGTTTGAAAAATAGAATTAGCATGAAGCGGTGTTTAAAACATGAAGAGCCTGAAAAGGTGTGAAAAAGATGAAGAGCTTCAAAAGATGTCAAAAATATGAGGAGTATGAAACGGTCTGAAAAATAGGAGGAGCATGAAGCGGTGTTCAAAAACATGAAGAGCCTGAAAAGCTATGAAAAATATGCAAAGCTTCAAAAGGTGTCAAAACTGAGATGATCATGAAACGGTCTGAAAAATAGGAGGAACATGAAGCTGTGTTCAAAAACATGAAAAGCCTGAAAAGGTGTGAAAAATATGAAGAGCTTCAAAAGGTGTCAAAAATATGAGGAGCATGAAACGTTCTGAAAAATAGAAAGAGGATGAAGCGGTGTTGAAAAACATGAAGAGTCTGAAAAGGTGTGAATATATGAAGACCTTCAAAAATATGAAAAATATGAAGAGCTTCAAAAGGTGTGAAAAACATGAAGAGCTTCAAAAGATGTCAAAAATGAGATGAGAATGAAACGGTCTGAAAAATAGGAGGAGCATGAAGCGGTGTTGTAAATCATGAAGAGCCTGAAAAGGTGTGAAAAATATGAAGAGTTTCAAAAGGTGTCAAAATCAGATGAGCATGAAACGCTCTGAAAAATAGGAGAAGCATGAAGTGGTGTTGAAAAAAATGAAAAGCCTGAAAAGGTTTGAAATATATGAACAGCTTCAAAAGGTGTCAAAAATATGAGGAGAATGAAACGGTCTGCAAAATAGGAGGAGCATGAAACGGTGTTCAAAAACATGAATAGCCTGAAAAGGTGTAACAAATATGAAGAGCTTCAAAAGGTGTGAAATACATGAGGAGGATTAAACGGTCTCAAAAATAGGAGGAGCATGAAGCGGTGTTGAAAAACATGAAGAGCCTGAAAAGGTGTGAGAAATATGAAGAGCTTCAAAAGGTGTTAAAATTATGAGGAGCCTGAAACGGTCTGAAAAATAGGAGGAGCATGAAGCGGTGTTCAAAAACATGAAGAGCCTGAAAAGGTGTGAAAAATATGAAGAGCTTCAAAAGGTGTCAAGAATATGAGGAGCATGAAACGGTCTGAAAAATAGGAGGAACATGAAGCGGTGTTGAAAAACATGAAGAGCATGAAAACGTGTGAAAAATATGAAGAGCTTCAAAAGGTGTGAAATACATGAGGAGCATGAAACGGTCTGAAAAATAGGAGGAGCATTAACCAGTGTTCAAAAACATGAAGAGCCTGAAAAGGTGTGTAAAATATGAAGAGCTTCAAAAGGTGTGAAAAATATGAGGAGCATGAAACGGTGTGAAAAATAGAAGCGGCATGAAATGGTGTTGAAAAATATGAAGAGCCTGAAAAGGTGTGAATAATATGAAGAGCTTCAAAAGGTGTGAAATACATGAGGAGGATTAAACGGTCTCAAAAATAGGAGGAGCATGAAGCGGTGTTGAAAAACATGAAGAGCCTGAAAGGTGTGAAAAATATGAGGAGCTTCAAAAGTTGTCAAAAATTCGAGGATCATGAAACTCTCTGAAAAATAGGAGGAGCATGAAGCGTTCTTCAAAAACGTGAAGAGCCTGAAAAGGTGTGATAAATATGAAGAGCTTCAAAACGTGTCAAAAATATGAGGAGCATGAAACGGTCTGAAAAATAGAAGCAGAATGAAGCGGTGTTGAAAAACATGAAGAGCCTGAAAACGTGTGAAAAATATGAGGAGCTTCAAAGTTGTGAAAAATATGAAGAGCTTCAAAAGGTGTCAAAAATGAGATGAGTATGAACCGGTCTGAAAAATAGGAGGAGCATGAAGCGGTGTTGAAAAACATGAAGCGCCAGAAAAGGTGTGAAAAATATGAAGAGCTTCAAAAGGTGTCAAAAATATGAGGAGCATGAAACAGTCTGAAAAATAATATGAGCATGAAGTGTTGTTGAAAACATGAAGAGATTGAAATGTTGTGAAAAATATGAAGAGCTTCAAAAGGTGTCAAATATATGAGGAGCATGAAACGGTCTGAAAAATAGGAGGAGCATGAAGTGTTTTTGAAAACATGATGAGACTGAAAAGTTGTGAATAATATGAAGCGCTTCAAAAGGTGTCAAATATATGAGGAGGATGAAATGGTCTGAAAAATAGGAGGATCATGAAGCGGTGTTGAAAAAGTAGGAGAGCCTGAAAAAGTGTGGAAAACAGGAAGAGTTTCAAAAGGTGTCAAAAATATGAGGAGCATAAAACGGTCTGAAAAATAATAGGAGCATGAAACGGGGTTGACAAACATGAAGAGCCTGAAAAGGTGTGAAAAATATGAAGAGATTCAAAAGGTGTCAAACATATGAGGAGCATGAAACAGTCTGAAAAATAGGAGGAGCATGAAACGGTTTTGAAAAAGATGAAAAGCATGAAAAGGGGTGAAAAATATGAAGAGCTTCAAAAGGTGTCAAAAATATGAGGAGCATGAAACGGTCTGAAAAATAGCAGGATCATGAAGTGGTGTTGAAAAATAAGAAGAGCCTGAAAAGGTGTGAAAAATACGAAGAGCTTCAAAAGGTGTCAAAAATATGAGGAGCATGAAACGTTCTGAAAAATAATATGAGCATGAAACGGTCTTGACAAACATGAAGAGCCTGAAAAGTTGTGAAAAATATGAAGAGCTTCTTAAAGTGTCAAACATATGAGGAGCATGAAACACTCTGAAAAACAGGATGAGCATGAAACGGTTTTGAAAAAGATGAAGAGCAGGAAAAGGTGTGAAAAATATGAAGAGCTTAAAAACGTGTCAAAAATATGAGGAGCATGAAACGGTCTGAAAAATAGAAGCAGCATGAAGCGGTGTTCAAAAACATGAAGAGCCTGAAAAGTGTGAAGAATATGAAGAGCTTCAAAAGGTGTCAAAAATATGAGGAGCATGAAACGGTCTGAAAAATAAGAGGAGCATGAAGCGGTGTTGAAAAACATGAAGAGTCTGAAAACGTATGAAAAATATGAAGAGCTTCAAAAGATGTGAAAAATATGAAGAGCTTCAAAAGGTGTCAAAAATATGAGGAGCATGAAACGGTCTGAAATATAGAAGAGGCATGAAGTTGTGTTGAAAAATATGAAGAGCCTGAAAAGGTGTGAAATATATGAAGAGCTTCAAAAGGTCTGAAATATATGAGGAGCACGAAACTGTCTGAAAAATAGGAGGTGCATGAAGTGGTGTTCAAAAACATGAAGAGCCTGAAAAGGTGTGAAAAATATGAAGAGCTTCAAAAGGTGTGAAAAATATGAGGAGCATGAAACTGTCTGACAAATAGGATGAGCATGAAACGGTTTTTAAAAAGATGAAGAGCATGAAAAGATGGGAAAAATATGTAGAGCTTCAAAAGGTGTCAAAATTATGAGAAGCATGAAACGGTCTGAAAAATAGGAGGAACATGAAGTGTTGTTGAAAAACATGAAGAACCTGAAAAAGTGTGAAATATATGAAGAGCTTCAAAAGGTCTGAAAAATATGAGGAGCAGGAAACGGTCTGAAAAATATGAGGAGCATGAAACGGTCTGAAAAATATGAGGAGCATGAAGCGGTCATCAAAAACAGGAAGAGCCTGAAAAGGTGTGAAAAATATGAAGAGCTTCAAAAGGTGTGAAAAATATGAGGAGCATGAAACGGTCTGAAATTAGGAGGAGCATGAAACGGTCTTCAAAAACATGAAGAGCATGAAAAGATGTGAAAAATATGAAGAGCTTCAAAAGGTGTCAAACATATGAGAAGCATGAAACGGTCTGAAAAATAGGAGGAGCATGAAACGGTGTTGAAAAACATGAAGAGCCTGAAATGGGTTGAAAATGTGAAGAGCTTCAAAATGTGTCAAAAATATGAGGAGCCTGAAAAGGTCTGAAAAATAGTAGGAGCATGAAACGGTGTTGAAAAACATGAAGAGCCTGAAAAGATGTGAAAAATATGAAGAGCTTCAAAAGGTGTCAAAAATATGAGGAGAATAAAACGGTCTAAAAAATAGGAGGAGCATGAAGTGGTCGTAAAAAACAGGAAGAACCCGAAAAGATGTGAAAAATATGAAGAGCTTCAAAATGTGTCAAAAATATGAGGAGCATGAAACTGTCTGAAAAATAGGAGGAGCATGAAGCGGTGTTGAAAAACATGAAGAGCCTGAAAAGGTGTGAAATATATGAAGAGCTTCAAAAGATTTCAGAAATGAGAGGAGCATGAAACGGTCTGAAAAATAGGAGAAGCATGAAGCGGTGTTGAAAAACATGAAGAGCCTGAAAAGGTGTGAAAAATATGAAGAGCTGCAAAAAGTGTCAAGAATGAGATGAGCATGAAATGGTCTGAAAAGTAGGAGGAGCCCATGAAGTGGTGTTGAAAACCAGGAAGAGCCTGAAAAGGTGTGAAATATATGAACAGATTCAAAAACTGTCAAAAATATGAGGAGAATGAAACAGTCTAAAAAATAGGAGGAGCATGAAGCGGTGTAGGAAAACAGGAAGAGCCTGAAAAGGTGTGAAAAATATAAAGAGCTTCAAAAGGTGTGAAAAATATGAGGAGCATGAAACGGTGAAAAATAGGAGGAGCATGAAGCGGTGTTGAAAATCATGAACAGTCTGAAAAGGTGTGGAAAATATGTATAGCTTCAAAAGGTGTTAAATACATGAGGAGCATGAAACGGTCTGAAAAATAAGAGGAGCATGAAGTGGTGTTCAAAAACATGAAGAGCCTGAAAAGGTGAGAAAAATATGAAGAGCTTCAAAAGGTGTAAAAAATATGAGGAGCATGATATGGTTTGAAAAATAGAATTAGCATGAAGCGGTGTTTAAAACATGAAGAGCCTGAAAAGGTGTGAAAAAGATGAAGAGCTTCAAAAGATGTCAAAAATATGAGGAGTATGAAACGGTCTGAAAAATAGGAGGAGCATGAAGCGGTGTTCAAAAACATGAAGAGCCTGAAAAGCTATGAAAAATATGCAAAGCTTCAAAAGGTGTCAAAACTGAGATGATCATGAAACGGTCTGAAAAATAGGAGGAACATGAAGCTGTGTTCAAAAACATGAAAAGCCTGAAAAGGTGTGAAAAATATGAAGAGCTTCAAAAGGTGTCAAAAATATGAGGAGCATGAAACGTTCTGAAAAATAGAAAGAGGATGAAGCGGTGTTGAAAAACATGAAGAGTCTGAAAAGGTGTGAATATATGAAGACCTTCAAAAATATGAAAAATATGAAGAGCTTCAAAAGGTGTGAAAAACATGAAGAGCTTCAAAAGATGTCAAAAATGAGATGAGAATGAAACGGTCTGAAAAATAGGAGGAGCATGAAGCGGTGTTGTAAATCATGAAGAGCCTGAAAAGGTGTGAAAAATATGAAGAGTTTCAAAAGGTGTCAAAATCAGATGAGCATGAAACGCTCTGAAAAATAGGAGAAGCATGAAGTGGTGTTGAAAAAAATGAAAAGCCTGAAAAGGTTTGAAATATATGAACAGCTTCAAAAGGTGTCAAAAATATGAGGAGAATGAAACGGTCTGCAAAATAGGAGGAGCATGAAACGGTGTTCAAAAACATGAATAGCCTGAAAAGGTGTAACAAATATGAAGAGCTTCAAAAGGTGTGAAATACATGAGGAGGATTAAACGGTCTCAAAAATAGGAGGAGCATGAAGCGGTGTTGAAAAACATGAAGAGCCTGAAAAGGTGTGAGAAATATGAAGAGCTTCAAAAGGTGTTAAAATTATGAGGAGCCTGAAACGGTCTGAAAAATAGGAGGAGCATGAAGCGGTGTTCAAAAACATGAAGAGCCTGAAAAGGTGTGAAAAATATGAAGAGCTTCAAAAGGTGTCAAGAATATGAGGAGCATGAAACGGTCTGAAAAATAGGAGGAACATGAAGCGGTGTTGAAAAACATGAAGAGCATGAAAACGTGTGAAAAATATGAAGAGCTTCAAAAGGTGTGAAATACATGAGGAGCATGAAACGGTCTGAAAAATAGGAGGAGCATTAACCAGTGTTCAAAAACATGAAGAGCCTGAAAAGGTGTGTAAAATATGAAGAGCTTCAAAAGGTGTGAAAAATATGAGGAGCATGAAACGGTGTGAAAAATAGAAGCGGCATGAAATGGTGTTGAAAAATATGAAGAGCCTGAAAAGGTGTGAATAATATGAAGAGCTTCAAAAGGTGTGAAATACATGAGGAGGATTAAACGGTCTCAAAAATAGGAGGAGCATGAAGCGGTGTTGAAAAACATGAAGAGCCTGAAAGGTGTGAAAAATATGAAGAGCTTCTAAAGGTGTCAAAAATATGAGGAGCATAAAACCGTCTTAAAAATATGAGGAGCATGAAGTGGTGTTGAAAAACATTAAGAGCCTGAAAAGGTGTGAAATATAAGAAGAGTTTCAAAAGGTGTGAAATATATGAGGTGCAAGAAACGATCTGAAATATATTAGGAGCATGAAGCGGTGTTGAAAAACAAGAAGAGCCTGAAAAGGTGTGAAAAATATGAAGAGTTTCAAAAGGTGTGAAATATATGAGGTGCAAGAAACGGTCTGAAAAATAGCAGGAGCATGAAGCGGTGTTGAAAAACATGAAGAGCCTGAAAAGGTGTGAAAAATATGAAGAGTTTCAAAAGGTGTGAAATATATGAGGTGCAAGAAACGGTCTGAAAAATATTAGGAGCATGAAGCGGTGTTGAAAAACATGAAGAGCCTGAAAAGGTGTGAAAAATATTAAGAACTTCAAAAGGTGTCAAAAACATGAGGGGCATGAAACGGTCTGAAAAATAGGAGGAGCATGAAGCGGTGTTCACAAACATGAAGAGCCTGAAAAGGTGTGAAAAATATGAAGAGTTTCCAAAGGTGTGAAATATATGAGGTGCATGAAACGGTCTGAAAAATATTAGAAGCATGAATAGGTGTTGAAAAACATGAAGAGCCGGAAAAGGTGTGAAAAATATGAAGAGCTTCAAAAGGTGTCAAAAATATGAGGAGCATGAAACGTTCTGAAAAATATGAAGAGCATGAAGCCGTGTTGAAAAACATGAAGAGCCTGAAAAAGTGTGAAAAATATGAAGAGCTTCAAAAGGTGTCAAAAAAATGAGGAGCATGAAACGGTCTGAAAATAGGAGTAGCATGAAGCGGTGTTGAAAAATATGAAGAGCCAGAAAACGTGTGAAAAATATGAAGTGCTTCAAAAGGTGTCAAAAATATGAGGAATATGAAACGGTCTGAAAAATAGGAGCAGCATGAAACGGTGATTAAAACATGACGAGCCTGAAAAGGTGTGAAAAATATGAAGAGCTTCAAATGGTGTGAAAAATATGAGGAGCATGAAACGGTCTGAAATATAGGAGGAGCATGAACCGGTGTTCAAAAACATGAAGAGCCTGAAAAGCTGTGAAAAATATGAAGAGCTTCAAAAGGTGTCAAAAATATGAGGAGCATGGAATGGTCTGAAAATAGGAGGAGCATGAAGCGGTGTTGAAAAACATGAAGAGCCTGAAAAGGTGTGAAAAATATGAAGAGTTTCCAAAGGTGTGAAATATATGAGGTGCATGAAACGGTCTGAAAAATATTAGAAGCATGAATCGGTGTTGAAAAACATGAAGAGCCGGAAAAGGTGTGAAAAATATGAAGAGCTTCAAAAGGGGTCAAAAATATGAGGAGCAAGAAACGGTCTGAAAAATGGGAGAAGCATGAAGTGGTGTGGAAAAACATGAAGACCCTGAAAAGGTGTGAAAAATATGAAGAGCTTAAAAAGGTGTGAAATACATGAGGAGCATGAAACTCTCTGAAAAATAGGAGGAGCATGAAGTGGTGTTCAAAAACATGAAGAGTGTGAAAAGGTGTGAAAAATATGAAGAGCTTCAATAGGTGTGAAAAATATGAGGAGCTGCATTCGATGTGAAAAACAGGAGAGGCATGAAGCGCTGTTCAAAAACATGAAGAGCTTGAAAAATTGTGAAAAATATGAAAAGCTTGAAAAGGTGTCAAAAATGAGATGAGCATGAAACGGTCTGAAAAATAGGAGGAGCATGAAGCGGTGTTGAAAAACATGAAGAGCATGAAAACGTGTGAAAAATATGAAGAGCTTCAAAAGGTGTCAAAAATATGAGGAGCATGAAATGGTGTTGAAAAACATGAAGAGCCTGAAAAGGTGTGAAAAACATGAACAGCTTCAAAAAGTGTCAAAAATATGAAGAACATGAAACCATCTGAAAAATAGGAGGAGCATGAGGTGGTGTTGAAAAACATGAAGAGCCTGAAAACGTGTGAAAAATATGAAGAGCTTTAAAAGGTGTGAAAAATATGAAGAGCTTCAAAAGGTTTAAAATATATGAAGAGCTTCAAAATGTGTCAAAAATATGAGGAGCATGAAACGGTCAAAAAATAGGAGGAGCATGAAGTGGTGTTCAAAAACATGAAGAGCCTGAAAAGATGTGAAAAATATGAGGAGCTTCAAAAGTTGTCAAAAATTCGAGGATCATGAAACTCTCTGAAAAATAGGAGGAGCATGAAGCGTTCTTCAAAAACGTGAAGAGCCTGAAAAGGTGTGATAAATATGAAGAGCTTCAAAACGTGTCAAAAATATGAGGAGCATGAAACGGTCTGAAAAATAGAAGCAGAATGAAGCGGTGTTGAAAAACATGAAGAGCCTGAAAACGTGTGAAAAATATGAGGAGCTTCAAAGTTGTGAAAAATATGAAGAGCTTCAAAAGGTGTCAAAAATGAGATGAGTATGAACCGGTCTGAAAAATAGGAGGAGCATGAAGCGGTGTTGAAAAACATGAAGCGCCAGAAAAGGTGTGAAAAATATGAAGAGCTTCAAAAGGTGTCAAAAATATGAGGAGCATGAAACAGTCTGAAAAATAATATGAGCATGAAGTGTTGTTGAAAACATGAAGAGATTGAAATGTTGTGAAAAATATGAAGAGCTTCAAAAGGTGTCAAATATATGAGGAGCATGAAACGGTCTGAAAAATAGGAGGAGCATGAAGTGTTTTTGAAAACATGATGAGACTGAAAAGTTGTGAATAATATGAAGCGCTTCAAAAGGTGTCAAATATATGAGGAGGATGAAATGGTCTGAAAAATAGGAGGATCATGAAGCGGTGTTGAAAAAGTAGGAGAGCCTGAAAAAGTGTGGAAAACAGGAAGAGTTTCAAAAGGTGTCAAAAATATGAGGAGCATAAAACGGTCTGAAAAATAATAGGAGCATGAAACGGGGTTGACAAACATGAAGAGCCTGAAAAGGTGTGAAAAATATGAAGAGATTCAAAAGGTGTCAAACATATGAGGAGCATGAAACAGTCTGAAAAATAGGAGGAGCATGAAACGGTTTTGAAAAAGATGAAAAGCATGAAAAGGGGTGAAAAATATGAAGAGCTTCAAAAGGTGTCAAAAATATGAGGAGCATGAAACGGTCTGAAAAATAGCAGGATCATGAAGTGGTGTTGAAAAATAAGAAGAGCCTGAAAAGGTGTGAAAAATACGAAGAGCTTCAAAAGGTGTCAAAAATATGAGGAGCATGAAACGTTCTGAAAAATAATATGAGCATGAAACGGTCTTGACAAACATGAAGAGCCTGAAAAGTTGTGAAAAATATGAAGAGCTTCTTAAAGTGTCAAACATATGAGGAGCATGAAACACTCTGAAAAACAGGATGAGCATGAAACGGTTTTGAAAAAGATGAAGAGCAGGAAAAGGTGTGAAAAATATGAAGAGCTTAAAAACGTGTCAAAAATATGAGGAGCATGAAACGGTCTGAAAAATAGAAGCAGCATGAAGCGGTGTTCAAAAACATGAAGAGCCTGAAAAGTGTGAAGAATATGAAGAGCTTCAAAAGGTGTCAAAAATATGAGGAGCATGAAACGGTCTGAAAAATAAGAGGAGCATGAAGCGGTGTTGAAAAACATGAAGAGCCTGAAAAGGTGTGAAAAATATGAAGAGCTGCAAAAAGTGTCAAGAATGAGATGAGCATGAAATGGTCTGAAAAGTAGGAGGAGCCCATGAAGTGGTGTTGAAAACCAGGAAGAGCCTGAAAAGGTGTGAAATATATGAACAGATTCAAAAACTGTCAAAAATATGAGGAGAATGAAACAGTCTAAAAAATAGGAGGAGCATGAAGCGGTGTAGGAAAACAGGAAGAGCCTGAAAAGGTGTGAAAAATATAAAGAGCTTCAAAAGGTGTGAAAAATATGAGGAGCATGAAACGGTGAAAAATAGGAGGAGCATGAAGCGGTGTTGAAAATCATGAACAGTCTGAAAAGGTGTGGAAAATATGTATAGCTTCAAAAGGTGTTAAATACATGAGGAGCATGAAACGGTCTGAAAAATAAGAGGAGCATGAAGTGGTGTTCAAAAACATGAAGAGCCTGAAAAGGTGAGAAAAATATGAAGAGCTTCAAAAGGTGTAAAAAATATGAGGAGCATGATATGGTTTGAAAAATAGAATTAGCATGAAGCGGTGTTTAAAACATGAAGAGCCTGAAAAGGTGTGAAAAAGATGAAGAGCTTCAAAAGATGTCAAAAATATGAGGAGTATGAAACGGTCTGAAAAATAGGAGGAGCATGAAGCGGTGTTCAAAAACATGAAGAGCCTGAAAAGCTATGAAAAATATGCAAAGCTTCAAAAGGTGTCAAAACTGAGATGATCATGAAACGGTCTGAAAAATAGGAGGAACATGAAGCTGTGTTCAAAAACATGAAAAGCCTGAAAAGGTGTGAAAAATATGAAGAGCTTCAAAAGGTGTCAAAAATATGAGGAGCATGAAACGTTCTGAAAAATAGAAAGAGGATGAAGCGGTGTTGAAAAACATGAAGAGTCTGAAAAGGTGTGAATATATGAAGACCTTCAAAAATATGAAAAATATGAAGAGCTTCAAAAGGTGTGAAAAACATGAAGAGCTTCAAAAGATGTCAAAAATGAGATGAGAATGAAACGGTCTGAAAAATAGGAGGAGCATGAAGCGGTGTTGTAAATCATGAAGAGCCTGAAAAGGTGTGAAAAATATGAAGAGTTTCAAAAGGTGTCAAAATCAGATGAGCATGAAACGCTCTGAAAAATAGGAGAAGCATGAAGTGGTGTTGAAAAAAATGAAAAGCCTGAAAAGGTTTGAAATATATGAACAGCTTCAAAAGGTGTCAAAAATATGAGGAGAATGAAACGGTCTGCAAAATAGGAGGAGCATGAAACGGTGTTCAAAAACATGAATAGCCTGAAAAGGTGTAACAAATATGAAGAGCTTCAAAAGGTGTGAAATACATGAGGAGGATTAAACGGTCTCAAAAATAGGAGGAGCATGAAGCGGTGTTGAAAAACATGAAGAGCCTGAAAAGGTGTGAGAAATATGAAGAGCTTCAAAAGGTGTTAAAATTATGAGGAGCCTGAAACGGTCTGAAAAATAGGAGGAGCATGAAGCGGTGTTCAAAAACATGAAGAGCCTGAAAAGGTGTGAAAAATATGAAGAGCTTCAAAAGGTGTCAAGAATATGAGGAGCATGAAACGGTCTGAAAAATAGGAGGAACATGAAGCGGTGTTGAAAAACATGAAGAGCATGAAAACGTGTGAAAAATATGAAGAGCTTCAAAAGGTGTGAAATACATGAGGAGCATGAAACGGTCTGAAAAATAGGAGGAGCATTAACCAGTGTTCAAAAACATGAAGAGCCTGAAAAGGTGTGTAAAATATGAAGAGCTTCAAAAGGTGTGAAAAATATGAGGAGCATGAAACGGTGTGAAAAATAGAAGCGGCATGAAATGGTGTTGAAAAATATGAAGAGCCTGAAAAGGTGTGAATAATATGAAGAGCTTCAAAAGGTGTGAAATACATGAGGAGGATTAAACGGTCTCAAAAATAGGAGGAGCATGAAGCGGTGTTGAAAAACATGAAGAGCCTGAAAGGTGTGAAAAATATGAAGAGCTTCTAAAGGTGTCAAAAATATGAGGAGCATAAAACCGTCTTAAAAATATGAGGAGCATGAAGTGGTGTTGAAAAACATTAAGAGCCTGAAAAGGTGTGAAATATAAGAAGAGTTTCAAAAGGTGTGAAATATATGAGGTGCAAGAAACGATCTGAAATATATTAGGAGCATGAAGCGGTGTTGAAAAACAAGAAGAGCCTGAAAAGGTGTGAAAAATATGAAGAGTTTCAAAAGGTGTGAAATATATGAGGTGCAAGAAACGGTCTGAAAAATAGCAGGAGCATGAAGCGGTGTTGAAAAACATGAAGAGCCTGAAAAGGTGTGAAAAATATGAAGAGTTTCAAAAGGTGTGAAATATATGAGGTGCAAGAAACGGTCTGAAAAATATTAGGAGCATGAAGCGGTGTTGAAAAACATGAAGAGCCTGAAAAGGTGTGAAAAATATTAAGAACTTCAAAAGGTGTCAAAAACATGAGGGGCATGAAACGGTCTGAAAAATAGGAGGAGCATGAAGCGGTGTTCACAAACATGAAGAGCCTGAAAAGGTGTGAAAAATATGAAGAGTTTCCAAAGGTGTGAAATATATGAGGTGCATGAAACGGTCTGAAAAATATTAGAAGCATGAATCGGTGTTGAAAAACATGAAGAGCCGGAAAAGGTGTGAAAAATATGAAGAGCTTTAAAAGGTGTCAAAAATATGAGGAGCATGAAACGTTCTGAAAAATATGAAGAGCATGAAGCCGTGTTGAAAAACATGAAGAGCCTGAAAAAGTGTGAAAAATATGAAGAGCTTCAAAAGGTGTCAAAAAAATGAGGAGCATGAAACGGTCTGAAAATAGGAGTAGCATGAAGCGGTGTTGAAAAATATGAAGAGCCAGAAAACGTGTGAAAAATATGAAGTGCTTCAAAAGGTGTCAAAAATATGAGGAATATGAAACGGTCTGAAAAATAGGAGCAGCATGAAACGGTGATTAAAACATGACGAGCCTGAAAAGGTGTGAAAAATATGAAGAGCTTCAAATGGTGTGAAAAATATGAGGAGCATGAAACGGTCTGAAATATAGGAGGAGCATGAACCGGTGTTCAAAAACATGAAGAGCCTGAAAAGCTGTGAAAAATATGAAGAGCTTCAAAAGGTGTCAAAAATATGAGGAGCATGGAATGGTCTGAAAATAGGAGGAGCATGAAGCGGTGTTGAAAAACATGAAGAGCCTGAAAATGTGTGAAAAATATGAAGAGCTTCAAAAGCTGTGAAATACATGAGGAGCATGAAACGGTCTGAAAAATAGGAGGAGCATGAAGCGGTGTTGAAAAACATGAAGAGCCTGAAAAGGTGTGAAAAATATGAACAGCTTCAAAATGTGTGAAAAATATGAGGAGCATGAAACGGTGAAAAATAGGAGGAGCATGAAGCGGTGTTGAAAATCATGAACAGTCTGAAAAGGTGTGGAAAATATGTATAGCTTCAAAAGGTGTTAAATACATGAGGAGCATGAAACGGTCTGAAAAATAAGAGGAGCATGAAGTGGTGTTCAAAAACATGAAGAGCCTGAAAAGGTGAGAAAAATATGAAGAGCTTCAAAAGGTGTAAAAAATATGAGGAGCATGATATGGTTTGAAAAATAGAATTAGCATGAAGCGGTGTTTAAAACATGAAGAGCCTGAAAAGGTGTGAAAAAGATGAAGAGCTTCAAAAGATGTCAAAAATATGAGGAGTATGAAACGGTCTGAAAAATAGGAGGAGCATGAAGCGGTGTTCAAAAACATGAAGAGCCTGAAAAGCTATGAAAAATATGCAAAGCTTCAAAAGGTGTCAAAACTGAGATGATCATGAAACGGTCTGAAAAATAGGAGGAACATGAAGCTGTGTTCAAAAACATGAAAAGCCTGAAAAGGTGTGAAAAATATGAAGAGCTTCAAAAGGTGTCAAAAATATGAGGAGCATGAAACGTTCTGAAAAATAGAAAGAGGATGAAGCGGTGTTGAAAAACATGAAGAGTCTGAAAAGGTGTGAATATATGAAGACCTTCAAAAATATGAAAAATATGAAGAGCTTCAAAAGGTGTGAAAAACATGAAGAGCTTCAAAAGATGTCAAAAATGAGATGAGAATGAAACGGTCTGAAAAATAGGAGGAGCATGAAGCGGTGTTGTAAATCATGAAGAGCCTGAAAAGGTGTGAAAAATATGAAGAGTTTCAAAAGGTGTCAAAATCAGATGAGCATGAAACGCTCTGAAAAATAGGAGAAGCATGAAGTGGTGTTGAAAAAAATGAAAAGCCTGAAAAGGTTTGAAATATATGAACAGCTTCAAAAGGTGTCAAAAATATGAGGAGAATGAAACGGTCTGCAAAATAGGAGGAGCATGAAACGGTGTTCAAAAACATGAATAGCCTGAAAAGGTGTAACAAATATGAAGAGCTTCAAAAGGTGTGAAATACATGAGGAGGATTAAACGGTCTCAAAAATAGGAGGAGCATGAAGCGGTGTTGAAAAACATGAAGAGCCTGAAAAGGTGTGAGAAATATGAAGAGCTTCAAAAGGTGTTAAAATTATGAGGAGCCTGAAACGGTCTGAAAAATAGGAGGAGCATGAAGCGGTGTTCAAAAACATGAAGAGCCTGAAAAGGTGTGAAAAATATGAAGAGCTTCAAAAGGTGTCAAGAATATGAGGAGCATGAAACGGTCTGAAAAATAGGAGGAACATGAAGCGGTGTTGAAAAACATGAAGAGCATGAAAACGTGTGAAAAATATGAAGAGCTTCAAAAGGTGTGAAATACATGAGGAGCATGAAACGGTCTGAAAAATAGGAGGAGCATTAACCAGTGTTCAAAAACATGAAGAGCCTGAAAAGGTGTGTAAAATATGAAGAGCTTCAAAAGGTGTGAAAAATATGAGGAGCATGAAACGGTGTGAAAAATAGAAGCGGCATGAAATGGTGTTGAAAAATATGAAGAGCCTGAAAAGGTGTGAATAATATGAAGAGCTTCAAAACGTGTGAAATACATGAGGAGCATGAAACGGGCTGAAAAATAGGAGAAGCATGAAATGGTGTGGAAAAACATGAAGAGCCTGAAAAGGTGTGAAAAATATGAACAGCTTCAAAAGGTGTGAAATACAATAGGAGCATGAAACTCTCTGAAAAATAGGAGGAGCATGAAGTGGTGTTCAAAAACATGAAGAGCCTAAAAAGTTGTGAAAAATATGAAAAGCTTCAAAAGGTTTAAAATATATGAAGAGCTTCAAAATGTGTCAAAAATATGAGGAGCATGAAACGGTCTGAAAAATAGGAGGAGCATGAAGTGGTGTTCAAAAACATGAAGAGCCTGAAAAGATGTGAAAAATATGAGGAGCTTCAAAAGTTGTCAAAAATTCGAGGATCATGAAACTCTCTGAAAAATAGGAGGAGCATGAAGCGTTGTTCAAAAACGTGAAGAGCCTGAAAAGGTGTGATAAATATGAAGAGCTTCAAAACGTGTCAAAAATATGAGGAGCATGAAACGGTCTGAAAAATAGAAGCAGCATGAAGCGGTGTTGAAAAACATGAAGAGCCTGAAAACGTGTGAAAAATATGAGGAGCTTCAAAGTTGTGAAAAATATGAAGAGCTTCAAAAGGTGTCAAAAATGAGATGAGTATGAACCGGTCTGAAAAATAGGAGGAGCATGAAGCGGTGTTGAAAAACATGAAGCGCCAGAAAAGGTGTGAAAAATATGAAGAGCTTCAAAAGGTGTCAAAAATATGAGGAGCATGAAACAGTCTGAAAAATAATATGAGCATGAAGTGTTTTTGAAAACATGAAGAGATTGAAATGTTGTGAAAAATATGAAGAGCTTCAAAAGGTGTCAAATATATGAGGAGCATGAAACAGTCTGAAAAATAGGAGGAGCATGAAACGGTTTTGAAAAAGATGAAAAGCATGAAAAGGGGTGAAAAATATGAAGAGCTTCAAAAGGTGTCAAAAATATGAGGAGCATGAAACGGTCTGAAAAATAGGAGGATCATGAAGTGGTGTTGAAAAATAAGAAGAGCCTGAAAAGGTGTGAAAAATACGAAGAGCTTCAAAAGGTGTCAAAAATATGAGGAGCATGAAACGTTCTGAAAAATAATATGAGCATGAAACGGTCTTGACAAACATGAAGAGCCTGAAAAGTTGTGAAAAATATGAAGAGCTTCTTAAAGTGTCAAACATATGAGGAGCATGAAACACTCTGAAAAACTGGATGAGCATGAAACGGTTTTGAAAAAGATGAAGAGCAGGAAAAGGTGTGAAAAATATGAAGAGCTTAAAAACGTGTCAAAAATATGAGGGGCATGAAACGGTCTGAAAAATAGAAGCAGCATGAAACGGTGTTCAAAAACATGAAGAGCCTGAAAAGTGTGAAGAATATGAAGAGCTTCAAAAGGTGTCAAAAATATGAGGAGCATGAAACGGTCTGAAAAATAAGAGGAGCATGAAGCGGTGTTGAAAAACATGAAGAGTCTGAAAACGTATGAAAAATATGAAGAGCTTCAAAAGATGTGAAAAATATGAAGAGCTTCAAAAGGTGTCAAAAATATGAGGAGCATGAAACGGTCTGAAATATAGAAGAGGCATGAAGTTGTGTTGAAAAATATGAAGAGCCTGAAAAGGTGTGAAATATATGAAGAGCTTCAAAAGGTCTGAAATATATGAGGAGCACGAAACTGTCTGAAAAAATAGGAGGTGCATGAAGTGGTGTTCAAAAACATGAAGAGCCTGAAAAGGTGTGAAAAATATGAAGAGCTTCAAAAGGTGTGAAAAATATGAGGAGCATGAAACTGTCTGACAAATAGGATGAGCATGAAACGGTTTTTAAAAAGATGAAGAGCATGAAAAGATGGGAAAAATATGTAGAGCTTCAAAAGGTGTCAAAATTATGAGAAGCATGAAACGGTCTGAAAAATAGGAGGAACATGAAGTGTTGTTGAAAAACATGAAGAGCCTGAAAAAGTGTGAAATATATGAAGAGCTTCAAAAGGTCTGAAAAATATGAGGAGCAGGAAACGGTCTGAAAAATATGAGGAGCATGAAACGGTCTGAAAAATATGAGGAGCATGAAGCGGTCATCAAAAACAGGAAGAGCCTGAAAAGGTGTGAAAAATATGAAGAGCTTCAAAAGGTGTGAAAAATATGAGGAGCATGAAACGGTCTGAAATTAGGAGGAGCATGAAACGGTCTTCAAAAACATGAAGAGCATGAAAAGATGTGAAAAATATGAAGAGCTTCAAAAGGTGTCAAACATATGAGAAGCATGAAACGGTCTGAAAAATAGGAGGAGCATGAAACGGTGTTGAAAAACATGAAGAGCCTGAAATGGTGTGAAAATGTGAAGAGCTTCAAAATGTGTCAAAAATATGAGGAGCCTGAAAAGGTCTGAAAAATAGTAGGAGCATGAAACGGTGTTGAAAAACATGAAGAGCCTGAAAAGATGTGAAAAATATGAAGAGCTTCAAAAGGTGTCAAAAATATGAGGAGAATAAAACGGTCTAAAAAATAGGAGGAGCATGAAGTGGTCGTAAAAAACAGGAAGAACCCGAAAAGATGTGAAAAATATGAAGAGCTTCAAAATGTGTCAAAAATATGAGGAGCATGAAACTGTCTGAAAAATAGGAGGAGCATGAAGCGGTGTTGAAAAACATGAAGAGCCTGAAAAGGTGTGAAATATATGAAGAGCTTCAAAAGATTTCAGAAATGAGAGGAGCATGAAACGGTCTGAAAAATAGGAGAAGCATGAAGCGGTGTTGAAAAACATGAAGAGCCTGAAAAGGTGTGAAAAATATGAATAGTTTCAAAAGATGTGAAAAATATGAAGAACTTCAAAAGCTGTCAAAAATGAGATGAGCATGAAACGGTCTGAGAAATAGGAGAAGCATGAAGTGGTGTTGAAAAACATGAAGAGCCTGAAAAGGTGTGAAAAATATGAAGAGCTTCAAAAAATGTCAAAAATATGAGGAGCATGAAATGTTCTGAAAAAATAGGAGCAGCATGAAACGGTGTTCAAAAACATGAAGAGCCTTTAAAGGTGTGAAAAATAGGACAAGCCTCAAAACGTGTCAAAAATATGAGGAGCATGAAACGGTCTGAAAAATAATAGGAGCATGAAGCGGTGTTGAAAAACATGAAGAGTCTGAAAAGGTGTGAAAAATATGAAGAGCTTCAAAAGGTATAAAAAATATGAGGAGCATGAAACGGTCTGAAAAAAATGAGGAGCATGAAGCTATGTTGACAAATATGAAGAGCTTGAAAAGCTTTGAAATATATGAAGAGCTTCAAAAGGTGTGAAATACATGAGGAGCATGAAACGATCTGAAAAATAGGAGGAATATGAAGCAGTGTTCAAAAACATGAAAAGCCTGAAAAGGTGTGAAAAATATGAAGAGCTTTAAAAAGGTGTCAAAAATATGAGGAGCATGAATCGGAATGAAAAAGAGGAGCAGCATGAAGCGGTGTTGAAAAACATGAAGAGCCTGAAAACGTGTGAAAAATATGAAGAGCTTCAAAAGGTGTTAAAAATACGAGGAGCATGAAACGGTCTGAAATATAGCAGGAGCATGAAGCGGTGTTGAAAAGCATGAAGAGCTTGAAAAGGTGTGAAAAATATGAAGAGCTTCAAAAGGTGTCAAAAATATGAGGAGCATGAAACGATCTGAAAAATAGGAGGAGCAAGAAGCGGTGTTGAAAAACATGAAGAGTCTGAAAAGGTGTGAGAAATATGAAGAGCTTCAAAAGCTGTGAAAAATATGAAGAACTTCAAAAGGTGTGAAGAATATGAAGAGCTTCAAAAGGTGTCAAAAATGAGATGAGCATGAAACGGTCTGAAAAATAGGAGGAGCATGAAGCGGTGTTGAAAAACATGAAGAGCCTGAAAAGGTGTGAAATATATGAAGAGCTTCAAAAGGTGTGAAAAATATGAGAAGCATGAAACGATCTGAAAAATAGGAGGAGCATGACGCGGTGTTCAAAAACATGAAGAGCCTGAAAAATGTGAAAAATATGAAGAGCTTCATAAGGTGTCAAAATATGAAGAGCATGAACGGTCTGAAAAATAGGAGGAGCATGAAACGGTGTTCAAAAACATGAAGAGCCTGAAAAATGTGAAAAATATGAAGAGCTTCAAAACGTGTCAAAAATATGAGGAGCATGAAACGGTCTGAAAAATGGGAGGAGCATGAAACCTTGTTCAAAAACATGAAGAGCCTGAAAAGATTTGAAAAATATGAAGAGTTTCAAAAGGTGTGAAATACATGAGAAGCATGAAACGGTGTGAAAATGGAGGAGCATGAAGCGGTATTGAAAAACATGAAGAGCCTGAAAAGGTGTGAAAAATATGAAGAACTTCAAAAGTTGTAAAAAATGAGATGAGCATGATACGGTTTGAAAAATAGGAGGGGCATTAAGTGGTGTTGAAAAGATGAAAAGCCTGAAAAGGTGTGAAAAATATGAAGAGCTTCACATGGTGTGAAAAATATGAAGAGCTTCAAAAGATGTGAAATACATGAGGAGCATGAAACGCTCTGAAAAACATGAGGAGCATGAAGTGGTGTTCAAAAACATGAAGAGCCTGAAAAGGTGTGAAAAATATGAAGAGCTTCAAAAGGTGTCAAAAATATGAGGAGCATGAAACGGTCTGAAAAATAGGAGGAGCATGAAGCGGAGTTGAAAAACAAGAAAAACCTGAAAAGGTGTGAAAAATATGTAGAGCTTCAAAAGCTGTCAATAATATGAGGAGCATTAAACGGTCTGAAAAACAGGACGATCATGAAGCGGTGTTGAAAAATATGAAGAGCCTGAAAAGTTGTGAAAAATATGAAGAGATTCAAAAGGTGTGAAAAATATGAAGAGCTTCAAAACGTGTCAGAAATATGAGGAGCATGAAACGGTCTGAAAAATAGGAGGAGCATGAAGTGGTGTTGAAAAACATGAAGTGCCTGAAATGGTGTGAAATATATGAAGAGCTTCAAAAGGTGTGAAAAATATGAAGAGCTTCAAATGGTGAGAAATATATGAGGAGCATGAAACGGTCTGAAAAATAGGTGGAGCATGATGTGGTGTTGAAAAACAAGAAAAACCTGAAAAGGTGTGAAAAATATGAAGAGCTTCAAAACGTGTCAAAAATATGAGGAGCATGAAACAGTCTGAAAAATTGGAGGAGCATGAAGCGGTGTTGAAAAACATGAAGAGCCTGAAAAGCTGTGAAAAATATGAAGAGCTTCAAAAGGTGTCAAAAATATGAGGAGCAGTAAACGGTCTGAAAAATAGGAGGATCATTAAGCGGTGTTGAAAAACATGAAGAGCCTGAAAGGGTATCAAAAATATGAAGAGCTTCAAAATGTGTCAAAAATATGAGGAGCATGAAACCATCTGAAAAATAGGAAGAGCATGAAACGGTATTCAAAAACATGAAGAGGCTGAAAAGTTGTGAAAGCTATGAAGAGCTTCAAAATGTGTGAAATACATGAGGAGCACGAAACGGTCTGAAAAAAAGGAGGAGAATGAAGCATTGTTGAAAAACATGAAGAGGCTGAAAGGTGTGAAAAATATGAAGAGCTTCAAAAGGTGTGAAAAATATGAGGAGCATGAAACGGTATGAAAAATAGAAAGAGCATGAAGCCGTGTTGAAAAACATGAAGAGCCTGAAAAGGTGTGAAATATATGAGAGCGTCAAAAGGTGTCAAAAATATGAGGAACATGAAACGGTCTGAATATTAGGAGGAGCATGAAGTGGTGTTGAAAATGATGAATAGCCTGAAAAGTTGTGTAAAATATGAAGAGCTTCAAAAGGTGTGAAATACATGAGGAGCATGAAACGGTCTGAAAAAAAAGAGGAGCATGAAGCGGTGTTGAAAATCATGAAGAGCCTGAAAAGCTGTGAAAAATATGAAGAGCTTCAAAAGGTGTGAAATACATGAGGTGCATGAAACGGTCTGAAAAAAAGGAGGAGCATGAAGCGGTGTTGAAAATCATGAAGAGCCTGAAAACGTGTGAAAAATATGAAGAGCTTCAAAAGGTGTGAAATACATGAGGAGCATGAAACGGTCTGAAAAAAAGGAGGAGCATGAAGCGGTGTTCAAAAACATGAAGAGCCTGAAAAGTTGTGAAATATATGAAGAGCTTCAAAAGGTGTCAAAAATATGAGGAGCATTAAACGGTCTGAAAAATAGGAGGAGCATGAAGCGGTGTTCAAAAATATGAATAGGCTGAAAATTTGTGAAAAATATGAAGAGCTTCAAAAGGTGTCAAAAATATGAGGAGCAGTAAAAGGTCTGAAAAATAGGAGGATCATTAAGCGGTGTTGAAAAACATGAAGAGCCTGAAAGGGTATCAAAAATATGAAGAGCTTCAAAATGTGTCAAAAATATGAGGAGCATGAAACCATCTGAAAAATAGGAAGAGCATGAAACGGTATTCAAAAACATGAAGAGGCTGAAAAGTTGTGAAAGCTATGAAGAGCTTCAAAATGTGTGAAATACATGAGGAGCATGAAACGTTCTGAAAAAAAGGAGGAGCATGAAGCATTGTTGAAAAACATGAAGAGGCTGAAAGGTGTGAAAAATATGAAGAGCTTCAAAAGGTGTGAAAAGTATGAGGAGCATGAAACGGTATGAAAAATAGAAAGAGCATGAAGCCGTGTTGAAAAACATGAAGAGCCTGAAAAGGTGTGAAATATATGAGAGCGTCAAAAGGTGTCAAAAATATGAGGAACATGAAAAGGTCTGAATATTAGGAGGAGCATGAAGTGGTGTTGAAAATGATGAATAGCCTGAAAAGTTGTGTAAAATATGAAGAGCTTCAAAAGGTGTGAAATACATGAGGAGCATGAAACGGTCTGAAAAAAAAGAGGAGCATGAAGCGGTGTTGAAAATCATGAAGAGCCTGAAAAGGTGTGAAAAATATGAAGAGCTTCAAAAGGTGTGAAAAATATGAAGAGCTTCAAAACGTGTCAGAAATATGAGGAGCATGAAACGGTCTGAAAAATAGGAGGAGCATGAAGTGGTGTTGAAAAACATGAAGTGCCTGAAATGGTGTGAAATATATGAAGAGCTTCAAAAGGTGTGAAAAATATGAAGAGCTTCAAATGGTGAGAAATATATGAGGAGCATGAAACGGTCTGAAAAATAGGTGGAGCATGATGTGGTGTTGAAAAACAAGAAAAACCTGAAAAGGTGTGAAAAATATGAAGAGCTTCAAAAGGTGTCAAAAATATGAGGAGCATGAAACAGTCTGAAAAATTGGAGGAGCATGAAGCGGTGTTGAAAAACATGAAGAGCCTGAAAAGCTGTGAAAAATACGAAGAGCTTCAAAAGGTGTGAAATACATGAGGAGCATGAAACGGTCTGAAAAATAGGAGGAGCATGAAGCGGTGTTCAAAAATATGAATAGCCTGAAAATTTGTGAAAAATATGAAGAGCTTCAAAAGGTGTCAAAAATATGAGGAGCAGTAAAAGGTCTGAAAAATAGGAGGATCATTAAGCGGTGTTGAAAAACATGAAGAGCCTGAAAGGGTATCAAAAATATGAAGAGCTTCAAAATGTGTCAAAAATATGAGGAGCATGAAACCATCTGAAAAATAGGAAGAGCATGAAACGGTATTAAAAAACATGAAGAGGCTGAAAAGTTGTGAAAACTATGAAGAGCTTCAAAAGGTGTGAAATACATGAGGAGCATGAAACGGTCTGAAAAATAGGAGGAGCATGAAGTGGTGTTGAAAAACATGAAGAGCCTGAAATGAGTGAAATATATGAAGAGCGTCAAAAGGTGTCAAAAATATGAGGAGCATGAAACGGTCTGAAAAATAGGAGGAGCATGAAGCGGTGTTGAAAAACATGAAGAGCCTGAAAAGGTGTGAAAACTATTAAGAGCTTCAAAAGGTGTCAAAAATATGAGGAGCATGAAACGGTCGGAAAAATAGGAGGAGCATGAAACGGTGTTGAAAAATATGAAGAGCCTGAAAAGGTGTGAAATATATGTATAGGTTCAGAACGTGTCAAAAATATGAGGAGCATGAAACGGTCTGAAAAATAGGAGATGATTGAAGCGGTGTTGAAAAACATGAAGAGTCTGAAAAGTAGTGAACAATATGAAGAGCTTCATACGTGTCAAAAATATGAGGAGGATGAAATGGTGTTCAAAAACATGAAGAGCCTGAAAAGGTGTGAAAAATATGAACAGCTTAAAAAGGTGTCAAAAATATGAGGAGCTTGAAAAGGGTTCAAAAACCTGAAGAGCATGAAAATGTATGAAAAATATGAAGAGTTTCAAATGGTGTCAAAAATATGAGAGCATGAAACGGTCTGAAAAATAGGAGGAGCATGAAATGGTGTTCAAAAACATGAAGAGACTGAAAACCTGTGAAAAATATGAAGAGCTTCAAAAGGTGTGGAAAATATGAGGAGCATGAAACGGTCTGAAAAATAGGAGGAGCATGAAACTGTGATGAAAAATATGAAGAGCCTGAAAAGGTGTGAAATACATGAATAGGTTCAGAACGTGTCAAAAATATGAGGAGCATGAAACGGTCTGAAAAATAGGAGGAGAATGAAGCAGTGTTGAAAAACATGAAGAGCCTGAAAAGGTGTGAAAAATATGAAGAGCTTCAAAAGGTGTCAAAAATATGAGGAGCATGAAAAGGTCTGAAAAATAGGAGGAGCATGAAAAGGTGTTCAAAAACATGAAGAGCCTGAAAATGTGTGAAAATTATGAAGAGCTTCAAAAGGTGTGAAAAATATGAGGAGCATGAAGCGGTGTTCAAAAACATGAAGAGCTTGAATAGGTGTGAAATGTACGAAGAGCTTCAAAAGGTGTGAAAAATAGGAGCAGCATGAAGCGGTGTTGAAAAACATGAACAACCTGAAAAGGTGTGAAAAATATGAGGAGCAGGAAACGGTCTGAAAGATAGGAGGAGCATGAAGTGGTGATGAAAAACATGAAGCGCCTGAAAATGTGTGAAGTATATGAAGAGCTTCAAAAGGTGTGAAAAATATGAGGAGCATGAAACGGCCTGAAAAATAGGAGGAGCATGAAGCTGAGTTGAAAAACATGAGGGGCCTGAAAATGTGTGAAAAATATGAAGAGCTTCAAAAGGTGTCAAAAATATGAGGAGAATGAAACAGTCTGAAAAATAGAATGAGAAAGAAACTATTTTGAAAAAGATGAAGCGCATGAAAAGCTGTGGAAAATATGAAGAGCTTCAAAAGTTGTCAAAAATATGAGAAGCATGTAATGGTCTGAAAAAAAGGAAAAGCATGAAATGCTGTTTAAAAATATGAAGAGCCTGAAAAGGTGTGAAATATATGAAGAGCTTCAAAAGTTGTCAAAAATATGAAGAGCATGAAACGGTCTCAAAAATAGGAGGATCATGAAGCGGTGTTGAAAAACAAGAAGAGCCTGAAAAGGTGTGAAAAACATGAAGAGCTTCAAAAGTTGTCAAAAATATGAGGACTATATAACGGTCTGAAAAATAGGAGGAGCACGAAGCGGTGTTCAAAAACTTGAAGAGCCTGAAAAGGTGTGAAAAATTTGAAGAATCTCAAAAAGTGTTAAAAATATGAGGAGCATGAAACGGTGTTGAAATCATGAAGAGCCTGAAAAGCTGTGAAAGATATGAAGAGCTTCAAAAGGTGTCATAAATATGACGAGCATGAAACGGTCTGAAAAATAGGAGGAACATGAGGCGTTGTTGAAAAACATGAAGAGCCTGAAAAGGTGTGAAAAATATGAAGAGCTTCAAAAGGAGTCAAAAATATGAGGAGCAGGAAAGGGTCTGAAAAAAAGGAGGAGCAGGGGGTGGTGTTGAAAAAAATGAAGCGACTTAAATCTGTGAAATATATTAAGAGCTTCAAAAGGTGTCAATAATCTGAGGAGCATTAAACAGTCTGAAAAATAGGAGGAGCAGGAAGCGGTGTTCAAAAACATGAAGAGCCTGAAATGGTGTGAAAAACATGAAGAGCTTCAAAAGGAGTCAAAAATATGAGGAGCATGAAACGGTCTGAAAAAAAGGAGGAGCAAGAGGTGGTGTTGAAAAACATGAAGCGCCTGAAAATGTGTGAAATATATGAAGAGCTTCAAAACGTGTCAAAAATATGAGGAGCATGAAACGGTATGATAAATAAGAGGAGCATGGAGCGGTGTTGAAAAACATGAAGAGCTTGAAAAGTTGTGAAAAATATGAAGAGCTTCAAAAGGTGTCATAAATATGACGAGCATGAAACGGTCTGAAAAATAGGAGGAACATGAGGCGTTGTTGAAAAATATGAAGAGCCTGAAAAGTTGTGAAAAATATGAAGAGATTCAAAAGGTGTGAAAAATATGAAGAGCTTCAAAACGTGTCAGAAATATGAGGAGCATGAAACGGTCTGAAAAATAGGAGGAGCATGAAGTGGTGTTGAAAAACATGAAGTGCCTGAAATGGTGTGAAATATATGAAGAGCTTCAAAAGGTGTGAAAAATATGAAGAGCTTCAAATGGTGAGAAATATATGAGTAGCATGAAACGGTCTGAAAAATAGGTGGAGCATGATGTGGTGTTGAAAAACAAGAAAAACCTGAAAAGGTGTGAAAAATATGAAGAGCTTCAAAACGTGTCAAAAATATGAGGAGCATGAAACAGTCTGAAAAATTGGAGGAGCATGAAGCGGTGTTGAAAAACATGAAGAGCCTGAAAAGCTGTGAAAAATATGAAGAGCTTCAAAAGGTGTCAAAAATATGAGGAGCAGTAAACGGTCTGAAAAATAGGAGGATCATTAAGCGGTGTTGAAAAACATGAAGAGCCTGAAAGGGTATCAAAAATATGAAGAGCTTCAAAATGTGTCAAAAATATGAGGAGCATGAAACCATCTGAAAAATAGGAAGAGCATGAAACGGTATTCAAAAACATGAAGAGGCTGAAAAGTTGTGAAAGCTATGAAGAGCTTCAAAATGTGTGAAATACATGAGGAGCACGAAACGGTCTGAAAAAAAGGAGGAGAATGAAGCATTGTTGAAAAACATGAAGAGGCTGAAAGGTGTGAAAAATATGAAGAGCTTCAAAAGGTGTGAAAAATATGAGGAGCATGAAACGGTATGAAAAATAGAAAGAGCATGAAGCCGTGTTGAAAAACATGAAGAGCCTGAAAAGGTGTGAAATATATGAGAGCGTCAAAAGGTGTCAAAAATATGAGGAACATGAAACGGTCTGAATATTAGGAGGAGCATGAAGTGGTGTTGAAAATGATGAATAGCCTGAAAAGTTGTGTAAAATATGAAGAGCTTCAAAAGGTGTGAAATACATGAGGAGCATGAAACGGTCTGAAAAAAAAGAGGAGCATGAAGCGGTGTTGAAAATCATGAAGAGCCTGAAAAGCTGTGAAAAATATGAAGAGCTTCAAAAGGTGTGAAATACATGAGGTGCATGAAACGGTCTGAAAAAAAGGAGGAGCATGAAGCGGTGTTGAAAATCATGAAGAGCCTGAAAACGTGTGAAAAATATGAAGAGCTTCAAAAGGTGTGAAATACATGAGGAGCATGAAACGGTCTGAAAAAAAGGAGGAGCATGAAGCGGTGTTCAAAAACATGAAGAGCCTGAAAAGTTGTGAAATATATGAAGAGCTTCAAAAGGTGTCAAAAATATGAGGAGCATTAAACGGTCTGAAAAATAGGAGGAGCATGAAGCGGTGTTCAAAAATATGAATAGGCTGAAAATTTGTGAAAAATATGAAGAGCTTCAAAAGGTGTCAAAAATATGAGGAGCAGTAAAAGGTCTGAAAAATAGGAGGATCATTAAGCGGTGTTGAAAAACATGAAGAGCCTGAAAGGGTATCAAAAATATGAAGAGCTTCAAAATGTGTCAAAAATATGAGGAGCATGAAACCATCTGAAAAATAGGAAGAGCATGAAACGGTATTCAAAAACATGAAGAGGCTGAAAAGTTGTGAAAGCTATGAAGAGCTTCAAAATGTGTGAAATACATGAGGAGCATGAAACGTTCTGAAAAAAAGGAGGAGCATGAAGCATTGTTGAAAAACATGAAGAGGCTGAAAGGTGTGAAAAATATGAAGAGCTTCAAAAGGTGTGAAAAGTATGAGGAGCATGAAACGGTATGAAAAATAGAAAGAGCATGAAGCCGTGTTGAAAAACATGAAGAGCCTGAAAAGGTGTGAAATATATGAGAGCGTCAAAAGGTGTCAAAAATATGAGGAACATGAAAAGGTCTGAATATTAGGAGGAGCATGAAGTGGTGTTGAAAATGATGAATAGCCTGAAAAGTTGTGTAAAATATGAAGAGCTTCAAAAGGTGTGAAATACATGAGGAGCATGAAACGGTCTGAAAAAAAAGAGGAGCATGAAGCGGTGTTGAAAATCATGAAGAGCCTGAAAAGGTGTGAAAAATATGAAGAGCTTCAAAAGGTGTGAAAAATATGAAGAGCTTCAAAACGTGTCAGAAATATGAGGAGCATGAAACGGTCTGAAAAATAGGAGGAGCATGAAGTGGTGTTGAAAAACATGAAGTGCCTGAAATGGTGTGAAATATATGAAGAGCTTCAAAAGGTGTGAAAAATATGAAGAGCTTCAAATGGTGAGAAATATATGAGGAGCATGAAACGGTCTGAAAAATAGGTGGAGCATGATGTGGTGTTGAAAAACAAGAAAAACCTGAAAAGGTGTGAAAAATATGAAGAGCTTCAAAAGGTGTCAAAAATATGAGGAGCATGAAACAGTCTGAAAAATTGGAGGAGCATGAAGCGGTGTTGAAAAACATGAAGAGCCTGAAAAGCTGTGAAAAATACGAAGAGCTTCAAAAGGTGTGAAATACATGAGGAGCATGAAACGGTCTGAAAAATAGGAGGAGCATGAAGCGGTGTTCAAAAATATGAATAGCCTGAAAATTTGTGAAAAATATGAAGAGCTTCAAAAGGTGTCAAAAATATGAGGAGCAGTAAAAGGTCTGAAAAATAGGAGGATCATTAAGCGGTGTTGAAAAACATGAAGAGCCTGAAAGGGTATCAAAAATATGAAGAGCTTCAAAATGTGTCAAAAATATGAGGAGCATGAAACCATCTGAAAAATAGGAAGAGCATGAAACGGTATTAAAAAACATGAAGAGGCTGAAAAGTTGTGAAAACTATGAAGAGCTTCAAAAGGTGTGAAATACATGAGGAGCATGAAACGGTCTGAAAAATAGGAGGAGCATGAAGTGGTGTTGAAAAACATGAAGAGCCTGAAATGAGTGAAATATATGAAGAGCGTCAAAAGGTGTCAAAAATATGAGGAGCATGAAACGGTCTGAAAAATAGGAGGAGCATGAAGCGGTGTTGAAAAACATGAAGAGCCTGAAAAGGTGTGAAAACTATTAAGAGCTTCAAAAGGTGTCAAAAATATGAGGAGCATGAAACGGTCGGAAAAATAGGAGGAGCATGAAACGGTGTTGAAAAATATGAAGAGCCTGAAAAGGTGTGAAATATATGTATAGGTTCAGAACGTGTCAAAAATATGAGGAGCATGAAACGGTCTGAAAAATAGGAGATGATTGAAGCGGTGTTGAAAAACATGAAGAGTCTGAAAAGTAGTGAACAATATGAAGAGCTTCAAACGTGTCAAAAATATGAGGAGGATGAAATGGTGTTCAAAAACATGAAGAGCCTGAAAAGGTGTGAAAAATATGAACAGCTTAAAAAGGTGTCAAAAATATGAGGAGCTTGAAAAGGGTTCAAAAACCTGAAGAGCATGAAAATGTATGAAAAATATGAAGAGTTTCAAATGGTGTCAAAAATATGAGAGCATGAAACGGTCTGAAAAATAGGAGGAGCATGAAATGGTGTTCAAAAACATGAAGAGACTGAAAACCTGTGAAAAATATGAAGAGCTTCAAAAGGTGTGGAAAATATGAGGAGCATGAAACGGTCTGAAAAATAGGAGGAGCATGAAACTGTGATGAAAAATATGAAGAGCCTGAAAAGGTGTGAAATACATGAATAGGTTCAGAACGTGTCAAAAATATGAGGAGCATGAAACGGTCTGAAAAATAGGAGGAGAATGAAGCAGTGTTGAAAAACATGAAGAGCCTGAAAAGGTGTGAAAAATATGAAGAGCTTCAAAAGGTGTCAAAAATATGAGGAGCATGAAAAGGTCTGAAAAATAGGAGGAGCATGAAAAGGTGTTCAAAAACATGAAGAGCCTGAAAATGTGTGAAAATTATGAAGAGCTTCAAAAGGTGTGAAAAATATGAGGAGCATGAAGCGGTGTTCAAAAACATGAAGAGCTTGAATAGGTGTGAAATGTACGAAGAGCTTCAAAAGGTGTGAAAAATAGGAGCAGCATGAAGCGGTGTTGAAAAACATGAACAACCTGAAAAGGTGTGAAAAATATGAGGAGCAGGAAACGGTCTGAAAGATAGGAGGAGCATGAAGTGGTGATGAAAAACATGAAGCGCCTGAAAATGTGTGAAGTATATGAAGAGCTTCAAAAGGTGTGAAAAATATGAGGAGCATGAAACGGCCTGAAAAATAGGAGGAGCATGAAGCTGAGTTGAAAAACATGAGGGGCCTGAAAATGTGTGAAAAATATGAAGAGCTTCAAAAGGTGTCAAAAATATGAGGAGAATGAAACAGTCTGAAAAATAGAATGAGAAAGAAACTATTTTGAAAAAGATGAAGCGCATGAAAAGCTGTGGAAAATATGAAGAGCTTCAAAAGTTGTCAAAAATATGAGAAGCATGTAATGGTCTGAAAAAAAGGAAAAGCATGAAATGGTGTTTAAAAATATGAAGAGCCTGAAAAGGTGTGAAATATATGAAGAGCTTCAAAAGTTGTCAAAAATATGAAGAGCATGAAACGGTCTCAAAAATAGGAGGATCATGAAGCGGTGTTGAAAAACAAGAAGAGCCTGAAAAGGTGTGAAAAACATGAAGAGCTTCAAAAGTTGTCAAAAATATGAGGACTATATAACGGTCTGAAAAATAGGAGGAGCACGAAGCGGTGTTCAAAAACTTGAAGAGCCTGAAAAGGTGTGAAAAATTTGAAGAATCTCAAAAAGTGTTAAAAATATGAGGAGCATGAAACGGTGTTGAAATCATGAAGAGCCTGAAAAGCTGTGAAAGATATGAAGAGCTTCAAAAGGTGTCATAAATATGACGAGCATGAAACGGTCTGAAAAATAGGAGGAACATGAGGCGTTGTTGAAAAACATGAAGAGCCTGAAAAGGTGTGAAAAATATGAAGAGCTTCAAAAGGAGTCAAAAATATGAGGAGCAGGAAAGGGTCTGAAAAAAAGGAGGAGCAGGGGGTGGTGTTGAAAAAAATGAAGCGACTTAAATCTGTGAAATATATTAAGAGCTTCAAAAGGTGTCAATAATCTGAGGAGCATTAAACAGTCTGAAAAATAGGAGGAGCAGGAAGCGGTGTTCAAAAACATGAAGAGCCTGAAATGGTGTGAAAAACATGAAGAGCTTCAAAAGGAGTCAAAAATATGAGGAGCATGAAACGGTCTGAAAAAAAGGAGGAGCAAGAGGTGGTGTTGAAAAACATGAAGCGCCTGAAAATGTGTGAAATATATGAAGAGCTTCAAAACGTGTCAAAAATATGAGGAGCATGAAACGGTATGATAAATAAGAGGAGCATGGAGCGGTGTTGAAAAACATGAAGAGCTTGAAAAGTTGTGAAAAATATGAAGAGCTTCAAAAGGTGTCATAAATATGACGAGCATGAAACGGTCTGAAAAATAGGAGGAACATGAGGCGTTGTTGAAAAATATGAAGAGCCTGAAAAGTTGTGAAAAATATGAAGAGATTCAAAAGGTGTGAAAAATATGAAGAGCTTCAAAACGTGTCAGAAATATGAGGAGCATGAAACGGTCTGAAAAATAGGAGGAGCATGAAGTGGTGTTGAAAAACATGAAGTGCCTGAAATGGTGTGAAATATATGAAGAGCTTCAAAAGGTGTGAAAAATATGAAGAGCTTCAAATGGTGAGAAATATATGAGTAGCATGAAACGGTCTGAAAAATAGGTGGAGCATGATGTGGTGTTGAAAAACAAGAAAAACCTGAAAAGGTGTGAAAAATATGAAGAGCTTCAAAACGTGTCAAAAATATGAGGAGCATGAAACAGTCTGAAAAATTGGAGGAGCATGAAGCGGTGTTGAAAAACATGAAGAGCCTGAAAAGCTGTGAAAAATATGAAGAGCTTCAAAAGGTGTCAAAAATATGAGGAGCAGTAAACGGTCTGAAAAATAGGAGGATCATTAAGCGGTGTTGAAAAACATGAAGAGCCTGAAAGGGTATCAAAAATATGAAGAGCTTCAAAATGTGTCAAAAATATGAGGAGCATGAAACCATCTGAAAAATAGGAAGAGCATGAAACGGTATTCAAAAACATGAAGAGGCTGAAAAGTTGTGAAAGCTATGAAGAGCTTCAAAATGTGTGAAATACATGAGGAGCACGAAACGGTCTGAAAAAAAGGAGGAGAATGAAGCATTGTTGAAAAACATGAAGAGGCTGAAAGGTGTGAAAAATATGAAGAGCTTCAAAAGGTGTGAAAAATATGAGGAGCATGAAACGGTATGAAAAATAGAAAGAGCATGAAGCCGTGTTGAAAAACATGAAGAGCCTGAAAAGGTGTGAAATATATGAGAGCGTCAAAAGGTGTCAAAAATATGAGGAACATGAAACGGTCTGAATATTAGGAGGAGCATGAAGTGGTGTTGAAAATGATGAATAGCCTGAAAAGTTGTGTAAAATATGAAGAGCTTCAAAAGGTGTGAAATACATGAGGAGCATGAAACGGTCTGAAAAAAAAGAGGAGCATGAAGCGGTGTTGAAAATCATGAAGAGCCTGAAAAGCTGTGAAAAATATGAAGAGCTTCAAAAGGTGTGAAATACATGAGGTGCATGAAACGGTCTGAAAAAAAGGAGGAGCATGAAGCGGTGTTGAAAATCATGAAGAGCCTGAAAACGTGTGAAAAATATGAAGAGCTTCAAAAGGTGTGAAATACATGAGGAGCATGAAACGGTCTGAAAAAAAGGAGGAGCATGAAGCGGTGTTCAAAAACATGAAGAGCCTGAAAAGTTGTGAAATATATGAAGAGCTTCAAAAGGTGTCAAAAATATGAGGAGCATTAAACGGTCTGAAAAATAGGAGGAGCATGAAGCGGTGTTCAAAAATATGAATAGGCTGAAAATTTGTGAAAAATATGAAGAGCTTCAAAAGGTGTCAAAAATATGAGGAGCAGTAAAAGGTCTGAAAAATAGGAGGATCATTAAGCGGTGTTGAAAAACATGAAGAGCCTGAAAGGGTATCAAAAATATGAAGAGCTTCAAAATGTGTCAAAAATATGAGGAGCATGAAACCATCTGAAAAATAGGAAGAGCATGAAACGGTATTCAAAAACATGAAGAGGCTGAAAAGTTGTGAAAGCTATGAAGAGCTTCAAAATGTGTGAAATACATGAGGAGCATGAAACGTTCTGAAAAAAAGGAGGAGCATGAAGCATTGTTGAAAAACATGAAGAGGCTGAAAGGTGTGAAAAATATGAAGAGCTTCAAAAGGTGTGAAAAGTATGAGGAGCATGAAACGGTATGAAAAATAGAAAGAGCATGAAGCCGTGTTGAAAAACATGAAGAGCCTGAAAAGGTGTGAAATATATGAGAGCGTCAAAAGGTGTCAAAAATATGAGGAACATGAAAAGCTCTGAATATTAGGAGGAGCATGAAGTGGTGTTGAAAATGATGAATAGCCTGAAAAGTTGTGTAAAATATGAAGAGCTTCAAAAGGTGTGAAATACATGAGGAGCATGAAACGGTCTGAAAAAAAAGAGGAGCATGAAGCGGTGTTGAAAATCATGAAGAGCCTGAAAAGGTGTGAAAAATATGAAGAGCTTCAAAAGGTGTGAAAAATATGAAGAGCTTCAAAACGTGTCAGAAATATGAGGAGCATGAAACGGTCTGAAAAATAGGAGGAGCATGAAGTGGTGTTGAAAAACATGAAGTGCCTGAAATGGTGTGAAATATATGAAGAGCTTCAAAAGGTGTGAAAAATATGAAGAGCTTCAAATGGTGAGAAATATATGAGGAGCATGAAACGGTCTGAAAAATAGGTGGAGCATGATGTGGTGTTGAAAAACAAGAAAAACCTGAAAAGGTGTGAAAAATATGAAGAGCTTCAAAAGGTGTCAAAAATATGAGGAGCATGAAACAGTCTGAAAAATTGGAGGAGCATGAAGCGGTGTTGAAAAACATGAAGAGCCTGAAAAGCTGTGAAAAATACGAAGAGCTTCAAAAGGTGTGAAATACATGAGGAGCATGAAACGGTCTGAAAAATAGGAGGAGCATGAAGCGGTGTTCAAAAATATGAATAGCCTGAAAATTTGTGAAAAATATGAAGAGCTTCAAAAGGTGTCAAAAATATGAGGAGCAGTAAAAGGTCTGAAAAATAGGAGGATCATTAAGCGGTGTTGAAAAACATGAAGAGCCTGAAAGGGTATCAAAAATATGAAGAGCTTCAAAATGTGTCAAAAATATGAGGAGCATGAAACCATCTGAAAAATAGGAAGAGCATGAAACGGTATTAAAAAACATGAAGAGGCTGAAAAGTTGTGAAAACTATGAAGAGCTTCAAAAGGTGTGAAATACATGAGGAGCATGAAACGGTCTGAAAAATAGGAGGAGCATGAAGTGGTGTTGAAAAACATGAAGAGCCTGAAATGAGTGAAATATATGAAGAGCGTCAAAAGGTGTCAAAAATATGAGGAGCATGAAACGGTCTGAAAAATAGGAGGAGCATGAAGCGGTGTTGAAAAACATGAAGAGCCTGAAAAGGTGTGAAAACTATTAAGAGCTTCAAAAGGTGTCAAAAATATGAGGAGCATGAAACGGTCGGAAAAATAGGAGGAGCATGAAACGGTGTTGAAAAATATGAAGAGCCTGAAAAGGTGTGAAATATATGTATAGGTTCAGAACGTGTCAAAAATATGAGGAGCATGAAACGGTCTGAAAAATAGGAGATGATTGAAGCGGTGTTGAAAAACATGAAGAGTCTGAAAAGTAGTGAACAATATGAAGAGCTTCAAACGTGTCAAAAATATGAGGAGGATGAAATGGTGTTCAAAAACATGAAGAGCCTGAAAAGGTGTGAAAAATATGAACAGCTTAAAAAGGTGTCAAAAATATGAGGAGCTTGAAAAGGGTTCAAAAACCTGAAGAGCATGAAAATGTATGAAAAATATGAAGAGTTTCAAATGGTGTCAAAAATATGAGAGCATGAAACGGTCTGAAAAATAGGAGGAGCATGAAATGGTGTTCAAAAACATGAAGAGACTGAAAACCTGTGAAAAATATGAAGAGCTTCAAAAGGTGTGGAAAATATGAGGAGCATGAAACGGTCTGAAAAATAGGAGGAGCATGAAACTGTGATGAAAAATATGAAGAGCCTGAAAAGGTGTGAAATACATGAATAGGTTCAGAACGTGTCAAAAATATGAGGAGCATGAAACGGTCTGAAAAATAGGAGGAGAATGAAGCAGTGTTGAAAAACATGAAGAGCCTGAAAAGGTGTGAAAAATATGAAGAGCTTCAAAAGGTGTCAAAAATATGAGGAGCATGAAAAGGTCTGAAAAATAGGAGGAGCATGAAAAGGTGTTCAAAAACATGAAGAGCCTGAAAATGTGTGAAAATTATGAAGAGCTTCAAAAGGTGTGAAAAATATGAGGAGCATGAAGCAGTGTTCAAAAACATGAAGAGCTTGAATAGGTGTGAAATGTACGAAGAGCTTCAAAAGGTGTGAAAAATAGGAGCAGCATGAAGCGGTGTTGAAAAACATGAACAACCTGAAAAGGTGTGAAAAATATGAGGAGCAGGAAACGGTCTGAAAGATAGGAGGAGCATGAAGTGGTGATGAAAAACATGAAGCGCCTGAAAATGTGTGAAGTATATGAAGAGCTTCAAAAGGTGTGAAAAATATGAGGAGCATGAAACGGCCTGAAAAATAGGAGGAGCATGAAGCTGAGTTGAAAAACATGAGGGGCCTGAAAATGTGTGAAAAATATGAAGAGCTTCAAAAGGTGTCAAAAATATGAGGAGAATGAAACAGTCTGAAAAATAGAATGAGAAAGAAACTATTTTGAAAAAGATGAAGCGCATGAAAAGCTGTGGAAAATATGAAGAGCTTCAAAAGTTGTCAAAAATATGAGAAGCATGTAATGGTCTGAAAAAAAGGAAAAGCATGAAATGGTGTTTAAAAATATGAAGAGCCTGAAAAGGTGTGAAATATATGAAGAGCTTCAAAAGTTGTCAAAAATATGAAGAGCATGAAACGGTCTCAAAAATAGGAGGATCATGAAGCGGTGTTGAAAAACAAGAAGAGCCTGAAAAGGTGTGAAAAACATGAAGAGCTTCAAAAGTTGTCAAAAATATGAGGACTATATAACGGTCTGAAAAATAGGAGGAGCACGAAGCGGTGTTCAAAAACTTGAAGAGCCTGAAAAGGTGTGAAAAATTTGAAGAATCTCAAAAAGTGTTAAAAATATGAGGAGCATGAAACGGTGTTGAAATCATGAAGAGCCTGAAAAGCTGTGAAAGATATGAAGAGCTTCAAAAGGTGTCATAAATATGACGAGCATGAAACGGTCTGAAAAATAGGAGGAACATGAGGCGTTGTTGAAAAACATGAAGAGCCTGAAAAGGTGTGAAAAATATGAAGAGCTTCAAAAGGAGTCAAAAATATGAGGAGCAGGAAAGGGTCTGAAAAAAAGGAGGAGCAGGGGGTGGTGTTGAAAAAAATGAAGCGACTTAAATCTGTGAAATATATTAAGAGCTTCAAAAGGTGTCAATAATCTGAGGAGCATTAAACAGTCTGAAAAATAGGAGGAGCAGGAAGCGGTGTTCAAAAACATGAAGAGCCTGAAATGGTGTGAAAAACATGAAGAGCTTCAAAAGGAGTCAAAAATATGAGGAGCATGAAACGGTCTGAAAAAAAGGAGGAGCAAGAGGTGGTGTTGAAAAACATGAAGCGCCTGAAAATGTGTGAAATATATGAAGAGCTTCAAAACGTGTCAAAAATATGAGGAGCATGAAACGGTATGATAAATAAGAGGAGCATGGAGCGGTGTTGAAAAACATGAAGAGCTTGAAAAGTTGTGAAAAATATGAAGAGCTTCAAAAGGTGTGAAAAATATGAGGCGCATGAAACGGTCTGAAAATTAGAAGGAGCATGAAGCGGTGTTGAAAAACATGAAGAGCCTGAAAGGTGTGAAATATATTAAGAGCTTCAACAGGTGTCAAATTTTGAGGAGCATTAAGCGGTGTGAAAATCATGAAGAGCCTGAAAAAGTGTGAAATATATGAAGAGCTTCAAAAGGTGTCAAAAATACGAGGAGCATGAAACCGTCTGAAAAATAGGAGGCACATGAATAGGTGTTCAAAAACATGACAGCTTGAAAAGGTGTGAAAAATATGAAGAGCTTCAAAACGTGAGAAAAATATGAGGACCATGAAACCGTCGGAAAAATAGGAGGAGCATGAAACGGTATTGAAAACATGAAGAGCCTGAAAACGTGTGAAAAATATGAAGAGCTTCAAAAGGTGTCAAAAATATGACGAGCATGAAAGGGTCTGAAAAATAGGAGGAGCATGAAGCAGTGTTGAAAAACATTAAGAGGCTGAAAAGGTGTGAAAAATATGAAGAGCTTCAAAAAGTGTCAAATATATGAGGAGCATGAAACGGTCTGAAAAATAGGAAGAACATGAAGTGGTGTTGAAAAACATGAAGAGCCTGAAATGAGTGAAATATATGAAGAGCTTCAAAAGGTGTCAAAATTATGAGGAGCATGAAACGGTCTGAAAAATAGGAGGAGCATGAAGCGGTGTTGAAAAACATGAAGAGCCTGAAAAGCTGTGAAAAATATGAAGAGCTTCAAAAGGTGTCAAAAATATGAGGAGCAGTAAACGGTCTGAAAAATAGGAGGATCATTAAGCGGTGTTGAAAAACATGAAGAGCCTGAAAGGGTATCAAAAATATGAAGAGCTTCAAAATGTGTCAAAAATATGAGGAGCATGAAACCATCTGAAAAATAGGAAGAGCATGAAACGGTATTCAAAAACATGAAGAGGCTGAAAAGCTGTGAAAGCTATGAAGAGCTTCAAAATGTGTGAAATACATGAGGAGCACGAAACGGTCTGAAAAAAAGGAGGAGAATGAAGCATTGTTGAAAAACATGAAGAGGCTGAAAGGTGTGAAAAATATGAAGAGCTTCAAAAGGTGTGAAAAATATGAGGAGCATGAAACGGTATGAAAAATAGAAAGAGCATGAAGCCGTGTTGAAAAACATGAAGAGCCTGAAAAGGTGTGAAATATATGAGAGCGTCAAAAGGTGTCAAAAATATGAGGAACATGAAACGGTCTGAATATTAGGAGGAGCATGAAGTGGTGTTGAAAATGATGAATAGCCTGAAAAGTTGTGTAAAATATGAAGAGCTTCAAAAGGTGTGAAATACATGAGGAGCATGAAACGGTCTGAAAAAAAAGAGGAGCATGAAGCGGTGTTGAAAATCATGAAGAGCCTGAAAAGCTGTGAAAAATATGAAGAGCTTCAAAAGGTGTGAAATACATGAGGTGCATGAAACGGTCTGAAAAAAAGGAGGAGCATGAAGCGGTGTTGAAAATCATGAAGAGCCTGAAAACGTGTGAAAAATATGAAGAGCTTCAAAAGGTGTGAAATACATGAGGAGCATGAAACGGTCTGAAAAAAAGGAGGAGCATGAAGCGGTGTTCAAAAACATGAAGAGCCTGAAAAGTTGTGAAATATATGAAGAGCTTCAAAAGGTGTCAAAAATATGAGGAGCATGAAACGGTCTGAAAAATAGGAGGAGCATGAAGCGGTGTTCAAAAATATGAATAGGCTGAAAATTTGTGAAAAATATGAAGAGCTTCAAAAGGTGTCAAAAATATGAGGAGCAGTAAAAGGTCTGAAAAATAGGAGGATCATTAAGCGGTGTTGAAAAACATGAAGAGCCTGAAAGGGTATCAAAAATATGAAGAGCTTCAAAATGTGTCAAAAATATGAGGAGCATGAAACCATCTGAAAAATAGGAAGAGCATGAAACGGTATTCAAAAACATGAAGAGGCTGAAAAGTTGTGAAAGCTATGAAGAGCTTCAAAATGTGTGAAATACATGAGGAGCATGAAACGTTCAGAAAAAAAGGAGGAGCATGAAGCATTGTTGAAAAACATGAAGAGGCTGAAAGGTGTGAAAAATATGAAAAACTTCAAAAGGTGTGAAAAGTATGAGGAGCATGAAACGGTATGAAAAATAGAAAGAGCATGAAGCCGTGTTGAAAAATATGAAGAGCCTGAAAAGGTGTGAAATATATGAGAGCGTCAAAAGGTGTCAAAAATATGAGGAACATGAAAAGGTCTGAATATTAGGAGGAGCATGAAGTGGTGTTGAAAATGATGAATAGCCTGAAAAGTTGTGTAAAATATGAAGAGCTTCAAAAGGTGTGAAATACATGAGGAGCATGAAACGGTCTGAAAAAAAAGAGGAGCATGAAGCGGTGTTGAAAATCATGAAGAGCCTGAAAAGGTGTGAAAAATATGAAGAGCTTCAAAAGGTGTGAAAAATATGAAGAGCTTCAAAACGTGTCAGAAATATGAGGAGCATGAAACGGTCTGAAAAATAGGAGGAGCATGAAGTGGTGTTGAAAAACATGAAGGGCCTGAAATGGTGTGAAATATATGAAGAGCTTCAAAAGGTGTGAAAAATATGAAGAGCTTCAAATGGTGAGAAATATATGAGGAGCATGAAACGGTCTGAAAAATAGGTGGAGCATGATGTGGTGTTGAAAAACAAGAAAAACCTGAAAAGGTGTGAAAAATATGAAGAGCTTCAAAAGGTGTCAAAAATATGAGGAGCATGAAACAGTCTGAAAAATTGGAGGAGCATGAAGCGGTGTTGAAAAACATGAAGAGCCTGAAAAGCTGTGGAAAATACGAAGAGCTTCAAAAGGTGTGAAATACATGAGGAGCATGAAACGGTCTGAAAAATAGGAGGAGCATGAAGCGGTGTTCAAAAATATGAATAGCCTGAAAATTTGTGAAAAATATGAAGAGCTTCAAAAGGTGTCAAAAATATGAGGAGCAGTAAAAGGTCTGAAAAATAGGAGGAGCATGAAACGGTGTTGAAAAATATGAAGAGCCTGAAAAGGTGTGAAATATATGTATAGGTTCAGAACGTGTCAAAAATATGAGGAGCATGAAACGGTCTGAAAAATAGGAGATGATTGAAGCGGTGTTGAAAAACATGAAGAGTCTGAAAAGTAGTGAACAATATGAAGAGCTTCAAACGTGTCAAAAATATGAGGAGGATGAAATGGTGTTCAAAAACATGAAGAGCCTGAAAAGGTGTGAAAAATATGAACAGCTTAAAAAGGTGTCAAAAATATGAGGAGCTTGAAAAGGGTTCAAAAACCTGAAGAGCATGAAAATGTATGAAAAATATGAAGAGTTTCAAATGGTGTCAAAAATATGAGAGCATGAAACGGTCTGAAAAATAGGAGGAGCATGAAATGGTGTTCAAAAACATGAAGAGACTGAAAACCTGTGAAAAATATGAAGAGCTTCAAAAGGTGTGGAAAATATGAGGAGCATGAAACGGTCTGAAAAATAGGAGGAGCATGAAACTGTGATGAAAAATATGAAGAGCCTGAAAAGGTGTGAAATACATGAATAGGTTCAGAACGTGTCAAAAATATGAGGAGCATGAAACGGTCTGAAAAATAGGAGGAGAATGAAGCAGTGTTGAAAAACATGAAGAGCCTGAAAAGGTGTGAAAAATATGAAGAGCTTCAAAAGGTGTCAAAAATATGAGGAGCATGAAAAGGTCTGAAAAATAGGAGGAGCATGAAAAGGTGTTCAAAAACATGAAGAGCCTGAAAATGTGTGAAAATTATGAAGAGCTTCAAAAGGTGTGAAAAATATGAGGAGCATGAAGCGGTGTTCAAAAACATGAAGAGCTTGAATAGGTGTGAAATGTACGAAGAGCTTCAAAAGGTGTGAAAAATAGGAGCAGCATGAAGCGGTGTTGAAAAACATGAACAACCTGAAAAGGTGTGAAAAATATGAGGAGCAGGAAACGGTCTGAAAGATAGGAGGAGCATGAAGTGGTGATGAAAAACATGAAGCGCCTGAAAATGTGTGAAGTATATGAAGAGCTTCAAAAGGTGTGAAAAATATGAGGAGCATGAAACGGCCTGAAAAATAGGAGGAGCATGAAGCTGAGTTGAAAAACATGAGGGGCCTGAAAATGTGTGAAAAATATGAAGAGCTTCAAAAGGTGTCAAAAATATGAGGAGAATGAAACAGTCTGAAAAATAGAATGAGAAAGAAACTATTTTGAAAAAGATGAAGCGCATGAAAAGCTGTGGAAAATATGAAGAGCTTCAAAAGTTGTCAAAAATATGAGAAGCATGTAATGGTCTGAAAAAAAGGAAAAGCATGAAATGGTGTTTAAAAATATGAAGAGCCTGAAAAGGTGTGAAATATATGAAGAGCTTCAAAAGTTGTCAAAAATATGAAGAGCATGAAACGGTCTCAAAAATAGGAGGATCATGAAGCGGTGTTGAAAAACAAGAAGAGCCTGAAAAGGTGTGAAAAACATGAAGAGCTTCAAAAGTTGTCAAAAATATGAGGACTATATAACGGTCTGAAAAATAGGAGGAGCACGAAGCGGTGTTCAAAAACTTGAAGAGCCTGAAAAGGTGTGAAAAATTTGAAGAGACTCAAAAAGTGTTAAAAATATGAGGAGCATGAAACGGTGTTGAAATCATGAAGAGCCTGAAAAGCTGTGAAAGATATGAAGAGCTTCAAAAGGTGTCATAAATATGACGAGCATGAAACGGTCTGAAAAATAGGAGGAACATGAGGCGTTGTTGAAAAACATGAAGAGCCTGAAAAGGTGTGAAAAATATGAAGAGCTTCAAAAGGAGTCAAAAATATGAGGAGCAGGAAAGGGTCTGAAAAAAAGGAGGAGCAAGAGGTGGTGTTGAAAAAAATGAAGCGACTTAAATCTGTGAAATATATTAAGAGCTTCAAAAGGTGTCAATAATCTGAGGAGCATTAAACAGTCTGAAAAATAGGAGGAGCAGGAAGCGGTGTTCAAAAACATGAAGAACCTGAAATGGTGTGAAAAACATGAAGAGCTTCAAAAGGAGTCAAAAATATGAGGAGCATGAAACGGTCTGAAAAAAAGGAGGAGCAAGAGGTGGTGTTGAAAAACATGAAGCGCCTGAAAATGTGTGAAATATATGAAGAGCTTCAAAACGTGTCAAAAATATGAGGAGCATGAAACGGTATGATAAATAAGAGGAGCATGGAGCGGTGTTGAAAAACATGAAGAGCTTGAAAAGTTGTGAAAAATATGAAGAGCTTCAAAAGGTGTGAAAAATATGAGGCGCATGAAACGGTCTGAAAATTAGAAGGAGCATGAAGCGGGGTTGAAAAACATGAAGAGCCTGAAAGGTGTGAAATATATTAAGAGCTTCAACAGGTGTCAAATTTTGATGAGCATTAAGCGGTGTGAAAATCATGAAGAGCCTGAAAAAGTGTGAAATATATGAAGAGCTTCAAAAGGTGTCAAAAATACGAGGAGCATGAAACCGTCTGAAAAATAGGAGGCACATGAATAGGTGTTCAAAAACATGACAGCTTGAAAAGGTGTGAAAAATATGAAGAGCTTCAAAACGTGAGAAAAATATGAGGACCATGAAACCGTCGGAAAAATAGGAGGAGCATGAAACGGTATTGAAAACATGAAGAGCCTGAAAACGTGTGAAAAATATGAAGAGCTTCAAAAGGTGTCAAAAATATGACGAGCATGAAAGGGTCTGAAAAATAGGAGGAGCATGAAGCAGTGTTGAAAAACATTAAGAGGCTGAAAAGGTGTGAAAAATATGAAGAGCTTCAAAAAGTGTCAAATATATGAGGAGCATGAAACGGTCTGAAAAATAGGAAGAGCATGAAGTGGTGTTGAAAAACATGAAGAGCCTGAAATGAGTGAAATATATGAAGAGCTTCAAAAGGTGTCAAAAATATGAGGAGCATGAAACGGTCTGAAAAATAGGAGGAGCATTAAGCGGTGTTGAAAAACATGAAGAGCCTGAAAAGGTGTGAAAACTATTAAGAGCTTCAAAAGGTGTCAAAAATATGAGGAGCATGAAACGGTCAGAAAAATAGGAGGAGCATGAAACGGTGTTGAAAAATATGAAGAGCCTGAAAAGGTGTGAAATATATGTATAGGTTCAGAACGTGTCAAATATATGAGGAGCATGAAACGGTCTGAAAAATAGGAGATGATTGAAGCGGTGTTGAAAAACATGAAGAGTCTGAAAAGTAGTGAACAATATGAAGAGCTTCAAACGTGTCAAAAATATGAGGAGGATGAAATGGTGTTCAAAAACATGAAGAGCCTGAAAAGGTGTGAAAAATATGAACAGCTTAAAAAGGTGTCAAAAATATGAGGAGCTTGAAAAGGGTTCAAAAACCTGAAGAGCATGAAAATGTATGAAAAATATGAAGAGTTTCAAATGGTGTCAAAAATATGAGAGCATGAAACGGTCTGAAAAATAGGAGGAGCATGAAATGGTGTTCAAAAACATGAAGAGACTAAAAACCTATGAAAAATATGAAGAGCTTCAAAAGGTGTCAAAAAAATGAGGAGCATGAAACGGTATGAAAAACAGGAGGAGCATGAAGCGGTGTTGAAAAACATGAAGAGCCTGAAAAGGTGTGAAATGTATGAAGAGCTTCAAAAGTGTGAAATATATGCGGAGCATGAAACGGTCTGAAAAATAGGAGGAGCAAGAAACGGTGTTGAAAAACATGAAATGCATGAAAAGTTGTGAAAAATATGGAGAGTATCAAAGGGTGTCAAAAATATGAGGAGCATGAAACGGTCTGAAAAATAGGAGGAGCATGAAGTGGTGTTCAAAAACATGAAGAGTCTGAAAAGATGTGAAATGTATGAAGAGCTTCAAAGGTTGTCAGAAATATGAGGAGCTTGAAACGGTCTGAAAAATAGGAGGAGCATGAAGCTGTGTTCAAAAACATGAAGAGCCTGAAAAGGTGTGAAAAATATGAAGAGCTTCAAAAGGTGTCAAAAATGAGATGAGCATGAAGCGGTCTGAAAAATAGGAGGAGCATGAAGTGGCGTTGAAAAACATGAAGAGCCTGAAAAGGTGTGAAAAATTTAAAGAGCTTCAAAAGTTGTGAAATATATGAGGAGCATGAAACGGTCTGAAAAATAGGAGGAGCATGAAGCGGTGTTCAAAAACATGAAGAGCCTGAAAATCTGTGAAAAATATGAAGAGCCTGAAAAGGTGTGAAAAATAGGAAGAGCTTCAAAAGGTGTCAAAAATATGAGGAGCATGAAACCCTTTGAAAAATAGGAGGAGCATGAAGTGGTGTTGAAAAACATGAAGAGCCTGAAAAGGTGTGAAAAATATGAAGAGCTTCAAAAGGTGTGACAAATATGAGGAGCATGAAACGGTCTGAAAAATAAGAGGAGCAAGAAGCGGTGTTGAAAAACATGAAGAGCTTCAAAAGTTGTGAAAAATATGAAAAATTTCAAAAGCTGTCAAAAATGAGATGAGTTGAAACGGTCTGAAAAATAGGCGGAGCATGAAACGGTCTGAAAAATAGGAGGAGCATGAACCGGTGTTGAAAAACATGAAGAGCCTGAAAAGGTGTGAAAAATGTGAAGACCTTCAAAAGGTGTTAAAAAGAGGAGGCACATGAAACTGTCTGAAAAATACGAGGAGCATGAAGCGGTGTGGAAAAACATGAAGAGCCTGAAAAAGTGTGAAAAATATGAAGAGCTTCAAAAGATGTCAAAAATATGATGAGCATGAAATGGTGTTCAAAAACATGGAAAGCAAGAAAAGATGTGAAAAATATGAAGAGCTTCAAAAGGTGTCAACAATATGAGGAGCATGAATCGGTCTGAAAAATAGGAGGAAAATGAAGCGGTGTTGAAAAACATGAAGAGCTTGAAAAGGTTTGAAAAATATGAAAAGCTTCAAAAGGTGTCAAAAATATGAGGAGCATTAAACGGTCTGAAAAATAGGAGGAGCATGAACCGATGTTGAAAAACATGAAGAGCCTGAAAAGGTGTGAAAAATATGAAGAGTTGGAAAATGTGTCAAAAATATGAGGAGCAGGAAACGGTCTGCAAATAGGAGGAGCATGAAGTGGTGTTGAAAAACATGAAGAGCCTGAAAAGCTGTGAAGTATATGAAGAGCATCAAAACCTGTCAAAATATGAGGAGCATGAAACGGTGTTCAAAAACATGAAACGCCTGAAAAGGTGTGAAATATATGAACACCTTCAAAAGGTGTCAAAAATAGGAGGAGCATGAAGCGGGGTAGAAAAACATGAAGACCCTGAAAAGGTGTGAAAAATATGAAGACCTTCAAATCGTGTCAAAAATATGAGGAGCATGAAACGGTCTGAAAATTGGAGGAGCATGAAGCAGTATTGAAAAACATGAAGACCCTGAAAAGGTGTGAAAAATATGAAGAGCTTCAAATCGTGTCAAAAATATGAGGAGCATGAAACGGTCTGAAAATTGGAGGAGCATGAAGCGGTGTTGAAAAAAATGAAGAGCCTGAAAAGGTGTGAAAAATATGAAGAGCTTCAAAAGGTGTCAAATATATGAGGAGCATGAAACGGTCTGAAAAATAGGAAGAGCCTGAAGTGGTATTCAAAAACATGAAGAGCCTGAAAAGTTGTGAAAAACATGAAGAGCTTCAAATGGTGTGAAAAATACGAGGAGTATTAAACGGTTTGAAAAATAGGAGGAGCATAAAACGGTGTTCAAAAACATGAAGAGCCTGAAAAGGTGTGAGAAATATGAACAGCTTCAAAAGGTGTCAAAAATAGAGGGGGAATGAAACTATCTGAAAAATAGGAGGAGCATGAAGCGGTGTTGAAAAACATGAAGAACATGAAAGGTTTGAAACATATGAAGAGATTCAAAAGGTGTCAAAAATAACAGGAGCATGAAACGGTCTGAAAAATAGGAGGAGCATGAAGTGGTGTTGAAAAATATAAAGAGCCTGAAAAGGTGTGAAAAATATGAAGAGCTTCAAAAGGTGTCAAAAATATGAGGAGCATGGAACGGTCTGAAAAAAAGGAAGAGCATGAAGCGGTGCGGAAAAACATGAAGAGCCTGAAAAGATGTGAAAAATGTGAAGACCTTCAAAAGGTGTTAAAAAGAGGAGGCACATGAAACTGTCTGAAAAATACGAGGAGCATGAAGCGGTGTGGAAAAACATGAAGAGCCTGAAAATGTGTGAAAAATATGAAGAGCTTCAAAAGGTGTCAAAAATATGAAGAGCTTCAAAAGGTGTCAAAAATATGAGGAGCATGAAACGGTCTGAAAAATAGGAGGAGCATGAAATCGTGTTCAAAAACATGAGGAGCCTGAAAACATGTGAAAAATATAAAGAGCTTCAAAATGTGTGAAATACATGAGGAGCATGAAACGGTCTGAAAAATAGGAGGAGCATGAAGGGGTGTTGAAAAACATGAAGAGCCTGAAAAGGTGTGAAAAACAAGAAGAGCTTCAATAGGTGTGATAAACATGAGGAACAAGAAGTGGTCTGAAAAATAGGAGGAGCATGAAGCGGTGTTCAAAAACATGAAGAGCCTGAAAAGGTGTGAAAAATGTGAAGAGCTTCAAAAGGTGTGAAATACAAGAGGAGCATGAAACGGTCTGAAAAAAAGGAGGAGCATAAAGCGGTGTTGAAAAACATGAAGAACCTGAAAAGGTGTGAAAAACATGAAGAACTTCAAAAGGTGCCAAAAATATGAGGAGCATGAAACGGTCTGAAATAAAGGAGGAGCATGAAACGGTCTGAAAAATAGGAGGAGCATGAAGCGGTGTTGAAAAACATGAAGAGCCTGAAAACGTTTGAGAAATATGAAGAGCTTCAAAAGCTGTGAAAAATATGAAGAGCTTCAAAAGTTGTTAAAAGTGAGATGAGCATGACACAGTTTGAAAAATAGGAGGAGCATGAAACCGTGTTCAAAAACATGAAGAGCCTGAAAATGTGGGTAAAATATGAAGAGCTTCAAAAGGTGTGAAATACATGAGGAGCATGAATCGGTCTGAAAAATAGGAGGAGCATGAAGTAGTGTTTAAAAACATGAAGAGACTGAATAGGTGTGAAAAATATGAAGAGCTTCAAAAGGTGTCAAAATATGAGGAGGATGAAACGGTCTGAAACATAGGAGGAGTAGGAATCGGTTTTGAAAAACATGAAGAGCCTGAAAATGTGTGAAAAATATGAAGATCTTCAAAACGTGTCAAAATATGAGGAGCATGAAACGGTCTGAAAAACAGGAGGATCATGAAGCCGTGTTGAAAAACATGGGGAGCCTGCAAAGGTGTGAAAAATATGAAGAGCTTCAAAAGGTTGGAAAAACATGAGGAGCATGAAACGGTCTGGAAAATAGGAAGAGCATTAAGCGGTGTTGAAAAACATGAAGAGCCTGAAAAGGTGGATAAAATATGAAGAGCTTCAAAAGGTGTCAAAAATATGAGGAGCATGAAACGGTCTGAAAAATAGGAGAAGCATGAAGTGGTGTTGAAAAACATGAAGAGCCTGAAAACGTGTGAAAAATATGAAGAGCTTCAGAAGTTGTGAAAAATATGAAGAGCATCAAAAGGTGATAAAAATGAGATGAGCATGAAACGGTTGAAAAATATGAGGAGCATGAAGCGGTGTTGGAAATCATGAAGAGTCTGAAAAGGTGTGAAATATATTAAGAGCTTCAAAAGGTGTCAAAAATATGAGGAGCATGAAACGGTCTGAAAAATAGGAGGAGCATGAAGCGGTGTTGAAAAACATGAAGAACCTGAAAAGGTGTGAAAAATATGAAGAGCTTCAAAAGGTGTCAAAACTATGAGGAGCATGAAACGGTCTGAAAAATAGGAGGAGCATGAAAGGGTGTTCAAATGCATGAAGAGCCTGAAAAGGTGTGAAAAATATGAAGAGCTTCAAAAGGTGTAAAATACATGAGGAACATGAAACGGTCTGGAAAATAGGATGAGCATGAAGTTGTGTTGAAAAACATGAAGAGACTGAAAAGGTGTGAAAAATATGAAGAGGTTCAAAAGGTGTGAAAAATATGACGAGTATGATACGGTCAGAAAAATAGGAGGAGCATGAAGCTCTGTTCAAAAACATGAAGATCCTGAAAAGTTGTGAAAAATATGAAAAGCTTCAAAAGTTGTCAAAAATATGAGGAGCATGAAACATTATGAAAAATAGGAGGATCATGAAGCGGTGTTCAAAATCATGAAGAGGCTGAAAAGGTGTGAAAAATATGAAGAGCTTCAAAACGTGTGAAATACATGAGGAGCATGGAAAAGTCTGAAAAATAGGAGGAGCATCAAGCGGTGTTCAAAAACATGAAGAGCCTGAAAAGGTGTGAAAAATATGAAGAGCTTCAAAAGGTGTGAAAAATAGGAGGAGTATGAAACGGGCTGAAAAATAGCAGGAGCATGAAGCGGTGTAAAAAACATGAAGAGCCTGAAAAGGTGTGAAAAATATGAAGAGTTTCAAAAGGTGTCAAAAATATGAGGAGCATGAACCGGTCTGAAAAATAGGAGGAGCATGAAGCGGTGTTCAAAAACATGAAGAGCCTGAAAAGGTGTGAAAAATATGAAGAGCTTCAAAAGGTGTCAAAAATATGAGGAGCATGAACCGGTCTGAAAAATAGGAGGAGCATGAACCGGTGTTCAAAAACATGAAGAGCATGAAAAGGTGTGAAAAATATGAAGAGCTTCAAAAGGTGTCAAAAATATGAGGAGCATGAACCAGTCTGAAAAATAGGAGGAGCATGAAGCAGTGTTCAAAAACATGAAGAGCCTGAAAAGGTGTGAAAAATATGAAGAGCTTCAAAAAGTGTCAAAAATATGAGGAGCATGAAACGGTCTGAAAAATACGAGGAGCAAGAAGCGGTGTTGAAAAAGATTAAGAGCCTGAAAACGTTTGAATAATATGAAGAGCTTCAAAAGGTGTGGAAAATATGAAGAGCTTCAAAATGTGTCAAAAGCGAGATGAGTATGAAACGGTCTGAAAAATAGGAGGAGCATGAAGTGGTGTTGGAAAACATGAAGAGCCTGTAAATGTGTGAAATATATGAAGAGCTTCAAAATGTGTCAGAAATGAGAGAAGCATGAAACGGTCTGAAAAATAGGATGAGCAAGAAGGGGGGTTGAAAAACATGAAGAGCCTGAAAACGTTTGAGAAATATGAAGAGCTTCAAAAGCTGTGAAAAATATGAAGAGCTTCAAAAGTTGTTAAAAATGAGATGAGCATGACACAGTTTGAAAAATAGGAGGAGCATGAAACCGTGTTCAAAAACATGAAGAGCCTGAAAAGGTTGAAAAATATGAAGAGCTTCAAAAGGTGTGAAAAATATGAGGAGCATAAAACGGTCTGAAAAATAGGAGAAGCATGAAGTGGTGTTGAAAAACATGAAGAGTCTGAAAACGTGTGAAATATATGAAGAGCTTCAAAAGGTGTCAAAAATATGAGGAGCATGAAACGGTCTGAAAAATAGGAGGAACATGAAGCGGTGTTCAAAAACATGAAGAGCCTGAAAACGTGTGAAAAACATGAAGAGCTTAAAAGTTGTGAGAAATATGAAGAGCTTCAAAAGGTGTCAAAAATGAGACGAGCGTGAAACGGTCTGGAAAATAGGACGAGCATGAAGCGGTGTTGAAAAACATGAAGAGCCTGAAAAGGTGTGAAAAATATGAAGAGCTTCAAAAGGGGTCAAAAATATAAAAAGCATGAAATGGTCTGTAAAATAGGAGGTTCATGAAGCGGTGTTCAAAATCATGAAGAGCCTGAAAACGTGTGAAAAATATGAAGAGCTTCAAAAGGTGTCAAAAATATGAGGAGCATGAAACGTTCTGAAAAATAGGAGGAGCATGAAACGGTGATCAAAAACATGAGGAGCCTGAAAAGGTGTGAGAAATATGAAGAACTTCAAAAGGTGTGAAATTCATGAGAGCATGAAACGGTCTGAAAAATATGAGAAGCATGAAGTGGTGTGGAAAAACATGAAGAGCCTGAAAAGGTGTGAAAAATATGAATAGCTTCAAAAGGTGTCAAAAATATGAAGAGCATGAAACGGTCTGAAATTTTGGAGGATCATGATCGGTGTTCAAAAACATGAAGAGCCTGAAAAGGTGTGAAAAATATGAAGAGCTTCAAATGGTGTCAAAAATATGAGAAGCATGAAACGGTGTGAAAGATAGGAGGAGCATGAAACGGTGATCAGAAACATGAAGAGGCTGAAACGTTGTGAAAAATATGAAGAGCTTCAAAAGGTGTGAAATTCATGAGAAGCATGAAAAGGTTTGAAAAGTACGAGAAGCATGAAGTGGTGTGGAAAAACATGAAGAACCTGAAAAGGTGTGAAAAATATGAAGAGTTTCAAAAGGTGTCAAAAATATGAAGAGCATGAAACGGTCTGAAAATTCGGAGGAACATGAGCAGTGTTGAAAAACATGAGGAGCCTGAAAAGTTGTGAAAAATATGAAGAGCTTCAAATGGTGTCAAAAATATGAGACGCATGAAACGGTCTGAAAGATAGGAGGAGCATGAAACGGTGATCAGAAACATGAAGAGTCTGAAAAGTTGTGAAAAATCTGAAGAGTTTCAAAAGGTGTGAAATTCATGAGGAGCATGAAACGGTCTGAAAAATAGAAGCATGAAGTGGTGTGGAAAAACATGAAGAGCCTGAAAATGTGTGAAAAATATGAAGAGCTTGAAAAGGTGTGAACTACATGAGGAGCATGAAACTCTCTGAAAAATAGGAGGAGCATGAAGTGGTGTTCAAAAACATGAAGAGTCTGAAAAGGTGTGAAAAATATTAAGAGCTTCAATAGGTGTGAGAAATATGAGGAGCAGTTTACGGTGTGAAAAGTAGGAGAAGCATGAAGCGGTGTTCAAAAACATGAAGAGCCTGAAAAGGTGTGAAAAATATGAAAAGTTTGAAAAGGTGTCAAAAATGAGATGAGCAATAAACGGTCTGAAAAATTGGAGGAGCATGAAGTGGTGTTGAAAAACATGAAGAGCCTGAAAAGTTGTGAAAAATATGAAGAGATTCTAAAGGTTTTAAAAATGAGATGAGCATGAAACGGTCTGAAAAATAGGAGGAGCATGAAGTGGTGGTGCAAAATATGAAGAGCCTGAAAATGCATGAAAAATACGAAGAGGTTCAAAAGGTGTGAAATACATGAGGTGCATGAAACTCTCTGAAAAATAGGAGGAGCATGAAACGGTGATCAAAAACATGAAGAGTCTGAAAAGCTGTGAAAAATATGAAGAGCTTCAAAAGGTGTCAAAAATATGAGGAGCATGAAAGGTCTGAAAAATAGGACGAGCATGAAGTGGTGCTAAAACACATGAAGAGCCTGAAAAGTTGTGAAATAATGAAGAGCTTCTAAAGGTGTCAAAAATATGAGGACGATGAAACGGTCTGAAAAATAGGAGGAGCATGAAGTGTTGTTGAAAAACCTGAAGAGCCTGAAAAGGTGTGAAAAATATGAAGAGCTTCAAAATGTGTCAAAAATATGAGGAGCATGAAACGGTCTGGAAAATAGGAGGAGCATGAATCGGTGTTCAAAAACATGAAGAGTCTGAAAACGTGTGAAAAATATGAAGAGCTTCAAAAGGTGTCAAAACTATTAGGGGCATGAAACGGTCTGAAAAATACGAGGAGCATGAATTGGTGTTGAAAAACATGAAGAGCCTGAAAAGTTGTGAAAATTATGAAGAGCTTCAAAAGGTGTCAAAAATATGAGGAGCATGAAACGGTCTGAAAAATAGGAGAAGCGTGAAGCTGTGTTCAAAAACATGAAGAGCCTGAAAAGGTGTGAAAAATATGAAGAGCTTCAAAAGGTGTGAAAAATATGAGGAGCATGAAAAGGTCTGAAAAAGAGAAGAAGCATGAAATGGTGTTGAAAAACATGAAGAGCCTGAAAAGGTGTGAAATATATGAAGAGCTTCAAAAATGTGAAAAATATGAAGAGATTCAAAAGGTGTGAAATATATGAAGAGTTTCAAAAGGTGTTAAAAATTAGAAGAGCATGAAACGGTCTGAAAAAAAGGAGGAGCATGAAGTGGTGTTGAAAAACATGAAGAGCCTGAAAAGGTGTGAAAAATATAAAGAGCTTCAAAAGGTGTGAATTACATGAGGAGCATGAAAAAGCCTGAAAAAAAGGAGGAGCATAAGGCGGTGTTGAAAAACATGAAGAGCCTGAAAAGGTGTGAAAAATATGAAGAGCTTCAAAATGTGTCAAAAATACGAGGAGCATGAAACGGTCTGAAAAATAGCAGGAGCATGAAGCGTTGTTCAAAAACGTGAAGAGCCTGAAAAGGTGTGAAAAATTTGAAGAGCTTCAAAACGTGTCAAAAATATGAGGAGCATGAAACGGTCGGAAAAATAGAAGCAGCATGAAGCGGTGTTCAAAAACATGAAGAGCCTGAAAAGGTGTGAAAAATATGAAGAGCTTCAAAAGGTGTCAAAAATATGAGGAGCAAGAAATGGTCTGAAAAATAGAAGAAGCATGAAGCGGTGTTGAAAAACATGAAGAGCCTGAAAAGGTGTGAAAAATATGAAGAGCTTCAAAAGGTGTCAAAAATGTGAGGAGCATGAAACGCTCTGAAAAATAGGAGGAGCATGAAGCGGTGTTCAAAAACATGAAGAGCCTGAAATGGTGTGAAAAATATGAAGAGATTCAAAACGTGTCAAAAATATGAGGAGCATGAAACGGTCTGAAAAAAGGAAGAGCAAGAAAGGGTGCTGAAAAACATGAAGAGACTGAAAACGTGTGAAAAATATGAAGAGCTTCCAAAGATGTGAAAAATATGAAGAGCTTGAAAAGGTGTCAAAAATGAGATGAGCATGAAGTGGTCTGAAAAATACGAGGAGCATGAAGGTGTGTTGAAAATCATGAAAAGCCTGAAAAGGCATGAAAAATATGAAGAGCTTCAAAAGATGTGAAAAATATGAAGAGCATCAAAAGATGTCAAAATGAGATGAGCATGAAACGGTCTGAAAAATAGGAGGAGCATGAAGTGGTGTTGAATAAAATGAAAAGCCTGAAATGGTGTGAAATATATGAAGACCTTCAAAATGTGTTAAAAATATGAGGAGAAAGAAACGGTCTGCAAAATAGGAGGAGCTTGAAATGGTGTTCAAAAAAACGAAGAGCATGAAAAGCTGTGAGAAATATGTAGTGCTTCAAAAGGTGTGAAAAATATGAGGAGCTTGAAATGGTCTGAAAAATAGGAGGAGCATGAAGCGGTGTTCAAAAACATGACGAGCCTGAAAAGGTGTGAAAAATACGAAGAGCTTCAAAAGGTGTGAAATAAATGAGGAGCATGAAACGGTCTGAAAAATAGGAGGAGCATGAAGTGGTGTTGAAAAACATGAAGAGCCTGAAAAGGTGTGAAAAATATAAAGAGCTTCAAAAGGTGTGAATTACATGAGGAGCATGAAAAAGCCTGAAAAAAAGGAGGAGCATAAGGCGGTGTTGAAAAACATGAAGAGCCTGAAAAGGTGTGAAAAATATGAAGAGCTTCAAAATGTGTCAAAAATACGAGGAGCATGAAACGGTCTGAAAAATAGCAGGAGCATGAAGCGTTGTTCAAAAACGTGAAGAGCCTGAAAAGGTGTGAAAAATTTGAAGAGCTTCAAAACGTGTCAAAAATATGAGGAGCATGAAACGGTCGGAAAAATAGAAGCAGCATGAAGCGGTGTTCAAAAACATGAAGAGCCTGAAAAGGTGTGAAAAATATGAAGAGCTTCAAAAGGTGTCAAAAATATGAGGAGCAAGAAATGGTCTGAAAAATAGAAGAAGCATGAAGCGGTGTTGAAAAACATGAAGAGCCTGAAAAGGTGTGAAAAATATGAAGAGCTTCAAAAGGTGTCAAAAATGTGAGGAGCATGAAACGGTCTGAAAAATAGGAGGAGCATGAAGCGGTGTTCAAAAACATGAAGAGCCTGAAATGGTGTGAAAAATATGAAGAGATTCAAAACGTGTCAAAAATATGAGGAGCATGAAACGGTCTGAAAAAAGGAAGAGCAAGAAAGGGTGTTGAAAAACATGAAGAGACTGAAAACGTGTGAAAAATATGAAGAGCTTCCAAAGATGTGAAAAATATGAAGAGCTTGAAAAGGTGTCAAAAATGAGATGAGCATGAAGTGGTCTGAAAAATACGAGGAGCATGAAGGTGTGTTGAAAATCATGAAAAGCCTGAAAAGGCATGAAAAATATGAAGAGCTTCAAAAGATGTGAAAAATATGAAGAGCATCAAAAGATGTCAAAATGAGATGAGCATGAAACGGTCTGAAAAATAGGAGGAGCATGAAGTGGTGTTGAAAAAAATGCAAAGCCTGAAATGGTGTGAAATATATGAAGACCTTCAAAATGTGTTAAAAATATGAGGAGAAAGAAACGGTCTGCAAAATAGGAGGAGCTTGAAATGGTGTTCAAAAAAACGAAGAGCATGAAAAGCTGTGAGAAATATGTAGTGCTTCAAAAGGTGTGAAAAATATGAGGAGCTTGAAATGGTCTGAAAAATAGGAGGAGCATGAAGCGGTGTTCAAAAACATGACGAGCCTGAAAAGGTGTGAAAAATACGAAGAGCTTCAAAAGGTGTGAAATAAATGAGGAGCATGAAACGGTCTGAAAAATAGGAGGAGCATGAAGTGGTGTTGAAAAACATGAAGAGCCTGAAAAGGTGTGAAAAATATAAAGAGCTTCAAAAGGTGTGAATTACATGAGGAGCATGAAAAAGCCTGAAAAAAAGGAGGAGCATGAAGTGGTGTTGAATAACATCAAGAGCCTGAAAAGGTGTGAAAAATATGAAGAGCTTCAAAAGGTGTTAAAAATATGAAGAGCATGAAACGGTCTGAAAATTTGGAGGATCATGAGCGGTGTTCAAAAACATGAAGAGCCTGAAAAGGTGTGAAAAATATGAAGAGCTTCAAATGGTGTCAAAAATATGAGAAGAATGAAACAGTCTGAAAGATAGATGCGGCATGAAATGGTGTTGAAAAACATGAAGAGCCTGAAAAGATGTGAAAAATATGAAGAGCTTCAAAAGGTGTGAAATACATGAGGACCATGAAACGGGCTGAAAAATAGAAGCATGAAGTGGTGTGGAAATACATGAAGAGCCTGAAAAGGTGTGAAAAATATGAAGAGCTTCAAAAGGAGTGAAATATATTAGGAGCATGAAACTCTCTGAAAAATAGGAGGAGGATGAAGCGGTGTTCAAAAACATGAAGAGCCTAAAAAGTTGTGAAAAAAATGAAAAGCTTCAAAAGGTGTCAAAAATGAGATGAGCATGAAACGGTCTGAAAAATAGGAGGATCATGAAACGGTGTTGAAAAACATGAAGAGCCTGAAAAGGTGTGAAAAATATGAAGAGTTTCCAAAGGTGTCAAAAATCTGAGGAGCATGAAACGGTCTGAAAAATAGGAGGAGCATGAAGCTGTGTTCAAAAATATGAAGAGCCTGAAAAGGTGTCAAAAATATGAAGAGCTTCAAAAGGTGTGAAAAATATGAGGAGCATGAAACGGTCTGAAAAAAAGAAGCAGCATGAAACGGTGTTGAAAAACATGAAGAGCCTGAAAAGGTGTGAAAAATATGAAGAGCTTCAAAAGGTGTGAAAAATATGAGGAGCATGAAATGGCCTGAAAAATAGAAGCAGCATGAAACGGTGTTGAAAAATATGAAGAGCATGAAAAGGTGTGAAAAATATGAAGAGCTTCAAAAGGGGTCAAATATATAAAGAGCATGAAACGGTCTGTAAAATAGGAGGTTCATGAAGCGGTGTTCAAAATCATGAAGAGCCTGAAAACGTGTGAAAAATATGAAGAGCTTCAAAAGGTGTCAAAAATATGAGGAGCATGAAACGTTCTGAAAAATAGGAGGAGCATGAAACGGTGATCAAAAACATGAGGAGCCTGAAAAGGTGTGAGAAATATGAAGAACTTCAAAAGGTGTGAAATTCATGAGGAGCATGAAAAGGTCTGAAAAATATGAGAAGCCTGAAGTGGTGTGGAAAAACATGAAGAGTCTGAAAAGGTGTGAAAAATATGAAGAGCTTCAAATGGTGTCAAAAATATGAGAAGCATGAAACGGGGTGAAAGATTGGAGGAGCATGAAACGGTGATCAGAAACATGAAGAGCCTGAAACGTTGTGAAAAATATGAAGAGCTTCAAAGTGTGTGAAATTCATGAGAAGCATGAAAAGGTTTGAAAAATACGAGAAGGATGAAGTGGTGTGGAAAAACATGAAGAACCTGAAAAGGTGTGAAAAATATGAAGAGTTTCAAAAGGTGTCAAAAATATGAAGAGCATGAAACGGTCTGAAAATTCGGAGGATCATGAGCAGTGTTCAAAAACATGAGGAGCATGAAAAGGTGTGAAAAATATGAAGAGCTTCAATAGGTGTGAAAAATATGAGGAGCAGTATACGGTGTGAAAAATAGGAGAAGCATGAAGCGGTGTTCAAAAATATGAAGAGCCTGATAAGGTGTGAAAAATATGAAAAGTTTGAAAAGGTGTCAAAAATGAGATGAGCATGAAATGGTCTGAAAAATAGGAGGATCATGAAGCGGTGTTGAAAAACATGAAGAGCCTGAAAAGGTGTGAAAAATATGAAGAGCTTCAAAAGGTGTGAAATACATGAGGACCATGGAACGGGCTGAAAAATAGAAGCATGAAGTGGTGTGGAAAACATGAAGAGCCTGAAAAGGTGTGAAAAATATGAAGAGCTTCAAAAGGACTGAAATATATTAGTAGCATGAAACTCTCTGAAAAATAGGAGGAGTATGAAGCGGTGTTCAAAAACATGAAGAGCCTAAAAAGTTGTGAAAAATATGAAAAGCTTCAAAAGGTGTCAAAAATTAGATGAGTATGAAACGGTCTGAAAAATAGGAGGATCATGAAACGGTGTTGAAAAACATGAAGAGCCTGAAAAGGTGTGAAAAATATGAAGAGTTTCAAAATGTGTCAAAAATATGAGGAGCATGAAACGGTCTGAAAAATAGGAGGAGCATGAAGCTGTGTTCAAAAATATGAAGAGCCTGAAAAGGTGTGAAAAATATGAAGAGCTTCAAAAGGTGTGAAAAATATGAGGAGCATGAAACGGTCTGAAAAATAGAAGCAGCATGAAACGGTGTTGAAAAACATGAAGAGCCTGAAAAGGTGTGAAAAATATGAAGAGCTTCAAAAGGTGTGAAAAATATGAGGAGCATGAAACGGCCTGAAAAATAGAAGCAGCATGAAACGGTGTTGAAAAATATGAAGAGCCTGAAAAGGTGTGAAAAATATGAAGAGCTTCAAAAGGGGTCAAAAATATAAAGAGCATGAAACGGTCTGTAAAATAGGAGGTTCATGAAGCGGTGTTCAAAATCATGAAGAGCCTGAAAACGTGTGAAAAATATGAAGAGCTTCAAAAGGTGTCAAATATATGAGGAGCATGAAACGTTCTGAAAAATAGGAGGAGCATGAAACGGTGATCAAAACATGAGGAGCCTGAAAAGGTGTGAGAAATATGAAGAGCTTCATAAGGTGTGAAATTCATGAGGAGCATGAAACGGTCTGAAAAATATAAGAAGCATGAAGTGGTGTGGAAAAACATGAAGAGTCTGAAAAGGTGTGAAAAATATGAATAGCTTCAAAAGGTGTGAAATTCATGAGGAGCATGAAACGGTCTGAAAAATATGAGAAGCATGAAGTGGTGTGGAAATACATGAAGAACCTGAAAAGGTGTGAAAAATATGAAGAGTTTCAAAAGGTGTCAAAAATATGAAGAGCAAGAAACAGTCTCAAAATTCAGAGGATCATGAGCAGTGTTCAAAAACATGGGGAGCCTGAAAAGGTGTGAAAAATATGAAGAGCTTCAAATGGTGTCAAAAATATGAGAAGCATGAAAGGGTCTGAAAGATAGGAGGAGCATGAAACGGTGATCAGAATCATGAAGAGCCTGAAAAGTTGTGAAATATATGAAGAGCTTCAAAAGGTGTGAAATTCATGAGGAGCATGAAACGGTCTGAAAAATAGAAGCATGAAGTGGTGTGGAAAAACATGAAGAGCCTGAAAAGGTGTGAAAAATAGGAGGAGCTTCAAAAGGTGTGAAAAATATGAGGAGCATGAAACGGTCTGAAAAATTAGAGGAGCATGAAGAGGTTTTCAAAAATATGAAGAGCCTAAAAAGGTGTGAAAAATATGAAGAGCTTCAAAAAGTGTTAAAAATATGAGGAGCATGAAACGGTCTGAAAATAGGAGAAGCATGAAACTGTGTTCAAAAACATGAAGAGCCTGAAAAGGTGTGAAAAATATGAAGAGCTTGAAAAGGTGTGAAATACATGAGGAGCATGAAACTCTCTGAAAAATAGGAGGAGCATGAAGTGGTGTTCAAAAACATGAAGAGTGTGAAAAGGTGTGAAAAATATGAAGAGCTTCAATAGGTGTGAAAAATATGAGGAGCTGCATTCGATGTGAAAAACAGGAGAGGCATGAAGCGGTGTTCAAAAACATGAAGAGCCTGAAAAGGTGTGAAAAATATGAAAAGTTTGAAAAGGTGTCAAAAATGAGATGAGCATGAAACGGTCTGAAAAATAGGAGGAGCATGAAGCGGTGTTGAAAAACATGAAGAGCCTGAAAAGGTGTGAAAAATATGAAGAGATTCTAAAGGTGTCAAAAATGAGATGAGCATGAAACGGTCTGAAAAATAGGACGAGCATGAAGCGGTGCTAAAACACATGAAGAGCCTGAAAAGTTGTGAAATAATGAAGAGCTTCTAAAGGTGTCAAAAATATGAGGAGAATGAAACGGTCTGAAAAATAGGAGGAGCATGAAGTGGTTTTGAAAAACCTGAAGAGCCTGAAAAGGTGTGAAAAATATGAAGAGCTTCAAAAGGTATCAAAAATATGAGGAACATGAAACGGTCTCAAAAATAGGAGCAGCATGAAACGGTGATTAAAACATGACGAGCCTGAAAAGGTGTGAAAAATATGAAGAGCTTCATATGGTGTGAAAAATATGAGGAGCATGAAACGGTCTGAAATATAGGAGGAGCATGAACCGGTGTTCAAAAACATGAAGAGCCTGAAAAGCTGTGAAAAATATGAAGAGCTTCAAAAGGTGTCAAAAATATGAGGAGCATGGAATGGTCTGAAAATAGGAGGAGCATGAAGCGGTGTTGAAAAACATGAAGAGCCTGAAAATGTGTGAAAAATATGAAGAGCTTCAAAAGCTGTGAAATACATGAGGAGCATGAAACGGTCTGAAAAATAGGAGGAGCATGAAGTGGTGTTGAAAAACATGAAGAGCCTGAAAAGGTGTGAAAAATATGAACAGCTTCAAAATGTGTGAAAAATATGAGGAGCATGAAACGGTGAAAAATAGGAGGAGCATGAAGAGGTGTTGAAAATCATGAACAGTCTGAAAAGGTGTGGAAAATATGTATAGCTTCAAAAGGTGTTAAATACATGAGGAGCATGAAACGGTCTGAAAAATAAGAGGAGCATGAAGCGGTGTTCAAAAACATGAAGAGCCTGAAAAGGTGTGAAAAATATGAAGAGCTTCAAAAGGTGTAAAAAATATGAGGAGCATGATATGGTTTGAAAAATAGAATTAGCATGAAGCGGTGTTTAAAATATGAAGAGCCTGAAAAGGTGTGAAAAAGATGAAGAGCTTCAAAAGATGTCAAAAATATGAGGAGTATGAAACGGTCTGAAAAATAGGAGGAGCATGAAGCGGTGTTCAAAAACATGAAGAGCCTGAAAAGCTGTGAAAAATATGCAAAGCTTCAAAAGGTGTCAAAACTGAGATGATCATGAAACGGTCTGAAAAATAGGAGGAACATGAAGCTGTGTTCAAAAACATGAAAAGCCTGAAAAGGTGTGAAAAATATGAAGAGCTTCAAAAGGTGTCAAAAATATGAGGAGCATGAAACGTTCTGAAAAATAGAAAGAGGATGAAGCGGTGTTGAAAACCATGAAGAGTCTGAAAAGGTGTGAATATATGAAGACCTTCAAAAATATGAAAAATATGAAGAGCTTCAAAAGGTGTGAAAAACATGAAGAGCTTCAAAAGATGTCAAAAATGAGATGAGAATGAAACGGTCTGAAAAATATTAGGAGCATGAATCGGTGTTGAAAAACATGAAGAGCCTGAAAAGGTGTGAAAAATATGAAGAGCTTCGAAATGTGTGAGAAATATGAAGAGCTTCAAAAGGTGTCAAAATGAGATGAGCATGAAACAGTCTGAAAAATAGGAGGAGAATGAAGCGGTGATTAAAACATGACGAGCCTGAAAAGGTGTGAAAAATATGAAGAGCTTCAAAAGGTGTGAAATACATGAGTAGCATGAAACGGTCTGAAAAATAGGAGGAGCATTAACCAGTGTTCAAAAACATGAAGAGCCCGAAAAGGTGTGTAAAATATGAAGAGCTTCAAAAGGTGTGAAAAATATGAGGAGCATGAAACGGTGTGAAAAATAGAAGCGGCATGAAATGGTGTTGAAAAACATGAAGAGCCTGAAAAGGTGTGAATAATATGAAGAGCTTCAAAACGTGTGAAATAAATGAGGAGCATGAAACGGGCTGAAAAATAGGAGAAGCATGAAATGGTGTGGAAAAACATGAAGAGCCTGAAAAGGGGTGAAAATTATGAACAGCTTCAAAAGGTGTGAAATACAATAGGAGCATGAAACTGTCTGAAAAATAGGAGGAGCATGAAGTGGTGTTCAAAAACATGAAGAGCCTAAAAAGTTGTGAAAAATATGAAAAGCTTCAAAAGGTGTCAAAAATGAGATGAGCCTGAAATGGTCTGAAAAATAGGAGGATCATGAAGCTGTGTTCAAAAACATGAAGAGCCTGAAAAGGTGTGAAAAATATGAAGAGCTTCAAAAGGTGTGAAAAATATGGAGAGCATGAAAGGGTGTGAACAATAGAAGCAGCATGAAACGATGTTGAAAAACATGAAGAGCCTGAAAAGGTGTTAAAAATATGAAGAGGTTCAAAAGGTGTCAAAAATATGAGGAGCATGAAACGTTCTGAAAAATAGGAGGAGCATGAAACGGTGATCAAAAACATGAAGAGACTGAATAGGTGTGAAAAATATGAAGAGCTTCAAAAGGGGTCAAAAATATGAGGAGCATGAAACGTTCTGAAAATTAGGAGGATCATGAGCGGTGTTCAAAAACATGAAGAGCCTGAAAAGGTGTGAAAAATATGAAAGCTTCAAAAGGGGTCAAAAATATGAGGAGCATGAAACGGTCTGAAAAATGGGAGAAGCATGAAGTGGTGTGGAAAAACATGAAGAGCCTGAAAAGGTGTGAAAAATATGAAGAGCTTAAAAAGGTCTGAAATACATGAGGAGCATGAAACTCTCTGAAAAATAGGAGGAGCATGAAGTGGTGTTTAAAAACATGAGGAGTCTTAAAAGGTGTGAAAAATATGAAGAGCTTCAACAGGTGTCAAAAACTTGAGGAGAATGAAACGGTCTGAAAAATAGGAGGAGCATGAAGCGGTGTTGAAAAACATGAAGAGCATGAAAACGTGTGAAAAATATGAAGAGCTTCAAAAGGTGTCAAAAATATGAGGAGCATGAAATGGTGTTGAAAAACATGAAGAGCCTGAAAAGGTGTGAAAAACATGAACAGCTTCAAAAAGTGTCAAAAATATGAAGAACATGAAACCATCTGAAAAATAGGAGGAGCATGAGGTGGTGTTGAAAAACATGAAGAGCCTGAAAACGTGTGAAAAATATGAAGAGCTTTAAAAGGTGTGAAAAATATGAAGAGCTTCAAAAGGTTTAAAATATATGAAGAGCTTCAAAATGTGTCAAAAATATGAGGAGCATGAAACGGTCTGAAAAATAGGAGGAGCATGAAGTGGTGTTCAAAAACATGAAGAGCCTGAAAAGATGTGAAAAATATGAGGAGCTTCAAAAGTTGTCAAAAATTCGAGGATCATGAAACTCTCTGAAAAATAGGAGGAGCATGAAGCGTTGTTCAAAAACGTGAAGAGCCTGAAAAGGTGTGATAAATATGAAGAGCTTCAAAACGTGTCAAAAATATGAGGAGCATGAAACGGTCTGAAAAATAGAAGCAGCATGAAGCGGTGTTGAAAAACATGAAGAGCCTGAAAACGTGTGAAAAATATGAGGAGCTTCAAAGTTGTGAAAAATATGAAGAGCTTCAAAAGGTGTCAAAAATGAGATGAGTATGAACCGGTCTGAAAAATAGGAGGAGCATGAAGCGGTGTTGAAAAACATGAAGCGCCAGAAAAGGTGTGAAAAATATGAAGAGCTTCAAAAGGTGTCAAAAATATGAGGAGCATGAAACAGTCTGAAAAATAATATGAGCATGAAGTGTTGTTGAAAACATGAAGAGATTGAAATGTTGTGAAAAATATGAAGAGCTTCAAAAGGTGTCAAATATATGAGGAGCATGAAACGGTCTGAAAAATAGGAGGAGCATGAAGTGTTTTTGAAAACATGATGAGACTGAAAAGTTGTGAATAATATGAAGCGCTTCAAAAGGTGTCAAATATATGAGGAGGATGAAATGGTCTGAAAAATAGGAGGATCTTGAAGCGGTGTTGAAAAAGTAGAAGAGCCTGAAAAGGTGTGAAAAATATGAAGAGCTTCAAAAGGTGTGAAAAATGAGATGAGTATGAACCGGTCTGAAAAATAGGAGGTGCATGAAGTGGTGTTCAAAAACATGAAGAGCCTGAAAAGGTGTGAAAAATATGAAGAGCTTCAAAAGGTGTGAAAAATATGAGGAGCATGAAACTGTCTGACAAATAGGATGAGCATGAAACGGTTTTTAAAAAGATGAAGAGCATGAAAAGATGGGAAAAATATGTAGAGCTTCAAAAGGTGTCAAAATTATGAGAAGCATGAAACGGTCTGAAAAATAGGAGGAACATGAAGTGTTGTTGAAAAACATGAAGAGCCTGAAAAAGTGTGAAATATATGAAGAGCTTCAAACGGTCTGAAAAATATGAGGAGCAGGAAACGGTCTGAAAAATATGAGGAGCATGAAACGGTCTGAAAAATATGAGGAGCATGAAGCGGTCATCAAAAACAGGAAGAGCCTGAAAAGGTGTGAAAAATATGAAGAGCTTCAAAAGGTGTGAAAAATATGAGGAGCATGAAACGGTCTGAAATTAGGAGGAGCATGAAACGGTCTTCAAAAACATGAAGAGCATGAAAAGATGTGAAAAATATGAAGAGCTTCAAAAGGTGTCAAACATATGAGAAGCATGAAACGGTCTGAAAAATAGGAGGAGCATGAAACGGTGTTGAAAAACATGAAGAGCCTGAAATGGTGTGAAAATGTGAAGAGCTTCAAAATGTGTCAAAAATATGAGGAGCCTGAAAAGGTCTGAAAAATAGTAGGAGCATGAAACGGTGTTGAAAAACATGAAGAGCCTGAAAAGATGTGAAAAATATGAAGAGCTTCAAAAGGTGTCAAAAATATGAGGAGAATAAAACGGTCTAAAAAATAGGAGGAGCATGAAGTGGTCGTAAAAAACAGGAAGAACCCGAAAAGATGTGAAAAATATGAAGAGCTTCAAAAGGTGTCAAAAATATGAGGAGCATGAAACCGTCTGAAAAATAGGAGGAGCATGAAGCGGATTTGAAAAGCATGAAGAGCCTGAAAAGGTGTGAAACATATGAAGTGCTTCAAAAGGTGTAAAAAATATGAGGAGCTTGAAACGGTCTGAAAAATCAGAGGATCTGGTTTCCTCAGTGTGTATGCCCAGAAGTGGATTGCTGGGTCATATGGCAGTTCTATTTCCAGTTTTTTAAGAAATCTCCACACTGTTTTCCATAGGGGCTGTACTAGTGTGCATTCCCACCAACAGTGTAAGAGGGTTCCCTTTTCTCCACACCATCTCCAGCATTTATTGCTTGTAGACTTTTGGATAGCAGCCATCCTGACTGGCATGTAATGGTACCATATTGTGGTTTTGATTTGCATTTCTCTAATAATGAGTGATGTTGAGCATCTTTTCATGTGTTTGTTATCCATCTGTATGTCTTCTTTGGAGAAATGTCTGTTTAGTTCTTTGGCTCATTTTTTATTGGGTCATTTATTTTTCTGCAATTGAGCTGCAGGATTTGCTTGTATATTTTTGAGATTAATCCTTTGTCTGTTTCTTCATTTGCTATTATTTTCTCCCAATCTGAGGGCTGTCTTTTCACCTTACTTATAGTTTCTTTTGTAGTGCAAAAGCTTTTAAGTTTCATTAGGTCCCATTTGTTTAGTTTTGCTTATATTTCCAATATTCTGGGAGGTGGGTCATAGAGGATCTTGCTTTGATTTATGTCGGAGAGTGTTTTGCCTATCTTCTCCTCTAGGAGTTTTATAGTTTCTGGTCTTACATTTAGATCTTTAATCCATTTTGAGTTTATTTTTGTGTATGGTGTTAGAAAGTGTTCTAGTTTCATTCTTTTACAAGTGGTTGACCAGTTTTCCCAGCACCACTTGTTAAAGAGGTTGTCTTTTTTCCATTGTATATCCTTGCCTCCTTTGTCAAAGATAAGGTGTCCATAGGTTCGTCTGAAAGAGACACGTGCACCCCAATGTTCATCGCAGCACTGTTTATAATAGCCAGGACATGGAAGCAACCTAGATGCCCGTCAGCAGATGAATGGATAAGAAAGCTGTGGTATATATACACCATGGAATATTACTCAGCCATTAAAAAGAATTCATTTGAATCAGTCCTAATGAGATGGATGAAGCTGGAGCCCATTATACAGAGTGAAGTAAGCCAGAAAGATAAAGAATATTAGAGCATGCTGACACATGTATATGGAATTTAGAAAGGTGATAACGATAACCCTATATGCAGAACAGAAAAAGAGACACAGAAATACAGAACAGACTTTTGAACTTTGTGGGAGAATGCGAGGTTGGGATATTTCAAAAGAACAGCATGTATGCTATCTATGGTGAAACAGATCACCAGCCCAGGTAGGATGCATGAGACAAGTGCTCTGGCTTGGTGCACTGGGAAGACCGAGAGGAATCAGGTGGAGAGGGAGGTGGGAGGGGGGATTGGGATTGGGAATACATGTAAATCCATGGCTGATTCATATCAATGTATGACAAAACCGACTGGGAAAAAAAAATAAAAATAATAAAAAAAAATTTTAAAAAATAACAATAAAAAAAAAATAAGAAGAGCATGAAATGGTGTTCAAAAACATGAAGAGCCTGAAAAGGTCTGAAAAATATTAAGAGCTTCAAAAGGTGTGAAAAATATGAAGAGCTTCAAAAGGTGTCAAAAATTAGATTAGCATGAAAGGGTCTGAAAAATAGGAGGAGCATGAAGCGGTGTTCAAAAACATGAAGAGCCTGAAAAGGTCTGAAAAATATTAAGAGCTTCAAAAGGTGTGAAAAATATGAAGAGCTTCAAAAGGTGTCAAAAATCGATGAGCAGGAAATGGTCTGAAAAATAGGAGGAGCATGAAGTTGTGTTAAAAACATGAAGAGCCTGAAAAGGTGTGAAATATATGAAGAGCTTCAAAAGGTGTCAAAAATATGAGGAGAATGAAACGGTATTAAAAATAGGAGGAGCATGAAGTAGTGTTGAAAAACATGAAGATCCTGAAATGGTGTGAAAAATATGAAGAGCTTCAAAAGGAGTGAAATACATTAGGAGCATGAAACTCTCTGAAAAATAGGAGGAGCATGAAGCGGTGTTCAAAAACCTGAAGAGCCTAAAGAGTTGTGAAAAATATGAAAAGCTTCAAAAGGTGTCAAAAATGAGATGAGCATGAAACTGTCTGAAAAATAGGAGGATCATGAAACGGTGTTGAATAAAATCAAGAGCCTGAAAAGCTGTGAAAAATATGCAAAGCTTCAAAAGGTGTCAAAACTTAGATGAGCATGAAACTGTCTGCAAAATATGAGGAGCATGAAATGGTGTTCAAAAACATGAAGAGCCTGAAAAGGTGTGAAAAATATGAAGAGATTCAAAAGGTGTGGAATACATTAGGAGGATTAAACGGTCTGAAACATAGGAGGAGCATGAAGCGGTGTTGAAAAACATGAAGAGCCTTAAAAGGTGTGAAAAATATGAAGAGCTTCAAAATATGTGAAATACATGAGGAGTATGAAACTGTCAGAAAAATAGCAGGAGCATGAAGAGGTATTAAAAACATCAAGAGTCTGAAACGTGTGAAAAGTATGAAGAGCTTCAAAAATGTGAAAAATATGAAGAGGTTCAAAAGGTGTGAAAAATATGAAGAGCTTCAAAAGGTGTCAAAAAAGAGTTGAGCATGAAAAGGTCTGAAAAATACGAGGAGCATGAAGCGGTGTTGAAAATCATGAAGAGCCTGAAAAGGTATGAAAAATATGAAGAGCTTCATAAGGTGTGAAATATATGAAGAGCTTCAAAAGTTGTCAAAATGAGATGAGCATGAAACGATTTGAAAAAAAGGAGGATCATGAATTGGTGTTGAAAGAAATGAAGAGCCTGAAAAGGTGTGAAATATCTGAAGAGCTTCAAAATGTGTCAAATATATGAGGAGAATGAAACGGTCTGAAAAATAGGCAGAACATGAAGCGGTGATCAAAAACATGAAGAGCCTGAAAAGGTGTGAATAATATGACGAGCTTCTAAAGGTGTCAAAAATATCAGGAGCATAAAACGTCCTGAAAAATAGGCGGAGCATGAAGCGGTGTTGAAAATCATCAAGAGACTGAAAAGTGTGAAATATATGAAGAGCTTCAAAAGGTTTGAAAAATATGAGGAGCATGAAACGGTCTGAAAAATAGGAGGAGCATGAAGCGGTGTTTAAAAACATGAAGAGCCTGAAAAGTTGTGAAAAATATGAAGAGCTTCAAAAGGCGTCAAAAATATGAGGAGCATGAAACGGTCTGAAAAATAGGAGGAGCATGAAGCGGTGTTGAAAAACATGAAGAGCCTGAAAACGTGTGGAAAATATGTGTAGCTTCAAAAGGTGTTAAATACATGAGGAGCATGAAACCGTCTGAAAAATAAGAGGAGCATGAATCAGTGTTCAAAAACATGAAGAGACTGAAAAGGTGTGAAAAATATGAAGAGCTTCAAAATGTGTGAAATACATGAGGAGCATGAAAAGGTCTGAAAAATAGGAGGGGCATGAAGTGGTGTTCAAAAACATGAAGAGCCTGAAAACGTGTGAAAAATATGAGGAGCTTCAAAAATGTGAAAAATATGAAGAGCTTCAAAAGGTGTCAAAAATAAGAGGAGCAGGAAACGGTCTTAAAAATAGGAGGATAATGAAGCGGTGTTCAAAACCTTGAAGAGGATGAAAAGGTGTGAAAAATATGAAGAGCTTTAAAAGGTGTCAAAAATATGAGGAGCATGAAACGGTCTGAAATATAGGAGGATTATGAAACGGTGTTCAAAAACATGAAGTGCCTGAAAAGGTGTGAAAAATATGAAGAGCCTCAAAACGTGTCAAAAATATGAGGAGTATGAAACGGTATGATAAATAGCAGGAGCATGAACCGGTGTTGTAAAACATGAAGAGACTGAAATCGTGTGAAAAATATGAAGAGCTTCAAAAATGTGAAAAATATGAAGAGCTTCAAAAGATGTGAAAAATATGCAAAGCTTCAAAGGTGTCAAAAATGAGATGAGCATGAAACGGTCCGAAAAAAAAGAGGAGCATGAAGTCGTGTTTAAAAATATGAAGAGCCTGAAAAGGTGTGAAAAATATGAAGAGCTTCAAAATGTGTCAAAAATATGAGGAGCATGAAACGGTCTGAAATATAGGAGCAACATGAAACGATGTTCAAAAACATGAAGACATTGAAAATGTGTGAAAAATATGAAGTGGTTCAAAAGGTGTGAAATACATGAAGATCATGAAACGGTCTGAAATATATGAGGAGCATGAAGCAGTGTTCAAAAACATGAAGAGCTTAAAACGTGTGAAAAATAGGAGGAGCTTCAAAAGGTGTCAAAATTATGAGGAGCGTGAAACGGTCTGAAAATTAGGAGGAGCATGAAGCCGTATTCAAAAACATGAAGAGCCTGAAAAGGTGTGAAAAATATGAAGAGCTTCAAAAGCTGTCAAGTATATGAGTAGCATGAAACGGTATGAAAACTAGCAGGAGCATGAAACGGTGTTGAAAAACTTGAAGAGCTTGAAAAGGTGTGGAAAATAGGAGGAGCTTCAAAAGGTGTCAAAAATATGTGCAGCGTGAAACGGTCTGAAAAATAGGAGGAGCATGAAGCGATGTTCAAAAACATGAAGAGCTTGAAAAGGTGTGAAAAGTATGAAGAGCTTCAAAAGGTGTGAAAAATATAAGGAGCATGAAACGGTCTGAAAAATAGGAGGAGCATGAAGCTGTGCTGAAAAACATGAAGAGCCTGAAAAGGTGTGAAAAATATGAAGAGCTTAAAAAGGAGTGAAAAATATGAGGAGCATGAAACCGTCTGAAAAAGAGGAGGAGCACGAAACGGTGTTGAAAAACATGAAGAGCTTGTAAACATGTGAAAAATATGAAGAGCTTCAAAAGGTGTGAAAAATATGAATAGCTTCAAAAGGTGTAAAAAATGAGATGAGCATGAAACGATCTGAAAATTGTAGGAGAATGAAGTGGTGTTGAAAAACATGAAGAGCGTGAAAAGGTGTGAAAAATATAAAGAGCTTCAAAAGGTGTGAAAATTATGAGGAGCCACGAAACGGTCTGAAAAATAGGAGGAGCATGAGGCGGTGTTGAAAAACATGAAGAGCCTGAAAAGGTGTGAAAAATAGGAGGAGCTTCAAAAGGTGTCAAAAATATGAGGAGCATGAAACGGTCTGAACATACGAGGAGCATGAAGCGGTGTTCAAAAATATAAAGAGCCTGAAAAGGTGTGAAAAATATGAAGAGCTTCAAAAGGTGTCAAAAATATGAGGAGCATGAAACGGTCTGAAAAATAGGAGGAGCATGAAGCGGTGTTCCAAAACATGAAGAGCCTGAAAAGGTGTGAAAAATATGAAGAGCTTCACAAGGTGTCAAAAATATGAGGAACATGAAACGGTATGAAAATATGAGGAGCATGAAGCCGTCTGAAAAATAGGAGGAGCATGAAGCGGTGTTGAAAAACATGAAGAGCCTGAAAATGTGTGAAAAATATGAAGAGCTTCAAAAGGTGTGAAAAATATGAAGAGCTACAAAAGGTGTCAAAAAGATGAGGAGCATGAAACGGTCTGAAAAATCGGAGGAGCATGAAGCGGTGTTCAACAACATGAAGAGCCTGAAAAGGTGTGAAAAATATGAAGAGCTTCACAAGGTGTCAAAAATATGAGGAACATGAAACGGTATGAAAATATGAGGAGCATGAAACGGTCTGAAAAATAGGAGGAGCATGAAGCGGTGTTCAAAAATATGGAGAGCCTGAAAAGGTGTGAAAAATAGGAGGAGCACGAAACGGTCTCAAAAATAGGAGGAGCATGAAGCGGTGTTCAAAAACATGGAGAGCCTGAAAACGTGTGAAAAATATGGAGAGCTTCAAACGGTGTCAAAAATAAGAGGAGCATGAAACGGTCTGAAAAATAGGAGGAGCATGAAGCTGTGTTGAAAAACATGAAGTGCCTGAAAAGGTGTGAAAAATATGAAGAGCTTCAAAAGTTGTGAAAAATATGAAGAGCTTCAAAAGGTGTAAAAAATGAGATGAGCATGAAACGGTGAAAAATAGGAGGAGCATAAAGTGATGTTCAAAAACATGAAGAGCCTGAAAAGGTGTCAAAAATATGAAGAGCTTTAAAAGGTGTCAAAAATATGAAGAGCATGAAACGTTCTGAAAAAATAGTAGCATGAAACGGTGTTCAAAAACATGAAGAGCCTGAAAACGTGTGAAAAATATGAAGAGCTTCAAAAGGTGTGAAAAATATGAAGAGCTTCAAAATGTGTCAAAAATATGAAGAGCATGAAATGGTCTGAAAAATAGGAGGAGCATGAAACGGTGTTCAAACATGAAGAGCCTGAAAAGGTGTGAAAAATATGAAGAACTTCAAAACGTGTGAAAAATGAGATGAGCATGAAACGGTCTGAAAAATAGGAGGAGCATGAAGCGGTGTTCAAAATCATGAAGAGCCTGAAAAGTTGTGAAAAATATGAAGAGCTTCAAAAGGTGTCAAAAATATGAGGAGCATGAAACGGTCTGAAAAATTGGAGGAGCAAAACGCGGTGTTGAAAAACATGAAGAGCCTGAAAACGTGTGAAAATATGAAGAGCTTCAAAAAGTGTGAAAAATATGAAGAGCTTCAAAAGTTGTCAAAAATGAGATGAGCATGAAACGGTCTGAAAAATAGGAGGAGCATGAAGCAGTGTTGCAAAACATGAAGAGCCTGAAAAGTTGTGAAAAATATGAAGAGCTTCAAAAGGTGTGAAAAATATGAGGAACATGACACGGTCTGAAAAATAGGAGGAACATGAAGCGGTGTTGAAAAACATGAAGAGACTGATAAGGTGTGAAAAATATGAAGACCTTCAAAAATATGAAAAATATGAGGAGCTTCAAAAGGTGTGAAAAATATGAGGAACATGAAACGATCTGAAAAATAGGAGGAGCATGAAACGGTTTTCAAAACATGAAGAGCCTGAAAAGGTGTGAAATATATGAAGAGATTCAAAAAGTGTGAAAAATATGAAGAGCTTCAAAAGGTCAAAAAAGAGATGAGCATGAAACGGTCTGAAAAAGAGGAGGAGCATGAAGCATTGTAGAAAAAAATGAAGAGTCTTAAAAGGTGTTAAATATATGAAGAGCTTCAAAAGTTGTCAAAAATGAGATGAGCATGAAACGGTCTGAAAAATATGAGGAGCATGAAGTGGTGTTGAAAAACATGAAAAGCCTGAAAACGTGTGAAAAATATGAAGAGCTTCAAAACGTGTCAAAAATGAGATGAGCATGAAAGGGTCTGAAAAATAGGAGGAGCATGGAACGGTGTTCAAAAACATGAAGAGCCACTACAATGTGAAAAATATGAAGAGCTTCCAAAGCTGTCAAATATATGAGGAGCATCAAACGGTCTAAAAAATAGGAGGAGCATGAAGTGGTGTTGAAAAACATGAAGAGCCTGATAATGTGTGAAAAATATGAAGAGCTTCAAAAGGTGTTAAAAATATGAGGAGCATGAAACGGTCTGAAAAATGGGAGGAGCATGAAGTGGTGTTGAAAAACATGAAGAGCCTGAAAAGCTGTGAAAAATATGAAGAGCTTCAAAATGTGTGAAATACATGAGGAGCATGAAACGGTCTGAAAAATAGGAGGAGCATGAAGCGGTGTTGAAAAACATGAAGAGCCTGAAAAGGTGTGAAAAATATGAAGAGCTTTAAAATGTGTCAAAGACATGTGGAGCAAAAAACGGTATGAAAAATAGGAGGGGCATGAAGCGGTGTTCAAAAATATGAAGAGCCTGCACAATGTGAAAATATGAAGAGCTTCAAAAGCTGTCAAATATATGAGGAGCATGAAACGGTCTAAAAAATAGGAGGAGCATGAAGTGGTGTTCAAAAACATGCAGAGCCTGAAAAGGTGTGAAAAATATGAAGAGCTTCAAAAGGTGCGAAATATAGGAGGAGCATGAAACGGTCTGAAAAATAGGAGGAGTATAAAGCGATGTTCAATAACATGAAGAGCCTGAAAAGGTGTGAAAAATATGAAGAGCTTCAAAAGGTGTGAAAAATAGGAGGAAATGAAGCATTGTTCAAAAAAAAAAGAGCCTGAAAATGTGTGAAAAATATGAACAGCTTGAAAAGTTGTCAAAAAATGAGGAGCATGAAACGGTCTGAAAAATAGGAGGAGCATGAAGCGGTGTTGAAAATATGAAGAGCCTGAAAAGGTGTGAAAAATATGAAGTGCTTCAAAAGGTGTCAAAAATATGAGGAGCATGAAACGGTCTGATAAATAGGAGTAGCATGAAACGGTGTTCAGAAACATGAAGAGCCTGGAAAGGTATGAAAAATACGAAGAGCCTCAAAACGCGTCAAAAATATGAGGAGCATGAAACGGTCTGAAAAAGAGGAGCATGAAGCGGTGTTCAATAAAATGAAGAGCCTGAAAAGGTGTGAAAAATATGAAGAGTTCCAAAAGTTGTCAAAAATATGAGGAGCATGAAACGGTCTCAAAAATAGGAGGAGCATGAAGCGGTGTTGAAAAACATGAAGAGCCTGAAAAAGTGTGAAAAATAAGAAGAGCTTCAAAAGGTGTGAAAAATATGAATAGCTTCAAAAGGTGTCAAAAAAGTGATGAGCATGAAACGGTCTGAACAATAGGAGGAGCATGGAACGGTGTTCAAAAACATGAAGAGCCACTACAATGTGAAAAATATGAAGAGCTTCCAAAGCTGTCAAATATATGAGGAGCATCAAACGGTCTAAAAAATAGCAGGAGCATGAAGTGGTGTTGAAAAACATGAAGAGCCTGATAACGTGTGAAAAATATGAAGAGCTTCAAAAGGTGTTAAAAATATGAGGATCATGAAACGGTCTGAAAAATGGGAGGAGCATGAAGTGGTGTTGAAAAACATGAAGAGCCTGAAAAGCTGTGAAAAATATGAAGAGCTTCAAAATGTGTGAAATACATGAGGAGCATGAAACGGTGTGAAAAATAGGAGGAGCATGAAGCGGTGTTGAAAAACATGAAGAGCCTGAAAAGGTGTGAAAAATATGAAGAGCTTCAAAAGGTGTCAAAGACATGTGGAGCAAAAAACGGTATGAAAAATAGGAGGGGCATGAAGCGGTGTTCAAAAATATGAAGAGCCTGCACAATGTGAAAATATGAAGAGCTTCAAAAGCTGTCAAATATATGAGGAGCATGAAACGGTCTAAAAAATAGGAGGAGCATGAAGTGGTGTTCAAAATCATGCAGAGCCTGAAAAGGTGTGAAAAATATGAAGAGCTTCAAAAGGTGCGAAATATAGGAGGAGCATGAAACGGTCTGAAAAATAGGAGGAGTATAAAGCGATGTTCAATAACATGAAGAGCCTGAAAAGGTGTGAAAAATATGAAGAGCTTCAAAAGGTGTGAAAAATAGGAAGAAAGGAAGCATTGTTCAAAAAAATGAAGAGCCTGAAAATGTGTGAAAAATATGAACAGCTTGAAAAGGTGTCAAAAAATGAGGAGCATGAAACGGTCTGAAAAATAGGAGGAGCATGAAGCGGTGTTGAAAATATGAAGAGCCTGAAAAGGTGTGAAAAATATGAAGTGCTTCAAAAGGGGTCAAAAATATGAGGAGCATGAAACGGTCTGATAAATAGGAGTAGCATGAAACGGTGTTCAGAAACATGAAGAGCCTGGAAAGGTATGAAAAATACGAAGAGCCTCAAAACGTGTCAAAAATATGAGGAGCATGAAACGGTCTGAAAAAGAGGAGCATGAAGCGGTGTTCAATAAAATGAAGAGCCTGAAAAGGTGTGAAAAATATGAAGAGCTACAAAAGTTGTCAAAAATATGAGGAGCATGAAACGGTCTCAAATATAGGAGGAGCATGAAGCGGTGTTGAAAAACATGAAGAGCCTGAAAACGTGTGAAAAATAAGAAGAGCTTCAAAAGGTGTGAAAAATATGAATAGCTTCAAAAGGTGTCAAAAAAGAGATGAGCATGAAACGGTCTGAACAATAGGAGGAGCATGGAACGGTGTTCAAAAACATGAAGAGCCACTACAATGTGAAAAATATGAAGAGCTTCCAAAGCTGTCAAATATATGAGGAGCATCAAACGGTCTAAAAAATAGCAGGAGCATGAAGTGGTGTTGAAAAACATGAAGAGCCTGATAATGTGTGAAAAATATGAAGAGCTTCAAAAGGTGTTAAAAATATGAGGAGCATGAAACGGTCTGAAAAATGGGAGGAGCATGAAGTGGTGTTGAAAAACATGAAGAGCCTGAAAAGCTGTGAAAAATATGAAGACCTTCAAAATGTGTGAAATACATGAGGAGCATGAAACGGTCTGAAAAATAGGAGGAGCATGAAGCGGTGTTGAAAAACATGAAGAGCCTGAAAAGGTGTGAAAAATATGAAGAGCTTCAAAAGGTGTCAAAGACATGTGGAGCAAAAAACGGTATGAAAAATAGGAGGGGCATGAAGCGGTGTTCAAAAATATGAAGAGCCTGCACAATGTGAAAATATGAAGAGCTTCAAAAGCTGTCAAATATATGAGGAGCATGAAACGGTCTAAAAAATAGGAGGAGCATGAAGTGGTGTTCAAAAACATGCAGAGCCTGAAAAGGTGTGAAAAATATGAAGAGCTTCAAAAGGTGCGAAAAATATGAAGAGCTACAAAAGGTGTCAAAAAGATGAGGAGCATGAAACGGTCTGAAAAATCGGAGGAGCATGAAGCGGTGTTCAAAAAAATGAAGAGCCAGAAAAGGTGTGAAAAATATGAAGAGCTTCACAAGGTGTCAAAAATATGAGGAACATGAAACGGTATGAAAATATGAGGAGCATGAAACGGTCTGAAAAATAGGAGGAGCATGAAGCGGTGTTCAAAAACCTGAAGAGCCTGGAATGGTGTGAAAACTATGAAGAGCTTCAAAAGCTGTCAAATATATGAGGAGCAAGAAACGGTCGGAAAAAGAGGAGGAGAATGAAACGGTGTTGAAGCACATTAAAATCCTGAAAAGGTGTGAAAAATATGAAGAGCTTCAAAAGGTGTGAAAAATATGAAGAGCTTCAAAAGGTGTAATAGTGAGATGAGCATGAAACGGTCTGAAAAATAGGACGAGCATGACGAGGTGTTGAAAAACATGAAGAGACTGAAAAGGTGTGAAAAATATGAAGAGCTTCAAAAGGTGTCAAATACATGAGGAGCGTGAAACGATCTGAAAAATAGGAGGAGCATGAAATGGTGTTCGAAAACATGAACAGCCTGAAAAGATGTGAAAAATATGAAGAGCTTCAAAAGGTGTCAAAAATATGAGGAGCATGAAACAGTCTGAAAAAGAGGAGGAGCATGAAACGGTCTGAAGAAGAGGAGGAGCATGAAACGGTGTTGAAACACATGAAGAGCCTGAAAAGGTGTGGAAAATAGGATGAGCTTCAAAAAGAGTCAAAAATATGAGAGCATGAAACGGTCTCAAAAATGGAAAGAGCATGAAGCGGTGTTCAAAAACCTGAAGAGCCTGGAATGGTGTGAAAACTATGAAGAGCTTCAAAAGCTGTCAAATATATGAGGAGCAAGAAACGGTCTGAAAAAGAGGAGGAGAATGAAACGGTGTTGAAGCACATGAAGATCCTGAAAAGGTGTGAAAAATATGAAGAGCTTCAAAAGGTGTGAAAAATATGAAGAGCTTCAAAAGGTGTGAGAAATATGAAGAGCTTGAAAAGGTGTCAAAAATATGAGGACCATGAAACGGTCTGAATAATACGAGGAACATGAAGCGGAGTTCAAAAATATGAAGTGCCTGAAAAGGTGTGAAAAATATGAAGAGCTTCAAAAGGTGTCAAAAATATGAGGAGCATGAAACGGTCTGAAAAATAGGAGAAGCATGAAACGGTATTCAAAAACATGAAGAGCATGAAAAGTTGTGAAAAATATGAAGAGCTTCAAAACGTGTCAAAAATATGAGGAGCATGAAACGGTCTGAAAAATAGAAGGAACATGAAGCGGTGTTGAAAAACATGAAAAGCTGGAAAATGTGTGAAAAGTATGAAGAGCTTCAAAAGGTGTGAAAAATGAGAGGAGCATGAAAAGTTCTGAAAAATAGGAGGAGCTTGAAGCGGTGTTGAAAACTATGAAGAGCCTGAAAACGTGTGAAAAATATGAAGGGCTTCAAAAGGTGTCAAGGATATGAGGAGCATGAAACGGTCTGAAAAATAGGAGGAGAATGAAACGGTTTTCAAAAACATGAAGAGTCTTAAAAGGTGTGAAAAATATGAACAGCTTCAAAAAGTGTGAAATACATGAGGTGCCTGAAACGGTCTGAAAAATAGGAGGAGCATGAAGTGATGTTCAAAAACATGAAGAGCCTGAAAAGGTGTGAAAAATATGAGGAGCATGAAACCTTCTGAAAAATACGAGGAGCATGGAATGGTGTTCAAAAACATGAAGAGCCTGAAAATGTGTGAAAAATATGAAGAGCTTCAAAAGTTGTGAAAAATATGAAGAGCTTCAAAAGGTGTGAAAAATATGAGGAGCATGAAACGGTCTGTAAAATAGGAGGAGCATGAAGCAGTGTCCAAAAATGAAGAGCCTGAGAAGGAGTGAAAAATATGAAAAGCTTCAAAAGGTGTGAAAAATATGAGGAGCATGAAACGGTGAAAAATAGGAGGAGCATAAAGTGATGTTCAAAAACATGAAGAGCCTGAAAAGGTGTCAAAAATATGAAGAGCTTTAAAAGGTGTCAAAAATATGAAGAGCATGAAACGTTCTGAAAAAATAGTAGCATGAAACGGTGTTCAAAAACATGAAGAGCTTGGAAAGGTGTGAAAAATATGAAGAGCATCAAAACGTGTCAAACTTATGAGGAGCATGAAACGGTCTGAAAAATAGGAGGAGCATGAAGCAGTATTAAAAACATGAAGAGCCTGAAAACCTGTGGAAAATATTAAGAGCTTCAAAAGGTGTGAAAAATATGAAGAGCTTCAAAAGGTGTGAATAATGAAAGGAGAATGAAAAGGTCTGAAAAATAGGAGGAGCATGAAGAGGTGTTCAAAAACATGAAGAGCCTGAAAAGATTTGAAATATATGAAGAGCTTCAAAATGTGTCAAAATTATTAGGAGCATGAAATGTTCTGAAAAATAGAGGAGCATGAAGCGGTGTTGAAACACATGAAGAGCCTGAAAAGGTGTGAAAAATATGAAGAGCTTCAAAAGGTGTCAAAAATATGAGGAGCATGAAAAGGTCTGAAAACAGGAGGAGCATCAAGCGGTGTTGAAAAACATGAAGAGCCTGAAAAGGTGTGAAAAATATGAAGAGCTTCAAAAGGAGTGAAAAATATGAAGAGCTTCAAAAGGTATCAAAAATGAGATGAGCATGAAACGGTCTGAAAAATATGAGGAGCATGAAGTGGTGTTGAAAAACATGAAGAGCCTGAAAAGGTGTGAAATATATGAAGAGATTCAAAATGTGTCAAAAATATTAGGAGCATGAAAAGTTCTGAAAAATAGAGAAGCATGAAGCGGTGTTGAAACACATGAAGAGCCTGAGAAGGTGTGAAAAATATGAATAGCTTCAAAAGGTGTCAAAAAAGTGATGAGCATGAAACGGTCTGAAAATAGGAGGAGCATGAAGTGGTGTACAAAAACATGAAGAGATTGAAAAGGTGTGAAATATCTGAAGAGCTTCAAAAGGTGTGAAATTCATGAGGAGCATGAAACGGTCTCAAAAATAGGAGGAGCATGAAGCGGTGTTCAAAAATATGAAGCGCCTGAAAGGTGTGAAAAATATGAAGAACTTCAAAAGGTGTCAAAACTTTGAGGAGCATGAAACGGCCTGAAAAATATGAGGAGCATGAAGTGGTGTTGAAAAACATGAAGAGCATGAAAAGGTGTGAAAAATATGAAGAGCTTCAAAAGGTGTCAAAAATATGAAGAGCATCAAAAGGTTTCAAAAATGAGACGAGCATGAAACGGTCTGAAAAATATGAGGAGCATGAAGTGGTGTTGAAAAACATGAAGAGCCTGAAAAGGTGTGAAAAATAGGAGGAGCTTCAAAAGGTGTCAAAAATATGAGGAGCATGAAACGGTCTGAAAAATAGGAGGAGCATGAAGCGGTGTTCAAAAACATGAAGAGCCTGAAAAAGTGTGAAAAATATGAAGAGCTTCAAAACGTGTGAAAAATGAGATGAGCATGAAACGGTCTGAAAAATAGGAGGAGCATGAAGCGGTGTTCAAAAACATGAAGAGCCTGAAAAAGTGTGAAAAATATGAAGAGTTTCAAAAGGTGTGCAAAATATGAAGAGCTTCAAGAGGTGTAAAAAATGAGATGACCATGAAACGGTCTGTAAAATAGGAGGAGCATGAAGCGGTGTTCAAAAACATGGAGAGCCTGAAAAGGTGTGAAAAATAGGAGGAGCACGAAACGGTCTCAAAAATAGGAGGAGCATGAAGCGGTGTTCAAAAACATGGAGAGCCTGAAAACGTGTGAAAAATATGGAGAGCTTCAAACGGTGTCAAAAATAAGAGGAGCATGAAACGGTCTGAAAAAAAAGGAGGAGCATGAAGCAGTGTTGAAAAACATGAAGTGCCTGAAAAGGTGTGAAAAATATGAAGAGCTTCAAAAGGTGTGAAAAATATGAATAGCTTCAAAAGGTGTCAAAAAAGAGATGAGCATGAAACGGTCTGAACAATAGGAGGAGCATGGAACGGTGTTCAAAAACATGAAGAGCCTGAAAAGGTATGAAAAATATGACGAGCTTCAAAAGCTGTCAAAAATATGAGGAGCATGAAACGGTGATTAAAAACATGAAGAGCCTGAAAAGGTGTGAATAATATGAAGAGCTTCAAAAGGTGTGAAATACATGAGGAGCATGAAACGTGCTGAAAAATAGGAGAAGCATGAAGGGGTGTGGAAAAACATGAAGAGCCTGAAAAGCTTTGAAAAATATGAAGAGCTTCAGAAGGTGTGAAAAATATGAAGAGCTTCAACAGGTGTCAAAAATTAGATGAGCATGAAATGGTCGAAACATATGAGGAGCATGAAACGGTCTGAAAAATAGGTGGAGCATGAAGCGGTGTTGAAAAATATGAAGAGCCTGGAAAGGTGTGCAAAATATGAAGAGCTTCAAAAGGTGTGAAATATATGAAGAGCTTCAATATGTGTCAAAAATGATTTGAGCATGAAACGGTCTGAAAAATAGGAGGAGCATGAAACGGTGATTAAAAACATGAAGAGCCTGAAAAGGTGTGAATAATATGAAGAGCTTCAAAAGGTGTGAAATACATGAGGAGCATGAAACGTGCTGAAAAATAGGAGAAGCATGAAGTGGTGTTGAAAAACATGAAGAGCCTGAAAAAGTGTGAAAAATATGAAGAGCTTCAGAAGGTGTGAAAAATATTAAGAGCTTCAACAGGTGTCAAAAATTAGATGAGCATGAAATGGTCGAAACATATAAGGAGCATGAAACGGTCTGAAAAATAGGTGGAGCATGAAGCGGTGTTGAAAAATATGAAGAGCCTGGAAAGGTGCGCAAAATATGAAGAGCTTCAAAAGGTGTGAAATATATGAAGAGCTTCAATATGTGTCAAAAATGATTTGAGCATGAAACGGTCTGAAAAATAGGAGGAGCATGAAACGGTGATTAAAAACATGAAGAGCCTGAAAAGGTGTGAATAATATGAAGAGCTTCAAAAGGTGTGAAATACATGAGGAGCAGGAAACGTGCTGAAAAATAGGAGAAGCATGAAGGGGTTTGGAAAAACATGAAGAGCCTGAAAAAGTGTGAAAAATATGAAGAGCTTCAGAAGGTGTGAAAAATATGAAGAGCTTCAACAGGTGTCAAAAATTAGATGAGCATGAAATGGTCGAAACATATGAGGAGCATGAAACGGTCTGAAAAATAGGTGGAGCATGAAGCGGTATAGAAAAATATGAAGAGCCTGGAAAGGTGTGCAAAATATGAAGAGCTTCAAAAGGTGTGAAATATATGAAGAGCTTCAATATGTGTCAAAAATGATTTGAGCATGAAACGGTCTGAAAAATAGGAGGAGCATGAAACGGTGATTAAAAACATGAAGAGCCTGAAAAGGTGTGAATAATATGAAGAGCTTCAAAAGGTGTGAAATACATGAGGAGCATGAAACGTGCTGAAAAATAGGAGAAGCATGAAGGGGTGTGGAAAAACATGAAGAGCCTGAAAAGTTTTGAAAAATATGAAGAGCTTCAGAAGGTGTGAAAAATATGAAGAGCTTCAACAGGTGTCAAAAATTAGATGAGCATGAAATGGTCGAAACATATAAGGAGCATGAAACGGTCTGAAAAATAGGTGGAGCATGAAGCGGTGTTGAAAAATATGAAGAGCCTGGAAAGGTGTGCAAAATATGAAGAGCTTCAAAAGGTGTGAAATATATGAAGAGCTTCAATATGTGTCAAAAATGATTTGAGCATGAAACGGTCTGAAAAATAGGAGGAGCATGAAACGGTGATTAAAAACATGAAGAGCCTGAAAAGGTGTGAATAATATGAAGAGCTTCAAAAGGTGTGAAATACATGAGGAGCATGAAACGTGCTGAAAAATAGGAGAAGCATGAAGGGGTGTGGAAAAACATGAAGAGCCTGAAAAGTTTTGAAAAATATGAAGAGCTTCAGAAGGTGTGAAAAATATGAAGAGCTTCAACAGGTGTCAAAAATTAGATGAGCATGAAATGGTCGAAACATATAAGGAGCATGAAACGGTCTGAAAAATAGGTGGAGCATGAAGCGGTGTTGAAAAATATGAAGAGCCTGGAAAGGTGTGCAAAATATGAAGAGCTTCAAAAGGTGTGAAATATATGAAGAGCTTCAATATGTGTCAAAAATGATTTGAGCATGAAACGGTCTGAAAAATAGGAGGAGCATGAAACGGTGATTAAAAACATGAAGAGCCTGAAAAGGTGTGAATAATATGAAGAGCTTCAAAAGGTGTGAAATACATGAGGAGCATGAAACGTGCTGAAAAATAGGAGAAGCATGAAGTGGTGTTGAAAAACATGAAGAGCCTGAAAAAGTGTGAAAAATATGAAGAGCTTCAGAAGGTGTGAAAAATATGAAGAGCTTCAACAGGTGTCAAAAATTAGATGAGCATGAAATGGTCGAAACATATGAGGAGCATGAAACGGTCTGAAAAATAGGTGGAGCATGAAGCGGTGTTGAAAAATATGAAGAGCCTGGAAAGGTGTGCAAAATATGAAGAGCTTCAAAAGGTGTGAAATATATGAAGAGCTTCAATATGTGTCAAAAATGATTTGAGCATGAAACGGTCTGAAAAATAGGAGGAGCATGAAACGGTGATTAAAAACATGAAGAGCCTGAAAAGGTGTGAATAATATGAAGAGCTTCAAAAGGTGTGAAATACATGAGGAGCATGAAACGTGCTGAAAAATAGGAGAAGCATGAAGGGGTGTGGAAAAACATGAAGAGCCTGAAAAGTTTTGAAAAACATGAAGAGCTTCAAAAGGTGTGAAATACATGAGGAGCATGAAACACTCTGAAAAATAGAAATAGCACGAAGCGGTGTTGAAAAACATGAAGAGCCTGAAAACGTGTGAAAATATGAAGAGCTTCAAAAATATGAAAAATATGAAGAGCTTCAAAAGGTGTCAAAACTATGAAGAGTATGAAACGGTCTGAAAAATAGGAGCAGCATGAAACGGTGTTCAAAAACATGAAGAGCCTGAAAAGGTGTGAAAAACATGAAGAGCTTCAAAAGGTGTCAAAAATTAGATTAGCATGAAACGGTCTGAAAAATAAGAGGAGCATGAAGTGGTGTTGAAAAATATGAAGAGCCTGAAAATGTGTGAAATATATGAAGAGACTCAAAAGGTGTCAAAAATATGAGGAGCATGAAACGGTCTGAAAAATAGGAGGAGCATGAAACGGTTTTGAAAAACACGAAGGGGCTGAAAAGATTTGAAAAATATGAAGAGCTTGAAAAGGTGTGAAATACATAGGGGCAAGAAACGGTCTGAAAAATAGAAGGAGCATGAAGATGTGTTGAAAAACATGAAGAGCCTGAAAAGATGTGAAAAATATGAAGAGCTTCAAAAGGTGTCAAAAATATGAGGAGAATGAAACGGCCTGAAAAATAGGTGGAGCATGAAGCAGTCTTTAAAAACATGAAGAGCCTGAAAAGGTGTGAAAAATAGGAAGAGCTTCAAAAGTTGTGAAATACATGAGGAGGATGAAACCGTCTGAAAAATAGGAGGAGCAAGTAGCGTTGTTCAAATATATGAAGAGCCTGAAAATGTGTGAAATATATGAAGAGATTCAAAAGGTGTCAAAAATATTAGGAGCATGAAATGGTCTGAAAAAATGGAGGAGCAGGAAACCGTGTTCAAAAACATGAAGAGCCTGAAAAGGTGTGAAAAATATGAAGAGCTTCAAAAGGTGTTAAAAATTGGAGGAGCATGAAGCGGTGTTCAAAAACATGAAGAGCGTGAAAATGTGTGTAAAATATGAAGAGCTTCAAAACGTGTCAAAAATATGAGGAGCATGAAACGGTCTGAAAAATAGGTGGATCAAGAAGCGGTGTTGAAAAACATGAAGAGCGTGAAAACGTGTGAAAAATATGAAGAGCTTCAAAAGGTGTGAAAAATATGAAGAGCTTAAAATGGTGTCAAAAATGAGATGAGCATGAAATGGTCTGAAAAATAGGTGGAGCATGATGTGCTGTTGAAAAACATGAAGATCCTGAAAAGTTGTGAAAAATATGAAGACCTTCAAAATGTGTCAAATATGAGGAGCATGAAACGGTCTCAAAAATTGGAGGAGCATGAAACGGTGTTCAAAAACCTGATGATCCAGAAAAGCTGTGTAAAATATGAAGAGCCTCAAGGTGTGAAATACTTGAGGAGCATGAATCGGTCTGAAAAATAGGAGGAGCATGAAGCGGTGTTGAAAAACATGAAGAGCCTGAAAAGGTGTTAAAAATATGAAGAGCTTCAAAAGTTGTCAAAAATATGAGGAGTATGAAACGGTCTGAAAAATAGGAGGAGCATGAAGCGGTGTTCACAAATATTACGAGCCAGAAAAGGTGTGAAAAATATGAAGAGCTTCAAAAGGTGTCAAAAATATGAGGAGCATGAAACGGTCTGAAAAATAGGAAGAGCATGAAGCCATGTTCAAAAACATGAAGAGCCTGAAATGGTGTGAAAATCATGAAGAGCCTAAAAGGTGTGAAAAATATGAAAAGCTTCAATAGATGTCTCAAATATGAGGAGCATGAAACGGTCTGAAAAATAGGAGTAGCATGAAGCGGTGTTGAAAAACATGAAGAGCCTGAAAAGGAGTGAAAAATATGAAGAGCTTCAAAAGGTGTGAAATATATGAAGAGCTTCAACAGGTTTCAAAAATATGAGGAGCATGAAACGGTCTGAAAAATAGGAGGAGCATGAAGCGGTGTTCTAAACATGAAAAGCCTGAAAAAGTGTGAAAAATATGAAGAGCTTCACTGGTTTGAAAAATAAGAAGAGCCTGAAAAGGTGTGAAAATTGACATGAGCATGAAACGGTCTGAAAAATAGGAAGAGCATGAAGAGGTGTTCAAAAACATGTACAGCCTGACAAGGTGTGAAAAATATGAAAAGCTTCAAAAGGTGTCAAAAATATGAGAAGCATGAAACGGTCTGAAAAATAGGAGGAGCATGAAGTGGTGTTGAAATACATGAAGAGCCTGAAAATGTGTGAAAAATATGAAGAGCTTCAAAACGTGTCAAAAATATGAGAAGCATGAAACGTGCTGAAAAATAGGAGCAGCATGAAGAGCTGTTCAAAAACATGAAGAGCCTGAAAAGGTGTGTAAAATATGAAGAGCTTCAAAAGGAGTGAAATACATGAGGAGCATGAAACCGTCTGAATTATAGGAGGAGCATGAAGCGATGTTCATAAACATGAAGAGCCTGAAAAGGTGTGAAATATATGAAGAGCTTCAAAAGGTGTGAAAAATATGAAGAGCTTCAAAAGCTGTCAAAAATGAGATGAGCATGAAACGGTCTGAAAAATAGGAGGAGCATGAAGCGGTATTGAAAAACATGAAGAGACTAAAAACGTGTGAAATATATGAAGAGCTTCAAAAAGTGTGAAAAATATGAAGAGCTTCAAAAGGTGTGAAATCCATGAGGAGCATGAAACGGTCTTAAAAATAGGAGGAGCCTAAAGCGGTGTTGAAAAACATGAGGAATCTGAAAATTTGTGAAAAATATGAAGAGCCTCAAAACGTGTCAAAAATATGAGGAGCATGAAACGGTCTGAAAAAGAGGAGCATGAAGCGGTGTTCAATAAAATGAAGAGCCTGAGAAGGTGTGAAAAATATGAAGAGCTTCAAAAGGTGTCAAAAATATGAGGAGCATGAAACAGTCTCAAAAATAGGAGGAGCATGAAGCGGTGTTGAAAAAATTGAAGAGCCTGAAAAAGTGTGAAAAATAAGAAGAGCTTCAAAAGGTGTGAAAAATATGAATAGCTTCAAAAGGTGTCAAAAAAGAGATGAACATGAAACGGTCTGAACAATAGGAGGAGCATGGAACGGTGTTCAAAAACATGAAGAGCCACTACAATGCGAAAAATATGAAGAGCTTCCAAAGCTGTCAAATATATGAGGAGCATCAAACGGTCTAAAAAATAGCAGGAGCATGAAATGGTGTTGAAAAACATGAAGAGCTTGATAATGTGTGAAAAATATGAAGAGCTTCAAAAGGTGTTAAAAATATGAGGAGCATGAAACGGTCTGAAAAATGGGAGGAGCATGAAGTGGTGTTGAAAAACATGAAGAGCCTGAAAAGCTGTGAAAAATATGAAGAGCTTCAAAATGTGTGAAATACATGAGGAGCATGAAACGGTCTGAAAAATAGGAGGAGCATGAAGCGGTGTTGAAAAACATGAAGAGCCTGAAAAGGTGTGAAAAATATGAAGAGCTTCAAAAGGTGTCAAAGACATGTGGAGCAAAAAACGGTATGAAAAATAGGAGGGGCATGAAGCGGTGTTCAAAAATATGAAGAGCCTGCACAATGTGAAAATATGAAAAGCTTCAAAAGCTGTCAAATATATGAGGAGCATGAAACGGTCTAAAAAATAGGAGGACCATGAAGTGGTGTTCAAAATCATGCAGAGCCTGAAAAGGTGTGAAAAATATGAAGAGCTTCAAAAGGTGCGAAATATAGGAGGAGCATGAAACGGTCTGAAAAATAGGAGGAGTATAAAGCGATGTTCAATAACATGAAGAGCCTGAAAAGGTGTGAAAAATATGAAGAGCTTCAAAAGGTGTCAAAAATATGAGGAGCATGAAACGGTCTGAAAAAGAGGAGCATGAAGCGGTGTTCAATAAAATGAAGAGCCTGAAAAGGTGTGAAAAATATGAAGAGCTCCAAAAGTTGTCAAAAATATGAGGAGCATGAAACGGTCTCAAAAATAGGAGGAGCATGAAGCGGTGTTGAAAAACATGAAGAGCGTGAAAACGTGTGAAAAATAAGAAGAGCTTCAAAAGGTGTGAAAAATATGAAGAGCTTCAAAAGGTGTCAAAAATATGAAGAGCATCAAAAGGTTTCAAAAATGAGATGAGCATGAAACGGTCTGAAAAATATGAGGAGCATGAAGTGGTGTTGAAAAACATGAAGAGCCTGAAAAGGTGTGAAAAATAGGAGGAGCTTCAAAAGGTGTCAAAATATGAGGAACATGAAACGGTCTGAACATACGAGGAGCATGAAGCGGTGTTCAAAAACATGAAGAGCCTGAAAAGGTGTGAAAAATATGAAGACCTTCAAAACGTGTGAAAAATGAGACGAGCATGAAACGGTCTGAAAAATAGGAGGAGCATGAAGCGGTGTTCAAAAACATGAAGAGCCTGAAAAAGTGTGAAAAATATGAAGAGCTTCAAAAGGTGTGCAAAATATGAAGAGCTTCAAGAGGTGTAAAAAATGAGATGACCATGAAACGGTCTGCAAAATAGGAGGAGCATGAAACGTTCTGAAAAATGGGAGGAGCATGAAACGGTCTTAAAAATAGGAGGGGCATGAAGTGGTGTTCAAAAACATGGAGAGCCTGAAAAGGTGTGAAAAATAGGAGGAGCATGAAACGGTCTCAAAAATAGGAGGAGCATGAAGCGGTGTTCAAAAACATGGAGAGCCTGAAAACGTGTGAAAAATATGAAGAGCTTCAAACGGTGTCAAAAATAAGAGGAGCATGAAACGGTCTGAAAAATATGAGGAGCATGAAGCAGTGTTAAAAAACATGAAGAGCCTGAAAAGGTGTGAAAAATATGAAGAGCTTCAAAAGTTGTGAAAAATATGAAGAGCTTCAAAAGGTGTAAAAAATGAGATGAGCATGAAACGGTCTGTAAAATAGGAGGAGCATGAAGCAGTGTCCAAAAATGAAGAGCCTGAGAAGGAGTGAAAAATATGAAAAGCTTCAAAAGGTGTGAAAAATATGAGGAGCATGAAACGGTGAAAAATAGAAGGAGCATAAAGTGATGTTCAAAAACATGAAGAGCCTGAAAAGGTGTCAAAAATATGAAGAGCTTTAAAAGGTGTCAAAAATATGAAGAGCATGAAACGTTCTGAAAAAATAGTAGCATGAAACGGTGTTCAAAAACATGAAGAGCTTGGAAAGGTGTGAAAAATATGAAGAGCATCAAAACGTGTCAAAATTATGAGGAGCATGAAACGGTCTGAAAAATAGGAGGAGCATGAAGCAGTATTAAAAACATGAAGAGCCTGAAAACCTGTGGAAAATATTAAGAGCTTCAAAAGGTGTGAAAAATATGAAGAGCTTCAAAAGGTGTGAATAATGAAAGGAGAATGAAAAGGTCTGAAAAATAGGAGGAGCATGAAGCGGTGTTGAAACACATGAAGAGCCTGAAAAGGTGTGAAAAATATGAAGAGCTTCAAAAGGTGTCAAAAATATGAGGAGCATGAAACGGTCTGAAAATAGGAGGAGCATGAAGCGGTGTTGAAAAACATGAAGAGCCTGAAAAGGTGTGAAAAATATGAAGAGCTTCAAAAGGAGTGAAAAATATGAAGAGCTTCAAAAGGTGTCAAAAATGAGATGAGCATGAAACGGTCTGAAAAATATGAGGAGCATGAGGTGGTGTTGAAAAACATGAAGAGCCTGAAAAGGTGTGAAATATATGAAGAGATTCAAAATGTGTCAAAAATATTAGGAGCATGAAACGTTCTGAAAAATAGAGAAGCATGAAGCGGTGTTGAAACACATGAAGAGCCTGAGAAGGTGTGAAAAATATGAAGAGCTTCAAAAGGTGTCAAAAATATGAGGAGCATGAAACGGTCTGAAAATAGGAGGAGCATGAAGTGGTGTTCAAAAACATGAAGAGATTGAAAAGGTGTGAAATATATGAAGAGCTTCAAAAGGTGTGAAATTCATGAGGAGCATGAAACGGTCTCAAAAATAGGAGGAGCATGAAGCGGTGTTCAAAAATATGAAGCGCCTGAAAGGTGTGAAAAATATGAAGAACTTCAAAAGGTGTGAAAACTATGAGGAGCATGAAACGTCCTGAAAAATATGAGGAGCATGAAGTGGTGTTGAAAAACATGAAGAGCATGAAATGGTGTGAAAAATATGAAGAGCTTCAAAAGGTGTCAAAAATATGAAGAGCATCAAAAGGTTTCAAAAATGAGATGAGCATGAAACGGTCTGAAAAATATGAGGAGCATGAAGTGGTGTTGAAAAACATGAAGAGCCTGAAAAGGTGTGAAAAATAGGAGGAGCTTCAAAAGGTGTCAAAAATATGAGGAGCATGAAACGGTCTGAAAAATAGGAGGATCATGAAGTGGTGTTGAAAAACATGAAGAGCCTGAGGGGGTGTGAAAATTATGAAGAGCTTCAAAAGGTGTCAAAAATATGAGGAGCATGAAAGGGTCTGAAAAATAGAAGGAGCATGAAGCGGTGTTCAAAAACATGAAGAGCCTGAAAAGGTATGAAAAATATGACGAGCTTCAAAAGCTGTCAAAAATATGAGGAGCATGAAACGGTGATTAAAAACATGAAGAGCCTGAAAAGGTGTGAATAATATGAAGAGCTTCAAAAGGTGTGAAATACATGAGGAGCATGAAACGTGCTGAAAATTAGGAGAAGCATGAAGGGGTGTGGAAAAACATGAAGAGCCTGAAAAGCTTTGAAAAATATGAAGAGCTTCAGAAGGTGTGAAAAATATGAAGAGCTTCAACAGGTGTCAAAAAATAGATGAGCATGAAATGGTCGAAACATATGAGGAGCATGAAACGGTCTGAAAAATAGGTGGAGCATGAAGCGGTGTTGAAAAATATGAAGAGCCTGGAAAGGTGTGCAAAATATGAAGAGCTTCAAAAGGTGTGAAATATATGAAGAGCTTCAATATGTGTCAAAAATGATTTGAGCATGAAACGGTCTGAAAAATAGGAGGAGCATGAAACGGTGATTAAAAACATGAAGAGCCTGAAAAGGTGTGAATAATATGAAGAGCTTCAAAAGGTGTGAAATACATGAGGAGCATGAAACGTGCTGAAAAATAGGAGAAGCATGAAGTGGTGTTGAAAAACATGAAGAGCCTGAAAAAGTGTGAAAAATATGAAGAGCTTCAGAAGGTGTGAAAAATATTAAGAGCTTCAACAGGTGTCAAAAATTAGATGAGCATGAAATGGTCGAAACATATAAGGAGCATGAAACGGTCTGAAAAATAGGTGGAGCATGAAGCGGTGTTGAAAAATATGAAGAGCCTGGAAAGGTGCGCAAAATATGAAGAGCTTCAAAAGGTGTGAAATATATGAAGAGCTTCAATATGTGTCAAAAATGATTTGAGCATGAAACGGTCTGAAAAATAGGAGGAGCATGAAACGGTGATTAAAAACATGAAGAGCCTGAAAAGGTGTGAATAATATGAAGAGCTTCAAAAGGTGTGAAATACATGAGGAGCATGAAACGTGCTGAAAAATAGGAGAAGCATGAAGGGGTGTGGAAAAACATGAAGAGCCTGAAAAAGTGTGAAAAATATGAAGAGCTTCAGAAGGTGTGAAAAATATGAAGAGCTTCAACAGGTGTCAAAAATTAGATGAGCATGAAATGGTCGAAACATATGAGGAGCATGAAACGGTCTGAAAAATAGGTGGAGCATGAAGCGGTATAGAAAAATATGAAGAGCCTGGAAAGGTGTGCAAAATATGAAGAGCTTCAAAAGGTGTGAAATATATGAAGAGCTTCAATATGTGTCAAAAATGATTTGAGCATGAAACGGTCTGAAAAATAGGAGGAGCATGAAACGGTGATTAAAAACATGAAGAGCCTGAAAAGGTGTGAATAATATGAAGAGCTTCAAAAGGTGTGAAATACATGAGGAGCATGAAACGTGCTGAAAAATAGGAGAAGCATGAAGGGGTGTGGAAAAACATGAAGAGCCTGAAAAGTTTTGAAAAATATGAAGAGCTTCAGAAGGTGTGAAAAATATGAAGAGCTTCAACAGGTGTCAAAAATTAGATGAGCATGAAATGGTCGAAACATATAAGGAGCATGAAACGGTCTGAAAAATAGGTGGAGCATGAAGCGGTGTTGAAAAATATGAAGAGCCTGGAAAGGTGCGCAAAATATGAAGAGCTTCAAAAGGTGTGAAATATATGAAGAGCTTCAATATGTGTCAAAAATGATTTGAGCATGAAACGGTCTGAAAAATAGGAGGAGCATGAAACGGTGATTAAAAACATGAAGAGCCTGAAAAGGTGTGAATAATATGAAGAGCTTCAAAAGGTGTGAAATACATGAGGAGCATGAAACGTGCTGAAAAATAGGAGAAGCATGAAGGGGTGTGGAAAAACATGAAGAGCCTGAAAAGTTTTGAAAAATATGAAGAGCTTCAGAAGGTGTGAAAAATATGAAGAGCTTCAACAGGTGTCAAAAATTAGATGAGCATGAAATGGTCGAAACATATAAGGAGCATGAAACGGTCTGAAAAATAGGTGGAGCATGAAGCGGTGTTGAAAAATATGAAGAGCCTGGAAAGGTGTGCAAAATATGAAGAGCTTCAAAAGGTGTGAAATATATGAAGAGCTTCAATATGTGTCAAAAATGATTTGAGCATGAAACGGTCTGAAAAATAGGAGGAGCATGAAACGGTGATTAAAAACATGAAGAGCCTGAAAAGGTGTGAATAATATGAAGAGCTTCAAAAGGTGTGAAATACATGAGGAGCATGAAACGTGCTGAAAAATAGGAGAAGCATGAAGTGGTGTTGAAAAACATGAAGAGCCTGAAAAAGTGTGAAAAATATGAAGAGCTTCAGAAGGTGTGAAAAATATGAAGAGCTTCAACAGGTGTCAAAAATTAGATGAGCATGAAATGGTCGAAACATATGAGGAGCATGAAACGGTCTGAAAAATAGGTGGAGCATGAAGCGGTGTTGAAAAATATGAAGAGCCTGGAAAGGTGTGCAAAATATGAAGAGCTTCAAAAGGTGTGAAATATATGAAGAGCTTCAATATGTGTCAAAAATGATTTGAGCATGAAACGGTCTGAAAAATAGGAGGAGCATGAAACGGTGATTAAAAACATGAAGAGCCTGAAAAGGTGTGAATAATATGAAGAGCTTCAAAAGGTGTGAAATACATGAGGAGCATGAAACGTGCTGAAAAATAGGAGAAGCATGAAGGGGTGTGGAAAAACATGAAGAGCCTGAAAAGTTTTGAAAAATATGAAGAGCTTCAAAAGGTGTGAAATACATGAGGAGCATGAAACACTCTGAAAAATAGAAATAGCACGAAGCGGTGTTGAAAAACATGAAGAGCCTGAAAACGTGTGAAAATATGAAGAGCTTCAAAAATATGAAAAATATGAAGAGCTTCAAAAGGTGTCAAAACTATGAGGAGTATGAAACGGTCTGAAAAATAGGAGCAGCATGAAACGGTGTTCAAAAACATGAAGAGCCTGAAAAGGTGTGAAAAACATGAAGAGCTTCAAAAGGTGTCAAAAATTAGATTAGCATGAAACGGTCTGAAAAATAAGAGGAGCATGAAGTGGTGTTGAAAAATATGAAGAGCCTGAAAATGTGTGAAATATATGAAGAGACTCAAAAGGTGTCAAAAATATGAGGAGCATGAAACGGTCTGAAAAATAGGAGGAGCATGAAACGGTTTTGAAAAACACGAAGGGGCTGAAAAGATTTGAAAAATATGAAGAGCTTGAAAAGGTGTGAAATACATAGGGGCAAGAAACGGTCTGAAAAATAGAAGGAGCATGAAGCTGTGTTGAAAAACATGAAGAGCCTGAAAAGATGTGAAAAATATGAAGAGCTTCAAAAGGTGTCAAAAATATGAGGAGAATGAAACGGTCTGAAAAATAGGTGGAGCATGAAGCAGTCTTTAAAAACATGAAGAGCCTGAAAAGGTGTGAAAAATAGGAAGAGCTTCAAAAGTTGTGAAATACATGAGGAGGATGAAACCGTCTGAAAAATAGGAGGAGCAAGTAGCGTTGTTCAAATATATGAAGAGCCTGAAAATGTGTGAAATATATGAAGAGATTCAAAAGGTGTCAAAAATATTAGGAGCATGAAACGGTCTGAAAAAATGGAGGAGCAGGAAACCGTGTTCAAAAACATGAAGAGCCTGAAAAGGTGTGAAAAATATGAAGAGCTTCAAAAGGTGTTAAAAATTGGAGGAGCATGAAGCGGTGTTCAAAAACATGAAGAGCGTGAAAATGTGTGTAAAATATGAAGAGCTTCAAAACGTGTCAAAAATATGAGGAGCATGAAACGGTCTGAAAAATAGGTGGATCAAGAAGCGGTGTTGAAAAACATGAAGAGCGTGAAAACGTGTGAAAAATATGAAGAGCTTCAAAAGGTGTGAAAAATATGAAGAGCTTAAAATGGTGTCAAAAATGAGATGAGCATGAAATGGTCTGAAAAATAGGTGGAGCATGATGTGCTGTTGAAAAACATGAAGATCCTGAAAAGTTGTGAAAAATATGAAGACCTTCAAAATGTGTCAAAAATATGAGGAGCATGAAACGGTCTCAAAAATTGGAGGAGCATGAAACGGTGTTCAAAAACCTGATGATCCAGAAAAGCTGTGTAAAATATGAAGAGCCTCAAGGTGTGAAATACTTGAGGAGCATGAATCGGTCTGAAAAATAGGAGGAGCATGAAGCGGTGTTGAAAAACATGAAGAGCCTGAAAAGGTGTTAAAAATATGAAGAGCTTCAAAAGTTGTCAAAAATATGAGGAGTATGAAACGGTCTGAAAAATAGGAGGAGCATGAAGCGGTGTTCACAAATATTACGAGCCAGAAAAGGTGTGAAAAATATGAAGAGCTTCAAAAGGTGTCAAAAATATGAGGAGCATGAAACGGTCTGAAAAATAGGAAGAGCATGAAGCCATGTTCAAAAACATGAAGAGCCTGAAATGGTGTGAAAATCATGAAGAGCCTAAAAGGTGTGAAAAATATGAAAAGCTTCAATAGATGTCTCAAATATGAGGAGCATGAAACGGTCTGAAAAATAGGAGTAGCATGAAGCGGTGTTGAAAAACATGAAGAGCCTGAAAAGGAGTGAAAAATATGAAGAGCTTCAAAAGGTGTGAAATATATGAAGAGCTTCAACAGGTTTCAAAAATATGAGGAGCATGAAACGGTCTGAAAAATAGGAGGAGCATGAAGCGGTGTTCTAAACATGAAAAGCCTGAAAAAGTGTGAAAAATATGAAGAGCTTCACTGGTTTGAAAAATAAGAAGAGCCTGAAAAGGTGTGAAAATTGACATGAGCATGAAACGGTCTGAAAAATAGGAAGAGCATGAAGAGGTGTTCAAAAACATGTACAGCCTGACAAGGTGTGAAAAATATGAAAAGCTTCAAAAGGTGTCAAAAATATGAGAAGCATGAAACGGTCTGAAAAATAGGAGGAGCATGAAGTGGTGTTGAAATACATGAAGAGCCTGAAAATGTGTGAAAAATATGAAGAGCTTCAAAACGTGTCAAAAATATGAGAAGCATGAAACGTGCTGAAAAATAGGAGCAGCATGAAGAGCTGTTCAAAAACATGAAGAGCCTGAAAAGGTGTGTAAAATATGAAGAGCTTCAAAAGGAGTGAAATACATGAGGAGCATGAAACCGTCTGAATTATAGGAGGAGCATGAAGCGATGTTCATAAACATGAAGAGCCTGAAAAGGTGTGAAATATATGAAGAGCTTCAAAAGGTGTGAAAAATATGAAGAGCTTCAAAAGCTGTCAAAAATGAGATGAGCATGAAACGGTCTGAAAAATAGGAGGAGCATGAAGCGGTATTGAAAAACATGAAGAGACTAAAAACGTGTGAAATATATGAAGAGCTTCAAAAAGTGTGAAAAATATGAAGAGCTTCAAAAGGTGTGAAATCCATGAGGAGCATGAAACGGTCTTAAAAATAGGAGGAGCCTAAAGCGGTGTTGAAAAACATGAGGAATCTGAAAATTTGTGAAAAATATGAAGAGCCTCAAAACGTGTCAAAAATATGAGGAGCATGAAACGGTCTGAAAAAGAGGAGCATGAAGCGGTGTTCAATAAAATGAAGAGACTGAGAAGGTGTGAAAAATATGAAGAGCTTCAAAAGGTGTCAAAAATATGAGGAGCATGAAACAGTCTCAAAAATAGGAGGAGCATGAAGCGGTGTTGAAAAAATTGAAGAGCCTGAAAAAGTGTGAAAAATAAGAAGAGCTTCAAAAGGTGTGAAAAATATGAATAGCTTCAAAAGGTGTCAAAAAAGAGATGAACATGAAACGGTCTGAACAATAGGAGGAGCATGGAACGGTGTTCAAAAACATGAAGAGCCACTACAATGCGAAAAATATGAAGAGCTTCCAAAGCTGTCAAATATATGAGGAGCATCAAACGGTCTAAAAAATAGCAGGAGCATGAAATGGTGTTGAAAAACATGAAGAGCTTGATAATGTGTGAAAAATATGAAGAGCTTCAAAAGGTGTTAAAAATATGAGGAGCATGAAACGGTCTGAAAAATGGGAGGAGCATGAAGTGGTGTTGAAAAACATGAAGAGCCTGAAAAGCTGTGAAAAATATGAAGAGCTTCAAAATGTGTGAAATACATGAGGAGCATGAAACGGTCTGAAAAATAGGAGGAGCATGAAGCGGTGTTGAAAAACATGAAGAGCCTGAAAAGGTGTGAAAAATATGAAGAGCTTCAAAAGGTGTCAAAGACATGTGGAGCAAAAAACGGTATGAAAAATAGGAGGGGCATGAAGCGGTGTTCAAAAATATGAAGAGCCTGCACAATGTGAAAATATGAAAAGCTTCAAAAGCTGTCAAATATATGAGGAGCATGAAACGGTCTAAAAAATAGGAGGACCATGAAGTGGTGTTCAAAATCATGCAGAGCCTGAAAAGGTGTGAAAAATATGAAGAGCTTCAAAAGGTGCGAAATATAGGAGGAGCATGAAACGGTCTGAAAAATAGGAGGAGTATAAAGCGATGTTCAATAACATGAAGAGCCTGAAAAGGTGTGAAAAATATGAAGAGCTTCAAAAGGTGTCAAAAATATGAGGAGCATGAAACGGTCTGAAAAAGAGGAGCATGAAGCGGTGTGCAATAAAATGAAGAGCCTGAAAAGGTGTGAAAAATATGAAGAGCTCCAAAAGTTGTCAAAAATATGAGGAGCATGAAACGGTCTCAAAAATAGGAGGAGCATGAAGCGGTGTTGAAAAACATGAAGAGCGTGAAAACGTGTGAAAAATAAGAAGAGCTTCAAAAGGTGTGAAAAATATGAAGAGCTTCAAAAGGTGTCAAAAATATGAAGAGCATCAAAAGGTTTCAAAAATGAGATGAGCATGAAACGGTCTGAAAAATATGAGGAGCATGAAGTGGTGTTGAAAAACATGAAGAGCCTGAAAAGGTGTGAAAAATAGGAGGAGCTTCAAAAGGTGTCAAAATATGAGGAACATGAAACGGTCTGAACATACGAGGAGCATGAAGCGGTGTTCAAAAACATGAAGAGCCTGAAAAGGTGTGAAAAATATGAAGACCTTCAAAACGTGTGAAAAATGAGACGAGCATGAAACGGTCTGAAAAATAGGAGGAGCATGAAGCGGTGTTCAAAAACATGAAGAGCCTGAAAAAGTTTGAAAAATATGAAGAGCTTCAAAAGGTGTGCAAAATATGAAGAGCTTCAAGAGGTGTAAAAAATGAGATGACCATGAAACGGTCTGCAAAATAGGAGGAGCATGAAACGTTCTGAAAAATGGGAGGAGCATGAAACGGTCTTAAAAATAGGAGGGGCATGAAGTGGTGTTCAAAAACATGGAGAGCCTGAAAAGGTGTGAAAAATAGGAGGAGCATGAAACGGTCTCAAAAATAGGAGGAGCATGAAGCGGTGTTCAAAAACATGGAGAGCCTGAAAACGTGTGAAAAATATGAAGAGCTTCAAACGGTGTCAAAAATAAGAGGAGCATGAAACGGTCTGAAAAATATGAGGAGCATGAAGCAGTGTTAAAAAACATGAAGAGCCTGAAAAGGTGTGAAAAATATGAAGAGCTTCAAAAGTTGTGAAAAATATGAAGAGCTTCAAAAGGTGTAAAAAATGAGATGAGCATGAAACGGTCTGTAAAATAGGAGGAGCATGAAGCAGTGTTCAAAAATGAAGAGCCTGAGAAGGAGTGAAAAATATGAAAAGCTTCAAAAGGTGTGAAAAATATGAGGAGCATGAAACGGTGAAAAATAGAAGGAGCATAAAGTGATGTTCAAAAACATGAAGAGCCTGAAAAGGTGTCAAAAATATGAAGAGCTTTAAAAGGTGTCAAAAATATGAAGAGCATGAAACGTTCTGAAAAAATAGTAGCATGAAACGGTGTTCAAAAACATGAAGAGCTTGGAAAGGTGTGAAAAATATGAAGAGCATCAAAACGTGTCAAAATTATGAGGAGCATGAAACGGTCTGAAAAATAGGAGGAGCATGAAGCAGTATTAAAAACATGAAGAGCCTGAAAACCTGTGGAAAATATTAAGAGCTTCAAAAGGTGTGAAAAATATGAAGAGCTTCAAAAGGTGTGAATAATGAAAGGAGAATGAAAAGGTCTGAAAAATAGGAGGAGCATGAAGCGGTGTTGAAACACATGAAGAGCCTGAAAAGGTGTGAAAAATATGAAGAGCTTCAAAAGGTGTCAAAAATATGAGGAGCATGAAACGGTCTGAAAATAGGAGGAGCATGAAGCGGTGTTGAAAAACATGAAGAGCCTGAAAAGGTGTGAAAAATATGAAGAGCTTCAAAAGGAGTGAAAAATATGAAGAGCTTCAAAAGGTGTCAAAAATGAGATGAGCATGAAACGGTCTGAAAAATATGAGGAGCATGAGGTGGTGTTGAAAAACATGAAGAGCCTGAAAAGGTGTGAAATATATGAAGAGATTCAAAATGTGTCAAAAATATTAGGAGCATGAAACGTTCTGAAAAATAGAGAAGCATGAAGCGGTGTTGAAACACATGAAGAGCCTGAGAAGGTGTGAAAAATATGAAGAGCTTCAAAAGGTGTCAAAAATATGAGGAGCATGAAACGGTCTGAAAATAGGAGGAGCATGAAGTGGTGTTCAAAAACATGAAGAGATTGAAAAGGTGTGAAATATATGAAGAGCTTCAAAAGGTGTGAAATTCATGAGGAGCATGAAACGGTCTCAAAAATAGGAGGAGCATGAAGCGGTGTTCAAAAATATGAAGCGCCTGAAAGGTGTGAAAAATATGAAGAACTTCAAAAGGTGTGAAAACTATGAGGAGCATGAAACGTCCTGAAAAATATGAGGAGCATGAAGTGGTGTTGAAAAACATGAAGAGCATGAAATGGTGTGAAAAATATGAAGAGCTTCAAAAGGTGTCAAAAATATGAAGAGCATCAAAAGGTTTCAAAAATGAGATGAGCATGAAACGGTCTGAAAAATATGAGGAGCATGAAGTGGTGTTGAAAAACATGAAGAGCCTGAAAAGGTGTGAAAAATAGGAGGAGCTTCAAAAGGTGTCAAAAATATGAGGAGCATGAAACGGTCTGAAAAATAGGAGGATCATGAAGTGGTGTTGAAAAACATGAAGAGCCTGAGGGGGTGTGAAAATTATGAAGAGCTTCAAAAGGTGTCAAAAATATGAGGAGCATGAAAGGGTCTGAAAAATAGGAGGAGCATGAAGCGGTGTTCAAAAACATGAAGAGCCTGAAAAGGTATGAAAAATATGACGAGCTTCAAAAGCTGTCAAAAATATGAGGAGCATGAAACGGTGATTAAAAACATGAAGAGCCTGAAAAGGTGTGAATAATATGAAGAGCTTCAAAAGGTGTGAAATACATGAGGAGCATGAAACGTGCTGAAAAATAGGAGAAGCATGAAGGGGTGTGGAAAAACATGAAGAGCCTGAAAAGCTTTGAAAAATATGAAGAGCTTCAGAAGGTGTGAAAAATATGAAGAGCTTCAACAGGTGTCAAAAATTAGATGAGCATGAAATGGTCGAAACATATGAGGAGCATGAAACGGTCTGAAAAATAGGTGGAGCATGAAGCGGTGTTGAAAAATATGAAGAGCCTGGAAAGGTGTGCAAAATATGAAGAGCTTCAAAAGGTGTGAAATATATGAAGAGCTTCAATATGTGTCAAAAATGATTTGAGCATGAAACGGTCTGAAAAATAGGAGGAGCATGAAACGGTGATTAAAAACATGAAGAGCCTGAAAAGGTGTGAATAATATGAAGAGCTTCAAAAGGTGTGAAATACATGAGGAGCATGAAACGTGCTGAAAAATAGGAGAAGCATGAAGTGGTGTTGAAAAACATGAAGAGCCTGAAAAAGTGTGAAAAATATGAAGAGCTTCAGAAGGTGTGAAAAATATTAAGAGCTTCAACAGGTGTCAAAAATTAGATGAGCATGAAATGGTCGAAACATATAAGGAGCATGAAACGGTCTGAAAAATAGGTGGAGCATGAAGCGGTGTTGAAAAATATGAAGAGCCTGGAAAGGTGCGCAAAATATGAAGAGCTTCAAAAGGTGTGAAATATATGAAGAGCTTCAATATGTGTCAAAAATGATTTGAGCATGAAACGGTCTGAAAAATAGGAGGAGCATGAAACGGTGATTAAAAACATGAAGAGCCTGAAAAGGTGTGAATAATATGAAGAGCTTCAAAAGGTGTGAAATACATGAGGAGCATGAAACGTGCTGAAAAATAGGAGAAGCATGAAGGGGTGTGGAAAAACATGAAGAGCCTGAAAAAGTGTGAAAAATATGAAGAGCTTCAGAAGGTGTGAAAAATATGAAGAGCTTCAACAGGTGTCAAAAATTAGATGAGCATGAAATGGTCGAAACATATGAGGAGCATGAAACGGTCTGAAAAATAGGTGGAGCATGAAGCGGTATAGAAAAATATGAAGAGCCTGGAAAGGTGTGCAAAATATGAAGAGCTTCAAAAGGTGTGAAATATATGAAGAGTTTCAATATGTGTCAAAAATGATTTGAGCATGAAACGGTCTGAAAAATAGGAGGAGCATGAAACGGTGATTAAAAACATGAAGAGCCTGAAAAGGTGTGAATAATATGAAGAGCTTCAAAAGGTGTGAAATACATGAGGAGCATGAAACGTGCTGAAAAATAGGAGAAGCATGAAGGGGTGTGGAAAAACATGAAGAGCCTGAAAAGTTTTGAAAAATATGAAGAGCTTCAGAAGGTGTGAAAAATATGAAGAGCTTCAACAGGTGTCAAAAATTAGATGAGCATGAAATGGTCGAAACATATAAGGAGCATGAAACGGTCTGAAAAATAGGTGGAGCATGAAGCGGTGTTGAAAAATATGAAGAGCCTGGAAAGGTGTGCAAAATATGAAGAGCTTCAAAAGGTGTGAAATATATGAAGAGCTTCAATATGTGTCAAAAATGATTTGAGCATGAAACGGTCTGAAAAATAGGAGGAGCATGAAACGGTGATTAAAAACATGAAGAGCCTGAAAAGGTGTGAATAATATGAAGAGCTTCAAAAGGTGTGAAATACATGAGGAGCATGAAACGTGCTGAAAAATAGGAGAAGCATGAAGGGGTGTGGAAAAACATGAAGAGCCTGAAAAGTTTTGAAAAATATGAAGAGCTTCAGAAGGTGTGAAAAATATGAAGAGCTTCAACAGGTGTCAAAAATTAGATGAGCATGAAATGGTCGAAACATATAAGGAGCATGAAACGGTCTGAAAAATAGGTGGAGCATGAAGCGGTGTTGAAAAATATGAAGAGCCTGGAAAGGTGTGCAAAATATGAAGAGCTTCAAAAGGTGTGAAATATATGAAGAGCTTCAATATGTGTCAAAAATGATTTGAGCATGAAACGGTCTGAAAAATAGGAGGAGCATGAAACGGTGATTAAAAACATGAAGAGCCTGAAAAGGTGTGAATAATATGAAGAGCTTCAAAAGGTGTGAAATACATGAGGAGCATGAAACGTGCTGAAAAATAGGAGAAGCATGAAGTGGTGTTGAAAAACATGAAGAGCCTGAAAAAGTGTGAAAAATATGAAGAGCTTCAGAAGGTGTGAAAAATATGAAGAGCTTCAACAGGTGTCAAAAATTAGATGAGCATGAAATGGTCGAAACATATGAGGAGCATGAAACGGTCTGAAAAATAGGTGGAGCATGAAGCGGTGTTGAAAAATATGAAGAGCCTGGAAAGGTGTGCAAAATATGAAGAGCTTCAAAAGGTGTGAAATATATGAAGAGCTTCAATATGTGTCAAAAATGATTTGAGCATGAAACGGTCTGAAAAATAGGAGGAGCATGAAACGGTGATTAAAAACATGAAGAGCCTGAAAAGGTGTGAATAATATGAAGAGCTTCAAAAGGTGTGAAATACATGAGGAGCATGAAACGTGCTGAAAAATAGGAGAAGCATGAAGGGGTGTGGAAAAACATGAAGAGCCTGAAAAGTTTTGAAAAATATGAAGAGCTTCAAAAGGTGTGAAATACATGAGGAGCATGAAACACTCTGAAAAATAGAAATAGCACGAAGCGGTGTTGAAAAACATGAAGAGCCTGAAAACGTGTGAAAATATGAAGAGCTTCAAAAATATGAAAAATATGAAGAGCTTCAAAAGGTGTCAAAACTATGAGGAGTATGAAACGGTCTGAAAAATAGGAGCAGCATGAAACGGTGTTCAAAAACATGAAGAGCCTGAAAAGGTGTGAAAAACATGAAGAGCTTCAAAAGGTGTCAAAAATTAGATTAGCATGAAACGGTCTGAAAAATAAGAGGAGCATGAAGTGGTGTTGAAAAATATGAAGAGCCTGAAAATGTGTGAAATATATGAAGAGACTCAAAAGGTGTCAAAAATATGAGGAGCATGAAACGGTCTGAAAAATAGGAGGAGCATGAAACGGTTTTGAAAAACACGAAGGGGCTGAAAAGATTTGAAAAATATGAAGAGCTTGAAAAGGTGTGAAATACATAGGGGCAAGAAACGGTCTGAAAAATAGAAGGAGCATGAAGCTGTGTTGAAAAACATGAAGAGCCTGAAAAGATGTGAAAAATATGAAGAGCTTCAAAAGGTGTCAAAAATATGAGGAGAATGAAACGGTCTGAAAAATAGGTGGAGCATGAAGCAGTCTTTAAAAACATGAAGAGCCTGAAAAGGTGTGAAAAATAGGAAGAGCTTCAAAAGTTGTGAAATACATGAGGAGGATGAAACCGTCTGAAAAATAGGAGGAGCAAGTAGCGTTGTTCAAATATATGAAGAGCCTGAAAATGTGTGAAATATATGAAGAGATTCAAAAGGTGTCAAAAATATTAGGAGCATGAAACGGTCTGAAAAAATGGAGGAGCAGGAAACCGTGTTCAAAAACATGAAGAGCCTGAAAAGGTGTGAAAAATATGAAGAGCTTCAAAAGGTGTTAAAAATTGGAGGAGCATGAAGCGGTGTTCAAAAACATGAAGAGCGTGAAAATGTGTGTAAAATATGAAGAGCTTCAAAACGTGTCAAAAATATGAGGAGCATGAAACGGTCTGAAAAATAGGTGGATCAAGAAGCGGTGTTGAAAAACATGAAGAGCGTGAAAACGTGTGAAAAATATGAAGAGCTTCAAAAGGTGTGAAAAATATGAAGAGCTTAAAATGGTGTCAAAAATGAGATGAGCATGAAATGGTCTGAAAAATAGGTGGAGCATGATGTGCTGTTGAAAAACATGAAGATCCTGAAAAGTTGTGAAAAATATGAAGACCTTCAAAATGTGTCAAAAATATGAGGAGCATGAAACGGTCTCAAAAATTGGAGGAGCATGAAACGGTGTTCAAAAACCTGATGATCCAGAAAAGCTGTGTAAAATATGAAGAGCCTCAAGGTGTGAAATACTTGAGGAGCATGAATCGGTCTGAAAAATAGGAGGAGCATGAAGCGGTGTTGAAAAACATGAAGAGCCTGAAAAGGTGTTAAAAATATGAAGAGCTTCAAAAGTTGTCAAAAATATGAGGAGTATGAAACGGTCTGAAAAATAGGAGGAGCATGAAGCGGTGTTCACAAATATTACGAGCCAGAAAAGGTGTGAAAAATATGAAGAGCTTCAAAAGGTGTCAAAAATATGAGGAGCATGAAACGGTCTGAAAAATAGGAAGAGCATGAAGCCATGTTCAAAAACATGAAGAGCCTGAAATGGTGTGAAAATCATGAAGAGCCTAAAAGGTGTGAAAAATATGAAAAGCTTCAATAGATGTCTCAAATATGAGGAGCATGAAACGGTCTGAAAAATAGGAGTAGCATGAAGCGGTGTTGAAAAACATGAAGAGCCTGAAAAGGAGTGAAAAATATGAAGAGCTTCAAAAGGTGTGAAATATATGAAGAGCTTCAACAGGTTTCAAAAATATGAGGAGCATGAAACGGTCTGAAAAATAGGAGGAGCATGAAGCGGTGTTCTAAACATGAAAAGCCTGAAAAAGTGTGAAAAATATGAAGAGCTTCACTGGTTTGAAAAATAAGAAGAGCCTGAAAAGGTGTGAAAATTGACATGAGCATGAAACGGTCTGAAAAATAGGAAGAGCATGAAGAGGTGTTCAAAAACATGTACAGCCTGACAAGGTGTGAAAAATATGAAAAGCTTCAAAAGGTGTCAAAAATATGAGAAGCATGAAACGGTCTGAAAAATAGGAGGAGCATGAAGTGGTGTTGAAATACATGAAGAGCCTGAAAATGTGTGAAAAATATGAAGAGCTTCAAAACGTGTCAAAAATATGAGAAGCATGAAACGTGCTGAAAAATAGGAGCAGCATGAAGAGCTGTTCAAAAACATGAAGAGCCTGAAAAGGTGTGTAAAATATGAAGAGCTTCAAAAGGAGTGAAATACATGAGGAGCATGAAACCGTCTGAATTATAGGAGGAGCATGAAGCGATGTTCATAAACATGAAGAGCCTGAAAAGGTGTGAAATATATGAAGAGCTTCAAAAGGTGTGAAAAATATGAAGAGCTTCAAAAGCTGTCAAAAATGAGATGAGCATGAAACGGTCTGAAAAATAGGAGGAGCATGAAGCGGTATTGAAAAACATGAAGAGACTAAAAACGTGTGAAATATATGAAGAGCTTCAAAAAGTGTGAAAAATATGAAGAGCTTCAAAAGGTGTGAAATCCATGAGGAGCATGAAACGGTCTTAAAAATAGGAGGAGCCTAAAGCGGTGTTGAAAAACATGAGGAATCTGAAAATTTGTGAAAAATATGAAGAGCTTCAAAAGGTGTGAAAAATATGAGGAGCATGAAACGGTCTGAAAAATAGGAGGAGCATGAAGCCGTGTTGAAAAACATGAAGAGCCTGAAAGGGTGTAACAAATATGAAGAGCTTCAGAAGGTGTCAAAAATGAGATGAGCATGAAACGGTCTGACAAATAGGAGGAGCATGAAGTGGTGTTGAGAAACATGAAGAGCCTGAAAAAGTGTGAAATATATGAAGAGCTTCAAAAGGTGTGAAGTACATGAGGAGAATGAAACCGTCTGAAAAATAGGAGGAGCATGAAGCGGTGTTCCAATACATGAAGAGCCTGTAAAGGTGTGAAATATATGAAGAGATTCAAAAGGTGTCAAAAATATGAGGAGCATGAAACGGTCTGAAAAAAAGGAGGAGCAGGAAACCGTGTTCAAAAGTATGAAGAGCCTGAAAAGGTGTGAATAATTTGAAGTGCTTCAAAAGGTGTGAAAATTAGGAGGAGCATGAAGCGGTGTTCCAAAACATAAAGAGCCTGAAAATGTGTAAAATATGAAGAGCTTCAAAACGTGTCAAAAATATGAGGAGCATGAAACGGTCTGAAAAATAGGAGGATCAAGAAGCGGTGTTGAAAAACATGAAGATCTTGAAAATGTGTGAAAAATATGAAGAGCTTCAAAACGTGTCAAAATTATGAGAAGCATGAAACGGTCTGAAAAATAGGAGCAGCATGAAGAGCTGTTCAAAAACATGAAGAGCCTGAAAAGGTGTGAAAAATATGAAGAGCTTCAAAAGGTGTGAAAAATAGGAGGAACATGAAGTGGTGTTGAAAAACATGAAGAGCCTGAAAATGTGTAAAATATGAAGAGCTTCAAAACGTGTCAAAAATATGAGGAGCATGAAACGGTCTGAAAAATAGGAGGAGCATGAAGTGGTGTTGAAATACATGAAGATCTTGAAAATGTGTGAAAAATATGAAGAGCTTCAAAACGTGTCAAAATTATGAGAAGCATGAAACGGTCTGAAAAATAGGAGCAGCATGAAGAGCTGTTCAAAAACATGAAGAGCCTGAAAAGGTGTGAAAAATATGAAGAGCTTCAAAAGGTGTGAAAAATAGGAGGAACATGAAGTGGTGTTGAAAAACATGAAGAGCCTGAAAACGTGTGAAAAATATGAAGAGCTTCAAAAGGTGTAAAAAATATGAACACTTTCAAAAAGTGTCAAAAATGAGAAGAGCATGAAGCGGTCTGAAAAATGGTGGAGCATGAAGTGTTGTTGAAAAACATGAAGAGCATGAAATCGTGTGAAAAATATGAAGAGCTTCAAAAGGTGTGAAATACATGAGGAGCATTAATCGGTCTCAAAAATAGGAGTAGCATGAAGCGGTGTTGAAAAACAAGAAGAGCCTGAAAAGGTGTGAAAAATATGAAGAGCTACAAAAGGTGTGAAATACATGAGGAGCATTAATCGGTCTCAAAAATAGGAGTAGCATGAAGCGGTGTTGAAAAACATGAAGAGTCTGAAAAGGTATGAAAAATATGAAGAGCTTCAAAAGGTGTGAAAAATACGAAGAACATGAAGAGGTGTTCAAAAACATGAAAAGCCTGAAATGTTGTAAAAAATATGAAAAGCTTCAAAAGGTGTCAAAAATATGAGGAGCATGAAACGGTCTGAAAAACCGGAGGAGCATGAAGCGGTGTTCAAAAACATGAAGAGCCTGAAAAGGTGTGAAAAATATGAAGAGCTTCAAAACGTGTCAAATATATGGGGAGCATGAAACTGTCTGAAAAATAGGAGGAGCATGATGCGGTGTTGAAAAATATGAAGAGCTTCAAAAGGTGTCAAAAATGAGATGACCATGAAACGGTCTGAGAAATAGAAGGAGCATGAAGTTCTTTTCAAAAAAATGAAGAACCTGAAAAGGTGTGAAGTATATGAAGATTTCAAAAGGTGTCAAAAATATGAGGAGCATGAAACGGTCTGAAAAATAGGAGGAGCATGAAGTCATGTTGAAAAACATGAAGAGCCTGAAAATGTGTGAAAAATACGAAGAGCTTCAAAAGGTGTCACAAATATGAGGAGCATGAAACGGTCTGAAATATATGAGGAGCATGAAGCGGTGTTCAAAAACATGAAGAGCCTGAAAAGGCTTGAAAAATTTGAAGAGCTTCAAAAATGTGAAAAATATGAAGAGCTTCAAAAGGAGTGAAATATATGAAGATCTTCAAAAGGTGTCAAAAATTAGATGAGCATGAAACGGTCTGAAAAATAGGAGGAGCATGAAGTGGTGTTCAAAAATTTGAAGAGCCTGAAATGGTGTGAAATATATGAAGAGCTTCAAAAGGTGTCAAATATATGAGGAGCAAAAACGGTCTGAAAATAGGAGGAGCATGAAGTGGTGTTGAAAATCATGACGAGCCTGAAAAGGTGCGTAAAATATGAAGAGCTTCAAAATATGTGAAATACATGAGGAGCATGAAACGGTCTGAAAAATAGGAGGAGCATGAAGCGGTGTTCAAAAATATGAAGAGCCTGAAAATTTGTGAAAACTATGAACAGCTTCAGAAGGTGTCAAAAATTAGATGAGCATGAAACGGTCTGAAAAATAGGAGGAGCATGAAGTGGTGTTGAAAAACATTAAGAGCCTGAAAATGTGTGAAATATATGAAGAGCTTCAAAAGATTTCAGAAATGAGAGGAGCATAAAACGGTCTGAAAAATAGGAGGAGCATGAAGCGGTGTTGAAAAACATGAGGAGCCTGAAAAGGTGTGAAAAATATGAAGAGCTTCAAAAGTTGTGAAAAATATGAAGAGCTTCAAATGCTGTCAAAAATGAGATGAGCATGAAACGGTCTGAGAAATAGGAGAAGCATGAAGTGGTGTTGAAAAACATGAAGAGCCTGAAAAAGTGTGAAATATATGAAGAGCTTCAAAATGTGTCAAAAATGTGAGGAGCATGAAACGGTCTGAAAAATAAGAGGAGCATTGTAGCATTGTTCAAAAACTTGAAGAGCCTGAAAAGGTGTGAAAAATTTGAAGAGCTTCAAAAGGTGTCAAAAATATGAGGAGCATGAAACGGTGTGAAAAATAGGAGGAGCATGAAACGGTGTTCAAAAACAGGTGGAGCCTGAAACGGTGTGAAAAATATGAAGAGGTTCAAAAGGTGTCAAATATATGAGGAGCATGAAAGGGTCTGAAATATAGGAGGAGCATGACGTGGTGTTGAAAAACATGACGAGCCTGAAAAGGTGTGAAAAATTTGAAGAGCTTCAAAAGCTGTGAAAAATATGAGGAGCACGAAAGGGTCTGAAAAATAAGAGGAGCATGAAGACGTGTTGAAAAACATGAAGAGCCTGAAAAGGTGTAGAAAATATGAAGAGCTTCAAAAGGTGTCAAAAATATGAGGAACATGAAACGGTCTGAAAAATAGGAGGAGCATGAAGTGGGGTTGAAAATCATGAAGAGCCCGAAAAGGTGTGTAAAATATGAAGAGCTTCAAAAGGAGTGAAATACAAGAGGAGCATGAAACCGTCTGAATTATAGGAGGAGCATGAAGCGATGTTCATAAACATGAAGAGCCTGAAAAGGTGTGAAATATATGAAGAGCTTCAAAAGGTGTGAAAAATATGAAGAGCTTCAAAAGCTGTCAAAAATGAGATGAGCATGAAACGGTCTGAAAAATAGGAGGAGCATGAAGCGGTGTTGAAAAACATGAAGAGACTTAAAACGTGTGAAATATATGAAGATCTTCAAAAAGTGTGAAAAATATGAAGAGCTTCAAAAGGTGTGAAATTCATGAGGAGCATGAAACGGTCTGAAAAATAGGAGGAGCCTAAAGCGGTGTTGAAAAACATGAAGAACCTGAAAAGGTGTGAAAAATATGAAGAGCTTCAAAAGGTGTGAAAAATATGAGGAGCATGAAACGGTCTGAAAAATAGGAGGAGCATGAAGCCGTGTTGAAAAACATGAAAAGCCTGAAAGGGTGTAACAAATATGAAGAGCTTCAGAAGGTGTCAAAAATGAGATGAGCATGAAACGGTCTGAAAAAGAGGAGGAGCATGAAACCGTGTTCAAAAACATGAAGAGCCTGAAAAGGTGTGAAAAATATGAACAGCTTCAAAAGGTGTGAAAAATATGAAGAGCTTCAAAAGGTGTCAAAAATGAGATGAGCATGAAACGGTCTGAAAAATCGGAGGAGCATGAAGTGGGGTTGAAAATCATGAAGAGCCTGAAAAGGTGTGTAAAATATGAAGAGCTTCAAAAGGAGTGAAAAACTTGAGGAGCATGAAACCTTCTGAATTATAGGAGCAGCATGAAGAGCTGTTTAAAAACATGAAGAGCCTCAAAAGGTGTGAAAAATATGAAGAGCTTCAAAAGGTGTGAAAAATAGGAGGAGCATGAAGCGGTGTTGAAAAACATGAAGAGCCTGAAAACGTGTGAAAAATATGAAGAGCTTCAAAAGGTGTGAAAAATATGAACACTTTCAAAAAGTGTCAAAAATGAGATGAGCATGAAGCGGTCTGAAAAATGGTGGAGCATGAAGTGTTGTTGAAAAACATGAAGAGCCTGAAATCGTGTGAAAAATATGAAGAGCTTCAAAAGGTGTGAAATACATGAGGAGCATTAATCGGTCTCAAAAATAGGAGTAGCATGAAGCGGTGTTGAAAAACATGAAGAGCCTGAAAAGGTGTGAAAAATATGAAGAGCTACAAAAGGTGTGAAGTACAGGAGGAGCATTAAACGGTCTGAAAAATAGGAGGAGCATGAAGCGGTGTTGAAAAACATGAAGAGCCTGAAAAGGAGTGAAAAATATGAAGAGCTTCAAAAGGTGTGAAATATATGAAGAGCTTCAACAGGTTTCAAAAATATGAGGAGCATGAAACGGTCTGAAAAATAGGAGGAGCATGAAGCGGTGTTCAAAACATGAAGAGCCTGAAAAAGTGTGAAAAATATGAAGAGCTTCAAAAGGTTTGAAAAATATGAAGAGCCTGAAAAGGTGTCAAAAATGAGATGAGCATGAAACGGTCTGAAAAATAAGAGGAGCATGAAGCGTTGTTCAAAAACGTGAAGAGCCTGAAAAGGTGTGAAACATATGAAGAGCTTCAAAAGGTGTCAAAAATATGAGGAGCATGAAACGGTCTGAAAAATAGGAGAAGAATGAAGTGGTGTTGAAAAACATGAAGAGCCTGAAAAGGTGTGAAAAATATGAAGAGCTTCAAAATGTGTCAAAAATATGAGGAGCATGAACCGTCTGAAAAATAGGAGGAGCATGAAGCGGTGTTGAAAAACATGAAGAAACTGAAAAGGTGTGAAAAATATGAAGAGCTTCAAAGGTGTCAAAAATATGAGGAGCATGAATGGTTTGAAAAATAGGAGGAGCAAGAAACGGAGTTCAAAAACATGAAGAGCCAGAAAAGTGTGAAAAATATGAAGAGCTACAAAAGTTGTCAAAATTATGAGGAGCATGAACGGTCTGAAAAATAGGAGGAGCATGAAGCGGTGTTGAAAAACATGAAGTGCCTGAAAAGGTGTGAAAAATATGAAGAGCTTCAAAAGGTGTCAAAAATATGAGGAGCATGAAACGGTCTGAAAAATAGGAGGAGCATTAAACGGTGTTGAAAAACATGAAGTGCCTGAAAATCTGTGAAATTAACACAAGCTTCAAAAGGTGTGAAAAATATGAGGAGCATGAAACGGTCTGAAAAATACGAGGAGCATGAAGCGGTGTTAAAAAACATGAAGAGCTTCACAATGTGTGAAACATAAGAAGAACTTCAAAAGATGGGAAATACATGAGGAGCATTAAACGGTCTGAAAATATGAGGAGCATGAAACGGTGTTCAAAAACATTAAGAGCCTGAAAAGGTGTGAAAAATATGAAGAGCTACAAAAGATGTGAAATACATGAGGAGCATTAAACGGTCTGAAAAATATGAGGAGCATGAAACGTTGTTCAAAAACATGAAGAGCCTGAAAATGTGTGAGAAATATGAAGAGCTTCAAAAGCTGTCAAAAATTTGAGGAGCATGAATCGTTCTGAAAAATAGGAGGAGCATGAAGTGATGTTGAAAAACATGAAGAGCCTGAAAAGGTGTGAATAATATGAAGAGCTTCAAAAGGTGTCAGAAATTTGAGGAGCATGAAACGGTCTGAAAAATAGGAGGAGCATGTAGCGGTGTTCAAAAAAATGAAGAGCCTGAAGAGGTGTGAAAAATTTGAAGAGCTTCAAAAAGTGTCAAAAAAATGAGGAGCATGAAAAGGTCTGAAAAATAGGAGAAGCATGAAGCGGTGTTCAAAAACATGAAGAGCCTTAAAAGGTGTGAAAAATATGAAGAGCGTCAAAAGGTGTCAAATATATGGGGAGCATGAAACGGTCTGAAAAATAGGAGGAGCATGAAACGGTGTTCAAAAACATGAAGAGCCTGAAAAGTTCTGAAAAATATGAAGAGCTTCAAAAGGTGTGAAAAATATAAGGAGCATGAAACGGTCTGAAAAATAGGAGGAGCATGAAGCGCTGTTGAAAAACATGAAGAGCCTGAAAAGGTGTGAAAGATATGAAGAGTTTCAAAAGGTGTCAAAAATATGAGTAGCATGAAACAGTCTGAAAATTACGAAGAGCATGAAGTGGTGTTCAAAAACATGAAGAGCCTGAAAAGGAGTGAAAAATATGAAGAGCTCCAAAGGTGTCAAAAATATGACGAGCATGAAACAGTCTGAAAATTAGGAAGAGCATGAAGTGGTGTTCAAAAACAGGAAGAGCCTAAAAAGGGGTGAAAAATATGAAGAGTTTCAAAAGGTTTGAAAAATATGAGGAGCATGAAGCGGTGTTCAAAAACATGCAGAGCCTGAAAAGGTGTTAAAAATATGAAGAGCTTCAAAAGGTGTCAAAAATATGAGGAGCATGTAACGGTCTGAAAAACAGGGGGAGCATGAAGTGATGTTGAAAAACATGAAGAGCCTGAAAACGTGTGAAAAATATGAAGAGCTTCAAAAATATGAAAAATATGAAAAGATTCAAAAGGTGTGAAAAATATGAAGAGCTTCAAAAGATGTCAAAAATGAGATGAGCATGAAACGGTCTGAAAAATAGGAGGAGCATGAAGCGGTGTTGAAAATCATGAAGAGCCTGAAAAGGTGTGAAATATATGAAGAGCTTCAAAAGGTGTGAAAAATATGAAGAGCTTCAAAAGGTGTCAAAAATATGAGCAGCATGAAACGGTCGGAAAAATAGGAGGAGCATGAAGTTGTGTTGAAAAACATGAAGAGCCTGAAAAGGTGTGAAATATATGAACAGCTTCAAAAGGTGTGAAAAATATGAAGAGCTTCAAAAGGTGTCAAAAATTAGATTAGCATGAAAGGGTCTGAAAAATAGGAGCAGCATGAAGTGGTGTTGGAAAACATGAAGTGCCTGAAAAGGTGTGAAATATATGAACAGCTTCAAAAGGTGTGAAAAATATGAAGAGCTTCAAAAGGTGTGAAAAATATGAAGAGCTTCAAAATTTGTCAAAAATGAGATGAGCATGAAACGATCTGAAAAATAGGAAGATTATGAAGCGGTGTTCAAAAACATGGCGAGCCTGAAAAGGTGTGAAAAATATGAAGAGCTTCAAAAGGTGTCAAAAATATGAGGAGCATGAAACGGTCTGAAAAATAGGAGGAGCATGAAGTGGTGTTGAAAAACATGTAGAGCCTAAAAAGGTGTGAAAAATATGAAGAGCTTCAAAACGCGTCAAAATATGAGGAGCATGAAACGGTCTGAAAAACAGGAGGATCATGAAGCCATGTTGAAAAACATGGGGAGCCTGAAAAGCTGTGAAAAATATGAAGAGCTTCAAAAGGTCTCAAAAATATAAGGAGCATGAAACGGTATGAAAAATAGGAGGAGCATGAAGCGGTATTCAAAATCATGAAGAGCCTGAAAAGCTGCGAAATTATGTCAAGCTTCAAAAGATGTGAAAAATATGAGGAGCAGGAAACGGTCTGAAAAATAGTAGGAGCATGAATCGGTGTTAAAGAACAAGAAGAGCCTGAAAAGGTGTGAAATATATGAAGAGCTTCAAAAGGTGTCAAAAATATGAGGGGCATGAAACGGTCTGAAAAATAGGAGGAGCATGAAATGGTGTTAAAAAACATGAAGAGCTTCAAAAGGTGTGAAACATATAAAGAGCTTCAAATGGTGTCAAAAATATGAGGAGCAGGAAACGGTCTGAAAAATAGGTGGAGCATGAAGTGGTGTAGAAAAACATGAAGACCCTGAAAAGGTGTGAAAAATATGAAGATCTTCAAAAGGTGTCAAAATATGAGGAGCATGAAACTGTCTGAAATATAGGAGGAGCATGAAAAGGTGTTAAAAAACATGAAGAGCTTCAAAACGTGTGAAACATATGAGGAGCGGGAAACGATCAGAAAAATATGAGGAGCATGAAACGGTGTTAAAAAACATGAAGAGCTTCAAAAGTTGTGAAACATATGAAGAGCTTCAAAAGATGTCAAAAATATGAGGAGCATGAAACGGTATGAAAAATAGGAGGAGCATGAAGCGGTGTTGAAAAACAAGAAGAGCTTCAAAAGGTGTGAAACATATGAAGAGCTTCAAAAGATGTCAAAAATATGATGAGCATAAAACGGTCTGAAAAATAGGAGTAGCATGAAACGGTGTTGAAATACATGAAGAGCCTGAAGAGGTGTGAAATATATGAAGACCTTCAAAAGGTTTCAAAAATATGAGCAGCATGAAACGGTCTGAAAAATAGGAGGAGCATAAAGTTGTGTTGAAAAACATGAAGAACCTGAAAAGGTGTGAAAAATATGAAGAGCTTCAAAAGGTGTCAAAAATATGAGGAGCATGAAACGGTCTGAAAAATAGGAGAAGCATGAAGCGGTGTAGAAAAACATGAAGAGCCTGAAAATGTGTGAAAAATATGAAGAGCTTCAAAAGGTGTGATAAATATGAGGAGCAGGAAACGGTCTGAAAAATAGTATGAGCATGAATCGGTTTTAAAGAACATGAAGAGCCTGAAAAGGTGTGAAATATATGAAGAGCTTCAAAAGGTGTCAAAAATATGAGGGGCTTGAAACGGTCTGAAAAATAGGAGGAGCATGAAACGGTGTTAAAAAACATGAAGAGCTTCAAAAGGTGTGAAACATATGAAGAGCTTCAAAAGGTGTCAAAAATATGAGGAGCATGAAACGGTATGAAAAATAGGAGGAGCATGAAGCGGTGTTGAAAAACAAGAAGAGCGTGAAAAGGTGTGAAAAATATGAAGAGCTTCAAAAGGTGGCAAAAATATGAGGAGCATGAAACGGTCTGAAAAAGAGGAGGAGCATGAAATAGTGTTGAAAAACATGAAGAGCTTGAAAAGGTGTGAAAAATATGAAGAGCTTCAAAAGGTGTCAAAAATATGAGGAGCATGAAACGGTCTGAAAAATAGGAGTAGCATGAAACGGTGTTGAATTACATGAAGAGCCTGAAGAGGTGTGAAGTATATGAAGAGCTTCAAAAGGTTTCAAAAATATGAGCAGCATGAAACGGTCTGAAAAATAGGAGGAGCATGAAGTTGTGTTGAAAAACATGAAGAACCTGAAAAGGTGTGAAAAATATGAAGAGCTTCAAAAGGTGTCAAAAATATGAGGAGCATGAAACGGTCTGAAAAATAGGAGGAGCATGAAGCGGTGTAGAAAAACATGAAGAGACTGAAAATGTGAGAAAAATATGAAGAGCTTCAAAAGGTGTCAAAAATATGAGGAGAATGAAACGGTCTGAAATATCGGAGGAGCAAGAAAAGGAGTTCAAAAACATGAAGAGCCTGAAAAGGTGTGAAAAATATGAAGAGCTTCAAAATGTGTCATATATATGAGGAGCATGAAACGGTCTGAAAAATAGGAAGAGCATGAAGTGGTATTCAAAAACATGAAGAGCCTGAAAAGCTGTGAAATTATGTCAAGCTTCAAAAGGTGTGAAAAATATGAGGAGCAGGAAACGGTATGAAAAATAGTAGGAGCATGAAGCGGTGTTAAACAACATGAAGAGCCTGAAAAGGTGTGAAATATATGAAGAGCTTCAAAAGGTGTCAAAAATATGAGGGGCATGAAACGTTCTGAAAAATAGGAGGAGCATGAAACGGTGTTAAAAAACATGAAGAGCTTCAAAAGGTGTGAAACATAAAAAGAGCTTCAAAAGGTGTCAAAAATATGAGGAGCAGGAAACGGTCTGAAAAATAGGAGGAGCATGAAGTGGTGTAGAAAACATGAAGACCGTGAAAAGGTGTGAAAAATATGAAGAGCTTCAAAAGGTGTCAAAATATGAGGAGCATGAAACTGTCTGAAATATAGGAGGAGCATGAAAAGGTGTTAAAAAACATGAAGAGCTTCAAAAGGTGTGAGACATATGAGAAGCGGAAAACGATCAGAAAAATAGGAGGAGCATGAAGCCCTGTTGAAAAACATGAAGAGCCTGAAAACGTGTGAAAATTCTGAAGAGCTTCAAAAGGTGTGAAATATATGAATAGCTTCAAAAGGTGTCAAAAATGAGATGAGCATGAAATTGTCTGAAAGATAGGAGGAGCATGAAGCGGTGTTTAAAAACATGAAGAGCCTGAAAAGGTGTGAAAAATATGAAGAGCTTCAAATGGTGTGAAATACATGAGGAGCTTGAAACGGTCTGAAAAATAGGAGGAGCATGAAATCTTGTTGAAAAACATGAAGAGCCTGAAAACGTGTGAAAATTATGAAGAGCTTCAAAAGGTGTGAAATATATGAAGAGCTTCAAAAGGTGTCAAAAATGAGATGAGCATGAAGTGGTCTGAAAGATAGGAGGGGCATGAAGCCGTGTTGAAAAACATGAAGAGCCTGAAAAGGTGTGAAAAATATGAAGAGCTTCAAAAGGTGTGAAAAATATGAGGAGCATGAAACGGTCTGAAAAATAGGAAAAGCATGAAGTTGTGTTGAAAAACATGAGGAGCCTGAAAAGGTGTGAAAAATATGAAGAGCTTCAAAAGGTGTGAAAAATATGAGGAGCATGAAACGGTCTGAAAAATCGGAGGAGCATGAAGCGGTGTTCAAAAACATGAAGAGCATGAAAAGGTGTGAAAAATATGAAGAGCTTCAAAAGATGTGAAATACATGAGGAGCATGATACGGTCTGAAAAATAGGAGAAGCATGAAGTTGTGTTGAAAACATGAAGAGCTTGAAAAGATGTGAAAAATAAGAAGATCTTCAAAAGGTGTGAAATATATGAGGAGAATGAAACGGTCTGAAAAATAGGAGGAGCATGAAGCGGTGTTCAAAAACATGAAGAGCCACAAAAGGTGTCAAAAATATGAAGAGCTTTAAAAGGTGTCAAAATATGAGGAGCATGAAACGTTCTGAAAAATAGGAGGATCATGAAACGGTGTTCAAAAACATGAAGAGCCTGAAAGGTGTGAAAAATATGAAGAGCCTCAAAAAATGTCAAAAATATAAGGAGTATGAAATGGTCTCAAAAATAGGAGGAGCAAGAAGCGGTGTTGAAAAACATGAAGAGCCTGAAAGCAGTGAAAAATATGAAGAGCTTCAAAAATGTGAAAAATATGAAGAGCTTCAAAAGGTGTGAAAAACATGAACAGCTTCAAAAGGTGTCAAAAAGAGATGAGCCTGAAACGGTCTGAAAAATAGGAGGACCATGAAACTGTGTTCAAAAACATGAAGAGCCTGAAAATGTGTGAAAAATATGAAGAGCTTCAAAAATGTGAAAAATATGAAGAGCTTCAAAAGGTGTGAAAAATAGGAAGATCTTCAAAAGTGTCAAAAATGAGATTACCATGAAACGGTCTGAAAAATAGGAGGAGCATTAAGCGGTGTTGAAAATCATGAAGAGCCTGAAAAGGTGTGAAAAATATGAAGAGCTTCAAAAGGTGTGAAATACATGAGGAGCATGAAACGGTCTGAAAAATAGGAGGAGCATGAAGCGTTGTTGAAAAACATGAAGAGCCTGAAAAGGTGTCAAAAATATGAAGAGCTTCAAAAGGTGTCAAAACTGTGAGGATCATGAAATGATCTGAAAGATAGGAGGAGCATGAACCGGTGGTCAGAAACATGAAGAGCCTGAAAAGGTGTGAATTATATGAAGAGCTTCAAAAGGTGTGAAAAATATGAATAGCTTCAGAAGGTGTTAAAAATATGAAGAGCATGAAACGGTCTGAAAAATAGGTGGAGCATCAAAATGTGTTGAAAAACATGAAGATCATGAAAGGTTTGAAAAACATGAAGAGCTTCAAAAGGTGTGAAAAATATGAGGAGCATGAAACGGTCTGAAAAATCGGAGGAGCATGAAGCGGTGTTCAAAAACATGAAGAGCATGAAAAGGTGTGAAAAATATGAAGAGCTTCAAAAGGTGTGAAATACATGAGGAGCATGATACGGTCTGAAAAATAGGAGATGCATGAAGTTGTGTTGAAAAACATGAAGAGCCTGAAAAGGTGTGAAAAATATGAAGATCTTCAAAAGGTGTGAAAAATATGAGGAGAATGAAATGGTCTGAAAAATAGGAGGAGCATGAAGCGGTGTTCAAAAACATGAAGAGCCACAAAAGGTGTGAAAAATATGAAGACCTTTAAAAGGTGTCAAAATATGAGGAGCATGAAACGTTCTGAAAAATAGGAGGATCATGAAACGGTGTTCAAAAACATGAAGAGCCTGAAAATGTGTGAAAAATATGAAGAGCCTCAAAAAATGTCAAAAATATAAGGAGTATGAAATGGTCTCAAAAATAGGAGGAGCAAGATGCGCTGTTGAAAAACATGAAGAGCCTGAAACCGAGTGAAAAATATGAAGAGCTTCAAAAATGTGAAAAATATGAAGAGCTTCAAAAGGTGTGAAAAATATGAAGAGCTTCAAAAGTTTTCAAAAATGAGATGTGCATGAAACGGACTGAAAAATAGGAGGAGCATGAAGTGATGTTGAAAAACATGAAGAGCGTGAAAATGTGTGAAATATAGGAAGAGCTTCAAAAGGTGTCAAAAATATGAGGAGCATGAAACGGTCTGAAAACTAGGAGGAGCATGAAGCGGTGTTGAGAAACATGAAGAGCCTGAAAAGGTGTGAAAAATATGAAGAGTTTCTAAATGTGTCAAAAATATGAGGAGCATGAAATGGTCTGAAATGTAGGAGGAGCATGAAGTGGTTGTGAAAAACTTCAAGAGCCTGAAAAGGTGTTCAGAATATGAAGAGCTTCAAAAGGTGTGAAATTCATGAGGAGATGAAACGGTCTGAAAAAGAGGAGGTGCATGAAGCGGTGTTCAAAAACATGCAGAGACGGAAAAGGTGTGAAAAATATGAAGAGCTTCAAAAGGTGTGAAAAATATGAGGAGCATGCAACGGTCTGAAAAATAGGAGGAGCATGAACCGGTGTTCAAAAATATGAAGAGCCTGAAAAGGTGTGAAAAATATGAAGAGCTTCAAAAGGTGTGAAATATATGAGGAGCATGAAACGGTCTGTAAAATAGGAGGAGCATAAAGCAGTGTTGAAAAACATGAAGAGCCTGAAAAGGTGTGAAAAATATGAAGAGCTTCTAAAGGTGTCAAAAATATGAGGAGAATGAAACGTTCTGAAATATAGGAGGAGCATGAAGTGGTATTGAAAAACATGAAGAGCCTGAAAAGTGTAAAAAATACAATGATCTTCAAAAACTGTGAAAAATATGAGGTGCATGAAACGGTCTGAAAAATAGGAGGAGCATGAAGCGGTGTTGAAAAACATGAAGAGCCTGAAAACGTGTGAAAAATATGAAGAATTTCCAAAGGTGTGAAAAATGTGAAGAGCTTGAAAAGGTGTCAAAAATGAGATGAGCATGAAACTGTCTGAAAAATAGGAGGAGCATGAAGTGGTGTTGAAAAAATGAAGAGCCTGAGAAGGTGTGAAAAATATGAAGAGTTTCAAAAGATGTGAATAATATGAAGAGCTTCAAAAGGTGTCAAAAATAAGATGAGCCTGAAACGGTCTGAAAATAAGAAGGAGCATGAAGCGGTGTTCAGAAACATGAAGAGCCTGAAAAGGTGTGAAAAATATGAGGAGCTTCAAATGGTGTCAAAAATATGAGGAGAATGAAACGGTCTGAAAAATAGGAGGAGCATGAAGGGGTGTTCAAAAACTTGAAGAGCTTGAAAAGTTGTGAAAAATATGAAGAGCTTCAAAAGGTGTCAAAAATATGAGGAGCATGAAACGGTCTGAAAAATAGGAGGAGAATGAAACGGTGTTCAAAAAGAAGAAGAGCCTGAAAAGGTGTGAAAAATATGAAGAGCTTCAAAAGGTGTCAAAATATGAGGAGCATGAAACGGTCTGAAAAAGAGGAGGAGCATGAAGCGGTGTTGAAAAACATGAAGGGCCTGAAAAGGTGTCAAAAATATGAAGAGCTTCAAAAGGTGTCAAATATATGAGGAGCATGAAACGGTCTGAAAAATAGGAGGAGAATGAAGCGGAGTTGAAAAACATGAAGAGCCTGAAAAGGTGTGAAAAATATGAAGAGATTCAAAAGGTGTCAAAAACATGAGGAGCATGAAACAGTCTGAAAATTAGGATGAAAATGAAACTGTCTCGGAAAAGATGAAGTGCATGAAAAGGTTTGAAAAATATGAAGAGATTCAAAAGGTGTCAAAAACATGAGGAGCATGAAACGGTCTGAAAAATAGGAGGAGCATGAAGTGGTGATGAAAAACATGACGAGCCTGAAAAGGTGTGAAAAATATGAAGAGCTTCCAAAATTGTGAAAATATGAGGAGAATGAAACTGTCTGAAAAATAGGAGGAGCATGAAATGGTCTGAAAAATAGGAGGAGCATGAAACGGTGTTCAAAAACATGAAGAGCCTGAAAAGGTGTGAAAAATATGAAGAGCTTCCAAAATTGTCAAAATATGACGAGAATGAAACTGTCTGAAAAATATGAAGAGCATGAAACGGTTTGAAAAATAGGAGGAGCAGGAAACGCTGTTGAAAAACATGAAGAGCCTGAAAAGGTTTGAAAAATAGGTGGAGCTTCAAAAGGTGTGAAAAATATGAGGAGCATGAGACGGTCTGACAAATAGGAGGAGCATGAAGCAGTGTTCAGAAACATGAAGAGCCTGAAAAGGTGTGTAAAATATGAAGAGCTTCACAAGGTGTCAGAAATGCGAGGAGCATGAAACGGTCTCAAAAATAGGAGGAGCATGAAAGGGTGTTGAAAAACATGAAGAGCATGAAAAGCTTTGAAAAATATGAAGAGCTTCACAAGGTGGCAGAAATACGAGGAGCATGAAACAGTCCGAAAAATAGGAGCAGCATGAAGCGGTTTTGAAAAACATGAAGAGCCTTAAAAGATGTGAAAAATATGAAGCACTTCAAAAGATTTCAAAAATATGAGGAGCATGAAACGGTCTGAAAAATAGGAGGAGCATGAAACGCTTTTCAAATCGTGAAGAGCCTGAAAAGGTGTGAAAAATATGAAGAACTTCAAAAGCTGTCAAAAATATGAGGAGCATGAAACGGTGTTCAAAAACATGAAAAGCCTGAAAATGTGTGAAATATGTGAAGAGCTCCAAAAGGTGTCAAAAATAAGAGGAGCATGAAGCGGTGTAGAAAAACCTGAAGAGCCTGAAAAGGTGTGAAAAATATGAAGATCTTCAAAAGGTGTCAAAAATATGAGGAGCATGACACGATGAGAAATATAGCAGGAGCATGAAGTGGTGTTGAAAACATGAAGAACCTGAAAAGTTGTGAAATGATGAAGAGCTTCAAAAGGTGTCAAATATATGAGCAGCATGAAACGTTCTGAAAAATTGGAGGTGCAAGAATTGATGTTCAAAACATGAAGAGCCTGAAAAGGTGTGAAAAATATGAAGGGCTTCAAAAAGTACCAAAATATGAGGAGCATGAAATGGTCTGAAAAATAGGAGGAGCATGAAACGGTGTTCAAATCGTGAAGAGCCCGAAAAAGTGTGAAATATATGAAAAACTTCAAAAGTTGTCAAAAATATGAGGAGCATGAAACTGTCTGAAAAATAGGAGGAGCATGAAACGTTGTTCAAAAACATGAAGAGCCTGAAAAGGTTTGAAAAATGTGAAGAGCTTGAAAAGGTGTCAAAAATATGAGGGGCATGAAACGGTCTGAAAAAGAGAATGAGCATGAAACTGTGTTGAAAACCTGAAGAGCCAGAAAAGGTGTGAAAAATATGACGAGCTCAAAAGATATAAAAAATATGAGGAGCATGAAACGGTTTGAAAAATACAAGGAGCATGATGTGGTGTTGAAAACATGAAGTGCATAAAAATGTGTGAAAAATATGAAGAGCTTCAAAAGATATCAAAATATGAGGAGCATGTAACGGTCTGAAAATTAGGAGGAGCATGAGGTGGTGTTCAAAAACATGAAGAGCCTGAAAAGGTGTGAAAAATATAAAGAGATTCAAAAGGTGTCAATAATATGAGGAGCATGAAACGGTCTGAAAAATATGAGGAGCATGAATCGGTGTTCAAAAACATGAAGAGCCCGAAAAGCTGTGAAAAATATGAAGAGCATCAAGATTGTCAAAATATGAGGAGCATGAAATGGTCTGAAAAATAGGAGGAGCATGAAACGGTGTTGAAAAACATGAAGATCCTGAAAAAGTGTGAAAAATATGAAGAGCTTCAAAAGGTGTCAAAAATATGAGGAGCATGAAACGGTGTTCAAAAACATGAAAAGCCTGAAAATGTGTGAAATATGTGAAGAGCCCCAAAAGGTGTCAAAAATAAGAGGAGCATGAAGCGGTGTAGAAAAACCTGAAGAGCCTGAAAAGGTGTGAAAAATATGAAGATCTTCAAAAGGTGTGAAAAATATGAGGAGCATTAAACGGTCTGAAAAATACGAGGAGAATGAAGCGGTGTTGAAAAACATGAAGAGCCTGAAAAGGTGTGAAAAATATGAAGAGTTTCAAAAGTTGTCACAAATAGGAGGAGCATGAAACGGTGTTGAAAAACATGAAGAGCCTGAAAAGGTGTGAAAAATATGAAGAGCTTCAAAACGTGTGAAAAATATGAAGAGTTTCAAAAGGTGTGAAAAATATGAAGAGCTTCAAAAGGTGTCAAAAATATGAGGAGCATGCAACTCTCTGAAAAATAGGCGGAGCATTAAACAGTGTTTAAACATGAAGAGCCTGAAAAGGTGTGAAATATATCAAGAGTTCAAAAGGTGTCAAAAATATGAGGAGCATGAAACGGTGTTCAAAATCATGAAAAGCCTGAAAAGGTGAAAAATATGAAGAGCTTCAAAAGGTGTCAAATATATGAGGAGCATGAAACGGTGTTGAAAAACATGAGGAGCATTAAAAGTGTGAAAAATATAAACAGCTTCAAAAGCTGTCAAAAATATGAGGAGCAAGAAACGGTCTTGAAAAGGGGAGGAGCATGAAACGGTGTTGAAAAACATGAAGAGAATGAAAAGGTGTGAAAAATATGAAGAGCTTCAAAAGGTGTCAAAAATATGAGGAGCATGAAACCGTCTGAAAATAGGAGGAGCATGAGAAGGTGTAAAAACATGAAGAACCTGAAAACGTTGGAAAAATAAGAAGAGCTTCAAAGGTGTCAAAAATATGAGGAACATGAAACTGTCAGAAAAATATGAGGACCATGAAACGGTCTAAAATATAGGACGAGCATGAAACGGTGTTGAAAAACATGGAAAGATTGAAAATCTGTGAAAAATATGAAGAGCTTCAAAATGTGTAAAAATAGGAGGAGCATGAAACGGTGTTCAAAAACATGAAGAGCCTGAAAAGGTGTGAAAAATATGAAGAGCTTCAAAAGGTGTCAAAAATATGAGGAGCATGAAACGGTCTGGAAAATAGGAGAAGCATGAAGCAGTGTTCAAAAATATGAAGAGCCTGAAAAGGTGTGAAAAATATGAAGAGCTTCAAAAGGTGTCAAATATATGAAGAGCTTCAAAAGGTGTCACAATATGAGGAGCATGAAACAGTCTGAAAAATAGGAGGAGCATGAAATGGTGTTGAAACAATGAAGAGCCTGATAAGGTGTGAAAAATATGAAGAGCTTCAAAAGGTGTCAAAAATATGAGGAGCATGAAACGGTCTGAAAAATTGGAGGAGCATGAAGCGGTGTTGAAAAACATGAAGAGCCTGAAAAGCAGTGAAAAATATTAAGTAAGAGCTTCTAAAGGTGTCAAAGTATGAGGAGCATGAAACGGTCAGAAAAATAGGAGGAGCATTATACGGTTTTCAAGAACATGCAGAGCCTGAAAATGTGTGAAAAATATGAAGAGCTTCAAAAGGTGTCAAAAATATGAGGAGCATGAAACGGTCTGAAAAATAGGAGGAGCATGAAGCGGTGTGGAAAAACATGAAGCGCCTGAAAAGTTGTGAGAAATATGAAGAGCTTCAAAAGGTGTCAAAAATATGAGGAGCATTAAACGGTCTGAAAAAAAAGGAGGAGCATCATACGGTGTTCAAGAACATGCAGAGCCTGAAAAGGTGTGAAATATATGAAGAGCTTCAAAAGGTGTCAAAAATATGAGGAGCATGTAACGGTCTGAAAAATATGAGGAGTATCAAACGGTGTTCAAAACCTGAAGAGCTTGAAAAAGTGTGAAAAATATGAAGAGCTTCAAAAGTGTCAAAAATATGAGGAGCATGAAACTTTGTGAAAAATAGGAGGAGCATGAAACGGTGGTGAAAATATGAAGAGCCTTTAAAGGTGTGAAAAATCTGCAGAGCTTCAGAAAGTGTGAAAAATATGAGGAGCATGAAACGGTCTGAAAAATAAGAGGAGCATGAAGCGGTGTTGAAAAACATTAAGAGGCTGAAAACGTGTGACAAATATGTAGAGCCTTAAAAGGTGTCAAAAATATGAGGAGCTTAAAACAGTCTGAAAAAGAGGAGGAGCATGAACCGATGTTGAAAAACATGAAGAGCCTGAAAAGGTGTGAAAAATATGAAGAGCTTCAAAAGGTGTCAAAAATATGAGGAGAATGAAAGGGTCTGAAAAATAGCAGGAGCATGAAGTGGTGTTGAAAAACATGAAGAGCCTGAAAAGGTGTGAAAAATATGAAGAACTTCAAAAGGTGTCAAAAATATGAGGGGCATGAAACGGTCTGAAAAACAGGAGGAGCATGAAGTGGTGTTGAAAAACATGAAGAGCCTGAGAAGGTGTGAAAAATATGAAGAACTTCAAATGGTGTGAAAAATATGAGGAGCATGAAACGGTCTGAAAAATAGGAGGAGCAGGAAGTGGTGTTGAAAAACATGAAGATCCTGAAAAGCTGTGAAATATATGAAGAGCTTCAAAAGGTGTCAAAAATATGAGAGCATGAAAGGGTCTGTAAAATAGGACGAGCATGAAACGGTGTTCAAAAATATGAAGAGCCTGAAAAGGTGTGAAAAATTTGAAGAGCGTGAAAAAATGTCAAAAATACGGGACGCATGAAACGGTCTGAAAAATAGGAGGAGAATAAATTTGTGTTCAAAAACATGAAGAGCATGAAAACGTGAGAAAAATATGAAGAGCTTCAAAAGGTGTCAAAATATGAGGAGAATGAAACGGTCTGAAAAATAGTAGGAGCATGAAGCGGTGTTGAAAAAATGAAGAGCCTGAAAAGGTGTGAAATATATGAAGAGCTTCAAAAGGTGTCAAAAATATGAGGAGCATGAAACGTTCTGAAAAATAGGAGGAGCATGAAGCCGTGTTGAAAAACATGAAGATGTTGAGCATCTTTTCATGTGTTTGTTAGCCATCTCTATGTCTTCTTTGGAGAAATGTCTGTTTAGTTCTTTGGCCCATTTTATAATTGGGTCATTTATTTTTCTGGAATTGAGCTGCAGGAGTTGCTTGTATATTTTTGAGATTAATCCTTTGTCTGTTTCTTCATTTTCTATTATTTTCTCCCAATCTGAGGACTGTCTTTTCATCTTACTCATTATTAGAGAAATGCAAATCAAAACCACAATGAGGTACCATTACACGCCAGTCCGGATGGCTGCTATCCAAAAGTCTACAAGCAATAAATGCTGGAGAGGGTGTGGAGAAATGGGAACACTCTTACACTGTTGGTGGGAATGCAAACTAGTACAGCCGCTATGGAAATCAGTGTGGACATTTCTTAAAAAACTGGAAATAGAACTGCCATATGACCCAGCAATCCCACTTCTGGGCATACACACTGAGGAAACCAGAGCTGAAAGAGACACGTGCACCCCAATGTTCATCGCAGCACTGTTTATAATAGCCAGGACATGGAAGCAACCTAGATGCCCATCAGCAGATGAATGGATAAGGAAGCTGTGGTACATATACACCATGGAATATTACTCAGCCATTAAAAGGAATTCATTTGAACCAGTCCTAATGAGATGGATGAAGCTGGAGCCCATTATACAGAGTGAAGTAAGCCAGAAAGATAAAGAACATTACAGCATACTGACACATGTATATGGAATTTAGAAAGGTGATAACGATAACCCTATATGCAGAACAGAAAAAGAGACACAGAAATACAGAACAGACTTTTGAACTTTGTGGGAGAATGTGAGGGTGGGATATTTCAAAAGGACAGCATGTATACTATCTATGGTGAAAGAGATCACCAGCCCAGGTGGGATGCACGAGACAAGTGCTCCGGCCTGGTGCACTGCGAAGACACAGAGGAATGGGGTGGAGAGGGAGGTGGGAGGGGGGATCGGTATTGGGAATACATGTAAATACATGGCTGATTCATATCAATGTATGACAAAACCCACTGGAAAAAATAATAATAATAATAAAAAATAAAACAAAACAAAAACAAAAAAAAAAAAAAGAAAAACATGAAGAGCCTGAAAAGGTGTGAAGTATATGAAGAGCTTTCAAAACTGTCAAAAATATGAGGAGCATGAAGCAGTCAGAAAAATAGGAGGAGCTGAAGCGGTGTTGAAAAATATGAAGAGCCTGAAAAGGTGTGAAATATATGAAGAGCTTCCAAAACTGTCAAAAATATGAGGAGCATGAAGCAGTCTGAAAAATAGGAAGAGCCGAAGCGGTATTGAAAAACATGAAGAGCCTGAAAAGGTGTGAAAAATAAGAAGAGCTTCAAAAGATTTCAAAAATTTAGGAGAATGAACCGGTCTGAAAAATATGAGGAGCATGAAGCGGTCTGAAAAATAGGAGGACCCGAAGCGGTGTTGAAAAACATGAAGAGCCTGAAAAGGTGTGAAAATATGAAGAGCTTCAAAAGGTGTTAAAAATATGAGGACAATGAAACGGTCTGAAAAATACGAGGAGCATGAAGCGGTGATGAAAGGATGAAGAGCTTGAAAAGGTGTGAAATATATGAAGAGCTTCAAAACGTGTCAATAATATGAGGAGCATGAAACGGTCTGAAAAGCAGGAGTTCCATGAAACGGTGTTCAAAAAGATGAAGACGCTGAAAAGGTGTGAAATATATGAAGAGCTTCAAAAGGTGTCATAATATGAGGAGCATGAAACAGTCTGACAAATAGGAGGAGCATGAAATGTTGTTGAAACATTGAAGAGCCTGAAAAGGTGTGAAAAATATGAAGAGCTTCAAAAGTTGTGGAAAATATGAAGATCTTCCAAACGTGTCAAAAATGAGAGGAGCATGAAACGGTCTGAAAAACAGGAGGAGCATGATGCGGTGTTGAAAAACTTGAAGAGCATTAAAACGTGTGAAAAATATGAAGAGCTTCAAAAGGTGTGAAAAACATGAGGAGCATGAAACGGTCTGAAAAATAGGAGGAGCATGAAGTGGTGTTGAAAATGTGAAGAGCCTGAAAAGGTCTGAAAACTATGAAGAGCTTCAAAAGTTTTCAAAATATGAGGAGCATGAAAAGGTCTGAAAAATAGGAGGAGCATGAAGCGGTGTTGAAAAACATGAAGAGCCTGAAAAGGTGTGAAAAATATGAAGAGCTTCAGAAGGTGTCAAAATATGAAGAGCATGAAACGGTCTGAAAAATAGGAGGAGCATGATGCGGTGTTGAAAAACATGAAGAGCCTGAAAAGGTGTGAAAAATATGAAGAGCTTCAGAAGGTGTCAAAATATGAAGAGCATGAAACGGTCTGAAAAATAGGAGGAGCAAGAAGCGGTGTTGAAAAACATGAAGAGCCTGAAAAGGTGTGAAAAATATGTAGAGCTTCAACAGGTGTGAAAAACATGAGGCGCATGAAACAGTCTGAAAAACAGGAGGAGCATGAAACAGTGTTAAAAAACATGAAGAGCCTGAAAAGGTGTGAAAAATATGAAGAGCTTCAAAAGGTGTCAAAAATATGAGGAGCATGAAACGGTGTTCAAAAACATGAAAAGCCTGAAAAGGTGTGAAAAATATGAAGAGCTTCAAAATGTGTCAAAAATAGGAGGAGCATGAAGCGGTGTTCAAAAACATGAAGAGCCTGAAAAGGTTTGAAAAATATGAAGAGCTTCAAAAGGTATCAAAAATATTTGGAGCATGAAACGGTCTGAAAAATAGGAGGAGCATGAAAAAGTGTTAAAAAACATGAAGAGCCTGAAAATGTGTGAAAAATATGAGGAGCATGAAACGGCCTGAAAAATAGGAGGAGCATGTATCGGTGTTGAAAACATGCAGAGCCTGAAAAGGTATGAAAAATATGAAGAGCTTCAAAAGGTGTCAAAAATATGAGGTGCATGAAACGGTCTGAAGAATAGGAGGAGGATCAAACGGTTTTCAAAAACATGAAGAGCGTGAAAAGCTGTGAAAAATATGAAGAGCTTCAAACGGTGTCAAAATTATGAGGACATGAAACAGTCTGAAAAATAGGAGGAGCATGAAGTGGTGTTCAAAAACATGAAGAGCCTGAAAAGTTGTGAAAAATAATAAGACCTTCAAATGGTGTCAAAAATATGAGGAGCATGAAACGGTCTGAAAAATAGGAGAAGCATGAAACCTTGTTGAAAACATGTAGAGCATGTAAAGGTGTGAAAAATATGAAGAGCTTTACAAGATGTGAAAAATATGAGGAGCATGAAACGGTCTGAAAAATAGGAGGAGCATGAAGTGGTTTTGAAAAAAATGAAGACCCTGTAAATGTGTGAAAAATATGAAGAGCTTCAAACGGTGTCAAAATTATGAGGACATGAAACAGTCTGAAAAAGAGGAGGAGCATGAAGTTGTGTTCAAAAACATGAAGAGCCTGAAAAGGTGTGAAAAATATGAAGAGCCTCAAAAGGTGTGAAAAATATGAGGAGCATGAAACCCTCTGTAAAATTGGAGGAGCATGAAGCGGTGTTGAAAAACCTGAAGAGTTTGAAAAGGTGTGAAATATATGAAGAGCTTGAAAAGGTGTCAAACATATGAGGAGCATGAAAGAGTCTGAAAATTAGGAGGAGCATGAAACAGTGTTGAAAATCATGAAGAGCATGAAAAGGTGTATAAAATGCGAAGAGCTTCAAAAAGTGTGAAAAATAAGAGGACCATGAAACCGTCTGAAAAATAGGAGGAGCATGAAGCGGTGTTCAAAAACATGAGCATGAAAATGTGTGAAAAATATGAAGAGCTTCAAAAGGTGTCAAAAATATGAGGAGCATGAAAAGGTCTGAAAAATAGGAGGAGAATGAAGCGTTGTTCAAAAACATGAAGAGCCTGAAAAGGTGTGAAAAATATGAAGAGCTTCAAAAGGTGTCAAAAATATGAGGAGCATGAAACGGTCTGAACAATAGGAGGAGCATGAAGCAATGTTGAAAAACATGAAGAGCCTGAAAATGTGTGAAAAATATGAGGAGCATGAAACGGCCTGAAAAATAGGAGGAGCATGTATCCGTGTTGAAAACTTGAAGAGCTTGAAAAGGTATGAAAAATATGAAGAGATTCAAAAGGTGTCAAAAATATGAGGAGCATGAAGCGATCTGAAAAATAGGAGGAGCATGAAACGGTATTGAAAACATGAAGAGCCTGTAAATGTGTGAAAAATATGAACCGCTTCAGAAGGTGTGAAAAATATGAGGAGCATGAAAAGGTCTGAAAAACAAGAGGAGCATGAAGCAGTGTTGAAAAAGATGAAGAGCCTGAAAAGATGTGAAAAATATGAAGAGCTTAAAAAGTTTTCAAAACAATGAAGAGCATGAAACGGTCTGAAAAAAAGGAGCAGCATGAAACGGTCTGAAAAATAGGAGGAGCATGAAACGGTGTTGAAAAACATGAATAGCCTGAAAAGGTGTGAAAAATTAGAAGACCTTCAAATGGTGTCAAAAATATGAGGAGCATGAAACGGTGTTCAAAAACATGAAGAGCCTGAAAATGTGTGAAAAATATGAAGAGCTTCAAAAGGTGTCAAAAATATGAGGAGCCTGAAACGGTCTGAACAATATTAGGATGATGAAGTTGTGTTGAAAAACATGAAGAGCCTGAAAAGGTGTGAAAAATATGAAGAGCTTCAAAAGGTGTCAAAAATATGAGGAGCATGAAACGGTCTGAAAAATAGAGGGAACATGAAGCGGTGTTGAAAAACATGAAGAGCCTGAAAAGAGTGAAATATATGAAGATCTTCAAAAGGTGTGAAAAATATGAGGAGCATGAAACGGTCTGAAAAATAGGAGGAGCATCAAATGGTGTTGAAGAACATGAAGATCCTGAAAAGTTGTAAAAATATGAAGAGCGTCAAAAGGTGTCAAAATTATGAGGAGCATGAAGCCGTCTGAAAAATAGGAGGAGCAAGAAGCGGTGTTGAAAAACATGAAGAGCCTGAAAAGGTGTGAAAAATATGAAGAGCTTCAAAAGTTGTCAAAAATATTAGGAGCATGAAACGGTCTGAAAAAAAGGAGGAGCATGAAGCGGTGTTGAAAAACATGAACAGCCTGAAAAGGTGTGAAAAACATGAAGAGCTTCAAAAGGTGTCAAAAATATGAGGAGCATGAAACGGCCTGAAAAATAGGAGGAACATGAAACGGTGTTCAAAAATATGAAGAGCCTGAACAGGTGTGAAAAATATGAAGAGCTTCAAAAGGTGTCAAAAATATTAGGAGCATGAAACGGTCTGAAAAATAATAGGAGCAAGAAGCGGTGTTGAAAAACATGAAGAGCCTGAAAAGGTGTGAAAAATATGAAGAGTTTAAAAAAGTGTCAAAAATATGAGGAGCATGAAACGGTGTTGAAAAACATGAAGAGCCTGAAAAGAGTGAAATAAATGAAGAGCTTCAAAAGGTGTCAAAAATATGAGGAGCATGAAACGGTCTGAAAAATAGGTGGAGCATGAAGGGTGATGAAAAACATGAAGAGCCTGAAAAAGTGTGAAATACATGAAGAGCTTCAAAGGTGTTAAAATTTGAGGAGCATGATACGGTCTGAAATATAGGAGGAGCATGAAGCGGTGTAGAAAAACATGAAGAGTCTGAAAAGGTGTGAAAAATATGAAGAGCTTCAAAAATTGTCAAAAATATGAGGAGCATGAAAAGGTCTGAAAAATAGGAGGAGCATGAAGAGGTGTTCAAAAACATGAAGAGCCTGAAAAGGTGTGAAACATATGAAGAGTTTCAAAATTTGTCAAAAATATGAGGAGCATGAAACGGTCTGAAAAATAGAGGGAACATGAAGCGGTGTTGAAATACTTGAAGAGCCTGAAAAGGTGTGAAAAATATGAAGAGCCTGAAAAGAGTGAAATATATGAAGAGCTTCAAAAGGTGTCAAAAATATGAGGAGCATGAAACGATCTGAAAAATAGGTGGGTCATGAAGCGGTGTTGAAAAACATGAAGAGCCTGAAAAGAGTGAAATAAATGAAGAGCTTCAAAATGTGTCCAAAAATGACGAGCATGAAATGGTCTGAAAAATAGGACTAGCATGAAACGGTGTTCAAAAACATGAAGAGCCTGAAAAGGTGTGAAATATATTAAGAGCTTCAAAAGGTGTGAAAAATATTAGGAGCATGAAACGGTCTGAAAAAAAGGAGCATCAATTGGTGTTGAAGAACATGAAGATCCTGAAAAGTTGTGAAAAATATGAAGAGCTTCAAAAGGTGTCAAAATTATGAGGAGCATGAAACGGTCTGAAAAATAGGAGGAGCAAGAAGCGGTGTTGAAAAACCTGAAGAGACTGAAACGGTGTGAAATATATGAAGAGCTTCAAAAGGTGTCAAAAATATGAGGAGCATGAAACGATCTGAAAAATAGGAGGAGCATGAAGCGGTGTTCAAAAACAAGAATTGCCTGAAAAGGTGTGAAAAATATGAAGAGATTCAAAAGGTGTCTAATATTTGAGGAGCATGAAACGGTCTGAAAAATAGGAGGAGCATGAAGCGGTGTTGAAAAACATGAAGAGCCTGAAAAGGTGTGAAATATATGAAGAGCTTAAAAAGTTGTGAAATATATAAGGAACCTGAAACGCTCTGAAAAACAGGAGGAGAATGAAGCGGTGTTGAAAAATATGAAGAGCCTGAAAAGTTGTGAAATATATGAAGAGCTTCAAAAGGTGTCAAAAATTTTAGGAGCATGAAACGGTCTGAAAAATTGGAGGAGCATCAAGCGGTGTTGAAAAATATGAAGAGACTGAAAAGCTGTGAAATATATGAAGAGCTTAAAAAGGCGGGAAATATATGAGGAACCTGAAACGCTCTTAGAAAAAGGAGGAGAATGAATCGGTGTTGAAAAATATGAAGAGCCTGAAAAGGTGTGAAATATATGACGAGCTTAAAAACGCGTGAAATATATGAGGAACCTGAAACGCTCGGAGAAACAGGAGGAAAATGAAGCGGTGTTGCAGAATATGAAGAGCCTGAAAATGTGTTAACAATATTAGGAGCCTGAAACGGTCTGAAAAATAGGAGGCGCATGAAGCGGTGTTGAAAAACATGAAGAGCCTGAAAAGGTGTGAAAAATATGAAGAGCTTCAAAAGTTGTCAAAAATATTAGGAGCATGAAACGGTCTGAAAAAAAGGAGGAGCAAGAAGCGGTGTTGAAAAACATGAACAGCCTGAAAAGGTGTGAAAAACATGAAGAGCTTCAAAAGGTGTCAAAAATATGAGGAGCATGAAACGGCCTGAAAAATAGGAGGAACATGAAACGGTGTTTAAAAATATGAAGAGCCTGAACAGGTGTGAAAAATATGAAGAGCTTCAAAAGGTGTCAAAAATATTAGGAGCATGAAACGGTCTGAAAAATAGGAGGAGCAAGAAGCGGTGTTGAAAAACATGAAGAGTCTGAAAAGGTGTGAAAAATATAAAGAGTTTAAAAATGTGTCAAAAATATGAGGAGCATGAAACAGTCTGAAAAATAGGAGGTGCATGAAGCGGTGTTCAAAAACATGAAGAGCCTGAAAAGGTGTTAAATATATTAAGAGCTTCAAAATGTATCAAATATATGAGGAGCAGAAACGGTCTCAAAAATAGGAGGAGCATTAAGCGGTGTTGAAAAACATGAAGAGTCTGAAAAGGTGTGAAAAATATGAAGAGCCTGAAAAGAGTGAAATATATGAAGAGCTTCAAAAGGTGTCAAAAATATGAGGAGCATGAAACGATCTGAAAAATAGGTGGGTCATGAAGCGGTGTTGAAAAACTTGAAGAGCCTGAAAAGGTGTTAAAAATATTAGGAGCATGAAACGGTCTGAAAAATAGGTGGAGCATGAAGCGATGTTGAAAAACATGACGAGACTGAAAAAGTGTGAAATATATGAAGAGCTTCAAAAGGTGTTAAAATTTGAGGAGCATGATACGGTCTGAAAGATAGGAGGAGCATGAAGCGGTGTTGAAAAACATGAACAGCCTGAAAAGGTGTTAAAAATATTAGGAGCATGAAACGGTTTGAAAAATAGGTGGAGCATGAAGTGGTGTTGAAAAACTTGAAGAGCCTGAAAAGGTGTTAACAATATTAGGAGCCTGAAACGGTCTGAAAAATAGGAGGCGCATAAAGCGGTGTTGAAAAACTTGAAAAGCCTGAAAAGGTGTGAAAAACATGAAGAGCTTCAAGAAGTGTCAAAAATATGAGGAGCATGAAACGGTCTGAAAAATAGGAGGAGCATGAAACGGTGTTGAAAAACATGAAGAGCCTGAAAAGAGTGAAATATATGAAGAGCTTCAAAAGGTGTCAAAAATATGAGGAACATGAAATGGTCTGAAAAATAGGAGGAGCATGAAGCGGGGTTGAAAAACATGAAGAGCCTGTAAAGTTGTGTAATATATGAAGAGCTTCAAAAGATATGAAAAATATGAGAAGAATGATACGGGCTGAAAAGAAGGAGGAGCATGAAGCGGTGTTGAAAAACATGAACAGCCTGAAAAGGTGTGAAAAACATGAAGAGCTTCAAAAGGTGTCAAAAATATGAGGGGCATGAAACGGCCAGAAAAATAGGAGGAGCATGAAGCGGTGTTCAGAAATATGAAGCGCCTGAAAAGGTGGGAAAAATATGAGGAGCATGATACGGTCTGAAAAATAGGTGGAGCATGAAGCGGTGTTCACATGAAGAGCCTGAAAAGGTGTGAAAAATATGAAGAGCTTACAAAAGTGTCAAAAATATGAGGAGCATGAAACGGTGTTGAAAAACATGAAGAGCCTGAAAAGAGTGAAATAAATGAAGAGCTTCAAAAGGTGTCAAAAATATGAGGAGCATGAAACGGTCTGAAAAATAGGTGGAGCATGAAGGGTGATGAAAAACATGAAGAGCCTGAAAAAGTGTGAAATACATGAAGAGCTTCAAAGTGTTAAAATTTGAGGAGCATGATACGGTCTGAAATATAGGAGGAGCATGAAGCGGTGTTGAAAAACATGAAGAGACTGAAAAGGTGTGAAAAATATGAAGAGCTTCAAAAAGTGTCAAAAATATGAGGAGCATGAAAAGGTCTGAAAAATAGGAGGAGCATGAAGAGGTGTTCAAAAACATGAAGAGCCTGAAAAGGTGTGAAACATATGAAGAGTTTCAAAATTTGTCAAAAATATGAGGAGCATGAAACGGTCTGAAAAATAGAGGGAACATGAAGCGGTGTTGAAATACTTGAAGAGCCTGAAAAGGTGTGAAAAATATGAAGAGCCTGAAAGAGTGAAATATATGAAGAGCTTCAAAAGGTGTCAAAAATATGAGGAGCATGAAACGATCTGAAAAATAGGTGGGTCATGAAGCGGTGTTGAAAAACATGAAGAGCCTGAAAAGAGTGAAATAAATGAAGAGCTTCAAAAGGTGTCAAAAAATGAGGAGCATGAAATGGTCTGAAAAATAGGACTAGCATGAAACGGTGTTCAAAAACATGAAGAGCGTGAAAAGGTGTGAAATATATTAAGAGCTTCAAAAGGTGTGAAAAATATGAGGAGCATGAAACGGTCTGAAAAAAAGGAGGAGCATCAATTGGTGTTGAAGAACATGAAGATCCTGAGAAGTTGTGAAAAATATGAAGAGCTTCAAAAGGTGTCAAAATTATGAGGAGCATGAAACGGTCTGAAAAATAGGAGGAGCAAGAAGCGGTGTTGAAAAACCTGAAGAGACTGAAACGGTGTGAAATATATGAAGAGCTTCAAAAGGTGTCAAAAATATGAGGAGCATGAAACGATCTGAAAAATAGGAGGAGCATGAAGCGGTGTTCAAAAACAAGAATTGCCTGAAAAGGTGTGAAAAATATGAAGAGATTCAAAAGGTGTCTAATATTTGAGGAGCATGAAACGGTCTGAAAAATAGGAGGAGCATTAAGCGGTGTTGAAAAACATGAAGAGCCTGAAAAGGTCTGAAATATATGAAGAGCTTAAAAAGTTGTGAAATATATAAGGAACCTGAAACGCTCTGAAAAACAGGAGGAGAATGAAGCGGTGTTGAAAAATATGAAGAGCCTGAAAAGTTGTGAAATATATGAAGAGCTTCAAAAGGTGTCAAAAATTTAAGGAGCATGAAACGTTCTGAAAAATTGGAGGAGCATGAAGCGGTGTTGAAAAATATGAAGAGACTGAAAAGCTGTGAAATATATGAAGAGCTTAAAAAGGCGGGAAATATATGAGGAACCTGAAATGCTCTTAGCAAAAGGAGGAGAATGAATCGGTGTTGAAAAATATGAAGAGCCTGAAAAGGTGTGAAATATATGACGAGTTAAAAAAGGCGTGAAATATATGAGGAACCTGAAACGCTCTGAGAAACAGGAGGAAAATGAAGCGGTGTTGCAGAATATGAAGAGCCTGAAAATGTGTTAACAATATTAGGAGCCTGAAACGGTCTGAAAAATAGGAGGCGCATGAAGCGGTGTTGAAAAACTTGAAAAGCCTGAAAAGGTGTGAAAAACATGAAGAGCTTCAAAAAGTGTCAAAAATATGAGGAGCATGAAACGGTCTGAAAAATAGGAGGAGCAAGAAACGGTGTTGAAAAACATGAAGAGCCTGAAAAGAGTGCAATATATGAAGAGCTTCAAAAGGTGTCAAAAATATGAGGAACATGAAACGTTCTGAAAAATAGGTGGAGCATGAAGCGGGGTTGAAAAACATGAAGAGCCTGAAAAGTTGTGTAATATATGAAGAGCTTCAAAAGATGTGAAAAATATGAGGAGAATGATACGGGCTGAAAAAAAGGAGGAGCATGAAGCGGTGTTGAAAAACATGAACAGCCTGAAAAGGTGTGAAAAACATGAAGAGCTTCAAAAGGTGTCAAAAATATGAGGAGCATGAAACGGCCTGAAAAATAGGAGGAGCATGAAGCGGTGTTCGAAAATATGAAGAGCCTGAAAGAGTGGGAAAAATATGAGGAGCATGATACGGTCTGAAAAATAGGTGGAGCATGAAGCGATGTTCAAAAACATGAAGAGACTGACAGGTGTGAAAAATATGAAGAGATTCAAAGAGTGTGAAAAATATGAGGAGCATGAAACGGCCTGAAAATAATGAGAAGCATGAAGCGGTGTTCAAAAACATGAAGAGCATGAAAAGGTGTGAAAAACATGAAGAGCTTCAAAAGGTGTCAAAAATATGAGGTGTATGAAACCGTCTTAAAAATAGAAGGAGCATGAAACGGTGTTCAAAAATATGAAGAGCTTGAAAAGGTGTGAAAAATATGAAGAGCTTCAAAAGGTGCCAAAAATATGAGGAGCATGAAACGGTCTGAAAAATAGGAGGAGAAAGAAGCGGTGTAGAAAAACATGAAGAGTCTGAAAAGGCGTGAAAAATATAAAGAGTTTCAAAATGTTTCAAAAATATGAGGAGCATGAAACAGTCTGAAAAATAGGAGGTGCATGAAGCGGTGTTGAAAAACATTAAGAGCCTGAAAAGGTGTTAAATATATTAAGAACTCAAAATGTATCAAATATATGAGGAGCAGAAACAGTCTCAAAAATAGGAGGAGCATGAAGCGGTGTTGAAAAACATGAAGAGTCTGAAAAGGTGTGAAAAATATGAAGAGCTTCAAAAAGTGTCAAAAATATGAGGAGCATGAAACGGTCTGAAAAATAGGAGAAGCATGAAGCGGTGTTGAAAAACATGAAGAGCCTGAAAAGGTGTGAAATATATGAAGAGCTTAAAAAGGTGTTAAATATATGAGGAACCTGAAACGCTCTGAAAAACAGGAGGAGAATGAAGCGGTGTTGAAAAATATGAAGAGCCTGAAAAGGTGTGAAAAATATGAAGAGCCTGAAAAGAGTGAAATATATGAAGAGCTTCAAAAGGTGTCAAAAATATGAGGAGCATGAAACGATCTGAAAAATAGGAGGAGCATGAAGCGGTGTTCAGAAATATGAAGCGCTTGAAAAGGTGGGAAAAATATGAGGAGCATGATACGGTCTGAAAAATAGGTGGAGCATGAAGCGGTGTTCACATAAAGAGCCTGAAAAGGTGTGAAAAATATGAAGAGCTTAAAAAAGTGTCAAAAATATGAGGAGCATAAAACGATGTTGAAAAACATGAAGAGCCTGAAAAGAGTGAAATAAATGAAGAGCTTCAAAAGGTGTCAAAAATATGAGGAGCATTAAACGGTCTGAAAAATAGGTGGAGCATGAAGCGGTGATGAAAAACATGAAGAGCCTGAAAAAGTGTGAAATACATGAAGAGCTTCAAAGGTGTTAAAATTTGAGGAGCATGATACGGTCTGAAAAATAGGAGGAGCATGAAGCGGTGTTGAAAAACATGAAGAGCCTGAAAAGGTGTGAAAAACATGAAGAGTCTGAAAAGGTGTGAAATATATGAAGAGCTTCAAAAGGTTTGAAAAATATGAGGAGCATGATACGGTCTGAAAAATAGGAAGAGCAAGAAGCAGTGTTGAAAAACATGAAGAGCCTGAAAAGGTTTGAAAAACATCAAGAGTCTGAAAAGGTGTGAAATATATGAATAGCTTCAAAAGGTGTCAAAAATGTTAGGAGCATGAAGTGGTGTTGAAAAACATGAAGAGCCTGAAAAGGTGTGAAAAATATGAAGAGCTTCAAAAGGTGTCAAATATAGGAGGAGCATGAAACAGTGTTCAAAAACAAGAAGAGCCTGAAAAGGTGTGAAAAATATGAAGAGCTTCAAAAGGTGTCAAAAATATGAGGAGCATGAAATGGTCTGAAAAATTGGAGGAGCATGAAGCAGTGTTGAAAAACATGAAGAGCCTGAAAAGAGTGAAATATATGAAGAGCTTCAAAAGGTGTCAAAAATACGAGGAGCATGAAACGGTCTGAAAAATAGGCGGAGCAAGAAGCGGTGTTGAAAAATATGAAGAGACTGAAAAGCTGTGAAATATATGAAGAGCTTAAAAAGGCGGGAAATATATGAGGAACCTGAAACGCTCTTAGAAAAAGGAGGAGAATGAATCGGTGTTGAAAAATATGAAGAGCCTGAAAAGGTGTGAAATATATGACGAGCTTAAAAAGGCGTGAAATATATGAGGAACCTGAAACGCTCTGAGAAACAGGAGGAGAATGACGCGGTGTTGAAAAATATGAAGAGCCTGAAAAGGTGTTGACAATATTAGGAGCCTGAAACAGTCTGAAAAATAGGAGGCGCATGAAGCGGTGTTGAAAAACTTGAAAAGCCTGAAAAGGTGTGAAAAACATGAAGAGCTTCAAAAAGTATCAAAAATATGAGGAGCATGAAACGGTCTGAAAAATAGGAGGAGCATGAAATGGTGTTCAAAAACATGAAGAGACTGAAAACCTGTGAAAATTATTAAGAGCTTCAAAAGGTGTGAAAAATATGAAGAGCTTCAAAAGGTGTCAAAAATATGAGGAGCATGAAACGGTCTGAAAAATAGAAGGAGCATGAAGTTTTGATGAAAAACATGAAGAGCCTGAAAAGGTGCGAAATATATGAAGAGCTTCAAAAGGTGTCAAAAATATGAGGAGCATGAAACAGTCTGAAAATAGAAGGAGCATGAAACGGTGTTGAAAAACATGAAGAGCATGAAAAGGTGTGAAAAATATGAACAGCTTCAAAAGGTGTCAAAAATATGAGGAGCTTGAAAAGGTGTTCAAAAACATGAAGAGCATGAAAAGGTGTGAAATGTATGAAGAGCTTCAAAAGGTGTCAAAGGTATGAGGAGCATGAAACGGCCTGAAAAATAGGAGGAGCATGAAAAGGTGTTCAAAAACATGAAGAGCTTGAAAAGGTGTGAAATATATGAAGAGCTTCAATAGCTGTGAAAAATAGGAGGAGCCTGAAGCTTTGTTCAAAAACATGAAGAACCTCAAAAGTTGTGAAATATATGAAGAGCTTGAAAATGTGTCAAAAATATGACGAGAACGAAATGGCCTGAAAAATATGAGGAGCATGAAAGAGTCTGAAAATAGAAGGAGCATGAAACGGTGTTGAAAAACATGAAGAGCATGAAAAGGTGTGAAAAATATGAACAGCTTCAAAACGTGTCAAAAATATGAGGAGCTTGAAAAGGTGTTCAAAAACATGAAGAGCATGAAAATGTGTGAAAAATATGAAGAGCTTCAAAAGGTGTCAAAAATATGAGGAGCATGAAACGGTCTGAAAAATAGGAGGAGCATGAAGTTTTGATGAAAAACATGAAGAGCCTGAAAAGGTGTGAAATGTATGAAGAGCTTCAAAAGGTGTCGAAAATACGAGGAGCATGAAACGGTTTGAAAAAAAGGAGGAACATTAATTCTTGTTGAAAAGCATGAAGAGCCTGAAAATGTTTGAAAAATATGAAGAGCTTGAAAATGTGTCAAAAATATGACGAGAACGAAATGGCCTGAAAAATATGAGGAGCATGAAACGGTATTGAAAAACATGAAGAGAATGAAAAAGTGTGAAATATATAAAGAGCTTCAAAAGGTGTCAAAAAAATGAGGAGCATGAAACGGTCTGAAAAACAGGAGGAGCATGAAGCGGTGTTGAAAAACATGAAGAGCCTGAAAAGGTGTGAAATGTATGAAGAGCTTCAAAAGTGTGAAAAATATGCGGAGCATGAAACGGTCTGAAAAATAGGAGGAGCAAGAAACGGTGTTGAAAAACATGAAATGCATGAAAAGTTGTGAAAAATATGGAGAGCATCAAAGGGTGTCAAAAATATGAGGATCATGAAACGGTCTGAAAATGAGGAGGAGCATGAAGCAGTGTTGAAAAAGTTGAAGAGCCTGAAAAGGTGTGACATATATGAAGAGCGTCAAAAGGTGTAAAATATATGAGGAGCATGAAACGGTCTGAAAAATAGGAGGAGCATGAAGCAGTGTTGAAAACATTAAGAGCCTGAAAAGGTGTGAAATATATGAAGAGCTTCAAAAGGTGTCAAAATATGAGGAGCATGAAAAGGCCTGAAAAATAGGAGGAGCATGAAACCTTGTTGAAAAATATGAAGAGCCTGAAAAGGTGTGAAAAATATGAAGAGCTTCAAAAGGTGTCAAAATATGAGGAGCATGAAACGGTCTGAAAAATAGGAGGAGCATGAAACGGTGTTGAAAACATGAAGAGCCTGAAAAGGTGTGAAAAATATGAAGAGCTTCAAAAGGTGTCAAAAATATGAGGAGCATGAAACGGTCTGAAAAATATGAGGAGCATGAAACGGTGTTCAAAAACATGAAAACCCTGAAAAGGTGTGAAATATATGAAGAGCTTCAAAAGATGTCAAAAATAGGAGGAGCATGAAGCGGTGTAGAAAAACATGAAGAGTCTGAAAAGGCGTGAAAAATATGAAGAGCTTCAAAAGTTGTCAAACATATGAGGAGCATGACACGGTCAGAAATATAGGAGGAGCATGAAGTGGTGTTGAAAATATGAAGAACCTGAAAAGTTGTGAAAAATATGAAGAGCTTCAAAAGGTGTCAAATATATGAGGAGTATGAAACGGTCTGAAAAATGGGAGGAGCATGAAGCGGTGTTGAAAAAGATGAAGAGCTTGAATACGTGTGAAAAATATGAAGAGCTTCAAAAGGTGTCAAAAATATGAGGAGCATGAAACAGTCTGAAAAATAGGAGGAGCATGAAGCGGATTTGAAAAGCATGAAGAGCCTGAAAAGGTGTGAAACATATGAAGAGCTTCAAAAGGTGTAAAAAATATGAGGAGCTTGAAACGGTCTGAAAAATAAGAGGATCTGGTTTCCTCAGTGTGTATGCCCAGAAGTGGAATTGCTGGGTCATATGGCAGTTCTATTTCCAGTTTTTTAAGAAATCTCCACACTGTTTTCCACAGGGGCTGTACTAGTGTGCATTCCCACCAACAGTGTAAGAGGATTCCCTTTTCTCCACACCATCTCCAGCATTTATTGCTTGTAGACTTTTGGATAGCAGCCATCCTGACTGGCATGTAATGGTACCTCATTGTGGTTTTGATTTGCATTTCTCTAATAATGAGTGATGTTGAGCATCTTTTCATGTGTTTGTTATCCATCTGTATGTCTTCTTTGGAGAAATGTCTGTTTAGTTCTTTGGCTCATTTTTTATTGGGTCATTTATTTTTCTGCAATTGAGCTGCAGGATTTGCTTGTATATTTTTGAGATTAATCCTTTGTCTGTTTCTTCATTTGCTATTATTTTCTCCCAATCTGAGGGCTGTCTTTTCACCTTACTTATAGTTTCCTTTGTAGTGCAAAAGCTTTTAAGTTTCATTAGGTCCCATTTGTTTAGTTTTGCTTTTATTTCCAATATTCTGGGAGGTGGGTCATAGAGGATCTTGCTTTGATTTATGTCGGAGAGTGTTTTGCCTATCTTCTCCTCTAGGAGTTTTATAGTTTCTGGTCTTACATTTAGATCTTTAATCCATTTTGAGTTTATTTTTGTGTATGGTGTTAGAAATTGTTCTAGTTTCATTCTTTTACAAGTGGTTGACCAGTTTTCCCAGCACCACTTGTTAAAGAGGTTGTCTTTTTTCCATTGTATATCCTTGCCTCCTTTGTCAAAGATAAGGTGTCCATAGGTTCATCTGAAAGAGACACGTGCACCCCAATGTTCATCGCAGCACTGTTTATAATAGCCAGGACATGGAAGCAACCTAGATGCCCGTCAGCAGATGAATGGATAAGAAAGCTGTGGTACATATACACCATGGAATATTACTCAGCCATTAAAAAGAATTCATTTGAATCAGTCCTAATGAGATGGATGAAGCTGGAGCCCATTATACAGAGTGAAGTAAGCCAGAAATATAAAGAACATTAGAGCATGCTGACACATGTATATGGAATTTAGAAAGGTGAAAACGATAACCCTATATGCAGAACAGAAAAAGAGACACAGAAATACAGAACAGACTTTTGAACTTTGTGGGAGAATGCGAGGTTGGGATATTTCAAAAGAACAGCATGTATGCTATCTATGGTGAAACAGATCACCAGCCCAGGTAGGATGCACGAGACAGTGCTCCGGCTTGGTGCACTGGGAAGACCGAGAGGAATCGGGTGGAGAGGGAGGTGGGAGGGGGGATTGGGATTGGGAATACATGTAAATCCATGGATGATTCATATCAATGTATGACAAAACCGACTGGGAAAAAAAAATAAAAATAATAAAAATAATTAAAAAAAAATAACAATAAAAAAAAAATAAGAAGAGCATCAAATGATGTTCAAAAACATGAAGAGCCTGAAAAGGTGTGGAAATTATGAAGAGCTTCAAAAGGTGTCAAATATATGAGGAGCATAAAACGGTCTGAAACATAGGAGGAGCATGAAGCGGTGTTGAAAAACATGAAGAGCCTGAAAAGGTGTGAAAAATATGAAGAGCTTCAAAAGGTGCCAAAAATATGAAGAGCATGAAACCGTCTGAAAAATAGGAGGAGCATGAAATGGTGTTCAAAGTCATGAAGACCTGAACACGTGTGAAAAATATGAAGAGCTTCAAAATATGTGAAAAATATGAAGAGCTTCAAAAGGTGTAAAAAATGAGATGAGCATGAAACGGTCTGAAAAATAGGAGTAGCTATAAGCGGTGTTGAAAAATATGAAGAGCCTGAAAAGGTGTAAAAAATATGAAGAGCTTCTAAAGATGTGAAAAATATGAAGAGCTTCAAAAGGTGTCAAAAATGAGATGAGCATTAAACGGTGTGAAAAAAATGAGGAGCATGAAGCGGTGTTGGAAATCATGAAGAGTCTGAAAAGGTATGAAATATACGAGGAGCTTCAAAAGGTGTCAAAAATATGAGTGTCATGAAACGGTCTGAAAATTAGGGGGAGCATGAAGCGGTGTTGAAAAACATGAAGAGCCTGAAAAGTTGTCAAAAATATGAAGAGCTTCTAAAGGGGTCAAAAGTAGAGGAGCTTCAAAAGGTGTCAAAAATGAGATGAGCATGAAATGGTGTGAAAATATGAGGAGCATGAAGCCGTTTTGAAAATCATGTAGAGTCTGAAAAGGTGTGAAAAATATGAAGAGCATCAAAAGGTGTCAAAAATATGAGGAGCATGAAACGGTCTGAAAAGAGGAGGAGCATGAAGCGGTGTTGAAAAACATGAAGAGCCTGAAAAGGTGTGAAAAATATGAGGAGCTTCAAAATGTGTCAAAAATATGAGGATCATGAAACGGTCTGAAAAATAGGAGAAGCAGGAAATGGTGTTGAAAAACATGAAGAGCCTGAAAACGTGTGAAAAATATGAAGAGCTTCAAAAGGTGTGAAAAATATGAAGAGCTTCAAAAGGTGATAAAAATGAGATGAGCATGAAACGGTCTGAAAAATATGAGGAGCATGAAGCGGTGTTGGAAATCATGAAGAGTCTGAAAAGGTGTGAAATATATTAAGAGCTTCAAAAGGTGTCAAAAATATGAGGAGCATGAAACGGTCTGAAAAATAGGAGGAGCATGAAAAGGTGTTCAAATGCATGAAGAGCCTGAAAAGGTGTGAAAAATATGAAGAGCTTCAAAAGGTGTAAAATACATGAGGAACATGAAAAGGTCTGGATAATAGGATGAGCATGAAGTTGTGTTGAAAAACATGAAGAGACTGAAAAGGTGTGAAAAATATGAAGAGGTTCAAAAGGTGTGAAAAATATGACGAGTATGATACGGTCGGAAAAATAAGAGGAGCATGAAGCTCTGTTCAAAAACATGAAGAGCCTGAAGTTGTGAAAAATATGAAAAGCTTCAAAAGTTGTCAAAAATATGAGGAGCATGAATCATTCTGAAAAATAGGAGGATCATGAAGCGGTGTTCAAAATCATGAAGAGGCTGAAAACTTGTGAAAAATATGAAGAGCTTCAAAACGTGTGAAATACATGAGGAGCATGAAACGGTCTGAAAAATAGGAGGAGCATGAAGCAGTGTTCAAAAACATGAAGAGCCTGAAAAGGTGTGAAAAATATGAAGAGCTTCAAAAAATATCAAAAATATGAGGAGAATTAAACGGTCTGAAAAATAGGAGCAGCATGAAACGGTGTTCAAAAACATGAAGATCTTGAAAAGGTGTGAAACATACGAAGAGCTTCAAAACGTGTCAAAAATATGAGGAGCATGAAACGGTCTAAAAATTAGGAGGGGCAAGAAGTGGTGTTGAAAAACATGAACAGCCTGAAAACGTGTGAGAAATATGAAGAGCTTCAAAAGCTGTGAAAAATATGAAGTGCTTCAAAATGTGTCAAAAATGAGATGAGCAAGAAACGGTCTGAAAAATAGGAGGAGCATGAAGTTGTGTTGAAAAACATGAAGAGCCTGAAAAGGTTTGAAAAATATGAAGAGCTTCAAAAGGTGTGAAATACATGAGGAGCATGAAACTCTCTGAAATATAGGAGGAGCATGAAGTGGTGTTGAAAAACATGAAGAGGCTGAAAAGGTGTGAAAAATATGAGGAGGTTCAAAAGGTGTGAAACCTATGAGGAGCATGATACGGTCTGAAAAATAGGAGGAGCATGAAGCGGTGTTCAAAAACATGAAGAGCCTGAAAAGTTGTGAAAAATATGAAAAGCTTCAAAAGGTGTCAAAAATATGAGGAGCATGGAACGGTCTGAAAAAAAGGAGGAGCATGAAGCGGTGTTCAAAAACATGAAGAGCCTTAAAAGGTTTGAAAAATATGAAGAGCTTCAAAAGGTGTCAAAAATATGAGGAGCATGAAACGGTCTGAAAAAAGGGAGGAGCATGAAGCGGTGTTCAAAAACATGAAGAGCCTGAAAAGGTGTGAAAAATATGAAGAGCTTCAAAAGGTGTGAAAAATATGAAGATCTTCAAAAGGTGTCAAAAATTAGATTAGCATGAAACGGTCTGAAAAATAGGAGGAGCATGAAGCGGTGTTCAAAAACATGAAGAGCCTGAAAAGGTGTGAAAAATATTAAGAGCTTCAAAAGGTGTGAAAAATATGAAGAGCTTCAAAAGGTGTCAAAAATCGATGAGCAGGAAATGGTCTGAAAAAGAGGAGGAGCATGAAGTGGTGTTAAAAACATGAAGAGCCTGAAAAGGTATGAAATATATGAAGAGCTTCAAAAGGTGTCAAAAATATGAGGAGAATGAAACGGTCTGAAAAATAGGAGGAGCATGAAGTGGTGTTGAAAAACATGAAGATCCTGAAATGGTGTGAAATATATGAAGAGCTTCACAATGTGTGAAAAATATGAGGAGCTTCAAAAAGTGTCAGAAATATGAGGAGCATGAAACGGTCTGAAAAATAGGAGGAGCATGAAATGGTGTTGAAAAACATGAGGAGCCTGAAAAGTGTGAAAAATATGAAAAGCTTCAAAAGGTGTCAAAAATATGAGGAGCATGAAACGGTCTGAAAAATAGGAGGAGCATGAAGTGGTGTTAAAAACATGAAGAGCCTGAAAAGGTGTGAAAAATATGAAGAGCTTCAAAAGGAGTGAAATACATTAGGAGCATGAAACTCTCTGAAAAATAGGAGGAGCATGAAGCGGTGTTCAAAAACCTGAAGAGCCTAAAGAGTTGTGAAAAATATGAAAAGCTTCCAAAGGTGTCAAAAATGAGATGAGCATGAAACGGTCTGAAAAATAAGAGGAGCATGAAGTGGTGTTGAATAAAATCAAGAGCCTGAAAAGGTGTGAAAAATATGAAGACCTTCAAAAGGGGTGAAATACATGAGGAGCATGAAACGGGCTGAAAAATAGGGGAAGCATGAAGTGGTGTGGAAAAACATGAAGAGCCTGAAAAGGTGTGAAAAATATGAAGAGCTCAAAAGGTGTGAAAAATATGAGGAGCATGAAACGGCCTGAAAAATAGGGGAAGCATGAAACGGTGTGGAAAAACATGAAGAGCCTGAAAAGGTGTGAAAAATATGAAGAGCTTCAAATGGTGTCAAAAATATGAGGAGCATGCAACGTTCTGAAAAATAGGAGGAGCATGAAACGGTGATCAAAAACATGAGGAGCCTGAAAAGGTGTGATAAATATGAAGAGCTTCAAACGGTGTCAAAAATATGAGAAGCATGAAACGGTCTGAAAGATAGGAGGAGCATGAAACGGTGATCAGAAACATGAAGAGCCTGAAAAGTTGTGAAAAATATGAAGAGCTTCAAAAGGTGTGAAATTCATGAGGAGCAAGAAACGGTCTGAAAAATAGGAGAAGCATGAAGTGGTGTGGAAAAACATGAAGAGCCTGAAAAGGTGTGAAAAATATGAAGAGCTTCAAAAGGTGTGAAATACATGACGAGCATGAAACTCTCTTGAAAATAGGAGGAGCATGAAGTGCTGTAAAAAAACATGAAGAGCCTGAAAAGGTGAGAAAAATATGACGAGCTTCAAAAGGGGTGAAAAATATGAGGAGCATGATTTCGCCGAAAAAATAGGAGAAGCATGAAGCAGAGTTCAAAAACATGAAGAGCCTGAGAATGTGTGAATAATATGAAAAGCTTCAAAAGGTGTCAAAAATGAGAAGAGCATGAAACGGTCTGAAAATTAGGAGGAGAATGAAGCGATGTTGAAAAATATGAAGAGACTGAAAAGCTGTGAGACATATGAAGAGCTTCAAAAGGTGTCAACAATATGAGGAGCATGAAAAGGTCTTAAAAATAGGAGGAGGATGAAGCGGTGTTCAAAAACATGAAGAGGATGAAAAGGTGTGAAAAATATGAAGAGCTTTAAAAGGTGTCAAAATATGAGGAGCATCAAACGGTCTGAAAAATAGGAGGATTATGAAACGGTGTTCAAAAACATGAAGAGCCTGAAAAGATGTGAGAAATATGAAGAGATTCAAAAGGTTTGAAAATTATGAGGAGTCTGAAACGGTCTGAAAAATAGGAGGAGCATGAAGAGGTGTTCAAAAACATGAAGAGCCTGAAAAGCTGTGAAAAATATGCAAAACTTCAAAAGGTGTCAAAACTGAGATGAGCATGAAACGGTCTGCAAAATAGGAGGAGCATGAAATGGTGTTCAAAAACATGAAGAGCCTGAAAAGGTGTGAAAAATATGAAGAGATTCAAAAGGTGTGGAATACATGAGGAGGATTAAACGGTCTGAAACACTGGAGGAGCATGAAGCGGTGTTGAAAAACATGAAGAGCCTTAAAATGAGTGAAAAATATGAAGAGCTTCAAAATGTGTGAAATACATGAGGAGTATGAAACGGTCAGAAAAATAGCAAGAGCATGAAGCGGTGTTGAAAAACATGAAGAGTCTGAAAACGTGTGAAAAGTATGAAGAGCTTCAAAAATGTGAAAAATATGAAGAGCTTTAAAAGGTGTGAAAAATATGAAGAGCTTCAAAAGGTGTCAAAAAAGAGTTGAGCATGAAAAGGTCTGAAAAATACGAGGAGCATGAAGCGGTGTTGAAAATCATGAAGAGCCTGAAAAGGTATGAAAAATATGAAGAGCTTCATAAGGTGTGAAATATATGAAGAGCTTCAAAAGGTGTCAAAATGAGATGAGCATGAAACAATTTGAAAAAAAGGAGGATCATGAATTGGTGTTGAAAAAAATGAAGGGCCTGAAAAGGTGTGAAATATCTGAAGAGCTTCAAAATGTGTCAAATATATGAGGAAAATGAAACGGTCTGAAAAATAGGCGGAGCATGAAGCGGTGATCAAAAACATGAAGAGCCTGAAAAGGTGTGAATAATATGACGAGCTTCTAAAGGTGTCAAAAACATCAGGAGCCTGAAACGGCCTGAAAAATAGGCGGAGCATGAAGCGGTGTTAAAAATCATCATGAGACTGAAAAGTGTGAAATATATGAAGAACTTCAAAAGGTGTGAAAAATATGAGGAGCATGAAACGGTCTGAAAAATAGGAGGAGCATGAAGCGGTGTTTAAAAACATGAAGAGCCTGAAAAGTTGTGAAAAATATGAAGAGCTTTAAAAGGCGTCAAAAATATGAGGAGCATGAAACGGTCTGAAAAATAGGAGGAGCATGAAGCAGTGTTGAAAAACATGAAGAGCCTGAAAACGTGTGGAAAATATGTGTAGCTTCAAAAGGTTTTAAATACATGAGGAGCATGAAACCGTCTGAAAAATAAGAGGAGCATGAATCAGTGTTCAAAAACATGAAGAGCCTGAAAAGGTGTGAAAAATATGAAGAGCTTCAAAATGTGTGAAATACATGAGGAGCATGAAAAGGTCTGAAAAATAGGAGGAGCATGAAGTGGTGTTCAAAAACATGAAGAGCCTGAAAAGGTGTGAAAAATAGGAAGAGCTTCACAAGGTGTCAAATATATGAGGAGCATGAAAAGGTCTGAAAAATAGGAGGAGCATGAAGCAGTCGTCAAAGACATGAAGAACCTGCAAAGTTTTGTCAAGTATGAAGAGCTTCAAAAAGTGTGAAAAATATGAGGAACATGAAACGGTCTGAAAAATAGGAGCAGCATGAAACAGTGTTGAAAGACATGAAGAGCTTCAAAAGTGTCAAAAATATGAGGAGCATGAAACGGTCTGAAAAATAAGAGGATCATGAAACGGTCTGAAAAATAGAGGCAGCATGGAATGGTGTGGAAAAACATGAAGAGCTTCAAAAGTTGTGAAAAAAGGAGGAGGTTCAAAAGGTGTTAAAAATATGAGGAGCATGAAACGGTCTGAAAAATAGGAGGGGCTTGAAACGGTGTTCCAATACATGAAGAGTCTGACAAGATGTGAAAAATATGAACAGCTTCAAAAGCTGTGAAAAATATGAGGAGCATGAAACAGTTTGAAAAATAGGAGAAGCATGAAGCGGTGTTGAAAACATGAAGAGCATGACAAGTGTGAAAAATATAAAGAGCATTAAAAGGTGTCAAAAATATGAGGAGCATGAAACGGTCTGAAAAATAGGAGGAGCATAAAGCGGTGTTGAAAAAGATGAAGAGCTTGAATACGTGTGAAAAATATGAAGAGCTTTCAAAGGTGTGAAAAATATGAATAGCTTCAAAATGTGTCAATAATGAGAGGAGCATGAAACGGTGTGAAAAATAGGAGGAGCATGAAGCGGTCTTCAAAAACATGAAGAGCCTGAAAAGGTGTGAAAAATATGAAGAGCGTCAAAAGGTGTCAAAAATATGAGGAGCATGAAGCGGTGTAGAAAAACATGAAGAGTCTGAAAAGGCGTGAAAAATATGAAGAGCTTCAAAAGATGTCAAAAATATGAGGAGCATGACACGGTCAGAAATATAGGAGGAGCATGAAGTGGTGTTGAAAATATGAAGAACCTGAAAAGTTGTGAAAAATATGAAGAGCTTCAAAAGGTGTCAAATATATGAGGAGTATGAAACGGTCTGAAAAATGGGAGGAGCATGAAGCGGTGTTGAAAAAGATGAAGAGCTTGAATACGTGTGAAAAATATGAAGAGCTTCAAAAGGTGTCAAAAATATGAGGAGCATGAAACAGTCTGAAAAATAGGAGGAGCATGAAGCGGATTTGAAAAGCATGAAGAGCCTGAAAAGGTGTGAAACATATGAAGAGCTTCAAAAGGTGTAAAAAATATGAGGAGCTTGAAACGGTCTGAAAAATAAGAGGATCTGGTTTCCTCAGTGTGTATGCCCAGAAGTGGAATTGCTGGGTCATATGGCAGTTCTATTTCCAGTTTTTTAAGAAATCTCCACACTGTTTTCCACAGGGGCTGTACTAGTGTGCATTCCCACCAACAGTGTAAGAGGATTCCCTTTTCTCCACACCATCTCCAGCATTTATTGCTTGTAGACTTTTGGATAGCAGCCATCCTGACTGGCATGTAATGGTACCTCATTGTGGTTTTGATTTGCATTTCTCTAATAATGAGTGATGTTGAGCATCTTTTCATGTGTTTGTTATCCATCTGTATGTCTTCTTTGGAGAAATGTCTGTTTAGTTCTTTGGCTCATTTTTTATTGGGTCATTTATTTTTCTGCAATTGAGCTGCAGGATTTGCTTGTATATTTTTGAGATTAATCCTTTGTCTGTTTCTTCATTTGCTATTATTTTCTCCCAATCTGAGGGCTGTCTTTTCACCTTACTTATAGTTTCCTTTGTAGTGCAAAAGCTTTTAAGTTTCATTAGGTCCCATTTGTTTAGTTTTGCTTTTATTTCCAATATTCTGGGAGGTGGGTCATAGAGGATCTTGCTTTGATTTATGTCGGAGAGTGTTTTGCCTATCTTCTCCTCTAGGAGTTTTATAGTTTCTGGTCTTACATTTAGATCTTTAATCCATTTTGAGTTTATTTTTGTGTATGGTGTTAGAAAGTGTTCTATTTTCATTCTTTTACAAGTGGTTGACCAGTTTTCCCAGCACCACTTGTTAAAGAGGTTGTCTTTTTTCCATTGTATATCCTTGCCTCCTTTGTCAAAGATAAGGTGTCCATAGGTTCATCTGAAAGAGACACGTGCACCCCAATGTTCATCGCAGCACTGTTTATAATAGCCAGGACATGGAAGCAACCTAGATGCCCGTCAGCAGATGAATGGATAAGAAAGCTGTGGTACATATACACCATGGAATATTACTCAGCCATTAAAAAGAATTCATTTGAATCAGTCCTAATGAGATGGATGAAGCTGGAGCCCATTATACAGAGTGAAGTAAGCCAGAAAGATAAAGAACATTAGAGCATGCTGACACATGTATATGGAATTTAGAAAGGTGATAACGATAACCCTATATGCAGAACAGAAAAAGAGACACAGAAATACAGAACAGACTTTTGAACTTTGTGGGAGAATGCGAGGTTGGGATATTTCAAAAGAACAGCATGTATGCTATCTATGGTGAAACAGATCACCAGCCCAGGTAGGATGCACGAGACAGTGCTCGGGCTTGGTGCACTGGGAAGACCGAGAGGAATCGGGTGGAGAGGGAGGTGGGAGGGGGGATTGGGATTGGGAATACATGTAAATCCATGGATGATTCATATCAATGTATGACAAAACCGACTGGGAAAAAAAAATAAAAATAATAAAAATAATTTAAAAAAAATAACAATAAAAAAAAAAATAAGAAGAGCATCAAATGATGTTCAAAAACATGAACAGCCTGAAAAGGTGTGGAAATTATGAAGAGCTTCAAAAGGTGTCAAATATATGAGGAGCATAAAACGGTCTGAAACATAGGAGGAGCATGAAGTGGTGTTGAAAAACATGAAGAGCCTGAAAAGGTGTGAAAAATATGAAGAGCTTCAAAAGGTGCCAAAAATATGAAGAGCATGAAACCGTCTGAAAAATAGGAGGAGCATGAAATGGTGTTCAAAGTCATGAAGACCTGAAAACGTGTGAAAAATATGAAGAGCTTCAAAATATGTGAAAAATATGAAGAGCTTCAAAAGGTGTAAAAAATGAGATGAGCATGAAACGGTCTGAAAAATAGGAGTAGCTATAAGCGGTGTTGAAAAATATGAAGAGCCTGAAAAGGTGTAAAAAATATGAAGAGCTTCTAAAGATGTGAAAAATATGAAGAGCTTCAAAAGATGTCAAAAATGAGATGAGCATTAAACGGTGTGAAAAAAATGAGGAGCATGAAGCGGTGTTGGAAATCATGAAGAGTCTGAAAAGGTATGAAATATACGAGGAGCTTCAAAAGGTGTCAAAAATATGAGTGTCATGAAACGGTCTGAAAATTAGGGGGAGCATGAAGCGGTGTTGAAAAACATGAAGAGCCTGAAAAGTTGTCAAAAATATGAAGAGCTTCTAAAGGGGTCAAAAGTAGAGGAGCTTCAAAAGTTGTCAAAAATGAGATGAGCATGAAATGGTGTGAAAATATGAGGAGCATGAAGCCGTTTTGAAAATCATGTAGAGTCTGAAAAGGTATGAAAAATATGAAGAGCATCAAAAGGTGTCAAAAATATGAGGAGTATGAAACGGTCTGAAAAAGAGGAGGAGCATGAAGCGGTGTTGAAAAACATGAAGAGCCTGAAAAGGTGTGAAAAATATGAGGAGCTTCAAAATGTGTCAAAAATATGAGGATCATGAAACGGTCTGAAAAATAGGAGAAGCAGGAAGTGGTGTTGAAAAACATGAAGAGCCTGAAAACGTGTGAAAAATATGAAGAGCTTCAAAAGGTGTGAAAAATATGAAGAGCTTCAAAAGGTGATAAAAATGAGATGAGCATGAAACGGTCTGAAAAATATGAGGAGCATGAAGCGGTGTTGGAAATCATGAAGAGTCTGAAAAGGTGTGAAATATATTAAGAGCTTCAAAAGGTGTCAAAAATATGAGGAGCATGAAACGGTCTGAAAAATAGGAGGAGCATGAAGCTGTGTTGAAAATCATGAAGAACCTGAAAAGGTGTGAAAAATATGAAGAGCTTCAAAAGGTGTCAAAACTATGAGGAGCATGAAACGGTCTGAAAAATAGGAGGAGCATGAAAAGGTGTTCAAATGCATGAAGAGCCTGAAAAGGTGTGAAAAATATGAAGAGCTTCAAAAGGTGTAAAATACATGAGGAACATGAAACGGTCTGGATAATAGGATGAGCATGAAGTTGTGTTGAAAAACATGAAGAGACTGAAAAAGTGTGAAAAATATGAAGAGGTTCAAAAGGTGTGAAAAATATGACGAGTATGATACGGTCGGAAAAATAAGAGGAGCATGAAGCTCTGTTCAAAAACATGAAGAGCCTGAAGTTGTGAAAAATATGAAAAGCTTCAAAAGTTGTCAAAAATATGAGGATGAATCATTCTGAAAAATAGGAGGATCATGAAGCGGTGTTCAAAATCATGAAGAGGCTGAAAACGTGTGAAAAATATGAAGAGCTTCAAAACGTGTGAAATACATGAGGAGCATGAAATGGTCTGAAAAATAGGAGGAGCATGAAGCAGTGTTCAAAAACATGAAGAGCCTGAAAAGGTGTGAAAAATATGAAGAGCTTCAAAAAATATCAAAAATATGAGGAGCATTAAACGGTCTGAAAAATAGGAGCAGCATGAAACGGTGTTCAAAAACATGAAGATCTTGAAAAGGTGTGAAACATATGAAGAGCTTCAAAACGTGTCAAAAATATGAGGAGCATGAAACGGTCTGAAAATTAGGAGGTGCAAGAAGTGGTTTTGAAAAACATGAACAGCCTGAAAACGTGTGAGAAATATGAAGAGCTTCAAAAGCTGTGAAAAATATGAAGTGCTTCAAAAGGTGTCAAAAATGAGATGAGCATGAAACAGTCTGAAAAATAGGAGGAGCATGAAGTTGTGTTGAAAAACATGAAGAGCCTGAAAAGGTGTGAAAAATATGAAGAGCTTCAAAAGGTGTGAAATACATGAGGAGCATGAAACTCTCTGAAATATAGGAGGAGCATGAAGTGGTGTTGAAAAACATGAAGAGGCTGAAAACGTGTGAAAAATATGAGGAGGTTCAAAAGGTGTGAAACCTATGAGGAGCATGATACGGTCTGAAAAAAAGGAGGAGCATGAAGCGGTGTTCAAAAACATGAAGAGCCTGAAAAGTTGTGAAAAATATGAAAAGCTTCAAAAGGTGTCAAAAATATGAGGAGCATGGAAACGTCTGAAAAATAGGAGGAGCATGAAGCGGTGTTCAAAAACATGAAGAGCCTTAAAAGGTTTGAAAAATATGAAGAACTTCAAAAGGTGTCAAAAATATGAGGAGCATGAAACGGTCTGAAAAAAGGGAGGAGCATGAAGCGGTGTTCAAAAACATGAAGAGCCTGAAAAGGTGTGAAAAATATGAAGAGCTTCAAAAGGTGTGAAAAATATGAAGATCTTCAAAAGGTGTCAAAAATTAGATTAGCATGAAAGGGTCTGAAAAATAGGAGGAGCATGAAGCGGTGTTCAAAAACATGAAGAGCCTGAAAAGGTGTGAAAAATATTAAGAGCTTCAAAAGGTGTGAAAAATATGAAGAGCTTCAAAAGGTGTCAAAAATATGAGGAGAATGAAACGGTCTGAAAAATAGGAGGAGCATGAAGTGGTGTTGAAAAACATGAAGATCCTGAAATGGTGTGAAATATATGAAGAGCTTCACAATGTGTGAAAAATATGAGGAGCTTCAAAAAGTGTCAGAAATATGAGGAGCATGAAACGGTCTGAAAAATAGGAGGAGCATGAAATGGTGTTGAAAAACATGAGGAGCCTGAAAAGTGTGAAAAATATGAAAAGCTTCAAAAGGTGTCAAAAATATGAGGAGCATGAAACGGTCTGAAAAATAGGAGGAGCATGAAGTGGTGTTAAAAACATGAAGAGCCTGAAAAGGTGTGAAAAATATGAAGAGCTTCAAAAGGAGTGAAATACATTAGGAGCATGAATCTCTCTGAAAAATAGGAGGAGCATGAAGCGGTGTTCAAAAACCTAAAGAGCCTAAAGAGTTGTGAAAAATATGAAAAGCTTCCAAAGGTGTCAAAAATGAGATGAGCATGAAACGGTCTGAAAAATACGAGGAGCATGAAGTGGTGTTGAATAAAATCAAGAGCCTGAAAAGGTGTGAAAAATATGAAGACCTTCAAAAGGGGTGAAATACATGAGGAGCATGAAAAGGGCTGAAAAATAGGGGAAGCATGAAGTGGTGTGGAAAAACATGAAGAGCCTGAAAAGGTGTGAAAAATATGAAGAGCTCAAAAGGTGTGAAAAATATGAGGAGCATGAAACGGCCTGAAAAATAGGGGAAGCATGAAACGGTGTGGAAAAACATGAAGAGCCTGAAAAGGTGTGAAAAATATGAAGAGCTTCAAATGGTGTCAAAAATATGAGGAGCATGCAACGTTCTGAAAAATAGGAGGAGCATGAAACGGTGATCAAAAACATGAGGAGCCTGAAAAGGTGTGATAAATATGAAGAGCTTCAAACGGTGTCAAAAATATGAGAAGCATGAAACGGTCTGAAAGATAGGAGGAGCATGAAACGGTGATCAGAAACATGAAGAGCCTGAAAAGTTGTGAAAAATATGAAGAGCTTCAAAAGGTGTGAAATTCATGAGGAGCAAGAAACGGTCTGAAAAATAGGAGAAGCATGAAGTGGTGTGGAAAAACATGAAGAGCCTGAAAAGGTGTGAAAAATATGAAGAGCTTCAAAAGGTGTGAAATACATGACGAGCATGAAACTCTCTGAAATATAGGAGGAGCATGAAGTGCTGTAAAAAAACATGAAGAGCCTGAAAAGGTGAGAAAAATATGACGAGGTTCAAAAGGGGTGAAAAATATGAGGAGCATGATGTCGCCGAAAAAATAGGAGGAGCATGAAGCAGAGTTCAAAAACATGAAGAGCCTGAAAAGGTGTGAATAATATGAAAAGCTTCAAAAGGTGTCAAAAATGAGAAGAGCATGAAACGGTCTGAAAATTAGGAGGAGAATGAAGCGATGTTGAAAAATATGAAGAGACTGAAAAGCTGTGAGACATATGAAGAGCTTTAAAAGGTGTCAACAATATGAGGAGCATGAAAAGGTCTTAAAAATAGGAGGAGGATGAAGCGGTGTTCAAAAACATGAAGAGGATGAAAAGGTGTGAAAACTATGAAGAGCTTTAAAAGGTGTCAAAATATGAGGAGCATCAAACGGTCTGAAAAATAGGAGGATTATGAAACGGTGTTCAAAAACATGAAGAGCCTGAAAAGATGTGAGAAATATGAAGAGATTCAAAAGGTGTGAAAAATAGGAGAAGCATGAAGCGGTGTTGAAAAACATGAAGAGCCTGCAAACGTGTGAAAAACATGAAGAGCTTCAAAAGGTGTGAAAAATATGAACAGCTTCAAAAAGTGTCAAAAATGAGATGAGCATGAAGCGGTCTCAAAAATGGTGGAGCATGAAGTGTTGTTGAAAAACATGAAGAGCCTGAAATCGTGTGAAAAATATGAAGAGCTTCAAAAGGTGTGAAATACATGAGGAGCATTAATCGGTCTCAAAAATAGGAGTAGCATGAAGCGGTGTTGAAAAATATGAAGATCCTGAAAAGGAGTGAAAAATATGAAGAGCTTCAAAAGGTGTGAAATATATGAAGAGCTTAAACAGGTTTCAAAAATATGAGGAGCATGAAACGGTCTGAAAAATAGGAGGAGCATGAAGCGGTGTTCAAAACATGAAGAGCCTGAAAAAGTGTGAAAAATATGAAGAGCTTCAAAAGGTTTGAAAAATATGAAGAGCCTGAAAAGGTGTCAAAAATGAGATGAGCATGAAACAGTCTGAAAAATAGGAGGAGCATGAAGCGGTGTTCTAAACATGAAAAGCCTGAAAAAGTGTGAAAAATATGAAGAGCTTCACTGGTTTGAAAAATAAGAAGAGCCTGAAAAGGTGTGAAAATTGACATGAGCATGAAACGGTCTGAAAAATAGGAAGAGCATGAAGAGGTGTTCAAAAACATGTACAGCCTGACAAGGTGTGAAAAATATGAAGAGCTTCAAAACGTGTCAAAAATATGAGAAGCATTAAAAGGTCTGAAAAATAGGAGCAGCATGAAGAGCTGTTCAAAAACATGAAGAGCCTGAAAAGGTGTGAAAAATATGAAGAGCTTCAAAAGGTGTGAAAATTAGGAGGAGCATGAAGCGGTGTTGAAAAACATGAAGAGCCTGAAAACGTGTGAAAAATATGAAGAGCTTCAAAAGGTGTGAAAAATATGAACACTTTCAAAAAGTGTCAAAAATGAGATGAGCATGAAGCGGTATGAAAAATGGTGGAGCATGAAGTGTTGTTGAAAAACATGAAGAGCCTGAAAATGTGTGAAAAATAAGAAGAGCTTTAAAAGGTGTCACAAATATGAGGAGCATGAAACGGTCTGAAATATATGAGGAGCATGAAGCGGTGTTCAAAAACATGAAGAGCCTGAAAAGGTGTGAAAAATTTGAAGAGCTTCAAAAATGTGAAAAATATGAAGAGCTTCAAAAGGTGTGAAATATATGAAGATCTTAAAAAGGTGTCAAATATTAGATGAGCATGAAACGGTCTGAAAAATAGGAGGAGCATGAAGTTGTGTTCAAAAATTTGAAGAGCCTGAAATGGTGTGAAATATATGAAGAGCTTCAAAAGGTGTCAAATATATGAGGAGCAAAAACGGTCTGAAAATAGGAGGAGCATGAAGTGGTGTTGAAAATCATGAGGGCCTGAAAAGGTGCGTAAAATATGAAGAGCTTCAAAATGTGTGAAATACATGAGGAGCATGAAACGGTCTGAAAAATATGAGGAGCATGAAGCGGTGTTCAAAAATATGAAGAGCCTGAAAATTTGTGAAAACTATGAAGAGCTTCAGAAGGTGTCAAAAATTAGATGAGCATGAAACGGTCTGAAAAATAGGAGTAGCATGAAGTGGTGTTGAAAAACATTAAGAGCCTGAAAATGTGTGAAATATATGAAGAGCTTCAAAAGATTTCAGAAATGAGAGGAGCATGAAACGGTCTGAAAAATAGGAGGAGCATGAAGCGGTGTTGAAAAACATGAGGAGCCTGAAAAGGTGTGAAAAATATGAAGAGCTTCAAAAGTTGTGAAAAATATGAAGAGCTTCAAATGCTGTCAAAAATGAGATGAGCATGAAACGGTCTGAGAAATAGGAGAAGCATGAAGTCGTGTTGAGAAACATGAAGAGCCTGAAAAAGTGTGAAATAAATGAAGAGCTTCAAAAGGTGTGAAAAATATGAAGAGCTTCAAAAGGTGTCAAAAATATGAGGAGCATGAAACGGTCTGAAAAATAGGAGGAGCATTGTAGCATTGTTCAAAAACTTGAAGAGCCTGAAAAGGTGTGAAAAATATGAAGAGCTTTAAAAGGTGTCAAAAATATGAGGAGCATGAAACGGTCTGAAAAATAGGAGGAGCATGAAACGGTGTTCAAAAACAGGAGGAGCCTGAAACGGTGTGAAAAATATGAAGAGCTTCAAAAGGTGTCAAAAATATGAGGAGCATGAAAGGGTCTGAAATATAGGAGGAGCATGACGTGGTGTTGAAAAACATGACGAGCCTGAAAAGGTGTGAAAAATATGAAGAGCTTCAAAAGCTGTGAAAAATATGAGGAGCATGAAATGGTCTGAAAAATAAGAGGAGCATGAAGCTGTGTTGAAAAACATGAAGAGCCTGAAAAAGTGTAGAAAATATGAACAGCTTCAAAAGGTGTCAAAAATATGAGGAACATGAAACGGTCTGAAAATTAGGAGGAGCATGAAGTGGGGTTGAAAATCATGAAGAGCCTGAAAAGGTGTGTAAAATATGCAGAGCTTCAAAAGGAGTGAAGTACATGAGGAGCATGAAACCGTCTGAATTACAGGAGGAGCATGAAGCAATGTTCATAAACATGAAGAGCCTGAAAAGGTGTGAAATATATGAAGAGCTTCAAAAGGTGTGAAAAATATGAAGAGCTTCAAAAGCTGTCAAAAATGAGATGAGCATGAAACGGTCTGTAAATAGGACTAACATGAAGTGGTGTTGGGAAACATGAGGAGCCTGAATAAGTGTGAAATATATGAAGAGCTTCAAAAGGTGTGAAAAATATTAGGAGCTTCAAAATAGGTCAAAAATATGAGGAGTATGAAACGGTATGAAAAATAGGAGGAGCATGAAACGGGTTTGAAAATCACGAAGAGCCTGAAAAGGTGTGAAAAATATGAAGAGCTTCAAAATGTGTGAAATACATGAGGATCATGAAACTGTTTGAAAAATAGGAGGTGCATGAAGTGGTGTTCAAAATCATGAAGAGCCTGAAAACGTGTGAAAAATATGAAGAGCTTCAAAAATGTGAAAAATATGAAGAGCTTCAAAAGGTGTGAAATATATGAGGAGCTTCAAAAGGTGACAAAAAAATGAAGAGCATGAAACGGTCTGAAAATAGGAGGAGCATGAAACGGTGTTCAAAACATGAAGAGCCTTAAAAGGTGTGAAAAATATGAAGAACTTTAAAAGGTGTCAAGAATATGAGGAGCATGAAACGTTCTGAAAAATAGGAGGATCATGAAACGGTGTTCAAAAACATGAAGAGCCTGAAAAGGTGTGAAAAATATGAGTAGCCTCAAAACGTGTCAAAAATATGAGGAGTGTGAAACTTTGTGAAAAATAGCAGGAGCATGAAGCGGTGTTCAAAAACATGAAGAGCCTGAAAACGTGTGAAAAATTTGAATAGCTTCAAAAATGTGAAAAATAAGAAGAGCTTCAAAAGGTGTGAAATATATGAAGATCTTCAAAAGGTGTCAAAAATTAGATGAGCATGAAACGGTCTGAAAAATAGGAGCAGCATGAAGTGGTGTTGAAAAACATGAAGAGCCTGAAAATGTGTGAAATATATGAAGAGATTCAAAAGGTGTGAAAAATATGAAGAGCTTCAAAAGGTGTCAAAATATGAAGAGCATGAAACGGTTGCAAAAATAGGAAGAACTTGAAGTGGTGTTCGAAAACATGAAGAGTCTGAAAAGGTGTGAAATATAAGAAGAGCTTCAAATGGTGTCAAAATTATGAGGAGCATGAAACGGTCTGAAAAATAGGAGGATCATGAAACAGTGTTGAAAACCATGAAGAGCCTGAAAAGGTATGAAAAATATGAAGAGCTTCAAAACGTGTCAAAAATATGAGGAGCATGAAACTGTCTGAAAAATAGGAGGAGCATGATGCGGTGTTGAAAAATATGAAGAGCCTGAAAAAGTGTGAAAAATATGAAGAGCTTTAAAGGTGTGAAAATTATGAGGAGCATGAAACCGTGTGAAAAATAGGATGAGCATGAAGCGGTGTTGAAAAACAAGAAGAGCCTGAAAAAGTGTGAAAAATATGAAGAGCTTCAAAAGGTGTCAAAAATATGAGGAGGATGAAATTATCTGAAAAATAGGAGGAACATGAAACGGTCTGAAATAAACGAGGACCATGAAGCGGTGTTCAAAAACATGAAGAGTCTGAAAAGGTGTGAAATATATGAAGAACTTCAAAAGGTGTCAAAAATATGAGGACCATGAAACGGTCTGAAAAATAGGAGGAGTATGAAGCGGTGTTCATAAACATGAAGAGCCTGAAAAGGAGTGAAAAATATGAAGAGCTTCAACAGGTGTCAAAAATATGAGGAGAATGAAATGATCTGAAAAATAGGAGGAACATGAAAAGGTCTGAAAAATAGGAGGATCATGAAGCCATGTTGAAAAACATGAAGAGCCTGAAAATGTGTGAAAAATATGAAGAGCTTCAAAAGGTGTCAAAAATATGAGGAGCATGAAACGGTCTGAAATATAGGAGGAGTATGAAGCGGTGTTGAAAAACCTGAAGAGACTGAAAACGTGTGAAATATATGAAGAGCTTCAAAAGGTGTGAAAATATGAAGAGCTTCAAAAGGTGTCAAAAATATGAGGAGCATGAAACGGTCTGAAAAAATAGGAGGATCATTAAGCGGTGTTGAAAAACAAGAAGAGCGTGAAAAGGTGTGAAAAATATGAAGAGCTTCAAAAGGTGTCAAAAATATGAGCAGCATGAAACCATCTGAAAAATAGGAAGAGCATGAAACGGTATTCAAAAACATGAAGAGGTTGAAAAGGGTGTGAAAGATATGAAGAGCTTCAAAATGTGTGAAATATGAAGAGCTTCAAAAGGTGTCAAAATGAGATGAGCATGAAACGGTCTGAAAAATAAGAGGAGCATGAAGTGGTGTTGAAAACATGAAGATCCTGAAAAAGTGTGAAATATATGAAGAGCTTCAAAAGGTGTCAAAAATATGAGGAGCATGAAACGGTCAGAAAAATAGGAGGATCATGAAGCGGTGTTAAAAAATATGAAGAGCCTGAAAGGTGTTAAAAATATGAAGAGCTTCAAAAGGTGTCAAATATATGAGGAGCATGAAACCGTCTGAAAAATAGGAGGAGCATGAAACTGTGTTCAAAAACATGAAGAGCCTGAAAAGGTGTTAAAAATATGAAGAGCTTCAAAAGGTGTGAAAAATATGAGGAGCATGAAATGGTTTGAAGACTAGGAGGAGGATTGTAGCGATGTTCAAAAACATGAACAGCATGAAAAGGTGTGAAAAATATGAAGAGCTTCAAATTGTGTCAAAAATATGAGGAGAATGAAATGGACTGAAAAATAGGAGGAGCATGAAGTGGTGTTGAAAAACATGAAGAGACTGAAAACGTGTGAAAAATATGAAGAGCTTCAAAAGGTGTGCAAAATATGAAGCGATTCAAAGGTGTCCAAAATATGAGGAGCATGAAACGGTCTGAAAAATAGGAGGAGCATGAAACGATGTTCAAAAACATGAAGAGCCTGAAAATGTGTGAAAAATATGAAGAGCTCAAAAGGTGTGAAAAATATGTTGAGCATGAAACCGTCTGAAGAATAGGAGGAGGATTGTAGCGATGTTCAAAAACGTGAAGACCATGAAAAGGTGTGAAAAATATGACGAGCTTCAAAAGGTGTCAAAAATATGAGGAGCATGAAGGAGTGTTGAAAAACATGAAGAGCCTGAAAATGTTTGAAATATATGAAGCGCTTCAAAAGGTTTCAGAAGTGAGAGGAGCATGAAACTGTCTTAAAAATAGGAGGATAATGAAGCAGTGATGGAAAACGTGAAGAGCCTGTAAAGGTGTGTAAAATATGAAGAGCTTCAAAAGGTGTCAAAAATATGAGGAGCATGAAATGGACTGAAAAATAGGAGGAGCATGAAGTGGTGTTGAAAAACATTAAGAGACTGAAAACGTGTGAAAAATATGAAGAGCTTCAAAAGGTGTGCAAAATATGAAGAGATTCAAAGGTGTCCAAAATATGAGGAGCATGAAACGGTCTGAAAAATAGGAAGAGCATGAAACGATGTTCAAAAACATGAAGAGCCTGAAAAGGTGTGAAAAATATGAAGAGCTCAAAAGGTGTGAAAAATATGTGGAGCATGAAACGGTCTGAAGAATAGGAGGAGGATTGTAGCGATGTTCAAAAACGTGAAGAGCATGAAAAGGTGTGAAAAATATGACGAGCTTCAAAAGGTGTCAAAAATATGAGGAGCATGAAGTAGTGTTGAAAAACATGAAGAGCCTGAAAATGTTTGAAATATATGAAGCGCTTCAAAAGGTTTCAGAAGTGAGAGGAGCATGAAACTGTCTTAAAAATAGGAGGATAATGAAGCAGTGATGAAAAACGTGAAGAGCCTGAAAAGGTGTGTAAAATATGAAGAGCTTCAAAAGGTGTCAAAAATATGAGGAGCATGAAATGGTCTGAAAAATAGGAGGTGCATGAAACGATGTTCAAAGATATGAAGAGCCTGAAAAGGTGTGAAAAATATGAAGAGCTTCAAAAGGTGTGAAATATATGAAGAGCTTCAAAAGCTGTCAATAATGAGATGAGCATGAAACGGTCTGAAAAATAGGAGGAGCATGAAGTGGTGTTGAAAACATGAAAATACTGAAAAAGTGTGAAATATATGAAGAGCTTCAAAAAGTGTGAAAAATATGAGGAGCTTCAAAATGTGTCAAAAATATGAGGAGCATGAAACGGTCTGAAAAAACGGAGGAGCATGAAGCGGTGTTGAATAATATGAAGAGCCTGAAAATGTTTGAAATATATGAAGCGCTTCAAAAGGTTTCAGAAGTGAGAGGAGCATGAAACTGTCTTAAAAATAGGAGGATAATGAAGCAGTGATGAAAAACGTGAAGAGCCTGAAAAGGTGTGAAAATTATGAAGAGCTTCAAAAGGTGTGAAAAATATGTGGAGCATGAAACGGCCTGAAGAATAGGAGGAGGATTGTAGCGATGTTCAAAAACATGAAGAGCATGAAAAGGTGTGAAAAATATGAAGAGTTTCAAAAGGTGTGAAATACAAGAGAAGCAAGAAACAGCCTGAAAAATAGGAGGAGCATGAAGCGGTGTTGAAAAACATGACGAAACAGAAAAGGTGTGAAAAATATGAAGAGCTTCAAAATGTGTCAAAAATATGAGGAGCATGAAACTGTCTGAAAAATAGGAGGAACATGAAACGGTGTTCAAAAACATGAAGAGCCTGAAAAGGTGTGAAAAATATGAAGAGCTTCAAATGGTGTGAAATACATGAGGAGCTTGAAACTGTCTGAAAAATAGGAGGAGCATGAAGCGATGTTGAAAAACATGAAGAGCATGAAAAGCTGTGAAAAATATGAAGAGCTTCAAAAGGTGTCAAAATATGTGAGCATGAAACCGTCTGAAAAATAGGAGGACCATGAAGCGGTGTTGAAAAACATGAAGAGCCTGAAAAGGTGTGAAAAATATGAAGAGCTTCAAAAGGTGTCAAAAATATGAGGAGCATGAAACGGTCTGAAAAATAGGAGGAACATGAAACGGTGTTCAAAAACATGAAGAGCCTGAAAAGGTGTGAAAAATATGAAGAGCTTCAAAAGGTGTGAAATACAAGAGGAACATGAAACGGTCTGAAAAAAAGGAGGAGCATGAAGCGGTGTTGAAAAACATGAAGAGCCTGAAAAGGTGTGAAAAATATGAAGAGCTTCAAAAGGTGTCAAAAATATGAGGAGCATGAAACGGTGTGAAAAATAGGAGGAGCATGAAGTGTAGTTGAAAACCATGAAGAGCCTGAAAAGGTGTGAAAAATATGAAGAGCTTCAAAAGGTGTCAAAATATGAGGAGCATGAAACGGTCTGAAAAATAGGAGGAGCATGAAACTGTGTTCAAAAACATCAAGTGCCTGAAAAGTTGTGAAAAATATGAAGAGCTTCAAAACGTGTGAAATACATGAGGAGAATGAAACGGTCTGAAAAATAGGAGGAGCATGAAGCGGTGTTGAAAAACATAAAGAGCCTGAAAACGTGTGAAAAATATGAAGAGCTTTAAAAGGTGTGTAATATGTGAGGAGTATGAAACGGTCTGAAAAATAGGAGGAGCATGAAGCCATGTTGAAAAACATGAAGAGCCTGAAAAGGTGTAAAAAACAAGAAGAGCTTCAAAACGTGTCAAAAATATAAGGAACATGAAACGGTCTGAAAAATAGGAGGAGCATGAAGTGGTGTTGAAAATCATGAAGATCCTGAAAAGCTGTGTAAAATACGAAGAGCTTCAAAAGGTGTGAAATACATGAGGAGCATGAAACGATCTGAAGAATAGGAGGAGGATGGTAGTCGTGTTCAAAAACATGAAGAGCATGAAAATGTGTGAAAAATATGAAGGGCTTCAATAGGTGTGAAAATATGAAGACCTTCAAAAGGTGTCAAAAATGAGAAGAGCATGAAACGGTCTGAAAAATAGGTGGAGCATGATGTGGTGTTGAAAAACATGAAGAGCCTGAAAAGTTGTGAAAAATATGAAGACCTTCAAAAGGTGTCAAAAATTTGAGGAGCATGAAACGGTCTGAAAAATAGGAGGAGCATGAAACGGTGTTCAAAAACATGAAGAGCCTGAAAAGCTGTGAAAAATATGAAGAGCCTCAAGGTGTGAAATACTTGAGGAGCATGAATCGGTCTGAAAAATAGGAGGAGCATGAAGCGGTATTGAAAAACATGAAGAGCCTGAAAAGGTGTGAAAAATATGAAGAGCTTCAAAAGGTGTCAAAACTATGAGGAGTATGAAACGGTCTGAAAAATAGGAGCAGCATGAAACGGTGTTCAAAAACATGAAGAGCCTGAAAAGGTGTTAAAAATATGAAGAGCTTCAAAAGGTGTCAAAAATATGAGGAGCATGTAACGGTCTGAAAAATAGGAGGAGCATGAAGCCGTGTTCAAAAACATGAAGAGCCTGAAATGGTGTGAAAAACATGAAGAGCGTAAAAGGTGTGAAAATTATGAAAAGCTTCAAAAGATGTCACAAATATGAGGAGCATGAAACGGTCTGAAAAATTGGAGGATCATGAAGCGGTGTTCAAAAACATGAAGAGCCTGAAAAGGTTTGAAAAATACGAAGAGCTACAAAGGTGTGAAAAATATGAAGAGCTTCAAAAGCTGTCAAAAATGAGATGAGCATGAAACGGTCTGAAAAATAGGAGGAGCATGAAGTGGTGTTGAAAAACATGAAGAGCCTGAATAAGTGTGAAATATATGAAGAGATTCAAAAGTTGTGAAAAATATGAAGAGCTTCAAAAGGTCCGAAATACACGAGGAGCATGAAACGGTCTGAAAAATAGGAGGAGCATGAAGCGGTGTTGAAAAACATGAAGAGACTTAAAACGTGTGAAATATATGAAGAGCTTCAAAAAGTGTGAAAAATATGAAGAGCTTAAAATGGTGTCAAAAATGAGATGAGCATGAAACGGTCTGAAAAATAGGTGGATCTTGATGTGGTGTTGAAAAACATGAAGAGCCTGAAAAGTTGCGAAAAATATGAAGACCTTCAAAAGGTGTCAAAAATATGAGGAGCATGAAACGGTTTGAAAAATAGGAGGAGCATGAAACGGTGTTCAAAAACATGAAGAGCCTGAAAAGCTGTGAAAAATATGAAGAGCTTCAAAAGGTGTCAAAAATATGAGGAGCATGAAACGGTCTGAAAAATTAGGATCATGAAGCGGTGTTCAAAAACATGAAGAGCCTGAAAAGGTTTGAAAAATACGAAGAGCTACAAAGGTGTGAAAAATATGAAGAGCTTCAAAAGCTGTCAAAAATGAGATGAGCATGAAACGGTCTGAAAAACAGGAGGAGCATGAAGTGGTGTTGAAAAACATGAAGAGCCTGAAAAGGTGTGAAATATATGAAGAGCTTCAAAAGGTGTCAAAAATATGAGGAGCATGAAATTTTCTGCAAAATAGGAGGAGCATGAAGCGGTGTTCACAAACATGAAGAGCCAGAAAAGGAGTGAAAAATATGAAGAGCTTCAAAAGGTGTCAAAATATGTGAGCATGAAACCGTCTGAAAAATAGGAGGACCATGAAGCGGTGTTGAAAAACATGAAGAGCCTGAAAAGCTGTGAAAAATATGAAGAGCCTCAAGGTGTGAAATACTTGAGGAGCATGAATCGGTCTGAAAAATAGGAGTAACATGAAACGGTGTTCAAAAACATGAAGAGCCTGAAAAGGTGTGAAAAATATGAAGAGCTTCAAATGGTGTGAAATACATGAGGAGCTTGAAACTGTCTGAAAAATAGGAGGAGCATGAAGCAATGTTGAAAAACATGAAGAGCATGAAAAGCTGTGAAAAATATGAAGAGCTTGAAAAGCTGTGAAATACAGGCGGCGCGTGAAACGGTCTGAAAAATAGGAGGAGCATGAAAAGGTGTTCAAAAACATGAAAGCCTAAAAAGGTGAGAAAAATATGAAGAGCTTCAAAGGTGTGAAATACAGGAGGAGCATGAAACGATCTGAAAATTAGGAGGAGCATGAAGCGTTGTACAAAAACATGAAGAGCCTGAAAAGGTGTGAAAAATATGAAAAGCTTCAAAATGTGTCAAATAATGAGGAGCATGAAACGATCTGAAAAATAGGAGGAGCAAGAAGCGGTGTTGAAAAACATGAAGAGCCTCAAAAGGTGTGAAAAATATGAAGAGCTCAAAAGGTGTCAAAAATATGAAGAGCTTCAAAAAGTGCGAAAAATGAGATGAGCATGAAATGGTCTGAAAAAGGAGGAGCATGAAGTGGTGTTGAAAAACATGAAGAGCCTGAAAAGGTGTGAAAAATTTGAAGAGCTTCAAAAATGTGAAAAATATGAAGAGCTTCAAAAGGTGTGAAATATATGAAGAGCTTCAAAAGCTGTCAAAAATTTGATGAGCATGAAACGGTCTGAAAAATAGGAGGAGCATCATGTGGTGTTGAAAAACATGAAGAGCCTGAAAATGTGTGAAATATATGAAGAGCTTCAAAAGGTGTGAAAAATATGAAGAGCTTCAAAAGGTGTCAAAAATATGAAGAGCATGACACGGTCGCAAAAATAGGAGGAACTTGAAGTGGTGTTCGAAAACATGAAGAGTCTGAAAAGGTGTGAAATATAAGAAGAGCTTCAAAAGGTGTCAAAATTATGAGGAGCATGAAACGGTCTGAAAAATAGGAGGATCATGAAACAGTGTTGAAAACCATGAAGAGCCTGAAAAGGTGTGAAAAATATGAAGAGCTTCAAAACGTGTCAAAAATGTGAGGAGAATGAAACGGACTGAAAAACGGAAGGAGCAGGCAGCGGTGTTGAAAAACTTGAAGAGCCTGAAAACGTGTGAAAAATATGAAGAGCTTCAAAAGGTGTCAAATATGAGAGGGGCATGAAAAGGTCTGAAAAACAGGAGGAACATGAAGTGTTGTTGAAAAACATGAATATCCTGAAAAGGTGTGAAATATATGAAGAGCTTCAAAGGGTGTCAAAAATATGAGGAGCATGAAACGGTCTCAAAAATAGGAGGAGCATGAAGCGGTGTTGAAAAACATGAAGAGCTTGAAAAGGTGTGAAAATTATGAAGAGCTTCAAATTGTGTCAAAAATATGTGTAGCATGAAACGGTCTGAAAGATAGGAGGAGCATGAAACTGTGTTGAAAAACATGAAGAGCCTGAAAAGGTGTGAAATATATAAAGAGTTTCAAAAGGTGTTAAAAATATGAGGAGCATGAAACGGTCTGAAAAATAGGAGGCGCATGAAACGGTCTGAGAAAGAGGAGGAGCATGAAACGGTGTGGAAAAGCATGAAGAGCTTGAAAACGTGTGAAAAATATGAAGAGCTTCAAAAGCTGTGAGAAATATGAAGAGCTTCAAAAGGTGTCAAAAATGAGATGAGCATGAAACGGTCTGAAAAATCTGAGCAGCATGAAGTGGTGTTGAAAAACTTGAAGAGCCTTAAAACGTGTGAAAAATATGAAGAGCTTCAAAAGGTGTCAAAAATATGAGGAGCATGAAACAGCCTTGAGATTGGAAGAGCATGAAAAGGTTCTGAAACAGATGAAGAGAATGAAAAGCTGTGAAAAATATGAAGAGCTTCAAAAGGTGTCAAAAATATGAGGAGCATGAAACGGTCTGAAAAATAGGAGGAGCATGAAGTGGTGTTGAAAAACATGAAGAGCCTGAATGGGTGTGAAAAATAGGAGGAGCTTCAAAACCTGTCAAAATATGAGGAGCCTGAAACGGTCTGAAAAATAGGAGGAGCATGAAGCTGTGCTCAAAAACATGAATAGCCTGAAAAGGTGTGAAAAATATGAAGAGCTTCAAAAGGGGTGAAAAATGTGAGGAGCATGAAATGGTCTGAAAAATAGGAGGAGCATGAAGCGGTGTTCAAAAACTTGAAGAGCCTGAAAAGGTGTGAAATATATGAAGAGATTCAAAAAGTGACAAAAATATGAGGAGCATGAACCGATCTAAAAATAGGAGGAGCATGAAGCGGTGTTGAAAAACTGAAGAGCCTGAAAATCTGTGAAAAATATGAAGAGCTTCAAAAGGTGTGAAATACATGCGGAGCATGAAACGGTCTGAAAAAGAGGAGGAGCATGAAGCGGTGTTCAAAAACATGAAGAGCCTGAAATTGTGTGAAAAATATGAAGAGTTTCAAAAGGTGTCAAAAATATGAGGAGCATGAAACGGTCTGAAAAATAGGAGGAGCATGAAACGGTATTCAAAAACATGAAGAGCCTGAAAATCTGTGAAAAATATGAAGAGCTTCAAAAGGTGTCAAAAATATGAAGAGCTCAAACGGTGTCAAAAATAAGAGTAGCATGAAAAGGTCTGAAAAAAAGGAGAAGCATGAAGTGGTCTTGAAAAACATGAAGAGCCTGAAAAGGTGTCAAATATATTAAGAGCTTCAAAAGTTGTCAAAAATATGAGGTGCATGAAACGGTCAGAAAAATAGGAGGAGCATGAATCGGTGTTGAAAAACATGAAGAGCCTGAAAATGTGTGAAAAATATGATGAGCTTCAAAAGGTGTGACAAATATGAGGAGCATGAAACGGTCTGAAAAATAGGAGGAGCAAGAAGCTGTGTTCAAAAACATGAGAGGCTGAAAATGTGTGAAATATATGAAGAGCTTCAAAAGATGTGAAATACATGAGGAGCATGAAACGGTCTGAAAAATAGGAGCAGCATGAAATGGTGTTCAAAAACTTGAAGAGCCTGAAAAGGTGTGAAACATATGAAGAGCTTCAAAAGGTGTGAAATAAATGAGGAGCATGAAACGTTCTGAAAAATAGGAGGAGCATGAAGCGTTATTCAAAAATATAAAGAGCCTGAAAATGTGTGAAAAATGTGAAGAGCTTCAAAGGTGTGAAATACAGGAGGAGCATGAAACGATCTGAAAAATAGGACGAGCATGAAGCGGTGTGGAAAAATATGAGGAACCTGAAAAGGTGTGAAAAATATGTAGAGCTTCAAATGGTGCCAAATATATGAGGAGCATGAAACGGTCTGAAAAAGAGGAGGAGCATTAAACGGTGTTCAAAAACATGAAGTGCCTGAAAAGGTGTGAAAAATATGAAGAGCTTCAAAAGGTGTGAAATACATGAAAAGCATGAAACGGTCTGAAAAATAGGAGGAGCATGAAGCGGTGTTCAAACACATGAAAAGCCTGAAAAGGTGTGAAAAATATGAAGAGCTTCAAAATGTGTCAAAAATAAGAGGAGCAAGAATCGGTCTGAAAAATAGGAGGAGCATGAAAAGGTGTTCAAAAACATGAAGAGCCTGAAAAGCTGTGAAATATATGAAGAGCTTCAAAAGGTGTGAAAAATATGAAGAGCTTCAAAAGGGGTCGAAAATGAGATGATCCTGAAACGGTTTGAAAAATAGGAGGAGCATGAAGTGGTGTTGTAAAACATGAAGAGCCTGAGGAGTGTGAAATATATGATGAGGTGCAAAATGTGTGAAAAATATGAAGAGCTTCAAAAGCTGTCAAAAATGAGATGAACATGAAACTGTCTGAAAATAGGAGGGGCATGAAGTGGTGTTAAAAAATATGAAGAGCCTGAAAAGGTGTGAAATATATGATGAGATTCAAAAAGTGACAAAAATATGAGGAGCATGAAACGATCTAAAAATAGGAGGAGCATGAAGCGGTGTTGAAAAACTGAAGAGCCTGAAAATCTGTGAAAAATATGAAGAGCTTCAAACGGTGTGAAATACATGCAGAGCATGAAACGGTCTGAAAAAGAGGAGGAGCATGAAGCGGTGTTCAAAAACATGAAGAGCCTGAAATTGTGTGAAAAATATGAAGAGTTTCAAAAGGTGTCAAAAATATGAGGAGCATGAAACGGTCTGAAAAATAGGAGGAGCATGAAACGGTATTCAAAAACATGAAGAGCCTGAAAATCTGTGAAAAATATGAAGAGCTTCAAAAGGTGTGAAAAATATGAAGAGCCTGAAAATCTGTGAAAAATATGAAGAGCTTCAAAAGGTGTGAAAAATAGAAAGAGCTTCAAAAGGTGTGAAAAATATGAAGAGCTTCAAAAAGTGTCAAAAACATGAGGAGCTTCAAAAGCTGTCAAAATTATGAGGAGCATGAAACGGTCTGAAAAATAGGAGGAGCATTATAACATTGTTGAAAAAATTGAAGAGCCTGAAAAGGTGTGAAAAATATGAAGAGCTTCAAAAGGTGTCAAAAATATGAGGAACATGAAAAGGTCTGAAAAATAGGAGGAGAATGAAGCGGTGTTGAAAAACATCAAGAGCCTGAAAAGGTGTGAAAAATATGAAGAGCTTCAAAAGCTGTGAAATAGATGAGGAGCATTAAATGGTCTAAAAAATATGAGGAGCATGAAGCGGTGTTCAAAAACATGACGAGCCTGAAAAGGTGTGAAATATATGAAGAGCTTCAAAAGGTGTGAAATACAAGAGGAGCATGAATCGGTCTGAAAAATAGGAGGAGCATGAAGCGGTGTTGAAAAACATGAAGAACCAGAAAAGGTGTGAAAAATATGAAGAGCTTCAAAAGATGTCAAAAATATGAGGAGCTTGAAACTGTCTGAAAAATAGGAGCAGCATGAAGCCGTGTTCAAAAACATGAAGAGCCTGAAAAGGAGTGAAAAATATGAAGAGCTTCAAAAGGTGTCAAAATATGAGGAGCATGAAATTCTGAAAAATAGGAGGAGCATGAAACGGTCTGAAAAATAGGAGGAGCATGAATCGGTGTTGAAAACATGAAGAGCATGAAAAGGTGTGAAAAAACTGAAGATTTTCAAAAGGTGTCAAAAATATGAGGAGCATGAAATTGTCTGAAAAATAGGAGGAGCAGAAGTGGTGTTGAAAAACATGAAGAGCCTGAAAAGGTGTGAAAAATACGTAGAGCTTCAAAAGGTGTGAAAAATATGAGGAGCATGAAATAGTCTGAAAAATAGGAGGAGCATGAAGCGGTGTTCAAAAACATGAAGAGCCTGAAAATGTGTGAAAAATATGAAGAGCTTCAAAAGGTGTGAAAAATATGAGGAGCATGAAACTGTCTGAAAAAAAGGAGGAGCATGAAGCGGTGGTGAAGAATATGAAGAGCCTGAAAAGGTGTGAAAAATATGAAGAGCTTCAAAAGGGGTCAAAAATATGAGGAGCATGAAACGGTTTGAAAAATAGGAGGAGCATGAAGTGGTGTTGAAAAACATGAAGAGCCTGAAAAGGTGTGAAAAATAAGAAGAGCTTCAAAAGGTGTCAAAATATGAGGAGCATTAAGCGGCCTGAAAAATAGGAGGAGCATGAAACGGTCTGAAAAATAGCAGGAGCATGAATCGGTGTTGAAAAACATGAAGAGCATGAAAATGTGTGAAAAATATGAAGAGCTTCAAAAGGTGTCAATATGAGGAGCAAGAAACGGCCTGAAAAATAGGAGGACCATGAAGCGGTGTTCAAAAACATGAAGAGTCTGTAAAGTTGTGAAATATATGAAGAGCTTCAAAATGTGTCAAAAATGAGATGAGCATGAAACGGTCTGAAAAATAGGAGGAGCATGAAGTCGTGTTGAAAACATGAAGAGCCTAAAAAACTGAAATATATGAAGAGCTTCAAAAGGTGTCAAAAATATGAGGAGCATTAAACGGTCAGAAAAATATGAGCATCATGAAGCGGTGTTGAAAAAAATGAAGAGCTTGAAATGTGTGAAAAATATGAAGAGCTTCAAAAGGTGTGAAAAATATGAAGAGCTTCAAAAGCTGTCAAAAATGAGCTGAGCATGAAACGGACTGAAAAATAGAAGAAGCATGAAGTGGTGTTGAAAACATGAAGAGCCTGAAAACGTGTGAAAAATATGATGAGCTTCAAAAGGTGTCAAAAATACGAGGAGCATGAAACGGTCTGAAAAATAGGAGGATCATGAAGCGGTGTTGAAAAACATGAAGAGCCTGAAAGGTGTAAAAAATATGAAGAGCTTCAAAAGGTGTCAAAAATATGAGGAGCATGAAACGGTCTGAAAAATAGGAGGAGCATGAAAATGTGTTCAAGAACATGAAGAGCCTGAAAAGCTGTGAAAAATATAAAGAGCTTGAAAAGCTGTGAAATACAGGCGGTGCGTGAAACGGTCTGAAAAATAGGAGGAGCATGAAAAGGTGTTCAAAAACATGAAAGCCTAAAAAGGTGAGAAAAATATGAAGAGCTTCAAAGGTGTTAAATACATGAGGAGCATGAATCGGTCTGAAAATTAGGAGGAGCATGAAGCGTTGTACAAAAACATGAAGAGCCTGAAAAGGTGTGAAAAATATGAAAAGCTTCAAAATGTGTCAAATAATGAGGAGCATGAAACGATCTGAAAAATAGGAGGAGCAAGAAGCGGTGTTGAAAAACATGAAGAGCCTCAAAAGGTGTGAAAAATATGAAGAGCTCAAAAGGTGTCAAAAATATGAAGAGCTTCAAAAAGTGCGAAAAATGAGATGAGCATGAAATGGTCTGAAAAAGGAGGAGCATGAAGTGGTGTTGAAAAACATGAAGAGCCTGAAAAGGTGTGAAAAATTTGAAGAGCTTCAAAAATGTGAAAAATATGAAGAGCTTCAAAAGGTGTGAAATATATGAAGAGCTTCAAAAGCTGTCAAAAATTTGATGAGCATGAAACGGTCTGAAAAATAGGAGGAGCATCATGTGGTGTTGAAAAACATGAAGAGCCTGAAAATGTGTGAAATATATGAAGAGCTTCAAAAGGTGTGAAAAATATGAAGAGCTTCAAAAGGTGTCAAAAATATGAAGAGCATGACACGGTCGCAAAAATAGGAGGAACTTGAAGTGGTGTTCGAAAACATGAAGAGTCTGAAAAGGTGTGAAATATAAGAAGAGCTTCAAAAGGTGTCAAAATTATGAGGAGCATGAAACGGTCTGAAAAATAGGAGGATCATGAAACAGTGTTGAAAACCATGAAGAGCCTGAAAAGGTGTGAAAAATATGAAGAGCTTCAAAACGTGTCAAAAATGTGAGGAGCATGAAACGGACTGAAAAACGGAAGGAGCAGGCAGCGGTGTTGAAAAACTTGAAGAGCCTGAAAACGTGTGAAAAATATGAAGAGCTTCAAAAGGTGTCAAATATGAGAGGGGCATGAAAAGGTCTGAAAAACAGGAGGAACATGAAGTGTTGTTGAAAAACATGAATATCCTGAAAAGGTGTGAAATATATGAAGAGCTTCAAAGGGTGTCAAAAATATGAGGAGCATGAAACGGTCTCAAAAATAGGAGGAGCATGAAGCGGTGTTGAAAAACATGAAGAGCTTGAAAAGGTGTGAAAATTATGAAGAGCTTCAAATTGTGTCAAAAATATGTGTAGCATGAAACGGTCTGAAAGATAGGAGGAGCATGAAACTGTGTTGAAAAACATGAAGAGCCTGAAAAGGTGTGAAATATATAAAGAGTTTCAAAAGGTGTTAAAAATATGAGGAGCATGAAACGGTCTGAAAAATAGGAGGCGCATGAAACGGTCTGAGAAAGAGGAGGAGCATGAAACGGTGTGGAAAAGCATGAAGAGCTTGAAAACGTGTGAAAAATATGAAGAGCTTCAAAAGCTGTGAGAAATATGAAGAGCTTCAAAAGGTGTCAAAAATGAGATGAGCATGAAACGGTCTGAAAAATCGGAGCAGCATGAAGTGGTGTTGAAAAACTTGAAGAGCCTTAAAACGTGTGAAAAATATGAAGAGCTTCAAAAGGTGTCAAAAATATGAGGAGCATGAAACAGCCTTGAGATTGGAAGAGCATGAAAAGGTTCTGAAACAGATGAAGAGAATGAAAAGCTGTGAAAAATATGAAGAGCTTCAAAAGGTGTCAAAAATATGAGGAGCATGAAACGGTCTGAAAAATAGGAGGAGCATGAAGTGGTGTTGAAAAACATGAAGAGCCTGAATGGGTGTGAAAAATAGGAGGAGCTTCAAAACCTGTCAAAATATGAGGAGCCTGAAACGGTCTGAAAAATAGGAGGAGCATGAAGCTGTGCTCAAAAACATGAATAGCCTGAAAAGGTGTGAAAAATATGAAGAGCTTCAAAAGGGGTGAAAAATGTGAGGAGCATGAAATGGTCTGAAAAATAGGAGGAGCATGAAGCGGTTTTCAAAAACATGAAGAGTCTGAAAAGGTGTGAAATATATGAAGAGCTTCAAAAGGTGTCAAAAATATGAGGAGCATGAAATTGTCTGAAAAATAGGAGGAGCAGAAGTGGTGTTGAAAAACATGAAGAGCCTGAAAAGGTGTGAAAAATACGTAGAGCTTCAAAAGGTGTGAAAAATATGAGGAGCATGAAATAGTCTGAAAAATAGGAGGAGCATGAAGCGGTGTTCAAAAACATGAAGAGCCTGAAAATGTGTGAAAAATATGAAGAGCTTCAAAAGGTGTGAAAAATATGAGGAGCATGAAACTGTCTGAAAAAAAGGAGGAGCATGAAGCGGTGGTGAAGAATATGAAGAGCCTGAAAAGGTGTGAAAAATATGAAGAGCTTCAAAAGGGGTCAAAAATATGAGGAGCATGAAACGGTTTGAAAAATAGGAGGAGCATGAAGTGGTGTTGAAAAACATGAAGAGCCTGAAAAGGTGTGAAAAATAAGAAGAGCTTCAAAAGGTGTCAAAATATGAGGAGCATTAAACGGCCTGAAAAATAGGAGGAGCATGAAACGGTCTGAAAAATAGCAGGAGCATGAATCGGTGTTGAAAAACATGAAGAGCATGAAAATGTGTGAAAAATATGAAGAGCTTCAAAAGGTGTCAATATGAGGAGCAAGAAACGGCCTGAAAAATAGGAGGACCATGAAGCGGTGTTCAAAAACATGAAGAGTCTGAAAAGTTGTGAAATATATGAAGAGCTTCAAAATGTGTCAAAAATGAGATGAGCATGAAACGGTCTGAAAAATAGGAGGAGCATGAAGTCGTGTTGAAAACATGAAGAGCCTAAAAAACTGAAATATATGAAGAGCTTCAAAAGGTGTCAAAAATATGAGGAGCATTAAACGGTCAGAAAAATATGAGCATCATGAAGCGGTGTTGAAAAAAATGAAGAGCTTGAAATGTGTGAAAAATATGAAGAGCTTCAAAAGGTGTGAAAAATATGAAGAGCTTCAAAAGCTGTCAAAAATGAGCTGAGCATGAAACGGACTGAAAAATAGAAGAAGCATGAAGTGGTGTTGAAAACATGAAGAGCCTGAAAACGTGTGAAAAATATGATGAGCTTCAAAAGGTGTCAAAAATACGAGGAGCATGAAACGGTCTGAAAAATAGGAGGATCATGAAGCGGTGTTGAAAAACATGAAGAGCCTGAAAGGTGTAAAAAATATGAAGAGCTTCAAAAGGTGTCAAAAATATGAGGAGCATGAAACGGTCTGAAAAATAGGAGGAGCATGAAAATGTGTTCAAGAACATGAAGAGCCTGAAAAGCTGTGAAAAATATAAAGAGCTTGAAAAGCTGTGAAATACAGGCGGTGCGTGAAACGGTCTGAAAAATAGGAGGAGCATGAAAAGGTGTTCAAAAACATGAAAGCCTAAAAAGGTGAGAAAAATATGAAGAGCTTCAAAGGTGTTAAATACATGAGGAGCATGAATCGGTCTGAAAATTAGGAGGAGCATGAAGCGTTGTACAAAAACATGAAGAGCCTGAAAAGGTGTGAAAAATATGAAAAGCTTCAAAATGTGTCAAATAATGAGGAGCATGAAACGATCTGAAAAATAGGAGGAGCAAGAAGCGGTGTTGAAAAACATGAAGAGCCTCAAAAGGTGTGAAAAATATGAAGAGCTCAAAAGGTGTCAAAAATATGAAGAGCTTCAAAAAGTGCGAAAAATGAGATGAGCATGAAATGGTCTGAAAAAGGAGGAGCATGAAGTGGTGTTGAAAAACATGAAGAGCCTGAAAAGGTGTGAAAAATTTGAAGAGCTTCAAAAATGTGAAAAATATGAAGAGCTTCAAAAGGTGTGAAATATATGAAGAGCTTCAAAAGCTGTCAAAAATTTGATGAGCATGAAACGGTCTGAAAAATAGGAGGAGCATCATGTGGTGTTGAAAAACATGAAGAGCCTGAAAATGTGTGAAATATATGAAGAGCTTCAAAAGGTGTGAAAAATATGAAGAGCTTCAAAAGGTGTCAAAAATATGAAGAGCATGACACGGTCGCAAAAATAGGAGGAACTTGAAGTGGTGTTCGAAAACATGAAGAGTCTGAAAAGGTGTGAAATATAAGAAGAGCTTCAAAAGGTGTCAAAATTATGAGGAGCATGAAACGGTCTGAAAAATAGGAGGATCATGAAACAGTGTTGAAAACCATGAAGAGCCTGAAAAGGTGTGAAAAATATGAAGAGCTTCAAAACGTGTCAAAAATGTGAGGAGCATGAAACGGACTGAAAAACGGAAGGAGCAGGCAGCGGTGTTGAAAAACTTGAAGAGCCTGAAAACGTGTGAAAAATATGAAGAGCTTCAAAAGGTGTCAAATATGAGAGGGGCATGAAAAGGTCTGAAAAACAGGAGGAACATGAAGTGTTGTTGAAAAACATGAATATCCTGAAAAGGTGTGAAATATATGAAGAGCTTCAAAGGGTGTCAAAAATATGAGGAGCATGAAACGGTCTCAAAAATAGGAGGAGCATGAAGCGGTGTTGAAAAACATGAAGAGCTTGAAAAGGTGTGAAAATTATGAAGAGCTTCAAATTGTGTCAAAAATATGTGTAGTATGAAACGGTCTGAAAGATAGGAGGAGCATGAAACTGTGTTGAAAAACATGAAGAGCCTGAAAAGGTGTGAAATATATAAAGAGTTTCAAAAGGTGTTAGAAATATGAGGAGCATGAAACGGTCTGAAAAATAGGAGGCGCATGAAACGGTCTGAGAAAGAGGAGGAGCATGAAACGGTGTGGAAAAGCATGAAGAGCTTGAAAACGTGTGAAAAATATGAAGAGCTTCAAAAGCTGTGAGAAATATGAAGAGCTTCAAAAGGTGTCAAAAATGAGATGAGCATGAAACGGTCTGAAAAATCGGAGCAGCATGAAGTGGTGTTGAAAAACTTGAAGAGCCTTAAAACGTGTGAAAAATATGAAGAGCTTCAAAAGGTGTCAAAAATATGAGGAGCATGAAACAGCCTTGAGATTGGAAGAGCATGAAAAGGTTCTGAAACAGATGAAGAGAATGAAAAGCTGTGAAAAATATGAAGAGCTTCAAAAGGTGTCAAAAATATGAGGAGCATGAAACGGTCTGAAAAATAGGAGGAGCATGAAGTGGTGTTGAAAAACATGAAGAGCCTGAATGGGTGTGAAAAATAGGAGGAGCTTCAAAACCTGTCAAAATATGAGGAGCCTGAAACGGTCTGAAAAATAGGAGGAGCATGAAGCTGTGCTCAAAAACATGAATAGCCTGAAAAGGTGTGAAAAATATGAAGAGCTTCAAAAGGGGTGAAAAATGTGAGGAGCATGAAATGGTCTGAAAAATAGGAGGAGCATGAAGCGGTGTTCAAAAACATGAAGAGTCTGAAAAGGTGTGAAATATATGAAGAGATTCAAAAAGTGACAAAAATATGAGGAGCATGAACCGATCTAAAAATAGGAGGAGCATGAAGCGGTGTTGAAAAACTGAAGAGCCTGAAAATCTGTGAAAAATATGAAGAGCTTCAAAAGGTGTGAAATACATGCGGAGCATGAAACGGTCTGAAAAAGAGGAGGAGCATGAAGCGGTGTTCAAAAACATGAAGAGCCTGAAATTGTGTGAAAAATATGAAGAGTTTCAAAAGGTGTCAAAAATATGAGGAGCATGAAACGGTCTGAAAAATAGGAGGAGCATGAAACGGTATTCAAAAACATGAAGAGCCTGAAAATCTGTGAAAAATATGAAGAGCTTCAAAAGGTGTCAAAAATATGAAGAGCTCAAACGGTGTCAAAAATAAGAGTAGCATGAAAAGGTCTGAAAAAAAGGAGAAGCATGAAGTGGTCTTGAAAAACATGAAGAGCCTGAAAAGGTGTCAAATATATTAAGAGCTTCAAAAGTTGTCAAAAATATGAGGTGCATGAAACGGTCAGAAAAATAGGAGGAGCATGAATCGGTGTTGAAAAACATGAAGAGCCTGAAAATGTGTGAAAAATATGATGAGCTTCAAAAGGTGTGACAAATATGAGGAGCATGAAACGGTCTGAAAAATAGGAGGAGCAAGAAGCTGTGTTCAAAAACATGAGAGGCTGAAAATGTGTGAAATATATGAAGAGCTTCAAAAGATGTGAAATACATGAGGAGCATGAAACGGTCTGAAAAATAGGAGCAGCATGAAATGGTGTTCAAAAACTTGAAGAGCCTGAAAAGGTGTGAAACATATGAAGAGCTTCAAAAGGTGTGAAATAAATGAGGAGCATGAAACGTTCTGAAAAATAGGAGGAGCATGAAGCGTTATTCAAAAATATAAAGAGCCTGAAAATGTGTGAAAAATGTGAAGAGCTTCAAAGGTGTGAAATACAGGAGGAGCATGAAACGATCTGAAAAATAGGACGAGCATGAAGCGGTGTGGAAAAATATGAGGAACCTGAAAAGGTGTGAAAAATATGTAGAGCTTCAAATGGTGCCAAATATATGAGGAGCATGAAACGGTCTGAAAAAGAGGAGGAGCATTAAACGGTGTTCAAAAACATGAAGTGCCTGAAAAGGTGTGAAAAATATGAAGAGCTTCAAAAGGTGTGAAATACATGAAAAGCATGAAACGGTCTGAAAAATAGGAGGAGCATGAAGCGGTGTTCAAACACATGAAAAGCCTGAAAAGGTGTGAAAAATATGAAGAGCTTCAAAATGTGTCAAAAATAAGAGGAGCAAGAAACGGTCTGAAAAATAGGAGGAGCATGAAAAGGTGTTCAAAAACATGAAGAGCCTGAAAAGCTGTGAAATATATGAAGAGCTTCAAAAGGTGTGAAAAATATGAAGAGCTTCAAAAGGGGTCAAAAATGAGATGATCCTGAAACGGTTTGAAAAATAGGAGGAGCATGAAGTGGTGTTGTAAAACATGAAGAGCCTGAGGAGTGTGAAATATATGATGAGGTTCAAAAGGTGTGAAAAATATGAAGAGCTTCAAAAGCTGTCAAAAATGAGATGAACATGAAACTGTCTGAAAATAGGAGGGGCATGAAGTGGTGTTGAAAAATATGAAGAGCCTGAAAAGGTGTGAAATATATGATGAGATTCAAAAAGTGACAAAAATATGAGGAGCATGAAACGATCTAAAAATAGGAGGAGCATGAAGCGGTGTTGAAAAACTGAAGAGCCTGAAAATCTGTGAAAAATATGAAGAGCTTCAAACGGTGTGAAATACATGCGGAGCATGAAACGGTCTGAAAAAGAGGAGGAGCATGAAGCGGTGTTCAAAAACATGAAGAGCCTGAAATTGTGTGAAAAATATGAAGAGTTTCAAAAGGTGTCAAAAATATGAGGAGCATGAAACGGTCTGAAAAATAGGAGGAGCATGAAACGGTATTCAAAAACATGAAGAGCCTGAAAATCTGTGAAAAATATGAAGAGCTTCAAAAGGTGTGAAAAATATGAAGAGCCTGAAAATCTGTGAAAAATATGAAGAGCTTCAAAAGGTGTGAAAAATAGAAAGAGCTTCAAAAGGTGTGAAAAATATGAAGAGCTTCAAAAAGTGTCAAAAACATGAGGAGCTTCAAAAGCTGTCAAAATTATGAGGAGCATGAAACGGTCTGAAAAATAGGAGGAGCATTATAACATTGTTGAAAAAATTGAAGAGCCTGAAAAGGTGTGAAAAATATGAAGAGCTTCAAAAGGTGTCAAAAATATGAGGAACATGAAAAGGTCTGAAAAATAGGAGGAGAATGAAGCGGTGTTGAAAAACATCAAGAGCCTGAAAAGGTGTGAAAAATATGAAGAGCTTCAAAAGCTGTGAAATAGATGAGGAGCATTAAATGGTCTAAAAAATATGAGGAGCATGAAGCGGTGTTCAAAAACATGACGAGCCTGAAAAGGTGTGAAATATATGAAGAGCTTCAAAAGGTGTGAAATACAAGAGGAGCATGAATCGGTCTGAAAAATAGGAGGAGCATGAAGCGGTGTTGAAAAACATGAAGAACCAGAAAAGGTGTGAAAAATATGAAGAGCTTCAAAAGATGTCAAAAATATGAGGAGCTTGAAACTGTCTGAAAAATAGGAGCAGCATGAAGCCGTGTTCAAAAACATGAAGAGCCTGAAGAGGAGTGAAAAATATGAAGAGCTTCAAAAGGTGTCAAAATATGAGGAGCATGAAATTCTGAAAAATAGGAGGAGCATGAAACGGTCTGAAAAATAGGAGGAGCATGAATCGGTGTTGAAAACATGAAGAGCATGAAAAGGTGTGAAAAAACTGAAGATTTTCAAAAGGTGTCAAAAATATGAGGAGCATGAAATTGTCTGAAAAATAGGAGGAGCAGAAGTGGTGTTGAAAAACATGAAGAGCCTGAAAAGGTGTGAAAAATACGTAGAGCTTCAAAAGGTGTGAAAAATATGAGGAGCATGAAATAGTCTGAAAAATAGGAGGAGCATGAAGCGGTGTTCAAAAACATGAAGACCCTGAAAATGTGTGAAAAATATGAAGAGCTTCAAAAGGTGTGAAAAATATGAGGAGCATGAAACTGTCTGAAAAAAAGGAGGAGCATGAAGCGGTGGTGAAGAATATGAAGAGCCTGAAAAGGTGTGAAAAATATGAAGAGCTTCAAAAGGGGTCAAAAATATGAGGAGCATGAAACGGTTTGAAAAATAGGAGGAGCATGAAGTGGTGTTGAAAAACATGAAGAGCCTGAAAAGGTGTGAAAAATAAGAAGAGCTTCAAAAGGTGTCAAAATATGAGGAGCATTAAACGGCCTGAAAAATAGGAGGAGCATGAAACGGTCTGAAAAATAGCAGGAGCATGAATCGGTGTTGAAAAACATGAAGAGCATGAAAATGTGTGAAAAATATGAAGAGCTTCAAAAGGTGTCAATATGAGGAGCAAGAAACGGCCTGAAAAATAGGAGGACCATGGAGCGGTGTTCAAAAACATGAAGAGTCTGAAAAGTTGTGAAATATATGAAGAGCTTCAAAATGTGTCAAAAATGAGATGAGCATGAAACGGTCTGAAAAATAGGAGGAGCATGAAGTCGTGTTGAAAACATGAAGAGCCTAAAAAACTGTGAAATATATGAAGAGCTTCAAAAGGTGTCAAAAATATGAGGAGCATTAAACGGTCAGAAAAATATGAGCATCATGAAGCGGTGTTGAAAAAAATGAAGAGCTTGAAATGTGTGAAAAATATGAAGAGCTTCAAAAGGTGTGAAAAATATGAAGAGCTTCAAAAGCTGTCAAAAATGAGCTGAGCATGAAACGGACTGAAAAATAGAAGAAGCATGAAGTGGTGTTTAAAACATGAAGAGCCTGAAAACGTGTGAAAAATATGATGAGCTTCAAAAGGTGTCAAAAATACGAGGAGCATGAAACGGTCTGAAAAATAGGAGGATCATGAAGCGGTGTTGAAAAACATGAAGAGCCTGAAAGGTGTAAAAAATATGAAGAGCTTCAAAAGGTGTCAAAAATATGAGGAGCATGAAACGGTCTGAAAAATAGGAGGAGCATGAAAATGTGTTCAAGAACATGAAGAGCCTGAAAAGCTGTGAAAAATATAAAGAGCTTGAAAAGCTGTGAAATACAGGCGGCGCGTGAAACGGTCTGAAAAATAGGAGGAGCATGAAAAGGTGTTCGAAAACATGAAAGCCTAAAAAGGTGAGAAAAATATGAAGAGCTTCAAAGGTGTTAAATACATGAGGAGCATGAATCGGTCTGAAAATTAGGAGGAGCATGAAGCGTTGTACAAAAACATGAAGAGCCTGAAAAGGTGTGAAAAATATGAAAAGCTTCAAAATGTGTCAAATAATGAGGAGCATGAAACGATCTGAAAAATCGGAGGAGCAAGAAGCGGTGTTGAAAAACATGAAGAGCCTCAAAAGGTGTGAAAAATATGAAGAGCTCAAAAGGTGTCAAAAATATGAAGAGCTTCAAAAAGTGCGAAAAATGAGATGAGCATGAAATGGTCTGAAAAAGGAGGAGCATGAAGTGGTGTTGAAAAACATGAAGAGCCTGAAAAGGTGTGAAAAATTTGAAGAGCTTCAAAAATGTGAAAAATATGAAGAGCTTCAAAAGGTGTGAAATATATGAAGAGCTTCAAAAGCTGTCAAAAATTTGATGAGCATGAAACGGTCTGAAAAATAGGAGGAGCATCATGTGGTGTTGAAAAACATGAAGAGCCTGAAAATGTGTGAAATATATGAAGAGCTTCAAAAGGTGTGAAAAATATGAAGAGCTTCAAAAGGTGTCAAAAATATGAAGAGCATGACACGGTCGCAAAAATAGGAGGAACTTGAAGTGGTGTTCGAAAACATGAAGAGTCTGAAAAGGTGTGAAATATAAGAAGAGCTTCAAAAGGTGTCAAAATTATGAGGAGCATGAAACGGTCTGAAAAATAGGAGGATCATGAAACAGTGTTGAAAACCATGAAGAGCCTGAAAAGGTGTGAAAAATATGAAGAGCTTCAAAACGTGTCAAAAATGTGAGGAGCATGAAACGGACTGAAAAACGGAAGGAGCAGGCAGCGGTGTTGAAAAACTTGAAGAGCCTGAAAACGTGTGAAAAATATGAAGAGCTTCAAAAGGTGTCAAATATGAGAGGGGCATGAAAAGGTCTGAAAAACAGGAGGAACATGAAGTGTTGTTGAAAAACATGAATATCCTGAAAAGGTGTGAAATATATGAAGAGCTTCAAAGGGTGTCAAAAATATGAGAAGCATGAAACGGTCTCAAAAATAGGAGGAGCATGAAGCGGTGTTGAAAAACATGAAGAGCTTGAAAAGGTGTGAAAATTATGAAGAGCTTCAAATTGTGTCAAAAATATGTGTAGCATGAAACGGTCTGAAAGATAGGAGGAGCATGAAACTGTGTTGAAAAACATGAAGAGCCTGAAAAGGTGTGAAATATATAAAGAGTTTCAAAAGGTGTTAAAAATATGAGGAGCATGAAACGGTCTGAAAAATAGGAGGCGCATGAAACGGTCTGAGAAAGAGGAGGAGCATGAAACGGTGTGGAAAAGCATGAAGAGCTTGAAAACGTGTGAAAAATATGAAGAGCTTCAAAAGCTGTGAGAAATATGAAGAGCTTCAAAAGGTGTCAAAAATGAGATGAGCATGAAACGGTCTGAAAAATCGGAGCAGCATGAAGTGGTGTTGAAAAACTTGAAGAGCCTTAAAACGTGTGAAAAATATGAAGAGCTTCAAAAGCTGTCAAAAATATGAGGAGCATGAAACAGCCTTGAGATTGGAAGAGCATGAAAAGGTTCTGAAACAGATGAAGAGAATGAAAAGCTGTGAAAAATATGAAGAGCTTCAAAAGGTGTCAAAAATATGAGGAGCATGAAACGGTCTGAAAAATAGGAGGAGCATGAAGTGGTGTTGAAAAACATGAAGAGCCTGAATGGGTGTGAAAAATAGGAGGAGCTTCAAAACCTGTCAAAATATGAGGAGCCTGAAACGGTCTGAAAAATAGGAGGAGCATGAAGCTGTGCTCAAAAACATGAATAGCCTGAAAAGGTGTGAAAAATATGAAGAGCTTCAAAAGGGGTGAAAAATGTGAGGAGCATGAAATGGTCTGAAAAATAGGAGGAGCATGAAGCGGTGTTCAAAAACATGAAGAGCCTGAAAAGGTGTGAAATATATGAAGAGATTCAAAAAGTGACAAAAATATGAGGAGCATGAACCGATCTAAAAATAGGAGGAGCATGAAGCGGTGTTGAAAAACTGAAGAGCCTGAAAATCTGTGAAAAATATGAAGAGCTTCAAAAGGTGTGAAATACATGCGGAGCATGAAACGGTCTGAAAAAGAGGAGGAGCATGAAGCGGTGTTCAAAAACATGAAGAGCCTGAAATTGTGTGAAAAATATGAAGAGTTTCAAAAGGTGTCAAAAATATGAGGAGCATGAAACGGTCTGAAAAATAGGAGGAGCATGAAACGGTATTCAAAAACATGAAGAGCCTGAAAATCTGTGAAAAATATGAAGAGCTTCAAAAGGTGTCAAAAATATGAAGAGCTCAAACGGTGTCAAAAATAAGAGTAGCATGAAAAGGTCTGAAAAAAAGGAGAAGCATGAAGTGGTCTTGAAAAACATGAAGAGCCTGAAAAGGTGTCAAATATATTAAGAGCTTCAAAAGTTGTCAAAAATATGAGGTGCATGAAACGGTCAGAAAAATAGGAGGAGCATGAATCGGTGTTGAAAAACATGAAGAGCCTGAAAATGTGTGAAAAATATGATGAGCTTCAAAAGGTGTGACAAATATGAGGAGCATGAAACGGTCTGAAAAATAGGAGGAGCAAGAAGCTGTGTTCAAAAACATGAGAGGCTGAAAATGTGTGAAATATATGAAGAGCTTCAAAAGATGTGAAATACATGAGGATCATGAAACGGTCTGAACAATAGGAGGAGCATGAAGCGGTGTTCAAAAACATGAAGAGCCTGAAAAGGTGTGAAAAATATGAAGAGCTTCAAAAGGTGTCAAAAATATGAGGAGCACTAAACGGTCTGAAAAATAGGAGGACCATGAAGCGGTGTTGAAAAATATGAAGAGCTTCAAAAGGTGTCAAAAAAACTAGGAGCATTAAACGGTCTGAGAAATAGGAGGAGCATGAGGCGATGTTGAACATCATGAAGAGCAAGAAAGGTGTGAAAAATATGAAGAGCTTTAAAAGTTGTCAAAAATATGAGGAGCATGAAACGGTCTGAAAAATAGGAGGAGCATGAGGCGATGTTGAACATCATGAAGAGCAAGAAAGGTGTGAAAAATATGAAGAGCTTCTAAAGGTGTCAAAAATATAAGGAGCATGAAACGGTCTGAAAAATAGGAGCAGCATGAAATGGTGTTCAAAAACTTGAAGAGCCTGAAAAGGTGTGAAACATATGAAGAGCTTCAAAAGGTGTGAAATAAATGAGGAGCATGAAACGTTCTGAAAAATAGGAGGAGCATGAAGCGTTATTCAAAAATATAAAGAGCCTGAAAATGTGTGAAAAATGTGAAGAGCTTCAAAGGTGTGAAATACAGGAGGAGCATGAAACGATCTGAAAAATAGGACGAGCATGAAGCGGTGTGGAAAAATATGAGGAACCTGAAAAGGTGTGAAAAATATGTAGAGCTTCAAATGGTGCCAAATATATGAGGAGCATGAAACGGTCTGAAAAAGAGGAGGAGCATTAAACGGTGTTCAAAAACATGAAGTGCCTGAAAAGGTGTGAAAAATATGAAGAGCTTCAAAAGGTGTGAAATACATGAAAAGCATGAAACGGTCTGAAAAATAGGAGGAGCATGAAGCGGTGTTCAAACACATGAAAAGCCTGAAAATGTGTGAAATATATGAAGAGCTTCAAAAGGTGTGAAAAATATGAAGAGCTTCAAAAGGTGTCAAAAATATGAAGAGCATGACACGGTCGCAAAAATAGGAGGAACTTGAAGTGGTGTTCGAAAACATGAAGAGTCTGAAAAGGTGTGAAATATAAGAAGAGCTTCAAAAGGTGTCAAAATTATGAGGAGCATGAAACGGTCTGAAAAATAGGAGGATCATGAAACAGTGTTGAAAACCATGAAGAGCCTGAAAAGGTGTGAAAAATATGAAGAGCTTCAAAACGTGTCAAAAATGTGAGGAGCATGAAACGGACTGAAAAACGGAAGGAGCAGGCAGCGGTGTTGAAAAACTTGAAGAGCCTGAAAACGTGTGAAAAATATGAAGAGCTTCAAAAGGTGTCAAATATGAGAGGGGCATGAAAAGGTCTGAAAAACAGGAGGAACATGAAGTGTTGTTGAAAAACATGAATATCCTGAAAAGGTGTGAAATATATGAAGAGCTTCAAAGGGTGTCAAAAATATGAGAAGCATGAAACGGTCTCAAAAATAGGAGGAGCATGAAGCGGTGTTGAAAAACATGAAGAGCTTGAAAAGGTGTGAAAATTATGAAGAGCTTCAAATTGTGTCAAAAATATGTGTAGCATGAAACGGTCTGAAAGATAGGAGGAGCATGAAACTGTGTTGAAAAACATGAAGAGCCTGAAAAGGTGTGAAATATATAAAGAGTTTCAAAAGGTGTTAAAAATATGAGGAGCATGAAACGGTCTGAAAAATAGGAGGCGCATGAAACGGTCTGAGAAAGAGGAGGAGCATGAAACGGTGTGGAAAAGCATGAAGAGCTTGAAAACGTGTGAAAAATATGAAGAGCTTCAAAAGCTGTGAGAAATATGAAGAGCTTCAAAAGGTGTCAAAAATGAGATGAGCATGAAACGGTCTGAAAAATCGGAGCAGCATGAAGTGGTGTTGAAAAACTTGAAGAGCCTTAAAACGTGTGAAAAATATGAAGAGCTTCAAAAGCTGTCAAAAATATGAGGAGCATGAAACAGCCTTGAGATTGGAAGAGCATGAAAAGGTTCTGAAACAGATGAAGAGAATGAAAAGCTGTGAAAAATATGAAGAGCTTCAAAAGGTGTCAAAAATATGAGGAGCATGAAACGGTCTGAAAAATAGGAGGAGCATGAAGTGGTGTTGAAAAACATGAAGAGCCTGAATGGGTGTGAAAAATAGGAGGAGCTTCAAAACCTGTCAAAATATGAGGAGCCTGAAACGGTCTGAAAAATAGGAGGAGCATGAAGCTGTGCTCAAAAACATGAATAGCCTGAAAAGGTGTGAAAAATATGAAGAGCTTCAAAAGGGGTGAAAAATGTGAGGAGCATGAAATGGTCTGAAAAATAGGAGGAGCATGAAGCGGTGTTCAAAAACTTGAAGAGCCTGAAAAGGTGTGAAATATATGAAGAGATTCAAAAAGTGACAAAAATATGAGGAGCATGAACCGATCTAAAAATAGGAGGAGCATGAAGCGGTGTTGAAAAACTGAAGAGCCTGAAAATCTGTGAAAAATATGAAGAGCTTCAAAAGGTGTGAAATACATGCGGAGCATGAAACGGTCTGAAAAAGAGGAGGAGCATGAAGCGGTGTTCAAAAACATGAAGAGCCTGAAATTGTGTGAAAAATATGAAGAGTTTCAAAAGGTGTCAAAAATATGAGGAGCATGAAACGGTCTGAAAAATAGGAGGAGCATGAAACGGTATTCAAAAACATGAAGAGCCTGAAAATCTGTGAAAAATATGAAGAGCTTCAAAAGGTGTCAAAAATATGAAGAGCTCAAACGGTGTCAAAAATAAGAGTAGCATGAAAAGGTCTGAAAAAAAGGAGAAGCATGAAGTGGTCTTGAAAAACATGAAGAGCCTGAAAAGGTGTCAAATATATTAAGAGCTTCAAAAGTTGTCAAAAATATGAGGTGCATGAAACGGTCAGAAAAATAGGAGGAGCATGAATCGGTGTTGAAAAACATGAAGAGCCTGAAAATGTGTGAAAAATATGATGAGCTTCAAAAGGTGTGACAAATATGAGGAGCATGAAACGGTCTGAAAAATAGGAGGAGCAAGAAGCTGTGTTCAAAAACATGAGAGGCTGAAAATGTGTGAAATATATGAAGAGCTTCAAAAGATGTGAAATACATGAGGATCATGAAACGGTCTGAACAATAGGAGGAGCATGAAGCGGTGTTCAAAAACATGAAGAGCCTGAAAAGGTGTGAAAAATATGAAGAGCTTCAAAAGGTGTCAAAAATATGAGGAGCACTAAACGGTCTGAAAAATAGGAGGACCATGAAGCGGTGTTGAAAAATATGAAGAGCTTCAAAAGGTGTCAAAAAAACTAGGAGCATTAAACGGTCTGAGAAATAGGAGGAGCATGAGGCGATGTTGAACATCATGAAGAGCAAGAAAGGTGTGAAAAATATGAAGAGCTTTAAAAGTTGTCAAAAATATGAGGAGCATGAAACGGTCTGAAAAATAGGAGGAGCATGAGGCGATGTTGAACATCATGAAGAGCAAGAAAGGTGTGAAAAATATGAAGAGCTTCTAAAGGTGTCAAAAATATAAGGAGCATGAAACGGTCTGAAAAATAGGAGCAGCATGAAATGGTGTTCAAAAACTTGAAGAGCCTGAAAAGGTGTGAAACATATGAAGAGCTTCAAAAGGTGTGAAATAAATGAGGAGCATGAAACGTTCTGAAAAATAGGAGGAGCATGAAGCGTTATTCAAAAATATAAAGAGCCTGAAAATGTGTGAAAAATGTGAAGAGCTTCAAAGGTGTGAAATACAGGAGGAGCATGAAACGATCTGAAAAATAGGACGAGCATGAAGCGGTGTGGAAAAATATGAGGAACCTGAAAAGGTGTGAAAAATATGTAGAGCTTCAAATGGTGCCAAATATATGAGGAGCATGAAACGGTCTGAAAAAGAGGAGGAGCATTAAACGGTGTTCAAAAACATGAAGTGCCTGAAAAGGTGTGAAAAACATGAAGAGCTTCAAAAGGTGTGAAATACATGAAAAGCATGAAACGGTCTGAAAAATAGGAGGAGCATGAAGCGGTGTTCAAACACATGAAAAGCCTGAAAAGGTGTGAAAAATATGAAGAGCTTCAAAATGTGTCAAAAATAAGAGGAGCAAGAAACGGTCTGAAAAATAGGAGGAGCATGAAAAGGTGTTCAAAAACATGAAGAGCCTGAAAAGCTGTGAAATATATGAAGAGCTTCAAAAGGTGTGAAAAATATGAAGAGCTTCAAAAGGGGTCGAAAATGAGATGATCCTGAAACGGTTTGAAAAATAGGAGGAGCATGAAGTGGTGTTGTAAAACATGAAGAGCCTGAGGAGTGTGAAATATATGATGAGGTGCAAAATGAGTGAAAAATATGAAGAGCTTCAAAAGCTGTCAAAAATGAGATGAACATGAAACTGTCTGAAAATAGGAGGGGCATGAAGTGGTGTTGAAAAATATGAAGAGCCTGAAAAGGTGTGAAATATATGATGAGATTCAAAAAGTGACAAAAATATGAGGAGCATGAAACGATCTAAAAATAGGAGGAGCATGAAGCGGTGTTGAAAAACTGAAGAGCCTGAAAATCTGTGAAAAATATGAAGAGCTTCAAACGGTGTGAAATACATGCGGAGCATGAAACGGTCTGAAAAAGAGGAGGAGCATGAAGCGGTGTTCAAAAACATGAAGAGCCTGAAATTGTGTGAAAAATATGAAGAGTTTCAAAAGGTGTCAAAAATATGAGGAGCATGAAACGGTCTGAAAAATAGGAGGAGCATGAAACGGTATTCAAAAACATGAAGAGCCTGAAAATCTGTGAAAAATATGAAGAGCTTCAAAAGGTGTGAAAAATATGAAGAGCCTGAAAATCTGTGAAAAATATGAAGAGCTTCAAAAGGTGTGAAAAATAGAAAGAGCTTCAAAAGGTGTGAAAAATATGAAGAGCTTCAAAAAGTGTCAAAAACATGAGGAGCTTCAAAAGCTGTCAAAATTATGAGGAGCATGAAACGGTCTGAAAAATAGGAGGAGCATTATAACATTGTTGAAAAAATTGAAGAGCCTGAAAAGGTGTGAAAAATATGAAGAGCTTCAAAAGGTGTCAAAAATATGAGGAACATGAAAAGGTCTGAAAAATAGGAGGAGAATGAAGCGGTGTTGAAAAACATCAAGAGCCTGAAAAGGTGTGAAAAATATGAAGAGCTTCAAAAGCTGTGAAATAGATGAGGAGCATTAAATGGTCTAAAAAATATGAGGAGCATGAAGCGGTGTTCAAAAACATGACGAGCCTGAAAAGGTGTGAAATATATGAAGAGCTTCAAAAGGTGTGAAATACAAGAGGAGCATGAATCGGTCTGAAAAATAGGAGGAGCATGAAGCGGTGTTGAAAAACATGAAGAACCAGAAAAGGTGTGAAAAATATGAAGAGCTTCAAAAGATGTCAAAAATATGAGGAGCTTGAAACTGTCTGAAAAATAGGAGCAGCATGAAGCCGTGTTCAAAAACATGAAGAGCCTGAAAAGGAGTGAAAAATATGAAGAGCTTCAAAAGGTGTCAAAATATGAGGAGCATGAAATTCTGAAAAATAGGAGGAGCATGAAACGGTCTGAAAAATAGGAGGAGCATGAATCGGTGTTGAAAACATGAAGAGCATGAAAAGGTGTGAAAAAACTGAAGATTTTCAAAAGGTGTCAAAAATATGAGGAGCATGAAATTGTCTGAAAAATAGGAGGAGCAGAAGTGGTGTTGAAAAACATGAAGAGCCTGAAAAGGTGTGAAAAATACGTAGAGCTTCAAAAGGTGTGAAAAATATGAGGAGCATGAAATAGTCTGAAAAATAGGAGGAGCATGAAGCGGTGTTCAAAAACATGAAGAGCCTGAAAATGTGTGAAAAATATGAAGAGCTTCAAAAGGTGTGAAAAATATGAGGAGCATGAAACTGTCTGAAAAAAAGGAGGAGCATGAAGTGGTGGTGAAGAATATGAAGAGCCTGAAAAGGTGTGAAAAATATGAAGAGCTTCAAAAGGGGTCAAAAATATGAGGAGCATGAAACGGTTTGAAAAATAGGAAGAGCATGAAGTGGTGTTGAAAAACATGAAGAGCCTGAAAAGGTGTGAAAAATAAGAAGAGCTTCAAAAGGTGTCAAAATATGAGGAGCATTAAACGGCCTGAAAAATAGGAGGAGCATGAAACGGTCTGAAAAATAGCAGGAGCATGAATCGGTGTTGAAAAACATGAAGAGCATGAAAATGTGTGAAAAATATGAAGAGCTTCAAAAGGTGTCAATATGAGGAGCAAGAAACGGCCTGAAAAATAGGAGGACCATGAAGCGGTGTTCAAAAACATGAAGAGTCTGAAAAGTTGTGAAATATATGAAGAGCTTCAAAATGTGTCAAAAATGAGATGAGCATGAAACGGTCTGAAAAATAGGAGGAGCATGAAGTCGTGTTGAAAACATGAAGAGCCTAAAAAACTGTGAAATATATGAAGAGCTTCAAAAGGTGTCAAAAATATGAGGAGCATTAAACGGTCAGAAAAATATGAGCATCATGAAGCGGTGTTGAAAAAAATGAAGAGCTTGAAATGTGTGAAAAATATGAAGAGCTTCAAAAGGTGTGAAAAATATGAAGAGCTTCAAAAGCTGTCAAAAATGAGCTGAGCATGAAACGGACTGAAAAATAGAAGAAGCATGAAGTGGTGTTGAAAACATGAAGAGCCTGAAAACGTGTGAAAAATATGATGAGCTTCAAAAGGTGTCAAAAATACGAGGAGCATGAAACGGTCTGAAAAATAGGAGGATCATGAAGCGGTGTTGAAAAACATGAAGAGCCTGAAAGGTGTAAAAATATGAAGAGCTTCAAAAGGTGTCAAAAATATGAGGAGCATGAAACGGTCTGAAAAATAGGAGGAGCATGAAATGGTGTTTCAAAACATGAAGAGCCTGAAAAGGTGTGAAAAATATGAAGAGCTTCATAAGGTGTCAAAAATATGAGGAGCATGAAACGGTCTGAAAAATCGGAGGAGCATGAAACGGTGTTCAAAACATGAAGAGCCTGAAAAGGTGTGAAAAATATGAAGAGTTTCAAAAGGTGTCAAAATATGAGGAGCATTAAACGGTCTGAAAAATAGGAGGAGCATGAAATGATGTTCAAAAACCTGAAAATCCTGAAAAGGTGTGAAATATATGAAGAGCTTCAAAAGCTTTCAAAAATATGAGGAGCATGAAACGGTCTGAAAAAATCCGAGGAACATGAAACGGTGTTCCAAATCGTGAAGAGCCTGAAAAGGTCTGAAAAATATGAAGAGCTTCAAAAGATGTGAAAAATATGAAGAGCTTAAAAAGCTGTCAAAAATGAAATGAGCATGAAACGGTCTGAAAAATAGGAGGAGCATGAATAGGTGTTCTAAAACATGAAGAGCAAAAACAGGTGTGAAATATATGAAGAGCTTCAAAAGGTGTCAAATATATGAGGAGCATGAAAGGGTCTTAAAAATAGAGGGTTATGAAGCGCTGTTGAAAAACCTGAAGAGCATGAAAAGGTGTGAAAAATATGAAGAGTTTCAAAAGGTGTCAAAATATGAGGAGCATTAAACGGTCTGAAAAATAGGAGGAGCATGAAACGGTCTGAAAAATAGGAGGAGCAAGAATCGGTGTTGAAATACATGAAGATCCTGAAAAGATGTGAAAAATATGAAGAGCTTCAAATGGTGTCAAAACTATGAGGAGCATGAAAAGGTCTGAAAAATAGGAGGAGCATGAAGCCGTTTTCAAAAACATGAAGAGCATGAAAAGGTGTGAACAATATGAAGAGTTTCAAAAGGTGTCAAAACTATGAGGAGCATGAAACCGCCTGAAAAATAGGAGGAGCATGAAACGGTCTGAAAAATAGGAGGAGCATGAAGCAGTGTTGAAAAACCTGAAGAGCCTGAAAAGGCTTGAAATATATGAAGAGCTTCAAAAGGTGTCAAAAATATGAGGAGCAAGAAACCGTCTGAAAAATAGGAGAAGCATGAAGCGGTGTTGAAAAACATGAAGAGCATGAAAAGTTGTCAAAAATATGAAGAGATTCAAATGGTGTCAAAAATATGAGGAGCATGAAACGGCCTGAAAAATAGGAGGAGCATGAAGCGGTGTTCAAAAACATGAAGAGACTGAAAAGGTGTGAAAAATATGTAGAGTTTCAAAATGTGTGAAAAATATGAGGAGCAAGAAACGGTCTGAAAAATAGGAGGAGCATGAAGCGGTGTTGAAAATCATGAAGTGCCTGAAAAGGTGTGAAATATATGAAGAGCTTCAAATTGTGTCAAATATGAGGACCATGAAACGTTCTGAAAAATAGGAGGAGCATGAAGCGGTGTTGAAAATCATGAAGTGCCTGAAAAGGTGTGAAATATATGAAGAGATTCATATCGTGTCAAATATCAGGAGCATGAAACGGTCAGAAAAATAGGAGGAGCATGAAGCCGTGTTCAAAAACATGAAGAGCCTGAAAAGGTGTGAAACATATGAATAGCTTCCAAAGGTGTCAAAAATGAAATGAGAATGAAACGGTCTGAAAAATAGGAGGAGCATGAATAGGTGTTCTAAAACATGAAGAGCCTGAACAGGAGTGAAACATATGAATAGCTTCCAAAGGTGTCAAAAATGAAATGAGAATGAAACGGTCTGAAAAATAGGAGGAGCATGAATAGGTGTTCTAAAACATGAAGAGCCTGAACAGGTGTGAAACATATGAATAGCTTCAAAAGGTGTCAAAAATGAAATGAGCATGAAACGGTCTGAAAAATAGGAGCAGCATGAATAGGTGTTCTAAAACATGAAGAGCCTGAACAGGTGTGAAACATATGAATAGCTTCCAAAGGTGTCAAAAATGAAATGAGAATGAAACGGTCTGAAAAATAGGAGGAGCATGAAGCGGTGTTCAAAAATATGAAGAGTCTGAAAAGGTGTGAAATATATGAAGAGCTTCAAAATGTGTCAAAAATGAGATGAGCATGAAACGGTCTGAAAAATAGGAGGAGCATGAAGTGGTGTTGAAAACATGAAGAGCCTAAAAAAGTGTGAAATATATGAAGAGCTTCAAAAGGTGTCAAATATATGAGGAGCATGAAACGGTCAGAAAAATATGAGCATCATGAAGCGGTGTTGAAAAACATGAAGAGCTTGAAATGTGTGAAAAATATGAAGAGCTTCAAAAGGTGTGAAAAATAAGAAGAGCTTCAAAAGCTGTCAAAAATGAGCTGAGCATGAAACGGACTGAAAAATAGAAGCAGCATGAAGTGGTGTTGAAAACATGAAGAGCCTGAATATGTGTGAAAAATATGATGAGCTTCAAAAGGTGTCAAAAATATGAGGAGCATGAAACGGTCTGAAAAATAGGAGGATCATGAAGCGGTGTTGAAAAACATGAAGAGCCTGAAAGGTGTGAAAAATATGAAGAGCTTCAAAAGGTGTCAAAAATGTGAGGAGCATGAAACGGTCTGAAAAATAGGAGGAGCATGAAACGGTGTTCCAAAACATGAAGAGCCTGAAAGGGTGTGAAAAATATGAAGAGCTTCAAAAGGTGTCAAAAATATGAGGAGCATGAAACTGTCTGAAAAATCGGAGGAGCATGGAACGGTGTTCAAAGCATGAAGATCCTGAAAAGGTGTGAAAAATATGAAGAGTTTCAAAAGGTGTCAAAATATGAGGAGCATTAAACGGTCTGAAAAATAGGAGGAGCATGAATCGGTGTTGAAAAACATGAAGATCCTGAAAAGGTGTGAAAAATATGAAGAGCTTCAAAAGGTGTCAAAAATATGAGGAGCATGAAACGGTCTGAAAAATAGGAGGAGCATGAATCGGTGTTCAAAAAACAAGAAGAGCATGAAAAGGTGTGAAAAATATGAAGAGTTTCAAAAGGTGTCAAAACTATGAGGAGCATGAAACGGCCTGAAAAATAGGAGGAGCATGAAACGGTCTGAAAAATAGGAGGAGCATGAAGCGGTGTTGAAAAACCTGAAGAGCCTGAAAAGGCGTGAAATATATGAAGAGCTTCAAAAGGTGTCAACAATAGGAGGAGCATGAAACGGTTTGAAAAATAGGAGAAATATGAAGCGGTGTTGAAAAACCTGAAGAGCATGAATAGGTGTGAAAAATATGAATAGTTTCAAAAGGTGTCAAAACTATGAAGAGCATGAAACGGCCTGAAAAATAGGATGAGCATGAAACGGTCTGAAAAATAGGAGCAGCATGAAGCGGTGTTGAAAAACCTGAAGAGCCTGAAAAGGCATGAAATATATGAAGAGCTTCAAAAGGTGTCAAAAATAGGAGGAGCATGAAACGGTCTGAAAAATAGGAGGAGCATGAAACGGTGTTTCCAAACATGAAGAGCCTGAAAAGGTGTGAAAAATATGAAGAGCTTCAAAAGGTGTCAAAAATATGAGGAGCATGAAACGGTCTGAAAAATCGGAGGAGCATGAAACGGTGTTCCAAACATGAAGAGCCTGAAAAGGTGTGAAAAATATGAAGAGTTTCAAAAGGTGTCAAAATATGAGGAGCATTAAACGGTCTGAAAAATAGGAGGAGCATGAAGCGGTGTTCAAAAACATGAAGAGCATGAAAAGGTGTGAAAAATATGAAGAGTTTCAAAAGGTGTCAAATCTATGAGGAGCATGAAACGGCCTGAAAAATAGGAGGAGCATGAAACGGTCTGAAAAATAGGAGGAGCATGAAGCGGTGTTGAAAAACCTGAAGAGCCTGAAAAGGCGTGAAATATATGAAGAGCTTCAAAAGGTGTCAACAATAGGAGGAGCATGAAACGGTCTGAAAAATAGGAGGAATATGAAGCGGTGTTGAAAAACCTGAAGAGCATGAAAAGGTGTGAAAATATGAAGAGTTTGAAAAGGTGTCAAACTTATGAGGAGCATGAAACGGTCTGAAAAATAGGAGGAGCATGAAGCGGTGTTGAAAAACATGAAGAGCTTGAAAAGGTGTCAAAAATATGAAGAGCTTCAAAAGGTGTCAAATTTATGAGGAGGAAGAAACGGTCTGAAAAATAGGAGGAGGATAAAGTGGTGTTCAAAAACATGAAGAGCCTGAAAAGGTGTGAAAAATATGAAGAGCTTCAAAAGGTGTCAAAACTATGAAGAGCATGAAACGGTCTGAAAAATAGGAGGAGCATGAAGCGGTGTTGAAAAAAATGCAGAGCATGAAAAGGTGTGAAAAATATGAAGAGCTTCAAAAGGTGTCAAAAATATGAGGAGCATGAAACGGTCTGAAAAATCGGAGGAGCATGAAACGGTGTTCCAAACATGAAGAGCCTGAAAAGGTGTGAAAAATATGAAGAGTTTCAAAAGGTGTCAAAATATGAGGAGCATTAAACGGTCTGAAAAATAGGAGGAGCATGAAGCGGTGTTCAAAAACATGAAGAGCATGAAAAGGTGTGAAAAATATGAAGAGTTTCAAAAGGTGTCAAATCTATGAGGAGCATGAAACGGCCTAAAAAATAGGAGGAGCATGAAACGGTCTGAAAAATAGGAGGAGCATGAAGCGGTGTTGAAAAACCTGAAGAGCCTGAAAAGGCGTGAAATATATGAAGAGCTTCAAAAGGTGTCAACAATAGGAGGAGCATGAAACGGTCTGAAAAATAGGAGGAATATGAAGCGGTGTTGAAAAACCTGAAGAGCATGAAAAGGTGTGAAAAATATGAAGAGTTTCAAAAGGTGTCAAAAGTATGAAGGGCATGAAACGGCCTGAAAAATAGGAGGAGCATGAAACGGTCTGAAAAATAGGAGGAGCATGAAACGGTCTGCAAAATAGGAGGAGCAAGAAGCGGTGTTGAAAAACATGAAGAGCCTGAAAAGGTGTGAAAATATGAAGAGTTTGAAAAGGTGTCAAATTTATGAGGAGCACGAAACGATCTGAAAAATAGGAGGAGCATGAAGCGGTGTTGAAAAACATGAAGAGCTTGAAAAGGTGTCAAAAATATGAAGAGCTTCAAAAGGTGTCAAATTTATGTGGAGGAAGAAACGGTCTGAAAAATAGGAGGAGCATAAAGTGGTGTTCAAAAACATGAAGAGCATTAAAAGGTGTGAAAAATATGAAGAGCTTCAAAATGTGTCAAAAATATGAGGATCATGAAACCGTCTGAAAAATAGGAGGATCATGAAGCGGTGTTGAAAAACACGAAGAGCCTGAAAATGTGTGAAAAATATGAAGAGCTTCAAAAGGTGTCAAAAATATGAGGCGCATGAAACGGTCTGAAAAATAGTAGGAGCATGAATCAGTGTGGACAAACATGAAGAGCCTGAAAAGGTGTGAAAAATATGAAGAGCTTCAAAAGGTGTCAAAACTATGAAGAGCATGAAACGGTCTGAAAAATAGGAGGAGCATGAAGCGGTGTTGAAAAAAATGCCGAGCATGAAAAGGTGTGAAAAATATGAAGAGCTTCAAAAGGTGTCAAAAATATGAGGAGCATGAAACGGTCTGAAAAATCGGAGGAGCATGAAACGGTGTTCAAAACATGAAAAGCCTGAAAAGGTGTGAAAAATATGAAGAGTTTCAAAAGGTGTCAAAATATGAGGAGCATTAAACGGTCTGAAAAATAGGAGGAGCATGAAGCGGTGTTGAAAAACATGAAGAGCATGAAAAGGTGTGAAAAATATGAAGAGTTTCAAAAGGTGTCAAAACTATGAGGAGCATGAAACGGTCTGAAAAATAGGAGGAGCATGAAACGGTCTGCAAAATAGGAGGAGCAAGAAGCGGTGTTGAAAAACATGAAGAGCCTGAAAAGGTGTGAAAATATGAAGAGTTTCAAAAGGTGTCAAATTTATGAGGAGCACGAAACGGTCTGAAAAATAGGAGGAGCATGAAGCGGTGTTGAAAAACATGAAGAGCTTGAAAAGGTGTCAAAAATATGAAGAGCTTCAAAAGGTGTCAAAAATATGAGGAGCAAGAAACGGTCTGAAAAATAGGAGGAGCATGAAGTGGTGTTCAAAAACATGAAGAGCATTAAAAGGTGTGAAAAATATGAAGAGCTTCAAAATGTGTCAAAAATATGAGGATCATGAAACGGTCTGAAAAATAGGAGGATCATGAAGCGGTGTTGAAAAACACGAAGAGCCTGAAAATGTGTGAAAAATATGAAGAGCTTCAAAAGGTGTCAAAAATATGAGGCGCATGAAACGGTCTGAAAAATAGTAGGAGCATGAATCAGTGTGGACAAACATGAAGAGCCTGAAAAGGTGTGAAAAATATGAAGAGCTTCAAAAGGTGTCAAAACTATGAAGAGCATGAAACGGTCTGAAACATAGGAGAGGCATGAAGCGGTGTCGAAAAAAATGCAGAGCATGAAAAGGTGTGAAAAATATGAAGAGCTTCAAAAGGTGTCAAATATATGAGGAGCATGAAACGGTCTTAAAAATAGAGGGGAATGAAGCACTGTTGAAAAACCTGAAGAGCATGAAAAGGTGTGAAAAATATGAAGAGTTTCAAAAGGTGTCAAAATATGAGGAGCATTAAACGGTCTGAAAAATAGGAGGAGCATGAAACGGTCTGAAAAATAGGAGGAGCAAGAATCGGTGTTGAAATACATGAAGATCCTGAAAAGATGTGAAAAATATGAAGAGCTTCAAATGGTGTCAAAACTATGAGGAGCATGAAAAGGTCTGAAAAATAGGAGGAGCATGAAGCCGTTTTCAAAAACATGAAGAGCATGAAAAGGCGTGAAAAATATGAAGAGTTTCAAAAGGTGTCAAAACTATGAGGAGCATGAAACCGCCTGAAAAATAGGAGGAGCATGAAACGGTCTGAAAAATAGGAGGAGCATGAAGCAGTGTTGAAAAACCTGAAGAGCCTGAAAAAGCTTGAAATAAATGAAGAGCTTCAAAAGGTGTCAAAAATATGAGGAGCAAGAAACCGTCTGAAAAATAGGAGAAGCATGAAGCGGTGTTGAAAAACATGAAGAGCATGAAAAGTTGTCAAAAATATGAAGAGATTCAAATGGTGTCAAAAATATGAGGAGCATGAAACGGCCTGAAAAATAGGAGGAGCATGAAGCGGTGTTCAAAAACATGAAGAGACTGAAAAGGTGTGAGAAATATGTAGAGTTTCAAAATGTGTGAAAAATATGAGGAGCAAGAAACGATCTGAAAAATAGGAGGAGCATGAAGCGGTGTTGAAAATCATGAAGTGCCTGAAAAGGTGTGACATATATGAAGAGCTTCAAATTGTGTCAAATATGAGGACCATGAAACGTTCTGAAAAATAGGAGGAGCATGAAGCGGTGTTGAAAATCATGAAGTGCCTGAAAAGGTGTGAAATATATGAAGAGCTTCATATCGTGTCAAATATCAGGAGCATGAAACGGTCAGAAAAATAGGAGGAGCATGAAGCCGTGTTCAAAAACATGAAGAGCCTGAAAAGGTGTGAAACATATGAATAGCTTCCAAAGGTGTCAAAAATGAAATGAGAATGAAACGGTCTGAAAAATAGGAGGAGCATGAATAGGTGTTCTAAAACATGAAGAGCCTGAACAGGTGTGAAACATATGAATAGCTTCCAAAGGTGTCAAAAATGAAATGAGAATGAAACGGTCTGAAAAATAGGAGGAGCATGAATAGGTGTTCTAAAACATGAAGAGCCTGAACAGGTGTGAAACATATGAATAGCTTCAAAAGGTGTCAAAAATGAAATGAACATGAAACGGTCTGAAAAATAGGAGCAGCATGAATAGGTGTTCTAAAACATGAAGAGCCTGAACAGGTGTGAAACATATGAATAGCTTCCAAAGGTGTCAAAAATGAAATGAGAATGAAACGGTCTGAAAAATAGGAGGAGCATGAAGCGGTGTTCAAAAATATGAAGAGTCTGAAAAGGTGTGAAATATATGAAGAGCTTCAAAATGTGTCAAAAATGAGATGAGCATGAAACGGTCTGAAAAATAGGAGGAGCATGAAGTGGTGTTGAAAACATGAAGAGCCTAAAAAAGTGTGAAATATATGAAGAGCTTCAAAAGGTGTCAAATATATGAGGAACATGAAACGGTCAGAAAAATATGAGCATCATGAAGCGGTGTTGAAAAACATGAAGAGCTTGAAATGTGTGAAAAATATGAAGAGCTTGAAAAGGTGTGAAAAATATGAAGAGCTTCAAAAGCTGTCAAAAATGAGCTGAGCATGAATCGGACTGAAAAATAGAAGAAGCATGAAGTGGTGTTGAAAACATGAAGAGCCTGAAATGTTGTAAAAAATATGAAAAGCTTCAAAAGGTGTCAAAAATATGAGGAGCATGAAACGGTCTGAAAAACCGGAGGAGCATGAAGCGGTGTTCAAAAACATGAAGAGCCTGAAAAGGTGTGAAAAATTTGAAGAGCTTCAAAAATGTGAAAAATATGAAGAGCTTCAAAAGGTGTGAAATATATGAAGAGCTTCAAAAGGTGTCAAAAATTAGATGAGCATGAAACGGTCTGAAAAATAGGAGGAGCATAAAGTGGTGTTGAAAAACAGGAAGCGCCTGAAAAGGTGTGAAAAATATGAAGAGCTTCAAAAGATGTGAAATAAATGAGGAGCATTAAAAGGTCTGAAAAATAGGAGAGGCATGAAGTAGTCTTGAAAAACATGAAGAGCCTGAAAAGGTGTGAAAAATATGAAGAGCTTCAAATCGTGTCAAAAATATGAGGAGTATGAAACAGTGTGAAAAATAGGAGGAGCATGAAGCGGTGTTGAAAAACATGAAGAGCGTGAAAAGGTGTGAAAAATATGAAGAGCATGAAAATGTGTGAATCATATGAGGAGCATAAACTGTGTTCAAAACATGAAGAGCCTGAAAAGGTGTGAAAAATATGAAGAGCTTCTAAACGTGTCAAAAATATGAGGAGCATGAAACCTTCTTAAAAATTGGAGGAGCATGAAGCGGTGTTCAAAAATCTAAAAAGCCTGAAAAGGTGTGAAAAATATGAAGAGCTTCAAAAGGTGTCAAAAATATGAGGAGCATGAAACGGTCTGAAATATAGGAGGAGCATGAAACGGAGTTCAATAACATGAAGAGCCTGAAAAGGTGTGAAAAATATGAAGAGCTTCAAAAGGTGTCAAAAATACGAGGAGCATGAAACAGTCTGAAAAATCGGAGGAGCATGAAACTGTGCTCAAAAACATGAAGAGCCTGAAAAGGTGTGAAAAATATGAAGAGCTTCAAAAGGGGTCAAAAATATGAGGATCATGAAACGGTCTGAAAATTAGGAGGAGCATGAAGCGTTGTTTAAAAACATGAAGAGCCTGAAAAAGTGTGAAAAATATGAAGAGCTTCAAAAGGTGTCAAATATATGAGGAGCATAAAACGGTCTGAAAAATAGGAGTAGCATGAATTGGTGTTCAAAAACATGAAGAGCCTGTTAAGCTGTGAAAAATATGAAGCGCTTCAAAAGGTGTCAAAAATATGAGGAGCATGAAACGGTGTTCAAAAACATGAAAAGCCTGAAAAGGTGTGAAAAAAATGATTAGCTTCAAAAGTTGTGAAAAATATGTGGAGTATGAAACGATCTGAAAAATAGGAGGAGAATGAATTGGTGTTGAAAAACATGAAGAGCCTGAAAAGATGTGAAAAATATGAAGAGCTTCAAAATGTGTCAAAAATATGACGAGCATGAAACGGTCTGAGAAAAAGGAGGAGCATGAAATGGTGTTGAAAAACATGAAGAGCCTGAAAAGGTGTGAATAATATGAAGAGCTTTAAAAGGTGTCAAAAATATGAGGAGCATGAAATCCTCTGAAAAATAGTAGGAGCATGAAGCGGTGTTGAAAACATGAAGAGCCTGAAAAGGTGTGAAAAATATGAAGAGCTTCAAAAGGTGTCAAAAATATGAGGAGCATGAAACGGTCTGAAAAATAGGAGGAGCATGAAGCGGTGTTCTAAAACATGAAGAGCCTGAAAAGGTGTGAAATATATGAAGAGCCTCAAAGGTGTCAAAAATATGAGGAGCAAGAAACGGTCTGAAAAATAGGAGGAGCTTAAGCGGGTTGAAAAATATGAAGAGCCTGAAAAGATGTGAAAAATATGAAGAGCTTCAAAAGGTGTCAAATATATGAGGAGCATGAAACGGTCTGAAAAATTGGAGAAGCATGAAGTGGTGTTCAAAAAAATGAAGAGCCTGAAAATGTGCGAAAAATATGAAGAGCTTCAAAAGGTGTCAAAAATATGAGGACCATGAAACGGTCTGAAAAATATGAGGAGCAAGAAACTGTTTTCAAAAACATGAAGAGCCTCAAAAGGTGTGAAAAGTATGAAGAGCTTCAAACTGTGTCAAAAATATGAGGAGCATGAAACGGTCTGAAAAATTGGAGAAGCATGAAGTGGTGTTCAAAAACATGAAGAGCCTGAAAAGATGTGAAAAATCTGAAGAGCTTCAAAAGGTGTCAAATATATTAGGAGCATGAAACGGTCTGAAAAATAGGAGGAGCATGAAGTGGTGTTGAAAACCATGAAGAGCCTGTAAGGTGTGAAAAATATGAAGAACTTCAAAAGGTGTCAAAAATATAAGGAGCATGAAACGGCCTGAAAAATAGGAGGAGCATGAAGTGGTGTTGAAAAACGTGAAGAGCCTGAAAAGGTGTGAAAAATATGAAGAACTTCAAAAGTTGTCAAAAATATGAGCAGCATGAAACAGTCTGAAAAACAGGAGGAACATGAAACGGTGTTCAAAAACATGAAAAGCCTGAAAAGGTGTGAAAACATGAAGAGTTTCAAAAGGTGTCAAAAATGAGATGAGCATGAAACGGTCTGAAAAATAGGAGGATCATGAAGCGGAATTGAAAATCATGAAGAGCCTTAAAAGGTGTGAAAATTATGAAGAGCTTCAAAAGTTGTGAAATACATGAGGAGCATGAAACTGTCTGAAAAATAGGAGGAGCATGAAGCGGTGTTTAAAAACATGAAGAGCCTGAAAAGTTGTGAAAAATATGAAGAGCTTCAAAAGGTGTGAAAAATAGGAGGAGCATGAAGCGGTGTTCAAAAACATGAGAAGCCTGAAAAGGTGTGAAAAATATGAAGAGCTTCAAAAGGTGAGAAATACATGAGGAGCATTAAACGTTCTGAAAAATAGGAGGAGCATGAATTGGTGTTGAAAAACATGAAGAGCCTGAAAAGGTGTGAAAAATATGAAGAGCTTCAAAACGTGTCAAAAATATGAGAAGCATGCAACGTTCTGAAAAATAGGAGGAGTTAGAACCGTTATTGAAATACATGAAGAGCCTGAAAACGTGTGAAGAATATGAAGAGCTCAAAAGTTTTGAAAAAAATGAAGAGCTTCAGAAGGTGTCAAAAATGAGATGAGCATGAAACCGTCGGAAAAATAGGAGGAGTATGAAGTGGTGTTCAGAAACATGGAGAGCCTTCAATGGTGTGAAAAATATGAAGAGCTTCAAAAGGTGTGAAATACATGAGGAGCATGAAACGGTCTGAAAAATAGGAGGAGCAAGAAGCGGTGTTCAACAACATTAAGAGCCTGAAAAAGTCTGAAAAATATGAAGAGCTTCAAAAGGTTTCAAAAATATTAAGAGCATGAAACGGTCTGACAAATAGGAGGAGCATAAAGTGGTGTTTAAATACCTGAAGGGCCTGAAAAGGTGTGAAGAACATCAAGAGCTTCAAAAGGTGTGACATACATGAGTAGTATGAAACGGTCTGAAAAATAGGAGGAGCATGAAGCGGTGTTTAAAAACATGAAGAGCCTGAAAAGGTGTGAAAATTATGAAGAGCTTCAAAAGGTGTCAAAAATATGAGGAGCATGAAACGGTCTGACAAATAGGAGGAGCATAAAGTGGTGTTTAAATACCTGAAGGGCCTGAAAAGGTGTGAACAGTATGAAGAGCTTCAAAAGGTTTCAAAAACATGAGGAGCATGGAACGGTCTGACAAATATGAGGAGCATGAAGTGGTGTTCAAAAACATGAAGAGCCTGAAAAGGTGTGAAAAATATGAAGAGCTTGAAAAGGTGTGAAATACAAGAGGAGCATGAAACGGTCTGAAAAATAGGAAGAGCAAGAAGCGGTGTTCAACAACATGAAGAGCCTGAAAAAGTCTGAAAAATATGAAGAGCTTCAAAAGGTTTCAAAAATATTAAGAGCATGAAACGGTGAGTAAAAAGGAGGAGCATGAAGCGGTGTTCAAAAACATGAAGAGCCTGAAAAGGTGTGAAAAATATGAAGAGCTTCAAAAGGTGTGAAATACATGAGTAGTATGAAACGGTCTGATATAGAGGAGGAGCATGAAGCGTTGTTCAAAAACATGAAGAGCCTGAAAAAGTGTTAAAAATATGAAGAGCTGCAAAAGGTTTGAAAAATAAGAAGAGCTTGAAAAGGTGTGAAGAACATGAAGAGCTTCAAAATGTGTGAAAAATATAAGGAGCATGAAACGGTCTGAAAAATAGGAGGAGCAAGAAGCGGTGTTGAAAAACCTGAAGAGCCTGAAAAGGTGTGGAAAATATGAAGAGCTTCAAAAGGTGTGAAATACATGAGGAGCATGAAACGGTCTGAAAAATCGGAGGAGCAAGAAGCGGTGTTGAAAAACATGAAGAACCTGAAAACGAGTGAAAAATATGAAGAGCTTCAAAAGTTGTGAAAATATGAAGAGCTTTAAACAGGTCAAAAATATGAGGAGCATGAAGCCGTCTGAAAAATAGGAGGAGCAAGCAAAGGTGTTGAAAACCATGAAGAGCCTGAAAAGGTGTGAAAAATATGAAGAGCTTCAAAAGGTGTGAAATACATGAGGAGCATGAAACGGTCTGTAAAATAGGAGGAGCATGAAGCGGTGTTCAAAAACATGAAGAGCCTGGAAAGGTGTGAAAAATATGAAGAGCTTCAAAAGATGTGAAAAATATGAGGAGCATGAAAAGGTATGAAAAATATGAGCAGCATGAAGCGGTGTTTAAAAACATGAAGAGCCTGAAAAGGTGTGAAAAATATGAAGAACTTCAAAACGTCTCAAAAATATGAGGAGCATGAAACGGTCTGAAGAGTAGGAGGAGCAAGAAGCGGTGTTGAAAAACATGAAGAGTCTGAAAAGGTGTGAGAAATATGAAGAGCTTCAAAAGGTGTGAAGAATATGAAGAGCTTCAAAAGGTGTCAAAAATGAGATGAGCATGAAACGGTCTGAAAAATAGGAGGAGCATGAAGCGGTGTTGAAAAACATGAAGAGCCTGAAAAGGTGTGAAAAATATGAAGAGCTTCAAAAGGTGTGAAAAATATGAGAAGCATGAAACGATCTGAAAAATAGGAGGAGCATGACGCGGTGTTCAGAAACATGAAGTGCCTGAAAAGGTGTGAAAAATATGAAGAGCTTCAAAAGGTGTCAAAATATGAGGAGCATGAACGGTCTGAAAAATAGGAGGAGCATGAAACGGTGTTCAAAAATATGAAGAGCCTGAAAAATGTGAAAAATATGAAGAGCTTCAAAACGTGTCAAAAATATGAGGAGCATGAAACGGTCTGAAAAACGGGAGGAGCATGAAACCTTGTTCAAAAACATGAAGAGCCTGAAAAGATTTGAAAAATATGAAGAGTTTCAAACGGTGTGAAATACATGAGAAGCATGAAACTGTGTGAAAAATGGAGGAGCATGAAGCGGTGTTGAAAAACATGAAGAGCCTGAAAAGGTGTGAAAAATATGAAGAGCTTCAAAAGGTGTAAAAAATGAGATGAGCATGATACGGTCTGAAAAATAGGAGGGGCATTAAGTGGTGTTGAAAAAGATGAAAAGCCTGAAAAGGTGTGAAATATATGAAGAGATTCAAAAGGTGTCAAAAATATGAGGAGCATGAAGCGGTCTGAAAAATAGGAGGAGCATGAAACATTGTTCAAAAACATGAAGAGCCTGAAAAGATGTGAAAAATTTGAAGAGCTTCAAAAGGTGTGAAAAATATGAAGAGCTTCTAAAGGTGTAGAAAATGAGATGAGCATGAAACAGTCTGAAAAAAAAGAGGAGCATGAAACATTGTTCAAAAACATGAAGAGCCTGAACAGATGTGAAAAATATGAAGAGCTTCAAAAGGTGTGAAATACATGAGGAGCATTAAACGGTGTGAAAAATAGGAGGAGCATGAAGCGGTGTTGAAAAATATGAAGAGCCTGAAAAGTTGTGAAAAATAGGAAGAGCTTCAAAAGGTGTGAAAAATATGAGGAAAAAGAAATGGTCGGAACAATAGGAGGAGCATGAAGCGGTGATCAAAAACATGAAGGGCGTGAAAAGGTGTGAAAAATATGAAGAGCTTCAAAAGGTGTGAAATACATGAGGAGCATGAAACGGTCTGAAAAGTAGGAAGAGCATGAACGGTGTTCAAAAACATGAAGAGCCTGAAAAGGTGTGAAAAATAAGAAGAGCTTCAAAAGCTGTCAAAAATATGAGGAGCCTGAAACGGTCTGAAATATAGGAGGAGCATGAAATAGTGTTGAAAAACATGAAGAGCCTGAAAAGGTGTGAAAAATATGAAGAGCTTCAAAAGGTGTGAAATACTTGAGGAGCATGAAACGGTCTGAAAAATAGGAGGATCATGAAGCGTTGTTGAAAAACATGAACAGCCTGAAAAGGTGTGAAATATATGAAGAGATTCAAAAGGTTTAAAATATATGAGGAGCATGAAACGGTCTGAAAAATAGAGGCAGCATAAAACGGTGTTCAAAAACATGAAGAGCCTGAAAAGGTGTGAAAATTAGGAAGAGCTTAAAAAGGTGTGAAATATATGAGGAGCATGAAACGGTCTGAAAATTAGGAGGAGCATGAAGCTGTGTTCAAAAACATGAGAGCCTGAAAAGGTGTGAAAAACATGAAGAGCTTCAAAAGTTTTGAAAAATATGAGGAGCATGAAGCGGTGTTCAAAAACATGAAGGGCGTGAAAAGGTGTGAAAAATATTAAGAGCTTCAAAAGGTGTGAAATACATGAGGAGCATGAAACGGTCTGTAAAATAGGAGGAGCATGAAGCGGTGTTCAAAAACATGAAGAGCCTGGAAAGGTGTGAAAAATATGAAGAGCTTCAAAAGATGTGAAAAATATGAGGAGCATGAAAAGGTCTGAAAAATACGAGCAGCATGAAGCGGTGTTGAAAAACATGAAGAGCCTGAAAAAGTGTGAATAAATGAAGAGCTTATAAAATTGTCAAAATTATGAGGAGCATGAAACGGTCTGAAAAATACGAGCAGCATGAAATGGTCTGAAAAATACGAGGAGCATGAAGCGGTGTTCAAAAACATGAAGAGCCTGAAAAAGTGTGAAAAATATGAAGAGCCTCAAAAGGTGTCAAAAAAGAGATGAGCATGAAACGGTCTGACAAATAGGAGGAGCATGAAGCGGTGTTGAAAAACATTAAGAGCCTGAAAAGGTGTGAAAAATATGAAGAGTTTCAAAATGTGTGGAATACATGAGGAGCATGAAACGGTCTGAAAAATAGGAGGAGCATGAAGTGGTGTTCAAAAACATGTACAGCCTGAAAAGGTGTGAAAAATATGAAGAGCTTCAAAAGGTGTGAAAAATAGGAGGAGCATGAAGTGGTGTTCTAAAACATGAGAAGCCTGAAAAGGTGTGAAAAATATGAAGAGCTTCAAAAGGTGTCAAAAATATGAGGAGCATGAAACGGTCTGAAAAATAGGAGGAGCATGAAGGGGTGTTGAAAAACATGAAGAGCCTGAAAAGGTGTGAAGAATATGAAGAGCTCAAAAGTTTTGAAAAAAATGAAGAGCTTCAGAAGGTGTCAAAAATGAGATGAGCATGAAACCGTCGGAAAAATAGGAGGAGCATGAAGTGGTGTTGAAAAACATGAAGAGCCTGAAAAGGTGTGAAAAATATGAAGAGCTTCAAAACGTGTCAAAAATATGAGAAGCATGCAACGTTCTGAAAAATAGGAGGACTAAGAACCGTTATTGAAATACATGAAGAGCCTGAAAACGTGTGAAGAATATGAAGAGCTCAAAAGTTTTGAAAAAAATGAAGAGCTTCAGAAGGTGTCAAAAATGAGATGAGCATGAAACCGTCGGAAAAATAGGAGGAGCATGAAGTGGTGTTGAAAAACATGAAGAGCCTGAAAAGGTGTGAAAAATATGAAGAGCTTCAAAATGTGTGAAATACATGAGGAGCAAGAAACGGTCTGAAAAATAGGAGGAGCATGAAGTGGTGTTCAAAAACATGTACAGCCTGAAGAGTTGTGAAAAATATGAAGAGCTTCAAAAGGTGTGAAAAATAGGAGGAGCATGAAGCGGTGTTCAAAAACATGAGAAGCCTGAAAAGGTGTGAAAAATATGAAGAGCTTCAAAATGTGTGAAATACATGAGGAGCAAGAAACGGTCTGAAAAATAGGAGGAGCATGAAGTGGTGTTCAAGAACATGTACAGCCTGAAAAGTTGTGAAAAATATGAAGAGCTTCAAAAGGTGTGAAAAATAGGAGGAGCATGAAGCGGTGTTCAAAAACATGAGAAGCCTGAAAAGGTGTGAAAAATATGAAGAGCTTCAAAAGGTGTCAAATATATGAGGAGCATGAAACGTTCTGAAAAATAGGAGGAGCATGAAGTGGTGTTGAAAAACATGAAGAGCCTGAAAAGGTGTGAAAAATATGAAGAGCTTCAAAACGTGTCAAAAATATGAGAAGCATGCAACGTTCTGAAAAATAGGAGGAGTAAGAACCGTTATTGAAATACATGAAGAGCCTGAAAACGTGTGAAGAATATGAAGAGCTCAAAAGTTTTGAAAAAAATGAAGAGCTTCAGAAGGTGTCAAAAATGAGATGAGCATGAAACCGTCGGAAAAATAGGAGGAGTATGAAGTGGTGTTCAGAAACATGGAGAGCCTGCAATGGTGTGAAAAATATGAAGAGCTTCAAAAGGTGTGAAATACAAGCGGAGCATGGAACGGTCTGACAAATATGAGGAGCATAAAGTGGTGTTAAAAACCTGAAGGGCCTGAAAAGGTGTGAACAGTATGAAGAGCTTCAAAAGGTGTCAAAAATATGAGGAGCATGGAACGGTCTGACAAATATGAGGAGCATGAAGTGGTGTTCAAAAACATGAAGAGTCTGAAAAGGTGTGAAAAATATGAAGAGCTTCAAAAGGTGTGAAATACAAGCGGAGCATGAAACGGTCTGAAAAATAGGAAGAGCAAGAAGCGGTGTTCAACAACATGAAGAGTCTGAAAAAGTTTGAAAAACATGAAGAGCTTCAAAAGGTTTCAAAAATATTAAGAGCAGGAAACGGTGTGAAAAAAGGAGGAGCATGAAGTGGTGTTCAAAAGCATGAAGAGCCTGAAAAGGTGTGAATAATATGAAGAGCTTCAAAAGGTGTGAAATACATGAGTAGTATGAAACGGTCTGAAATAGAGGAGGAGCATGAAGCGTTGTTCAAAAACATGAAGAGCCTGAAAATGTGTTAAAAATATGAACAGCTTCAAAAGGTTTGAAAAATATGAAGAGCTTGAAAAGGTGTGAAGAGCATCAAGAGCTTCAAAAGGTGTGAAAAATATAAGGAGCATGAAACGGTCTGAAAAATAGGAGGAGCAAGAAGCGGTGTTGATAAACCTGAAGAGCCTGAAAAGGTGTGGAAAATATGCAGAGCTTCAAAAGGTGTGAAATACATGAGGAGCATGAAATGGTCTGAAAAATAGGAGAAGCATGAAATGGTGTTCAAAAACATAAAGAGCCTGAAAAGGTGTGAAAAACATGAAGAGCCTGAAAAGGTGTGAAATATATGAAGAGATTCAAAAGGTGTGAAATACATGAGGAGCATGAAACGGGCTGAAAAATAGGAGAAGCATGAAGGGGTGTGGAAAAACATGAAGAGCCTGAATAGATTTGAAAAATATGAAGAGCTTCAAAAGGTGTGAAATACATGAGGAGCATGAAACACTCTGAAAAATAGAAATAGCATGAAGCGGTGTTGAAAAACATGAAGAGCCTGAAAACGTGTGAAAATATGAAGAGCTTCAAAAATAGGAAAAATATGAAGAGCTTCAAAAGGTGTGAAAAATTTGAAGAATTTCAAAAGATGTCAAAATGAGTTGAGCATGAAACGATCTGAAAAATAGGAGGAGCATGAAGCGGTGTTGAAAATCATAAAGAGCCTGAAAAGTTGTGAAAAATATGAAGAGCTTCAAAAGATGTCAAAAATATGAGGAGAATGAAACGGTCTGCAAAATAGAAGAAGCATGAAATGGTGTTCAAAAACATAAAGAGCCTGAAAAGGTGTGAAAAACATGAAGAGCCTGAAAAGGTGTGAAATATATGAAGAGATTCAAAAGGTGTGAAATACATGAGGAGCATGAAACGGGCTGAAAAATAGGAGAAGCATGAAGGGGTGTGGAAAAACATGAAGAGCCTGAATAGATTTGAAAAATATGAAGAGCTTCAAAAGGTGTGAAATACATGAGGAGCATGAAACACTCTGAAAAATAGAAATAGCATGAAGCGGTGTTGAAAAACATGAAGAGCCTGAAAACGTGTGAAAATATGAAGAGCTTCAAAAATAGGAAAAATATGAAGAGCTTCAAAAGGTGTGAAAAATTTGAAGAATTTCAAAAGATGTCAAAATGAGTTGAGCATGAAACGATCTGAAAAATAGGAGGAGCATGAAGCGGTGTTGAAAATCATAAAGAGCTTGAAATGTTGTGCAAAATATGAAGTGCTTCAAAAGATGTGAAAAATTTGAAGAGCTTCAAAAGGTGTCAAAATGAGATGAGCATGAAACGGTCTGCAAAATAGGAGGAGCATTAAGTGGTGTTGAAAAAAATGAAAAGCCTGAAAAGGTGTGAAATATATGAAGAGCTTCAAAAGATGTCAAAAATATGAGGAGAATGAAACGGTCAGCAAAAAAGGAGAAGCATGAAATGGTGTTGAAAAACACGAAGAGCCTGAAAAGGTGTGAAAAACATGAAGAGCCTGAAAAGGTGTGAAAAATATGAAGAGCTTCAAAAGATATCAAAAATATGAGGAGCATGAAATGGTCGGAAATATAGGAGAAGCATGTAGCAGTGTTGAAAAATATGAAGAGCCTGAAAAGGTAAAAAATATGAAGAGCTTCAAAAGGTGTCAAAATATGAGGTGCATGAAACGGTCGGAAAAATAGGAGGAGCATGAAACGGTCTGAAAAATGGGAGGAGCATGAAGTGTTGTTGAAAATCATGAAGAGCCTGAAAAAGGAGTGAAACATATGAGGAGCATGAAACGGTCTGAAAAATAGGAGGAGCATGAAGCGGTGTGAAAAATATGAAGAGCCTGAAAAGGTGTGAAAATATGAAGAGCTTCAAAAGGTGTCAAAAATATAAGGAGCATGAAACGGTCTGAAATATAGGAGGAGCATGAAAAAGTGTTAAAAAACATGAAGAGCCTGAAAAGGTGTGAAAAATATGAAGAGCTTCAAATAGTGTCAAAAATATGAGGAGAATGAAACGGTCTGAAAATTAGGAGGAGCATGAAGCGGTGTTGAAAAATATGAAGAGGCTGAAAAGGTGTGAAATATATGAAGAGCCTCAAAGGTGTGAAAAATATGAGGATCAAGAAACGGTCTGAAAAATAGGAGGAGCTTGAAGCGGTGTTGAAAAATATGAAGAGCCTGAAAAGGTGTGAAAAATAAGAAGAGCTTCAAAAGGTGTCAAATATATGAGGAGCATGAAACGGGCTGAAAAATAGGAGAAGCATGAAGTGGTGTGGAAAAACATGAAGAGCCTGAAAAGGTGTGAAAAATATGAAGAGCTTCAAAAGGTGTGAAATACATGAGGAGCATGAAACTCTCTGAAATATAGAAGGAGCATGAAGCGGTGTGGAAAAACATGAAGAGCCTGAAAAGGTTTGAAAAATATGAAGAGCTTCAAAAGGTGTCAAATATATGAGGAGCATGAAACGGTCTGAAAAATAGGAGGAGCATGAAGTGGTGTGAAAAATATGAAGAGCCTGAAAAGGTGAGAAAAATATGAAGAGCTTTAAAAGGTGTCAAAAATATTAGGAGCATGAAACGGTCTGAAAAATAGAAGGAGCATGAAATGCTGATCAAAAACATGAAGAGCCTGAAAAGGTGTGAAAAATACGAAGAGCTTCAAAAGGTGTCAAAAATATAAGAAGCATGAAACTGTCAGAAAAATAGGAGGAGCATGAAGCGGTGTTGAAAAACATGAAGAGCCTGAAAAGGTGTGAAAAAAATGAAGAGCTTCAAAAGGTGTGAAAAATATGAAGAGCTTCAAAAGGTGTGAAATACATGAGGAGCATGAAACGGGCTGAAAAATAGGAGAAGCATGAAGTGGTGTGGAAAAACATGAAGAGCCTGAAAAGGTGTGAAAAACATGAAGAGCCTGAAAAGGTGTGAAAAATATGAAGAGCTTCAAAAGATATCAAAAATATGAGGAGCATGAAATGGTCGGAAATATAGGAGAAGCATGTAGCAGAGTTGAAAAATATGAAGAGCCTGAAAAGGTAAAAAATATGAAGAGCTTCAAAAGGTGTCAAAATATGAGGTGCATGAAATGGTCGGAAAAATAGGAGGAGCATGAAACGGTCTGAAAAATAGGAGGAGCATGAAGTGTTGTTGAAAATCATGAAGAGCCTGAAAAAGGAATGAAACATATGAGGAGCATGAAACGGTCTGAAAAATAGGAGGAGCATGAAGCGGTGTGAAAAATATGAAGAGCCTGAAAAGGTGTGAAAATATGAAGAGCTTCAAAAGGTGTCAAAAATATAAGGAGCATGAAACGGTCTGAAATATAGGAGGAGCATGAAAAAGTGTTAAAAAACATGAAGAGCCTGAAAAGGTGTGAAAAATATGAAGAGCTTCAAATAGTGTCAAAAATATGAGCAGAATGAAACGGTCTGAAAATTAGGAGGAGCATGAAGCGGTGTTGAAAAATATGAAGAGGCTGAAAAGGTGTGAAATATATGAAGAGCCTCAAAGGTGTGAAAAATATGAGGATCAAGAAACGGTCTGAAAAATAGGAGAAGCTTGAAGCGGTGTTGAAAAATATGAAGAGCCTGAAAAGGTGTGAAAAATATGAAGAGCTTCAAAAGGTGTCAAATATATGAGGAGCATGAAACGGGCTGAAAAATAGGAGAAGCATGAAGTGGTGTGGAAAAACATGAAGAGCCTGTAAAGGTGTGAAAAATATGGAGAGCTTCAAAAGGTGTGAAATACATGAGGAGCATGAAACTCTCTGAAATATAGAAGGAGCATGAAGCGGTGTGGAAAAACATGAAGAGCCTGAAAAGGTTTGAAAAATATGAAGAGATTCAAAAGGTGTCAAATATATGAGGAGCATGAAACGGTCTGAAAAATAGGAGGAGCATGAAGCGGTGTGAAAAATATGAAGAGCCTGAAAAGGTGTGAAAAATATGAAGAGCTACAAAAGGTGTCAAAAATATTAGGAGCATGAAACGGTCTGAAAAATAGAAGGAGCATGAAATGCTGATCAAAAACATGAAGAGCCTGAAAAGGTGTGAAAAATACGAAGAGCTTCAAAAGGTGTCAAAAATATAAGAAGCATGAAACTGTCTGAAAAATAGGAGGAGCATGAAGCGGTGTTGAAAAACATGAAGAGCCTGAAAAGGTGTGAAAAAAATGAAGAGCTTCAAAAGGTGTGAAAAATATGAAGAGCTTCAAAAGGTGTGAAATACATGAGGAGCATGAAACGGGCTGAAAAATAGGAGAAGCATGAAGTGGTGTGGAAAAGCATGAAGAGCCTGAAAAGGTGTGAAAAATATGAAGAGCTTCAAAATGTGAGAAATACATGAGGAGCATGAAATTCTCTGAAAAATAGAAGGAGCATGAAGCGGTGTTCAAAAATATGAAGAGCCTGAAAAGGTGTGAAAAATATAAAGAGCTTCAAAAGATGTGAAAAATATGAAGAGCTTCAAAAGGTGTCAAAAATTAGATGAGTATGAAACGGTCTGAAAATTTGGAGGAGTAAGAAGTAGTGTTGAAAAAAATGAAGAGCCTGAAAAGGTGTGAAAAATATGAAAAGCTTCAAAAGGTGTCAAAAATATGAGGAGCATGACACGGTCTGAAAAATAGGAAAAGAATGAAGTGGTGTTGAAAAACATGAAGAGCCTGAAAAGGAGTGAAAAATATGAACGGCTTCAAAAGGTGTCAAACATATGAAGATCATGAAACGGTCTGAAAAATAGGAGGATCATGAAGCAGTGTTCAAAAACATGAAGAGCCTGAAAATGTGTGAAAAATATTCAGAGCTTCAAAATGTGTCAAATATATGAGGAGCATGAAACGGTCTGAAAAATAGGAGGAGCATGAAACGGTGATTAAAAACATGAAGAGCCTGAAAAGGTGTGAAAAATATGAAGAGCTTCAAAAGGTGTGAAATACATGAGGAGCAAGAAACAGGCCGAAAAATAGGAGAAGCATGAAGTGGTGTGGAAAAACATGAAGAGCCTAAAAAGTTGTGAGAAATATGAAGAGCTTCAAAAGATGTGAATTACATGAGGAGCATGAAACTCTCTGAAAAATAGGAGGAGCATGAAGCGGTGTCAAAAACATGAAGAGCCTAAAAAGTTGTGAGAAATATGAAGAGCTTCAAAAGGTGTCAAAAATGAGATGAGCATGAAACGGTCTGAAAAATAGGAGTAGTATGAGGCGGTGTGGAAAAACATGAAGAGCCTAAAAAGTTGTGAAAAATATGAAAAGCTTCAAAAGGGGTCAAAAATGAGATGAGCATGAAACGGTCTGAAAAATAGGAGTAGCATGAAGCTGTGTTCAAAAACATGAAGAGCCTGAAAAGGTATGAAAAATATGAAGAGCTTCAAAAGGTGTGAAAAATATGAGGAGGATGAAATGGTCTGAAAATTAGGAGGAGCATGAAGCGGTGTTCAAAAAAAAAAGAGCCTGAAAAGGTGTTAAAAATATGAAGAGCTTCAAAAGTTGTAAAAAATATGAGGAGCATGAAACGGTCTGAAATAGAGAGGCAGCATGAAACGGTGTTGAAAAACATGAAGGCCCTCAAAATGTGTGAATAATATGAAGAGCTTCAAAAGGTGTCAAACATATGAGGAGCATGAAACCGTCTGAAAAATAGGAGGATCATGAAGCAGTGTTCAAAAACATGAAGAGCCTGAAAATGTGTGAAAAATATTCAGAGCTTCAAAAAGTGTCAAATAGATGAGGAGCATGAAAAGGTCTGAAAAATAGGAGGAGGATGAAACGGTGATTAAAAACATGAAGAGCCTGAAAAGGTGTGAAAAATATGAAGAGCTTCAAAAGGTGTGAAATACATGAGGAGCATGAAACAGGCCGAAAAATAGGAGAAGCATGAAGTGGTGTGGAAAAACATGAAGTGCCTGAAAAGGTGTGAAAAATATGAAGAGCTTCAAAAGATGTGAAATACATGAGGAGCATGAAACTCTCTGAAAAATAGGAGGATCATGAAGCGGTGATCAAAAACATGAAGAGCCTGAAAACGTGTGAAAAATATGAAGAGCTTCAAAAGGTGTGAAATACATGAGGAGCATGAAACGGTCTGAAAAATAGGAGGATCATGAAGCGGTGTTTAAAAACATGAAGAGCCTGAAAAGGTGTGAAAAATATGAAGAGCTTCAAAAGGTGAGAAATACATGAGGAGCATGAAACGGGCTGAAAAATAGGAGAAGCATGAAGTGGTGTGGAAAAACATGAAGAGCCTGTAAAGGTGTGAAAAATATGGAGAGCTTCAAAAGGTGTGAAATACATGAGGAGCATGAAACTCTCTGAAATATAGAAGGAGCATGAAGCGTTGTGGAAAAACATGAAGAGCCTGAAAAGGTTTGAAAAATATGAAGAGCTTCAAAAGGTGTCAAATATATGAGGAGCTTGAAACGGTCTGAAAAATAGGAGGAGCATGAAGCGGTGTGAAAAATATGAAGAGCCTGAAAAGGTGTGAAAAATATGAAGAGCTTCAAAAGGTGTGAAAAATATTAGGAGCATGAAACGGTCTGAAAAATAGAAGGAGCATGAAATGCTGATCAAAAACATGAAGAACCTGAAAAGGTGTGAAAAATACGAAGAGCTTCAAAAGGTGTCAAAAATATAAGAAGCATGAAACTGTCTGAAAAATAGGAGGAGCATGAAGCGGTGTTGAAAAACATGAAGAGCATGAAAAAGTGTGAAAAAAATGAAGAGATTCAAAAGGTGTGAAAAATATGAAGAGCTTCAAAAGGTGTGAAATACATGAGGAGCATGAAACGGGCTGAAAAATAGGAGAAGCATGAAGTGGTGTGGAAAAACATGAAGAGCCTGAAAAGGTGTGAAAAATATGAAGAGCTTCAAAAGGTGAGAAATACATGAGGAGCATGAAATTCTCTGAAAAATAGAAGGAGCATGAAGCGGTGTTCAAAAATATGAAGAGCCTGAAAAGGTGTGAAAATATGAAGAGCTTCAAAAGGTGTGAAAAATATGAAGAGCTTCAAAAGGTGTCAAAAATTAGATGAGTATGAAACGGTCTGAAAATTTGGAGGAGTAAGAAGTAGTGTTGAAAAAAATGAAGAGCCTGAAAAGGTGTGAAAAATATGAAAAGCTTCAAAAGGTGTCAAAAATATGAGGAGCATGACACGGTCTGAAAAATAGGAAAAGAATGAAGTGGTGTTGAAAAACATGAAGAGCCTGAAAAGGAGTGAAAAATATGAACGGCTTCAAAAGGTGTCAAACATATGAAGATCATGAAACGGTCTGAAAAATAGGAGGATCATGAAGCAGTGTTCAAAAACATGAAGAGCCTGAAAATGTGTGAAAAATATTCAGAGCTTCAAAATGTGTCAAATATATGAGGAGCATGAAACGGTCTGAAAAATAGGAGGAGCATGAAACGGTGATTAAAAACATGAAGAGCCTGAAAAGGTGTGAAAAATATGAAGAGCTTCAAAAGGTGTGAAATACATGAGGAGCAAGAAACAGGCCGAAAAATAGGAGAAGCATGAAGTGGTGTGGAAAAACATGAAGAGCCTAAAAAGTTGTGAGAAATATGAAGAGCTTCAAAAGATGTGAATTACATGAGGAGCATGAAACTCTCTGAAAAATAGGAGGAGCGTGAAGCGGTGTCAAAAACATGAAGAGCCTAAAAAGTTGTGAGAAATATGAAGAGCTTCAAAAGGTGTCAAAAATGAGATGAGCATGAAACGGTCTGAAAAATAGGAGTAGTATGAGGCGGTGTGGAAAAACATGAAGAGCCTAAAAAGTTGTGAAAAATATGAAAAGCTTCAAAAGGGGTCAAAAATGAGATGAGCATGAAACGGTCTGAAAAATAGGAGGATCATGTAACGGTGTTGAAAAACATGAAAAGCCTGAAAAGGTGTGAAAAATATGATGAGCTTCAAAAGGTGTCAAAAATATGAGGAGCATGAAACGGTCTGAAAAATAGGAGTAGCATGAATCTGTGTTCAAAAACATGAAGAGCCTGAAAAGGTATGAAAAATATGAAGAGCTTCAAAAGGTGTGAAAAATATGAGGAGGATGAAATGGTCTGAAAATTAGGAGGAGCATGAAGCGGTGTTCAAAAAAAAAAGAGCCTGAAAAGGTGTTAAAAATATGAAGAGCTTCAAAAGGTGTAAAAAATATGAGGAGCATGAAACGGTCTGAAATAGAGAAGCAGCATGAAACGGTGTTGAAAAACATGAAGGCCCTCAAAATGTGTGAATAATATGAAGAGCTTCAAAAGGTGTCAAACATATGAGGAGCATGAAACCGTCTGAAAAATAGGAGGATCATGAAGCAGTGTTCAAAAACATGAAGAGCCTGAAAATGTGTGAAAAATATTCAGAGCTTCAAAAAGTGTCAAATAGATGAGGAGCATGAAAAGGTCTGAAAAATAGGAGGAGGATGAAACGGTGATTAAAAACATGAAGAGCCTGAAAAGGTGTGAAAAATATGAAGAGCTTCAAAAGGTGTGAAATACATGAGGAGCATGAAACAGGCCGAAAAATAGGAGAAGCATGAAGTGGTGTGGAAAAACATGAAGTGCCTGAAAAGGTGTGAAAAATATGAAGAGCTTCAAAAGATGTGAAATACATGAGGAGCATGAAACTCTCTGAAAAATAGGAGGATCATGAAGCGGTGATCAAAAACATGAAGAGCCTGAAAACGTGTGAAAAATATGAAGAGCTTCAAAAGGTGTGAAATACATGAGGAGCATGAAACGGTCTGAAAAATAGGAGGATCATGAAGCGGTGTTTAAAAATATGAAGAGCCTGAAAAGGTGTGAAAAATATGAAGAGCTTCAAAAGGTGTCAAATATATGAGGAGCATGAAACGGGCTGAAAAATAGGAGAAGCATGAAGTGGTGTGGAAAAACATGAAGAGCCTGTAAAGGTGTGAAAAATATGGAGAGCTTCAAAAGGTGTGAAATACATGAGGAGCATGAAACTCTCTGAAATATAGAAGGAGCATGAAGCGTTGTGGAAAAACATGAAGAGCCTGAAAAGGTTTGAAAAATATGAAGAGCTTCAAAAGGTGTCAAATATATGAGGAGCATGAAACGGTCTGAAAAATAGGAGGAGCATGAAGCGGTGTGAAAAATATGAAGAGCCTGAAAAGGTGTGAAAAATATGAAGAGCTTCAAAAGGTGTGAAAAATATTAGGAGCATGAAACGGTCTGAAAAATAGAAGGAGCATGAAATGCTGATCAAAAACATGAAGAGCCTGAAAAGGTGTGAAAAATACGAAGAGCTTCAAAAGGTGTCAAAAATATAAGAAGCATGAAACTGTCTGAAAAATAGGAGGAGCATGAAGCGGTGTTGAAAAACATGAAGAGCCTGAAAAGGTGTGAAAAAAATGAAGAGATTCAAAAGGTGTGAAAAATATGAAGAGCTTCAAAAGGTGTGAAATACATGAGGAGCATGAAACGGGCTGAAAAATAGGAGAAGCATGAAGTGGTGTAGAAAAACATGAAGAGCCTGAAAAGGTGTGAAAAATATGAAGAGCTTCAAAAGGTGAGAAATACATGAGGAGCATGAAATTCTCTGAAAAATAGAAGGAGCATGAAGCAGTGTTCAAAAATATGAAGAGCCTGAAAAGGTGTGAAAATATGAAGAGCTTCAAAAGGTGTGAAAAATATGAAGAGCTTCAAAAGGTGTCAAAAATTAGATGAATATGAAACGGTCTGAAAATTTGGAGGAGTAAGAAGTAGTGTTGAAAAAAATGAAGAGCCTGAAAAGGTGTGAAAAATATGAAAAGCTTCAAAAGGTGTCAAAAATATGAGGAGCATGACACGGTCTGAAAAATAGGAAAAGAATGAAGTGGTGTTGAAAAATATGAAGAGCCTGAAAAGGAGTGAAAAATATGAACGGCTTCAAAAGGTGTCAAACATATGAAGATCATGAAACGGTCTGAAAAATAGGAGGATCATGAAGCAGTGTTCAAAAACATGAAGAGCCTGAAATGGTGTGAAAAACATGAAGAGCTTCAAATTGTGTCAAAAATATGAGGAGAATGAAACGGACTGAAAAATAGGAGGAGCATGAAGTGGTGTTGAAAAACATGAAGAGACTGAAAACGTGTGAAAAATATGAAGAGCTTCAAAAGGTGTGCAAAATATGAAGAGCTTCAAATGGTGAGAAATATATGAGGAGCATGAAACGGTCTGAAAAATAAGAGGATCAAGAAGCGGTGTTGAAAAACATGAAGAGCCTGAAAAGGTGTGGAAAATCTGAAGAGCTTCCAAAGGTGTAAAAATATGAGGAGCATGAAACGTTCTGAAAAATAGGAGGAGCATGAAACCGTGTTCAAAAATATGAAGAGTCTGAAAAGGTCTGAAAAATATGAAGAGCTTCAGAAGGTGTGAAATACATGAGGAGTATGAAACGGTCTGAAAAATAGGAGGATCATGAAGCGGTGTGGAAAAATATGAAGAGCCTGAAAACGTGTGAAAAATACGAAGAGCTTCAAAAAGTGTCAAGAATGAGATGAGCATGAAATGATCTGAAAAATAGGAGAAGCATGAAGCGGTGTAGAAAACCATTAAGAGCCTGAAAAGGTGTGAAAAATATGAAGAGCTTCAAAAGGTGTGAAATATATGAAGAGCTTCAAAAGGTGTGAAATATATGAGGAGCATGAAACGGTCTGAAAAATAGGAGGAGCATGAAGCGCTGTTCAAAAAAATGAAGAGCCTGAAAAGGTGTGAAAAATATGAAGAGCTTCAAAAGCTGTCAAATACGAGATGAGCATGAAACGGTCTGAAAAAATAGGAGGAGCATGAAGCGGTGTTGAAAAACATGAAAAGCCTGAAAAGGTGTGAAAAATATGAAGAGCTTCAAAAGGTGTCAAAACTATGAGGAGTATGAAACGGTCTGAAAAATAGGAGCAGCATGAAACGGTGTTCAAAAACATGAAGAGCCTGAAAAGGCGTTAAAAATATGAAGAGCTTCAAAAGTTGTCAAAAATATGAGGAGCATGAAACGATCTGAAAAATAGGAGGAGCATCAAGCGGTGTTCACAAACATGAAGAGCCAGAAAAGGTGTGAAAAATATGAAGAGCTTCAAAAGGTGTCAAAAATATGAGGAGCATGAAACGGTCTGAAAAATAGGAGGAGCATGAAGCCGTGTTCAAAAACATGAAGAACCTGAAATGGTGTGAAAAACATGAAGAGCCTAAAAGGTGTGAAAATATGCAAAGCTTCAAAAGATGTCACAAATATGAGGAGCATGAAACGGTCTGAAAAATTGGAGGATCATGAAGCGGTGTTCAAAAACATGAAGAGCCTGAAAAGGTGTGAAAAATATGAAGAGCTTCAAAAGTTGTCAAAAATATGAGGAGCATGAAACGATCTGAAAAATAGGAGGAGCATCAAGCGGTGTTCACAAACATGAAGAGCCAGAAAAGGTGTGAAAAATATGAAGAGCTTCAAAAGGTGTCAAAAATATGAGGAGCATGAAACGGTCTGAAAAATAGGAGGAGCATGAAGCCGTGTTCAAAAACATGAAGAACCTGAAATGGTGTGAAAAAAAATGAAGAGCCTAAAAGGTGTGAAAATATGAAAAGCTTCAAAAGATGTCACAAATATGAGGAGCATGAAACGGTCTGAAAAATTGGAGGATCATGAAGCGATGTTCAAAAACATGAAGAGCCTGAAAAGGTGTGAAAAATATGAAGAGCTTCAAAATGTGTCAAAAATATGAGGAGCATGAAACGGTCTAAAAAACGGAGGAGCATGAAGCGGTGTTGAATAATATGAAGAGACTGAAAAGGTGTGAAAAATATGAAGAGCTTCAAAAGGTGTGAAAAATATGAGGAGCATGAAACAGTCTGAAGAATAGGAGGAGGATTGTAGCGATGTTCAAAAACATGAAGAGCATGAAAAGGTGTGAAAAATGTGAAGAGTTTCAAAAGCTGTGAAATACAAGAGAAGCATGAAACACCCTGAAAAATAGGAGGAGCATGAAGCGGTGTTGAAAAACATGACGAAAGAGAAAAGGTGCGAAAAATATGAAGAGGTTCAAAGGTATGAAAAATATGAGGAGATTCAAAGCTGTCAAAAATATGAGGAGCATGAAACGGTCTGAAAATAGGAGGAGGATGAAGTGGTGTTCAAAAACATGAAGAGCCTGAAAAGGTGTGAAAAATACGAAGAGCTTCAAAAGGTGTCAAATATATGAGGAGCATGAAACGGTCTGAAAAATAGGAGGAGCATGAAGCGCTGTTCAAAAACATGAAGAGCCTGAAAAGTTGTGAAATATATGAAGAGCTTCAAAAGGTGTCAAAAATAAGAGGAGCATGAAACAGTCTGAAAAATAGGAGGAGCATGAAGCGGTGTAGAAAAACATGAAGAGCCTGAAAAGGTGTGAAAAATATGAACAGCTTCAAAAGGTGTAAAAAATATGAAGAAATTCAAAGGTGTCAAAATTATGAGGAGCAAGAAACGGTCTGAAAATAGGAGGAGCATGAAACGGTGTTGAAAATCATGAAGAGCCTGAAAAGGTGTGAAAAATATGAAGAGCTACAAAAGGTGTCAAAAATATGAGGAGCATAAAACGGTCTGAAAAATAGTAGGATCTTGAAGCGGTGTTGAAAAACATGAAGAGCCTGAAAAGGTGTGAAAAATATGAAGAGCTTCAAAAGGTGTCAAAAATATGAGGAGCATGAAACAGTCTGAAAAATATGAGGAGCATGAAACGGTGTTCAAAAACATGAAGAGCCTGAAAAGTTGTGAAAAATATGAAGAGCTTCAAAAGGTGTGAAATACATGAGGAGCATGAAACGGTCTGAAAAATAGGAGGAGCATGAAGCGGTGTTGAAAAATATGAAGAGCCTGAAAAGGTGTGAAAAATATGAAGAGCTTCAAAAGGTTTCAAAAATATAAGGAGCATGAAACGGTCTGAAAAATAGTAGGAGCATGAAACGGTGTTCAAAAAGATGAGAAGCCTGAAAAGGTGTGAAAAATATGAAGAGCTTCAAAATGTGTGAAATACATGAGGAGCATGAAACGGTCTGAAAAATAGGAGGAGCATGAAGCGTTGTTGAAAAACATGAAGAGCCTGAAAAGGTGTGAAAATTATGAAGAGCTTCAAAAGGTGTGAAATTTATGAGGAGCACGAAACGGTCTAAAAAATAAGAGGAGCATGAAGCGGTGTTGAAAAACATGAAGAGCGTGAAAAGGTGTAAAAAACATGAAGAGCTTCAAAAGGTGTCAAAAATATGAGGAACATGAAACAGTCTGAAAAATATGAGGAGCATGAAACGGTGTTCAAAAACATGAAGAGCCTGAAAAGGTGTGTAAAATGTGAAGAGCTTCAAAAGGAGTGAAATACATGAGGAGCATGAAACCGTCTGAATTATAGGAGGAGCATGCAGCGGTGTTCATAAACATGAAGAGCCTGAAAAGGTGTGAAAAATATGAAGAGCTTCAAAAGCTGTCAAATACGAGATGAGCATGAAGCGGTCTGAAAAAATAGGAGGAGCATGAAGCGGTGTTGAAAAACATTAAAAGCCTGAAAAGGTGTGAGACATATGAAGAGCTTCAAAAGGTGTCAAAAATGAGAAGAGCATGAAACGGTCTGAAAATTAGGAGGAGAATGAAGGATGTTGAAAAATATGAAGAGACTGAGAAGGTGTGAGACATATGAAGAGCTTCAAAAGGTGTCAACAATATGAGGAGCATGAAACGGTCTTAAAAATAGGAGGAGGATGAAGTGGTGTTCAAAAACATGAAGAGCCTGAAAAGGTGTGAAAATTATGAGGAGAATGACACGGTCTGAAAAATAGGAGGAGCATGAAACGGTCTGAAAAATAGGAGGAGCATGAAGTGGTGTTCAAAAACATGAAGAGCCTGAAAAGGTGTGAAATATATGAAGGGCTTCAAAAGGTGTCAAAAATGTGTGGAGCACGAAACGGTCTGAAAAATAGGAGGAGCATGAAGTGGTGTTGAAAAATATGAAGAGCTTCTAAAATTGTCAAAAATATCAGGAGCATGAAACGGTCTGAAAAATAGGAGGAGCATGAAGTGGTGTTGAAAAACATGAAGAGCCTGAAAAGGTGTGAAAAATATGAAGAGCTTCAAAAGGTGTCAAAAATATGGGAGCATGAAACGGTCTGAAAAATAGGAGGACCATGAAGCGGTGTTGAAAAACATCAAGAGCCTGAAAAGATGTGAAAAATATGAAGAGCTTCAAAAGGTGTCAGAAATATGAGAAGCATGAAACGATCTGAAAAATAGGAGCAGCATGAAACGGTGTTCAAAAACATGAAGAGCCTGAAAAAGTGTGAAAAATATGAAGAGCCTCAAAAGGTGTGAAAAATATGAAGAGCTTCAAATAATGTGAAATACATGAGGAGCATGAAATGGTCTGAAAAATAGGAGGAGCATGAAGCGGTGTTGAAAAACAAGAAACCCTGAAAAGATGTGAAAAATATGAACAGCTTCAAAAGGTGTCAAATATATGAGGAGCAAGAAACGGTCTGAAAAAGAGGAGGAGCATGAAGCTGTGCTCAAAAACATGAAGAGCCTGAAAAGGTGTGAAAAATATGAAGAGCTTCAAAAGGTGTGAAAAATATGAGGAGCATGAAACGGTCTGAAAAATAGGAGCTGCATGAAGCTGTGCTCAAATACATGAAGAGCCTGAAAAGGTGTGAAAAATTTGAAGAGCTTCAAAAATGTGAAAAATATGAAGAGCTTCAAAAGGTGTGAAATATATGAAGAGCTTCAAAAGGTGTCAAAAATATGGGAGCATGAAACGGTCTGAAAAATAGGAGGACCATGAAGCGGTGTTGAAAATCATGAAGAGCCTGAAAAGGTGTGAAAAATATGAAGAGCTTCAAAAGGTGTCAAAAATATGAGGAGCATGATACGTTCTCAAAAATAGGAGGAGCATGAATCAGTGATCAAAAACATGAAGAGCTTCAAAAGGTGTGAAAAATATGAAGAGTTTCAAAACGTTCAAAAATATGAGGAGCATGAAACGGTCTGAAAATTAGGAGGAGCATGAAGCGGTGTTCAAAAACATGAAGAGCCTGAAAAGGTGTGAAATATATGAAGGGCTTCAAAAGGTGTCAAAAATATGAGGAGCATGAAACGGTGTGAAAAATATGTGGAGCATGAAATGGTCTGAACAATAGGAGGAGCATGAAGCGGTGTTGAAAAACATGAAAACCTGAAAAGATGTGAAAAATATGAACAGCTTCAAAAGGTGTCAAATATATGAGGAGCAAGAAACGGTCTGAAAAATAGGAGGAGCATGAAGCTGTGCTCAAAAACATGAAGAGCCTGAAAAGGTGTGAAAAATATGAAGAGCTTCAAAAGGTGTGAAAAATATGAGGAGCATGAAACGGTCTGAAAAATAGGAGGAGCAAGAAACGGTGATCAAAAACCTGAAGAGCCTGAAAAGGTGTGATAAATATGAAGAGCTTCAAAAGGTGTCAAAAATATGAGGAGCTTCAACAGGTGTCAAAAATTAGATGAGCATGAAACGGTCGAAAAATTGGAGGAGCAAGAAGTAGTGTTGAAAAAAAATGAAGAGCCTGAAAAGGTGTGAAAAATATGATAAGCTTCAAAAGGTGTCAAAAATATGAGGAGCATGAAACGGTCTGAAAAATAGGTGGAGCATGAAGCGGTGTTGAAAAATATGAAGAGCCTGGAAAGGTGTGCAAAATATGAAGAGCTTCAAAAGGTGTGAAATATATGAAGAGCTTCAATATGTGTCAAAAATGATTTGAGCATGAAACGGTCTGAAAAATAGGAGGAGAATGAAACGGTGATCAAAAACATGAAGAGCCTGAAAAGGTGTGAAAAATATGAAGAGCTTCAAAATGGGTGAAATACATGAGGAGCATGAAACACTCTGAAAAATAGAAATAGCACGAAGCGGTGTTGTAAAACATGAAGAGCCTGAAAACGTGTGAAAATATGAAGAGCTTCAAAAATATGAAAAATATGGAGAGCTTCAAAAGGTGTGAAAAATTTGAAGAGCTTCAAAAGGTCTCAAAATGAGATGAGCATGAAACGGTCTGCAAAATAGGAGAAGCATGAAATGGTGTTCAAAAACATGAAGAGCATGAAAAGGTGTGAAATATATGAAAAGCTTGAAAAGGTGTGAAATATATGAAGAGCTTCAAAATGTGTCAAAAATGAGATGAGCATGAAACGGTCTGCAAAATAGGAGAAGCATGAAATGGTGTTCAAAAACATGAAGAGCCTGAAAAGGTCTGAAAAATATGAAGAGCTTGAAAAGGTGTGAAATATATGAAGAGCTTCAAAATGTGTCAAAAATGAGATGAGCATGAAACGGTGTGAAAAATAGGAGGAGCATGAAGCGGTTTTGAAAAAAATGAAGAGGCTGAATAGGTGTGAAATAAATGAAGAGCTTCAAGAGGTGTCAGAAATATGAAGAGCATGAAATGGTCTGAAAAATAGAAGGGTCGTGAAGCGGTGTTCAAAAACGTGAAGAGCCTGAAAAGGTATGAAAAATATGAAGAGCTTCAAAAGGTGTGAAAAATATGAGGAGCAGGAAACGGTCTGAAAAATAGAAGCAGCATGAAATGGTGTTCAAAAACATGAAGAGCCTGAAAAGGTGTGAAAATTATGAAGAGCTTCAAAAGGTGTGAAATACATGAGGAGCATGAAACGGTCTGAAAAATAGGAGAAGCATGAAGTGGTGTTGAAAAACATGAAGAGCCTGAGAAGGAGTGAAAAATATGAAGAGCTTCAAAAGATGTCAAACATATGAAGAACTTGAAACGGTCTGAAAAATAGGAGGATCATGAAGCAGTGTTCAAAAACATGAAGAGCCTGAAAATGTGTGAAAAATATTCAGAGCTTCAAAATGTGTCAAATATATGAGGAGCATGAAACGGTCTGAAAAATAGGAGGAGCATGAAACGGTGATTAAAAACATGAAGCGCCTGAAAAGGTGTGAAAAATATGAAGAGCTTCAAAATGTGTGAAATACATGAGGAGCATGAAACAGGCCGAAAAATAGGAGAAGCATGAAGTGGTGTGGAAAAACATGAAGAGCCTAAAAAGTTCTGAAAAATATGAAGAGCTTCAAAAGATGTGAAATACATGAGGAGCATGAAACTCTCTGAAAAATAGGACTAGCATGAAGCAGTGTCAAAAACATGAAGAGCCTAAAAAGTTGTGAGAAATATGAAGAGCTTTAAAAGGTGTCAAAAATGAGATGAGCATGAAACGATCTGAAATATAGGAGGAGCATGAAGCGGTGTTGAAAAACATGAAGAGCCTAAAAAGTTGTGAAAAATATGAAAAGCTTCAAAAGGTGTCAAAAATGAGATGAGCATGAAACGGTCTGAAAAATAGGAGCATGAAACGGTGATAAAAAACATGAAGAGCCTGAAAAGGTGTGAAAAATATGAAGAGCTTCAAAAGGTGTGAAATTCATGAGGAGCATGAAATGGTCTGAAAAATAGGACAAGAATGAAGCGGTGTGGAAAAACATGAAGAGCCTGAAAAGGTGTGAAAAATATGAAGAGCTTCAAGAGGTGTCAAAAATATGAAGAGCATGAAACGGTCTGAAAAATAGGAGGATCATGAAGCGGTGATCAAAAACATGAAGAGCCTGAAAAGGTGTGAAAAATATGAAGAGCTTCAAAAGGTGTGAAATTCATGAGGATCATGAAACGGTCTGAAAAATAGGGAGAAGCATGAAGTGGTGTGGAAAAACATGAAGAGCCTGTAAAGGTGTGAAAAATATGAAGAGCTTCAAAAGGTGTCAAAAATATGAGGAGCATGAAACGGTCCGAAAAATAGGAGGAGCATGAAGCAGTGTTCAAAAACATGAAGAGCCTGAAAAGGTGTGAAAAATATGAAGAGCTTCAAGAGGTGTCAAAAATATGAAGAGCATGAAACGGTCTGAAAAATAGGAGGATCAAGAAGCAGTGTTGAAAAACATGAAGAGCCTGAAAAGGTTTGAAAAATGTGAAGAGCTTCCAAAGGTGTAAAAATATGAGGAGCATGAAACGTTCTGAAAAATAGGAGGAGCATGAAACCGTGTTCAAAAATATGAAGAGTCTGAAAAGGTCTGAAAAATATGAAGAGCTTCAAAGGTGTGAAATACATGAGGAGCATAAAACGGTGTGAAAAATAGGAGGATCATGAAGCGGTGTTGAAAAATATGAAGAGTCTGAAAACGTGTGAAAAATATGAAGAGCTGCAAAAAGTGTCAAGAATGAGATGAGCATGAAATGGTCTGAAAAATAGGAGGAGCATGAAGCGGTGTAGAAAAACATGAAGAGCCTGAAAAGTTGTGAAAAATATGAAGAGCTTCAAAAGGTGTCAAAAATAAGAGGAGCATGAAACAGTCTGAAAAATAGGAGGAGCATGTAGTGGTTTTGAAGTAAATGAAGAGCCTGAAAAGGTGTGAAATATATGAAGAGCTTCAAAAGGTGTCAAAAATATGAGGAGAATGAAACGGTCTGAGAAATAGGAGGATCATGAAGCGGTGTTGAAAAACATGAAGAGTCTGAAAAGGTGTGAAAGATATGAAGAGTTTCTAAAGATGTCAAAAATATGAGGAGCATGAAACGGTCTGAAAAATAGGAGGAGCATGAAGTGGTGTTGAAAAACATGAAGAGGCTGAAAGGGTGTGAAAATTATGAAGAGCTTCAAAAGGTGTCAAAAATATGAGGAGCATGAAACGGTCTGAAAAATAGGAGGAGCATGAAGCGGTGTTCAAAAACATGAAGAGCCTGAAAAGGTGTGAAAAATATGACGAGCTTCAAAAGGTGTCAAAAATATGAGGAGCATGAAACGGTCTGAAAAATAGGAGGAGCAAGAAACGGTGATCAAAAACCTGAAGAGCCTGAAAAGGTGTGAAAAATATGACGAGCTTCAAAAGGTGTGAAAAACATGAGGAGCATAAAACGGTCAGAAAAATAGGAGGAGCATGAAGCGGTGTTGAAAAACATGAAGAGCCTGAAAAAGTGTGATAAATATGAAGAGCTTCAAAAGGTGTCAAAAATATGAGGAGCTTCAACAGGTGTCAAAAATAAGATGAGCATGAAACGGTCGAAAAATTGGAGGAGCAAGAAGTAGTGTTGAAAAAAAATGAAGAGCCTGAAAAGGTGTGAAAAATATGATAAGCTTCAAAAGGTGTCAAAAATATGAGGAGCATGAAACGGTCTGAAAAATAGGTGGAGCATGAAGCGGTCTTGAAAAATATGAAGAGCCTGGAAAGGTGTGCAAAATATGAAGAGCTTCAAAAGGTGTGAAATATATGAAGAGCTTCAATATGTGTCAAAAATGATTTGAGGATGAAACGGTCTGAAAAATAGGAGGAGAATGAAACGGTGATCAAAAACATGAAGAGCCTGAAAAGGTGTGAAAAATATGAAGGACTTCAAAAGGTGTGAAATACATGAGGAGCATGAAACGTGCTGAAAAATAGAAATAGCACGAAGCGGTGTTGTAAAACATGAAGAGCCTGAAAACGTGTGAAAATATGAAGAGCTTCAAAAATATGAAAAATATGGAGAGCTTCAAAAGGTGTGAAAAATTTGAAGAGCTTCAAAAGGTGTCAAAATGAGATGAGCATGAAACGGTCTGAAAAATAGGAGGAGCATGAAGCGGTGTTGAAAATCATAAAGAGACTGAAAAGGTGTGAAATATATGAAGAGCTTCAAAAGATGTGAAAAATTTGAAGAGCTTCAAAAGGTCTCAAAATGAGATGAGCATGAAACGGTCTGCAAAATAGGAGAAGCATGAAATGGTGTTCAAAAACATGAAGAGCATGAAAAGGTGTGAAAAATATGAAAAGCTTGAAAAGGTGTGAAATATATGAAGAGCTTCAAAATGTGTCAAAAATGAGATGAGCATGAAACGGTCTGCAAAATAGGAGAAGCATGAAATGGTGTTCAAAAACATGAAGAGCCTGAAAAGGTCTGAAAAATATGAAGAGCTTGAAAAGGTGTGAAATATATGAAGAGCTTCAAAATGTGTCAAAAATGAGATGAGCATGAAACGGTGTGAAAAATAGGAGGAGCATGAAGCGGTTTTGAAAAAAATGAAGAGGCTGAAAAGGTGTGAAATAAATGAAGAGCTTCAAGAGGTGTCAGAAATATGAAGAGCATGAAATGGTCTGAAAAATAGGAGGGTCGTGAAGCGGTGTTCAAAAACGTGAAGAGCATGAAAAGGTATGAAAAATATGAAGAGCTTCAAAAGGTGTGAAAAATATGAGGAGCAGGAAACGGTCTGAAAAATAGAAGCAGCATGAAAGGGTGTTCAAAAACATGAAGAGCCTGAAAAGGTGTGAAAATTATGAAGAGCTTCAAAAGGTGTGAAATACATGAGGAGCATGAAACGGTCTGAAAAATAGGAGAAGCATGAAGTGGTGTTGAAAAACATGAAGAGCCTGAGAAGGAGTGAAAAATATGAAGAGCTTCAAAAGATGTCAAACATATGAAGAACTTGAAACGGTCTGAAAAATAGGAGGATCATGAAGCAGTGTTCAAAAACATGAAGAGCCTGAAAATGTGTGAAAAATATTCAGAGCTTCAAAATGTGTCAAATATATGAGGAGCATGAAACGGTCTGAAAAATAGGAGGAGCATGAAACGGTGATTAAAAACATGAAGCGCCTGAAAAGGTGTGAAAAATATGAAGAGCTTCAAAATGTGTGAAATACATGAGGAGCATGAAACAGGCCGAAAAATAGGAGAAGCATGAAACGGTGTTCAAAAGAGGAAGAGCCTGAAAATTTGTGAAAAATATGAAGAGCTTCAAAAGATGTGAAATACATGAGGAGCATGAAACTCTCTGAAAAATAGGACTAGCATGAAGCAGTGTCAAAAACATGAAGAGCCTAAAAAGTTGTGAGAAATATGAAGAGCTTTAAAAGGTGTCAAAAATGAGATGAGCATGAAACGATCTGAAATATAGGAGGAGCATGAAGCGGTGTTGAAAAACATGAAGAGCCTAAAAAGTTGTGAAAAATATGAAGAGCTTCAAAAGATGTGAAATACATGAAGAGCATGAAACTCTCTGAAAAATAGGACTAGCATGAAGCAGTGTCAAAAACATGAAGAGCCTAAAAAGTTGTGAGAAATATGAAGAGCTTTAAAAGGTGTCAAAAATGAGATGAGCATGAAACGATCTGAAATATAGGAGGAGCATGAAGCGGTGTTGAAAAACATGAAGAGCCTAAAAAGTTGTGAAAAATATGAAAAGCTTCAAAAGGGGTCAAAAATGAGATGAGGATGAAACGGTCTGAAAAATAGGAGCATGAAACGGTGATAAAAAACATGAAGAGCCTGAAAAGGTGTGAAAAATATGAAGAGCTTCAAAAGGTGTGAAATTCATGAGGAGCATGAAATGGTCTGAAAAATAGGACAAGAATGAAGCGGTGTGGAAAAACATGAAGAGCCTGAAAAGGTGTGAAAAATATGAAGAGCTTCAAGAGGTGTCAAAAATATGAAGAGCATGAAACGGTCTGAAAAATAGGAGGATCATGAAGCGGTGATCAAAAAAATGAAGAGCCTGAAAAGGTGTGAAAAATATGAAGAGCTTCAAAAAGTGTGAAATTCATGAGGATCATGAAACGGTCTGAAAAATAGGGAGAAGCATGAAGTGGTGTGGAAAAACATGAAGAGCCTGTAAAGGTGTGAAAAATATGAAGAGCTTCAAATGGTGTCAAAAATATGAGGAGCATGAAACGGTCCGAAAAATAGGAGGAGCATGAAGCAGTGTTCAAAAACATGAAGAGCCTGAAAACGTGTGAAAAATATGAACAGCTTCAAAAGGTGTGAAATACATGAGGAGCATGAAACGGTCTGAAAAATAGGAGGAGCATGAAGCGGTGTTGAAAAACATGAAGAGCCTGAAAACGTGTGAAAAATATGAAGAGCTTCAAAAGGTGTGAAATACATGAGGATCATGAAGCGGTCTGAAAAATAGGAGGAGCATGAAACGGTGTTCAAAAGAGGAAGAGCCTGAAAATTTGTGAAAAATATGACAGCTTCAAATGGTGTCAAAAATATGAGCAGCATGAAACGGTCTGAAAAATAGGAGGAGCATGAAGCGGTGTTAAAAAACATGAAAAGCCTGAAAAGGTGTGAAAAATATGAAGAGCCTCCAAACGTGTCAAAAATGAGAAGAGCATGAAACTGTCTGAAAAATAGGAGTAGCATGAAGTCGTGTTGAAAAAAAAGAAGACATTGAAAAGGTGTGAAATATATGAAGAGCTTCTAACAGTGTCAAAAATATGAGGAGAATGAAAGCGTCTCAAAAATAGGAGGAGCATGAAGCTGTGTTGAAAAACATGAAGAGCCTGAAAAGGTTTGAAAAATATGAAGAGCTTCTAAAGGTATAAAAATATGAGGAGCATGAAACGGTCTGAAAAATAGGAGGAGCATGAAGCCGTGTTGAAAAACATGAAGAGCCTGGAAGGGTGTAAAAAATATGAAGAGCTTCAAACGGTGTCAAAAATATAAGGAACATGAAACGGTCTGAAAAATAGGAGGAGCATGAAGTGGTGTTGAAAATAATGAAGAACCTGAAAAGGTGTGTAAAATATGAAGAGCCGCAAAATGTGTGAAATACATGAGGAGCATGAAACGGTCTGAAAAATAGGAGGAGCATGAAGCGGTGTTCAAAAATATGAAGAGCCTGAAAATTTGTGAAAACTATGAAGCGCTTTAGAAGGTGTCAAAAATGAGATGAGCATGAAACGGTCTGAAAAATAGGAGGAGCATGAAGTGGTGTTGAAAAACATTAAGAGCCTGAAAAGGTGTGAAATATATGAAAAGCTTCAAAAGATTTCAGAAATGAGAGGAGCATGAAACGGTCTGAAAAATAGGAGAAGCATGAAGCGGTGTTGAAAAACATGAAGAGCCTGAAAAGGTGTGAAAAATATGAATAGTTTCAAAAGATGTGAAAAATATGAAGAACTTCAAAAGCTGTCAAAAATGAGATGAGCATGAAACGGTCTGAGAAATAGGAGAAGCATGAAGTGGTGTTGAAAAACATGAAGAGCTTGAAAAAGTGTGAAATATATGAAGAGCTTCAAAAGGTGTGAAAAATATGAAGAGCTTCAAAAGGTGTCAAAAATATGAGGAGCATGAAAAGGTCTGAAAAATAGGAGGAGCATTGTAACATTGTTGAAAAAATTGAAGAGCCTGAAAAGGTGTGAAAAATATGAAGAGCTTCAAAAGGTGTCAAAAACATGAGCAGCATGAAAAGGTCTGAAAAATAGGAGGAGCATGAAGCGGTGTTGAAAAACATGAAGAGCCTGAAAAGGTGTGAAAAATATGAAGAGCTTCAAAAAGTGTCAACAATATGAGCAGCATGAAACGGTCTGAAAAATAGGAGGAGACTGAAACGGTGTTCATAAACATGAAGAGCCTGAAAAGGTGTGAAAAATATGAAGAGCTTCAAAAGCTGTCAATAATATGAGGAGCATGAAATGGTCTGAAAAACAGGACGATCATGAAGCGGTGTTGAAAAATATGAAGAGCCTGAAAAGTTGTGAAAAATACGAAGAGCTTCAAAAGGTGTGAAAAATATCAAGAACTTCCTGAGGTGTCAAAAATGAGATGAGCATGAAACGGTCTGAAAAATAGGAGGATCAAGAAGCTGTGTTGAAAAACATGAAGAGCCTGAAAGGTTTGAAAAATGTGAAGAGCTTCCAAAGGTGTAAAAATATGAGGAGCATGAAACGTTCTGAAAAATAGGAGGAGCATGAAACCGTGTTCAAAAATATGAAGAGTCTGAAAAGGTCTGAAAAATATGAAGAGCTTCAAAGGCGTGAAATACATGAGGAGCATAAAACGGTCTGAAAAATAGGAGGATCATGAAGCGGTGTTGAAAAATATGAAGAGCCTGAAAACGTGTGAAAAATATGAAGAGCTGCAAAAAGTGTCAAGAATGAGATGAGCATGAAATGGTCTGAAAAATAGGAGGAGCATGAAGCGGTGTAGAAAAACATGAAGAGCCTGAAAAGTTGTGAAAAATATGAAGAGCTTCAAAAGGTGTCAAAAATAAGAGGAGCATGAAACAGTCTGAAAAATAGGAGGAGCATGAAGTGGTTTTGAAGTAAATGAAGAGCCTGAAAAGGTGTGAAATATATGAAGAGCTTCAAAAGGTGTCAAAAATATGAGGAGAATGAAACGGTCTGAGAAATAGGAGGATCATGAAGCGGTGTTGAAAAACATGAAGAGTCTGAAAAGGTGTGAAAGATATGAAGAGTTTCTAAAGATGTCAAAAATATGAGGAGCATGAAACGGTCTGAAAAATAGGAGGAGCATGAAGTGGTGTTGAAAAACATGAAGAGGCTGAAAGGGTGTGAAAATTATGAAGAGCTTCAAAAGGTGTCAAAAATATGAGGAGCATGAAACGGTCTGAAAAATAGGAGGAGCATGAAGCGGTGTTCAAAAACATGAAGAGCCTGAAAAGGTGTGAAAAATATGACGAGCTTCAAAAGGTGTCAAAAATATGAGGAGCATGAAACGGTCTGAAAAATAGGAGGAGCAAGAAACGGTGATCAAAAACCTGAAGAGCCTGAAAAGGTGTGAAAAATATGACGAGCTTCAAAAGGTGTGAAAAACATGAGGAGCATAAAACGGTCAGAAAAATAGGAGGAGCATGAAGCGGTGTTCAAAAATATGAAGAGCCTGAAAAAGTGTGATAAATATGAAGAGCTTCAAAAGGTGTCAAAAATATGAGGAGCTTCAACAGGTGTCAAAAATAAGATGAGCATGAAACGGTCGAAAAATTGGAGGAGCAAGAAGTAGTGTTGAAAAAAAATGAAGAGCCTGAAAAGGTGTGAAAAATATGATAAGCTTCAAAAGGTGTCAAAAATATGAGGAGCATGAAACGGTCTGAAAAATAGGTGGAGCATGAAGCGGTGTTGAAAAATATGAAGAGCCTGGAAAGGTGTGCAAAATATGAAGAGCTTCAAAAGGTGTGAAATATATGAAGAGCTTCAATATGTGTCAAAAATGATTGGAGCATGAAACGGTCTGAAAAATAGGAGGAGAATGAAACGGTGATCAAAAACATGAAGAGCCTGAAAAGGTGTGAAAAATATGAAGGACTTCAAAAGGTGTGAAATACATGAGGAGCATGAAACGTGCTGAAAAATAGGAGAAGCATGAAGGGGTGTGGAAAAACATGAAGAGCCTGAAAAGGTTTGAAAAATATGAAGAGCTTCAAAATGGGTGAAATACATGAGGAGCATGAAACACTCTGAAAAATAGAAATAGCACGAAGCGGTGTTGTAAAACATGAAGAGCCTGAAAACGTGTGAAAATATGAAGAGCTTCAAAAATATGAAAAATATGGAGAGCTTCAAAAGGTGTGAAAAATTTGAAGAGCTTCAAAAAGTGTCAAAATGAGATGAGCATGAAACGGTCTGAAAAATAGGAGGAGCATGAAGCGGTGTTGAAAATCATAAAGAGACTGAAAAGGTGTGAAATATATGAAGAGCTTCAAAAGATGTGAAAAATTTGAAGAGCTTCAAAAGGTCTCAAAATGAGATGAGCATGAAACGGTCTGCAAAATAGGAGAAGCATGAAATGGTGTTCAAAAACATGAAGAGCATGAAAAGGTGTGAAATATATGAAAAGCTTGAAAAGGTGTGAAATATATGAAGAGCTTCAAAATGTGTCAAAAATGAGATGAGCATGAAACGGTCTGCAAAATAGGAGAAGCATGAAATGGTGTTCAAAAACATGAAGAGCCTGAAAAGGTCTGAAAAATATGAAGAGCTTGAAAAGGTGTGAAATATATGAAGAGCTTCAAAATGTGTCAAAAATGAGATGAGCATGAAACGGTGTGAAAAATAGGAGGAGCATGAAGCGGTTTTGAAAAAAATGAAGAGGCTGAAAAGGTGTGAAATAAATGAAGAGCTTCAAGAGGTGTCAGAAATATGAAGAGCATGAAATGGTCTGAAAAATAGGAGGGTCGTGAAGCGGTGTTCAAAAACGTGAAGAGCCTGAAAAGGTATGAAAAATATGAAGAGCTTCAAAAGGTGTGAAAAATATGAGGAGCAGGAAACGGTCTGAAAAATAGAAGCAGCATGAAAGGGTGTTCAAAAACATGAAGAGCCTGAAAAGGTGTGAAAATTATGAAGAGCTTCAAAAGGTGTGAAATACATGAGGAGCATGAAACGGTCTGAAAAATAGGAGAAGCATGAAGTGGTGTTGAAAAACATGAAGAGCCTGAGAAGGAGTGAAAAATATGAAGAGCTTCAAAAGATGTCAAACATATGAAGAACTTGAAACGGTCTGAAAAATAGGAGGATCATGAAGTAGTGTTCAAAAACATGAAGAGCCTGAAAATGTGTGAAAAATATTCAGAGCTTCAAAATGTGTCAAATATATGAGGAGCATGAAACGGTCTGAAAAATAGGAGGAGCATGAAACGGTGATTAAAAACATGAAGCGCCTGAAAAGGTGTGAAAAATATGAAGAGCTTCAAAAGGTGTCAAAAATATGAGGAGCATGAAACGGTCCGAAAAATAGGAGGAGCATGAAGCAGTGTTCAAAAACATGAAGAGCCTGAAAACGTGTGAAAAATATGAACAGCTTCAAAAGGTGTGAAATACATGAGGAGCATGAAACGGTCTGAAAAATAGGAGGAGCATGAAGCGGTGTTGAAAAACATGAAGAGCCTGAAAACGTGTGAAAAATATGAAGAGCTTCAAAAGGTGTGAAATACATGAGGATCATGAAGCGGTCTGAAAAATAGGAGGAGCATGAAACGGTGTTCAAAAGAGGAAGAGCCTGAAAATTTGTGAAAAATATGACAGCTTCAAATGGTGTCAAAAATATGAGCAGCATGAAACGGTCTGAAAAATAGGAGGAGCATGAAGCGGTGTTAAAAAACATGAAAAGCCTGAAAAGGTGTGAAAAATATGAAGAGCCTCCAAACGTGTCAAAAATGAGAAGAGCATGAAACTGTCTGAAAAATAGGAGTAGCATGAAGTCGTGTTGAAAAAAAAGAAGACATTGAAAAGGTGTGAAATATATGAAGAGCTTCTAACAGTGTCAAAAATATGAGGAGAATGAAAGCGTCTCAAAAATAGGAGGAGCATGAAGCTGTGTTGAAAAACATGAAGAGCCTGAAAAGGTTTGAAAAATATGAAGAGCTTCTAAAGGTATAAAAATATGAGGAGCATGAAACGGTCTGAAAAATAGGAGGAGCATGAAGCCGTGTTGAAAAACATGAAGAGCCTGGAAGGGTGTAAAAAATATGAAGAGCTTCAAACGGTGTCAAAAATATAAGGAACATGAAACGGTCTGAAAAATAGGAGGAGCATGAAGTGGTGTTGAAAATAATGAAGAACCTGAAAAGGTGTGTAAAATATGAAGAGCCGCAAAATGTGTGAAATAAATGAGGAGCATGAAACGGTCTGAAAAATAGGAGGAGCATGAAGCGGTGTTCAAAAATATGAAGAGCCTGAAAATTTGTGAAAACTATGAAGCGCTTTAGAAGGTGTCAAAAATGAGATGAGCATGAAACGGTCTGAAAAATAGGAGGAGCATGAAGTGGTGTTGAAAAACATTAAGAGCCTGAAAAGGTGTGAAATATATGAAAAGCTTCAAAAGATTTCAGAAATGAGAGGAGCATGAAACGGTCTGAAAAATAGGAGAAGCATGAAGCGGTGTTGAAAAACATGAAGAGCCTGAAAAGGTGTGAAAAATATGAATAGTTTCAAAAGATGTGAAAAATATGAAGAACTTCAAAAGCTGTCAAAAATGAGATGAGCATGAAACGGTCTGAGAAATAGGAGAAGCATGAAGTGGTGTTGAAAAACATGAAGAGCTTGAAAAAGTGTGAAATATATGAAGAGCTTCAAAAGGTGTGAAAAATATGAAGAGCTTCAAAAGGTGTCAAAAATATGAGGAGCATGAAAAGGTCTGAAAAATAGGAGGAGCATTGTAACATTGTTGAAAAAATTGAAGAGCCTGAAAAGGTGTGAAAAATATGAAGAGCTTCAAAAGGTGTCAAAAACATGAGCAGCATGAAAAGGTCTGAAAAATAGGAGGAGCATGAAGCGGTGTTGAAAAACATGAAGAGCCTGAAAAGGTGTGAAAAATATGAAGAGCTTCAAAAAGTGTCAACAATATGAGCAGCATGAAACGGTCTGAAAAATAGGAGGAGACTGAAACGGTGTTCATAAACATGAAGAGCCTGAAAAGGTGTGAAAAATATGAAGAGCTTCAAAAGCTGTCAATAATATGAGGAGCATGAAATGGTCTGAAAAACAGGACGATCATGAAGCGGTGTTGAAAAATATGAAGAGCCTGAAAAGTTGTGAAAAATACGAAGAGCTTCAAAAGGTGTGAAAAATATCAAGAACTTCCTGAGGTGTCAAAAATGAGATGAGCATGAAACGGTCTGAAAAATAGGAGGATCAAGAAGCTGTGTTGAAAAACATGAAGAGCCTGAAAAGGTTTGAAAAATGTGAAGAGCTTCCAAAGGTGTAAAAATATGAGGAGCATGAAACGTTCTGAAAAATAGGAGGAGCATGAAACCGTGTTCAAAAATATGAAGAGTCTGAAAAGGTCTGAAAAATATGAAGAGCTTCAAAGGTGTGAAATACATGAGGAGCATAAAACGGTCTGAAAAATAGGAGGATCATGAAGCGGTGTTGAAAAATATGAAGAGCCTGAAAACGTGTGAAAAATATGAAGAGCTGCAAAAAGTGTCAAGAATGAGATGAGCATGAAATGGTCTGAAAAATAGGAGGAGCATGAAGCGGTGTAGAAAAACATGAAGAGCCTGAAAAGTTGTGAAAAATATGAAGAGCTTCAAAAGGTGTCAAAAATAAGAGGAGCATGAAACAGTCTGAAAAATAGGAGGAGCATGAAGTGGTTTTGAAGTAAATGAAGAGCCTGAAAAGGTGTGAAATATATGAAGAGCTTCAAAAGGTGTCAAAAATATGAGGAGAATGAAACGGTCTGAGAAATAGGAGGATCATGAAGCGGTGTTGAAAAACATGAAGAGTCTGAAAAGGTGTGAAAGATATGAAGAGTTTCTAAAGATGTCAAAAATATGAGGAGCATGAAACGGTCTGAAAAATAGGAGGAGCATGAAGTGGTGTTGAAAAACATGAAGAGGCTGAAAGGGTGTGAAAATTATGAAGAGCTTCAAAAGGTGTCAAAAATATGAGGAGCATGAAACGGTCTGAAAAATAGGAGGAGCATGAAGCGGTGTTCAAAAACATGAAGAGCCTGAAAAGGTGTGAAAAATATGACGAGCTTCAAAAGGTGTCAAAAATATGAGGAGCATGAAACGGTCTGAAAAATAGGAGGAGCAAGAAACGGTGATCAAAAACCTGAAGAGCCTGAAAAGGTGTGAAAAATATGACGAGCTTCAAAAGGTGTGAAAAACATGAGGAGCATAAAACGGTCAGAAAAATAGGAGGAGCATGAAGCGGTGTTCAAAAATATGAAGAGCCTGAAAAAGTGTGATAAATATGAAGAGCTTCAAAAGGTGTCAAAAATATGAGGAGCTTCAACAGGTGTCAAAAATAAGATGAGCATGAAACGGTCGAAAAATTGGAGGAGCAAGAAGTAGTGTTGAAAAAAAATGAAGAGCCTGAAAAGGTGTGAAAAATATGATAAGCTTCAAAAGGTGTCAAAAATATGAGGAGCATGAAACGGTCTGAAAAATAGGTGGAGCATGAAGCGGTGTTGAAAAATATGAAGAGCCTGGAAAGGTGTGCAAAATATGAAGAGCTTCAAAAGGTGTGAAATATATGAAGAGCTTCAATATGTGTCAAAAATGATTGGAGCATGAAACGGTCTGAAAAATAGGAGGAGAATGAAACGGTGATCAAAAACATGAAGAGCCTGAAAAGGTGTGAAAAATATGAAGGACTTCAAAAGGTGTGAAATACATGAGGAGCATGAAACGTGCTGAAAAATAGGAGAAGCATGAAGGGGTGTGGAAAAACATGAAGAGCCTGAAAAGGTTTGAAAAATATGAAGAGCTTCAAAATGGGTGAAATACATGAGGAGCATGAAACACTCTGAAAAATAGAAATAGCACGAAGCGGTGTTGTAAAACATGAAGAGCCTGAAAACGTGTGAAAATATGAAGAGCTTCAAAAATATGAAAAATATGGAGAGCTTCAAAAGGTGTGAAAAATTTGAAGAGCTTCAAAAAGTGTCAAAATGAGATGAGCATGAAACGGTCTGAAAAATAGGAGGAGCATGAAGCGGTGTTGAAAATCATAAAGAGACTGAAAAGGTGTGAAATATATGAAGAGCTTCAAAAGATGTGAAAAATTTGAAGAGCTTCAAAAGGTCTCAAAATGAGATGAGCATGAAACGGTCTGCAAAATAGGAGAAGCATGAAATGGTGTTCAAAAACATGAAGAGCATGAAAAGGTGTGAAATATATGAAAAGCTTGAAAAGGTGTGAAATATATGAAGAGCTTCAAAATGTGTCAAAAATGAGATGAGCATGAAACGGTCTGCAAAATAGGAGAAGCATGAAATGGTGTTCAAAAACATGAAGAGCCTGAAAAGGTCTGAAAAATATGAAGAGCTTGAAAAGGTGTGAAATATATGAAGAGCTTCAAAATGTGTCAAAAATGAGATGAGCATGAAACGGTGTGAAAAATAGGAGGAGCATGAAGCGGTTTTGAAAAAAATGAAGAGGCTGAAAAGGTGTGAAATAAATGAAGAGCTTCAAGAGGTGTCAGAAATATGAAGAGCATGAAATGGTCTGAAAAATAGGAGGGTCGTGAAGCGGTGTTCAAAAACGTGAAGAGCCTGAAAAGGTATGAAAAATATGAAGAGCTTCAAAAGGTGTGAAAAATATGAGGAGCAGGAAACGGTCTGAAAAATAGAAGCAGCATGAAAGGGTGTTCAAAAACATGAAGAGCCTGAAAAGGTGTGAAAATTATGAAGAGCTTCAAAAGGTGTGAAATACATGAGGAGCATGAAACGGTCTGAAAAATAGGAGAAGCATGAAGTGGTGTTGAAAAACATGAAGAACCTGAGAAGGAGTGAAAAATATGAAGAGCTTCAAAAGATGTCAAACATATGAAGAACTTGAAACGGTCTGAAAAATAGGAGGATCATGAAGCAGTGTTCAAAAACATGAAGAGCCTGAAAATGTGTGAAAAATATTCAGAGCTTCAAAATGTGTCAAATATATGAGGAGCATGAAACGGTCTGAAAAATAGGAGGAGCATGAAACGGTGATTAAAAACATGAAGCGCCTGAAAAGGTGTGAAAAATATGAAGAGCTTCAAAATGTGTGAAATACATGAGGAGCATGAAACAGGCCGAAAAATAGGAGAAGCATGAAGTGGTGTGGAAAAACATGAAGAGCCTAAAAAGTTGTGAAAAATATGAAGAGCTTCAAAAGATGTGAAATACATGAGGAGCATGAAACTCTCTGAAAAATAGGACTAGCATGAAGCAGTGTCAAAAACATGAAGAGCCTAAAAAGTTGTGAGAAATATGAAGAGCTTTAAAAGGTGTCAAAAATGAGATGAGCATGAAACGATCTGAAATATAGGAGGAGCATGAAGCGGTGTTGAAAAACATGAAGAGCCTAAAAAGTTGTGAAAAATATGAAAAGCTTCAAAAGGGGTCAAAAATGAGATGAGCATGAAACGGTCTGAAAAATAGGAGCATGAAACGGTGATAAAAAACATGAAGAGCCTGAAAAGGTGTGAAAAATATGAAGAGCTTCAAAAGGTGTGAAATTCATGAGGAGCATGAAATGGTCTGAAAAATAGGACAAGAATGAAGCGGTGTGGAAAAACATGAAGAGCCTGAAAAGGTGTGAAAAATATGAAGAGCTTCAAGAGGTGTCAAAAATATGAATAGCACGAAACGGTCTGAAAAATAGGAGGATCATGAAGCGGTGATCAAAAACATGAAGAGCCTGAAAAGGTGTGAAAAATATGAAGAGCTTCAAAAGGTGTGAAATTCATGAGGATCATGAAACGGTCTGAAAAATAGGGAGAAGCATGAAGTGGTGTGGAAAAACATGAAGAGCCTGTAAAGGTGTGAAAAATATGAAGAGCTTCAAAAGGTGTCAAAAATATGAGGAGCATGAAACGGTCCGAAAAATAGGAGGAGCATGAAGCAGTGTTCAAAAACATGAAGAGTCTGAAAACGTGTGAAAAATATGAACAGCTTCAAAAGGTGTGAAATACATGAGGAGCATGAAACGGTCTGAAAAATAGGAGGAGCATGAAGCGGTGTTGAAAAACATGAAGAGCCTGAAAACGTGTGAAAAATATGAAGAGCTTCAAAAGGTGTGAAATACATGAGGATCATGAAACGGTCTGAAAAATAGGAGGAGCATGAAACGGTGTTCAAAAGAGGAAGAGCCAGAAAATTTGTGAAAAATATGACAGCTTCAAATGGTGTCAAAAATATGAGCAGCATGAAACGGTCTGAAAAATAGGAGGAGCATGAAGCGGTGTTAAAAAACATGAAAAGCCTGAAAAGGTGTGAAAAATATGAAGAGCCTGCAAACGTGTCAAAAATGAGAAGAGCATGAAACTGTCTGAAAAATAGGAGTAGCATGAAGTCGTGTTGAAAAAAAAGAAGACACTGAAAAGGTGTGAAATATATGAAGAGCTTCTAACAGTGTCAAAAATATGAGGAGAATGAAAGCGTCTCAAAAATAGGAGGAGCATGAAGCTGTGTTGAAAAACATGAAGAGCCTGAAAAGGTTTGAAAAATATGAAGAGCTTCTAAAGGTATAAAAATATGAGGAGCATGAAACGGTCTGAAAAATAGGAGGAGCATGAAGCCGTGTTGAAAAACATGAAGAGCCTGGAAGGGTGTAAAAAATATGAAGAGCTTCAAACGGTGTCAAAAATATAAGGAACATGAAACGGTCTGAAAAATAGGAGGAGCATGAAGTGGTGTTGAAAATAATGAAGAACCTGAAAAGGTGTGTAAAATATGAAGAGCCGCAAAATGTGTGAAATACATGAGGAGCATGAAACGGTCTGAAAAATAGGAGGAGCATGAAGCGGTGTTCAAAAATATGAAGAGCCTGAAAATTTGTGAAAACTATGAAGCGCTTTAGAAGGTGTCAAAAATGAGATGAGCATGAAACGGTCTGAAAAATAGGAGGAGCATGAAGTGGTGTTGAAAAACATTAAGAGCCTGAAAAGGTGTGAAATATATGAAAAGCTTCAAAAGATTTCAGAAATGAGAGGAGCATGAAATGGTCTGAAAAATAGGAGAAGCATGAAGCGGTGTTGAAAAACATGAAGAGCCTGAAAAGGTGTGAAAAATATGAATAGTTTCAAAAGATGTGAAAAATATGAAGAACTTCAAAAGCTGTCAAAAATGAGATGAGCATGAAACGGTCTGAGAAATAGGAGAAGCATGAAGTGGTGTTGAAAAACATGAAGAGCTTGAAAAAGTGTGAAATACATGAAGAGCTTCAAAAGGTGTGAAAAATATGAAGAGCTTCAAAAGGTGTCAAAAATATGAGGAGCATGAAACGGTCTGAAAAATAGGAGGAGCATGAAGCCGTGTTCAAAAACATGAAGAGCCTGAAAAGGTGTGAAAATTATGAAGAGCTTCAAAAGGTGTGAAAAATATGAGGAGCAGGAAACGGTCTGAAAAATAGAAGCAGCATGAAAGGGTGTTCAAAAACATGAAGAGCCTGAAAAGGTGTGAAAATTATGAAGAGCTTCAAAAGGTGTGAAATACATGAGGAGCATGAAACGGTCTGAAAAATAGGAGAAGCATGAAGTGGTGTTGAAAAACATGAAGAACCTGAGAAGGAGTGAAAAATATGAAGAGCTTCAAAAGATGTCAAACATATGAAGAACTTGAAACGGTCTGAAAAATAGGAGGATCATGAAGCAGTGTTCAAAAACATGAAGAGCCTGAAAATGTGTGAAAAATATTCAGAGCTTCAAAATGTGTCAAATATATGAGGAGCATGAAACGGTCTGAAAAATAGGAGGAGCATGAAACGGTGATTAAAAACATGAAGCGCCTGAAAAGGTGTGAAAAATATGAAGAGCTTCAAAATGTGTGAAATACATGAGGAGCATGAAACAGGCCGAAAAATAGGAGAAGCATGAAGTGGTGTGGAAAAACATGAAGAGCCTAAAAAGTTGTGAAAAATATGAAGAGCTTCAAAAGATGTGAAATACATGAGGAGCATGAAACTCTCTGAAAAATAGGACTAGCATGAAGCAGTGTCAAAAACATGAAGAGCCTAAAAAGTTGTGAGAAATATGAAGAGCTTTAAAAGGTGTCAAAAATGAGATGAGCATGAAACGATCTGAAATATAGGAGGAGCATGAAGCGGTGTTGAAAAACATGAAGAGCCTAAAAAGTTGTGAAAAATATGAAAAGCTTCAAAAGGGGTCAAAAATGAGATGAGCATGAAACGGTCTGAAAAATAGGAGCATGAAACGGTGATAAAAAACATGAAGAGCCTGAAAAGGTGTGAAAAATATGAAGAGCTTCAAAAGGTGTGAAATTCATGAGGAGCATGAAATGGTCTGAAAAATAGGACAAGAATGAAGCGGTGTGGAAAAACATGAAGAGCCTGAAAAGGTGTGAAAAATATGAAGAGCTTCAAGAGGTGTCAAAAATATGAATAGCACGAAACGGTCTGAAAAATAGGAGGATCATGAAGCGGTGATCAAAAACATGAAGAGCCTGAAAAGGTGTGAAAAATATGAAGAGCTTCAAAAGGTGTGAAATTCATGAGGATCATGAAACGGTCTGAAAAATAGGGAGAAGCATGAAGTGGTGTGGAAAAACATGAAGAGCCTGTAAAGGTGTGAAAAATATGAAGAGCTTCAAAAGGTGTCAAAAATATGAGGAGCATGAAACGGTCCGAAAAATAGGAGGAGCATGAAGCAGTGTTCAAAAACATGAAGAGTCTGAAAACGTGTGAAAAATATGAACAGCTTCAAAAGGTGTGAAATACATGAGGAGCATGAAACGGTCTGAAAAATAGGAGGAGCATGAAGCGGTGTTGAAAAACATGAAGAGCCTGAAAACGTGTGAAAAATATGAAGAGCTTCAAAAGGTGTGAAATACATGAGGATCATGAAACGGTCTGAAAAATAGGAGGAGCATGAAACGGTGTTCAAAAGAGGAAGAGCCAGAAAATTTGTGAAAAATATGACAGCTTCAAATGGTGTCAAAAATATGAGCAGCATGAAACGGTCTGAAAAATAGGAGGAGCATGAAGCGGTGTTAAAAAACATGAAAAGCCTGAAAAGGTGTGAAAAATATGAAGAGCCTGCAAACGTGTCAAAAATGAGAAGAGCATGAAACTGTCTGAAAAATAGGAGTAGCATGAAGTCGTGTTGAAAAAAAAGAAGACACTGAAAAGGTGTGAAATATATGAAGAGCTTCTAACAGTGTCAAAAATATGAGGAGAATGAAAGCGTCTCAAAAATAGGAGGAGCATGAAGCTGTGTTGAAAAACATGAAGAGCCTGAAAAGGTTTGAAAAATATGAAGAGCTTCTAAAGGTATAAAAATATGAGGAGCATGAAACGGTCTGAAAAATAGGAGGAGCATGAAGCCGTGTTGAAAAACATGAAGAGCCTGGAAGGGTGTAAAAAATATGAAGAGCTTCAAACGGTGTCAAAAATATAAGGAAGATGAAACGGTCTGAAAAATAGGAGGAGCATGAAGTGGTGTTGAAAATAATGAAGAACCTGAAAAGGTGTGTAAAATATGAAGAGCCGCAAAATGTGTGAAATACATGAGGAGCATGAAACGGTCTGAAAAATAGGAGGAGCATGAAGCGGTGTTCAAAAATATGAAGAGCCTGAAAATTTGTGAAAACTATGAAGCGCTTTAGAAGGTGTCAAAAATGAGATGAGCATGAAACGGTCTGAAAAATAGGAGGAGCATGAAGTGGTGTTGAAAAACATTAAGAGCCTGAAAAGGTGTGAAATATATGAAAAGCTTCAAAAGATTTCAGAAATGAGAGGAGCATGAAATGGTCTGAAAAATAGGAGAAGCATGAAGCGGTGTTGAAAAACATGAAGAGCCTGAAAAGGTGTGAAAAATATGAATAGTTTCAAAAGATGTGAAAAATATGAAGAACTTCAAAAGCTGTCAAAAATGAGATGAGCATGAAACGGTCTGAGAAATAGGAGAAGCATGAAGTGGTGTTGAAAAACATGAAGAGCTTGAAAAAGTGTGAAATACATGAAGAGCTTCAAAAGGTGTGAAAAATATGAAGAGCTTCAAAAGGTGTCAAAAATATGAGGAGCATGAAACGGTCTGAAAAATAGGAGGAGCATTGTAACATTGTTGAAAAAATTGAAGAGCCTGAAAAGGTGTGAAAAATATGAAGAGCTTCAAAAGGTGTCAAAAACATGAGCAGCATGAAAAGGTCTGAAAAATAGGAGGAGCATGAAGCGGTGTTGAAAAACATGAAGAGCCTGAAAAGGTGTGAAAAATATGAAGAGCTTCAAAAAGTGTCAACAATATGAGCAGCATGAAACGGTCTGAAAAATAGGAGGAGACTGAAACGGTGTTCATAAACATGAAGAGCCTGAAAAGGTGTGAAAAATATGAAGAGCTTCAAAAGCTGTCAATAATATGAGGAGCATGAAATGGTCTGAAAAACAGGACGATCATGAAGCGGTGTTGAAAAATATGAAGAGCCTGAAAAGTTGTGAAAAATACGAAGAGCTTCAAAAGGTGTGAAAAATATGAAGAGCTTCCTGAGGTGTCAAAAATGAGATGAGCATGAAACGGTCTGAAAAATAGGAGGATCAAGAAGCGGTGTTGAAAAACATGAAGAGCCTGAAAAGGTTTGAAAAATGGGAAGAGCTTCCAAAGGTGTAAAAATATGAGGAGCATGAAACGTTCTGAAAAATAGGAGGAGCATGAAACCGTGTTCAAAAATATGAAGAGTCTGAAAAGGTCTGAAAAATATGAAGAGCTTCAAAGGTGTGAAATACATGAGGAGCATAAAACGGTCTGAAAAATAGGAGGATCATGAAGCGGTGTTGAAAAATATGAAGAGCCTGAAAACGTGTGAAAAATATGAAGAGCTGCAAAAAGTGTCAAGAATGAGATGAGCATGAAATGGTCTGAAAAATAGGAGGAGCATGAAGCGGTGTAGAAAAACATGAAGAGCCTGAAAAGTTGTGAAAAATATGAAGAGCTTCAAAAGGTGTCAAAAATAAGAGGAGCATGAAACAGTCTGAAAAATAGGAGGAGCATGATGTGGTGTAGAAAAACATGAAGAGCCTGAAAAGGTGTGAAAAATATGAACAGCTTCAAAAGGTATGAAAAATATGAAGACATTCAAAGGTGTCAAAATTATGAGGAGCAAGAAACTGTCTGAAAATAGGAGGAGCATGAAACGGTGTTGAAAAACATGAAGAGCCTGAAAAGGTGTGAAAAATATGAAGAACTACAAAAGGTGTCAAAAATATTAGGAGCATGAAACGGTATGAAAAATAGGAGGATCATGAAGTGGTGTTGAAAAACATGAAGAGCCTGAAAAGGTGTGAAAAATATGAAGAGCTTCAAAAGGTGTCAAAAATATGAGGAGCATGAAACAGTCTGAAAAATATGAGGAGCATGAGACGGTGTTCAAAAACATGAAGAGCCTGAAAAGGTGGGAAAAATATGAAGAGCTTCAATAGGTGTGAAATACATGAGGAGCATGAAACGGTCTGAAAAATAGGAGGAGCATGAAGCGGTGTTGAAAAACATGAAGAGCCTGAAAAGGTGTGAAAAATATGAAGAGCTTCAAAAGGTGTCAAAAATATGAGGAGCATGAAACGGTATGAAAAATAGGAGGAGCATGAAGCGGTGTTGAAAAATATGAAGAGCCTGAAAAGTTGTGAAAAATACGAAGAGCTTCAAAAGGTGTGAAAAATATGAAGAGCTTCCTGAGGTGTCAAAAATGAGATGAGCATGAAACGGTCTGAAAAATAGGAGGATCAAGAAGCGGTGTTGAAAAACATGAAGAGCCTGAAAAGGTTTGAAAAATGTGAAGAGCTTCCAAAGGTGTAAAAATATGAGGAGCATGAAACGTTCTGAAAAATAGGAGGAGCATGAAACCGTGTTCAAAAATATGAAGAGTCTGAAAAGGTCTGAAAAATATGAAGAGCTTCAAAGGTGTGAAATACATGAGGAGCATAAAACGGTCTGAAAAATAGGAGGATCATGAAGCGGTGTTGAAAAATATGAAGAGCCTGAAAACGTGTGAAAAATATGAAGAGCTGCAAAAAGTGTCAAGAATGAGATGAGCATGAAATGGTCTGAAAAATAGGAGGAGCATGAAGCGGTGTAGAAAAACATGAAGAGCCTGAAAAGTTGTGAAAAATATGAAGAGCTTCAAAAGGTGTCAAAAATAAGAGGAGCATGAAACAGTCTGAAAAATAGGAGGAGCATGATGTGGTGTAGAAAAACATGAAGAGCCTGAAAAGGTGTGAAAAATATGAACAGCTTCAAAAGGTATGAAAAATATGAAGACATTCAAAGGTGTCAAAATTATGAGGAGCAAGAAACTGTCTGAAAATAGGAGGAGCATGAAACGGTGTTGAAAAACATGAAGAGCCTGAAAAGGTGTGAAAAATATGAAGAGCTACAAAAGGTGTCAAAAATATTAGGAGCATGAAACGGTATGAAAAATAGGAGGATCATGAAGTGGTGTTGAAAAACATGAAGAGCCTGAAAAGGTGTGAAAAATATGAAGAGCTTCAAAAGGTGTCAAAAATATGAGGAGCATGAAACAGTCTGAAAAATATGAGGAGCATGAGACGGTGTTCAAAAACATGAAGAGCCTGAAAAGGTGGGAAAAATATGAAGACCTTCAATAGGTGTGAAATACATGAGGAGCATGAAACGGTCTGAAAAATAGGAGGAGCATGAAGCGGTGTTGAAAAACATGAAGAGCCTGAAAAGGTGTGAAATATATGAAGAGCTTCAAAAGATTTCACAAATGAGAGGAGCATGAAACGGTCTGAAAAATAGGAGGAGCATGAAGCGGTGTTCAAAAACATGAAGATCCTGAAAAGGTGTGCAAAATATGAATAGCTTCAAAAGTTGTAAAAAATATGAGGAGCATGAAACGTTCTGAAAAATAGGTGGAGCATGAAGTGGTGTTGAAAAACATGAAGAGCCTGAAAAGGTGTGAAAAATATGAAGAGCTTCAAAAGGTGTCAAAAATATGAGGAGCATGAAACGGTGTGAAAAATAGGTGGAGCAAGAAGGAGTGTTGAAAAACATGAAGAGCCTGAAAATGTGTGAAAAATATAAAGAGCTTCAAAAGATGTGAAAAATATGAAGAGCTTCAAAAGGTGTCAAAAATGAGATGAGCAAGAAACGGTTCGAAAAATAGGAGGAGCATGAAGCTGTGTTCAAAAACATGAAGAACCTGAAAAGTTGTGAGAAATATGAAGAGCTTCAACAGGTGTCAAATATATGAGGAGCATGAAACGCTCTGAAAAAGAGGAGGAGCATGAAGGGGTGTTGAAAAACATGAAGAGCCTGAAAAGTAGTGAAAAATATGAAGAGCTTCTAAAGATGTCAAAAATATGAGGAGCATGTAACGGTCTTAAAAATACGAGGAGCATGAAGTGATGTTGAAAAACCTGAATAGCCTGAAAATGTGTGAAATATATGAAGAGATTAAAAATGTGACAAATATATGAGGAGCATGAAACGGTCTGAAAAATACGAGGAGCATGAAGCGGTGTTCAAAAATATGAAGAGCCTGAAAATGTGTGAAAAATATGAAGAGCTTCAAAAGGTGTCAAAAATATGAGGAGCATGAATCGGTCTGAAAAATAGGAAGAGCATGAAGCTCTGTTCAAAAACATGAAGAGCCTGAAAATGTGTGAAAAATATGAAGAGCTTCAAAAGGTGTCAAAAATGAGATGAGCATGAAACAGCCTGAAAAATAGGAGGAGCAAGAAGTAGTTTTGAAAAAAATGAAGAGCCTGAAAGGTGTGAAAAATATGAAAAGTTTCAAAAGGTGTCAAAAATATGAGGAGCAAGAAACGGTCTAAAAAATAGGAGGAGCATGAAGCGGTGTTGAAAAACATGAAGAGCCTGAAAAGGTGTGAAAAATATGAAGAGCTTTAAAAGGTGTCAGAAATATGAGGAGGATGTAACAGTCTGAAGAATAGGAGGAGCATGAAGCGGTGTTGAAAAACATGAAGAGCCTGAAAAGGTGTGAAAAATATGAATAGCTTCAAAAGGTGTCAAAATTACAAGGAGCATGAAACGGTCTGAAAAATAGGAGGAGCATGAAGCTGTGCTCAAATACATGAAGAGCCTGAAAAGGTGTGAAAAATATGAAGAGCTTGAAAATGTGTCAGAAATATGAGGAGCATGAAACGGTCTGAAAAATAGGAGGAGCATGAAGTGGTGTTGAAAAAAATGAAGAGCCTGAAAAAGGTGTGAAAATTATGAGGAGAATGACACGGTCTGAAAAATAGGAGGAGCATGAAACGGTCTGAAAAATAGGAGGAGCAAGAAGTGGTGTTCAAAAACATGAAGAGACTGAAAAGGTGTGAAATATATGAAGGGCTTCAAAAGGTGTCAAAAATATGTGGAGCACGAAACGGTCTGAAAAATAGGAGGAGCATGAAGTGGTGTTGAAAAATATGAAGAGCTTCTAAAATTGTCAAAAATATCAGGAGCATGAAACGGTCTGAAAAATAGGAGGAGCATGAAGTGGTGTTGAAAAACATGAAGAGCCTGAAAAGGTGTGAAAAATATGAAGAGCTTCAAAAGGTGTCAAAAATATGGGAGCATGAAACGGTCTGAAAAATAGGAGGACCATGAAGCGGTGTTGAAAAACATGAAGAGCCTGAAAAGGTGTGAAAAATATGAAGAGCTTCAAAAGGTGTAAAAAATATGAGGAGCATGATACGTTTTCAAAAATAGGAGGAGCATGAATCAGTGATCAAAAACATGAAGAGCTTCAAAAGGTGTGAAAAATATGAAGAGTTTCAAAACGTGTCAAAAATATGAGGAGCATGAAACGGTCTGAAAAATAGGAGGAGCATGAAGCGGTGTTGAAAAACATGAAGAGCTTCAAAAGGTGTGAAAAATATGAACAGCTTCAAAAGGTATCAAAAATGAGACGAGCATGAAACGGTCTGAAAAATAGGAGGAGAATGAAGCGGTGTTGAAAATCATGAAGAGCCTGAAAAGGTGTGAAAAATGTGAAGAGCTTCAAAAGGTGTCAAAGATATGAGGAGAATGAAATGGTCTGCAAAATAGGAGAAGCATGAAATGGTGTTCAAAAACATGAAGAGCATGAAAAGGTGTGAAAAATATGAAAAGCTTCAAAAGGTGTCAAATATATATGGACCATGAAAAGGTCTGAAAATTAGGAGGAGCATGAAGCGGTGTTCAAAAATATGAAGAGCCTGAAAAGGTGTGAAATATATGAAGAGCTTCAAAAGGTGTCAAAATGAGATGAGCATGAAACGGTATGAAAAATAGGAGGAGCATGAAGTGGTGTTGAAAAAAATGAAAAGCCTGAAAAGGTGTGAAATATATGAAGAGCTTCAAAAGGTGTCAAAAATATGAGGAGAATGAAACGGTCTGCAAAATAGGTGAAACATGAAATGGTGTTCAAAAACATGAAGAGCCTGAAAGATTGTGAAAATTATGAAGAGCTTCAAAAGGTGTCAAAAATATGAGGAGCATGAAACGGTCTGAAAAATAGGAGGAGCATGAAACGGTGTTGAAAAACAAGAAGAGCCTGAAAGGTGTGAAAAATATGAAGAGCTTCAAAAGGTGTCAAAAATATGAGGAGAATGAAACGGTCTGACAAATAGGAGGAGCATGAAGCGGTGTTGAAAAACTTGAAGAGCCTGAAAACTTGTGAAAAATTTGAAGAGCATCAAAAGGTGTGAAAAATGTGAAGAGCTTCAAAAGGTGTAAAAAATGAGATGAGCATGAAACGGTCTAAAAAATAGGAGGAGCCTGAAGTGGTGTTGAAAAAATGAAGAGCCTGAAATTGTGTGAAACATATGAAGAGCTTCAAAAGGTGTAAAAATTATGAGGAGCATGAAACGGCCTGAAAAATTGGAGGAGCATGAAGCGGTGTTCAAAAATATGAAGAGCCTGAAAAAGTGTGATAAATATGAAGAGCTTCAGAAGGTGTGAAAAATATGAAGAGCTTCAACAGGTGTCAAAAATTAGATGAGCATGAAACGGTCGAAAAATTGGAGGAGCAAGAAGTAGTGTTGAAAAAAAATGAAGAGCCTGAAAAGGTGTGAAAAATATGAAGAGCTTCAAAAGGTGTGAAATATATGAAGAGCTTCAATATGTGTCAAAAATGATTTGAGCATGAAACGGTCTGAAAAATAGGAGGAGAATGAAACGGTGATGAAAAACATGAAGAGCCTGAAAAGGTGTGAAAAATATGAAGAGCTTCAAAAGGTGTGAAATACATGAGGAGCATGAAACGTGCTGAAAAATAGGAGAAGCATGAAGGGGTGTGGAAAAACATGAAGAGCCTGAAAAGGTTTGAAAAATATGAAGAGCTTCAAAATGGGTGAAATACATGAGGAGCATGAAACACTCTGAAAAATAGAAATAGCACGAAGCGGTGTTGTAAAACATGAAGAGCCTGAAAACGTGTGAAAATATGAAGAGCTTCAAAAATATGAAAAATATGGAGAGCTTCAAAAGGTGTGAAAAATTTGAAGAGCTTCAAAAGGTGTCAAAATGAGATGAGCATGAAACGGTCTGAAAAATAGGAGGAGCATGAAGCGGTGTTGAAAATCATAAAGAGCCTGAAAAGGTGTGAAATATATGAAGAGCTTCAAAAGATGTGAAAAATTTGAAGAGCTTCAAAAGGTGTCAAAATGAGATGAGCATGAAACGGTCTGAAAAATAGGAGGAGCATGAAGCGGTGTTGAAAATCATGAAGAGCCTGAAAAGGTGTGAAAAATATGAAGAGCTTCAAAAGGTGTAAAAAATATGAGGAGCATGATACGTTTTCAAAAATAGGAGGAGCATGAATCAGTGATCAAAAACATGAAGAGCTTCAAAAGGTGTGAAAAATATGAAGAGTTTCAAAACGTGTCAAAAATATGAGGAGCATGAAACGGTCTGAAAAATAGGAGGAGCATGAAGCGGTGTTGAAAAACATGAAGAGCTTCAAAAGGTGTGAAAAATATGAACAGCTTCAAAAGGTATCAAAAATGAGACGAGCATGAAACGGTCTGAAAAATAGGAGGAGAATGAAGCGGTGTTGAAAATCATGAAGAGCCTGAAAAGGTGTGAAAAATGTGAAGAGCTTCAAAAGGTGTCAAAGATATGAGGAGAATGAAATGGTCTGCAAAATAGGAGAAGCATGAAATGGTGTTCAAAAACATGAAGAGCATGAAAAGGTGTGAAAAATATGAAAAGCTTCAAAAGGTGTCAAATATATATGGACCATGAAAAGGTCTGAAAATTAGGAGGAGCATGAAGCGGTGTTCAAAAATATGAAGAGCCTGAAAAGGTGTGAAATATATGAAGAGCTTCAAAAGGTGTCAAAATGAGATGAGCATGAAACGGTATGAAAAATAGGAGGAGCATGAAGTGGTGTTGAAAAAAATGAAAAGCCTGAAAAGGTGTGAAATATATGAAGAGCTTCAAAAGGTGTCAAAAATATGAGGAGAATGAAACGGTCTGCAAAATAGGTGAAACATGAAATGGTGTTCAAAAACATGAAGAGCCTGAAAGATTGTGAAAATTATGAAGAGCTTCAAAAGGTGTCAAAAATATGAGGAGCATGAAACGGTCTGAAAAATAGGAGGAGCATGAAACGGTGTTGAAAAACAAGAAGAGCCTGAAAGGTGTGAAAAATATGAAGAGCTTCAAAAGGTGTCAAAAATATGAGGAGAATGAAACGGTCTGACAAATAGGAGGAGCATGAAGCGGTGTTGAAAAACTTGAAGAGCCTGAAAACTTGTGAAAAATTTGAAGAGCATCAAAAGGTGTGAAAAATGTGAAGAGCTTCAAAAGGTGTAAAAAATGAGATGAGCATGAAACGGTCTAAAAAATAGGAGGAGCCTGAAGTGGTGTTGAAAAAATGAAGAGCCTGAAATTGTGTGAAACATATGAAGAGCTTCAAAAGGTGTAAAAATTATGAGGAGCATGAAACGGCCTGAAAAATTGGAGGAGCATGAAGCGGTGTTCAAAAATATGAAGAGCCTGAAAAAGTGTGATAAATATGAAGAGCTTCAGAAGGTGTGAAAAATATGAAGAGCTTCAACAGGTGTCAAAAATTAGATGAGCATGAAACGGTCGAAAAATTGGAGGAGCAAGAAGTAGTGTTGAAAAAAAATGAAGAGCCTGAAAAGGTGTGAAAAATATGAAGAGCTTCAAAAGGTGTGAAATATATGAAGAGCTTCAATATGTGTCAAAAATGATTTGAGCATGAAACGGTCTGAAAAATAGGAGGAGAATGAAACGGTGATGAAAAACATGAAGAGCCTGAAAAGGTGTGAAAAATATGAAGAGCTTCAAAAGGTGTGAAATACATGAGGAGCATGAAACGTGCTGAAAAATAGGAGAAGCATGAAGGGGTGTGGAAAAACATGAAGAGCCTGAAAAGGTTTGAAAAATATGAAGAGCTTCAAAATGGGTGAAATACATGAGGAGCATGAAACACTCTGAAAAATAGAAATAGCACGAAGCGGTGTTGTAAAACATGAAGAGCCTGAAAACGTGTGAAAATATGAAGAGCTTCAAAAATATGAAAAATATGGAGAGCTTCAAAAGGTGTGAAAAATTTGAAGAGCTTCAAAAGGTGTCAAAATGAGATGAGCATGAAACGGTCTGAAAAATAGGAGGAGCATGAAGCGGTGTTGAAAATCATAAAGAGCCTGAAAAGGTGTGAAATATATGAAGAGCTTCAAAAGATGTGAAAAATTTGAAGAGCTTCAAAAGGTGTCAAAATGAGATGAGCATGAAACGGTCTGAAAAATAGGAGGAGCATGAAGCGGTGTTGAAAATCATGAAGAGCCTGAAAAGGTGTGAAAAATATGAAGAGCTTCAAAAGGTGTAAAAAATATGAGGAGCATGATACGTTTTCAAAAATAGGAGGAGCATGAATCAGTGATCAAAAACATGAAGAGCTTCAAAAGGTGTGAAAAATATGAAGAGTTTCAAAACGTGTCAAAAATATGAGGAGCATGAAACGGTCTGAAAAATAGGAGGAGCATGAAGCGGTGTTGAAAAACATGAAGAGCTTCAAAAGGTGTGAAAAATATGAACAGCTTCAAAAGGTATCAAAAATGAGACGAGCATGAAACGGTCTGAAAAATAGGAGGAGAATGAAGCGGTGTTGAAAATCATGAAGAGCCTGAAAAGGTGTGAAAAATGTGAAGAGCTTCAAAAGGTGTCAAAGATATGAGGAGAATGAAATGGTCTGCAAAATAGGAGAAGCATGAAATGGTGTTCAAAAACATGAAGAGCATGAAAAGGTGTGAAAAATATGAAAAGCTTCAAAAGGTGTCAAATATATATGGACCATGAAAAGGTCTGAAAATTAGGAGGAGCATGAAGCGGTGTTCAAAAATATGAAGAGCCTGAAAAGGTGTGAAATATATGAAGAGCTTCAAAAGGTGTCAAAATGAGATGAGCATGAAACGGTATGAAAAATAGGAGGAGCATGAAGTGGTGTTGAAAAAAATGAAAAGCCTGAAAAGGTGTGAAATATATGAAGAGCTTCAAAAGGTGTCAAAAATATGAGGAGAATGAAACGGTCTGCAAAATAGGTGAAACATGAAATGGTGTTCAAAAACATGAAGAGCCTGAAAGATTGTGAAAATTATGAAGAGCTTCAAAAGGTGTCAAAAATATGAGGAGCATGAAACGGTCTGAAAAATAGGAGGAGCATGAAACGGTGTTGAAAAACAAGAAGAGCCTGAAAGGTGTGAAAAATATGAAGAGCTTCAAAAGGTGTCAAAAATATGAGGAGAATGAAACGGTCTGACAAATAGGAGGAGCATGAAGCGGTGTTGAAAAACTTGAAGAGCCTGAAAACTTGTGAAAAATTTGAAGAGCATCAAAAGGTGTGAAAAATGTGAAGAGCTTCAAAAGGTGTAAAAAATGAGATGAGCATGAAACGGTCTGAAAAATAGGAGGAGCCTGAAGTGGTGTTGAAAAAATGAAGAGCCTGAAAATGTGTGAAACATATGAAGAGCTTCAAAAGGTGTAAAAATTATGAGGAGCATGAAACGGCCTGAAAAATTGGAGGAGCATGAAGCAGTGTTCAAAAATATGAAGAGCCTGAAAAGGTGTGAAAAATATGAAGAGCTTCAAAAGGTGTCAAAATTATGAGTAGCATGAATCGGTCTGAAAAATAGGAGGAGCATGAAACGGTGATCAAAAACATGAAGAGCCGGAAAAGGTGTGAAAAATATGAAGAACTTCAAAGGTGTGAAATACATGAGGAGTTTGAAACGGGCTGAAAAATAGGAGAAGCATGAAGTGGTGTGGAAAAATATGAAGAGCCTGAAAAGATGTGGAAAATATGAAGAGCTTCAAAAGGTGTGAAATACATGAGGAGCATGAAACTCTCTGAAAAATATAAGGAGCATGAAGCGGTGTTCAAAAACATGAAGAGCCTGAAAAGGTGTGAAAAATATGAAGAGCTTCAAACGGTGTCAAAAATATGAGGAGCATGAAATGGTCTGAAAAATAGGAGGGTCATGAAGCGGTGTTCAAAAACGTGAAGAGCCTGAAAAGGTATGAAAAATATGAAGAGCTTCAAAAGGTGTGAAAAATATGAGGAGCAGGAAACGGTCTGAAAAATTGAAGCAGCATGAAATGGTGTTCAAAAACATGAAGAGCCTGAAAAGGTGTGAAAATTTTGAAGAGCTTCAAAAGGTGTGAAATACATGAGGAGCATGAAACGGTCTGAAAAATAGGAGAAGCATGAAGTGGTGTTGAAAAACATGAAGAGCCTGAAAAGGAGTGAAAAATATGAAGAGCTTCAAAAGATGTCAAACATATGAAGAACTTGAAACGGTCTGAAAAATAGGAGGATCATGAAGCAGTGTTCAAAAACATGAAGAGCCTGAAAATGTGTGAAAAATATTCAGAGCTACAAAATGTGTCAAATATATGAGGAGCATGACGCGGTCTGAAAAATAGGAGGAGCATGAAACGGTGATTAAAAACATGAAGCGCCTGAAAAGGTGTGAAAAATATGAAGAGCTTCAAAATGTGTGAAATATATGAGGAGCATGAAACAGGCCGAAAAATAGGAGAAGCATGAAGTGGTGTGGAAAAACATGAAGAGCCTAAAAAGCTGTGAGAAATATGAAGAGCTTCAAAAGATGTGAAATACATGAGGAGCAGGAAACTCTCTGAAAAATAGGACTAGCATGAAGCAGTGTCAAAAACATGAAGAGCCTAAAAAGTTGTGAGAAATATGAAGAGCTTTAAAAGGTGTCAAAAATGAGATGAGCATGAAACGGTCTGAAAAATAAGAGGAGCATGAAGCAGTGTTCAAAAACATGAAGAGCCTGAAAACGTGTGAAAAATATGAACAGGTTCAAAAGGTGTGAAATACATGAGGAGCATGAAACGGTCTGAAAAATAGGAGTAGCATGAAGCGGTGTTGAAAAACATGAAGAGCCTGAAAACATGTGAAAAATATGACAGCTTCAAAAGGTGTCAAAAATATGAGCAGCATGAAACGGTCTGAAAAATACGAGGAGCATGAAGCGGTGTTAAAAAAACATGAAAAGCCTGAAAAGGTGTGAAAAATATGAAGAGCCTCAAAACGTGTCAAAAATGAGAAGAGCATGAAACTATCTGAAAAATAGGAGTAGCATGAAGTCGTGTTGAAAAAAAGAAGACACTGAAAAGGTGTGAAATATATGAAAAGCTTCTAACAGTGTCAAAAATATGAGGAGAATGAAAGCGTCTCAAAAATAGGAGGAGCATGAAGCTGTGTTGAAAAACATGAAGAGCCTGAAAAGGTTTGAAAAATATGAAGAGCTTCTAAAGGTATAAAAATATGAGGAGCATGAAACGGTCTGAAAAATAGGAGGAGCATGAAGCCGTGTTGAAAAACATGAAGAGCCTGGAAGGGTGTAAAAAATATGAAGAGCTTCAAAAGGTGTCAAAAATATAAGGAACATGAAACGGTCTGAAAAATAGGAGGAGCATGAAGTGGTGTTGAAAATAATGAAGAACCTGAAAAGGTGTGTAAAATATGAAGAGCCGCAAAATGTGTGAAATACATGAGGAGCATGAAACGGTCTGAAAAATAGGAGGAGCATGAAGCGGTGTTCAAAAATATGAAGAGCCTGAAAATTTGTGAAAACTATGAAGCGCTTTAGAAGGTGTCAAAAATGAGATGAGCATGAAACGGTCTGAAAAATAGGAGGAGCATGAAGTGGTGTTGAAAAACATTAAGAGCCTGAAAATGTGTGAAATATATGAAAAGCTTCAAAAGATTTCAGAAATGAGAGGAGCATGAAACGGTCTGAAAAATAGGAGAAGCATGAAGCGGTGTTGAAAAACATGAAGAGCCTGAAAAGGTGTGAAAAATATGAATAGTTTCAAAAGATGTGAAAAATATGAAGAACTTCAAAAGCTGTCAAAAATGAGATGAGCATGAAACGGTCTGAGAAATAGGAGAAGCATGAAGTGGTGTTGAAAAACATGAAGAGCTTGAAAAAGTGTGAAATATATGAAGAGCTTCAAAAGGTGTGAAAAATATGAAGAGCTTCAAAAGGTGTCAAAAATATGAGGAGCATGAAACGGTCTGAAAAATAGGAGGAGCATTGTAACATTGTTGAAAAAATTGAAGAGCCTGAAAAGGTGTGAAAAATATGAAGAGCTTCAAAAGGTGTCAAAAACATGAGCAGCATGAAAAGGTCTGAAAAATAGGAGGAGCATGAAGCGGTGTTGAAAAACATGAAGAGCCTGAAAAGGTGTGAAAAATATGAAGAGCTTCAAAAAGTGTCAACAATATGAGCAGCATGAAACGGTCTGAAAAATAGGAGGAGCATGAAACGGTGTTCATAAACATGAAGAGCCTGAAAAGGTGTGAAAAATATGAAGAGCTTCAAAAGCTGTCAATAATATGAGGAGCATGAAATGGTCTGAAAAACAGGACGATCATGAAGCCGTGTTGAAAAATATGAAGAGCCTGAAAAGTTGTGAAAAATACGAAGAGCTTCAAAAGGTGTGAAAAATATGAAGAGCTTCCTGAGGTGTCAAAAATGAGATGAGCATGAAACGGTCTGAAAAATAGGAGGATCAAGAAGCGGTGTTGAAAAACATGAAGAGCCTGAAAAGGTGTGAAAAATGTGAAGAGCTTCCAAAGGTGTAAAAATATGAGGAGCATGAAACTGTCTGAAAAATAGGAGGAGCATTGTAACATTGTTCAAAAAATTGAAGAGCCTAGAAAAGTGTGAAAAATATGAAGAGCTTCAAAAGGTGTCAAAAATATGAGGAGCATGAAAAGGTCTGAAAAATAGGAGGAGCATGAAGCGGTGTTGAAAAACATGAAGAGCCTGAAAAGGTCTGAAAAATATGAAGAGCTTCAAAAGGTTTCAAAAATATAAGGAGTATGAAACGGTCTGAAAAATAGTAGGAGCATGAAACGGTGTTCAAAAAGATGAGAAGCCTGAAAAGGTGTGAAAAATATGAAGAGCTTCAAAATGTGTGAAATACATGAGGAGCATGAAACGGTCTGAAAAATAGGAGGAGCATGAAACGTTGTTGAAAAACATGAAGAGCCTGAAAATGTGTGAAAATTATGAAGAGCTTCAAAAGGTGTGAAAAATATGAGGAGCACGAAACGGTCTAAAAAATAAGAGGAGCATGAAGCTGTGTTGAAAAACATGAAGAACCTGAAAAGGTGTAAAAAACATGAAGAGCTTTAAAAGGTGTCAAAAATATGAGGAACATGAAATGGTCTGAAAAGAAGGAGGAGCATGAAGTGTTGTTGAAAAACATGAAGAGCCTGAAAAGGTGTGAAATATATGAAGAGATTCAAAAGCTGTCAAAAATATGAGGAGCACGTAACGGTTTTGAAAATAGGAAAAGCATGAAATGTTGTTGAAAAACATGAAGAGCCTGAAAACGTGTGATAAATATGAAGCGTTTCAAAACGTGTCAAAAAGATGAGGAGCACGAAACGGTCTGAAAAATAGGAGGAGCATGAAGCGGTGTTGAAAAATATGAAGAGCCTGAAAAGGTGTGATAAATATGAAGAGTTTCAAAACGTGTCAAAAAGATGTGGAGCATGAAATGGTTTGAAAAATAGGAGGAGCATGAAACGATGTTGAAAAAAATGAAGAGCTTGAAAAAGTGAGAAAAATACGAAGAGCTTCAAAAAGTGTGAAAAATATGAAGAGCGTCAAAAGGTGTCAAAAATGAGATGAGCATGAAACGGTCTCAAAAGTAGGAGGAGCATGAAGTGGTGTTGACAAACATGAAGAGCCTGAAAACGTGTGAAAAATATGAAGGGCTTTAAAAGGTGTGAAAAATATGAAGACCTTCCAAAGGTGTCAAAAATATGAGGAACATGAAACGGTGTTCAAAACCATGAAGAACCTGAAATGGTGTGAAAAATATGAGGAGCCTGAAACAGTTTGAAAAATAGGAGGAGCATGAGACGGTGATGAAGAATATGACGAGCCTGGAAGGGTGTGAAAAATATGAAGAGCTTCATAGGTGTCAAAAATATGAAGAGCATGAAACAATCTGAAAAATAGGAGAAGCATGAAACTGTGTTGAGAAACATGAAGAGCCTGAAAAGGTGTGAAAAGTATGAAGAGCATGAAAAGGTGTGAAAAATATGAAGAGCTTCAAAAGGTGTCAAAAATATGAGGAACATGAAACGGTGTTCAAAACCATGAAGAACCTGAAATGGTGTGAAAAATATGAAGAGATTCAAAGGGTGTCAAAAATATGAGGAGCACGAAACGGTCTGAAAAATAGGAGGAGCAAGACACCGTGTTCAAAAACATGAAGAGCCGGAAAAGGTTTGAAAAATATGAAAAGCTTGAAAATGTGGCAAAAATATGAGGAGCATGAAACGGTCTGAAAAATAGGAGGAGCATTAAGCTGTGTTGAAATTCAGGAAGAGCATGAAAAGGTGTGAAATATATGAAGAGCTTCAAAAGGTGTCAAAAATATGAGGAGCATTAAACAGTCTGAAATATAGGAGGAGCATGAAGTGGTGTTCAAAAACGTGAAGAGCCTGAAAAGGTGTGAAAAATATGAAGAGCTTCAAAAGGTGTCAAAAATATGAGGAGCATGAAACGGTCTGAAAAATAGGAAGAGCATGAAATGGTGTTCAAAAATATGAAGAGGCTGAAAAGGTGTGAAATATATGAAGAGCTTCCAAAGCTGTCAAAAATATGAAGAGCATGAAACGGTCTGAAAAATAGGAGGAGCATGAAATGGTGTTCAAAAACATGAAGACAAGGAAAGTTGTGAAAAATATGAAGATCTTCAGAAGGTGTCAAAAATATGAGGAGCATGAAACGGTCTGAAAAATAGTAGGAGCATGAAGTGGTGTTGAAAAACATGAAGAGCCTGAAAAGGTGTGAAAATTATGAAGAGCTTCAAAAGGTGTCAAAAATATCAGGAGAATGATACGGTCTGAAAAAAAGGAGGAGCATGAAGCGTTGTTGAAAAACATGAAGAGCCTGAAAAAGTGTGAAAAATATGAAGAGCTTCAAGAGGTGTCAAAAATATCAGGAGCATGGAACGGTCTGAAAAATAGGAGGAGCATGAAGCGTTGTTAAAAAACATGAAGAGCCTGAAAAGGTGTGAAAAATATGAAGAGCTTCAAAAGGTGTCAAAAATATGAGGAGCATGAAACGGTCTGAAAAATAGGAGGAGCATGAAACGGTGTTCAAAAACATGAAGAGCCTGAAAAGGTGTGAAAAATATGAAGAGCATGAAAATGTGTGAAAAATATGAGGAGAATGAAACTGTGTTCAAAAACATGAAAATCCTGAAAAGTTGTGAAAAATATGAAGAGCTTCAAAACGTGTCAAAAACATGAGGAGCATGAAACAGTCTGAAAATAGAAGGAGCCTGAAGCGGTGTTCAAAATCATGAAGAACCTGAAAAGGTGTGAATAATATGAAGAGCTTCAAAAGGTGTCAAAATATGAGGAGCATGATACGGTCTAAAAATAGGAGGAGCATGAAACGGTGTTGAAAACATGAAGAGCCTGAAAAGGTGTGAAAAATATGAAGAGCATCAAAAGGTGTCAAAAATACGACGAGCATGAAACGCTCTATTAAATAGGAGGAGCATGAAACGGTGTTGAAAAACAGGAAGAGGCAGAAAAGGTGTGAAAGACATGAAGAGCTTCAAAAGGTGTCAAAAACATGAGGAGCATGAAACGGTCTGAAAAGTAGGAGGAGCTTGAATCGGTGTTAAAGAACATGAAGAGCCTGAAAAGGTGTGAAATATATGAAGAGCTTCAAAAGGTGTCAAAAATATGAGGAGCATGAAACGATCTGAAAAATAGGAGGAGCATGAATTTGTGTTGAAAAATATGAAGAGCCTGAAAAGGTATGAAAAATATGAAGAGCTTCAAAAGGTGTCAAAATATGAGCAGCATGAAACGGTCTGAAAAACAGGAGGAGCATGAAACAGTGTTGAAAAACATGAAGAGCCTGAAAAGGTGTGAAAAATATGAAGATCTTCAAAAGGTGTGAAAAATATGAAGAGCTTCAAAAGGTGTGAAAAATATGAAGAGCTTCAAAAGGTGTGAAAAATATGAGGAGCATGAAAAGGTCTGAAAAATAGGAGGAGCAAGAAGCGCGGTTGAAAAACATGAAGAGTCTGAAAAGGTGTGAGAAATATGAAGAGCTTCAAAAGGTGTGAAAAATATGAAGAGCTTCAAAAGGTGTGAAGAATATGAAGAGCTTCAAAAGGTGTCAAAAATGAGATGAGCATGAACGGTCTGAAAATAGGAGGAGCATGAAGCGGTGTTGAAAAACATGAAGAGCCTGAAAAGGTGTGAAAAATATGAAGAGCTTCAAAAGGTGTGAAAAATATGAGAAGCATGAAACGATCTGAAAAATAGGAGGAGCATGACGCGGTGTTCAGAAACATGAAGTGCCTGAAAAGGTGTGAAAAATATGAAGAGCTTCAAAAGTTGTCAAAATATGAGGAGCATGAACGGTCTGAAAAATAGGAGGAGCATGAGTGGAGTTGAAAAACATGAAGAGCCTGAAAAGGTGTGAAAAATATGAAGAGCTTCAAAAGGTGTGAAAAATACTAGGAGCATGAAGCGGTTTTCAAAAACATGAAGAGCCTGAAAAGGTGTGAAAAATACGAAGAGCTTCAAAAGGTGTCAAAAATATGACGAGAATGAAAGAGTCTGAAAAATAGGAGCAGCATGAAACGGTGTTCAAAAACACGAAGAGCCTGAAAAGTTGAGAAAAATATGAGGAGCTTCAAAAGGTGTGAAAAATAGGAGGAGCATGAAGCGGTGTTCAAAAACATGAAAAGCCTGAAAAGGTGTGAAAACATGAAGAGTTTCAAAACGTGTCAAAAATGAGATGAGCCTGAAACGGTCTGAAAAATAGGAGGATCATGAAGCGGAATTGAAAATCATGAAGAGCCTGAAAAGGTGTCAAAATTATGAAGAGCTTCAAAAGTTGTGAAATACATGAGTAGCATGAAACTGTCTGAAAAATAGGAGGAGCATGAAGCGGTGTTTAAAAACATGAAGAGCCTGAAAAGGTGTGAAAATTATGAAGAGCTTCAAAAGGTGTCAAAAATATGAGGAGCATGAAACGGTCTGACAAATAGGAGGAGCATAAAGTGGTGTTTAAAAACATGAAGGGCCTGAAAAGGTGTGAACAGTATGAAGAGCTTCAAAAGGTGTCAAAAATATGAGGAGCATGGAACGGTCTGACAAATATGAGGAGCATGAAGTGGTGTTCAAAAACATGAAGAGCCTGAAAAGGTGTGAAAAATATGAAGAGCTTCAAAAGGTGTGAAATACAAGAGGAGCATGAAACGGTCTGAAAAATAGGAAGAGCAAGAAGTGGTGTTCAACAACATGAAGAGCCTGAAAAAGTCTGAAAAATATGAAGAGCTTCAAAAGGTTTCAAAGATATTAAGAGCATGAAACGGGTGAAAAAAGGAGGAGCATGAAGCGGTGTTCAAAAACATGAAGAGCCTGAAAAGGTGTGAAAAATATGAAGAGCTTCAAAAGGTGTGAAATACATGAGTAGTTTGAAACGGTCTGAAATAGAGGAGGAGCATGAAGCGTTGTTCAAAAACATGAAGAGCCTGAAAAAGTGTTAAAAATATGAAGAGCTTCAAAAGGTTTGAAAAAGATGAAGAGCTTGAAAAGGTGTGAAGAACATGAAGAGCTTCAAAAGGTGTGAAATACATGAGGAGCATGAAACGGTCTGAAAAATCGGAGGAGCAAGAAGCAGTGTTGAAAAACATGAAGAACCTGAAAACGAGTGAAAAATATGAAGAGCTTCAAAAGTTGTGAAAATATGAAGAGCTTCAAACGTGTTAAAAATATGAGGAGCATGAAGCCATCTGAAAAATAGGAGGAGCAAACAAAGGTGTTGAAAACCATGAAGAGCCTGAAAAGGTGTGAAAAATATGAAGAGCTTCAAAAGGTGTGAAATACATGAGGAGCATGAAACTGTTTGAAAAATAGGATGAGATTGATGCGGTGTTCAAAAACATGAAGAGACTGAAAAGGTGTGAAAAATATGAAGAGCTTCAAAACGTGTGAAAAATATGAGGAGCATGAAACAGTCTGAAAAATAGGAGGAGAATGATGCAGTGTTGTAAAACATGAAGAGCCTGAAAAGGTGTGAAAAATATGAAGAGCTTCAGAAGGTGTGAAAAATATGAGGAGCATGAAGCAGTCTGAAAAATAGGAGGAGCATGAAGCGTTGTTGAAAAACATGAACAGCCTGAAAAGGTGTGAAATATATGAAGAGATTCAAAAGGTTTAAAATATATGAGGAGCATGAAACGGTCTGAAAAATAGAGGCAGCATAAAACGGTGTTCAAAAACATGAAGAGCCTGAAAAGGTGTGAAAATTAGGAAGAGCTTAAAAAGGTGTGAAATATATGAGGAGCATGAAACGGTCTGAAAATTAGGAGGAGCATGAAGCTGTGTTCAAAAACATGAGAGCCTGAAAAGGTGTGAAAAACATGAAGAGCTTCAAAAGTTTTGAAAAATAGGAGGAGCATGAAGCGGTGTTCAAAAACATGAAGAGGCTGAAAAAGTGTGAAAAATATGAAGAGCTTATAAAATTGTCAAAATTATGAGGAGCATGAAACGGTCTGAAAAATATGAGGAGAATGAAGCGGTGTTCAAAAACATGAAGAGCCTGAAAAAGTGTGAAAAATATGAAGAGCTTCAAAAGGTGTCAAAAAAGAGATGAGCATGAAACGGTCTGACAAATATGAGGAGCATGAAGCGGTGTTGAAAAACATGAAGAGCCTGAAAAAGTGTGAAAAATATGAAGAGCTTCAAAATGTGTGAAATACATGAGGAGCAAGAAACGGTCTGAAAAATAGGAGGAGCATGAAGTGGTGTTCAAAAACATGTACAGCCTGAAAAGGTGTGAAAAATATGAAGAGCTTCAAAAGGTGTGAAAAATAGAAGGAGCATGAAGCGGTGTTCAAAAATATGAGAAGCCTGAAAAGGTGTGAAAAATATGAAGAGCTTCAAAAGGTGTCAAAAATATGAGGAGCATGAAACGGTCTGAAAAATAGGAGGAGCATGAAGTGGTATTGAAAAACATGAAGAGCCTGAAAAGGTTTGAAGAATATGAAGAGCTCAAAAGTTTTGAAAAAAATGAAGAGCTTCAGAAGGTGTCAAAAATGAGATGAGCAAGAAACCGTCGGAAAAATAGGAGGAGCATGAAGTGGTGTTGAAAAACATGAAGAGCCTGAAAAGGTGTGAAATATATGAAGAGCTTCAAAACGTGTCAAAAATATGAGCAGCATGCAACGTTCTGAAAAATAGGAGGAGTAAGAACCGTTATTGAAATACATGAAGGGCCTGAAAACGTGTGATGAATATGAGCTGCTCAAAAGTTTTGAAAAAAATGAAGAGCTTCAGAAGGTGTCAAAAAAGAGATGAGCATGAAACCGTCGGAAAAATAGGAGGAGCATGAAGTGGTGTTGAAAAACATGAAGAGCCTGAAAAGGTGTGAAAAATATGAAGAGCTTCAAAACGTGTCAAAAATATGAGAAGCATGCAACGTTCGGAAAAATAGGAGGAGTAAGAACCGTTATTGAAATACATGAAGAGCCTGAAAACGTGTGAAGAATATGAAGAGCTCAAAAGTTTTGCAAAAAATGAAGAGCTTAAGAAGGTGTCAAAAATGAGATGAGCATGAAACCGTCGGAAAAATACGAGGAGTATGAAGTGGTGTTCAGAAACATGGAGAGCCTGCAATGGTGTGCAAAATATGAAGAGCTTCAAAAGGTGTGAAATACATGAGGAGCATGAAACGGTCTGAAAAATAGGAGGAGCAAGAAGCGGTATTCAACAACATGAAGAGCCTGAAAAAGTCTGAAAAATCTGAAGAGCTTATAAAATTGTCAAAATTATGAGGAGCATGAAACGGTCTGAAAAATACGAGCAGCATGAAACGGTCTGAAAAATAGGAGGAGCATGAAGCGGTGTTCAAAAACATGAAGAGCCTGAAAAAGTGTGAAAAATATGAAGACCTTCAAAAGGTGTCAAAAAAGAGATGAACATGAAACGGTCTGACAAATAGGAGGAGCATGAAGCGGTGTTGAAAAACATGAAGAGCCTGAAAAGGTGTGAAAAATATGAAGAGCTTCAAAATGTGTGAAATACATGAGGAGCAAGAAACGGTCTGAAAAATAGGAGGAGCATGAAGTGGTGTTCAAAAACATGTACAGCCTGAAAAGGTGTGAAAAATATGAGGAGCTTCAAAAGGTGTGAAAATAGGAGGAGCATGAAGCGGTGTTCAAAAACATGAGAAGCCTGAAAAGGTATGAAAAATATGAAGAGCTTCAAAAGGTGTCAAAAATATGAGGAGCATGAAACGGTCTGAAAAATAGGAGGAGCATGAAGTGGTGTTGAAAAACATGAAGAGCCTGAAAAGGTGTGAAGAATATGAAGAGCTCAAAAGTTTTTGAAAAAAATGAAGAGCTTCAGAAGGTGTCAAAAATGAGATGAGCATGAAACCGTCGGAAAAATAGGAGGAGTATGAAGTGGTGTTCAGAAACATGGAGAGCCTGCAATGGTGTGAAAAATATGAAGAGCTTCAAAAGGTGTGAAATACATGAGGAGCATGAAACGGTCTGAAAAATAGGAGAAGCATGAAGTGGTGTTGAAAAACATGAAGAGCCTGAAAAGGAGTGAAAAATATGAAGAGCTTCAAAAGATGTCAAACATATGAAGAACTTGAAACGGTCTGAAAAATAGGAGGATCATGAAGCAGTGTTCAAAAACATGAAGAGCCTGAAAATGTGTGAAAAATATTCAGAGCTACAAAATGTGTCAAATATATGAGGAGCATGACGCGGTCTGAAAAATAGGAGGAGCATGAAACGGTGATTAAAAACATGAAGCGCCTGAAAAGGTGTGAAAAATATGAAGAGCTTCAAAATGTGTGAAATATATGAGGAGCATGAAACAGGCCGAAAAATAGGAGAAGCATGAAGTGGTGTGGAAAAACATGAAGAGCCTAAAAAGTTGTGAGAAATATGAAGAGCTTCAAAAGATGTGAAATACATGAGGAGCAGGAAACTCTCTGAAAAATAGGACTAGCATGAAGCAGTGTCAAAAACATGAAGAGCCTAAAAAGTTGTGAGAAATATGAAGAGCTTTAAAAGGTGTCAAAAATGAGATGAGCATGAAACGGTCTGAAAAATAAGAGGAGCATGAAGCAGTGTTCAAAAACATGAAGAGCCTGAAAACGTGTGAAAAATATGAACAGGTTCAAAAGGTGTGAAATACATGAGGAGCATGAAACGGTCTGAAAAATAGGAGTAGCATGAAGCGGTGTTGAAAAACATGAAGAGCCTGAAAACATGTGAAAAATATGACAGCTTCAAAAGGTGTCAAAAATATGAGCAGCATGAAACGGTCTGAAAAATACGAGGAGCATGAAGCGGTGTTAAAAAAACATGAAAAGCCTGAAAAGGTGTGAAAAATATGAAGAGCCTCAAAACGTGTCAAAAATGAGAAGAGCATGAAACTATCTGAAAAATAGGAGTAGCATGAAGTCGTGTTGAAAAAAAGAAGACATTGAAAAGGTGTGAAATATATGAAAAGCTTCTAACAGTGTCAAAAATATGAGGAGAATGAAAGCGTCTCAAAAATAGGAGGAGCATGAAGCTGTGTTGAAAAACATGAAGAGCCTGAAAAGGTTTGAAAAATATGAAGAGCTTCTAAAGGTATAAAAATATGAGGAGCATGAAACGGTCTGAAAAATAGGAGGAGCATGAAGCCGTGTTGAAAAACATGAAGAGCCTGGAAGGGTGTAAAAAATATGAAGAGCTTCAAAAGGTGTCAAAAATATAAGGAACATGAAACGGTCTGAAAAATAGGAGGAGCATGAAGTGGTGTTGAAAATAATGAAGAACCTGAAAAGGTGTGTAAAATATGAAGAGCCGCAAAATGTGTGAAATACATGAGGAGCATGAAACGGTCTGAAAAATAGGAGGAGCATGAAGCGGTGTTCAAAAATATGAAGAGCCTGAAAATTTGTGAAAACTATGAAGCGCTTTAGAAGGTGTCAAAAATGAGATGAGCATGAAACGGTCTGAAAAATAGGAGGAGCATGAAGTGGTGTTGAAAAACATTAAGAGCCTGAAAATGTGTGAAATATATGAAAAGCTTCAAAAGATTTCAGAAATGAGAGGAGCATGAAACGGTCTGAAAAATAGGAGAAGCATGAAGCGGTGTTGAAAAACATGAAGAGCCTGAAAAGGTGTGAAAAATATGAATAGTTTCAAAAGATGTGAAAAATATGAAGAACTTCAAAAGCTGTCAAAAATGAGATGAGCATGAAACGGTCTGAGAAATAGGAGAAGCATGAAGTGGTGTTGAAAAACATGAAGAGCTTGAAAAAGTGTGAAATATATGAAGAGCTTCAAAAGGTGTGAAAAATATGAAGAGCTTCAAAAGGTGTCAAAAATATGAGGAGCATGAAACGGTCTGAAAAATAGGAGGAGCATTGTAACATTGTTGAAAAAATTGAAGAGCCTGAAAAGGTGTGAAAAATATGAAGAGCTTCAAAAGGTGTCAAAAACATGAGCAGCATGAAAAGGTCTGAAAAATAGGAGGAGCATGAAGCGGTGTTGAAAAACATGAAGAGCCTGAAAAGGTGTGAAAAATATGAAGAGCTTCAAAAAGTGTCAACAATATGAGCAGCATGAAACGGTCTGAAAAATAGGAGGAGCATGAAACGGTGTTCATAAACATGAAGAGCCTGAAAAGGTGTGAAAAATATGAAGAGCTTCAAAAGCTGTCAATAATATGAGGAGCATGAAATGGTCTGAAAAACAGGACGATCATGAAGCCGTGTTGAAAAATATGAAGAGCCTGAAAAGTTGTGAAAAATACGAAGAGCTTCAAAAGGTGTGAAAAATATGAAGAGCTTCCTGAGGTGTCAAAAATGAGATGAGCATGAAACGGTCTGAAAAATAGGAGGATCAAGAAGCGGTGTTGAAAAACATGAAGAGCCTGAAAAGGTGTGAAAAATGTGAAGAGCTTCCAAAGGTGTAAAAATATGAGGAGCATGAAACTGTCTGAAAAATAGGAGGAGCATTGTAACATTGTTCAAAAATTGAAGAGCCTAGAAAAGTGTGAAAAATATGAAGAGCTTCAAAAGGTGTCAAAAATATGAGGAGCATGAAAAGGTCTGAAAAATAGGAGGAGCATGAAGCGGTGTTGAAAAACATGAAGAGCCTGAAAAGGTCTGAAAAATATGAAGAGCTTCAAAAGGTTTCAAAAATATAAGGAGTATGAAACGGTCTGAAAAATAGTAGGAGCATGAAACGGTGTTCAAAAAGATGAGAAGCCTGAAAAGGTGTGAAAAATATGAAGAGCTTCAAAATGTGTGAAATACATGAGGAGCATGAAACGGTCTGAAAAATAGGAGGAGCATGAAACGTTGTTGAAAAACATGAAGAGCCTGAAAATGTGTGAAAATTATGAAGAGCTTCAAAAGGTGTGAAAAATATGAGGAGCACGAAACGGTCTAAAAAATAAGAGGAGCATGAAGCTGTGTTGAAAAACATGAAGAACCTGAAAAGGTGTAAAAAACATGAAGAGCTTTAAAAGGTGTCAAAAATATGAGGAACATGAAATGGTCTGAAAAGAAGGAGGAGCATGAAGTGTTGTTGAAAAACATGAAGAGCCTGAAAAGGTGTGAAATATATGAAGAGATTCAAAAGCTGTCAAAAATATGAGGAGCACGTAACGGTTTTGAAAATAGGAAAAGCATGAAATGTTGTTGAAAAACATGAAGAGCCTGAAAACGTGTGATAAATATGAAGCGTTTCAAAACGTGTCAAAAAGATGAGGAGCACGAAACGGTCTGAAAAATAGGAGGAGCATGAAGCGGTGTTGAAAAATATGAAGAGCCTGAAAAGGTGTGATAAATATGAAGAGTTTCAAAACGTGTCAAAAAGATGTGGAGCATGAAATGGTTTGAAAAATAGGAGGAGCATGAAACGATGTTGAAAAAAATGAAGAGCTTGAAAAAGTGAGAAAAATACGAAGAGCTTCAAAAAGTGTGAAAAATATGAAGAGCGTCAAAAGGTGTCAAAAATGAGATGAGCATGAAACGGTCTCAAAAGTAGGAGGAGCATGAAGTGGTGTTGACAAACATGAAGAGCCTGAAAACGTGTGAAAAATATGAAGGGCTTTAAAAGGTGTGAAAAATATGAAGACCTTCCAAAGGTGTCAAAAATATGAGGAACATGAAACGGTGTTCAAAACCATGAAGAACCTGAAATGGTGTGAAAAATATGAGGAGCCTGAAACAGTTTGAAAAATAGGAGGAGCATGAGACGGTGATGAAGAATATGACGAGCCTGGAAGGGTGTGAAAAATATGAAGAGCTTCATAGGTGTCAAAAATATGAAGAGCATGAAACAATCTGAAAAATAGGAGAAGCATGAAACTGTGTTGAGAAACATGAAGAGCCTGAAAAGGTGTGAAAAGTATGAAGAGCATGAAAAGGTGTGAAAAATATGAAGAGCTTCAAAAGGTGTCAAAAATATGAGGAACATGAAACGGTGTTCAAAACCATGAAGAACCTGAAATGGTGTGAAAAATATGAAGAGATTCAAAGGGTGTCAAAAATATGAGGAGCACGAAACGGTCTGAAAAATAGGAGGAGCAAGACACCGTGTTCAAAAACATGAAGAGCCGGAAAAGGTTTGAAAAATATGAAAAGCTTGAAAATGTGGCAAAAATATGAGGAGCATGAAACGGTCTGAAAAATAGGAGGAGCATTAAGCTGTGTTGAAATTCAGGAAGAGCATGAAAAGGTGTGAAATATATGAAGAGCTTCAAAAGGTGTCAAAAATATGAGGAGCATTAAACAGTCTGAAATATAGGAGGAGCATGAAGTGGTGTTCAAAAACGTGAAGAGCCTGAAAAGGTGTGAAAAATATGAAGAGCTTCAAAAGGTGTCAAAAATATGAGGAGCATGAAACGGTCTGAAAAATAGGAAGAGCATGAAATGGTGTTCAAAAATATGAAGAGGCTGAAAAGGTGTGAAATATATGAAGAGCTTCCAAAGCTGTCAAAAATATGAAGAGCATGAAACGGTCTGAAAAATAGGAGGAGCATGAAATGGTGTTCAAAAACATGAAGACAAGGAAAGTTGTGAAAAATATGAAGATCTTCAGAAGGTGTCAAAAATATGAGGAGCATGAAACGGTCTGAAAAATAGTAGGAGCATGAAGTGGTGTTGAAAAACATGAAGAGCCTGAAAAGGTGTGAAAATTATGAAGAGCTTCAAAAGGTGTCAAAAATATCAGGAGAATGATACGGTCTGAAAAAAAGGAGGAGCATGAAGCGTTGTTGAAAAACATGAAGAGCCTGAAAAAGTGTGAAAAATATGAAGAGCTTCAAGAGGTGTCAAAAATATCAGGAGCATGGAACGGTCTGAAAAATAGGAGGAGCATGAAGCGTTGTTAAAAAACATGAAGAGCCTGAAAAGGTGTGAAAAATATGAAGAGCTTCAAAAGGTGTCAAAAATATGAGGAGCATGAAACGGTCTGAAAAATAGGAGGAGCATGAAACGGTGTTCAAAAACATGAAGAGCCTGAAAAGGTGTGAAAAATATGAAGAGCATGAAAATGTGTGAAAAATATGAGGAGAATGAAACTGTGTTCAAAAACATGAAAATCCTGAAAAGTTGTGAAAAATATGAAGAGCTTCAAAACGTGTCAAAAACATGAGGAGCATGAAACAGTCTGAAAATAGAAGGAGCCTGAAGCGGTGTTCAAAATCATGAAGAACCTGAAAAGGTGTGAATAATATGAAGAGCTTCAAAAGGTGTCAAAATATGAGGAGCATGATACGGTCTAAAAATAGGAGGAGCATGAAACGGTGTTGAAAACATGAAGAGCCTGAAAAGGTGTGAAAAATATGAAGAGCATCAAAAGGTGTCAAAAATACGACGAGCATGAAACGCTCTATTAAATAGGAGGAGCATGAAACGGTGTTGAAAAACAGGAAGAGGCAGAAAAGGTGTGAAAGACATGAAGAGCTTCAAAAGGTGTCAAAAACATGAGGAGCATGAAACGGTCTGAAAAGTAGGAGGAGCTTGAATCGGTGTTAAAGAACATGAAGAGCCTGAAAAGGTGTGAAATATATGAAGAGCTTCAAAAGGTGTCAAAAATATGAGGAGCATGAAACGATCTGAAAAATAGGAGGAGCATGAATTTGTGTTGAAAAATATGAAGAGCCTGAAAAGGTATGAAAAATATGAAGAGCTTCAAAAGGTGTCAAAATATGAGCAGCATGAAACGGTCTGAAAAACAGGAGGAGCATGAAACAGTGTTGAAAAACATGAAGAGCCTGAAAAGGTGTGAAAAATATGAAGATCTTCAAAAGGTGTGAAAAATATGAAGAGCTTCAAAAGGTGTGAAAAATATGAAGAGCTTCAAAAGGTGTGAAAAATATGAGGAGCATGAAAAGGTCTGAAAAATAGGAGGAGCAAGAAGCGCGGTTGAAAAACATGAAGAGTCTGAAAAGGTGTGAGAAATATGAAGAGCTTCAAAAGGTGTGAAAAATATGAAGAGCTTCAAAAGGTGTGAAGAATATGAAGAGCTTCAAAAGGTGTCAAAAATGAGATGAGCATGAACGGTCTGAAAATAGGAGGAGCATGAAGCGGTGTTGAAAAACATGAAGAGCCTGAAAAGGTGTGAAAAATATGAAGAGCTTCAAAAGGTGTGAAAAATATGAGAAGCATGAAACGATCTGAAAAATAGGAGGAGCATGACGCGGTGTTCAGAAACATGAAGTGCCTGAAAAGGTGTGAAAAATATGAAGAGCTTCAAAAGTTGTCAAAATATGAGGAGCATGAACGGTCTGAAAAATAGGAGGAGCATGAGTGGAGTTGAAAAACATGAAGAGCCTGAAAAGGTGTGAAAAATATGAAGAGCTTCAAAAGGTGTGAAAAATACTAGGAGCATGAAGCGGTTTTCAAAAACATGAAGAGCCTGAAAAGGTGTGAAAAATACGAAGAGCTTCAAAAGGTGTCAAAAATATGACGAGAATGAAAGAGTCTGAAAAATAGGAGCAGCATGAAACGGTGTTCAAAAACACGAAGAGCCTGAAAAGTTGAGAAAAATATGAGGAGCTTCAAAAGGTGTGAAAAATAGGAGGAGCATGAAGCGGTGTTCAAAAACATGAAAAGCCTGAAAAGGTGTGAAAACATGAAGAGTTTCAAAACGTGTCAAAAATGAGATGAGCCTGAAACGGTCTGAAAAATAGGAGGATCATGAAGCGGAATTGAAAATCATGAAGAGCCTGAAAAGGTGTCAAAATTATGAAGAGCTTCAAAAGTTGTGAAATACATGAGTAGCATGAAACTGTCTGAAAAATAGGAGGAGCATGAAGCGGTGTTTAAAAACATGAAGAGCCTGAAAAGGTGTGAAAATTATGAAGAGCTTCAAAAGGTGTCAAAAATATGAGGAGCATGAAACGGTCTGACAAATAGGAGGAGCATAAAGTGGTGTTTAAAAACATGAAGGGCCTGAAAAGGTGTGAACAGTATGAAGAGCTTCAAAAGGTGTCAAAAATATGAGGAGCATGGAACGGTCTGACAAATATGAGGAGCATGAAGTGGTGTTCAAAAACATGAAGAGCCTGAAAAGGTGTGAAAAATATGAAGAGCTTCAAAAGGTGTGAAATACAAGAGGAGCATGAAACGGTCTGAAAAATAGGAAGAGCAAGAAGTGGTGTTCAACAACATGAAGAGCCTGAAAAAGTCTGAAAAATATGAAGAGCTTCAAAAGGTTTCAAAGATATTAAGAGCATGAAACGGGTGAAAAAAGGAGGAGCATGAAGCGGTGTTCAAAAACATGAAGAGCCTGAAAAGGTGTGAAAAATATGAAGAGCTTCAAAAGGTGTGAAATACATGAGTAGTTTGAAACGGTCTGAAATAGAGGAGGAGCATGAAGCGTTGTTCAAAAACATGAAGAGCCTGAAAAAGTGTTAAAAATATGAAGAGCTTCAAAAGGTTTGAAAAAGATGAAGAGCTTGAAAAGGTGTGAAGAACATGAAGAGCTTCAAAAGGTGTGAAATACATGAGGAGCATGAAACGGTCTGAAAAATCGGAGGAGCAAGAAGCAGTGTTGAAAAACATGAAGAACCTGAAAACGAGTGAAAAATATGAAGAGCTTCAAAAGTTGTGAAAATATGAAGAGCTTCAAACGTGTTAAAAATATGAGGAGCATGAAGCCATCTGAAAAATAGGAGGAGCAAACAAAGGTGTTGAAAACCATGAAGAGCCTGAAAAGGTGTGAAAAATATGAAGAGCTTCAAAAGGTGTGAAATACATGAGGAGCATGAAACTGTTTGAAAAATAGGATGAGATTGATGCGGTGTTCAAAAACATGAAGAGACTGAAAAGGTGTGAAAAATATGAAGAGCTTCAAAACGTGTGAAAAATATGAGGAGCATGAAACAGTCTGAAAAATAGGAGGAGAATGATGCAGTGTTGTAAAACATGAAGAGCCTGAAAAGGTGTGAAAAATATGAAGAGCTTCAGAAGGTGTGAAAAATATGAGGAGCATGAAGCAGTCTGAAAAATAGGAGGAGCATGAAGCGTTGTTGAAAAACATGAACAGCCTGAAAAGGTGTGAAATATATGAAGAGATTCAAAAGGTTTAAAATATATGAGGAGCATGAAACGGTCTGAAAAATAGAGGCAGCATAAAACGGTGTTCAAAAACATGAAGAGCCTGAAAAGGTGTGAAAATTAGGAAGAGCTTAAAAAGGTGTGAAATATATGAGGAGCATGAAACGGTCTGAAAATTAGGAGGAGCATGAAGCTGTGTTCAAAAACATGAGAGCCTGAAAAGGTGTGAAAAACATGAAGAGCTTCAAAAGTTTTGAAAAATAGGAGGAGCATGAAGCGGTGTTCAAAAACATGAAGAGGCTGAAAAAGTGTGAAAAATATGAAGAGCTTATAAAATTGTCAAAATTATGAGGAGCATGAAACGGTCTGAAAAATATGAGGAGAATGAAGCGGTGTTCAAAAACATGAAGAGCCTGAAAAAGTGTGAAAAATATGAAGAGCTTCAAAAGGTGTCAAAAAAGAGATGAGCATGAAACGGTCTGACAAATATGAGGAGCATGAAGCGGTGTTGAAAAACATGAAGAGCCTGAAAAAGTGTGAAAAATATGAAGAGCTTCAAAATGTGTGAAATACATGAGGAGCAAGAAACGGTCTGAAAAATAGGAGGAGCATGAAGTGGTGTTCAAAAACATGTACAGCCTGAAAAGGTGTGAAAAATATGAAGAGCTTCAAAAGGTGTGAAAAATAGAAGGAGCATGAAGCGGTGTTCAAAAATATGAGAAGCCTGAAAAGGTGTGAAAAATATGAAGAGCTTCAAAAGGTGTCAAAAATATGAGGAGCATGAAACGGTCTGAAAAATAGGAGGAGCATGAAGTGGTATTGAAAAACATGAAGAGCCTGAAAAGGTTTGAAGAATATGAAGAGCTCAAAAGTTTTGAAAAAAATGAAGAGCTTCAGAAGGTGTCAAAAATGAGATGAGCAAGAAACCGTCGGAAAAATAGGAGGAGCATGAAGTGGTGTTGAAAAACATGAAGAGCCTGAAAAGGTGTGAAATATATGAAGAGCTTCAAAACGTGTCAAAAATATGAGCAGCATGCAACGTTCTGAAAAATAGGAGGAGTAAGAACCGTTATTGAAATACATGAAGGGCCTGAAAACGTGTGATGAATATGAGCTGCTCAACAGTTTTGAAAAAAATGAAGAGCTTCAGAAGGTGTCAAAAAAGAGATGAGCATGAAACCGTCGGAAAAATAGGAGGAGCATGAAGTGGTGTTGAAAAACATGAAGAGCCTGAAAAGGTGTGAAAAATATGAAGAGCTTCAAAACGTGTCAAAAATATGAGAAGCATGCAACGTTCGGAAAAATAGGAGGAGTAAGAACCGTTATTGAAATACATGAAGAGCCTGAAAACGTGTGAAGAATATGAAGAGCTCAAAAGTTTTGCAAAAAATGAAGAGCTTAAGAAGGTGTCAAAAATGAGATGAGCATGAAACCGTCGGAAAAATACGAGGAGTATGAAGTGGTGTTCAGAAACATGGAGAGCCTGCAATGGTGTGCAAAATATGAAGAGCTTCAAAAGGTGTGAAATACATGAGGAGCATGAAACGGTCTGAAAAATAGGAGGAGCAAGAAGCGGTATTCAACAACATGAAGAGCCTGAAAAAGTCTGAAAAATCTGAAGAGCTTATAAAATTGTCAAAATTATGAGGAGCATGAAACGGTCTGAAAAATACGAGCAGCATGAAACGGTCTGAAAAATAGGAGGAGCATGAAGCGGTGTTCAAAAACATGAAGAGCCTGAAAAAGTGTGAAAAATATGAAGACCTTCAAAAGGTGTCAAAAAAGAGATGAACATGAAACGGTCTGACAAATAGGAGGAGCATGAAGCGGTGTTGAAAAACATGAAGAGCCTGAAAAGGTGTGAAAAATATGAAGAGCTTCAAAATGTGTGAAATACATGAGGAGCAAGAAACGGTCTGAAAAATAGGAGGAGCATGAAGTGGTGTTCAAAAACATGTACAGCCTGAAAAGGTGTGAAAAATATGAGGAGCTTCAAAAGGTGTGAAAATAGGAGGAGCATGAAGCGGTGTTCAAAAACATGAGAAGCCTGAAAAGGTATGAAAAATATGAAGAGCTTCAAAAGGTGTCAAAAATATGAGGAGCATGAAACGGTCTGAAAAATAGGAGGAGCATGAAGTGGTGTTGAAAAACATGAAGAGCCTGAAAAGGTGTGAAGAATATGAAGAGCTCAAAAGTTTTTGAAAAAAATGAAGAGCTTCAGAAGGTGTCAAAAATGAGATGAGCATGAAACCGTCGGAAAAATAGGAGGAGTATGAAGTGGTGTTCAGAAACATGGAGAGCCTGCAATGGTGTGAAAAATATGAAGAGCTTCAAAAGGTGTGAAATACATGAGGAGCATGAAACGGTCTGAAAAATAGGAGGAGCAAGAAGCGGTGTTCAACAACATGAAGAGCCTGAAAAAGTCTGAAAAATATGAAGAGCTTCAAAAGGTTTCAAAAATATTAAGAACATGAAACGGTCTGACAAATAGGAGGAGCATAAAGTGGTGTTTAAATAGCTGAAGGGCCTGAAAAGGTGTGAAGAACATCAAGAGCTTCAAAAGGTGTGAAATACATGAGGAGCATGAAACTGTCTGAAAAATAGGAGGAGCATGAAGCGGTGTTTAAAAACATGAAGAGCCTGAAAAGGTGTGAAAATTATGAAGAGCTTCAAAAGGTGTCAAAAATATGAGGAGCATGAAACGGTCTGACAAATAGGAGGAGCATAAAGTGGTGTTTAAATACCTGAAGGGCCTGAAAAGGTGTGAACAGTATGAAGAGCTTCAAAAGGTGTCAAAAATATGAGGAGCATGGAACGGTCTGACAAATATGAGGAGCATGAAGTGGTGTTCAAAAACATGAAGAGCCTGAAAAGGTGTGAAAAATATGAAGAGTTTCAAAAGGTGTGAAATACAATAGGAGCATGAAACGGTCTGAAAAATAGGAAGAGCAAGAAGCGGTGTTCAACAACATGAAGAGTCTGAAAAGGTGTGAAAAATATGAAGAGCTTCAAAAGGTGTGAAATACATGAGGAGCATGAAACTGTCTGAAAAATAGGAGGAGCATGAAGCGGTGTTTAAAAACATGAAGAGCCTGAAAAGGTGTGAAAAATATGAAGAGCTTCAAAAGGTGTGAAATACATGAGGAGCATGAAACGGTCTGAAAAATAGGATGAGATTGATGCGGTGTTCAAAAACATGAAGAGATTGAAAAGGTGTGAAAAATATGAAGAGCTTCAAAACGTGTGAAAAATATGAGGAGCATGAAACAGTCTGAAAAATAGGAGGAGCATGATGCATTGCTGTAAAACATGAAGAGCAGGAAAAGGTGTGAAAAATATGAAGAGCTTCAGAAGGTGTGAAAAATATGAGGAGCATAAAGTAGTCTGAAAAATAGGAGGAGCATGAAACGGTGTTGAAAACCATGAAGAGCCTGAAAAGTTGTGAAAAATTGGAAGAGTTTCATTACGTGTGAAATACATGAGGAGAATGAAACGGTCTGTAAAATAGGAGGAGCATGAAGCGGTGTTCAAAAACATGAAGAGCATGGAAAGGTGTGAAAAATATGAAGAGCTTCAAAAGATGTGAAAAATATGAGGAGCATGAAAAGTTCCAGAAAATACGAGCAGCATGAAGCGGTGTTTAAAAACATGAAGAGCCTGAAAAGGTGTGAAAAATATGAAGAGTTTCAAAAGGTGTGAAATACATGAGAAGCATGAAACGGTGTGAAAAATGGAGGAGCATGAAGCGGTGTTGAAAAACATGAAGAGCCTGAAAAGGTGTGAAAAATATGAAGAGCTTCAAAAGGTGTAAAAAATGAGATGAGCATGATACGGTCTGAAAAATAGGAGGGGCATTAAGTGGTGTTGAAAAAGATGAAAAGCCTGAAAAGGTGTGAAATATATGAAGAGATTCAAAAGGTGTCAAAAATATGAGGAGCATGAAGCGGTTTGAAAAATAGGAGGAGCATGAAACATTGTTCAAAAACATGAAGAGCCTGAAAAGATGTGAAACATTTGAAGAGCTTCAAAAGGTGTGAAAAATATGAAGAGCTTCTAAAGGTGTAAAAAATGAGATGAGCATGAAACGGTCTGAAAAAAAAGAGGAGCAAGAAACATTGTTCAAAAACATGAAGAGCCTGAAAAGATGTGAAAAATATGAAGAGCTTCAAAAGGTGTGAAATACATGAGGAGAATTAAACGGTGTGAAAAATAGGAGGAGCATGAAGCGGTGTTGAAAAATATGAAGAGCCTGAAAAGTTGTGAAAAATAGGAAGAGCTTCAGTATGTGTGAAAAATATGAGGAAAATGAAACGGTCTGAACAATAGGAGGAGCATGAAGCGGTGTTCAAAAACATGAAGGGCGTGAAAAGCTGTGAAAAATATTAAGAGCTTCAAAAGGTGTGAAATACATGAGGAGCATGAAACGGTCTGTAAAATAGGAGGAGCATGAAGCGGTGTTCAAAAACATGAAGAGCCTGGAAAGGTTTGAAAAATATGAAGAGCTTCAAAAGATGTGAAAAATATGAGGAGCATGAAAAGGTCTGAAAAATACGAGCAGCATGAAGCGGTGTTTAAAAACATGAAGAGCCTGAAAAGGTGTGAAAAATATGAAGAACTTCAAAACGTGTCAAAAATATGAGGAGCATGAAACGGTCTGAAAAATAGGAAGAGCAAGAAGCGGTGTTGAAAAACATGAAGAGTCTGAAAAGGTGTGAGAAATATGAAGAGCTTCAAAAGGTGTGAAAAATATGAAGAGCTTCAAAAGGTGTGAAATACATGAGGAGCATGAAACTGTATGAAAAATAGGATGAGATTGATGCAGTGTTCAAAAACATGAAGAGACTGAAAAGGTGTGAAAAATATGAAGAGCTTCAAAACGTGTGAAAAATAAGAGGAGCATGAAACAGTCTGAAAAATAGGAGGAGCATGATGCATTGCTGTAAAACATGAAGAGCCTGAAAAGGTGTGAAAAATATGAAGAGCTTCAGAAGGTGTGAAAAATATGAGGAGCATGAAGCAGTCTGAAAAATAGGAGGAGAATGAAACGGTGTTGAAAAACATGAAGAGCCTGAAAAGTTGTGAAAAATTGGAAGAGCTTCATTACGTGTGAAATACATGAGGAGAATGAAACGGTCTGTAAAATAGGAGGAGCATGAAGCGGTGTTCAAAAACATGAAGAGCCTGGAAAGGTGTGAAAAATATGAAGAGCTTCAAAAGATGTGAAAAATATGAGGAGCATGAAAAGTTCTGAAAAATACGAGCAGCATGAAGCGGTGTTTAAAAACATGAAGAGCCTGAAAAGGTGTGAAAAATATGAAGAACTTCAAAACGTGTCAAAAATATGAGGAGCATGAAACGGTCTGAAAAATAGGAGGAGCAAGAAGCGGTGTTGAAAAACATGAAGAGTCTGAAAAGGTGTGAGAAATATGAAGAGCTTCAAAAGGTGTGAAAAATATGAAGAGCTTCAAAAGGTGTGAAGAATATGAAGAGTTTCAAAAGGTGTCAAAAATGAGATGAGCATGAAACGGTCTGAAAAATAGGAGGAGCATGAAGCGGTGTTGAAAAACATGAAGAGCCTGAAAAGGTGTGAAAAATATGAAGAGCTTCAAAAGGTGTGAAAAATATGAGAAGCATGAAATGATCTGAAAAATAGGAGGAGCATGACGCGGTGTTCAAAAACATGAAGAGCCTGAAAAATGTGAAAAATATGAAGAGCTTCAAAAGGTGTCAAAATATGAGGAGCATGAACGGTCTGAAAAATAGGAGGAGCATGAAACGGTGTTCAAAAACATGAAGAGCCTGAAAAATGTGAAAAATATGAAGAGCTTCAAAACGTGTCAAAAATATGAGGAGCATGAAACGGTCTGAAAAATGGGAGGAGCATGAAACCTTGTTCAAAAACATGAAGAGCCTGAAAAGATTTGAAAAATATGAATAGTTTCAAAAGGTGTGAAATACATGAGAAGCATGAAACGGTGTGAAAAATGGAGGAGCATGAAGCGGTGTTGAAAAACATGAAGAGCCTGAAAAGGTGTGAAAAATATGAAGAGCTTCAAAAGGTGTAAAAAATGAGATGAGCATGATACGGTCTGAAAAATAGGAGGGGCATTAAGTGGTGTTGAAAAAGATGAAAAGCCTGAAAAGGTGTGAAATATATGAAGAGATTCAAAAGTTGTCAAAAATATGAGGAGCATGAAGCGGTCTGAAAAATAGGAGGATCATGAAACATTGTTCAAAAACATGAAGAGCCTGAAATGATGTGAAAAATTTGAAGAGCTTCAAAATGTGTGAAAAATATGAAGAGCTTCTAAAGGTGTAAAAAATGAGATGAGCATGAAACGGTCTGAAAAAAAAGAGGAGCATGAAACAATGTTCAAAAACACGAAGAGCCTGAAAAGATGTGAAAAATATGAAGAGCTTCAAAAGGTGTGAAATACATGAGGAGCATTAAACGGTGTGAAAAATAGGAGGAGCATGAAGCAGTGTTGAAAAATATGAAGAGCCTGAAAATTTGTGAAAAATAGGAAGAGCTTCAGTATGTGTGAAAAATATGAGGAAAATGAAACGGTCTGAAAAATAGGAGGAGCATGAAGCGGTGTTCAAAAACATGAAGGGCGTGAAAAGGTGTGAAAAATATTAAGAGCTTCAAAAGGTGTGAAATACATGAGGAGCATGAAACGGTCTGTAAAATAGGAGGAGCATGAAGCGGTGTTCAAAAACATGAAGAGCCTGGAAAGGTGTGAAAAATATGAAGAGCTTCAAAAGATGTGAAAAATATGAGGAGCATGAAAAGGTCTGAAAAATACGAGCAGCATGAAGTGGTGTTTAAAAACATGAAGAGCCTGAAAAGGTGTGAAAAATATGAAGAACTTCAAAACGTGTCAAAATTATGAGGAGCATGAAACGGTCTGAAAAATAGGAGGAGCAAGAAGCGGTGTTGAAAAACATGAAGAGTCTGAAAAGGTGTGAGAAATATGAAGAGCTTCAAAAGGTGTGAAAAATATGAAGAGCTTCAAAAGGTGTGAAGAATATGAAGATCTTCAAAAGGTGTCAAAAATGAGATGAGCATGAGACGGTCTGAAAAATAGGAGGAGCATGAAGCGGTGTTGAAAAACATGAAGAGCCTGAAAAGGTGTGAAAAATATGAAGAGCTTCAAAAGGTGTGAAAAATATGAGAAGCATGAAACGATCTGAAAAATAGGAGGAGCATGACGCGGTGTTCAGAAACATGAAGTGCCTGAAAAGGTGTGAAAAATATGAAGAGCTTCAAATGGTGTCAAAATATGAGGAGCATGAACGGTCTGTAAAATAGGAGGAGCATGAAACGGTGTTCAAAAACATGAAGAGCCTGAAAAATGTGAAAAATATGAAAAGCTTCAAAAGGTGTCAAAAATATGAGGAGCATGAAACGGTCTGAAAAATGGGAGGAGCATGAAACCTTGTTCAAAAACATGAAGAGCCTGAAAAGATTTGAAAAATATGAAGAGTTTCAAACGGTGTGAAATACATGAGAAGCATGAAACGGTGTGAAAAATGGAGGAGCATGAAGCGGTGTTGAAAAACATGAAGAGCCTGAAAAGGTGTGAAAAATATGAAGAGCTTCAAAAGGTGTAAAAAATGAGATGAGCATGATACGGTCTGAAAAATAGGAGGGGCATTAAGTGGTGTTGAAAAACATGAAAAGCCTGAAAAGGTGTGAAATATATGAAGATATTCAAAAGGTGTCAAAAATATGAGGAGCATGAAGCGGTCTGAAAAATAGGAGGAGCATGAAACATTGTTCAAAAACATGAAGAGCCTGAAAAGATGTGAAAAATTTGAAGAGCTTCAAAAGGTGTGAAAAATATGAAGAGCTTCTAAAGGTGTAAAAAATGAGATAAGCATGAAACGGTCTGAAAAAAAAGAGGAGCATGAAACATTGTTCAAAAACATGAAGAGGCTGAAAAGATGTGAAAAATATGAAGAGCTTCAAAAGGTGTGAAATACATGAGGAGCATTAAACGGTGTGAAAAATAGGAGGAGCATGAAGCGTTGTTGAAAAATATGAAGACCCTGAAAAGTTGTGAAAAATAGGAAGAGCTTCAAAAGGTGTGAAAAATATGAGGAAAAAGAAACGGTCGGAACAATAGGAGGAGCATGAAGCGGTGATCAAAAACATGAAGGGCGTGAAAAGGTGTGAAAAATATGAAGAGCTTCAAAAGGTGTGAAATACATGAGGAGCATGAAACGGTCTGAAAAATAGGAAGAGCATGAACGGTGTTCAAACACATGAAGAGCCTGAAAAGGTGTGAAAAATAAGAAGAGCTTCAAAAGCTGTCAAAAATATGAGGAGCCTGGAACGGTCTGAAATATAGGAGGAGCATGAAATGGTGTTGAAAAACATGAAGAGCCTGAAAAGTTGTGAAAAATATGAAGAGCTTCAAAAGGTGTGAAATACTTGAGGAGCATGAAACGGTCTGAAAAATAGGAGGATCATGAAGCGTTGTTGAAAAACATGAACAGCCTGAAAAGGTGTGAAATATATGAAGAGATTCAAAAGGTTTAAAATATATGAGGAGCATGAAACGGTCTGAAAAATAGAGGCAGCATAAAACGGTGTTCAAAAACATGAAGAGCCTGAAAAGGTGTGAAAATTAGGAAGAGCTTAAAAAGGTGTGAAATATATGAGGAGCATGAAAAGGTCTGAAAATTAGGAGGAGCATGACGCGGTGTTCAAAAACATGAAGAGCCTGAAAAGGTGTGGAAAATATGCAGAGCTTCAAAAGGTGTGAAAGACATGAGGAGCATGAAACGGTCTGAAAAAACGGAGGAGAAAGAAGCGGTGTTGAAAAACATGAAGAACCTGAAAACGAGTGAAAAATATGAAGAGCTTCAAAAGCTGTGAAAATATGAAGAGCTTCAAACGTGTCAAAAATATGAGGAGCATGAAGCGGTCTGAAAAATAGGAGGAGCAAGCAAAGGTGTTGAAATCCATGAAGAGCCTGAAAAGGTGTGAAAAATATGAAGAGCTTCAAAAGGTGTGAAATACATGAGGAGCATGAAACTGTTTGAAAAATAGGATGAGATTGATGCGGTGTTCAAAAACATGAAGAGACTGAAAAGGTGTGAAAAATATGAAGAGCTTCAAAACGTGTGAAAAATATGACGAGCATGAAACAGTCTGAAAAATAGGAGGAGCATGATGCATTGTTGTAAAACATGAAGAGCCTGAAAAGGTGTGAAAAATATGAAGAGCTTCAGAAGGTGTGAAAAATATGAGGAGCATGAAGCAGTCTGAAAAATAGGAGGAGCATGAAACGGTGTTGAAAAACATGAAGAGCCTGAAAAGTTGTGAAAAATTGGAAGAGCTTCATTACGTGTGAAATACATGAGGAGAATGAAACGGTCTGTAAAATAGGAGGAGCATGAAGCGGTGTTCAAAAACATGAAGAGCTTGGAAAGGTGTGAAAAATATGAAGAGCTTCCAAAGATGTGAAAAATATGAGGAGCATGTAAAGTTCTGAAAAATACGAGCAGCATGAAGCGGTGTTTAAAAACATGAAGAGCCTGAAAATGTGTGAAAAATATGAAGAACTTCAAAACGTGTCAAAAATATGAGGAGCATGAAACGGTCTGAAAAATAGGAGGAGCAAGAAGCGGTGTTGAAAAACATGAAGAGTCTGAAAAGGTGTGAGAAATATGAAGAGCTTCAAAAGGTGTGAAAAATATGAAGAGCTTCAAAAGGTGTGAGAAATATGAAGAGCTTCAAAAGGTGTCAAAAATGAGATGAGCATGAAACGGTCTGAAAAATAGGAGGAGCATGAAGCGGTGTTGAAAAACATGAAGAGCCTGAAAAGGTGTGAAAAATATGAAGAGCTTCAAAAGGTGTGAAAAATATGAGAAGCATGAAACGATCTGAAAAATAGGAGGAGCATGACGCGGTGTTTAAAAACATGAAGAGCCTGAAAAATGTGAAAAATATGAAGAGCTTCAAAAGGTGTCAAAATATGAGGAGCATGAACGGTCTGAAAATAGGAGGAGCATGAAACGGTGTTCAAAAACAAAAGACCCTGAAAAATGTGAAAAATATGAAGAGCTTCAAAAGGTGTCAAAAATATGAGGAGCATGAAACGGTCTGAAAAATGGGAGGAGCATGAAACCTTGTTCAAAAACGTGAAGAGCCTGAAAAGATTTGAAAAATATGAAGAGTTTCAAAAGGTGTGAAATACATGAGAAGCATGAAACGGTGTGAAAAATGGAGGAGCATGAACCGGTGTTGAAAAACGTGAAGAGGCTGAAAAGGTGTGAAAAATATGAAGAGCTTCAAAAGGTGTAAAAAATGAGATGAGCATGATACGGCCTGAAAAATAGGAGGGGCATTAAGTGTTGTTGAAAAAGATGAAAAGCCTGAAAAGGTGTGAAATATATGAAGAGATTCAAAAGGTGTCAAAAATATGAGGAGCATGAAGCGGTCTGAAAAATAGGAGGAGCATGAAACATTGTTCAAAAACATGAAGAGCCTGAAATGATGTGAAAAATTTGAAGAGCTTCAAAAGGTGTGAAAAATATGAAGAGCTTCTAAAGGTGTAAAAAATGAGATGAGCATGAAACGGTCTGAAAAAAAAGAGGAACATGAAACATTGTTCAAAAACATGAAGAGCCTGAAAAGATGTGAAAAATATGAAGAGCTTCAAAAGGTGTGAAATACATGAGGAGCATTAAACGGTGTGAAAAATTGGAGGAGCATGAAGTGGTGTTCAAAAACATGAAGAGCCTGAAAAGGTGTGAAAATTAGGAAGAGCTTAAAAAGGTGTGAAATATATGAGGAGCATGAAACGGTCTGAAAATTAGGAGGAGCATGAAGCTGTGTTCAAAAACATGAGAGCCTGAAAAGGTGTGAAAAACATGAAGAGCTTCAAAAGGTTTGAAAAATAGGAGGAGCATGAAGCGGTGTTCAAAAACATGAAGAGCCTGAAAAAGTGTGAAAAATATGAAGAGCTTCAAAAGGTGTCAAAAAAGAGATGAGCATGAAACGGTCTGACAATTAGGAGGAGCAAGAAGCGGTGTTGAAAAACATGAAGAGCCTGAAAAGGTGTGAAAAATATGAAGAGCTTCAAAATGTGTGAAATACATGAGGAGCAAGAAACGGTCTGAAAAATAGGAGGAGCATGAAGTGGTGTTCAAAAACATGTACAGCCTGAAAAGTTGTGAAAAATATGAAGAGCTTAAAAAGGTGTGAAAAATAGGAGGAGCATGAAGCAGTTTTCAAAAACATGAGAAGCCTTAAAAGGTGTGAAAAATATGAAGAGTCAAAACGTGTCAAAAATATGAGGAGCATGAAACGGTCTGAAAAATACGAGATGTATGAAACGGTGTTCAAAAACATGAAGAGCCTGAAAAGGTGTGACAAATATGAAGAGGTTCAAAAGGTGTGAAAAATATGAGAGGCTTCAGAAGGTGTCAAATATATAAGGAGCAAGAAACGGTCGGAAAAATAGGAGGAACATAAAGCGGTGTTAAAAAAAATGAAGAGCCTGAAAAGCTGAGAAATATATGAAGAGCTTAAAAGGGTGTCAAAATTATGAGGAGCATGAAACGGTCTGAAAAATACGCGAAGCATGAAACAGTGTTGAAAAATATGAAGAGCCTGAAAAGGTGTGCAAAATATGAAGAGCTTCAAAACCTGTCAAAAATATGAGGAGCATGAATCGGTCTGAAAAATAGGAGGAGCATGATGCGGTGCTGAAAAACATGAAGAGCCTGAAAACGTGTGAAAAATATGAAGAGCTTCAAAAGGTGTGAAATACATGAGGAGCATGCAACGGGCTGAAAAATAGAAGGAGCATGAAATGCTGATCAAAAACATGAAGAGCCTGAAAAGGTGTGAAAAATATGAAGAGCTTCAAAAGGTGTCAAATATATGAGGAGCATGAAACGGTCTGAAAAATAGGAGGAACATGAAGCGGTGTTCAAAAACATGAAGAGCCTGAAAAGGTATGAAATATATGAAGAGCTCCAAAAAGTGTCAAAAAAGGGATGAGCATGAAACGGTCTGAAAAATAGGAGGAGCATGAAGTTGTGTCCAAAAAATTGAAGAGCCTGAAACGGTGTGAAATATATGAAGATTTCAAAAGGTGTCAACAATATGAGAAGCATGAAACGGTCTGAAATATAGGAGGAGCAAGAAGTGATGTTGAAAAACATGAAGAGCCTGAAAAGGTTTGAAATATATGAGGAGCTTGAAAAGGTGTCAAAAATATGAGGAGCATAAACGGTCTGATAAATAGGAGGTGCATGAAGTGGTGTTGAAAAGCATGAAGAGCCTGAAAAGGTGTGAAAAATATGAAGAGCTTCAAAAGGTGTCAAAAATATGAGGAGCATGAACCTGTCTGAAATATAGGAGGAGCATGAACCGGCGTTCAAAAACATGAAGAGACTGAAAAGGTGTGAAAAATATGAGGAGCTTCAAATGGTGTGAAAAATATGAAGAGCTTCAAAAGGTGTCAAAAATGAGATGAGCATGAAACGGTCTGAAAAAAAGGGGGAGCATGAACTGGTGTTGATAAACATGAAGAGCCTGAAAAGGTTTGAAATATATGAGGAGCTTGAAAAGGTGTCAAAAATATGAGGAGCATAAACGGTCTGATAAATAGGAGGTGCATGAAGTGGTGTTGAAAAGCATGAAGAGCCTGAAAAGGTGTGAAAAATATGAAGAGCTTCAAAGGTGTCAAAATTATGAGGAGCATGAAACGGTCTGAAAAATGGGAGGAGCATGAAGTTGTGTCCAAAAAAATGAACGGACTGAAAAGGTGTGAAATATATGAAGATTTCAAAAGGTGTCAACAATATGAGAAGCATGAAACGGTCTGAAATATAGGAGGAGCAAGAAGTGATGTTGAAAAACATGAAGAGCCTGAAAATGTGTGAAAAATATGAAGAACTTCAAAACGTGTCAAAAATATGAGGAGCATGAAACGGTCTGAAATATATGAGGAGCATGAACCGGTGTTCAAAAACATGAAGAGAGAGAAAAGGTGTGAAAAATATGAAGAGCTTCAAAAGGTGTCAAAAATATGAGGAGCATGAAACGATCTGAAAAATAGGAGGAGCAAGAAGCGGTGTTGAAAAACATGAAGAGTCTGAAAAGGTGTGAGACATATGAAGAGCTTCAAAAGGTGTTAAAAATATGAAGAGCTTCAAAAGGTGTGAAGTATATGAAGAGCTTCAAAAGGTGTGAAAAATATGAGAAGCATGAAACGCACTGAAAAATAGGAGGAGCATGACGCGGTGTTCAGAAACATGAAGTGCCTGAAAAGGTGTGAAAAATATGAAGAGCTTCAAAAGGTGTCAAAATATGAGGAGCATGAACGGTCTGAAAAATAGGAGGAGCATGAAACGATGTTCAAAAACATGAAGAGCCTGAAAAATGTGAAAAATATGAAGAACTTCAAAACGTGTCAAAAATATGAGGAGCATGAAACGGTCTGAAAAACGGGAGGAGCATGAAACCTTGTTCAAAAACCTGAAGAGCCTGAAAAGATTTGAAAAATATGAAGAGTTTCAAAAGGTGTGAAATACATGAGAAGCATGAAACGGTGTGAAAAATGGAGGAGCATGAAGCGGTTTTGAAATACATGAAGAGCCTGAAAAGGTGTGAAAAATATGAAGAGCTTCAAAAGGTGTAAAAAATGAGATGAGCATGATACGGTCTGAAAAATAGGAGGGGCATTAAGTGGTGTTGAAAAAGATGAAAAGCCTGAAAAGGTGTGAAATATATGAAGATATTCAAAAGGTGTCAAAAATATGAGGAGCATGAAGCGGTCTGAAAAATAGGAGGAGCATGAAACCTTGTTCAAAAACATGAAGAGCCTGAAAAATGTGAAAAATATGAAGAAATTCAAACGGTGTGAAACACATGAGGAGGATGAAACGGTCTGAAAAATAGGAGGAGCATGAAGCGGTGTTCAAAAATATAAAGAGCCTGAAAAAATCTGAAAAATATGAAGAGCTTCAAAATGTGTCAAAAATATGAGGAGCATGAAACTGTCTGAGAAATAGAGGAGCATGAAGCGGTGTTGAAAAACATGAATAGCCTGAAAACGTGTCAAAAATATGAAGAGCTTCAAAGTTGTGAAAAATATGAAGGACTTCAAAAGGTGTCAAAAATGAAAAGAGCATGAAACGGTCTGGAAAATAGGAGGAGCATGAAGTGGTGTTGAAAAACATGAAGAGACTGAAAAGGTGTGAAAAATATGAAGAGCTTCAAAAAGTGTCAAAAATGTGCGGAGCAAGAAACGGTCTGAAAATTAGGAGAATCATGCAGCGGTGTTGAAAACTATAAACAGCCTGAAAAAGTGTGAAAAATATGAAGACCTTCAAAAGGTGTCAAAATATGAGTATCATGAAACGATCTAAAAAATAGGAGGAGCATGAAGCAGTGTTCAAAAATATGAAGAGCCTGAAAAGGTGTGAAAAATATGAGGAGCCTCAAAACGTGTCAAAAATATGAGGAGCATGAAACGGTCTGAAATATACGAGATGTATGAAACGGTGTTCAAAAACATGAAGAGCCTGAAAAGGTGTGACAAATATGAAGAGGTTCAAAAGGTGTGAAATTCATGAGGACCATGAAACGGTCTGAAAAATAGGAGGAGCATGAAGCGGTGTTCAAAAACATGAAGAGCCTGAAAAGGTGTGAAAAATATGAAGAGCTTCAAAAGGTGTGAAAAATATGAGAGGCTTCAGAAGGTGTCAAATATATAAGGAGCAAGAAACGGTCGGAAAAATAGGAGGAACATCAAGCGGTGTTAAAAAAAAATGAAGAGCCTGAAAAGCTGAGAAATATATGAAGAGCTTAAAAGGGTGTCAAAATTATGAGGAGCATGAAACGGTCTGAAAAATACGAGAAGCATGAAACAGTGTTGAAAAATATGAAGAGCCTGAAAAGGTGTGCAAAATATGAAGAGCTTCAAAACCTGTCAAAAATATGAGGAGCATGAAACGGTCTGAAAAATAGGAGGAGCATGATGCGGTGCTGAAAAACATGAAGAGCCTGAAAACGTGTGAAAAATATGAAGAGCTTCAAAAGGTGTGAAATACATGAGGAGCATGAAACGGGCTGAAAAATAGAAGGAGCATGAAATGCTGATCAAAAACATAAAGAGCCTGAAAAGGTGTGAAAAATATGAAGAGCTTCAAAAGGTGTCAAATATATGAGGAGCATGAAACGGTCTGAAAAATAGGAGGAGCATGAAGCGGTGTTCAAAAACATGAAGAGCCTGAAAAGGTATGAAATATATGAAGAGCTCCAAAAGGTGTCAAAAAAGAGATGAGCATGAAAAGGTCTGAAAAATAGGAGGAGCATGAAGTTGTGTCCAAAAAATTGAAGAGCCTGAAAAGGTGTGAAATATATGAAGATTTCAAAAGGTGTCAACAATATGAGAAGCATGAAATGGTCTGAAATATAGGAGGAGCAAGAAGTGATGTTGAAAAACATGAAGAGCCTGAAAAGGTGTGAAAAATACGAAGAGCTTCAAAAGGTGTCAAAAATATGAGGAGCATGAAACTGTCTGAAATATAGGAGGAGCGTGAACCGGCGTTCAAAAACATGAAGAGACTGAAAAGGTGTGAAAAATATGAAAAGCATCAAAAAGTGTCAAAAAAGAGATGAGCATGAAACGGTCTGAAAAATAGGAGGAAAATGAAGTAGTTTTGAAAAACATGAAGAGCCTGAAAAGGTGTGAGAAATATAAAGAGCTTCAAGAGGTGTAAAAAATATGAGGAGAGTGAAACGATCTGAAAATTAGGAGGAACATGAAGCGGTGTTCAAAAACATGAAGAGCCTGAAAAGGTGTGAAAAATATGAAGAGCTTCAAAAGGTGTCAAAAATATGAGGAGAATGAAATGGTCTGAAAAAAAGGAGGAGCATGAAGTGGTGTTGAAAAACATGAAGAGCCTGAGAACGTGTGAGAAATATGAAGAGCTTCAAAAGGTGTCAAAAATATGAGGAGCATGAAACCGTCTGAAAAATAGGAGGATCAAGAAGCGGTGGTGAAAAACATGAAGAGCCTGAAAAGTTGTGAAAAATATGAAGAGCTTCCAAAGGTGTCAAAAATATGAGGAGCATGAAACGGTCTGAAAAATAGGAGGAGCATGAAACCGTGTTCAAAAACATGAAAGCCTGCAAAGGTGTGAAAATTATGAAAAGCTTCAAAAGGTGTGAAATACATGAGGAGCATAAGATGGTCAGAAAATAGGAGAAGCATGAAGCGGTATTGAAATACATGAAGAGCCTGAAAAGGTGTGAAAAATATGAAGAGCTTCAAAAGGTATCAAAAATATGAGGAGCATGAAACGGTCTGAAAAATAGGAGGAGCATGAAATGGTGTTCAGAAACATGAAGAGCCTGAAAAGGTGTGAAAAATATGAAGAGCTTCAAAGGTGTGAAATACATGAGGAGCATAAAACGGTCAGAAAAATAGGAGGAGCATGAAGCGGTGTTGAAAAACATGAAGAGCCTGAAAAGGTGTGAAAAATATGAAGAGCTTCAAGAGGTGTAAAAAATATGAGGAGAATGAACTGTCTGAAAATTAGGAGGAGTATGAAGCTGTGTTCAAAAATATGAGGAGCTCGAATAGGTGTGAAAAATATGAAGAGCATCAAATGGTGTCAAAAATATGAGTAGCATGAAACGGTCTGAAAAATAGGAGGAGCATGAAGCGGTGTTGAAAAACATGAAGAGCCTAAGAACGTGTGAAAAATATGAAGAGCTTCAAAAGGTGTGAAAAATATGGGGAGCTTCAAAATGTGTCAAAATATGTCGAGCATGAAACGGTCTGAAAAATAGGAGGAGCATGATCTGGAGTTTAAAAACATGAAGAGTCTGAAAAGTGTGAAATATATGAAGAGCTTCAAAAGTTGTCAAAATATGAGGAGCATGAAACGGTCTGAAAAATAGGAGGAGCATGAAGCGGTGTTCAAAAACATGAAGAGCCCGAAAAGGTGTGAAAAACATAAAGAGATTCCAAAGGTGTGAAATACATGAGGAGCATGAAACGGTCTGAAAAATTGGAGAAGCATGAAGTGGTGTGGAAAAAGAAGAAGAGCCTGAAAATATGTGAGAAACATGAAGAGCTTCAAAAGGTGTCAAAAATATGAGGAGCATGATACGGTCTGAAAAATATTAGGAGCATGAAGCGGTTTTGAAAAACATGAAGAGCCTGAAAAGGTGTGAGAAATATGAAGACCTTCAAAAGGTGTCAAAATAAGAGGAGTATGAAACGGTCTGCAAAAAATGAGGAGCAAGAAGTGTTGTTCAAAAACATGAAGAGCCTGAAAAGGTGTGAAAAATATGAGAAGCTTCAAAAGGTGTCAAAAATGAGATGAGCATGAAACGGTCTGAAAAATAGGAGGAGCATGAAGTAGTGTTGAAAAAAATGAAGAGCCTGAAAAGGTGTGAAAAACATGAAGCGCCTGAGAAGGTGTGAAAAATATGAAGAGCTTCAAAAGGTGTCAAAATGAGATGAGCATGAAACGGTCTGAAAAATAGGAGGAGCATGAAGTAGTGTTGAAAAAAATGAAGAGCCTGAAAAGGTGTGAAAGATATGAAGAGCTTCAAAAGGTGTCAAAAAATATCAGGAGCATGAAACGGACTAAAAATTAGGAGTAGCATGAAGATGTGTTAAAAAATATGAAGTGCCTGAAAAGGTGTGAAAAATATGAAGAGCATCAAAAGGTGTCAAAAATATGAGGAGCATCAAATGGTCTGAAAAATAGGAGGAGCATGAAGCGGTGTTGAAAAACATGAAGAGCCTGGGAACGTGTGAAAAATATGAAGAGCTTCAAAAGGTGTGAAAAATATGGGGAGCTTCGAAATGTGTCAAAAATATGAGGAGCGTGAAACGGTCTGAAAAAAAGGAGGAGCATGAAGCGGTGTTCAAAAAATGAAGAGCCTGAAAAGGTGTGAAATATATGAAGAGCTTCAAAAGTTGTCAAAAATATGAGGAGCATGAAACGGTCTGAAAAATAGGAGAAGCATGAAGTGGTGTGGAAAAAGATGAAGAGCCTGAAAAGGTGTGAGAAATATGAAGAGCTTCAAAATGTGTCAAAAATATGAGGAGCATGATACGGTCTGAAAAATAGGATTAGCATGAAAAGGTGTTCAGAAACATGAAAAGCCTGAGAAGGTGTGAAAAATATGAAGAGCTTAAAAAGGTGTCAAAAATATGAGGAGCATGAAATGGTGTTGAAAAACATGAAGAGTCTGAAAAGGTGTGAAAAAATGAAGAGCTTCAAAAGGTGTCAAATATATGAGGAGCATGAAACGGTCTGAAATATAAGAGGAGGATCAAATGGTCTGAAAATTAAGAGGAGCATGAAACGGTGTTGAAAAACCTGAAGAGCTTCAAAAGGTGTCAAAAATATGAGGAGCCTGAAACGGTCTGAAAAACAGGAGTAGCATGAAACCATGTTGAAAAACATGAAGAGCCTGAAAATGTGTGAAAAATATGAAAAGCTTCAAAAAGTGTCAAATGTTTAAGGAGCATAAAACGGTCTGAAAAATAGGAGGAGCATGAAACGGTGTTAAAAACATGAAGAGTCTGAAAAGGTGTGAAAAATATTAAGAGCTTCAAAAGGAGTCAAAAATATGAGGAGCTTGAAACGGTGTTGAAAAACATGAAAAGCCTGAAAAGCTGCGAAAAATATGAAGAGCTTCAAAAGGTGTCAAATATATGAGGAGCATGAAGCGGTGTTGAAAAACGTGAAGAGCATTAAAAGTGTGAAAAATATCAAGAGGTTCAAAAGCTGTCAAACATATGAGGAGCAAGAAACGGTCTGAAAAATAGGAGGAGCAGGAAACGGTGTTGAAAAACATGAAGAGAATGAAAAGGCGTGAAAAATATGAAGAGCATCAAAAGGTGTCAAAAATATGAGGAGCATGAAACGGTCTGAAAAACAGGAGGAGAATGAAAACGTGTTGAAAAATATGAACAGCATGAAAAGGAGTGAAAAATATGAAAATATTCAAAATGTGTCAAAAAAAAAGAGGAGCATGAAACTCTCTGAAAATTAGGAGGAGCATGAAACGTTGTTGAATTACTTGAAGAGCCTGAAAAGGTGTTAAAAATATGAAGAGCTTCAAAAGGTTTCAAAAATATGAGGAGCGTGAAACGGTCTGAAAAAAAGGAGGAGCATGAAGCGGTGTTCAAAAAATGAAGAGCCTGAAAAGGTGTGAAATATATGAAGAGCTTCAAAAGGTGTCAAAAATATGAGGAGCATGAAACGGTCTGAAAAATAGGAGAAGCATGAAGTGGTGTGGAAAAAGATGAAGAGCCTGAAAAGGTGTGAGAAATATGAAGAGCTTCAAAATGTGTCAAAAATATGAGGAGCATGATACGGTCTGAAAAATAGGATTAGCATGAAAAGGTGTTCAGAAACATGAAAAGCCTGAGAAGGTGTGAAAAATATGAAGAGCTTCAAAAGGTTTCAAAAATATGAGGAGCGTGAAACGGTCTGAAAAATAGGATTAGCATGAAACGGTGTTCAGAAACATGAAAAGCCTGAGAAGGTGTGAAAAATATGAAGAGCTTAAAAAGGTGTCAAAAATATGAGGAGCATGAAATGGTGTTGAAAAACATGAAGAGCCTGAAAAGGTGTGAAAAATACGAAGAGCTTCAAAAGGTGTGAAAAATATGAGGAGCATGAAACGGTCTGAAAAACAGGAGGAGCATGAAACGGTGGTAAAAAACATGAAAAGCATGAAAATGTGTGAAAAATATGAAGAGCTTCAAAAGGTGTCAAAACATGAGGAGCATGAAACGGTCTTAAAAATAGGAGGAGCATGAGACGGTGTAAAAACATGAAGAAGCTGAAAACGTTGGAAACATATGAAGAGCTTCAAAGGTGTCAAAGATATGAGGAGCATGAAACGGTCTGAAAAATAGGAGGAGCCTGAAACGGTGTTGAAAAACATGAAGAGCCTGAAAAGGTGTGAGAAATATGAAGAGTTGCAAAAGGTGTCAAAAATATGAGAAGCATGAAACGGTCTGAAAAATATGAGGACCATGAAACGGTCTAAAAAATAGACGATCATGAAACAATGTTGAAAAACAAGAAGAGATTCAAAAGGTGTCAAAAATATGAGGAGCCTGAAACCATCTGAAAAATAGGAGGAGCATGAAACGGTGTTGTAAAACAATAAGAGCATGAAAAGGTGTGAAAAATATGAAGAGCTTCAAAAGGTGTCAAAAATATGAGGAGCATGAAAGTGTCTGAAAAACAGGAGGAGCATGACACCATGTTGAAATATATGAAGAGCATGAAAATGTGTGAGAAATATGAAAAGCTTGAAAAGGTTTCAAAAAAATGAGGAGGATGAAAACGTCTGAAAAATAGGAGGAGCATGAAACGTTGTTGAAAACTTGAAGAGCCTGAAAAGGAGTTAAAAATATGAAGAGCTTCAAAAGGTGTCAAAAATATGAGGAGCTTGAAATGGTCTGAAAAATAGGAGGAGCATGAAGCCTTGTTTAAATACATGAAGAGACTGAAAAGGTTTGAAATATATGAAGAGCATCAAAAGCAGTCAAAAATATGAGGAGCATGAAACGGTCTGAAAAATAGGAGGAGCATGAAGCTGTGTTGCAAAACTGAAGAGCCTGAAAAGGTGTGAAAAATATGAAAAGCTTTAAAAGGTGTCAAAAAAAAGAGGAGCATGAAAAGGTCTGAAAAATAGGCGGAGCATGAAGCGGTCTTGAAAAACATGAAGAGCCTGAAAAGGTGTGAAAAATATGAAGAGCTTCAAAAGGTGTCAAAAATATGAGGAGCCTGAAACGATCTCAAAAATAGGAGGAGCATGAAACGTTCTGAAAAATAGGAGGAGCATGCAGCGGTGTTAAAAAACGTGAAGAGCCTGAAAAGGTGTGAAAAATATGAAGAGCTTCAAAAGGTGTCGAAAATATGAGGAGCATGAAACGGTCTGAAAAATAGGAGGAGCAAGAAACGGTGATCAAAAACATGAAGAGCCTGGAAAAGTGTGAAAAATATGAAGAGCTTCAAAAGGTGTCAAAAATATGAGGAGCATGAAACGGTCTGAAAAATAGGAGGAGCATGAAGCGGTGTTCAAAAACATTAAGAGCCTGAAAAGGTGTGAAAATATGAAGAGCTTCAAAAGGTGTCAAAAATATGAGGAGCATGAAACGGTCTGAAAAATAGGAGGAGCATGAAGCGGTGTTCAAAACCATGAAAGCTTGAAAAGGTGTGAAAAATATGAAGAGCTTCAAAAGTTGTCAAAAATGAGATGAGCATGAAACGGTCTGAAAAATAAGATGAGCATGAAATGGTGATCAAAATGTGAAGACCTGAAAAGGTGTGAAAAATATGAAGAGTTTCAAAAGGTGTGAAATACATGAGGAGCATGAAACGAGCTGAAAAATAGGAGAAGCATGAAGCGGTGTTGAAAAACATGAAGAGCCTGAAAAGGTGTGAAAAATATGAAGAGCTTCAAAAGGTAGAAATACATGAGGAGCATGAAACTCTCTGAAAAATAGAAGGAGCATGAAGCGGTGTTCAAAAACATGAAGAGCCTGAAAAGTTGTGAAAAATATGAAGAGCTTCAAAATGTGTCAAACATATTAGGAGCATGAAACGGTCTGAAAAATAGGAGGAGCACGAAGCAGTGTTCAAAAACATGAAGAGCCTGAAAACGTGTGAAAATATGAAGAGCTTCAAAAGGTGTCAAAAATATGAGGAGCATGAAACGGTCTGAAAAAGAGGAGGAGCATGAAGCGGTGTTCAAAAACATGAAGAGCCTTAACAGGTGTGAAAAATATGAAGAGCTTCAAAAGGTGTCAAAAATATGAGAAGCATGAAACAGTCTGAAAAATATGAGGAGCATGAAGCGGTGTTGAAAAACATGAAGAGCTTGAGAACTTGTGAAAAATATGAAGAGCTTCAAAAGGTGTCAAAAATGAGATGAGCATGAAACGGTCTGTAAAATAGGAGGAGCATGAAGTGGTGTTGAAAAACATGAAGAGCCTGAAAGGGTGTGAAAATTATGAAGAGCTTCAAAAGGTGTCAAAAATATGAGGAGCATGAAACGGTCTGAAAAATAGGAGGAGCAAGAAACGGTGATCAAAAACATGAAGAGCCTGAAAAGGTTTGAAATATATGAAGAGCTTCAAAAGGTGTCAAAAATATGAGGAGCATGAAAGGGTCTGAAAAATAGGAGGAGCATGAAGCGGTGTTCAAAAACATGAAGAGCCTGAAAAGGTGTGAAAAAAATGAAGAGCCTCAAAACGTGTCAAAAATATGAAGAGCATGAAACGGTCTGAAAAATAAGAGAAACATGAAGCGGTATTCAAAAACATAAAGAGCCTGAAAAGGTGTGAAAAATATGAAGAGCTTCAAAAGGTGTGAAAGACATGAGGAGCATAAAACGGTCTGAAAAATGGGAGGCGCATGAAACGGTGTTCAAAAACATTAAGAGCCTGAAAAGGTGTGAAAAATATGAAGAGATGCAAGAGGTGTGAAATACATGAGGAGCATGAAACGGTCTGAAAAATAGGAGGAGCATGAAGTGGTGTTCAAAAACATGAAGAGCCCGAAAAAGTTTGAAAAATATTAAGAGCTTCAAATGGTGTGAAAAATAAGACGACCATGAAGCGGTGTGGAAAAACATGAAGAGCCCCAAAACGTGTGAAAAATATGAAGAGCTTCAAAAGGTGTCTAAAATGAAATGAGCATGAAACGGCCTGAAAAATAGGAGGAGCATGAATAGGTGTTTAAAAACATGAAGAGCCTGAACATGTGTGAAACATATGAAGAGCTTCCAAAGGAGTCAAAAATGAAATGAGCATGAAACGGCCTGAAAAATAGGAGGAGCATGAAGCGGTGTTCAAAAACATGAAGAGCCTCATAAGGTGTGAAAAACATGAAGAGCTTCAAAAGGTGTTAAAAATATGAAGAGCTTCAGAAAGTGCCAAAAATGTGATGAGCATGAAATGGTCTGAAAAGAAGGAGGAGCATGAAATGGTGTTGAAAAACATGAAGTGCCTGAAAAGGTGTAAAATATATGAAGAGATTCAAAAGGTGTCAAAAATATGAGGAGCATGAAACGGTTTGGAAAATAGGACGAGCATGAAGTGGTGTTGAAAAACATGAAGAGCCTGAAAAGATGTGAAAAATATGAAGAGCTTTAAAAAGTGTCAACAATATGAGGAGCATGAACCGGACTGAGAAATAGGAGGAGCATGAAGTGGTGCTGAAAAACATGAAGAGCCTAAAAGGTGTGAAAAATATGAAAAGCTTCAAAAGATTTCACAAATATGAGGAGCATAAAAAGGTCTGAAAAATAGGAGCAGCATGAAGCTGTGCTCAAATACATGAAGAGCCTGAAAAGGTGTGAAAAATATGAAGAGCTTCAAAAGGTGTCAAAAATATGAGGACCTAGAAATGGTCTGAAATATAGGAGGAGCATAAAGCGGTGTTGAGAAACATGAAGAGCCTGAAAAGGTGTGAAAATTATGAAGAGCTTCAAAACGTGTCAAATATATGAGGAGCATGAAACGGTCTGAAAAAGAGGGGGATCATGAAACGGTGTTCAAAAACTTGAAGAGCCTGGAAAGGTGTGAAAAATATGAAGAGCTTCAAAAGGTGTCAAAAATATGAGGAGGGTGAAACGGTCTGAAAAATATGAGGAGCAAGAAACTTATTTCAAAAACATGAATAGCCTCAGCAGATGTGAAAAATATGAAGAGCTTCAAACTGTGTCAAAAATATGAGGAACATGAAACGGTCTGAAAAATAGGAGGAGCATGAAGTGGTGTTGAAAACCATGAAGAGCCTGAAAAAGGTGTGAAACATATGAGGAGCATGAAACGGTTTGAAAAATAGGAGGAGCATTAAACGGTGTTCAAAAATATGAGGAGCAAGAAATGGTCTGAAAAATAGGAGGAGCGTGAAGCGGTGTTGAAAGACATGAAGAGCCTGAAAAGGTGTGAAAAATATGAAGAGCTTCAAAATGTGTCAAAAATATGAGGAGCCTGAAACTGTCTCAAAAATAGGAGGAGCATGAAACGGTCTGAAAAATAGGAGGAGCATGAAGCGGTGTTAAAAAACATGAAGAGCCTGGAAAGGTGTGAAAAATATGAAGAGCTTCAAAAGGTGTCAAAAATATGAGGAACATGAAACGGTCTGAAAAATAGGAGGAGCATTAAACGGTGTTCAAAAATATGAAGAGCAAGAAACTTTTTTCAAAAACATGAATAGCCTCAGCAGGTGTGAAAAATATGAAGAGCTTCAAACTGTGTCAAAAATATGAGGAACATGAAACGGTCTGAAAAATAAGAGGAGCTTTAAACGGTGTTCAAAAATATGAGGAGCAAGAAACGGTCTGAAAAATAGGAGGAGCATAAAGTGGTGTTGAAATACATTAAGAGCCTGAAAAATTTGTCAAACATATGAGGAGCATGAAATGGTCTGAAAAATAGGAGGAGCGTGAAGCGGTGTTGAAAGACATGAAGAGCCTGAAAAGGTGTGAAAAATATGAAGAGCTTCAAAAGGTGTCAAAAATATGAGGAGCCTGAAACTGTCTCAAAAATAGGAGGAGCATGAAACGGTCTGAAAAATAGGAGGAGCATGAAGCGGTGTTAAAAAACATGAAGAGCCTGAAAAGGAGTGAAAAATATGAAGAGCTTCAAAAGGTGTCAAAAATGAGATGAGCATGAAACGGTCTGAAAAATAGGAGGAGCATGAAGTGGTGTTGAAAAAAATGAAGAGCCTGAAAAGGTTTGAAATATATGAAGAGCTTCAAAAGGTGTCAAAAATATGAGGAGAATGAAACGGTCTGATAAATAGGAGGATCATGAAGCGGTGTTGCAAAACATGAAGAGTCTGAAAAGGTGTGAAAGATATGAAGAGTTTCTAAAGATGTCAAAAATATGAGGAGCATGAAACGGTCTGAAAAATAGGAGGAGCATGAAGTGGTGTTGAAAAACATGAAGAGGTTGAAAGGGTGTGAAAATTATGAAGAGCTTCAAAAGGTGTCAAAAATATGAGGAGCATGAAACGGTCTGAAAAATAGGAGGAGCAGGAAGTGTTGTTGAAAAACATGAAGAGCCTTAAAAGGGGTGAAAATTATGAAGAGCTTCAAAATATGTCAAAAATATGAGGAGCATGAAACGGTCTGAAAAATAGGAGGAGCATGAAGTGGTGTTGAAAAACATGAAGAGCCTGAAAAGTTGTGAAAAATATGAAGAGCTTCAAATGGTGTCAAAAATATGAGGAGCATGAAACGGTCTGAAAAATATGAGGAGCATGAAGTGCTGTTGAAAAACATGAAGAGCTTGAAAAGGTGTGAAAAATATGAAGAGCTTCAAAAGGTGTCAAAAATATGAGGAGCATGAAACGGTCTGAAAAATAGGAGGAGCATGAAGTGGTGTTGAAAAACATGAAGAGCCTGAAAAGGTGCGAAAAATATGAAGAGCTTCAAAAGGTGTCAAAAGTATGAGGAGCATGAAACGGTCTGAAAAATAGGAGGAGCAAGAAACGGTGATCAAAAACATGAAGAGCCTGAAAAGGTGTGAAAAATATGAAGAGCTTCAAAAGGTGTCAAAAATATGAGGAGCATGAAACGGTCTGAAAAATAGGAGGAGCATGAAATGGTGATCAAAACGTGAAGAGCCTGAAAAGGTGTGAAAAATTTGAAGAGCTTCAAAAGGTGTGAAATACATGAGGAGCATGAAACGGGCTGAAAAATAGGAGAAGCATGAAGTGGTGTGGAAAAACATGAAGAGCCTGAAAAGGTGTGAAAAATATGAAGAGCTTCAAAAGGTGAGAAAAACATGAGGAGCATGAAACTCTCTGAAAAATAGAAGGAGCATGAAGCGGTGTTCAATAATATGAAGAGCCTGAAAAGGTGTGAAAATACGAAGAGCTTCAAAAGGTGTGAAAAATATGAAGAGCTTCAAAAGTTGTCAAAAATTAGATGAGTATGAAACGGTCTGAAAATTTGGAGGAGCAAGAAGTAGTGTTGAAAAAAATGTAGAGCCTGAAAAGGTGTGAAAAATATGAAAAGCTTCAAAATTTGTCAAAAATATGAGGAGCATGTAACAGTCTGAAAAATAGGAGGAGCATGAAGCGGTGTTGAAAAACATGAAGAGCCTGAAAAGGTGTCAAAAATATGAAGAGCTTCAAAAGGTGTCAAAAATATGAGGAGCATGTAACAATCTGAAAAATAGGAGGAGCATGAAGCGGTGTTGAAAAACATGAAGACACCTGAAAAGGTGTGAAAAATATGAAGAGCTTCAAAAGGTGTCAAAATTACCAGGAGCGTGAAACGGTCTGAAAAATATGAGGAGCATGAAGCGGTGTTCAAAAATATGAAGAGCCTGAAAAGGTGTGAAAAATATGAAGAGCTTCAAAACGTGTCAAAAATATGAGGTGCATGAAACGGTCTTAAAAATAAAAGAGCATGAAATGGTGATCAAAACGTGAAGAGCCTGAAAAGGTGTGAAAAATATGAAGAGCTTAAAAAGGTGTGAAATACATGAAGAGCATGAAATGGCTGAAAAATAGGAGAAGCATGAAGTGGTGTGGAAAAACATGAAGAGCCTGAAAAGGTGTGAAAAATATGAAGAGCTTCAAAACGTGAGAAATACATGAGGAGCATGAAACGGGCTGAAAAATAGGAGAAGCATGAAGTGTGGCTGAAAAACATGAAGAGCCTGAAAAAGTGTGAAAAATATGAAGAGTTTCAGAAGGTGTGAAAAATATGAAGAGCTTCAACAGGTGTCAAAAATTAGATCAGCATGAAACGGTCTGAAAAATTGGAGAGGCAAGAAGTAGTGTTGAAAAAAATGAAGAGCCTGAAAAGGTGTGCAAAATATGAAGAGCTTCAAAAGGTGTCAAAAATGAGATGAGCATGAAACGGTTTGAAAAATAGGAGGAGAATGAAACGGTGATGAAAAACATGAAGAGCCTGAAAAGGTGTGAAAAATATGAAGAGATTCAAAAGGTGTGAAATACATGAGGAGCATGAAACGGGCTGAAAAATAGGAGAAGCATGAAGGGGTGTGGAAAAACATGAAGAGCCTGAAAAGGTTTGAAAAATATGAAGAGCTTCAAAAGGTGTGAAATACATGAGGAGCATGAAACTCTCTGAAAAATAGAAATAGCATGAAGCGGTGTTGAAAAACATGAAGAGCCTGAAAACGTGTGAAAATATGAAGAGCTTCAAAAATAGGAAAAATATGAAGAGCTTCAAAAGGTGTGAAAAATTTGAAGAGCTTCAAAAGGTGTCAAAATGAGATGAGCATGAAACGGTCTGAAAAATAGGAGGAGCATGAAGCGGTGTTGAAAATCATAAAGAGCCTGAAAAGTTGTGAAAAATATGAAGAGCTTCAAAAGATGTCAAAAATATGAGGAGAATGAAACGGTCTGCAAAATAGGAGAAGCATGAAATGGTGTTCAAAAACATGAAGAGCCTGAAAAGGTGTGAAAAACATGAAGAGCCTGAAAAGGTGTAAAAATATGAAGAGCTTCAAAAGATATCAAAAATATGAGGAGCATGAAATGGTCGGAAATATAGGAGAAGCATGTAGCAGTGTTGAAAAATATGAAGAGCCTGAAAAGGTAAAAAATATGAAGAGCTTCAAAAGGTGTCAAAATATGAGGTGCATGAAACGGTCGGAAAAATAGGAGGAGCATGAAACGGTCTGAAAAATAGGAGGAGCATGAAGTGTTGTTGAAAATCATGAAGAGCCTGAAAAAGGAGTGAAACATATGAGGAGCATGAAACGGTCTGAAAAATAGGAGGAGCATGAAGCGGTGTGAAAAATATGAAGAGCCTGAAAAGGTGTGAAAATATGAAGAGCTTCAAAAGGTGTCAAAAATATAAGGAGCATGAAACGGTCTGAAATATAGGAGGAGCATGAAAAAGTGTTAAAAAACATGAAGAGCCTGAAAAGGTGTGAAAAATATGAAGAGCTTCAAATAGTGTCAAAAATATGAGGAGAATGAAGCGGTCTGAAAATTAGGAGGAGCATGAAGCGGTGTTGAAAAATATGAAGAGGCTGAAAAGGTGTGAAATATATGAAGAGCCTCAAAGGTGTGAAAAATATGAGGATCAAGAAACGGTCTGAAAAATAGGAGGAGCTTGAAGCGGTGTTGAAAAATATGAAGAGCCTGAAAAGGTGTGAAAAATATGAAGAGCTTCAAAAGGTGTCAAATATATGAGGAGCATGAAACGGGCTGAAAAATAGGAGAAGCATGAAGTGGTGTGGAAAAACATGAAGAGCCTGAAAAGGTGTGAAAAATATGAAGAGCTTCAAAAGGTGTGAAATACATGAGGAGCATGAAACTCTCTGAAATATAGAAGGAGCATGAAGCGGTGTGGAAAAACATGAAGAGCCTGAAAAGGTTTGAAAAATATGAAGAGCTTCAAAAGGTGTCAAATATATGAGGAGCATGAAACGGTCTGAAAAATATGAGAAGCATGAAATGCTGATCAAAAACATGAAGAGCCTGAAAAGGTGTGAAAAATACGAAGAGCTTCAAAAGGTGTCAAAAATATAAGAAGCATGAAACTGTCTGAAAAATAGGAGGAGCATGAAGCGGTGTTGAAAAACATGAAGAGCCTGAAAAGGTGTGAAAAAAATGAAGAGCTTCAAAAGGTGTGAAAAATATGAAGAGCTTCAAAAGGTGTGAAATACATGAGGAGCATGAAACGGGCTGAAAAATAGGAGAAGCATGAAGTGGTGTGGAAAAACATGAAGAGCCTGAAAAGGTGTGAAAAATATGAAGAGCTTCAAAAGGTGAGAAATACATGAGGAGCATGAAATTCTCTGAAAAATAGAAGGAGCATGAAGCGGTGTTCAAAAATATGAAGAGCCTGAAGAGGTGTGAAAATATGAAGAGCTTCAAAAGGTGTGAAAAATATGAAGAGCTTCAAAAGGTGTCAAAAATTAGATGAGTATGAAACGGTCTGAAAATTTGGAGGATTAAGAAGTAGTGTTGAAAAAAATGAAGAGCCTGAAAAGGTGTGAAAAATATGAAAAGCTTCAAAAGGTGTCAAAAATATGAGGAGCATGACACGGTCTGAAAAATAGGAGGAGCATGAAGCGGTGTTGAAAAACATGAAGAGCCTGAAAAGGTGTGAAAAATATGAAGAGCTTCAAAAGTTGTCAAAAATATGAGGAGCATGTAACAGTCTGAAAAATAGGAGGAGCATGAAGCGGTGTTGAAAAACATGAAGAGCCTGAAAAGGTGTGAAAAATATGAAGAGCTTCAAAAGGTGTCAAAATTACAAGGAGCATGAAACGGTCTGAAAAATAGGAGGAGCATGAAGCGGTGTTCAAAAACATGAAGAGCCTGAAAAGGTGTGAAAAATATGAAGAGCTTCAAAAGGTGTCAAAATTAGAAGGAGCATGAAACGGTCTGAAAAATAGGAAGAGCATGAAGCGGTGTTCAAAAATATGAAGAGCCTGAAAAGGTGTGAAAAATATGAAGAGCTTCAAAAGGTGTCAAAATTACAAGGAGCATGAAACGGTCTGAAAAATAGGAAGAGCATGAAGCGGTGTTCAAAAATATGAAGAGCCTGAAAAGGTTTGAAAAATATTAAGAGCTTCAAAAGGTGTGAAATACATGAGGGGCATGAAACTCTCTGAAAAATAGAAATAGCATGAAGCGGTGTTGAAAAACATGAAGAGCCTGAAAACGTGTGAAAATATGAAGAGCTTCAAAAATAGGAATAATATGAAGAGCTTCAAAAGGTGTGAAAAATTTGAAGAGCTTCAGAAGGTGTCAAAATGAGATGAGCATGAAACGGTCTGAAAAATAGGAGGAGCATTAAGCGGTGTTGAATATCATAAAGAGCCTGAAAAGTTGTGCAAAATATGAAGAGCTTCAAAAGATGTGAAAAATTTGAAGAGCTTCAAAAGGTGTCAAAATGAGATGAGCATGAAACGGTCTGAAAAATAGGAGGAGCATGAAGTGGTGTTGAAAAAAATGAAAAGCCAGAAAAGGTGTGAAATATATGAAGAGCTTCAAAAGATGTCACAAATATGAGGAGAATGAAACGGTGTGCAAAATAGGAGAAGCATGAAATGGTGTTCAAAAACATGAAGAGCCTGAAAAGGTGTGAAAAACATGAAGAGCCTGAAAAGGTGTGAAAAATATGAAGAGCTTCAAAAGGTGTGAAAAATATGAGGAGAATGAAACGGTCTGCAAAATAGGAGAAGCATGAAATGGTGTTCAAAACATAAAGAGCCTGAAAAGGTGTGAAAAACATGAAGAGCCTGAAAATGTGTGAAAAATATGAAGAGCTTCAAAAGGTGTCAAAAATATGAGGAGCATGAAACGGACTGAAAAATAGGAGGAGCATGAAGCGGTGATGAAAAACATGAAGAGCCTGAAAAGGTGTGGAAAATATGAAGAGCTACAAAAGGTGTCAAAAATATGAGGAGCATGAAACGGTGTGAAAAATAGGAGAAGCATGAAGCGGTTTTAAAAAAAAATGAAGAGGCTGAAAAGGTGTGAAATATATGAAGAGCTTCAAGAGGTGTCAAAAATATGAAGAGCATGAAAAGGTCTGAAAAATAGGAGGATCATGAAGCGGTGTTTAAAAACATGAAGAGCCTGAAAAGGTGTGAAAAATATGAAGAGCTTCAAAAGGTGAAAAAAATATGAGGAGCAGGAAACGGTCTGAAAAATAGAAGCGGCATGAAATGGTGTTCAAAAACATGAAGAGCCTGAAAAGGTGTGAAAATTATGAAGAGCTTCAAAAGGTGTGAAATACATGAGGAGCATGAAACGGTCTGAAAAATAGGAAAAGAATGAAGTGGTGTTGAAAAACATGAATAGCCTGAAAAGGAGTGAAAAATATGAACGGCTTCAAAAGGTGTCAAACATATGAAGATCATGAAACGGTCTGAAAAATAGGAGGATCATGAAGCAGTGTTCAAAAACATGAAGAGCCTGAAAATGTGTGAAAAATATTCAGAGCTTCAAAAAGTGTCAAATAGATGAGGAGCATGAAAAGGTCTGAAAAATAGGAGGAGGATGAAACGGTGATTAAAAACATGAAGAGCCTGAAAAGGTGTGAAAAATATGAAGAGCTTCAAAAGGTGTGAAATACATGAGGAGCATGAAACAGGCCGAAAAATAGGAGAAGCATGAAGTGGTGTGGAAAAACATGAAGTGCCTGAAAAGGTGTGAAAAATATGAAGAGCTTCAAAAGATGTGAAATACATGAGGAGCCTGAAACTCTCTGAAAAATAGGAGGATCATGAAGCGGTGATCAAAAACATGAAGAGCCTGAAAACGTGTGAAAAATATGAAGAGCTTCAAAAGGTGTGATATACCTGAGGAGCATGAAACGGTCTGAAAAATAGGAGGATCATGAAGCGGTGTTTAAAAACATGAAGAGCCTGAAAAGGTGTGAAAAATATGAAGAGCTTCAAAAGGTGAGAAAAATATGAGGAGCAGGAAACGGTCTGAAAAATAGAAGCGACAAGAAATGGTGTTCAAAAACATGAAGAGCCTGAAAAGGTGTGAAAATTATGAAGAGCATGAAACGGTCTGAAAAATAGGAAAAGAATGAAGTGGTGTTGAAAAACATGAAGAGCCTGAAAAGGAGTGAAAAATATGAACGGCTTCAAAAGGTGTCAAACATATGAAGATCATGAAACGGTCTGAAAAATAGGAGGATCATGAAGCAGTGTTCAAAAACATGAAGAGCCTGAAAAGGTGTGAAAAATATGAAGAGCTTCAAAAGGTGTCAAAATTACAAGGAGCATGAAACGGTCTGAAAAATAGGAGGAGCATGAAGCGGTGTTCAAAAACATGAAGAGCTTGAAAAGGTGTGAAAAATATGAAGAGCTTCAAAAGGTGTCAAAATTAGAAGGAGCATGAAACGGTCTGAAAAATAGGAGGAGCATGAAGCGGTGTTCAAAAATATGAAGAGCCTGAAAAGGTGTGAAAAATATGAAGTGCTTCAAAAGGTGTCAAAATTACAATGAGCATGAAACGGTCTGCAAAATAGGAGAAGCATGAAATGGTGTTCAAAAACATGAAGAGCCTGAAAAGGTTTGAAAAACATGAAGAGCCTGAAAAGGTGTGAAATATATGAAGAGATTCAAAATGTGTGAAATACATGAGGAGCATGAAACGGGCTGAAAAATAGGAGAAGCATGAACGGGTGTGGAAAAACATGAAGAGCCTGAAAAGGTTTGAAAAATATGAAGAGCTTCAAAAGGTGTGAAATACATGAGGGGCATGAAACTCTCTGAAAAATAGAAATAGCATGAAGCGGTGTTGAAAAACATGAAGAGCCTGAAAACGTGTGAAAATATGAAGAGCTTCAAAAATAGGAAAAATATGAAGAGCTTCAAAAGGTGTGAAAAATTTGAAGAGCTTCAGAAGGTGTCGAAATGAGATGAGCATGAAACGGTCTGAAAAATAGGAGGAGCATTAAGCGGTGTTGAATATCATAAAGAGCCTGAAAAGTTGTGCAAAATATGAAGAGCTTCAAAAGATGTGAAAAATTTGAAGAGCTTCAAAAGGTGACAAAATGAGATGAGCATGAAACGGTCTGAAAAATAGGAGGAGCATGAAGTGGTGTTGAAAAAAATGAAAAGCCAGAAAAGGTGTGAAAAATATGAAGAGCTTCAAAAGGTGAGAAAAATATGAGGAGCAGGAAACGGTCTGAAAAATAGAAGCGACAAGAAATGGTGTTCAAAAACATGAAGAGCCTGAAAAGTTGTGAAAATTATGAAGAGCATGAAACGGTCTGAAAAATAGGAAAAGAATGAAGTGGTGTTGAAAAACATGAAGAGCCTGAAAAGGAGTGAAAAATATGAACGGCTTCAAAAGGTGTCAAACATATGAAGATCAGGAAACGGTCTGAAAAATAGGAGGATCATGAAGCAGTGTTCAAAAACATGAAGAGCCTGAAAAGGTGTGAAAAATATGAAGAGCTTCAAAAGGTGTCAAAATTACAAGGAGCATGAAACGGTCTGAAAAATAGGAGGAGTATTAAGCGGTGTTCAAAAACATGAAGAGCCTGAAAAGGTGTGAAAAATATGAAGAGCTTCAAAAGGTGTCAAAATTAGAAGGAGCATGAAACGGTCTGAAAAATAGGAGGAGCATGAAGCGGTGTTCAAAAATATGAAGAGCCTGAAAAGGTGTGAAAAATATGAAGTGCTTCAAAAGGTGTCAAAATTACAAGGAGCATGAAACGGTCTGCAAAATAGGAGAAGCATGAAATGGTGTTCAAAAACATGAAGAGCCTGAAAAGGTTTGAAAAACATGAAGAGCCTGAAAAGGTGTGAAATATATGAAGAGATTCAAAATGTGTGAAGTACATGAGGAGCATGAAACGGGCTGAAAAATAGGAGAAGCATGAACGGGTGTGGAAAAACATGAAGAGCCTGAAAAGGTTTGAAAAATATGAAGAGCTTCAAAAGGTGTGAAATACATGAGGGGCATGAAACTCTCTGAAAAATAGAAATAGCATGAAGTGGTGTTGAAAAACATGAAGAGCCTGAAAACGTGTGAAAATATGAAGAGCTTCAAAAATAGGAAAAATATGAAGAGCTTCAAAAGGTGTGAAAAATTTGAAGAGCTTCAGAAGGTGTCAAAATGAGATGAGCATGAAACGGTCTGAAAAATAGGAGGAGCATTAAGTGGTGTTGAATATCATAAAGAGCCTGAAAAGTTGTGCAAAATATGAAGAGCTTCAAAAGGTGTAAAAATTATGAGGAGCATGAAACGGCCTGAAAAATAGGAGGATCATGAAGCAGTGTTCAAAAACATGAAGAGCCTGAAAATGTGTGAAAAATATTCAGAGCTTCAAAAGGTGTCAAAAATATGAGGAGCATGAAACGGTCTGAAAAATAGGAGGAGCATGAAGCGGTGTTGAAAAACTTGAAGAGCCTGAAAACGTGTGAAAAATATGAAGAGCATCAAAAGGTGTGAATAATATGAAGAGCTTCAAAAGGTTTAAAAAATGAGATGAGCATGAAACGGTCTGAAAAATAGGAGGAGCATGAAGTGGTGTTGAAAAAAACGAAGAGCCTGAAAAGGTGTGAAACATATGAAGAGCTTCAAAAGGTGTAAAAATTATGAGGAGCATGAAACGGCCTGAAAAATTGGAGGAGCATGAAGCGGTGTTCAAAAATATGAAGAGCCTGAAAGGGTGTGAAAAATATGAAGAGCTTCAAAAGGTGTGAAATACATGAGGAGTTTGAAACGGGCTGAAAAATAGGAGAAGCATGAAGTGGTGTGGAAAAATATAAAGAGCCTGAAAAGGTGTGGAAAATATGAAGAGCTTCAAAAGGTGTGAAATACATGAGGAGCATGAAACTCTCTGAAAAATAGAAGGAGCATGAAGCGGTGTTCAAAAACATGAAGAGCCTGAAAAGGTGTGAAAAATATCAACAGCTTCAAACGGTGTCAAAAATATGAGGAGCATGAAACGGTCTGAAAAATAGGAGGAGCATGAAGCGGTCTTCAAAAACATGAAGAGCCTGAAAAGGTCTGAAAAATATGAAGAGCTTGAAAAGGTGTGAAATATATGAAGAGCTTCAAAAGGTGTCAAAAATGAGATGAGCATGAAACGGTGTGAAAAATAGGAGAAGCATGAAGCGGTTTTAAAAAAAAATGAAGAGGCTGAAAAGGTGTGAAATATATGAAGAGCTTGAAAAGGTGTGAAATATATGAAGAGCTTCAAGAGGTGTCAAAAATATGAAGAGCATGAAAAGGTCTGAAAAATAGGAGGATCATGAAGCGGTGTTTAAAAACATGAAGAGCCTGAAAAGGTGTGAAAAATATGAAGAGCTTCAAAAGGTGAAAAAAATATGAGGAGCAGGAAAAGGTCTGAAAAATAGAAGCGGCATGAAATGGTGTTCAAAAACATGAAGAGCCTGAAAAGGTGTGAAAATTATGAAGAGCTTCAAAAGGTGTGAAATACATGAGGAGCATGAAACGGTCTGAAAAATAGGAAAAGAATGAAGTGGTGTTGAAAAACATGAAGAGCCTGAAAAGGAGTGAAAAATATGAACGGCTTCAAAAGGTGTCAAACATATGAAGATCATGAAACGGTCTGGAAAATAGGAGGATCATGAAGCAGTGTTCAAAAACATGAAGAGCCTGAAAATGTGTGAAAAATATTCAGAGCTTCAAAAAGTGTCAAATAGATGAGGAGCATGAAAAGGTTTGAAAAATAGGAGGAGGATGAAACGGTGATTGAAAACATGAAGAGCCTGAAAAGGTGTGAAAAATATGAAGAGCTTCAAAAGGTGTGAAATACATGAGGAGCATGAAACAGGCTGAAAAATAGGAAAAGCATGAAGTGGTGTGGAAAAACATGAAGTGCCTGAAAAGGTGTGAAAAATATGAAGAGCTTCAAAAGATGTGAAATACATGAGGAGCATGAAACTCTCTGAAAAATAGGAGGATCATGAAGCGGTGATCAAAAACATGAAGAGCCTGAAAACGTGTGAAAAATATGAAGAGCTTCAAAAGGTGTGAAATACATGAGGAGCATGAAACGGTCTGAAAAATAGGAGGATCATGAAGCGGTGTTTAAAAACATGAAGAGCCAGAAAAGGTGTGAAAAATATGAAGAGCTTCAAAAGGTGAGAAAAAAATGAGGAGCAGGAAACGGTCTGAAAAATAGAAGCGACAAGAAATGGTGTTCAAAAACATGAAGAGACTGAAAAGGTGTGAAAATTATGAAGAGCATGAAACGGTCTGAAAAATAGGAAAAGAATGAAGTGGTGTTGAAAAACATGAAGAGCCTGAAAAGGAGTGAAAAATATGAACGGCTTCAAAAGGTGTCAAACATATGAAGATCATGAAACGGTCTGAAAAATAGGAGGATCATGAAGCAGTGTTCAAAAACATGAAGAGCCTGAAAATGTGTGAAAAATATTCAGAGCTTCAAAATGTTTCAAATATATGAGGAGCATGAAACGGTCTGAAAAATAGGAGGAGCATGAAACGGTGATTAAAAACATGAAGAGCCTGAAAAGGTGTGAAAAATATGAAGAGCTTCAAAAGGTGTGAAATACATGAGGAGCATGAAACAGGCCGAAAAATAGGAGAAGCATGAAGTGGTGTGGAAAAACATGAAGAGCCTAAAAAGTTGTGAGAAATATGAAGAGCTTCAAAAGATGTGAATTACATGAGGAGCATGAAACTCTCTGAAAAATAGGAGGAGCATGAAGCGGTGTCAAAAACATGAAGAGCCTAAAAAGTTGTGAGAAATATGAAGAGCTTCAAAAGGTGTCAAAAATGAGATGAGCATGAAACGGTCTGAAAAATAGGAGTAGTATGATGCGGTGTGGAAAAACATGAAGAGCCTAAAAAGTTGTGAAAAATATGAAAAGCTTCAAAAGGGGTCAAAAATGAGATGAGCATGAAACGGTCTGAAAAATAGGAGGATCATGTAACGGTGTTGAAAAACATGAAAAGCCTGAAAAGGTGTGAAAAATATGATGAGCTTCAAAAGGTGTCAAAAATATGAGGAGTATGAAACGGTCTGAAAAATAGGAGTAGCATGAAGCTGTGTTCAAAAACATGAAGAGCCTGAAAAGGTATGAAAAATATGAAGAGCTTCAAAAGGTGTGAAAAATATGAGGAGGATGAAATGGTCTGAAAATTAGGAGGAGCATGAAGCGGTGTTCAAAAAAAAAGAGCCTGAAAAGGTGTTAAAAATATGAAGAGCTTCAAAAGGTGTAAAAAATATGAGGAGCATGAAACGGTCTGAAAAATAGGAGGATCATGAAGCGGTGTTTAAAAACATGAAGAGCCTGAAAAGGTGTGAAAAATATGAAGAGCTTCAAAAGGTGAGAAAAATATGAGGAGCAGGAAACGGTCTGAAAAATAGAAGCGACAAGAAATGGTGTTCAAAAACATGAAGAGCCTGAAAAGGTGTGAAAATTATGAAGAGCTTCAAAAGGTGTGAAATACATGAGGAACATGAAACGGTCTGAAAAATAGGAAAAGAATGAAGTGGTGTTGAAAAACATGAAGAGCCTGAAAAGGAGTGAAAAATATGAACGGCTTCAAAAGTTGTCAAACATATGAAGATCATGAAACGGTCTGAAAAATAGGAGGATCATGAAGCAGTGTTCAAAAACATGAAGAGCCTGAAAATGTGTGAAAAATATTCAGAGCTTCAAAATGTTTCAAATATATGAGGAGCATGAAACGGTCTGAAAAATAGGAGGAGTATGAAACGGTGATTAAAAACATGAAGAGCCTGAAAAGGTGTGAAAAATATGAAGAGCTTCAAAATGTGTGAAATACATGAGGAGCATGAAACAGGCCGAAAAATAGGAGAAGCATGAAGTGGTGTGGAAAAACATGAAGAGCCTAAAAAGTTGTGAGAAATATGAAGAGCTTCAAAAGATGTGAATTACATGAGGAGCATGAAACTCTCTGAAAAATAGGAGGAGCATGAAGCGGTGTCAAAAACATGAAGAGCCTAAAAAGTTGTGAGAAATATGAAGAGCTTCAAAAGGTGTCAAAAATGAGATGAGCATGAAACGGTCTGAAAAATAGGAGTAGTATGATGCGGTGTGGAAAAACATGAAGAGCCTAAAAAGTTGTGAAAAATATGAAAAGCTTCAAAAGGGGTCAAAAATGAGATGAGCATGAAACGGTCTGAAAAATAGGAGGATCATGTAACGGTGTTGAAAAACATGAAAAGCCTGAAAAGGTGTGAAAAATATGATGAGCTTCAAAAGGTGTCAAAAATATGAGGAGTATGAAACGGTCTGAAAAATAGGAGGATCATGTAACGGTGTTGAAAAACATGAAAAGCCTGAAAATGTGTGAAAAATATTCAGAGCTTCAAAAAGTGTCAAATAGATGAGGAGCATGAAAAGGTCTGAAAAATAGGAGGAGGATGAAACGGTGATTAAAAACATGAAGAGCCTGAAAAGGTGTGAAAAATATGAAGAGCTTCAAAAGGTGTGAAATACATGTGGAGCATGAAACAGGCCGAAAAATAGGAGAAGCATGAAGTGGTGTGGAAAAACATGAAGTGCATGAAAAGGTGTGAAAAATATGAAGAGCTTCAAAAGATGTGAAATACATGAGGAGCATGAAACTCTCTGAAAAACAGGAGGAGCATGAAGCGGTGTTGAAAAACATGAAGAGCATGAAAAGATGCCCAAAATATGAAGAGCTTCAAATGGTGTTAAAAATATGAGGAGCATAAAACGTTCTGAAGTATAGGAGGAGCATGAAGCGGTGTTGAAAAACATGAAGAGCATGAAAATGTGCCAAAAATATGCAGAGCTTCAAAAGGTGTCAAAAATATGAGGAGCATGAAGCGGTCTGAAAAATAGGAGGATCATGAAGCCGTGTTCAAAAACATGAAGAGCCTGAAAAGGTGTGAAAAATATGAAGAGCTTCAAACGGTGTCAAAATATGAGGAGCATGATACGGTGTGAAAATAGGAGGAGGATGAAACGGTCTGAAAAATAATAGGAGCATGAAGCCATGTACAAAAACATGAAGAGCATGAAAAGGTGTGAAAAATATGAAAAGGTTCAAAAGGTGTCAAAAATAAGAGGAGCATGAAACGGTCTGAAAAATAGGAGGAGCATGAAGCGGTGTTGAAAAACACGAAGAGCCTGAAAATGTGTAAAAAATATGAAGAGCTTCAAAAGGTGTCAAAATATGAGGAGCATGAAATGGTCTGAAAAATAGGAGGAGCATGAAACGGTCTGAAAAATAGTAGGAGCATGAAGCGGTGTTGAAAAACATGAAGAGAATGAAAAAGTGGGAAATACATGAAGAGGTTCAAAAGGTGTCAAAAATGTGAGGAGCATGAAACGGTCCGAATAAAAGGAGGAGCATGAAGCAGTGTTCAAAAACATGAAGAGCATTAAAAGGTGTGAAATACATGAAGAGCTTCAAAAGGTGTCAAAATGAGATGAGCATGAAACGGTCTGAAAAATAGGAGGAGCATGAAGTGGTGTTGGAAAAAATGAAAAGCCTGAAAAGGTGTGAAATATATGAAGAGCTTCAAAAGATGTCACAAATATGAGGAGAATGAAACGGTCTGCAAAATAGGAGAAGCATGAAATGGTGTTCAAAAACATGAAGAGCCTGAAAAGGTGTGAAAAACATGAAGAGCCTGAAAAGGTGTGAAAAATATGAAGAGCTTCAAAAGGTGTCAAAAATATGAGGAGCATGAAACTGTCTGAAAAATAGGAGAAGCATGAAGCGGTTTTGAAAAACATGAAGAGCCTGAAAAGGTGTGGAAAATATGAAGAGCTACAAAAGGTGTCAAAAATATGAGGAGCATGAAAAGTTCTGAAAAATAGGAGGAGCATGAAGCGCTGTTGAAAAACAAGAAGAGACTGAAAAGTTGTGAAAAATATGAAGAGCTTCAAAAGGTGTCAAAAATATGAGGAGCATGAAACGGTCTGAAAAATAGGAGGAGCATGAAGCGGTGTTGAAAAACATGAAGAGCTTGAAAAGGGGTTAAATATATGAAGAGCTTCAAAAGGTGTCAAAAATAGGAGGAGTATGAAACGGTCTGAAATCTAGGAGGAGAATGAAGTGGTATTGAAAAACATGAAGATCATGAAAAGGTGTGAAAAATATGAAGAGCTGCAAAAGTGTCAAAAATGTGAGGAGCATGAAACGGTCTGAAAAATAGGAGGAGCATGAAGCTCTGTTGAAAAACATAAAGTGCCTGAAAAGGTATGACATATATGAAGAGCTTCAAAAAGTGTCAAAATATGAGGAGCATGAAACGGTCTGAAAAACAGGTGGAGCATGAAAATTTCTGAAAAATAGGAGGAGCATGAAGCTGTGTTCAAAAACATGAAGAGAATGAAAAGTTGTGAAAAATATGAGGAGCTTCAAAAGGTTTCAAAAATACGAGGAGCATGAAACGGCCTAAAATAGGAGGAGCATGAAGCGTTGTTGAAAAACATGAAGTGTCTGAAAAGGTGTGAAATATGAAGAGCTTCAAAATGTGTCAAAAATATGAGGAGCATGAAACGGTCTGAAAAATAGGAGGAGCATGAAGCGCTGTTGAAAAACATGAAGAGCCTGAAAAGGTGTGAAATATATGAATAGCTTCAAAAGGTGTAAAAATTGGAGGAGCATGAAACGGTGTTCAAAACCATGAAGAGCCTGAAAAGTTGTGAAAAATATGAAGAGCTTCAAAAGGTGGCAAAAATAGGAGGAGCATGAAACGGTCTGAAAAATAGGAGGACCATGAAGCTGTGTTGAAAAACATAAAGTGCCTGAAAAGGTATGACATATATGAAGAGCTTCAAAAATTGTCAAAATATGAGGAGCATGAAACGGTCTGAAAAACAGGAGGAGCATCAAAAGGTCTGAAAAATAGGAGGAGCATGAATCGGTGTTGAAAACATGAAGAGTATGTAAAGTTGTGAAAAATACTGAAGAGCTTCAAAAGGTGTCAAAAATATGAGGAGCTTGAAACGGTCTGAAAAATCGGAGGAGCATGAAGCGGTGTTCAAAAACATGAAGAGCATTAACAGGTGTGAAAAATATGAAGAGCTTCAAAAGGTGTCAAGAATATGAGGAGCATGAAACGGTCTGAAAAATAGGAGAAGCATGAAATGCTGTTGAAAAACATGAAGAGCCTGAAAAGGTCTGAAAAATAGGAAGAGCTTCAAAAGGTGTGAAATATATGAGGAGCATGAAACGGTCTGAAAATAGGAGGGGCATGACGCGGTGTTGAAAAACATGAAGAGCATGAAAAGGTGTCAAAAATATGAGGAGCATGAAATGGTCTGAAAAATAGGAGGAGCAGGAAGCGGTGTTGAAAAACATGAAGAGCATGAAAAGGTGTGAAATATATGAAGAGTTTCAAAACGTGTCAAAAATACGAGGACCATGAAACGGTCTGAAAAATAGGAGGAGCATGAAGCGGTGTTGAAAAACATGAAGAGCCTGAAAAGATGTGAAATATATGAAGAGTTTCAAAACGTGTCAAAAATACGAGGAGCATGAAACGGTCTCAAAAATAGGAGGAGCATGAAATGCTGTTGAAAAACATGAAGAGGTGAAAAGGGGTGAAAAATATGAAGAGCTTCAAAATTTGTCAAAAATATTAGGAGCAGGAAACGGTCTGAAAAATAGCAGGAGCATGAAACGGTGTTCAAAAACATGAAGAGCCTGGAAATGTGTGAAAAATATGAAGAGCTTCAAAAGGTGTCAAAAATATGAGGAGCAAGAAACGCTCTAAAAAATAGGAGGAGCATGAAGCTGTGTTGAAAAACATGAAGAGCCTGTAAAGGAGTGAAATAAATGAAGAGCTTCAAAAGGTGTCAAAAATATGAGGAGCAAGAAACGGTCTGAAAAATATGAGGAGCATGAAGCGGTGTTGAAAAACATGAAGAGCATCAAAAGGTGTCAAAAATATGAAGAGCTTCGAATGTTGTCAAAAATATTATGAGCATGAAACGGTCTGGAAAATAGGAGGAGCATGAAGTGGTGTTGAAAAACATGAAGAGCTTGAAACGGTGTCAAAAATATGAAGAGCTTCAAAAGGTGTCAAAATGAGATGAGCATGAAACGGTCTGAAAAATAAGAGGAGCATGAAGTGGTGTTGAAAACATGAAGATCCTGAAAAAGTGTGAAATATATGAAGAGCTTCAAAACGTGACAAAAATATGAGGAGCAGTAAACGGTCTGAAAAATAGGAGGATCATTAAGCGGTGTTGAAAAACATGAAGAGCCTGAAAATGTGTGAAAAATATGAAGAGCTACAAAAGATGTCAAAAATATGAGCAGAATGAAACCATCTGAAAAATAGGAAGAGCATGAAACGGTATTCAAAAACATGAAGAGGTTGAAAAGGTGTGAAATATATGAAGAGCTTCAAAATGTGTGAAATATGAAGAGCTTCAAAAGGTGTCAAAATGAGATGAGCATGAAACGGTCTGAAAAATAAGAGGAGCATGAAGTGGTGTTGAAAACATGAAGATCCTGAAAAAGTGTGAAATATATAAAGAGCTTCAAAAGGTGTCAAAAATATGAGGAACATGAAACGGTCAGAAAAATAGGAGGATCATGAAGCGGTGTTGAAAAACATGAAGAGCCTGAAAGTTGTGAAAAATATGAAGAGCTTCAAAAGGTGTCAAATATATGAGGAGCATGAAACGGTCTGAAAAATAGAAGGAGCATGAAACGGTGTTCAAAAATATGAAGAGCCTGAAAAGGTGGGAAAAATATGAAGAGCTTCAAAATGTGTGAAATACATGAGGAGCATGATACGGTCTGAAAAATAGGAGGAGCATGAAGCGGTGTTGAAAAACATGAAGAGCCTGAAAAGGTGTTAAAAATATGAAGAGATTCAAAAGGTGTGAAAACTATGAGGAGCATGAAAAGGTCTGAAGAATAGGAGGAGGATTGTAGCGATGTTCACAAACATGAAGAGCATGAAAAGCTGTGAAAAATATGAAGAGCTTCAAATTGTGTCAAAAATATGAGGAGAATGAAACGGACTGAAAAATAGGAGGAGCATAAAGTGGTGTTGAAAAACATGAAGAGACTGAAAACGTGTGAAAAATATGAAGAGCTTCAAAAGGTGTGCAAAATATGAAGAGCTTCAAATGGTGAGAAATATATGAGGAGGATGAAACGGTCTGAAAAATAGGAGGATCAAGAAGCGGTGTTGAAAAACATGAAGAGCCTGAAAAGGTGTGGAAAATCTGAAGAGCTTCCAAAGGTGTAAAAATATGAGGAGCATGAAACGTTCTGAAAAATAGGAGGAGCATGAAACCGTGTTCAAAAATATGAAGAACCTGAAATGGTGTGAAAAACATGAAGAGCCTAAAAGGTGTGAAAATATGAAAAGCTTCAAAAGATGTCACAAATATGAGGAGCATGAAACGGTCTGAAAAATTGGAGGATCATTAAGCGGTGTTGAAAAACATGAAGAGTCTGAAAACGTGTGAAAGTATGAAGAGCTTCAAAATTATGAAAAATATGAAGAGCTTCAAAAGGTGTGAAAAATATGAAGAGCTTCAGAAGGTGTCAAAAATATTAGGAGAATGAAACGGTCTGCAAAATAGGAGGAGCATGAAATGGTGTTCAAAAACATTAAGAGCATGGAAAGGTGTGAAAAATATGAAGATCTTCAAAAGGTGTCAAAAATATGAGGAGCAAGAAACGGTCTGAAAAATAGGAGGAGCATTACACGGTGTTCAAAAATATGAGGAGCAAGAAACGGTCTGAAAAATAGGAGGAGCATTAAACGGTGTTCAAAAACATGAAGAGCCTGGAAAGGTGTGAAAAATATGAAGAGCTTCAAAAGGTGTCAAAAATATGAGGAGCATGAAACGGTCTGAAAAATAGGAGGAGCATGAAGTGGTGCTGAAAAAAATGAAGAGCCTCAAAAAGGTGTGAAAATTATGAGGAGAATGAAACGGTCTGAAAAATAGGAGGAGCATGAAACGGTCTGAAAAATAGGAGGAGCATGAAGTGGTGTTCACAAACATGAAGAGCCTGAAAAGGTGTGAAATATATGAAGGGCTTCAAAAGGTGTCAAAAATATGAGGAGCATGAAACGGTCTTAAAAATAGGAGGAGGATGAAGCGGTGTTCAAAAACTTGAAGAGCCTGAAAAGGTGTGAAAAATATGAAGAGATTCAAAAGGTGTGGAATACATGAGGAGGATTAAACGGTCTGAAACATAGGAGGAGCATGAAGCGGTGTTGAAAATCATGAGGAGCCTGAAAAGGTGTGAAAAATATGAAGAGCTTCAAAAGGTGTGAAATATAGGAGGAGCATGAAAAAGTCTGAAAAATAGGAGGAGCATGAAGCGGTGTTCAAAAACATGAAGAGCCTGAAAAGGTGTGAAAACTATGAAGAGCTTCAAAAGATGTGAAAAATATGAAGAGCTTCAAAAGGTGTCAAAAATATGAGGAGCATGAAACGGTCTAAAAAATACGAGGAGCATGAAGCGGTATTGAAAAACATGAAGAGCGTGAAATCTTGTGAAAAATATGAAGCTCTTCAAAAGATGTGAAAAATATGAAGAGCTTCAAAAGGTGTCAAAAATATGATGAGCATGAAACGGTCTGAAAAATAGGAGGAGCTTGAAGCGGTATTGAAAAACATGAAGAGCCTGAAATCTTGTGAAAAATATGAAGAGCTTCAAAAGATGTGAAAATTATGAAGAGCTTCAAAAGGTGTCAAAAATGAGATGAGCATGAAACGGTCTGAAAGATAGGAGGAGCATGAAGCGGTATTGAAAAACATGAAGAACCTGAAAAGGTAGGAAAAATATAAAAAGCTTCAAAACCTGTCAAAAATATGAGGAGCATGTAACAGTCTGAAAAATATGCGGAGCATGAAGTGGTGTTCACAAACATGAAGAGCCTGAAAAGGTGTGAAATATATGAAGGGCTTCAAAAGGTGTCAAAAATATGTGGAGCACGAAACGGTCTGAAAAATAGGAGGAGCATGAAGTGGTGTTGAAAAATATGAAGAGCTTCTAAAATTGTCAAAAATATCAGGAGCATGAAACGGTCTGAAAAATAGGAGGAGCATGAAGTGGTGTTGAAAAACATGAAGAGCCTGAAAAGGTGTGAAAAATATGAAGAGCTTCAAAAGGTGTCAAAAATATGAGGAGCATGAAACGGTGTGAAAAATAGGTGGAGCAAGAAGGAGTGTTGAAAAACATGAAGAGCCTGAAAATGTGTGAAAAATATAAAGAGCTTCAAAAGATGTGAAAAATATGAAGAGCTTCAAAAGGTGTCAAAAATGAGATGAGCAAGAAACGGTTCGAAAAATAGGAGGAGCATGAAGCTGTGTTGAAAAACAGGAAGAACCTGAAAAGGTGTGAAAAATATGAATAGCTTCAAAAGGTGTCAAAATTACAAGGAGCATGAAACGGTCTGAAAAATAGGAGGAGCATGAAGCTGTGCTCAAATACATGAAGAGCCTGAAAAGGTGTGAAAAATATGAAGAGCTTCAAAAGGTGTCAAAAATATGGGAGCATGAAACGGTCTGAAAAATAGGAGGACCATGAAGCGGTGTTGAAAAACATGAAGAGCCTGAAAAAGTGTGAAAAATATGAAGAGCCTCAAAAGGTGTCAAAAATATGAGAAGCATGAAACGATCTGAAAAATAGGAGCAGCATGAAACGGTTTTCAAAAACATGAAGAGCCTGAAAAAGTGTGAAAAATATGAAGAGCCTCAAAAGGTGTGAAAAATATGAAGAGCTTCAAATTATGTGAAATACATGAGGAGAATGAAATGGTCTGAAAAATAGGAGGAGCATGAAGCGGTGTTGAAAAACATGAAAACCTGAAAAGATGTGAAAAATATGAACAGCTTCAAAAGGTGTCAAATATATGAGGAGCAAGAAACGGTCTGAAAAATAGGAGGAGCATGAAGCTGTGCTCAAAAACATGAAGAGCCTGAAAAGGTGTGAAAAATATGAAGAGCTTCAAAAGGTGTGAAAAATATGAGGAGCATGAAACGGTCTGAAAAATAGGAGCTGCATGAAGCTGTGCTCAAATACCTGAAGAGCCTGAAAAGGTGTGAAAAATATGAAGAGCTTGAAAATGTGTCAAAAATATGAGGAGCATGAAACGGTCTGAAAAATAGGAGGAGCATGAAGCGGTGTTGAAAATCATGAAGAGCCTGAAAAGGTGTGAAAAATATGAAGAGCTTCAAAAGGTGTAAAAAATATGAGGAGCATGATACGTTCTCAAAAATAGGAGGAGCATGAATCAGTGATCAAAAACATGAAGAGCTTCAAAGGGTGCGAAAAATATGAAGAGTTTCAAAACGTGTCAAAAATATGAGGAGCATGAAACGGTCTGAAAAATAGGAGGAGCATGAAGCGGTGTTGAAAAACATGAAGAGCTTCAAAAGGTGTGAAAAATATGAACAGCTCAAAAGGTATCAAAAATGAGACGAGCATGAAACGGTCTGAAAAATAGGAGGAGAATGAAGCGGTGTTGAAAATCATGAAGAGCCTGAAAAGGTGTGAAAAATGTGAAGAGCTTCAAAAGGTGTCAAAAATATGAGGAGAATGAAACGGTCTGCAAAATAAGAGAAGCATGAAATGGTGTTCAAAAACATGAAGAGCATGAAAAGGTGTGAAAAATATGAAAAGCTTCAAAAGGTGTCAAATATATATGGACCATGAAAAGGTCTGAAAAATAGGAGGAGCATGAAGTGGTGTTGAAAAACATGAAGAGCCTGAATACGTGTTAAAAATATGAAGAGCTTCAAAAGGTGTCAAATATTAGAAGAGCATGAAACGATCTGAAAAATATGAGGAGCATGATTTGGTGTTGAAAAACATGAAGAGCCTGAAAAAGTGTGAAAAATATGAAGAGTTTCTATAGGTGTCAAAAATATGACGAGCAAGAAACGGTCTGAAAAATAGGAAGAGCATGAAGCGGTGTTGAAAAACATGAAGAGCCTGCAAAGGTGTTAAAAATATGAAGAGCTTCAAAAGGTGTCAACAATATGAGGAGCATGTAACAGTCTGAAAAATAGGAGGAGCATGAAGCGGTGTTGAAAAACATGAAGAGCCTGAAAAGGTGTGAAAAATATGAATAGCTTCAAAAGGTGTCAAAAATATGAGGTGCATGAAACGGTCTGAAAAAGAGGAGGAGCATGAAGCGGTGTTCAAAAACATGAAGAGCCTTAAAAGGTGTCAAAAATATGAAGAGCTTCAAAAGGTGTCAAAAACATGAGAAGCATGAAACTGTCTGAAAAATAGGAGGAGCATGAAGCGGTGTTGAAAAACATGAAGACCTGAAAAGATGTGAAAAATATGAAGAGCTTGAAAAGGTGTGAAAAATATGAGGAGCATGAAACCGTTTGAAAAATAGGAGGAGCATGAAGTGTTGTTGAAAAACATGAAGAGCCTGAAAAGTGTGAAAAATATGAAGAGCTTCAAAAGGTGTGAAATACATGAAGAGCATGAAACTCTCTGAAAAATAGGAGGAGCATGAAGTGGTGTTCAAAAACATGAAGAGCCTGATAATTTGTGAAAAATATGAAGAGATTCAAAAGGTGTGAGAAATATGAGGAGCATGAAACGGTCTGAACAACAGGAGGAGTATGAAGCGGTGTTCAGAAACATGAAGGGCCTGAAAAGTTGTGAAAAATATGAAAAGCTTCAAAAGGTGTCAAAAATATGAGGAGCATGAAACGGTCTGAAAAATAGGAGAACCATGAAGCGGTGTTCAAAAACATGAAGAGCCTGAAAAGTTGTGAAAAATATGAAGAGCTTCAAAAGGTGTCAAAAATACGAGGAATGTGAAATGGTCTGAAATATAGGAGGAGCATGAAGTGGTGTTGAAAATTATGAAGCGCCTGAAAAGGTGTGTAAAATATGAAGAGCTTCAAAAGGTGTGAAATACAAGAGGAGCATGAAACTGTGTGAAAAAATGGAGGAGCATGAAGCGGTGTTGAAAAATATGAAGAGCCTGAAAAGGTGTGAAATATATGAAGAGCTTCAAAAGGTGAGAAAATTTGAGGAGCATGAAACGGTCACAAGAATAGGAGGAGGATTGTAGCGATGTTCAAAAACATGAAGAGCATGAAAAGGTGTGAAAAATATTAAGAGCTTCAAAAGGTGTGAAATACAAGAGGAGAATGAAACAGCCTGAAAAATAGGAGGAGCATGAAGTGGTGTTGAAAAACATGACGAAACAGAAAAGGTGTGAAAAATATGAAGAGCTTCAAAAGGTGTCAAAAATATGAGGAGCATGAAACTGTCTGAAAAACAGGAGGAACATGAAACGGTGTTCAAAAACATGAAGAGCCTGAAAAGGTGTGAAAAATATGAAGAGCTTCAAATGGTGTGAAATACATGAGGAGCATGAAACTGTCTGAAAAATAGGAGGAGCATGAAGCGGTGTTGAAAAACATGAAGAGCATGAAAAGCTGTGAAATATATGAAGAGCTTCAAAAGGTGTCAAAATATGTGAGCATGAAACGGTCTGAAAAATAGGAGGACCATGAAGCAGTATTGAAAAACATGAAGAGCCTGAAAAGGTGTGAAAAATTGAAGAGCTTCAAAAGGTGTGAAAATATGAGGAGCACGAAACGGTCTGAAGAATAGGAGGAGGATTGTAGCGATGTTCAAAAACATGAAGAGCATGAAAATGTGTGAAAAATATGAAGAGCTTCAAAAGGTGTGAAATACAAGAGGAGCATGAAACGGCCTGAAAAATAGGAGGAGCATGAAGCGGTCTTGAAAAACATGAAGAGCCTGAAAAGGTGTGAAAAATATGAAGAACTTCAAAAGGTGTCAAATATATGAGGAGCATGAAACGGTCTGAAAAATAGGAGGAGCATGAAGTGGTGTTGAAAAACATGAAGTGCCTGAAATGGTGTGAAATATATGAAGAGCTTCAAAAGGTGTGAAAAATATGAAGAGCTTCAAATGGTGAGAAATATATGAGGAGCATGAAACGGTCTGAAAAATAGGAGGATCAAGAAGCGGTGTTGAAAAACATGAAGAGTCTGAAAAGGTCTGAAAAATATGAAGAGCTTCAAAAGGTGTGAAATACATGAGAAGCATGAAACAGTCTGAAAAATAGGAGGAGCATGAAGCGGTGTTCAAAAATATGAAGAGCCTGAAAATTTGTAAAAACTATGAAGCGCTTCAGAAGGTGTCAAAAATGAGATGAGCATGAAACGGTCTGAAAAATAGGAGGAGCATGAAGTGGTGTTAAAAAGCATTAAAAGCCTGAAAATGTGTGAAATATACGAAGAGCTTCAAAAGATTTCAGAAATGAGAGGAGCAAGAAACGGTCTGAAAAATAGGAGGAGCATGAAGCGGTGTTGAAAAACATGAAGAGCCTGAAAATGTGTGAAAAATATGAATAGTTTCAAAAGATGTGAAAAAAATGAAGAACTTCAAAAGCTGTCCAAAATGAGATGAGCATGAAACGGTCTGAGAAATAGGAGAAGCATGAAGTGGTGTTGAAAAACATGAAGAGCTTGAAAAAGTGTGAAATATATGAAGAGCTTCAAAAGGTGTGAAAAATATGAAGAGCTTAAAAAGGTGTCAAAAATATGAGGAGCATGAAACGGTCTGAAAAATAGGAGGAGCATTGTAACATTGTTGAAAAAATTGAAGAGCCTGAAAAGGTGTGAAAAATATGAAGAGCTTCAAAAGGTGTCAAAAATAAGAGGAGCATGAAACAGTCTGAAAAATAGGAGGAGCATGAAGCGGTGTTGAAAAACATGAAGAGCCTGAAAAGGTGTGAAAAATATGAAGAGCTTCAAAAGGTTTCAAAAATATAAGGAGCATGAAACGGTCTGAAAAATAGTAGGAGCATGAAACGGTGTTCAAAAAGATGAGAAGCCTGAAAAGGTGTGAAAAATATGAAGAGGTTCAAAATGTGTGAAATACATGAGGAGCATGAAACGGTCTGAAAAATAGGAGGAGCATGAAGCGTTGTTGAAAAACATGAAGAGCCTGAAAAGGTGTGAAAATTATGAAGAGCTTCAAAGGGTGTGAAAAATATGAGGAGCACGAAACAGTCTAAAAAATAAGAGGAGCATGAAGCCGTGTTGAAAAACATGAAGAGCCTGAAAAGGAGTAAAAAACATGAAGAGCTTCAAAAGGTGTCAAAAATATGAGGAAAATGAAACGGTCTGAAAATTAGGGGGAGCATGAAGTGGGGTTGAAAATCATGAAGAGTCTGAAAAGGTGTGTAAAATGTGAAGAGCTTCAAAAGGAGTGAACTACATGAGGAGCATGAAACCCTCTGAATTATAGGAGGAGCATGAAGCGGTGTTCATAAACATGAAGAGCCTGAAAAGGTGTGAAAAATATGAAGAGCTTCAAAAGCTGTCAAATATGAGATGAGCATGAAACGGTCTGAAAAATAGGAGGAGCAGGAAGTGTTGTTGTAAAACATGAAGAGCCTGAAAAAGTGTAAAATACATGAAGAGCTTCAAAATTTGTGAAAAATATTAGGAGCTTCAAAAGAGGTCAAGAATATGAGGAGCATGAAAAGGTCTGAAAAATAGGAGGAGCATGAAATGCTTTTGAAAAACACGAAGGGCCTGAAAAGGTGTGAAAAATATGAAGAGCTTCAAAAGGTGTGAAATACATAGGGGCATGAAAGGGTCTGAAAAATAGAAGGTGCATGAAGCTGTGTTGAAAAACATGAAGAGCCTGAAAAGATGTGTAAAATATGAAGAGCTTCAAAAGGTGTCAAAAATATGAGGAGAATGAACCGGTCTGAAAAATAGGTGGAGCATGAAGCAGTGTTTAAAAACATGAAGAGCCTGAAAAGGTGTGAAAAATATGAAGAGCTTCAAAAGGTGTGAAATACCTGAGGAGGATGAAACCGTCTGAAAAATAAGAGGAGCATGAAGCATTGTTCAAATATATGAAGAGCCTGAAAATGTGTGAAATATATGAAGAGATTCAAAAGGTGTCAAAAATATTATGAGCATGAAAAGTTCTGAAAAAAAGGAGGAGCAGGAAACCTTGTTCCAAATCATGAAGAGCCTGAAAAGGTGTGATAAATATGAAGAGCTTCAAAAGGTGTTAAAAATAGGAGGAGCATGAAGCGGTGTTCAAAAACATGAAGAGCCTGAAAATGTGTGTAAAATATGAAGAGCTTCAAAACGTGTCAAAAATATGAGGAGCATGAAACGGTCTGAAAAAGAGGTGGATCAAGAATCGGTCTTGAAAAACATGAAGAGCATGAAAAAGTGTGAAAAATATGAAGAGCTTCAAAAGGTGAGAAAAATATGAAGAGCTTCAAAAGGTTTCAAAAATATGAGGAGAATGAACCGGTCTGAAAAATAGGTGGAGCATGAAGCAGTGTTTAAAAACATGAAGAGCCTGAAAAGGTGTGAAAAATATGAAGAGCTTCAAAAGGTGTGAAATACCTGAGGAGGATGAAACCGTCTGAAAAATAAGAGGAGCATGAAGCATTGTTCAAATATATGAAGAGCCTGAAAATGTGTGAAATATATGAAGAGATTCAAAAGGTGTCAAAAATATTATGAGCATGAAAAGTTCTGAAAAAAAGGAGGAGCAGGAAACCTTGTTCAAAATCATGAAGAGCCTGAAAAGGTGTGAAAAATATGAAGAGCTTCAAAACGTGTGAAAATATGAGGAGCATGAAACGGTCTGAAAAATAGGAGGAGCATGAAGCAGTGTTGAAAAACATGCAGAGCTTGACAAGGTGTGAAAAATATGAAGAGCTTCAAACGGTGTCAAAAATATGAGGAACATTAAACAGTCTGAAAAATAGGTGGAGCATGATGCGGTGTTGTAAAACATGAAGAGCCTGAAAAGCTGTGAAAAATATGAAGAGCTTCAAAAGCTGTCAAAATATGAGGAGCATGAAACAGTCTGAACAATAGGAGGAGCATGAAACGGTGTTGAAAAACATGAAGAGCCTGAAAAGTTTTGAAAAATAGGAAGAGCTTCAAAAGGTATGAAATACATGAGGAGAATGAAACGTTCTGTAAAATAGGAGGAGCATGAAGCGGTGTTCAAAAACATGAAGAGCCTGGAAAGGTGCGAAAAATTTGAAGAGCTTCAAAAGATTTGAAAAATATGAGGAGCATGAAAAGGTCTGAAAAATAGGAGGAGCAAGAAGCGGTGTTTAAAACATGAACATTCTGAAAAGGTGTGAAAAATATGAAGTGCTTGAAAAGGTGAAAAATATGAACAGCTTCAAAAGGTGTCAAAAATGAGATGAGCATGAAGCGGTCTGAAAAATAGGAGGAGCATGAAGTGGTGTTGAAAAACATGAAAAGCCTGAAAAAGTGTGAAATATATGAAGAGCTTCAAAAGGTGTGAAAAATATGAGGAGCTTCAAAAGGTGTCAAAAATATGAGGAGCAGGAAAATGTCTGAAAAATAGGAGGAGCATGAAACGGTGTTCAAAAACATGAAGAGCCTGACAAGGTGTGAAAAATATGAAGAGCTTCAAAAGGTGTGAAAAATATGAAGAGCTTCAAAAGCTGTCAAAATTGACATGAGCATGAAACGGTCTGAAAAATAGGAGGAGAATGAAGTGGTGTACAAAAACATGAAAGCATGCAAAGGTGTGAAAATATAAAGAGCTTAAAAAGGTCTGAAAAATAGGAGGAGCATGAAACGGTGTTCAAAAACATGAAGAGCCTGAAAAGGTGTAAAAAATATGAAGAGCTTGAAAAGGTGTGAAAAATATGAACAACTTCAAAAGGTGTCAAAAATGAGATGAGCATGAAGCGGTCTGAAAAATAGGAGGAGCATGAAGTGGTGTTGAAAAACATGAAAAGCCTGAAAAAGTGTGAAATATATGAAGAGATTTAAAAAGTGTGAAAAATATGAACAGCTTCAAAAGGTGTCAAAAATGAGATGAGCATGAAACGGTCTGAAAAATAGGAGGAGAATGAAGTGGTGTTCAAAAACATGAAGAGCATGAAAAGGTGTGAAAATATAAAGAGCTTCAAAAGGTGTGAAAAATATGAGGAGCATGAAACACTCTGAAAAATAGAAGGAGCATGAAGCGGTGTTCAAAACATGAAAAGTCTGACAAGGTGTGAAAAATATGAAGAGCTTCAAAATGTGTCAAATATGAGGAGCATGAAACGGTCTGAAAAATAGGAGGAGCATGAAACGGTGTTCCAAAACATGAAAGCTTGAAAAGGTGTGAAAAATATGAAGAGCTTCAAAAGGTGTGAACAATATGAAAAGCTTCAAAATGTGTCAAAAATGACATGAGCCTGAAACGGTCTGAAATATAGCAGGAAAATGTAGTGGTGTTGAAAAACATGAAGAGCCTAAAAATGTGTGACATATATGAGGAGCTTCAAAAGGTGTCAAAAATATGAGGAGCATGAAAGCGCCTGAAAAATAGGAGGAGTATGAAGCGGTGTTCAAAAACATGAAGAGCCTGAAAAGGTGTGAAAAATATGAAGAGCTTCAAAAGGTGTGAAATACATGAGGAGCATGAAACGGCCTGAAAAATAGGAGGAGCAGGAAGATGTGTTCAAAAATATGAAGAGCCTGAAAAGGTGTGAAAAATATGAAGAGCTTCAAAAGGTTTGAAAAATATCAGGAGCATGAAACGGTCTGAAAAATAGGAGGAGTATGAAGCGGTGTTCAAAAACATGAAGAACCTTAAAAGGTGTGAAAAATATGAAGAGCTTCAAAAGGTGTCAAAAGTATGAGGAGGATGAAACGGTCTGAAAAATAGGAGGAGCATGAAGCGGTGTTCAAAAACATGAGGAGCCTGAAAAGGTGTGAAAAATATGAAGAGCTACAAAAGGTGTCAAAAATGTGAGGAGCATGAAACGGGGTTCAAAAACATGAAGAGACTGAAAATGTCTGAAAAATATGAAGAGCCTCAAAACGTGTCAAAAATATGAAGAGCTTCAGAAGGTGTGAAAAATATGAGGAGCATGATACGGTGTGAAAAATTAGAGAGGCATGAAACGGTGTTCAAAAACATGAAGAGCCTGAAAACGTGTGAAAAATATGAAGAGCTTGAAAAGGTGTCAAAAATATGAACAGCTTCAAAAGGTGTCAAAAATGAGATGAGCATGAAGCGATCAGAAAAATAGGAGGAGCATGAACCGGTGTTCAAAAACATGAAGAGCCTGGAAACGTGTGAAAAATATGAAGAGCTTCAAAAGGTGTGAAATACATGAGGAGCATGAAACGGTCTGAAAAATACGAGGAGCATGAAGCGGTTTTCAAAAATATGAAGAGCCTGAAAAATTGTGAAAAATATGAAGAGCATAAAAAGGTGTCAAAAATATGAGGAGCATGAAACGGTCTGAAAAATAGGAGGAGCATGAAGCTGTGTTCAAAAACATGAAGAGTCTGAAAAGGTGTGAAAAATATGAAGAGCTTCAAAATGTATCAAAACTATGAGGAGCATGAAACCGTCTAAAAAATAGGAGTTGCGTGAAATTGTGTTCAAAAACATGAAGAGCCTGAAAAGGTGTGAAAAATATGAAGAGCTTCAAAAGGTGTCAAAAATATGAGGAGCATGAAATGATCTGAAAAATAGGAGGAACATGAAACGGTCTGAAAGATAGGAGTTGCATGAAGTTGTGTTCAAAAACATGAAGAGCTTGAAAAGGTGTGAAAAATATGAAGAGCTTCAAAAGGTGGGAAATACATGAGGAGCAAGAAACGGACTGAAAAATAGGAGGAGCATGAAGCGGTGTTCAAAAACATGAAGAGCCTGAAAAGGTGTGAAAAATATGAAGAGCTTCAAAATGTGTTAAAAATATGAGGAGCATGAAACCGTCTGAAAAATAGGAGTTGCATGAAGTTGTGTTCAAAAACATGAAGAGCTTGAAAAGGTGTGAAAAATATGAAGAGCTTCAAAAGGTGGGAAATACAATAGGAGCAAGAAACGGACTGAAAAATAGGAGGAGCATGAAGCGGTGTTCAAAAAAATGAAGAGCCTGAAAAGGTATGAAAAATATGAAGAGCTTGAAAAGGTGTCAAAAATATGAGGAGCATGAAACGGTCTGAAAAATAGGAGGAGCATGAACTGGTGCTGAAAAACCTGAAGAGCCTGAAAAGGTGTGAAAAATATGAAGAGCTTCAAAAGGTGTGAAAAATATGAGGAGCATGAAACGGTCTGAAAAATAGGAGGAGCAAGAAACGGACTGAAAAATAGGAAGAGAATGAAGAGGTGTTCAAAAACATGTACAGCCTGACAAGGTGTGAAAAATATGAAGAGCTTCAAAAGGTGTCAAATAATGAGGAGCATGAAACGGTCTGAAAAATAGGAGGACCATGAAACGGTCTGAAAAATGGGAGGAGCATGAAGCGGTGTTGAAAAACATGAAGAGCCTGAAAACGTGTGAAAAACATGAAGAGCTTGAAAAGGTGTCAAAAATATGAGGAGCATGAAATGATCTGAAAAATAGGAGGAACATGAAACGGTCTGAAAAATAGGAGGAGCATGAAGCGGTGTTCAAACACATGAGAGCCTGAAAAGGTGTGAGAAATATGAAGAGCTTCAAAAGGTGTGAAATACATGAAGACCATGAAACGGTCTGAAAATTAAGAGGAGCATGAAACGGTGTTGAAATACATGAAGAGCCCGAAATGGTGTGAAAAATATGAAGTACTTAAAAAGGTGGGAAAAATATGAAGAGCTTCAATAGGTGTCAAAAATGAGATTAGCATGAAACGGTCTGAAAAATAGGAGGAGCATGAAGCGGTGTTAAAAAAAATGAAGAACTTGAAAAGGTGTGAAAAATATGACAAGCTTCAAAAGGTGTCAAATATGAGGAGCATGAAACGGTCTGAAAAGAGGAGGATCATGATGCGGTGCTGAAAAACATGAAGAGCCTGAAAAGCTGTGACAAATATGAAAAGCTTCAAAAGGTGTCAAAAATATGAAGACCATGAAACGATCTAAAAAATAGGAGGAGAATGAAGCGATTTTCAAAAACATGAGGAGCCAGAAAAGGTGTGGAAAATATGAAGAGCTTCAAAAGGTGTCAAAATATGAGGAGCATGAAACGGTATGAAAAATAGGAGGAGCATGAAACGGTGTTCAAAAACAGGAAGAGCTTGAAAAGGTGTGAAATATATGAAGAGCTTCAAAAGGTGTGAAATACATGAGGAGCATGAAACGGTCTGAAAAATAGGAGGAGCAAGAAGCTGTGTTCAAAAACATGAGAGCCTGAAAAGGTGTGAAAAATAGGAAGAGCTTCAAAAGGTGTGAAATACATGAAGAGCATGAAACGGTCTGAAAAATAGGAGGTGCATGAAGCTGTGTTCAAAACTTGAAGAGCCTGAAAACGTGTGAAAAATATGAAGAGCTTCAGAAGGTGTGAAATAAATGAGGAGCATGAAACGGTCTGAAAAATAGGAGGAGCATGAAGCGGTGTTCAAAAACATGAAAAAAAATAAAAATAAATAAAAAAAATATAAAAAAAAAAAACATGAAGAGCCTGAAAAAGTGTGAAAAATATGAAGAGCTTCAAAAGGTGTCAAAAATATGAACAGCTTCAAAAGGTGTCAAAAATGAGATGAGCATGAAGCGATTAGAAAAATAGGAGAAGCATGAAGCGGTGTTCAAAAACATGAACAGCCTGAAAACGTGTGAAAAATATGAAGAGATTCAAAAGTTGTGAAATACATGAGGAGCATGAAACGGTCTGAAAAATACGAGGAGCATGAAGCGGTCTTCAAAGACATGAAGAGCCTGAAAACGTGTGAAAAATATGAAGAGCTTCAAAAAGTCAGAAATACATGAAGACCATGAAACGGTCTCAAAAATAGGAGGAGCATTAAGTGGTGTTGAAAAAGATGAAGAGCCTGAAAACGTGTGAAAAATATGAAGAGCTTCAAACAGTGCCAAAAATATGAGGAGAATGAAACGGTCTGAAAATAGGAGGAGCATGAAGCGGTGTTGAGAAACATGAAGAGCCTGAAAAAGTGTGAAAAATATGAAGAGCTTCAAAAGGTGTGAAACACATGAAGAGCATGAATCGGTCTGAAAAATAGGAGGAGCATGAAACGGTGTCCAAAAACATGAAGAGCCTGAAAAGGTGTGAAAAATATTAAGAGCTTCAAAAGGTGTCAAAAAGATGAGGAGCATGAAACGGTCTGAAAAATACGAGTAGCATGAAACTGTGTTCAAAACATGAAGAGACTGAAAAGGTGTGAAAAATAGCAAGAGCTTCAAAAGTGTGAAATATAAGAGGAGCATGAAACGGTCTGAAAAATAGGAGGAGCAAGAAGCTGTGTTCAAAAACATGAGAGCCTGAAAAGGTGTGAAAAATATGAAGAGCTTCAAAAAGTGTGAAATACATGAGGAGCATGAAACGATCTGAAAAATAGGATGAGCATGAAGCGGTGTTCAAAAACATGAAGAGCCTGAAAAGGTGTGAAAAATATGAAGAGCTTAAAATGTTGTCAAAAATATGAGGAGCCTAAAACGGTCTGAAAAATAGGAGGAGCATGAAGCGGTGTTCAAAAACATGAAGAGCCTGAAAAGGTGTGAAAAATATGAAGAGCTGCAAAAGGTGTGAAATACATGAAGAGCTTGAAACGGTCTGAAAATAGTAGGAGCATGAAGCGGTGTTCAAAATCATGAAGAGCCTGTAAAGGTGTGAAAAATATGAAGAGCTTCAAAAGGTGTCAAATATATGAGGAGCATGAAACGATCTGCAAAATAGGAGGAGCGTGAAGCGGTGTTCAAAAACTTGAAGAGCCTGAAAAGGTGTGAAATATATGAGGACTTTCAAAAGGTGTCTACACTAAGAAGAGCATGAAACGGTCTGAAAAATAGAGGAGCATGAAGCGGTGTTCAAAACATGAAGTGCCTGAAAATGTGTGAAACATATGAAGTGCTTCAAAAGGTGTGAAATATATGAGGAGCAAAAACGGTCTGAAAAATAGTAGGAGCAAGAAGCGGTGTTCAAAAACATGAATAGCCTGAAAAGTTGTGAAAAATATGAAGACCTTCAAAAGGTGGGAAATACAAGAGGAGCATGAAACGGTATGAAAAATAGGAGGATCATAAAACGGTGTTGAAAAACATGAAGAGCCTGAAAAGGTGTGAAATATATGAAGAGTTTCAAAGGGTGTGAAATACATGAGGAGCATGAAACGGTCTGAAAAATAGAGGAGCATGAAGCAGTCTTCAAAAACATGAAGAGCCTGAAAAAGTGTGAAAAATATGAAGAGCTTCAAACGGTGTGAAAAATATGAGGAGCATGAAATGGTCTGAAATATAGGAGGAGCATGAAACGGTGTTCAAAAACATGAAGAGCCTGAAATGTTGTGAAAAATACGAAGAGCTTCAAAAGGTGTGAAAAATATGAAGAGCTTCAAAATGTGTCAAAAATATGAGGAGCATGAAACGGTCTGAAATATAGGAGGAGCATGAAACACTGTTCAAAAACATGAAGAGCCTGCAATGGTGTGAAAAATATGAAGAGCCCCAAAACGTGTCGAAAACATGAGAAGCATGAAACGGTCTGAAAAATAGGAGCAGCATGAAATGGTGTTCAAAAACATGAAGAGCCTGAAAAGGTGTGAAAAATATGAACAGCTTCAAAAGATGTCAAAAATATGAGGAACATGAAACGGTCTGAAAATAGGAGGAGCATGAAGCAGTGTTGAAAAACATGAAGAGCCTGAAAAGGTGTGAAAAATATGAAGAGCTTCAAAAGGTGTGAAATCCATGAGGAGCATGAAACGGTCTGAAAAATAGGAGGAGCAGGAAGCGGTGTTCAAAACATGAATAGCCTGAAAAGGTGTGAAAAATTTGAAGAGCTTCAAAAGGTGTGAAATCCATGAGGAGCATGAAACGGTCTGAAAAATAGGAGGAGCAGGAAGCTGTTTTCAAAAACATGAGAGCCTGAAAAGGTTTGAAAAATATGAAGAGGTTCAAAAGGTGTGAAATACATGAGGAGCATGAAACGGTCTGAAAAATAGGAGCAGCATGAAACGGTGTTCAAAAACATGAAGAGCCGGAAAAGGTGTGAAATATATGAAGACCTTCAAAGGTTTGAAAAATATCAGGAGCATGAAACGGTCTGAAAAATAGGAGGAGTATGAAGCGGTGTTCAAAAACATGAAGAACCTTAAAAGGTGTGAAAAATATGAAGAGCTTCAAAAGGTGTCAAAAATATGAGGAGGTTGAAACAGTCTGAAAATAGGAGGAGCATGAAGCGGTGTTCAAAAACATGAAGAACCTTAAAATGTGTGAAAAATATGAAGAGCTTCAAAAGGTGTCAAAAATATGAGGAGCATGAAACGGTCTGAAAAATAGGAGGAGCATAAAACGGTGTTCAAAAACATGAAGAGCCTGAAAAGGTATGGAAAATATGAAGAGCTTCAAAAGGTGTCAAAAGTATGAGGAGCATGAAACGTTCTGAAAATAGGAGGAGCATGAAGCGGTGTTGAAAAACATGAAGAGCCTGAAAAGGTGTGAAAAATATGAAGAGCTTCAAAAGGTGTGAAATCCATGAGGAGCATGAAACGGTCTGAAAAATAGGAGGAGCAGGAAGCTGTTTTCAAAAACATGAGAGCCTGAAAAGGTTTGAAAAATATGAAGAGATTCAAAAGGTGTGAAATACATGAGGAGCATGAAACGGTCTGAAAAATAGGAGGAGCATGAAACGGTGTTCAAAAACATGAAGAGCCGGAAAAGGTGTGAAACATATGAAGAGCTTCAAAAGGTGTGAAATACATGAGGAGCATGAAACGGTCTGAAAAATAGGAGGAGCAGGAAGATGTGTTCAAAAATATGAAGAGCCTGAAAATGTGTGAAAAATATGAAGAGCTTCAAAAGGTTTGAAAAATATCAGGAGCATGAAACGGTCTGAAAAATAGGAGGAGTATGAAGCGGTGTTCAAAAACATGAAGAACCTTAAAAGGTGTGAAAAATATGAAGAGTTTCAAAAGGTGTCAAAAGTATGAGGAGCATGAAACGTTCTGAAAATAGGAGGAGCATGAAGCGGTGTTGAAAAACATGAAGAGCCTGAAAAGGTGTGAAAAATATGAAGAGCTTCAAAAGGTGTCAAAAATATGAGGAACATGAAACGGTCTGAAAAATAGAAGGCACATGAAGCGGTGTTTAAAAACATGAAGAGCCTGTAAAGCTGTGAAAAATATGAAGAGCTTCAAAAGGTGTCAAATATATGAGGAACATGAAACGGTCTGAAAAATAGGAGGAGCATGAAACGGTCTGAAAAATAGGAGGAGCATGAAGCGGTATTGAAAAACATGAAGAGCCTGAAAAGGTGTGAAAATATGAAGAGATTCAAAAATATGAAAATTATGAAGAGCTGCAAAAGGTGTGACAAATATGAAGAGCTTCAAAAGGTATCAAAAATGAGATGAGCATGAAACGGTCTGAAAAATAGCAGGAGCATGAAGCGGTGTTGAAAAACATGAAGAGCCTGAAAAAGTGTGAAAATATGAAGAGATTCAAAAACATGAAAAATATGAGGAGCTTCAAAAGGTGTGACAAATATGAAGAGCTTCAAAAGGTGTCAAAATGAGATGAGAATGAAACGGTCTGAAAAACAGGATTAGAATGAAGCGGTGTTGAAAATCATCAAGAGCCTGAAAAGATGTGAAAAATATGAAGAGCTTCAAAAGGAGTCAAAAATATGAGGAGCATGAAACGGTCTGAAAAATAGGAGGAGCATGAAACGGTGTTCAAAAACATGAAGAGCCTGAAAAGGTGTGAAAAATATGAAGAGCTTCAAAAGGTGTGAAAAATATGAAGAGCTTCAAAAGGTGTGAAATACATGAGGAGCATTAAACGGTCTGAAAAATAGGAGGAGCATGAAGCGGTGTTCTAAAACATGAAGAGCGTGAAAAGGTGTGAAATATATGAAGAGCTTCAAAAGGTGTCAAAAATATGAGGAGCATGAAACGTTCTGAAAAAGAGGAGGAGAATGAAGCGGTGTTGAAAAACATCAAGAGCCTGAAAAGGTGTGAAAAATATGAAGAGCTTCAAAAGGTGTGAAATAGATGAGGAGCATTAAATGGTCTAAAAATAGGAGGAGCATGAAGTGGTGTTCAAAAACATGAAGAGCCTGAAAAGGTGTGAAATATATGAAGAGCTTCAAAAGTTGTCAAAATATGAGGAGCATGAAACGGTCTGAAAAATAGGAGGAGCATGAAACGGTGATCAAAAACATGAAGAGCCTGAAAAGGTGTGAAAAACATGAAGAGATTCAAAAGCTGTGAAATACATGAGGAGCATGAAACGGGCTGAAAAATAGGAGAAGCATGAAGTGGTGTGGAAAAACATGAAGAGCCTGAAAAGTTGTGAAAAATATGAAGAGCTTCAAAAGGTGTGAAAAATATGAGGAGCAAGAAATGGTCTGAAAAATAGGAGGTGCATGAAGCGGTGTTCAAAACTTGAAGAGCCTGAAAACGTGTGAAAAATATGAAGAGCTTCAGAAGGTGTGAAATACATGAGGAGCATGAAACGGTCTGAAAAATAGGAGGAGCATGAAGCGGTGTTCAAAAACATGAAAAAAAATAAAAATAAATAAAAAAAATATAAAAAAAAAAACATGAAGAGCCTGAAAAAGTGTGAAAAATATGAAGAGCTTCAAAAGGTGTGAAAAATATGAACAGCTTCAAAAGGTGTCAAAAATGAGATGAGCATGAAGCGATTAGAAAAATAGGAGGAGCATGAAGCGGTGTTCAAAAACATGAACAGCCTGAAAACGTGTGAAAAATATGAAGAGATTCAAAAGTTGTGAAATACATGAGGAGCATGAAACGGTCTGAAAAATACGAGGAGCATGAAGCGGTCTTCAAAAACATGAAGAGCCTGAAAACGTGTGAAAAATATGAAGAGCTTCAAAAAGTCAGAAATACATGAAGACCATGAAACGGTCTCAAAAATAGGAGGAGCATTAAGTGGTGTTGAAAAAGATGAAGAGCCTGAAAACGTGTGAAAAATATGAAGAGCTTCAAACAGTGCCAAAAATATGAGGAGCATGAAACGGTCTGAAAATAGGAGGAGCATGAAGCGGTTTTGAGAAACATGAAGAGCCTGAAAAAGTGTGAAAAATATGAAGAGCTTCAAAAGGTGTGAAACACATGAAGAGCATGAATCGGTCTGAAAAATAGGAGGAGCATGAAACGGTGTCCAAAAACATGAAGAGCCTGAAAAGGTGTGAAAAATATTAAGAGCTTCAAAAGGTGTCAAAAAGATGAGGAGCATGAAACGGTCTGAAAAATACGAGTAGCATGAAACTGTGTTCAAAAACATGAAGAGACTGAAAAGGTGTGAAAAATAGCAAGAGCTTCAAAAGTGTGAAATATAAGAGGAGCATGAAACGGTCTGAAAAATAGGAGGAGCAAGAAGCTGTGTTCAAAAACATGAGAGCCTGAAAAGGTGTGAAAAATATGAAGAGCTTCAAAAAGTGTGAAATACATGAGGAGCATGAAACGATCTGAAAAATAGGATGAGCATGAAGCGGTGTTCAAAAACATGAAGAACCTGAAAAGGTGTGAAAAATATGAAGAGCTTAAAATGTTGTCAAAAATATGAGGAGCCTAAAAAGGTCTGAAAAATAGGAGGAGCATGAAGCGGTGTTCAAAAACATGAAGAGCCTGAAAAGGTGTGAAAAATATGAAGAGCTGCAAAAGGTGTGAAATACATGAAGAGCTTGAAACGGTCTGAAAATAGTAGGAGCATGAAGCGGTGTTCAAAATCATTAAGAGCCTGTAAAGGTGTGAAAAATATGAAGAGCTTCAAAAGGTGTCAAATATATGAGGAGCATGAAACGATCTGCAAAATAGGAGGAGCGTGAAGCGGTGTTCAAAAACTTGAAGAGCCTGAAAAGGTGTGAAATATATGAGGACTTTCAAAAGGTGTCTACACTAAGAAGAGCATGAAACGGTCTGAAAAATAGAGGAGCATGAAGCGGTGTTCAAAACATGAAGTGCCTGAAAATGTGTGAAACATATGAAGTGCTTCAAAAGGTGTGAAATATATGAGGAGCAAAAACGGTCTGAAAAATAGTAGGAGCAAGAAGCGGTGTTCAAAAACATGAATAGCCTGAAAAGTTGTGAAAAATATGAAGACCTTCAAAAGGTGGGAAATACAAGAGGAGCATGAAACGGTATGAAAAATAGGAGGATCATAAAACGGTGTTGAAAAACATGAAGAGCCTGAAAAGGTGTGAAATATATGAAGAGCTTCAAAGGGTGTGAAATACATGAGGAGCATGAAACGGTCTGAAAAATAGAGGAGCATGAAGCAGTCTTCAAAAACATGAAGAGCCTGAAAAAGTGTGAAAAATATGAAGAGCTTCAAACGGTGTGAAAAATATGAGGAGCATGAAATGGTCTGAAATATAGGAGGAGCATGAAACGGTGTTCAAAAACATGAAGAGCCTGAAATGTTGTGAAAAATACGAAGAGCTTCAAAAGGTGTGAAAAATATGAAGAGCTTCAAAATGTGTCAAAAATATGAGGAGCATGAAACGGTCTGAAATATAGGAGGAGCATGAAACGCTGTTCAAAAACATGAAGAGCCTGCAATGGTGTGAAAAATATGAAGAGCCCCAAAACGTGTCGAAAACATGAGAAGCATGAAACGGTCTGAAAAATAGGAGCAGCATGAAATGGTGTTCAAAAACATGAAGAGCCTGAAAAGGTGTGAAAAATATGAACAGCTTCAAAAGATGTCAAAAATATGAGGAACATGAAACGGTCTGAAAATAGGAGGAGCATGAAGCAGTGTTGAAAAACATGAAGAGCCTGAAAAGGTGTGAAAAATATGAAGAGCTTCAAAAGGTGTGAAATCCATGAGGAGCATGAAACGGTCTGAAAAATAGGAGGAGCAGGAAGCGGTGTTCAAAACATGAATAGCCTGAAAAGGTGTGAAAAATTTGAAGAGCTTCAAAAGGTGTGAAATCCATGAGGAGCATGAAACGGTCTGAAAAATAGGAGGAGCAGGAAGCTGTTTTCAAAAACATGAGAGCCTGAAAAGGTTTGAAAAATATGAAGAGGTTCAAAAGGAGTGAAATACATGAGGAGCATGAAACGGTCTGAAAAATAGGAGCAGCATGAAACGGTGTTCAAAAACATGAAGAGCCGGAAAAGGTGTGAAATATATGAAGAGCTTCAAAAGGTTTGAAAAATATCAGGAGCATGAAACGGTCTGAAAAATAGGAGGAGTATGAAGCGGTGTTCAAAAACATGAAGAACCTTAAAAGGTGTGAAAAATATGAAGAGCTTCAAAAGGTGTCAAAAATATGAGGAGGATGAAACAGTCTGAAAATAGGAGGAGCATGAAGCGGTGTTCAAAAACATGAAGAACCTTAAAAGGTGTGAAAAATATGAAGAGCTTCAAAAGGTGTCAAAAATATGAGGAGCATGAAACGGTCTGAAAAATAGGAGGAGCATGAAACGGTGTTCAAAAACATGAAGAGCCTGAAAAGGTATGGAAAATATGAAGAGCTTCAAAAGGTGTCAAAAGTATGAGGAGCATGAAACGTTCTGAAAATAGGAGGAGCATGAAGCGGTGTTGAAAAACATGAAGAGCCTGAAAAGGTGTGAAAAATATGAAGAGCTTCAAAAGGTGTGAAATCCATGAGGAGCATGAAACGGTCTGAAAAATAGGAGGAGCAGGAAGCTGTTTTCAAAAACATGAGAGCCTGAAAAGGTTTGAAAAATATGAAGAGGTTCAAAAGGTGTGAAATACATGAGGAGCATGAAACGGTCTGAAAAATAGGAGGAGCATGAAACGGTGTTCAAAAACATGAAGAGCCGGAAAAGGTGTGAAACATATGAAGAGCTTCAAAAGGTGTGAAATACATGAGGAGCATGAAACGGCCTGAAAAATAGGAGGAGCAGGAAGATGTGTTCAAAAATATGAAGAGCCTGAAAAGGTGTGAAAAATATGAAGAGCTTCAAAAGGTTTGAAAAATATCAGGAGCATGAAACGGTCTGAAAAATAGGAGGAGTATGAAGCGGTGTTCAAAAACATGAAGAACCTTAAAAGGTGTGAAAAATATGAAGAGTTTCAAAAGGTGTCAAAAGTATGAGGAGCATGAAACGTTCTGAAAATAGGAGGAGCATGAAGCGGTGTTGAAAAACATGAAGAGCCTGAAAAGTTGTGAAAAATATGAAGAGCTTCAAAAGGTGTCAAAAATATGAGGAACATGAAACGGTCTGAAAAATAGAAGGCACATGAAGCGGTGTTTAAAAACATGAAGAGCCTGTAAAGCTGTGAAAAATATGAAGAGCTTCAAAAGGTGTCAAAAATATGAGGAACATGAAACGGTCTGAAAAATAGGAGGAGCATGAAACGGTGTTCAAAAACATGAAGAGCCTGAAAAGGTATGGAAAATATGAAGAGCTTCAAAAGGTGTTAAAAATATGAGGAATCTGAAACGGTCTCAAAAATAGGAGGAGCATGAAACGGTCTGAAAAACAGGAGGAGCATGAAGCGGTGTTGAAAAACATGAAGAGCCTGAAAAGGTGTGAAAATATGAAGAGACTCAAAAATATGAAAATTATGAAGAGCTGCAAAAGGTGTGACAAATATGAAGAGCTTCAAAAGGTATCAAAAATGAGATGAGCATGAAACGGTCTGAAAAATAGGAGGAGCATGAAGCGGTGTTGAAAAACATGAAGAGCCTGAAAAGGTGTGAAAATATGAAGAGATTCAAAAACATGAAAAATATGAGGAGCTTCAAAAGGTGTGACAAATATGAAGAGCTTCAAAAGGTGTCAAAATGAGATGAGAATGAAACGGTCTGAAAAACAGGAGGAGAATGAAGCGGTGTTGAAAATCATCAAGAGCCTGAAAAGATGTGAAAAATATGAAGAGCTTCAAAAGGAGTCAAAAATATGAGGAGCATGAAACGGTCTGAAAAATAGGAGGAGCATGAAACGGTGTTCAAAAACATGAAGAGCCTGAAAAGGTGTGAAAAATATGAAGAGCTTCAAAAGGTGTGAAAAATATGAAGAGCTTCAAAACGTGTGAAATACATGAGGAGCATTAAACGGTCTGAAAAATAGGAGGAGCATGAAGCGGTGTTCTAAAACATGAAGAGCGTGAAAAGGTGTGAAATATATGAAGAGCTTCAAAAGGTGTCAAAAATATGAGGAGCATGAAACGTTCTGAAAAAGAGGAGGAGAATGAAGCAGTGTTGAAAAACATCAAGAGCCTGAAAAGGTGTGAAAAATATGAAGAGCTTCAAAAGGTGTGAAATAGATGAGGAGCATTAAATGGTCTAAAAATAGGAGGAGCATGAAGCGGTGTTCAAAAACATGAAGAGCCTGAAAAGGTGTGAAATATATGAAGAGCTTCAAAAGTTGTCAAAATATGAGGAGCATGAAACGGTCTGAAAAATAGGAGGAGAATGAAACGGTGATCAAAAACATGAAGAGCCTGAAAAGGTGTGAAAAACATGAAGAGATTCAAAAGCTGTGAAATACATGAGGAGCATGAAACGGGCTGAAAAATAGGAGAAGCATGAAGTGGTGTGGAAAAACATGAAGAGCCTGAAAAGTTGTGAAAAATATGAAGAGCTTCAAAAGGTGTGAAAAATATGAGGAGCAAGAAATGGTCTGAAAAATAGGAGGATTATGAAACGGTGTTCAAAAACAAGAAGAGCCTGAAAAGGTGTGAAAAATAGTAAAAGCCTCAAAAAGTTTCAAAAATATGAGGAGCATGAAACGGTCTGAAAAATTGCAGGAGCATGAAGTGGTGTTGAAAAACATGAAGAGTCTGAAAACGTGTGAAAATAAGAAGAGCTTCAAAAATATGAGAAATATGAAGAGCTTCAAAAGGTATCAAAATGAGATGAGCATGAACCGGTCTGAAAAATAGGAGGAGCATGAAGTGGAGTTGAAAAAATGAAAAGCCTGAAAAGGTGTGAAATATATGAAGAGCTTCAAAAGGGGTCAAAAATATGAGGAGCAGGAAACGTTCTGAAAATTAGGAGGATCATGAGCGGTGTTCAAAAACATGAAGAGCCTGAAAAGGTGTGAAAAATATGAAGAGCTTCAAAAGGGGTCAAAAATATGAGGAGCATGAAACGGTCTGAAAGATAGGAGGAGAATGAAACGGTGATCAGAAACATGAAGAGCCTGAAAAGGTTGAAAAATATGAAGACCTTCAAAAGGTGTGAAATACATGAGGCGCATGAAACCCTCTGAAAAATAGGAGGAGCAAGAAGCAGTGTTGAAAAACATCAAGAGCCTGAAAAGGTGTGAAAAATATGAAGACCTTCAAAAGGTGTGAAATACATGAGGCGCATGAAACTCTCTGAAAATTAGGAGGAGCAAGAAGCAGTGTTCAAAAACATGAAGAGCCTGAAAAGGTGTGAAAAATATGAAGACCTTCAAAAGGTGTGAAATACATGAGGCGCATGAAACTCTCTGATAATTAGGAGGAGCAAGAAGCAGTGTTCAAAAACATGAAGAGCCTGAAAACTTGTGAAAAATATGAAGAGCTTCAAAAGGGGTCAAAAATATGAAGAACATGAAACCGTCTGAAAAATAGGAGGAGCATGAGGTGGTGTTGAAAAACATGAAGAGCCTGAAAACGTTTGAAAAATATGAAGATCTTTAAAAGGTGTGAAAAATATGAAGAGCTTCAAAAGGTTTGAAATATATGAAGAGCTTCAAAATGTGTCAAAAATATGAGGAGCATGAAACGGTCTGAAAAATAGGAGGAGCATGAAGTGGTGTTCAAAAACATGAAGAGCCTGAAAAGATGTGAAAAATATGAGGAGCTTCAAAAGGTGTCAAAAATACGAGGAGCATGAAACGGTCTGAAAAATAGGAGGAGCATGAAGCGTTGTTCAAAAACGTGAAGAGCCTGAAAAGGTATGAAAAATATGAAGAGCTTCAAAACGTGTCAAAAATATGAGGAGCATGAAACGGTCTGAAAAATAGGAGGAGCAAAAAAGGGTGTTGAAAAACATGAAGACCTGAAAAGCTGTGAAAAATATGAAGAGCTTGAAAAGGTGTGAAAAATATGAAGACCTTCAAAAGGTGGGAAATACAAGAGGAGCATGAAACGGTATGAAAAATAGGAGGATCATAAAACGGTGTTGAAAAACATGAAGAGCCTGAAAAGGTGTGAAATATATGAAGAGCTTCAAAGGGTGTGAAATACATGAGGAGCATGAAACGGTCTGAAAAATAGAGGAGCATGAAGCAGTCTTCAAAAACATGAAGAGCCTGAAAAAGTGTGAAAAATATGAAGAGCTTCAAACGGTGTGAAAAATATGAGGAGCATGAAATGGTCTGAAATATAGGAGGAGCATGAAACGGTGTTCAAAAACATGAAGAGCCTGAAATGTTGTGAAAAATACGAAGAGCTTCAAAAGGTGTGAAAAATATGAAGAGCTTCAAAATGTGTCAAAAATATGAGGAGCATGAAACGGTCTGAAATATAGGAGGAGCATGAAACGCTGTTCAAAAACATGAAGAGCCTGCAATGGTGTGAAAAATATGAAGAGCCCCAAAACGTGTCGAAAACATGAGAAGCATGAAACGGTCTGAAAAATAGGAGCAGCATGAAATGGTGTTCAAAAACATGAAGAGCCTGAAAAGGTGTGAAAAATATGAACAGCTTCAAAAGATGTCAAAAATATGAGGAACATGAAACGGTCTGAAAATAGGAGGAGCATGAAGCAGTGTTGAAAAACATGAAGAGCCTGAAAAGGTGTGAAAAATATGAAGAGCTTCAAAAGGTGTGAAATCCATGAGGAGCATGAAACGGTCTGAAAAATAGGAGGAGCAGGAAGCGGTGTTCAAAACATGAATAGCCTGAAAAGGTGTGAAAAATTTGAAGAGCTTCAAAAGGTGTGAAATCCATGAGGAGCATGAAACGGTCTGAAAAATAGGAGGAGCAGGAAGCTGTTTTCAAAAACATGAGAGCCTGAAAAGGTTTGAAAAATATGAAGAGGTTCAAAAGGAGTGAAATACATGAGGAGCATGAAACGGTCTGAAAAATAGGAGCAGCATGAAACGGTGTTCAAAAACATGAAGAGCCGGAAAAGGTGTGAAATATATGAAGAGCTTCAAAAGGTTTGAAAAATATCAGGAGCATGAAACGGTCTGAAAAATAGGAGGAGTATGAAGCGGTGTTCAAAAACATGAAGAACCTTAAAAGGTGTGAAAAATATGAAGAGCTTCAAAAGGTGTCAAAAATATGAGGAGGATGAAACAGTCTGAAAATAGGAGGAGCATGAAGCGGTGTTCAAAAACATGAAGAACCTTAAAAGGTGTGAAAAATATGAAGAGCTTCAAAAGGTGTCAAAAATATGAGGAGCATGAAACGGTCTGAAAAATAGGAGGAGCATGAAACGGTGTTCAAAAACATGAAGAGCCTGAAAAGGTATGGAAAATATGAAGAGCTTCAAAAGGTGTCAAAAGTATGAGGAGCATGAAACGTTCTGAAAATAGGAGGAGCATGAAGCGGTGTTGAAAAACATGAAGAGCCTGAAAAGGTGTGAAAAATATGAAGAGCTTCAAAAGGTGTGAAATCCATGAGGAGCATGAAACGGTCTGAAAAATAGGAGGAGCAGGAAGCTGTTTTCAAAAACATGAGAGCCTGAAAAGGTTTGAAAAATATGAAGAGGTTCAAAAGGTGTGAAATACATGAGGAGCATGAAACGGTCTGAAAAATAGGAGGAGCATGAAACGGTGTTCAAAAACATGAAGAGCCGGAAAAGGTGTGAAACATATGAAGAGCTTCAAAAGGTGTGAAATACATGAGGAGCATGAAACGGCCTGAAAAATAGGAGGAGCAGGAAGATGTGTTCAAAAATATGAAGAGCCTGAAAAGGTGTGAAAAATATGAAGAGCTTCAAAAGGTTTGAAAAATATCAGGAGCATGAAACGGTCTGAAAAATAGGAGGAGTATGAAGCGGTGTTCAAAAACATGAAGAACCTTAAAAGGTGTGAAAAATATGAAGAGTTTCAAAAGGTGTCAAAAGTATGAGGAGCATGAAACGTTCTGAAAATAGGAGGAGCATGAAGCGGTGTTGAAAAACATGAAGAGCCTGAAAAGTTGTGAAAAATATGAAGAGCTTCAAAAGGTGTCAAAAATATGAGGAACATGAAACGGTCTGAAAAATAGAAGGCACATGAAGCGGTGTTTAAAAACATGAAGAGCCTGTAAAGCTGTGAAAAATATGAAGAGCTTCAAAAGGTGTCAAAAATATGAGGAACATGAAACGGTCTGAAAAATAGGAGGAGCATGAAACGGTGTTCAAAAACATGAAGAGCCTGAAAAGGTATGGAAAATATGAAGAGCTTCAAAAGGTGTTAAAAATATGAGGAATCTGAAACGGTCTCAAAAATAGGAGGAGCATGAAACGGTCTGAAAAACAGGAGGAGCATGAAGCGGTGTTGAAAAACATGAAGAGCCTGAAAAGGTGTGAAAATATGAAGAGACTCAAAAATATGAAAATTATGAAGAGCTGCAAAAGGTGTGACAAATATGAAGAGCTTCAAAAGGTATCAAAAATGAGATGAGCATGAAACGGTCTGAAAAATAGGAGGAGCATGAAGCGGTGTTGAAAAACATGAAGAGCCTGAAAAGGTGTGAAAATATGAAGAGATTCAAAAACATGAAAAATATGAGGAGCTTCAAAAGGTGTGACAAATATGAAGAGCTTCAAAAGGTGTCAAAATGAGATGAGAATGAAACGGTCTGAAAAACAGGAGGAGAATGAAGCGGTGTTGAAAATCATCAAGAGCCTGAAAAGATGTGAAAAATATGAAGAGCTTCAAAAGGAGTCAAAAATATGAGGAGCATGAAACGGTCTGAAAAATAGGAGGAGCATGAAACGGTGTTCAAAAACATGAAGAGCCTGAAAAGGTGTGAAAAATATGAAGAGCTTCAAAAGGTGTGAAAAATATGAAGAGCTTCAAAACGTGTGAAATACATGAGGAGCATTAAACGGTCTGAAAAATAGGAGGAGCATGAAGCGGTGTTCTAAAACATGAAGAGCGTGAAAAGGTGTGAAATATATGAAGAGCTTCAAAAGGTGTCAAAAATATGAGGAGCATGAAACGTTCTGAAAAAGAGGAGGAGAATGAAGCAGTGTTGAAAAACATCAAGAGCCTGAAAAGGTGTGAAAAATATGAAGAGCTTCAAAAGGTGTGAAATAGATGAGGAGCATTAAATGGTCTAAAAATAGGAGGAGCATGAAGCGGTGTTCAAAAACATGAAGAGCCTGAAAAGGTGTGAAATATATGAAGAGCTTCAAAAGTTGTCAAAATATGAGGAGCATGAAACGGTCTGAAAAATAGGAGGAGAATGAAACGGTGATCAAAAACATGAAGAGCCTGAAAAGGTGTGAAAAACATGAAGAGATTCAAAAGCTGTGAAATACATGAGGAGCATGAAACGGGCTGAAAAATAGGAGAAGCATGAAGTGGTGTGGAAAAACATGAAGAGCCTGAAAAGTTGTGAAAAATATGAAGAGCTTCAAAAGGTGTGAAAAATATGAGGAGCAAGAAATGGTCTGAAAAATAGGAGGATTATGAAACGGTGTTCAAAAACAAGAAGAGCCTGAAAAGGTGTGAAAAATAGTAAAAGCCTCAAAAAGTTTCAAAAATATGAGGAGCATGAAACGGTCTGAAAAATTGCAGGAGCATGAAGTGGTGTTGAAAAACATGAAGAGTCTGAAAACGTGTGAAAATAAGAAGAGCTTCAAAAATATGAGAAATATGAAGAGCTTCAAAAGGTATCAAAATGAGATGAGCATGAACCGGTCTGAAAAATAGGAGGAGCATGAAGTGGAGTTGAAAAAATGAAAAGCCTGAAAAGGTGTGAAATATATGAAGAGCTTCAAAAGGGGTCAAAAATATGAGGAGCAGGAAACGTTCTGAAAATTAGGAGGATCATGAGCGGTGTTCAAAAACATGAAGAGCCTGAAAAGGTGTGAAAAATATGAAGAGCTTCAAAAGGGGTCAAAAATATGAGGAGCATGAAACGGTCTGAAAGATAGGAGGAGAATGAAACGGTGATCAGAAACATGAAGAGCCTGAAAAGGTTGAAAAATATGAAGACCTTCAAAAGGTGTGAAATACATGAGGCGCATGAAACCCTCTGAAAAATAGGAGGAGCAAGAAGCAGTGTTGAAAAACATCAAGAGCCTGAAAAGGTGTGAAAAATATGAAGACCTTCAAAAGGTGTGAAATACATGAGGCGCATGAAACTCTCTGAAAATTAGGAGGAGCAAGAAGCAGTGTTCAAAAACATGAAGAGCCTGAAAAGGTGTGAAAAATATGAAGACCTTCAAAAGGTGTGAAATACATGAGGCGCATGAAACTCTCTGATAATTAGGAGGAGCAAGAAGCAGTGTTCAAAAACATGAAGAGCCTGAAAACTTGTGAAAAATATGAAGAGCTTCAAAAGGGGTCAAAAATATGAAGAACATGAAACCGTCTGAAAAATAGGAGGAGCATGAGGTGGTGTTGAAAAACATGAAGAGCCTGAAAACGTTTGAAAAATATGAAGATCTTTAAAAGGTGTGAAAAATATGAAGAGCTTCAAAAGGTTTGAAATATATGAAGAGCTTCAAAATGTGTCAAAAATATGAGGAGCATGAAACGGTCTGAAAAATAGGAGGAGCATGAAGTGGTGTTCAAAAACATGAAGAGCCTGAAAAGATGTGAAAAATATGAGGAGCTTCAAAAGGTGTCAAAAATACGAGGAGCATGAAACGGTCTGAAAAATAGGAGGAGCATGAAGCGTTGTTCAAAAACGTGAAGAGCCTGAAAAGGTATGAAAAATATGAAGAGCTTCAAAACGTGTCAAAAATATGAGGAGCATGAAACGGTCTGAAAAATAGGAGGAGCAAAAAAGGGTGTTGAAAAACATGAAGAGCCTGAAAACGTGTGAAAAATATGAAGAGCTTCAAAGTTGTGAATAATATGAAGAGCTTCAAAAGGTGTCAAAAATGAGATGAGTATGAAAGGTCTGAAAAATAGCAGGAGCATGAAGCGGTGTTGAAAAACATGAAGCGCCGGAAAAGGTGTGAAAAATATGAAGAGCTTCAAAAGGTGTCAAAAATATGAGGAGCATGAAACAGTCTGAAAAATAATATGAGCATGAAGTGTTGTTGAAAACATGAAGAGATTGAAATGTTGTGAAAAATATGAAGAGCTTCAAAAAGTGTGAAAAATAGGAGGAGCATGAAACGCTCTGAAAAATAGGAGGAGCATGAAGCGGTGTTCAAAAACATGAAGAGCCTGAAAAGGTGTGAAAACTATGAAGTGCTTCAAAATGTATCAAATATATGAGGAGCAGGAAACGGTCTGAAAATTAGGAGGAGCATGAAGCGGTGTTCAAAAACATGAAGAGCCTGAAAAGGTTTGAAAACTATGAGAGCGTCAAAAATATTAGGAGCATAAAACGGTCTGAAAAATAGGAGGAGCATGAAGCGGTGTTCAAAAACATGAAGAGCCTGAAAAGGTGTGAAAAATATGAAGAGCTTCAAAAGGTGTCAAAAATATGAGGAACATGAAACGGTCTGAAAAATAGAAGGCACATGAAGCGGAGTTTAAAAACATGAAGAGCCTGTAAAGCTGTGAAAAATATGAAGAGCTTCAAAAGGTGTCAAAAATATGAGGAACATGAAACGGTCTGAAAAATAGGAGGAGCATGAAACGGTGTTCAAAAACATGAAGAGCCTGAAAAGGTATGGAAAATATGAAGAGCTTCAAAAGGTGTTAAAAATATGAGGAATCTGAAACGGTCTCAAAAATAGGAGGAGCATGAAACGGTCTGAAAAATAGGAGGAGCATGAAGCCGTGTTGAAAAACATGAAGAGCCTGAAAAGGTGTGAAAATATGAAGAGACTCAAAAATATGAAAATTATGAAGAGCTGCAAAAGGTGTGACAAATATGAAGAGCTTCAAAAGGTATCAAAAATGAGATGAGCATGAAACGGTCTGAAAAATAGGAGGAGCATGAAGCGGTGTTGAAAAACATGAAGAGCCTGAAAAGGTGTGAAAATATGAAGAGATTCAAAAACATGAAAAATATGAGGAGCTTCAAAAGGTGTGACAAATATGAAGAGCTTCAAAAGGTGTCAAAATGAGATGAGAATGAAACGGTCTGAAAAACAGGAGGAGAATGAAGCGGTGTTGAAAATCATCAAGAGCCTGAAAAGATGTGAAAAATATGAAGAGCTTCAAAAGGAGTCAAAAATATGAGGAACATGAAACGGTCTGAAAAATAGGAGGAGCATGAAACGGTGTTCAAAAACATGAAGAGCCTGAAAAGGTGTGAAAAATATGAAGAGCTTCAAAAGGTGTGAAAAATATGAAGAGCTTCAAAACGTGTGAAATACATGAGGAGCATTAAACGGTCTGAAAAATAGGAGGAGCATGAAGCGGTGTTCTAAAACATGAAGAGCGTGAAAAGGTGTGAAATATATGAAGAGCTTCAAAAGGTGTCAAAAATATGAGGAGCATGAAACGTTCTGAAAAAGAGGAGGAGAATGAAGCAGTGTTGAAAAACATCAAGAGCCTGAAAAGGTGTGAAAAATATGAAGAGCTTCAAAAGGTGTGAAATAGATGAGGAGCATTAAATGGTCTAAAAATAGGAGGAGCATGAAGCGGTGTTCAAAAACATGAAGAGCCTGAAAAGGTGTGAAATATATGAAGAGCTTCAAAAGTTGTCAAAATATGAGGAGCATGAAACGGTCTGAAAAATAGGAGGAGAATGAAACGGTGATCAAAAACATGAAGAGCCTGAAAAGGTGTGAAAAACATGAAGAGATTCAAAAGCTGTGAAATACATGAGGAGCATGAAACGGGCTGAAAAATAGGAGAAGCATGAAGTGGTGTGGAAAAACATGAAGAGCCTGAAAAGTTGTGAAAAATATGAAGAGCTTCAAAAGGTGTGAAAAATATGAGGAACAAGAAATGGTCTGAAAAATAGGAGGATTATGAAACGGTGTTCAAAAACAAGAAGAGCCTGAAAAGGTGTGAAAAATAGTAAAAGCCTCAAAAAGTTTCAAAAATATGAGGAGCATGAAACGGTCTGAAAAATTGCAGGAGCATGAAGTGGTGTTGAAAAACATGAAGAGTCTGAAAACGTGTGAAAATAAGAAGAGCTTCAAAAATATGAGAAATATGAAGAGCTTCAAAAGGTATCAAAATGAGATGAGCATGAACCGGTCTGAAAAATAGGAGGAGCATGAAGTGGAGTTGAAAAAATGAAAAGCCTGAAAAGGTGTGAAATATATGAAGTGCTTCAATGGTGTCAAAAATATGAGGAGAATGAAACGGTCTGAAAAATAGGAGGAGCAAGAAGTGGTGTTGAAAAACATGAAGAGCCTGAAAACGTGTGAAAAATATGAAGACCTTCAAAAAGTGTGAAAAATATGAAGAGTTTCAAAAGGTGTGAAAAAAGAGATGAGCATGAAACGGTCTGAAAAATAGGAGGAGAATGAAGCGGTGTTGAAAATCATCAAGAGCATGAAAAGATGTGAAAAATATGAAGAGCTTCAAAAGGTGTCAAAAAGGGATGAGCATGAAAAGGTCTGAAACATAGGAGGAGCAAGAAGTGGTGTTGAAAAAAATTAGAAGCCTGAAAAGGTGTGAAATATATGAAGAGCTTCAAAAGGTGTGAAATACATGAGGAGCATGAAACTCTCTGTAAAATAGAAGGAGCATGAAGTGTTGTTGTAAAACATGAAGAACCTGAAAAGTTGTGAAAAATATGAAGAGCTTCAAAAGGTGTCCAAAATATGAGGAGCATGAAACGGTCTGAAAAATAGGAGGAGCATGAAGCGGTGTTGAAAAACATGAAGAGCCTAAAAAGGTGTGAAAAATATGAAGAGCTTCAAAAGGTGTCCAAAATATGAGGAGCATGAAACGGTCTGAAAAATAGGAGGAGCATGACACCGTGCTCAAAAACATGAAGAGCCTGAAAAGGTGTGAAAAATATGAGGAACTTCAAACGGTGTGAAATACATGAGGAGCATTAAACGGTCTGAAAAATAGGAGGAGCATGAAGCGGTGTTGAAAAACATGAAGAGCCTGAAAACGTGTGAAAAATATGAAGAGCTTCAAAAGGTGTGAAAAATATGGGGAGCATGAAACGGTGTGAAAAATAGAAGCAGCATGAAACGGTGATCAAAAACATGAAGAACCTGAAAAGGTGTGAAAAATATGAAGAGCTTCAAAAGGGGTCAAAAATATGAGGAGCAGGAAACGTTCTGAAAATTAGGAGGATCATGAGCGGTGTTCAAAAACATGAAGAGCCTGAAAATGTGTGAAAAATATGAAGAGCTTCAAAAGGGGTCAAAAATATGAGGAGCATGAAACGGTCTGAAAGATAGGAGGAGAATGAAACGGTGATCAGAAACATGAAGAGCCTGAAAAGGTTGAAAAATATGAAGACCTTCAAAAGGTGTGAAATACATGAGGCGCATGAAACTCTCTGAAAAATAGGAGGAGCAAGAAGCAGTGTTGAAAAACATCAAGAGCCTGAAAAGGTGTGAAAAATATGAAGACCTTCAAAAGGTGTGAAATACATGAGGCGCATGAAACTCTCTGAAAATTAGGAGGAGCAAGAAGCAGTGTTCAAAAACATGAAGAGCCTGAAAAGGTGTGAAAAATATGAAGACCTTCAAAAGGTGTGAAATACATGAGGCGCATGAAACTCTCTGATAATTAGGAGGAGCAAGAAGCACTGTTCAAAAACATGAAGAGCCTGAAAACTTGTGAAAAATATGAAGAGCTTCAAAAGGGGTCAAAAATATGAAGAACATGAAACCGTCTGAAAAATAGGAGGAGCATGAGGTGGTGTTGAAAAACATGAAGAGCCTGAAAACGTTTGAAAAATATGAAGATCTTTAAAAGGTGTGAAAAATATGAAGAGCTTCAAAAGGTTTGAAATATATGAAGAGCTTCAAAATGTGTCAAAAATATGAGGAGCATGAAACGGTCTGAAAAATAGGAGGAGCATGAAGTGGTGTTCAAAAACATGAAGAGCCTGAAAAGATGTGAAAAATATGAGGAGCTTCAAAAGGTGTCAAAAATACGAGGAGCATGAAACGGTCTGAAAAATAGGAGGAGCATGAAGCGTTGTTCAAAAACGTGAAGAGCCTGAAAAGGTATGAAAAATATGAAGAGCTTCAAAACGTGTCAAATATATGAGGAGCATGAAACGGTCTGAAAAATAGGAGGAGCAAAAAAGGGTGTTGAAAAACATGAAGAGCCTGAAAACGTGTGAAAAATATGAAGAGCTGCAAAGTTGTGAATAATATGAAGAGCTTCAAAAGGTGTCAAAAATGAGATGAGTATGAAAGGTCTGAAAAATAGCAGGAGCATGAAGCGGTGTTGAAAAACATGAAGCGCCGGAAAAGGTGTGAAAAATATGAAGAGCTTCAAAAGGTGTCAAAAATATGAGGAGCATGAAACAGTCTGAAAAATAATATGAGCATGAAGTGTTGTTGAAAACATGAAGAGATTGAAATGTTGTGAAAAATATGAAGAGCTTCAAAAAGTGTGAAAAATAGGAGGAGCATGAAACGGTCTGAAAAATAGGAGGAGCATGAAGCGGTGTTCAAAAACATGAAGAGCCTGAAAAGGTGTGAAAACTATGAAGTGCTTCAAAATGTATCAAATATATGAGGAGCAGGAAACGGTCTGAAAATTAGGAGGAGCATGAAGCGGTGTTCAAAAACATGAAGAGCCTGAAAAGGTTTGAAAACTATGAGAGCGTCAAAAATATTAGGAGCATAAAACGGTCTGAAAAATAGGAGGAGCATGAAGCAGTGTTCAAAAACATGAAGAGCCTGAAAAGGTGTGAAAAATATGAAGAGCTTGAAAAGGTGTCAAAAATATGAGGAGCATGAAATGATCTGAAAAATAGGAGGAACATGAAACGGTCTGAAAAATAGGAGGAGCATGAAGCGGTGTTCAAAACATGAATAGCCTGAAAAGGTGTGAAAAATATGAAGAGCTTCAAAAGGTGTCAAAAATATGAGGAGCATGAAATGATCTGAAAAATAGGAGGAACATGAAACGGTCTGAAAGATAGGAGTTGCATGAAGTTGTGTTCAAAAACATGAAGAGCTTGAAAAGGTGTGAAAAATATGAAGAGCTTCAAAAGGTGGGAAATACATGAGGAGCAAGAAACGGACTGAAAAATAGGAGGAGCATGAAGCGGTGTTCAAAAACATGAAGAGCCTGAAAAGGTGTGAAAAATATGAAGAGCTTCAAAATGTGTTAAAAATATGAGGAGCATGAAACCGTCTGAAAAATAGGAGTTGCATGAAGTTGTGTTCAAAAACATGAAGAGCTTGAAAAGGTGTGAAAAATATGAAGAGCTTCAAAAGGTTGGAAATACAATAGGAGCAAGAAACGGACTGAAAAATAGGAGGAGCATGAAGCGGTGTTCAAAAAAATGAAGAGCCTGAAAAGGTATGAAAAATATGAAGAGCTTGAAAAGGTGTCAAAAATATGAGGAGCATGAAATGATCTGAAAAATAGGAGGAACATGAAACGGTCTGAAAAATAGGAGGAGCATGAAGCGGTGTTCAAAACATGAATAGCCTGAAAAGGTGTGAAAAATTTGAAGAGCTTCAAAAGGTGTGAAATCCATGAGGAGCATGAAACGGTCTGAAAAATAGGAGGAGCAGGAAGCTGTTTTCAAAAACATGAGAGCCTGAAAAGGTTTGAAAAATATGAAGAGGTTCAAAAGGTGTGAAATACATGAGGAGCATGAAACGGTCTGAAAAATAGGAGCAGCATGAAACGGTGTTCAAAAACATGAAGAGCCGGAAAAGGTGTGAAATATATGAAGAGCTTCAAAAGGTTTGAAAAATATCAGGAGCATGAAACGGTCTGAAAAATAGGAGGAGTATGAAGCGGTGTTCAAAAACATGAAGAACCTTAAAAGGTGTGAAAAATATGAAGAGCTTCAAAAGGTGTCAAAAATATGAGGAGGATGAAACGGTCTGAAAATAGGAGGAGCATGAAGCGGTGTTCAAAAACATGAAGAACCTTAAAAGGTGTGAAAAATATGAAGAGCTTCAAAAGGTGTCAAAAATATGAGGAGCATGAAACGGTCTGAAAAATAGGAGGAGCATGAAACGGTGTGGAAATACATGAAGTGCCTGAAATGGTGTGAAAAATATGAAGAGCTTTAAAACGTGTCAAAAATATGAGGAGCATGAAACGGTCTGAAAAATAGGAGGAGCATGAAGCGGTGTTCAAAAACATGAATAGCCTGAAAAGGTGTGAAAAATTTGAAGAGCTTCAAAAGGTGTGAAATCCATGAGGAGCATGAAACGGTCTGAAAAATAGGAGGAGCAGGAAGCTGTTTTCAAAAACATGAGAGCCTGAAAAGGTTTGAAAAATATGAAGAGGTTAAAAAGGTGTGAAATACATGAGGAGCATGAAACGGTCTGAAAAATAGGAGGAGCATGAAACGGTGTTCAAAAACATGAAGAGCCGGAAAAGGTGTGAAACATATGAAGAGCTTCAAAAGGTGTGAAATACATGAGGAGCATGAAACGGCCTGAAAAATAGGAGGAGCAGGAAGATGTGTTCAAAAATATGAAGAGCCTGAAAAGGGGTGAAAAATATGAAGAGCTTCAAAAGGTTTGAAAAATATCAGGAGCATGAAACGGTCTGAAAAATAGGAGGAGTATGAAGCGGTGTTCAAAAATATGAAGAACCTTAAAAGGTGTGAAAAATATGAAGAGCTTCAAAAGGTGTCAAAAGTATGAGGAGGATGAAACGGTCTGAAATATAGGAGGAGCATGAAGCGGTGTTCAAAAACATGAGGAGCCTGAAAAAGTGTGAAAAATATGAAGAGCTACAAAAGGTGTCAAAAATGTGAGGAGCATGAAACGGGGTTCAAAAACATGAAGAGACTGAAAATGTCTGAAAAATATGAAGAGCCTCAAAACGTGTCAAAAATATGAAGAGCTTCAGAAGGTGTGAAAAATATGAGGAGCATGATACGGTGTGAAAAATTAGAGAGGCATGAAACGGTGTTCAAAAACATGAAGAGCCTGAAAACGTGTGAAAAATATGAAGAGCTTGAAAAGGTGTCAAAAATATGAACAGCTTCAAAAGGTGTCAAAAATGAGATGAGTATGAAGCGATCAGAAAAATAGGAGGAGCATGAAGCGGTGTTCAAAAACATGAATAGCCTGGAAACGTGTGAAAAATATGAAGAGCTTCAAAAGGTGTGAAATACATGAGGAGCATGAAACGGTCTGAAAAATACGAGGAGCATGAAGCGGTTTTCAAAAATATGAAGAGCCTGAAAAATTGTGAAAAATATGAAGAGCATAAAAAGGTGTCAAAAATATGAGGAGCATGAAACGGTCTGAAAAATAGGAGGAGCATGAAGCTGTGTTCAAAAACATGAAGAGTCTGAAAAGGTGTAAAAATATGAAGAGCGTCAAAAGGTGTGAAAAATATGAGGAGCTTCAAATGGTGTCAAAAGTATGCGGGGCATGAAACTGTCTGAAAAATAGGAGGAACATGAAGCAGTTTTCAAAAACATGTAGAGCCTGAAAAGGTGTGAAAAATATGAAGAGCTTCAAAAGGTGTCAAAAATATGAGGAGCATGAAACGGTCTGAAAAATAGGAGGAGCATCAGGCGGTGTTGAAAAACATGAAGAGCCTGAAAACGTGTGAAAAATATGAAGAGTTTCTAAAGGAGTCAAAAATATGGACAGCTTCAAAAGGTGTAAAAAATGAGATGAGCATGAAGCGATCTGAAAAATAGGAGGAGCATGAAGTGATGTTGTAAAATATGAAGAGCCTGAAAAGGTGTGAAAAATATGAAGAGCTTCAAAAGGTGTCAAAAATATGAGGAGCATGAAACGGTCTGAAAATTAGGAGGATCATGAAACAGTGTTCAAAAACATGAAGAGCCTGAAAAAGTGTGAAAAATATGCAGAGCTTCAAAAGGTGTGAAATATATGAGGAGCCTGAAACGGTCTGAAAAATAGGAGGAGCATGAAGCTGTGTTCAAACACATGAGAGCCTGAAAAGGTGTGAGAAATATGAAGAGCTTCAAAAGGTGTGAAATACATGAAGACCATGAAACGGTCTGAAAATTAAGAGGAGCATGAAACGGTGTTGAAATACATGAAGAGCCTGAAATGGTGTGAAAAATATGAAGTACTTAAAAAGGTGGGAAAAATATGAAGAGCTTCAATAGGTGTCAAAAATGAGATTAGCATGAAACGGTCTGAAAAATAGGAGGAGCATGAAGCGGTGTTAAAAAAAATGAAGAACTTGAAAAGGTGTGAAAAATATGACAAGCTTCAAAAGGTGTCAAATGTGAGGAGCATGAAACGGTCTGAAAAGAGGAGGATCATGATGCGGTGCTGAAAAACATGAAGAGCCTGAAAAGCTGTGACAAATATGAAAAGCTTCAAAAGGTGTCAAAAATATGAAGAGCATGAAACGATCTAAAAAATAGGAGGAGAATGAAGCGATTTTCAAAAACATGAGGAGCCAGAAAAGGTGTGGAAATTATGAAGAGCTTCAAAAGCTGTCAAAATATGAGGAGCATGAAACGGTATGAAAAATAGGAGGAGCATGAAACGGTGTTCAAAAACAGGAAGAGCTTGAAAAGGTGTGAAAAATATGAAGAGCTTCAAAAGGTGTGAAATACATGAGGAGCATGAAACGGTCTGAAAAATAGGAGGAGCAAGAAGCTGTGTTCAAAAACATGAGAGCCTGAAAAGGTGTGAAAAATAGGAAGAGCTTCAAAAGGTGTGAAATACATGAGGAGCATGAAACGGTCTGAAAAATAAGAGGAGCAAGAAGCTGTGTTCAAAAACATGAGAGCCTGAAAAGGTGTGAAAAATAGGAAGAGCTTCAAAAGGTGTGAAATACATGAGGAGCATGAAACGGTCTGAAAAATAGGAGGTGCATGAAGCTGTGTTCAAAACTTGAAGAGCCTGAAAACGTGTGAAAAATATGAAGAGCTTCAGAAGGTGTGAAATACATGAGGAGCATGAAACGGTATGAAAAATAGGAGGAGCATGAAGCGGTGTTCAAAAACATGAAAAAAAAATAAAAATAAATAAAAAAATATAAAAAAAAAACATGAAGAGCCTGAAAAAGTGTGAAAAATATGAAGAGCTTCAAAAGGTGTGAAAAATATGAACAGCTTCAAAAGGTGTCAAAAATGAGATGAGCATGAAGCGATTAGAAAAATAGGAGGAGCATGAAGCGGTGTTCAAAAACATGAACAGCCTGAAAACGTGTGAAAAATATGAAGAGATTCAAAAGGTGTGAAATACATGAGGAGCATGAAACGGTCTGAAAAATACGAGGAGCATGAAGCGGTCTTCAAAGACATGAAGAGCCTGAAAACGTGTGAAAAATATGAAGAGCTTCAAAAAGTCAGAAATACATGAAGACCATGAAACGGTCTCAAAAATAGGAGGAGCATTAAGTGGTGTTGAAAAAGATGAAGAGCCTGAAAACGTGTGAAAAATATGAAGAGCTTCAAACAGTGCCAAAATTATGAGGAGCATGAAACGGTCTGAAAATAGGAGGAGCATGAAGCGGTGTTGAGAAACATGAAGAGCCTGAAAAAGTGTGAAAAATATGAAGAGCTTCAAAAGGTGTGAAACACATGAAGAGCATGAATCGGTCTGAAAAATAGGAGGAGCATGAAACGGTGTCCAAAAACATGAAGAGCCTGAAAAGGTGTGAAAAATATTAAGAGCTTCAAAAGGTGTCAAAAAGATGAGGAGCATGAAACGGTCTGAAAAATACGAGTAGCATGAAACTGTGTTCAAAAACATGAAGAGACTGAAAAGGTGTGAAAAATAGCAAGAGCTTCAAAAGTGTGAAATATAAGAGGAGCATGAAACGGTCTGAAAAATAGGAGGAGCAAGAAGCTGTGTTCAAAAACATGAGAGCCTGAAAAGGTGTGAAAAATATGAAGAGCTTCAAAAAGTGTGAAATACATGAGGAGCATGAAACGATCTGAAAAATAGGATGAGCATGAAGCGGTGTTCAAAAACATGAAGAGCCTGAAAAGGTGTGAAAAATATGAAGAGCTTAAAATGGTGTCAAAAATATGAGGAGCCTAAAACGGTCTGAAAAATAGGAGGAGCATGAAGCGGTGTTCAAAAACATGAAGAGCCTGAAAAGGTGTGAAAAATATGAAGAGCTGCAAAAGGTGTGAAATACATGAAGAGCTTGAAACGGTCTGAAAATAGTAGGAGCATGAAGCGGTGTTCAAAATCATGAAGAGCCTGTAAAGGTGTGAAAAATATGAAGAGCTTCAAAAGGTGTCAAATATATGAGGAGCATGAAACGATCTGCAAAATAGGAGGAGCGTGAAGCGGTGTTCAAAAACTTGAAGAGCCTGAAAAGTTGTGAAATATATGAGGACTTTCAAAAGGTGTCTACACTAAGAAGAGCATGAAACGGTCTGAAAAATAGAGGAGCATGAAGCGGTGTTCAAAACATGAAGTGCCTGAAAATGTGTGAAACATATGAAGTGCTTCAAAAGGTGTGAAATATATGAGGAGCAAAAACGGTCTGAAAAATAGTAGGAGCAAGAAGCGGTGTTCAAAAACATGAATAGCCTGAAAAGTTGTGAAAAATATGAAGACCTTCAAAAGGTGGGAAATACAAGAGGAGCATGAAACGGTATGAAAAATAGGAGGATCATAAAACGGTGTTGAAAAACATGAAGAGCCTGAAAAGGGGTGAAATATATGAAGAGCTTCAAAGGGTGTGAAATACATGAGGAGCATGAAACGGTCTGAAAAATAGAGGAGCATGAAGCAGTCTTCAAAAACATGAAGAGCCTGAAAAAGTGTAAAATATGAAGAGCTTCAAACGGTGTCAAAAATATGAGGAGCATGAAATGGTCTGAAATATAGGAGGAGCATGAAACGGTGTTCAAAAACATGAAGAGCCTGAAATGTTGTGAAAAATACGAAGAGCTTCAAAAGGTGTGAAAAATATGAAGAGCTTCAAAATGTGTCAAAAATATGAGGAGCATGAAACGGTCTGAAATATAGGAGGAGCATGAAACGCTGTTCAAAAACATGAAGAGCCTGCAATGGTGTGAAAAATATGAAGAGCCCCAAAAGGTGTCGAAAACATGAGAAGCATGAAACGGTCTGAAAAATAGGAGCAGCATGAAATGGTGTTCAAAAACATGAAGAGCCTGAAAAGGTGTGAAAAATATGAACAGCTTCAAAAGATGTCAAAAATATGAGGAACATGAAACGGTCTGAAAATAGGAGGAGCATGAAGCAGTGTTGAAAAACATGAAGAGCCTGAAAAGGTGAGAAAAATACGAAGAGCTTCTAAAGGTGTGAAAAATATGAGGAGCATGAAACGTTCTGAAAAATAGGAGGAGCATGAAGCGATGATGAATAAAAAAGAAGAGCATGAAAAGGTTTGAAGAATATAAGGAGCTTCAAATGGTATCAAAAATAGTAGTAGCATGAAACGGTGTTGAAAAACTTGTAGAGCCTGAAAATGTGTAAAATATGAACAGGGTAAAAGGTGCCAAAATATGAGGAGCATGAAACGTTCTGAAAAATAGGAGGAGCATGAAGCGGTGTTCAAAAACATGAAGAGCATGAAAAGGTGTGAAAAATATGAAGAGCTTCAAAACGTGTTAAAAAGATGAGGAGCATGAAACGTTCTCAAAAATAGGAGGAGCAGCAAACGGTGTTCAAAAATAAGAAGAGTCTGAAAAGGTGTGAAAAATATGAAGAGCATGAAACGTTCTGAAAAATAGGAGGAGCATGAAGCGGTGTTCAGAAACATGAAGAGCCTGAAAACTGTGAAAATTATGAAGAGCTTCAAAAACTGTGAAAATTATGAAGAGCTTCAAAAAGTGTGAAAATTATGAAGAGCTTCAAAAACTGTGAAAATTATGAAGAGCTTCAAAAAGTGTGAAAAATATGAAGACCTTTAAAAGGTTTGAAAAATATGACGAGCATGAAACGGTCTGAAAAATTGGAGGAGCATGAAGCGGTGTTGAAATATATGAAGAGCCTCTAAAGGTTTGAAAAATAGAAGAGCTTCAAAAAGTGACAAAAATATGAGGAGCATGAAACAGTCTGAAAAATAGGAGGAGCATGAAACGGTGTTGAAAAACATGAAGAGCATGAAATGGTGTGAAAAAAATGAACAGCTTCAAAAGGTGTTTAAAATATGAGGAGCATGAAGCGGTGTTGAAAAACATGAAGAGCCTGAAAAGGTGTAAAAAACAAGAAGAGCCTGAAAAGGTGTGACATATACGAAGAGCTTCAAAAGGTGTCAAAAATATGAGGAGCATGAAACGGTCTGAAAAATAGGAGGAGCATGATGGGGTGTTGAAAAACATGAAGAGCATGAAATGGTGTGAAAAAAATGAAGAGCTTCAAAAGGTGTTTAAAATATGAGGAGCATGAAGGGGTGTTCAAAAACATGAAGAACTTGAAAAAGTATGAAAAATATGAAGAGCTTCAAAAGGTGTCAAAAATATGAGGAGCAAGAAACAGTCTGAAAAATAGGAGGAGCATGAAACGGTGTTGAAAAACATGAAGAGCATGAAATGGTGTGAAAAAAATGAAGAGCTTCAAAAGGTGTTTAAAATATGAGGAGCATGAAGCGGTGTTGAAAAACATGAAGAGCCTGAAAAGGTGTAAAAAACAAGAAGAGCCTGAAAAGGTGTGACATATACGAAGAGCTTCAAAAGGTGTCAAAAATATGAGGAGCATGAAACGGTCTGAAAAATAGGAGGAGCATGATGGGGTGTTGAAAAACATGAAGAGCCTGAAAAGGTGTGAAAAACATGAAGAGATTGAAAAGGTGTGAAATATATGAAGAGCTTCAAAAGGTGTCAAAAATATGAGGAGCATGAAACGGTCTGAAAAATAAGAGGTGCATGAAGTGATGTTCAAAAACATGAAGATCCTGAAAAGGTGTGAAATAAATGAAGAGCTTCAAAAGGTGTCAAAAATTTGAGGAACATGAAACGGTCTGAAATATAGGAGGAGCATGAAGCGGTGTTGAAAAGCATGAAGAGCCTGAAAAGGTGTGAAATATATGAAGAGCTTCAAAAGGTGTCAAAAATATTAGGAGCATGAAACGGTCTGAAAAACAGGAGGAGCATGAAGCGTTCTTGAAGCACATGAAGAGCCTGAAAATGTGTGAAAAGTATGTCGAGCTTCAAAAGGTGTCAAAAATATGAGGAACATGAAACGGTCTAAAAAATAAGAGGAGCATGAAACAGTGTTGAAAAAATTGAAGAGCCTGAAAAGGTGTGAAAAATAGGAGGAGCTTCAAAATGTGTCAAAAATATGAGGAGCATGAAATGGGCTGAAAAATAGGAGGAGCATGAAGTGGTGTTGAAAAATATGAAGAGCCTGAAAAGGTGTGAAAAATATGAAGAGTTTCAAAGGTGTCAAAAATATGAGGAGCATGAAACGGTCTGAAAAATAGGAGGAGCATGAAACGGTGTTCAAAAACATGAAGAGCCTGAAAAGGTGTGAAAAATATGAAGAGATTCAAAAGGTGTCAAAAATATGAGGAGCATGAAACGGTATGAAAAATAGGAGGAGAATGAGGCAGTGTTGAAAAACATGAAGACCCTGAAAAGGTGTGAAATATATGAAGAGCTTCAAAACGTGTCAAAAAGATGACGAGCACAAAACGGTCTGAAAAATAGGAGGAGCATGAAGCGGTGTTGAAAAACATGAAGAGCCTGAAAAGGTGTAAAAACAAGAAGAGCCTGTAAAGGTGTGAAATATATGAAGAGCTTCAAAAGGTGTCAAAAATATGAGGAGCATGAAACGGTCTGAAAAATAGGAGGAGCAAGAAAGGGTGGTGAACAACATGAAGAGCCTGAAAACGTGTGAAAAATATGAAGAGCTTCAAAAGATGTGAAAAATATGAAGAGCTTCAAAAGGTGTCAAAAATGAGATGAGCATGAAACCGTCTGAAAAATAGGAGGAGCATGAAGTAGTGTTGAAAAACATGAAGAACCTGAAAAGCTGTGAGAAATATGAAGAGCTTCAAAATGTGGGAAAATATGAAGAGCTTCAAAACGTGTCAAAAATATGAGGACATTGAAATGGTCTGAAAAATAGGAGGAGCAAGAAAGGGTGTTGAAAACCTGAAGAGCCTGAAAAGGTGTGAAATATATGAAGAGCTTCAAAAGGTGTGAAAAATATGAAGAGCTTCAAAAGGTGTCAAAAATGAGATGAGCATGAAACCGTGTGAAAAATAGGAGGAGCATGAAGTAGTGTTGAAAAACATGAAGAACCTGAAAAGCTGTGAGAAATATGAAGAGCTTCAAAAGGTGGGAAAATATGAAGAGCTTCAAAACATGTCAAAAATATGAGGAGCATGAAATGGTCTGAAAAATAGGAGGAGCAAGAAAGGGTGTTGAAAACATGAAGAGCCTGAAAAGGTGTGAAATATATGAAGAGCTTCAGAAGGTGTGAAAAATATGAAGAGCTTGAAAAGGTGTCAAAAATGAGATGAGCATGAAACCGTCTGAAAAATAGGAGGAGCATGAAGTAGTCTTGAAAAACATGAAGAACCTGAAAAGCTGTGAGAAATATGAAGAGCTTCAAAATGTGTCAAAAATATGAGGAGCATGAAACTGTCTGAAAAAGAGGAGGAGCAGGAAGCAGTGTTGAGAAAGATGAAGAGCCTGAAAATGTGTGAAAAATATGAAGAGCTTCTAAAGGTGTCAAAAATATGAGGAGCATGAAACGGTCTTAAAAATACGAGGAGCATGAAGTGGTGTTGAAAAACATGAAGAGCCTGAAAAGGTGTCAAATATATGAAGAGCTTCAAAAGGTGTCAAATATATGAGGAGCAGGAAACCGTCTAAAAAATAGGACGATCATGAAACGCTGTTGAAAAACATGAAGAGCCTGAAAAGGTGTGAAAAATATGAAGAGCTTCAAAAGGTGTCAAAAATATGAGGAGCATGAAACGGTTTTAAAAATAAGAGGAGCATGAAGTGGTGTTGAAAAACATGAAGAGCCTGAAAAGATGTGAAAAATATGAAGAGCTTCAAAAGGTGTGAAATATATGCGGTGCAAGAAACGGTCTGAAAAATAGGAGGAGCATGAAGCGGTGTTGAAAAACACGAAGAGCCTGAAAAGGTGTGAAAAATATGAAGAGCTTCAAAAGGTGTCAAAAATATGAGGAGCATGAAACGTTCTGAAAAATAGGAGGAGCATGAAGCAGTGTTGAAAAACATGAAGAGCCTGAAAAGGTGTGAAAAATATGAACAGCTTCAAACGGTGTCAAAAATATGAGGAGCATGAAACGGACTGAAAAATTGGAGGAGCATGAAGCTGTGTTGAAAAACATGAAGAGCCTGAAAACGTGTGAAAAATATGAAGAGCTTCAAAAGGTGTGAAAAATATGAGGAGCATGAAACGGTTTGAAAAATAGGAGGAGCATGAAGCCGTGTTGTAAAACATGAAGAGCCTGAAAAGGTGTGAAACATATGAAGAGCTTCAAAAGGTGTGAAATACATGAGGAGCGTGAAACGGTTTGAAAAATAGGAGGAACATGAAGCGGTGTTCAAAAACAAGAAGAGCTTGAAAATGTGTGAAAAATATGAAGAGCTTCAAAAGGTGTCAAAAATAGGAGGAGCATGAAGCGGTGTTCAAAAACATGAAGAGCCTGAAAAGGAGTGAAAAATATGAAGAGCTTCAAAAGGTGTCAAAAATATGAGGAGCATGAAACGGTCTGAAAATTAGGAGGACCAAGAAGCGGTGTTGAAAATCAGAAAGAGCCTGAAAACGTGTGAAAAATATGAAGAGCTTCAAAAGCTGTGAAAAATATGAATAGTTTCAAAAGATGTCAAAAATGAGATGAGCATGAAACGGTCTGAAAAATAGGGGGAGCATGAATTTGTGTTGAAAAACATGAATAGCCTAAAAATGTGTGAAATATTTGAAGAGCTTCCAAAGGTGTGAAATACATCAGGAGCATGAAACGATCTGAAAAATAGGAGGAGCATGAAGCGGTGTTCAAAAACATGAAGAGCCTGAAAACGGGTGAAAAATATGAAGAGCTTCAAAATGTGTGAAAAATATGAATAGCTTCAAAAGGTGTGAAAAATATGAGGAGCATGATACAGTAGACAAAATAGGAGGATCATGAGGCGGAGTTCAAAAACATGAAGTACCTGAAAAAGTGTGAAAAATATGAAGAGCTTCAAAAGATGTGAAAAATATGAGGAGCATGAAATGATCTGAAAAATAGAAGCAGCAAGAAACGGTGTTGAAAAACATGAAGAGCCTGAAAAGGTGAGAAAAATATGAAGAGCTTCAAAAGGTGTGAAAAATATGAGGAGCATGATACAGTAGACAAAATAGGAGGATCATGAGGCGGAGTTCAAAAACATGAAGAGCCTGAAAAGGTGTGAAAAATATGAAGAGCTTCAAAAGGTGTGAAAAATATGAGGAGCATGAAATGGTCTGAAAAATAGAAGCAGCAAGAAACGGTGTTGAAAAACATGAAGAGCCTGAAAAGGTGTGAAAAATATGAAGAGCTTCAAAAGGTGTGAAAAATATGAGGAGCATGATACAGTAGACAAAATAGGAGGAGCATGAGGCGGAGTTGAAAAACATGAAGAGCCTGAAAAGGTGTGAAAAATAAGAAGAGCTTCTAAAGGTGTCAAATATGAGATGAGCATGAAATAGTCTGAAATATAGGAGGAGCATGAAGTGGTGTTGAAAAACATGAAGAGCCTGAAAAGGTGTGAAATATATGAAGAGCTTCAAAAGGTGTCAAAAATATGAGGAGCATGAAACGGTCTGAAAAATAGGAGGAGCATGAAACGGTGATCAAAAACATGAAGAGCCTGAAAAAGTGTGAAAAATATGAAGAGCTTCAAAAGGTGTGAAATACATGAGGAGCATGAAACTCTCTGAAAAATAGGAGGAGCAGGAAGTCGTGTTCAAAAACATGAAGAGCGTGAAAAGGTGTGAAAAATACGAAGAGCTTCAAAAGGTGTGAAAAATATGAGGAGCATGATACGGTCTGAAAAATAGGAGGAGCATGAAGCGGTTTTCAAAAACATGAAGAGCCTGAAAAGTTGTGAAAAATATGAAAAGCTTCAAAAGATGTCAAAAATGAGATGAGCATGAAACGTTCTGAAAAATAGGAGGTTCATGAAACGGTGTTTAAAAACATGAAGAGCCTGAAAAGGTGTGAAAAATATGAAGAGCTTCAAAAGGTGTGAAAAATATGAGGAGCATGATACAGTAGACAAAATAGGAGGAGCATGAGGCAAAGTTGAAAAACATGAAGAGCCTGAAAAGGTGTGAAAAATAAGAAGAGCTCCTAAAGGTGTCAAAAATGAGATGAGCATGAAACGGTCTGAAAAATAGGAGTAGCATGAAGTGGGGTAGCAAAACATGAAGAGCCTGAAAAGGTGTGAAAAATAAGAAGAGCTTCTAAAGATGTCAAATATGAGATGAGCATGAAACAGTCTGAAAAATAGGAGGAGCATGAAGTGTTGTTAAAAAACATGAAGAGCCTGAAAAGTGTGAAAAATATGAAGAATTTCAAAAGGTGTCAAAAATATGAGGGGCAAGAAACGGTCTGAAAAATACGAAGAGCATGAAGCTGTGTACAAAAACATGAAGAGCCTGAAAAGGTGTGAAAAATATGAAGAGTTTCAAAAGGTGTGAAATTCATGAGGAGCATGAAACGGTCTATAAAATAGGAGGAGCATGAAGCGCTGTTGAAAAACATGCAGAGACTGAAATCTTGTGAAAAATATGAAGAGCTTCAAAAGGTGTGAAAAATATGAAGAACTTCAAAAGGTGTCAAAAAAGAGATGAGCATGAAACGGTCTAAAAAATAGGAGGAGCATGAAGTAGTGTTGAAAAAAATGAAGAGCCTGAAAAGGTGTGAAATATATGAAGAGCTTCAAAATGTGTGAAAAATATGAGGAGCACGAAATGGTCTGAAAAATAGGAGGATCATGAAACGGAGTTCAAAAACATGAAGAGCCTGAAAAGGTGTGAAAAATATGAATAGCTTTAAAAGGTGTCAAAAATATGAGGAGCATGAAACGTTCTGAAAAAAGGAGGATCAAGAAACGGTGTTCAAAAATTTGAAGAGCCTGAAAATGTTTGAAAAATATGAATACCTTTAAAAGGTGTCAAAAATATGAGGAGAATGAAACGTTTTGAAAAGTAGGAGGATCATGAAACGGTGTTCAAAAACATGAAGAGCCTGAAAAGGTGTGAAAAATATGAAGAGCCTCAAAACGTGTCAAAAATATGAGGAGCATGAAACGGTCTGAAAAATAGGAGGAGCAAGAAGTGGTTGTGAAAAACATGAAGAGCCTGAAAAGGTGTGCAAATATGAAGAGCTTCAAAAGGTGTGAAATACATGAGGAGCATGAAACGGGCTGAAAATTAGGAGGAGGATGAAGAGGTGTAGAAAAACATGAAGAACATGAAAAGTTGTTAAAAATTTGAAGAGCTTCAAAAGTTGTGAAATCCATGAGGAGCATGAAACGGTCTGAAAAATAGGAGGACTAAGAAGCGGTGTTGAAAAACATGAAGAGCCTGAAAAGGTGTGAAAAATGTGAAGAGCTTTAAAAGGTGTCAAATATATGAGGAGCATGAAACGGTCTGAAAAATAGGAGGAGCATGAAGCGGTGTTCAAAAACATGAAGAGCCTGAAAAGGTGTGAAAAATATGAAGAGACTCAAAACGTGTCAAAAATATAAGGAGTATAAAACGGTCGGAAAAATAGCAGGAGCATGAAGCCGTGTTGAAAAACATGAGGAGTCTGAAAACGTGTGAAAAATATTAAGAGCTTCAAAAGCTGTGAAATACATGAGGAGCATGAAACGGTCTGAAAAATAGGAGGAGCATGAAACGGTGATCAAAAACATGGAGAGCCTGAAAAGGTGGGAAAAATATGAAGAGCTTCAAAAGGCTTGAAATACATGAGGAGCATGAAACGGTCTGCAAAAAAGGAGGAGCATGAAGTGGTGTGGAAAAACATGAAGAGCCTGAAAAGGTGTGAAAAATATGAAGAGCTTCAAAAGGTGTGAAATATATGAGGAGCAGGATACGGTCTGAAAATTAGGAGAAGCCTGAAGCGGCGTTCAAAAACATGAAGAGCCTAAAAAGGTGTGAAAAATATGAAAAGCTTCAAAAGGTGTCAAAAATATGAGGAGTATGAAACGGTCTGAAAAATAGGAGGAGCATGAAGTGGTGTTCAAAAACATTAAGAACCTGAAAAGGTGTGAAAAATATGAAGAGCTTCAAAAGGTGTCAAATATATGAGGAGCATGAAACGGTCTGAAAAATAGCAGGAGCATGAATCGGTGTTCAAAAATATGAAGAGCCTGAAAAGGTGTGAAAAATATGAAGAGACTCAAAATGTGTCAAAAATATGAGGAGTATGAAAAGGTCGGAAAAATAGCAGGAGCATGAAGCCGTGTTGAAAAACATGAAGAGTCTGAAAACGTGTGAAAAATATGAAGAGCTTCAAAAATGTGAGAAATATGAAGAGCTTCAAAAGGTGTGAAAAATATGAAGAGCTTCAAAAGGTGTCAAAAAAGCGATGAGCATGAGGGTCTGAAAAATAGGAGAAGCATGAAGTGGTGTGGAAAATCATGAAGATCCTGAAAAGGTGTGAAAAATATGAAGGGCTTCGAAAGATGTGAAAAATATGAAGAGCTTTAAAAGGTGTCAAAATGAGAAGAGCATGAAACGATCTGAAAAATAATAGGAGCATAAAGTGGTGTTGAAAAAAATGAAGAGCCTGAAAAGGTGTGAAATATCTGAAGAGCTTCAAAAGGTGTCAAAAATATGAGGAGAATGAAATGGTCTGAAAAATAGGCGGAGCATGAAGCGTTGTTGAAAAACATGAAGAGCCTAAAAAGTGTGAAAAATATGAAGAGCTACAAAAGGTGTCAAAAATATGAGGAGCATGAAACGGTCTGAAAAATAGGAGGATCATGAAACGGTGTTGAAAAACATGAAGAGCCTGAAAACGTGCGAAAAATATGAAGAGCTTCAAAATGTGTCAAAAATATGAGGAGAACGATACGGTCTGAAAAATAGGAGGATCATGAAACGGTGTTGAAAAACATGAAGAGCCTGAAAAGTTGTGAAAAATATGAAGAGTTTCTAAAGGTGTTAAAAATATGAGGAGCATGAAACGGTCTGAAAAATAGGAGGAGCATGAACTGTTGTTGAAAAACATGAAGAGGCTGAAAAGGTGTGAAAAATATGAAGAGCTTCAAAAGGTGTGAAAAATATGAGGAGCATGATACGGTCTGAAAAATGGGAGGAGCATGAAGCGATGTTCAAAAACATGAAGAGCCTAAAAAGGTGTGAAAAATATGAAGAGCTTCAAAAGGTTTCAAAAATATGAGGAGCATGAAACTGTCTTAAAAATACGAGGAGGATGAAGCGGTGTTCAAAAACTTGAAGAGCCTGAAAAGGTGTGAAAAATATGAAGAGACTCAAAAAGTGTCAAAAATATGAGGAGTATGAAACGTTATGATAAATAGCAGGAGCATGAAGCGGTGTTGAGAAACATGAAGAGCGTGAAAAAGTGTGAAAAATATGAAGAGCTTCAAAAGGGGTCAAACATATGAGGAGCATGAAACGGTCTGAAAAATAGGATGAGCATGAAACGGTTTTATAAAAGATGAAGAGCATGAAAAGGTGTGAAAAATATGAAGAGCTTCAAAATGTGTAAAAAATTTGAGGAGCATGAAACGGTCTGAAAAATAGGAGGAGCATGAAGCGGTCCTCAAAAACATGAAGAGCCTGAAAAGGTGTGAAAAATATGAAGAGCTTCAAAATGTGTCAAACATATGAGGAGCATGAAAGAGTCTGAAAAATAGGATGAGCATGAAATGGTTTTTTAAAAGATGAAAAGCATGAAAAGGTGTGAAAAATATGAAGAGCTTCAAAATGTGTAAAAAATTTGAGGAGCATGAAATGGTCTGGAAATTAGGAGGAGCATGAAGCGGTGTTCAAAAACATGAAGAGCCTGAAAAGGTGTGAAAAATATGAAGAGCTTCAAAAGGCGTGAAAAATATGAGGTGCATGAAACGGTCTGAAAAATAGGAGAAGCCTGAAGGGGTGTTGAAAAATATGAAGAGCCTGAAAAGGCGTGAAAAATATGAAGAGCTTCAACATGTGTCAATTATATGAGGTGCATGAAACAGTCTGAAAAATATGAGGAGCATAAAACGGTGTTGAAAAACATGAAGAGCATGAAAAGGTGTGTAATATATGAAGAGCTGCAAAAGGTGTATGAAACGGTATGAAAAATAAGAGGAGCATGAAGCGGTGTTAAAAAACATGAAGAGCCTGAAAAGGTGTGAAGAATCTGAAGAGCTTCAAAAGGTGTCAAAAATATGAGGAGCATGAAACAGTCTGAAGAATAGTAGGAGTTTGAAACTGTGTTCAAAAACATGAAGAGCCTGAAAAGGAGTGCAAAATATGAAGAGCTTCAAAAGGTGTAAAATATATTAGGAGCATGAAACGGTCTGAAAAATAGGAGGAGCATGAAGCGGTGGTCAAAAATAAGAAGAGCCTGAAAAGGTGTGAAAAATATGAAGAGATTCAAAAGGTGTGAAAAATATGAGGAGCAGGAAACGGTCTGAAAAATAGGAGGAGCAGGAAGCGGTCTTGAAAAACATGAACAGCCTGAAAAGGTGTGAAAAGTATGAAGAGCTTCAAAAGCTGTCAAAAATATGAGGAGCATGAAACGGTCTGAAAAGTAGGAGGATCATGAAGCAGTGTTCAAAAACATGAAGAGCCTGAAAAGGTGTGAAACATATGAAGAGCTTCAGAAGGTGTCAAAAATATGAAAAGCATGAAACGACTGAAAAATAGGAGGAGCATGAAGCGCTGTTTAAAAACATGAAGAGCCTGAAAAGGTGTGAAAATTATGAAGAGCTTCAAAAGGTTTCAAAAATATGAGGAGCATGAATCGGTCTAAAAAATAGGAGGAGCATGAAGCGGTGTTCAACACTATGAAGAGCATGAAAAGGTGTGAAAAATATGAAGAGCTTCAAAATGTGTCAAAAACATGAGGATCGTAAAACGATGTGAAAAATAGGAGGAACAAGAAGCGGTGTTGATGACATGAAGCCCTTGAAAAGGTGTGAACAATATGAAGAGCTTCAAGGGTTTCAAAAATATGAGGAGCATAAAACGGGCTGAAAAATAGGAGGAGCATGAAGCGGTGTTGAAAAACATGAAGAGCCTGAAAAGGTGTGAAAAATATGAAGAGCTTCAAAAGGTGTCAAATACATGAGGTGCATGAAACCGCTTGAAAAATAGGATGAGCAAGAAACGGTTTTGAAAAGGTGAAGCGCCTGAAAAGGTGTGAAACATATGAAGAGCTTCAAAAGGTGTCAAAAATATGAGAAGCATGAAACGACTGAAAAATAGGAGGAGCATGAAGCGCTTTTAAAAACATGAAGAGCCTGAAAAGGAGTGAAATAATGAAGAGCTTCAAAACGTGTTAAATATGAGGAGCATGAAACGGTCTGAAAAATAGGAGGAGCATGAAGCTGTGTTCAAAAACATGAAGAGCCTGAAAAGGTGTGAAAAATATGAAGAGCTTCAAAAGGTGTCAAAAATATGAGGAGCATGAAACAGTCTGAAAAATAGGAGGAGCATGAAACGTTGTTCAAAAACATGAAGAGCCTGAAAATGTGTGAAAAATATGAAGAGCTTCAAAAGACGTGAAATACATGAGGTGCATTAAATGGTCTGAAAAATAGGAGGAGCATGAAGTGTTGTTGAAAAACATGAAGAGCTTGAAAAGGTGTGAAAAATATGAAGAGCATCAAAAGATGTCAAAAATATGAGGAGCATGAAACAGTCTGAAAAATAGGAGGAGCATGATGCATTGTTGTAAAACATGAAGAGCCTGAAAAGGTGTGAAAAATATGAAGAGCTTCAAAAGGTGTGAAAAATATGAAGAGCTTCAAAAGGTGTGAAAAATATGAAGACCTTCAAAAGGTGTGAAAAATATGAAGAGCTTCAAAAGGTGTTAAAAATATGAGGAGCATGAAACGGTCTGAAAAATAGGAGGAGCATGATACAGTGTTCAAAAATATGAAGAGCCTGAAAAGCTGTGAAAAATATGAAGAGCTTCAAAACGTGTCAAAAATATGAGGAGCATGAAACGGTCTGAAAAATTGGAGGAGAATGAAACGGTGTTGAAAAACATGAAGAGCCTGAAAAGGTGTCAAATCTATGAAGAGCTTCAAAAGTTGTTAAAAATATGAAGAGCTTCAAAAGGTGTCAAAAATGAGATGAGCATGAACGGTCTGAAAAATAGGAGGAGCATGAAACGGTGTTCAAAAATATCCAGAGCCTGAAAAGGTGTGAAGTATATGAAGAGCTTCAAAATGTGTGAAATACATGGAGAGCATGAAACGGTCTGAAAAATAGGAGAATCATGAGGCGGTGTTGAAAAACATGAAGAGACTGAAAAGGTGTGAAAAATATGAAGAGCTTCAAAAGGTGTGAAAAATATGAGGAGCATGAAACGGTCTGCAAATTAGGAGGAGCATGAAGCGGTGTTGAAAAACATGAAGAGCCTGAAAACGTGTCAAATCTATGAAGAGCTTCAAAAGGTGTTAAAAATATGAAGAGCTTCAAAAGGTGTCAAAAATGAGATGAGCATGAACGGTCTGAAAAATAGGAGGAGCATGAAACGGTGTTCAAAAATATCCAGAGCCTGAAAAGGTGTGAAGTATATGAAGAGCTTCAAAATGTGTGAAATACATGGAGAGCATGAAACGGTCTGAAAAATAGGAGAATCATGAGGCGGTGTTGAAAAACATGAAGAGACTGAAAAGGTGTGAAAAATATGAAGAGCTTCAAAAGGTGTGAAAAATATGAGGAGCATGAAACGGTCTGCAAATTAGGAGGAGCATGAAGTGGTGTTGAAAACATGAAGAGCATGAAAAGATGTGAAATATATGAAGAGCTTCAAAAGGTATCAAAAATATGAGGAGCATGAAACGGTATGAAAAATAGGAGGAGCATGAAGCGGTGTTGAAAACATGAAGAGCCTGAAAAGGTGTGAAATATATGCAGAGCTTCAAAAGGTGTCAAAAATTAGATGAGCATGAAAAGGTCTGAAAAATAGGAGGAGGATGAAGGGGTGTTGAAAACATGAAGACCCTGTAAAAGTGTGAAATATATGCAGAGCTTCAAAGGTGTCAAAAATGAGATGAGCATGAAAAGGTCTGAAAAATAGGAGGAGCATGAAACGGTGTTGAAAAACATGAAGAGCCTGAAAAGTTTTGAAAAATATGAAGAGCTTCAAAAGGATTGAAATACATGAGGAGAATGAAACGGTCTGTAAAATAGCAGAAGCATGAAGCGGTGTTCAAAATCATGAAGAGCCTGGAAAGGTGCGAAAAATATGAAGAGCTTCAAAAGATTTGAAAAATATGAGGAGCATGAAAAGGTCTGAAAAATAGGAAGAGCATGAAGCGGTGTTTAAAAACATGAAGATCCTGAAAAGGTATGAAAAATATGAAGAGCTTCAAATGGTGTGAAAAATATCAAGAACTTCAAAAGGTGTCAAAAATGAGATGAGCATGAAACGGTCTGAATAATAGGAGGAACATGAAGTGGTGTTGAAAAACATGAAGAGACTGAAAAGGTGTGAAAAATATGAAGTGCTTCAAATGGTGTGAAATACATGAGGAGCATGAAACGGTCTGAAAAATGGGAGGAGCATGAAGGTGTGCTCCAAAACATGAAGAGCCTGAAAAGGTGTGAAAAATATGAAGAGCTTCAAAAGGTGTGAAATATATGAGGAGCATGAAACAGTCTGAAAATTAGTAGGAGCATATAGCGGTGTTGAAAAACATGAAGAGCCTGAAAAAGTGTGAAAAATATGAAGAGCTTCGAAAATTGTCAAAAATATGAGGAGCATGAAAACTCTGAAAAATAGGAGGAGCAAGAAACGGTGTTCAAAAATATAAAGAGCCTGAAAAGGTGTGAAAAATATGAAGAGCTTCAAAACGTGTCAAAAATATGAGGAGCATGAAACGGTCTGAAAAATAGGAGGAGAATGAAACGGTGTTGAAAAACATGAAGAGCCTGAAAACGTGTCAAATCTATGAAGAGCTTCAAAAGGTGTTAAAAATATGAAGAGCTTCAAAAGGTGTCAAAAATGAGATGAGCATGAACGGTCTGAAAAATATGAGGAGCATGAAAAGGTCTGAAAAATAGGAGGAGCATGATACGGTGTTCAAAAATATGAAGAGCCTGAAAAGCTGTGAAAAATATGAAGAGCTTCAAAACGTGTCAAAAATATGAGGAGCATGAAACGGTCTGAAAAATAGGAGGAGAATGAAACGGTGTTGAAAAACATGAAGACCCTGAAAACGTGTCAAATCTATGAAGAGCTTCAAAAGGTGTTAAAAATATGAAGAGCTTCAAAAGGTGTCAAAAATGAGATGAGCATGAACGGTCTGAAAAATAGGAGGAGCATGAAACGGTGTTCAAAAATATGCAGAGCCTGAAAAGGTGTGAAGTATATGAAGAGCTTCAAAATGTGTGAAATACATGGAGAGCATGAAACGGTCTGAAACAGGAGAATCATGAGGCGGTGTTGAAAAACATGAAGAGACTGAAAAGGTGTGAAAAATATGAAGAGCTTCAAAAGGTGTGAAAAATATGAGGAGCATGAAACGGTCTGCAAATTAGGAGGAGCATGAAGCGGTGTTGAAAAACATGAAGAGCCTGAAAAGGTGTGAAAAATATGAAGAGCTTCCAAAATTGTCAAAAATATGAGGAGCATGAAAAAGTCTGAAAAATAGGAGGAGCAAGAAACGGTGTTCAAAAATATAAAGAGCCTGAAAAGGTGTGAAAAATATGAACAGCTTCAGAAGGTGTCAAAAAAATGAGGAGCATAAAACGGTCTGAAAAACAGGAGGAGCATGAAATGGTGTTTAAATACATGAAGAGACTGAAAAGGTGTGAAAAACATGAAGAGCTTCAAAAGGTGTGAAAAGTATGAGGAGTATGAAACGGTCGGAAAAATAGGAGGAGCATGAAGCAGTGTTCAAAAATATGAAGAGCCTGAAAAGGTGTGAAAAATATGAAGTGCTTCAAATGGTGTGAAATACATGAGGAGCATGAAACGGTCTGAAAAATGGGAGGAGCATGAAGGTGTGCTCCAAAACATGAAGAGCCTGAAAAAGGTGTGAAAAATATGAAGAGCTTCAAAATGTGTGAAAAATATGAACAGGTTCAAAAGGTGTAAATATGAGATGAGCATGAAACGGTCGGAAAAATAGGAGGAGCATGAAGTGGTGTTGGAAAACATGAATAGCCTGAAAAGATGTGAAAAATATGAAGAGCTTCAAAAGGTGTCAAAAATATGAGGAGCATAAAACGGTCTGAAAAATAGGAGGAGCATGAAACGGTCTGAAAAATAGGAGGAGCATGAAGGGGTGTTGAAAAACATGAAGAGCCTGAAAAGGTGTGAAAAATATGAAGAGCTTCAAAAGGTGTCAAAAATATGATAGCATGAACGGTCTGAAAAACACTAGGAGCATGAAGCGGCATTGAAAAACATGAAGAGCCTGAAAAGGTGTGAAAAATATGAAGAGCTTCAAAATATTTCAAAAATATGAGGGGCATGAACGGTCTAAAAAATAGGAGGAGCATGAAGCTGTGTTCAAAAACATGAAGAGACTGAAAAGGTGTGAAAAATATGAAGAGCTTCAAATCGTGTGAAAAATATGAGGAGCATGAAACAGTCTGAAAAATAGGAGGAGCATGATGCGTTATTGAAAAACATGAAGAGCCTGAAAAGGTGTGAAAAATATGAAGAGCTTCAAAACGTGTGAAAGTATGAGGAGCATGAAACGTTCTGAAAAATAGGAGGAGCATGAAGCAGTGTTGAACAACATGAAGAGCTTGAAAAGGTGTGAAAAGTATGAAGAGCTTCAAAAGGTGTCAAAAATATGAGGAGCATGAAACAGTCTGAAAAATACGTGGAGCATGATGCGGTGTTGTAAAACATGAAGAGCCTGAAAAGCTGTGAAAAATATGAAGAGCTTCGAAAGGTGTCAAAATATGAGGAGCATGAAATAGTCTGAAAAATAGGAGGAGCATGAAACGGTGTTGAAAAACATGAAGAGCCTGAATAGTTTTGAAAAATAGGAAGAGCTTCAAAAGGTGTGAAATACATGAGGAGAATGAAACGGTCTGTAAAATAGGAGGAGCATGAAGCGGTGTTTAAAAACATGAAGACCCTGGAAAGGTGCGAAAAATATGAAAAGCTTCAAAAGATTTGAAAAATATGAGGAGCATGAAAAGGTCTGAAAAATAGGAGGAGCATGAAGCGGTGTTTAAAAACATGAAGATTCTGAAAAGGTGTGAAAAATATGAAGAGCTTCAAAAGATTTGAAAAATATGAGGAGCATGAAAAGGTCTGAAAAATAGGAGGAGCATGAAGCGGTGTTTAAAAACATGAAGATTCTGAAAAGGTGTGAAAAATATGAAGAGCTTCAAAAGGTGTGAAAGATATCACGAGCTTCAAAAGGTGTCAAAAATGAGATGAGCATGAAACGGTCTAAATAATAGGAGGAACATGAAGTGGTGTTGAAAAACATGAAGAGACTGAAAAGGTGTGAAAAATATGAAGAGCTTCAAAAGGTGTGAAAATTATGAACAGCTTCAAAAGCTGTCAAAATTGAGATGAGCATGAAGCGGTCTGAAAAACAGGAGGAGCATGAAGTGGTGTTGAAAAACAAGAAAAGCCTGAAAAAGTGTGAAATATATGAAGAGCTTCAAAAGGTGTGAAAAATATGAGGAGCTTCAAAAGGTGTCAAAAATTAGATGAGAATGAAACGGTCTGAAAAAAAAGAGGGGCATGAAGTGGTGTTGAAAAAAATGAAGAGCCTGAAAAGTTGTGAAAAATATTAAAAGCTTCAAAAGGTGTCAAAAATATGAGGAGCATGAAACTGTCTCAAAAATAGGAGGAGCATGAAGCGGAGTTCAAAAACAAGAAGAGCTTGAAAATGTGTGAAAAATATGAAGAGCTTCAAAAGGTGTCAAAAATATGAGGAGCATGAAACGGTCTCAAAATTAGGAGGAGCATGAAACGGTCTGAAAAATAGGAGGAGCATGAAGCTGTGTTCAAAAACATGAAGAGCCTGAAAAGGTGTGAAAAATATGAAGAGCTTCAAAATGTGAGAAAAATATGAGGAGAATGAAACGGTCTGAAAAATAGGAGAACTGTGAAGCGGTTTTTAAAAACATGAAGAGCCTTAAAATGTGTGAAAAATATGAAGACCTTCAAAAGCTGTCAAAAAAATGAGGAACATGAAACGGTCTGAAAAATAGGAGGAGCATGAAGTGGTGTTGAAAAACATGAAGAGCCTGAAAAGGTGTGAAAAATATGAAGAGCTTCAAAAGTTGTCAAAAATATGAGGAGCATGAAACGGTCTGAAAATGGGAGGAGCATGAAACGGTCTGAAAAATATGAGGAGCATGAAACTGTGTTGAAAAAAGAGAAGAGCCTGAAAAGGTGTGAAAAATAGGAGGAGCTTCAAAAGGTTTCAAAAATATGAGGAGCATGAAACGCTCTGAAAAATAGGAGGAGCATGAAGCGGTCTCAAAAATATGAGGAGCATGAAACGGTCTGCAAAATAAGAGGATCATGAAGCGGTGTTGAAAAACATGAACAGCTTCCTTATCCATTCATCTGCTGATGGGCATCTAGGTTGCTTCCATGTCCTGGCTGTTATAAACAGTGCTGCGATGAACATTGGGGTGCACGTGTCTCTTTCAGATCTGGTTTCCTCAGTGTGTATGCCCAGAAGTGGGATTGCTGGGTCATATGGCAGTTCTATTTCCAATTTTTTAAGAAATCTCCACACTGTTTTCCATAGCGGCTGTACTAGTTTGCATTCCCACCAACAGTGTAAGAGGGTTCCCTTTTCTCCACACCCTCTCCAGCATTTATTGCTTGTAGACTTTTGGATAGCAGCCAACCTGACTGGCGTGTAATGGTACCTCATTGTGGTTTTGATTTGCATTTCTCTAATAATGAGTGATGTTGAGCATCTTTTCATGTGTTTGTTAGCCATTTGTAAGTCTTCTTTGGAGAAATGTCTGTTTAGTTCTTTGGCCCATTTTTTGATTGGGTCATTTATTTTTCTGGAATTGAGCTGCAGGAGTTGCTTGTATATTTTTGAGATTAATCTTTTGTCTCTTTCTTCATTTGCTATAATTTTCTCCCAATCTGAGGGCTGTCTTTTCACCTTACTTATAGTTTCCTTTGTAGTGCAAAAGCTTTTAAGTTTCATTAGGTCCCATTTGTTTAGTTTTGCTTTTACTTCCAATATTCTGGGAGGTGGGTCATAGAGGATCTTGCTTTGATTTATGTCGGAGAGTGTTTTGCCTATGTTCTCCTCTAGAAGTTTTATAGTTTCTGGTCTTACATTTAGATCTTTAATCCATGAACGGATAAGGAAGCTGTGGTACATATACACCATGGAATATTACTCAGCCATTAAAACGAATTCATTTGAACCAGTCCTAATGAGATGGATGAAGCTGGAGCCCATTATGCAGAGTGAAGTAAGCCAGAAAGATAAAGAACATTACAGCATACTGACACATGTATATGGAATTTAGAAAGGTGATAACGATAAACCTATATGCAGAACAGAAAAAGAGACACAGAAATACAGAACAGAATTTTGAACTTTGTGGGAGAATGTGAGGGTGGGATATTTCAAAAGAACAGCATGTATACTATCTATGGTGAAACAGATCACCAGCCCAGGTGGGATGCACGAGACAAGTGCTCCGGCCTGGTGCACTGGGAAGACCCAGAGGAATCGGGTGGAGAGGGAGGTGGGAGGGGGGATCGGGATTGGGAATACATGTAAATCCATGGCTGATTCATATCAATGTATGACAATACCCACTGGAAAAAAAAAATAAAAATAAAAAAAAAAAGAAAAAAAAAGAAAAACATGAACAGCCTGAAAAGGTGTGAAAAATATGAAGAGTTTCAAAAGGTGTGAAATACATGAGGAGCATGAAACGGTCTGAAAAATAGGAGGAGCATCAAGCGGTGTTCAAGAACATGAAGAGCTTGAAAAGGTGTGAAAAATATGAAAAGCTTCAAAAGGTGTCAAAAATGAGGTGAGCAGGAAACGGTCTGAAAATTAGGAGGGGCATGAAGCGGTGTTGAAAACATTAAGAGCCTGAAAAGGTGTGAGAAATATGAAGAGTTTCAAAATGTGAGAAATATGAAGAGCTTCAAAAGATGTGAAAAATATGAAGAGCTTCAAAAGGTGTCAAAAAAGAGATGAGCATGAAACGGACTGAAAAATAGGAGGAGCAAGAAGCGGTGTTGAAAATCATGAAGAGCCTGAAAAGGTGTGAAAAATACGAAGAGCGTCAAAAGGTGTCAAAAATATGAGGAGCATCAAACGGTTTGAAAAATAGGAGGAACATGAAGTGGTGTTGAAAAACATGAAAAGCCTGAAAAGGTGAGAAAAATATGAAGAGCTTCAAAATGTGTGAAATACATGAGGAGCATGAAACGGTCTGAAAAATAGGAGGACCATGAAGCCATGTTGAAAAACATGAAGAGGCTGAAAAGGTGTGAAAAATATGAAGAACTTCAAAAGGTGTGAAAAATATGAGGAGCATGAAACGGTCTGAAAAATAGGAGGAGCATGAACCGGTGTTCAAAAACATGAAGAGCCTGAAAAGGGGTGAAAAATATGAAGAGTTTCAAAAGGTGTCAAAAATATGAGCAGCATGAATCGGTGTTCAAAAACATGAAGAGCCTGAAAAAGTGTGAAATATGAAGAGCTTCAAAAGGTGTCAAAAATATGAGGAGCATGAAACGGTCTGAAAAATAGAAGGAGCATGATGCGGTGTTCAAAAACATGAAGCCTGAAAAGGTGTGAAAAATATGAAGAGTTTCAAAAGGTGTCAAAAATATGAAGAGCATGAAACGGTCTGAAAAATAGGAGGAACAAGAAGCGGTTTTGAAAAACATGAAGAGCCTGAAAACGTTTCAAAAACATGAAGAGCTTCAAAACATGTGAAAAATATGAAGAGCTTCAAAAGGTGTCAAAAATGAGATGAGCATGAAACGGTCTGAAAAATTGGAGGAGGATGAAGTGGCTTTGAAAAACATGAAGAGCCTGAAAATGTGTAAAATATATGAAGAGCTTCAAAAGGTGTCAAAAATATGAGGAGCATGAAACGGTCTGAAATAGAGGAGGAGCATGAAACGGTGTTCAAAAACATGAGGAGCCTGAAAAGGTCTGAAAAATATGAACAGCTTTAAAAGGTGTGAAAAATATGAGGAGCTTCAAAAGGTGTGAAAAATAAGAGGAGAATGAAAGGGTCTGAAAAATAGGAGAAGCATGAAGTGGTGTGGAAAAACATGAAGAACCTGAAAAGGTGTGAACAATATGAAGAGCTTCAAAAGATGTGAAATACATAAGGAGCATGAAACGATCTGAAAAATTGAAGGAGCGTAAAGCTGTGTTGAAAAACATGAAGAGCCTGAAAAGGTGTGAAAAATATGAAGAGTTTCAAAAGGTGTCAAAAATATGAAGAGCATGAAACGGTCTGAAAAATAGGAGGAACAAGAAGCGGTGTTGAAAAACATAAAGAGCCTGAAAACGTTTCAAAAACATGAAGAGCTTCAAAACATGTGAAAAATATGAAGAGCTTCAAAAGGTGTCAAAAATGAGATGAGCATGAAACGGTCTGAAAAATTGGAGGAGGATGAAGTGGTTTTGAAAAACATGAAGAGCCTGAAAATGTGTAAAATATATGAAGAGCTTCAAAAGGTGTCAAAAATATGAGGAGCATGAAACGGTCTGAAATAGAGGAGGAGCCTGAAACGGTGTTCAAAAACATGAGGAGCCTGAAAAGGTCTGAAAAATATGAACAGCTTTAAGGTGTGAAAAATATGAGGAGCTTCAAAAGGTGTGAAAAATAAGAGGAGAATGAAAGGGTCTGAAAAATAGGAGAAGCATGAAGTGGTGTGGAAAAACATGAAGAACCTGAAAAGGTGTGAACAATATGAAGAGCTTCAAAAGATGTGAAATACATAAGGAGCATGAAACGATCTGAAAAATTGAAGGAGCGTGAAGCTGTGTTGAAAAACATGAAGAGCCTGAAAAGGTGTGAAAAATATGAAGAGCTTCAAAATTTGTCAAAAATATGAGGAACAGGAAACGGTCTGAAAAATAGGAGGAGCATGAAATGATGTTGAAAAACATGAAGAGCCTGAAAACGTGTGAAAAATATCAAGAGCCTCAAAAACTGTCAAAAATATGAGGAGCATGAAATGGTCTGAAAAATAGGAGGAGCATGAAGCGGTGTTGAAAAACATGAAGAGCCTGAGAAGGTGTGAAAAATACGAAGAACTTCAAAAGGTGTGAAAAATATGAAGAGCTTCAAAAGGTGTGAAACACATGAGAAGCATGAAACGGTCTGAAAAATAGGAGGAACATGAAGCGGTGTTCAAAAACATGAAGAGCCTGAAAAGGTGTGAAATATATGAAGAGATTCAAAAGGTGTCAAAAATATGAGGAGCATGAAACGGTCTGAAAAATAGGAGGAGTATGAAGCGGTGTTGAAAAACATTAAAAGCCTGAAAAGGTGTGAAAAATATGAAGAGCTTCAAAATGTGTGAAATACATGAGGAGCATGAAACGGTCTGAAAAATAGGAGGACCATGAAGCCATGTTGAAAAACATGAAGAGGCTGAAAAGGTGTGAAAAATATGAAGAACTTCAAAAGGTGTGAAAAATATGAGGAGCATGAAACGGTCTGAAAAATAGGAGGAGCATGAACTGGTGTTCAAAAACATGAAGAGCCTGAAAACGTGTGAAAAATATGAAGAGCTTCAATAGGTGTCAAAATATGAGGAGCATGAAACGATCTGAAAAATAGGAGGAGCATGAAGCGCTGTGGAAAAACATGAAGAGCCTGAAAATGTGTGAAAAATATGAAGAGCTTCAAAAGGTGTCAAAAAATTGATGAGCATGAAACGGGCTGAACGATAGGAGGAGCATGAAGTGGTGTTGAAAAACCTGAAGTGCCTGAAAAGGTGTGAAATATATGAAGAGCTTCAAAAGGTGTGAAAAATATGAGTAGCTTCAAAAGGTGTCAAAATATGAGGAGCCTGAAACGGTCTGAAAAATAGGAGGAGCATGAAGTGGTGTTGAAAAATATGAAGAGACTGAAAAGGTGTGAAATATATGAGGAGCTTCAAAAGGTGTCAAAAATAGGAAGAGCATGATACCGTCTGAAAAATAGAGAAGCATGAAGTGGTGTTGAAAATCATGAAGAGCCTGAGAAGGTGTGAAATATATGAAGAGCTTCAAAAGGTGTCAAAAATATGAGGAACATGAAAAGGTCTGAAAAATAGAGGAGCATGAAGTCATGTTGAAAATCATGAAGAGCCTATAAAGATGTGAAAAATATGAAGAGCTTCAAAAGGTGTCAAAAATATGAGGAACATGAAAAGGTCTGAAAAGTAGGAGGAGCATGAAGCTGTGTTAAAAAATATGAGAGCCTGAAAAGGTGTGAAAAATGTGAAGAGCTTCAAAAGGTGTGAAATATATGAGGAGCATGAAACGGTCTGACAAATAGGAGGAGCATGAAGCGGTGTTCAAAAACATGAAAAGCCTGAAAAGGTGTGAAAAATATGAAGAGCTTCAAAAGGTGTGAAATACATGAGGAGCATAAAACGGTCTGACAAATAGGAGGATCATGAAGCGGTGTTGAAAAACATGAAGAACCTGAAAAGGTGTGAAAAATATGAAGAGCTTCAAAAGGTGTCAAAAATAGGAGGAGCATGAAACGTTCTGAAAAATAGGAGGAGCATGAAACGGTGTTCAAAAACATGAAGAGCCTGAAAAGGGGTGAAAAATATGAAGAGTTTCAAAAGGTGTCAAAAATATGAGCAGCATGAATCGGTGTTCAAAAACATGAAGAGCCTGAAAATGTGTGAAATATGAAGAGCTTCAAAAGGTGTCAAAAATATGAGGAGCATGAAACGGTCTGAAAAAAAGAAGGAGCATGATGCGGTGTTCAAAAACATGAAGCCTGAAAAGGTGTGAAAAATATGAAGAGTTTCAAAAGGTGTCAAAAATATGAAGAGCATGAAACGGTCTGAAAAATAGGAGGAAAAAGAAGCGGTGTTGAAAAACATAAAGAGCCTGAAATCGTTTCAAAAACATGAAGAGCTTCAAAACATGTGAAAAATATGAAGAGCTTCAAAAGGTGTCAAAAATGAGATGAGCATGAAACGGTCTGAAAAATTGGAGGAGGATGAAGTGGTTTTGAAAAACATGAAGAACCTGAAAATGTGTAAAATATATGAAGAGCTTCAAAAGGTGTCAAAAATATGAGGAGCATGAAACGGTCTGAAATAGAGGAGGAGCCTGAAACGGTGTTCAAAAACATGAGGAGCCTGAAAAGGTCTGAAAAATATGAACAGCTTTAAAAGGTGTGAAAAATATGAGGAGCTTCAAAAGGTGTGAAAAATAAGAGGAGAATGAAAGGGTCTGAAAAATAGGAGAAGCATGAAGTGGTGTGGAAAAACATGAAGAACCTGAAAAGGTGTGAACAATATGAAGAGCTTCAAAAGATGTGAAATACATAAGGAGCATGAAACGATCTGAAAAATTGAAGGAGCGTGAAGCTGTGTTGAAAAACATGAAGAGCCTGAAAAGGTGTGAAAAATATGAAGAGCTTCAAAATGTGTCAAAATTATGAGGAGAAAGAAACGGACTGAAAATAGGAGGAGCATGAAGCGGTGTTGAAAAATATGAAGAGCCTGAAAAGGTGTGAAAAATATAAAGAGCCTCAAAAACTGTCAAAAATATGAGGAGCATGAAATGGTCTGAAAAATAGGAGGAGCATGAAGCGGTGTTGAAAAACAAGAAGAGCCTGAAAAGGTGTGAAAAATACGAAGAACTTCAAAAGGTGTGAAAAATATGAAGAGCTTCAAAAGGTGTGAAACACATGAGAAGCATGAAACGGTCTGAAAAATAGGAGGAAAATGAAGCGGTGTTCAAAAACATGAAGAGCCTGAAAAGGTGTGAAATATATGAAGAGATTCAAAAGGTGTCAAAAATATGAGGAGCATGAAACGGTCTGAAAAATAGGAGGAGTATGAAGCGGTGTTGAAAAACATTAAAAGCCTGACAAGGTGTGAAAAATACGAAGAGCTTCAAAAGGTGTCAAAAATATGAGGAGCATGAAACGGTCTGAAAAATAGGAGGAGCATTAATCGTTGTTGAAAAACATGAAGAGCCTGAAATAGTGTGAGAAATATGAAGAGCTTCAAAATGTGTCAGAAATGAGAGGAGCATGAAACGGTCTGAAAAATAGAGGAGCATGAAGCGGTTTTCAAAACATGTAGAGCCTGAAACACTGTGAAAAATATGAAGAGCTTCAAAAGGTGTGAAAAATATGAAGAGCTTCAAAAGGTGTCAAAAATAGGAGGAGCATGAAACGGTCTAAAAATTAGGAGGAGCATGAAGCGGTGTTCAAAAACATGAAGAGCCTGAAAAGGTGTGAAAAATATGAAGAGCTTCAAAAGGTGTGAAAAATATTAGGATGATGAAACGGTCTGAAAAATAAGAGGACCATGAAGCGGTGTTGAAAAATATGAAGAGCCTGAAAAAGTGTGAAAAATATGAAGAGCTTCAAAACGTGTCAACAATATGAGGAGCATGAAGCGGTTTTCAAGAATATGAAGAGCATTAAAAAGTGCGAAAAATGTGAAGAGCTTCAAAAGGTGTAAAATTATGAGGATCATGAAACTGTCTGAAAAATAAGAGGATCACGAAACGTTCTGAAAAACAGGAGGAGCATGAAACAGTGTTGAAAAACATGAAGAGCCGGAAAAGGATTGGAAAATATGAAGAGGTTCAAAAAGTGCCAAATATATGAGGAGCATGAAACGGTCTGAAATATTGGAGGAACATGAAACGGTGCTCAAAAACATGAAGAGCCTGAAAAGGTGTGAAAAATATGAAGAGCTTCAAAAGGTGTCAAAAATATGAGGAGCATGAAACGGTCTGAAAAAGAGGAGGAGCATGAAGTGGTGTTCAAAAACATGAAGCCGGAAATGGTGTGAAAAATATGAAGAGCTTCAAAAGGTTTGAAAAATATGAGGAGCATGAAACGGTCTGAAAAATAGGAGGAGCATTAAACAGTGTTGAAAAATATGGAGAGCCTGAAAAGGTGTGAAATATACGAGGAGCTTCAAAACGTGTGAAAAATATGAAGAGCTTCAAAAGGTGTGAAAAATATGAGGAGCATGAAACGATCTGAAAAATAGGTGGAGCAAGAAGTGGTGTTGAAAAACATGAAGCGCATGAAAATGTGTGAAAAATATGAAGAGCTTCGAAGGTGTCAAAAATATGAGGAGCATGAAAACGTCTGAAAAATAGGAGGAGCATGAAGCGGTGTGAAAAACTTGAAAGAGCCTGAAAAGTTGTGAAAAAAATGAAGAGCTTCAAAAGGTGTCAAAAATTTGAGGAGCATGAAACGGTCTGAAAACTAGGAGGAGCATGAAGCAGTGATCAAAAACATGAAGAGCCTGAAAAGGTGTGAAATATATGAAGAGCTTCAAAAGGTGTCAAAAATATGAGGAGCATGAAAAGGTCTGAAGAATAGGAGGAGTCAGAAGCGGTGTTGAAAAACATGAAGAGCCTGAAAAGGTGTGAAATACATGAAGAGCTTCAAAATTGTCAAAAATATGAAGAGCATGAAACGGTCTGAAAAATAGGAGGAGCATGAAACGGTGTTCAAGAACATGAAGAGCCTGAAAAGGTGTGAAAAACACGAAGAGACTGAAAAGGTGTGAAATATATGAAAAGCTTCATAATGTGTCAAAAATATGAGGAGCATGAAGCGGTGTTGAAAAACATGAAGATCCTGAAAAGAAGTGAAATATATGACGAGCTTCAAAAGGTGTCAAAAATATGAGGAGCATGAAGCGTTGTTGAAAAACATGAAGAGTCTGAAAAGGTGTGAAATATATGAAGAGCTTCAAAAGGTTTCAAAAATATGAGGAGCACGAAACGGTCTGAAAAATAGGAGTAGCATGAAGCGGTGTTGAAAAACATGAAGAGCCTGAAAAGGTGTGAAAAATATTAAGAGCTTCAAAACGTGTCAAAAATATGAGGAGCATGAAACGGTCTGAAAAATCGGAGGAGCATGAGTGGTGTTGAAATACATGAAGAGGCTGAAAAGGTGTGAAATATATGAAGAGTTTCAAAACGTGTCATAAATATGAGGAGTATGAAACAGTCTGAAAAATACGAGGAGCATGAAGCGGTGTTCAAAACCATGAAGAGCCTGAAAAGGTGTGAAATATATGAAGAGCTTCAAGGGTGTCAAAAATATGAGGAACATGAAACAGTCTGAAAAATAGAAGGAGCATGAAACGGTGTTGAAAAACATGAAGAGGCTGAAAAGGTGTGAAAAACATGAAGAGCCTGAAAAGTTGTGAAAAACATGAAGAGCCTGAAAAGCTGTGAAAAAGATGAAGAGCCTCAAAAGGTGTAAAATATATGAAGAGTTTCAATAGGTGTCAAAAATATGAGGAGCATGAAACGGTCTGAAAAATAGGAGGAGCATCAAATGGTGCTGAAAAACATGAAGAGCCTGACAAGGTTTGAAAAATATGAAGAGCTTCAAAAGGTGTCAAAAATATGAGGAGCATGAAACGGTCTGAAAAATAGGAGGAGCATGTAATGGTGTTGAAAACCACGAAGAGCCTGAAGAGGAGTGAAATACATGAAGAACTTCAAAAGGTGTCAAAAATATGAGAAGCATGAAATGGTGTTCAAAAACATGAAGAGCCTGACAAGGTGTGAAAAATATGAAGAGGTTCAAAAAGTGTCAAAAATATGAGGAGCATGAAACTGTTCTGAAAAATAGGTGCAGCATAAAGCGGTGTTGGAAAACATGAAGGGTCTGAAAATGTGTGAAATATATGAAGAGCTTCAAAAGTTGAAAAAATATGAGGAGCATGAAACGGTCTGAAACATAGGAGGAGCATGAAGGAGTGTTCAAAACATGCAGAGCCTGAAAAGGTGTGAAAAATATGAAGAGCTCCAAAAGGTGTCAAAAATATGAGGAGCATGAAACGGTCTGAAAAATAGGAGGAACATGAAGCGGTGTTCAAAAACATGAAGAGCCTGAAGAGGTGTGAAATATATGAAGAGATTCAAAAGGTGTCAAAAATATGAGGAGCATGAAACGATCTGAAAAATAGGAGGAGTATGAAGCGGTGTTGAAAAACATTAAAAGCCTGACATGGTGTGAAAAATACGAAGAGCTTCAAAAGGTGTCAAAAATATGAGGAGCATGAAACGGTCTGAAAAATAGGAGGAGCATTAATCGTTGTTGAAAAACATGAAGAGCCTGAAATAGTGTGAGAAATATGAAGAGCTTCAAAAGGTGTCAGAAATGAGAGGAGCATGTAACGGTCTGAAAAATAGGAGGAGCATGAAGCGGTGTTCAAAACATGAAGAGCCTGAAACACTGTGAAAAATATGAAGAGCTTCAAAAGGTGTGAAAAATATGAAGAGCTTCAAAAGGTGTCAAAAATAGGAGGAGCATGAATCGGTCTAAAAACTAGGAGGAGCAAGAAGCGGTGTTCAAAAACATGAAGAGCCTGAAAAGGTGTGAAAAATATGAAGAGCTTCAAAAGGTGTGAAAAATATGAGGATCATGAAACGGTCTGAAAAATAAGAGGACCATGAAGCGGTGTTGAAAAATATGAAGAGCCTGAAAAAGTGTGAAAAATATGAAGAGCTTCAAAACGTGTCAACAATATGAGGAGCATGAAGCGGTTTTCAAGAATATGAAGAGCATTAAAAAGTGCGAAAAATGTGAAGAGCTTCAAAAGGTGTAAAAATATGAGGAGCATGAAACGGTCTGAAAAATAAGAGGATCACGAAACGTTCTGAAAAACAGGAGGAGCATGAAACAGTGTTGAAAAACATGAAGAGCCTGAAAAGCATTGGAAAATATGAAGAGGTTCAAAAAGTGCCAAATATATGAGGAGCATGAAACGGTCTGAAATATTGGAGGAACATGAAACGGTGCTCAAAAACATGAAGAGCCTGAAAAGGATTGGAAAATATGAAGAGGTTCAAAAAGTGCCAAAAATATGAGGAGCATGAAACGGTCTGAAAAAGAGGAGGAGCATGAAGTGGTGTTCAAAAACATGAAGCCGGAAATGGTGTGAAAAATATGAAGAGCTTCAAAATTTGTCAAAAATATGAGGAACAGGAAACGGTCTGAAAAATAGGAGGAGCATGAAATGATGTTGAAAAACATGAAGAGCCTGAAAACGTGTGAAAAATATCAAGAGCCTCAAAAACTGTCAAAAATATGAGGAGCATGAAATGGTCTGAAAAATAGGAGGAGCATGAAGCGGTGTTGAAAAACATGAAGAGCCTGAGAAGGTGTGAAAAATACGAAGAACTTCAAAAGGTGTGAAAAATATGAAGAGCTTCAAAAGGTGTGAAACACATGAGAAGCATGAAACGGTCTGAAAAATAGGAGGAACATGAAGCGGTGTTCAAAAACATGAAGAGCCTGAAAAGGTGTGAAATATATGAAGAGATTCAAAAGGTGTCAAAAATATGAGGAGCATGAAACGGTCTGAAAAATAGGAGGAGTATGAAGCGGTGTTGAAAAACATTAAAAGCCTGAAAAGGTGTGAAAAATATGAAGAGCTTCAAAATGTGTGAAATACATGAGGAGCATGAAACGGTCTGAAAAATAGGAGGACCATGAAGCCATGTTGAAAAACATGAAGAGGCTGAAAAGGTGTGAAAAATATGAAGAACTTCAAAAGGTGTGAAAAATATGAGGAGCATGAAACGGTCTGAAAAATAGGAGGAGCATGAACTGGTGTTCAAAAACATGAAGAGCCTGAAAACGTGTGAAAAATATGAAGAGCTTCAATAGGTGTCAAAATATGAGGAGCATGAAACGATCTGAAAAATAGGAGGAGCATGAAGCGCTGTGGAAAAACATGAAGAGCCTGAAAATGTGTGAAAAATATGAAGAGCTTCAAAAGGTGTCAAAAAATTGATGAGCATGAAACGGGCTGAACGATAGGAGGAGCATGAAGTGGTGTTGAAAAACCTGAAGTGCCTGAAAAGGTGTGAAATATATGAAGAGCTTCAAAAGGTGTGAAAAATATGAGTAGCTTCAAAAGGTGTCAAAATATGAGGAGCCTGAAACGGTCTGAAAAATAGGAGGAGCATGAAGTGGTGTTGAAAAATATGAAGAGACTGAAAAGGTGTGAAATATATGAGGAGCTTCAAAAGGTGTCAAAAATAGGAAGAGCATGATACCGTCTGAAAAATAGAGAAGCATGAAGTGGTGTTGAAAATCATGAAGAGCCTGAGAAGGTGTGAAATATATGAAGAGCTTCAAAAGGTGTCAAAAATATGAGGAACATGAAAAGGTCTGAAAAATAGAGGAGCATGAAGTCATGTTGAAAATCATGAAGAGCCTATAAAGATGTGAAAAATATGAAGAGCTTCAAAAGGTGTCAAAAATATGAGGAACATGAAAAGGTCTGAAAAGTAGGAGGAGCATGAAGCTGTGTTAAAAAATATGAGAGCCTGAAAAGGTGTGAAAAATGTGAAGAGCTTCAAAAGGTGTGAAATATATGAGGAGCATGAAACGGTCTGACAAATAGGAGGAGCATGAAGCGGTGTTCAAAAACATGAAAAGCCTGAAAAGGTGTGAAAAATATGAAGAGCTTCAAAAGGTGTGAAATACATGAGGAGCATAAAACGGTCTGACAAATAGGAGGATCATGAAGCGGTGTTGAAAAACATGAAGAACCTGAAAAGGTGTGAAAAATATGAAGAGCTTCAAAAGGTGTCAAAAATAGGAGGAGCATGAAACGTTCTGAAAAATAGGAGGAGCATGAAACGGTGTTCAAAAACATGAAGAGCCTGAAAAGGGGTGAAAAATATGAAGAGTTTCAAAAGGTGTCAAAAATATGAGCAGCATGAATCGGTGTTCAAAAACATGAAGAGCCTGAAAATGTGTGAAATATGAAGAGCTTCAAAAGGTGTCAAAAATATGAGGAGCATGAAACGGTCTGAAAAAAAGAAGGAGCATGATGCGGTGTTCAAAAACATGAAGCCTGAAAAGGTGTGAAAAATATGAAGAGTTTCAAAAGGTGTCAAAAATATGAAGAGCATGAAACGGTCTGAAAAATAGGAGGAAAAAGAAGCGGTGTTGAAAAACATAAAGAGCCTGAAATCGTTTCAAAAACATGAAGAGCTTCAAAACATGTGAAAAATATGAAGAGCTTCAAAAGGTGTCAAAAATGAGATGAGCATGAAACGGTCTGAAAAATTGGAGGAGGATGAAGTGGTTTTGAAAAACATGAAGAACCTGAAAATGTGTAAAATATATGAAGAGCTTCAAAAGGTGTCAAAAATATGAGGAGCATGAAACGGTCTGAAATAGAGGAGGAGCCTGAAACGGTGTTCAAAAACATGAGGAGCCTGAAAAGGTCTGAAAAATATGAACAGCTTTAAAAGGTGTGAAAAATATGAGGAGCTTCAAAAGGTGTGAAAAATAAGAGGAGAATGAAAGGGTCTGAAAAATAGGAGAAGCATGAAGTGGTGTGGAAAAACATGAAGAACCTGAAAAGGTGTGAACAATATGAAGAGCTTCAAAAGATGTGAAATACATAAGGAGCATGAAACGATCTGAAAAATTGAAGGAGCGTGAAGCTGTGTTGAAAAACATGAAGAGCCTGAAAAGGTGTGAAAAATATGAAGAGCTTCAAAATGTGTCAAAATTATGAGGAGAAAGAAACGGACTGAAAATAGGAGGAGCATGAAGCGGTGTTGAAAAATATGAAGAGCCTGAAAAGGTGTGAAAAATATCAAGAGCCTCAAAAACTGTCAAAAATATGAGGAGCATGAAACGGTCTGAAAAATAGGAGGAGCATGAAGCGGTGTTGAAAAACAAGAAGAGCCTGAAAAGGTGTGAAAAATACGAAGAACTTCAAAAGGTGTGAAAAATATGAAGAGCTTCAAAAGGTGTGAAACACATGAGAAGCATGAAACGGTCTGAAAAATAGGAGGAAAATGAAGCGGTGTTCAAAAACATGAAGAGCCTGAAAAGGTGTGAAATATATGAAGAGATTCAAAAGGTGTCAAAAATATGAGGAGCATGAAACGGTCTGAAAAATAGGAGGAGTATGAAGCGGTGTTGAAAAACATTAAAAGCCTGACAAGGTGTGAAAAATACGAAGAGCTTCAAATGTGTCAAAAATATGAGGAGCATGAAACGGTCTGAAAAATAGGAGGAGCATTAATCGTTGTTGAAAAACATGAAGAGCCTGAAATAGTGTGAGAAATATGAAGAGCTTCAAAATGTGTCAGAAATGAGAGGAGCATGAAACGGTCTGAAAAATAGAGGAGCATGAAGCGGTTTTCAAAACATGAAGAGCCTGAAACACTGTGAAAAATATGAAGAGCTTCAAAAGGTGTGAAAAATATGAAGAGCTTCAAAAGGTGTCAAAAATAGGAGGAGCATGAAACGGTCTAAAAATTAGGAGGAGCATGAAGCGGTGTTCAAAAACATGAAGAGCCTGAAAAGGTGTGAAAAATATGAAGAGCTTCAAAAGGTGTGAAAAATATTAGGATGATGAAACGGTCTGAAAAATAAGAGGACCATGAAGCGGTGTTGAAAAATATGAAGAGCCTGAAAAAGTGTGAAAAATATGAAGAGCTTCAAAACGTGTCAACAATATGAGGAGCATGAAGCGGTTTTCAAGAATATGAAGAGCATTAAAAAGTGCGAAAAATGTGAAGAGCTTCAAAAGGTGTAAAATTATGAGGATCATGAAACTGTCTGAAAAATAAGAGGATCACGAAACGTTCTGAAAAACAGGAGGAGCATGAAACAGTGTTGAAAAACATGAAGAGCCGGAAAAGGATTGGAAAATATGAAGAGGTTCAAAAAGTGCCAAATATATGAGGAGCATGAAACGGTCTGAAATATTGGAGGAACATGAAACGGTGCTCAAAAACATGAAGAGCCTGAAAAGGTGTGAAAAATATGAAGAGCTTCAAAAGGTGTCAAAAATATGAGGAGCATGAAACGGTCTGAAAAAGAGGAGGAGCATGAAGTGGTGTTCAAAAACATGAAGCCGGAAATGGTGTGAAAAATATGAAGAGCTTCAAAAGGTTTGAAAAATATGAGGAGCATGAAACGGTCTGAAAAATAGGAGGAGCATTAAACAGTGTTGAAAAATATGGAGAGCCTGAAAAGGTGTGAAATATACGAGGAGCTTCAAAACGTGTGAAAAATATGAAGAGCTTCAAAAGGTGTGAAAAATATGAGGAGCATGAAACGATCTGAAAAATAGGTGGAGCAAGAAGTGGTGTTGAAAAACATGAAGCGCATGAAAATGTGTGAAAAATATGAAGAGCTTCGAAGGTGTCAAAAATATGAGGAGCATGAAAACGTCTGAAAAATAGGAGGAGCATGAAGCGGTGTGAAAAACTTGAAAGAGCCTGAAAAGTTGTGAAAAAAATGAAGAGCTTCAAAAGGTGTCAAAAATTTGAGGAGCATGAAACGGTCTGAAAACTAGGAGGAGCATGAAGCAGTGATCAAAAACATGAAGAGCCTGAAAAGGTGTGAAATATATGAAGAGCTTCAAAAGGTGTCAAAAATATGAGGAGCATGAAAAGGTCTGAAGAATAGGAGGAGTCAGAAGCGGTGTTGAAAAACATGAAGAGCCTGAAAAGGTGTGAAATACATGAAGAGCTTCAAAATTGTCAAAAATATGAAGAGCATGAAACGGTCTGAAAAATAGGAGGAGCATGAAACGGTGTTCAAGAACATGAAGAGCCTGAAAAGGTGTGAAAAACACGAAGAGACTGAAAAGGTGTGAAATATATGAAAAGCTTCATAATGTGTCAAAAATATGAGGAGCATGAAGCGGTGTTGAAAAACATGAAGATCCTGAAAAGAAGTGAAATATATGACGAGCTTCAAAAGGTGTCAAAAATATGAGGAGCATGAAGCGTTGTTGAAAAACATGAAGAGTCTGAAAAGGTGTGAAATATATGAAGAGCTTCAAAAGGTTTCCAAAATATGAGGAGCACGAAACGGTCTGAAAAATAGGAGTAGCATGAAGCGGTGTTGAAAAACATGAAGAGCCTGAAAAGGTGTGAAAAATATTAAGAGCTTCAAAACGTGTCAAAAATATGAGGAGCATGAAACGGTCTGAAAAATCGGAGGAGCATGAGTGGTGTTGAAATACATGAAGAGGCTGAAAAGGTGTGAAATATATGAAGAGTTTCAAAACGTGTCATAAATATGAGGAGTATGAAACAGTCTGAAAAATACGAGGAGCATGAAGCGGTGTTCAAAACCATGAAGAGCCTGAAAAGGTGTGAAATATATGAAGAGCTTCAAGGGTGTCAAAAATATGAGGAACATGAAACAGTCTGAAAAATAGAAGGAGCATGAAACGGTGTTGAAAAACATGAAGAGGCTGAAAAGGTGTGAAAAACATGAAGAGCCTGAAAAGTTGTGAAAAACATGAAGAGCCTGAAAAGCTGTGAAAAAGATGAAGAGCCTCAAAAGGTGTAAAATATATGAAGAGTTTCAATAGGTGTCAAAAATATGAGGAGCATGAAACGGTCTGAAAAATAGGAGGAGCATCAAATGGTGCTGAAAAACATGAAGAGCCTGACAAGGTTTGAAAAATATGAAGAGCTTCAAAAGGTGTCAAAAATATGAGGAGCATGAAACGGTCTGAAAAATAGGAGGAGCATGTAATGGTGTTGAAAACCACGAAGAGCCTGAAGAGGAGTGAAATACATGAAGAACTTCAAAAGGTGTCAAAAATATGAGAAGCATGAAATGGTGTTCAAAAACATGAAGAGCCTGACAAGGTGTGAAAAATATGAAGAGGTTCAAAAAGTGTCAAAAATATGAGGAGCATGAAACTGTTCTGAAAAATAGGTGCAGCATAAAGCGGTGTTGGAAAACATGAAGGGTCTGAAAATGTGTGAAATATATGAAGAGCTTCAAAAGTTGAAAAAATATGAGGAGCATGAAACGGTCTGAAACATAGGAGGAGCATGAAGGAGTGTTCAAAACATGCAGAGCCTGAAAAGGTGTGAAAAATATGAAGAGCTCCAAAAGGTGTCAAAAATATGAGGAGCATGAAACGGTCTGAAAAATAGGAGGAACATGAAGCGGTGTTCAAAAACATGAAGAGCCTGAAGAGGTGTGAAATATATGAAGAGATTCAAAAGGTGTCAAAAATATGAGGAGCATGAAACGATCTGAAAAATAGGAGGAGTATGAAGCGGTGTTGAAAAACATCAAAAGCCTGACATGGTGTGAAAAATACGAAGAGCTTCAAAAGGTGTCAAAAATATGAGGAGCATGAAACGGTCTGAAAAATAGGAGGAGCATTAATCGTTGTTGAAAAACATGAAGAGCCTGAAATAGTGTGAGAAATATGAAGAGCTTCAAAAGGTGTCAGAAATGAGAGGAGCATGTAACGGTCTGAAAAATAGGAGGAGCATGAAGCGGTGTTCAAAACATGAAGAGCCTGAAACACTGTGAAAAATATGAAGAGCTTCAAAAGGTGTGAAAAATATGAAGAGCTTCAAAAGGTGTCAAAAATAGGAGGAGCATGAATCGGTCTAAAAACTAGGAGGAGCAAGAAGCGGTGTTCAAAAACATGAAGAGCCTGAAAAGGTGTGAAAAATATGAAGAGCTTCAAAAGGTGTGAAAAATATGAGGATCATGAAACGGTCTGAAAAATAAGAGGACCATGAAGCGGTGTTGAAAAATATGAAGAGCCTGAAAAAGTGTGAAAAATATGAAGAGCTTCAAAACGTGTCAACAATATGAGGAGCATGAAGCGGTTTTCAAGAATATGAAGAGCATTAAAAAGTGCGAAAAATGTGAAGAGCTTCAAAAGGTGTAAAAATATGAGGAGCATGAAACGGTCTGAAAAATAAGAGGATCACGAAACGTTCTGAAAAACAGGAGGAGCATGAAACAGTGTTGAAAAACATGAAGAGCCTGAAAAGGATTGGAAAATATGAAGAGGTTCAAAAAGTGCCAAATATATGAGGAGCATGAAACGGTCTGAAATATTGGAGGAACATGAAACGGTGCTCAAAAACATGAAGAGCCTGAAAAGGATTGGAAAATATGAAGAGGTTCAAAAAGTGCCAAAAATATGAGGAGCATGAAACGGTCTGAAAAAGAGGAGGAGCATGAAGTGGTGTTCAAAAACATGAAGCCGGAAATGGTGTGAAAAATATGAAGAGCTTCAAAAGGTGTGAAAAATATGAGGAGCATGAAACGGTCTGAAAAATAGGAGGAGCATTAAACAGTGTTGAAAAATATGGAGAGCCTGAAAAGGTGTGAAAAATATGAAGAGCTTCAAAACGTGTGAAAAATATGAAGAGCTTCAAAAGGTGTGAAAAATGTGAGGAGCACGATACGGTCTGAAAAATAGGAGGAGCATTAAATAGTGTTGAAAAATATGGAGAGCCTGAAAAGGTGTGAAAAATATGAAGAGCTTCAAAAGGTGTCAAAAATATGAAGAGCCTCAAAAGGTGTCAAAAATATGAGGAGCATGAAACGGTCTGAAAAATAGGAGGAGCATGAAGCGATGTTGAAAAACATGAAGAGCCTTAAAAATGTGTGAAAAATATGAAGAGCTTCAAAAGGTGTCAAATATATGAGGAGCACGAAACGGTCTGAAAAATAGGAGGAGCATGAAGCGGTGTTCAAAAACATGAAGAGCCTGAAAAGGTGTGAAAAATATGAAGAGCTTCAAAGGGTGTCAAAAATATGAGGAGCATGAAACGTTCTGAGAAATAGGAGGAGAATGAAGCGATGTTCAGAACCAAGAAGAGACTGAACAGGTGAGAAAAATATCAAGAGCTTCAAAAGGTGTGAAAATATGAAGAGCTTCAAAAGGTGTGAAAATATTAGGAGCATGAAACGGTCTGAAATATAGGAGGAGCATGAAGCGGTGTTCAAAAACATGAGGAGCCTGAAAAGGTGTGACAAACATGAAGAGCCTCAAAAGGTGTGAAATATATGAAGAGGTTCAAAAGGTGTGAAAAATTTGAAGAGCTTCAAAAATTGTCAAAAATATGAGGAGCAAGAAACGATCTGAAAAATAGGTGGAGAAGGAAGTGGTGTTGAAAAACATGAAGAGACTGAAAAGGTGTGAAAATATGAAGACCATCAAAAGGTGTCAAAAATAGGAGTAGCATGAAACGGTGTTCAAAAACTTGAAGAGCCTGAATAGGAGTGAAAAATATGAAGAGCTTCAAAAGGTGTAAAAAATATGAGGAGCATGAAACGGTCTGAAAAATAGGAGGAGCATGAAACGGTGTTGAAAAACAAGAAGAGTCTGAAAAGGTGTGAAAAATATTAAGAGCTTCAAAAGGTGTCAAAAATATGAGGAGCATGACGGTCTGAAAAATAGGAAGAGCATGAGTGGTGTTGAAATACATGAAGAGGCTGAAAAGGTGTGAAATATATGAAAAGCTTCAAAACGTGTCATAAATATGAGGTGTATGAAACAGTCTGAAAAATCGGAGGAGCATGAAGCGGTGTTCAAAACCATGAAGAGCCTGAAAAGGTGTGAAATATATGAAGAGCTTCAAGGGTGTCAAAAATATGAGGAGCATGATACAGTCTGAAAAATAGAAGGAGCATGAAACGGTGTTGAAAAACATGAAGAGCCTGAAATGGTGTTAAAAACATGAAGAGCCTGAAAAGGTGTGAAAAAGATGAAGAGCCTCAAAAGGTGTGAAATATATGAAGAGCTTCAATAGGTGTCAAAAATATGAGGAGCATGAAACGGTCTGAAAAATAGGAGGAGCATGAAGCGGTGTTGAAAAACAAGAAGAGCCTGAAAAGGTGTGAAAAATACGAAGAACTTCAAAAGGTGTGAAAAATATGAAGAGCTTCAAAAGGTGTGAAACACATGAGAAGCATGAAACGGTCTGAAAAATAGGAGGAAAATGAAGCGGTGTTCAAAAACATGAAGAGCCTGAAAAGGTGTGAAATATATGAAGAGATTCAAAAGGTGTCAAAAATATGAGGAGCATGAAACGGTCTGAAAAATAGGAGGAGTATGAAGCGGTGTTGAAAAACATTAAAAGCCTGACAAGGTGTGAAAAATACGAAGAGCTTCAAAAGGTGTCAAAAATATGAGGAGCATGAAACGGTCTGAAAAATAGGAGGAGCATTAATCGTTGTTGAAAAACATGAAGAGCCTGAAATAGTGTGAGAAATATGAAGAGCTTCAAAATGTGTCAGAAATGAGAGGAGCATGAAACGGTCTGAAAAATAGAGGAGCATGAAGCGGTTTTCAAAACATGAAGAGCCTGAAACACTGTGAAAAATATGAAGAGCTTCAAAAGGTGTGAAAAATATGAAGAGCTTCAAAAGGTGTCAAAAATAGGAGGAGCATGAAACGGTCTAAAAATTAGGAGGAGCATGAAGCGGTGTTCAAAAACATGAAGAGCCTGAAAAGGTGTGAAAAATATGAAGAGCTTCAAAAGGTGTGAAAAATATTAGGATGATGAAACGGTCTGAAAAATAAGAGGACCATGAAGCGGTGTTGAAAAATATGAAGAGCCTGAAAAAGTGTGAAAAATATGAAGAGCTTCAAAACGTGTCAACAATATGAGGAGCATGAAGCGGTTTTCAAGAATATGAAGAGCATTAAAAAGTGCGAAAAATGTGAAGAGCTTCAAAAGGTGTAAAATTATGAGGATCATGAAACTGTCTGAAAAATAAGAGGATCACGAAACGTTCTGAAAAACAGGAGGAGCATGAAACAGTGTTGAAAAACATGAAGAGCCGGAAAAGGATTGGAAAATATGAAGAGGTTCAAAAAGTGCCAAATATATGAGGAGCATGAAACGGTCTGAAATATTGGAGGAACATGAAACGGTGCTCAAAAACATGAAGAGCCTGAAAAGGTGTGAAAAATATGAAGAGCTTCAAAAGGTGTCAAAAATATGAGGAGCATGAAACGGTCTGAAAAAGAGGAGGAGCATGAAGTGGTGTTCAAAAACATGAAGCCGGAAATGGTGTGAAAAATATGAAGAGCTTCAAAAGGTTTGAAAAATATGAGGAGCATGAAACGGTCTGAAAAATAGGAGGAGCATTAAACAGTGTTGAAAAATATGGAGAGCCTGAAAAGGTGTGAAATATACGAGGAGCTTCAAAACGTGTGAAAAATATGAAGAGCTTCAAAAGGTGTGAAAAATATGAGGAGCATGAAACGATCTGAAAAATAGGTGGAGCAAGAAGTGGTGTTGAAAAACATGAAGCGCATGAAAATGTGTGAAAAATATGAAGAGCTTCGAAGGTGTCAAAAATATGAGGAGCATGAAAACGTCTGAAAAATAGGAGGAGCATGAAGCGGTGTGAAAAACTTGAAAGAGCCTGAAAAGTTGTGAAAAAAATGAAGAGCTTCAAAAGGTGTCAAAAATTTGAGGAGCATGAAACGGTCTGAAAACTAGGAGGAGCATGAAGCAGTGATCAAAAACATGAAGAGCCTGAAAAGGTGTGAAATATATGAAGAGCTTCAAAAGGTGTCAAAAATATGAGGAGCATGAAAAGGTCTGAAGAATAGGAGGAGTCAGAAGCGGTGTTGAAAAACATGAAGAGCCTGAAAAGGTGTGAAATACATGAAGAGCTTCAAAATTGTCAAAAATATGAAGAGCATGAAACGGTCTGAAAAATAGGAGGAGCATGAAACGGTGTTCAAGAACATGAAGAGCCTGAAAAGGTGTGAAAAACACGAAGAGACTGAAAAGGTGTGAAATATATGAAAAGCTTCATAATGTGTCAAAAATATGAGGAGCATGAAGCGGTGTTGAAAAACATGAAGATCCTGAAAAGAAGTGAAATATATGACGAGCTTCAAAAGGTGTCAAAAATATGAGGAGCATGAAGCGTTGTTGAAAAACATGAAGAGTCTGAAAAGGTGTGAAATATATGAAGAGCTTCAAAAGGTTTCCAAAATATGAGGAGCACGAAACGGTCTGAAAAATAGGAGTAGCATGAAGCGGTGTTGAAAAACATGAAGAGCCTGAAAAGGTGTGAAAAATATTAAGAGCTTCAAAACGTGTCAAAAATATGAGGAGCATGAAACGGTCTGAAAAATCGGAGGAGCATGAGTGGTGTTGAAATACATGAAGAGGCTGAAAAGGTGTGAAATATATGAAGAGTTTCAAAACGTGTCATAAATATGAGGAGTATGAAACAGTCTGAAAAATACGAGGAGCATGAAGCGGTGTTCAAAACCATGAAGAGCCTGAAAAGGTGTGAAATATATGAAGAGCTTCAAGGGTGTCAAAAATATGAGGAACATGAAACAGTCTGAAAAATAGAAGGAGCATGAAACGGTGTTGAAAAACATGAAGAGGCTGAAAAGGTGTGAAAAACATGAAGAGCCTGAAAAGTTGTGAAAAACATGAAGAGCCTGAAAAGCTGTGAAAAAGATGAAGAGCCTCAAAAGGTGTAAAATATATGAAGAGTTTCAATAGGTGTCAAAAATATGAGGAGCATGAAACGGTCTGAAAAATAGGAGGAGCATCAAATGGTGCTGAAAAACATGAAGAGCCTGACAAGGTTTGAAAAATATGAAGAGCTTCAAAAGGTGTCAAAAATATGAGGAGCATGAAACGGTCTGAAAAATAGGAGGAGCATGTAATGGTGTTGAAAACCACGAAGAGCCTGAAGAGGAGTGAAATACATGAAGAACTTCAAAAGGTGTCAAAAATATGAGAAGCATGAAATGGTGTTCAAAAACATGAAGAGCCTGACAAGGTGTGAAAAATATGAAGAGGTTCAAAAAGTGTCAAAAATATGAGGAGCATGAAACTGTTCTGAAAAATAGGTGCAGCATAAAGCGGTGTTGGAAAACATGAAGGGTCTGAAAATGTGTGAAATATATGAAGAGCTTCAAAAGTTGAAAAAATATGAGGAGCATGAAACGGTCTGAAACATAGGAGGAGCATGAAGGAGTGTTCAAAACATGCAGAGCCTGAAAAGGTGTGAAAAATATGAAGAGCTCCAAAAGGTGTCAAAAATATGAGGAGCATGAAACGGTCTGAAAAATAGGAGGAACATGAAGCGGTGTTCAAAAACATGAAGAGCCTGAAGAGGTGTGAAATATATGAAGAGATTCAAAAGGTGTCAAAAATATGAGGAGCATGAAACGATCTGAAAAATAGGAGGAGTATGAAGCGGTGTTGAAAAACATCAAAAGCCTGACATGGTGTGAAAAATACGAAGAGCTTCAAAAGGTGTCAAAAATATGAGGAGCATGAAACGGTCTGAAAAATAGGAGGAGCATTAATCGTTGTTGAAAAACATGAAGAGCCTGAAATAGTGTGAGAAATATGAAGAGCTTCAAAAGGTGTCAGAAATGAGAGGAGCATGTAACGGTCTGAAAAATAGGAGGAGCATGAAGCGGTGTTCAAAACATGAAGAGCCTGAAACACTGTGAAAAATATGAAGAGCTTCAAAAGGTGTGAAAAATATGAAGAGCTTCAAAAGGTGTCAAAAATAGGAGGAGCATGAATCGGTCTAAAAACTAGGAGGAGCAAGAAGCGGTGTTCAAAAACATGAAGAGCCTGAAAAGGTGTGAAAAATATGAAGAGCTTCAAAAGGTGTGAAAAATATGAGGATCATGAAACGGTCTGAAAAATAAGAGGACCATGAAGCGGTGTTGAAAAATATGAAGAGCCTGAAAAAGTGTGAAAAATATGAAGAGCTTCAAAACGTGTCAACAATATGAGGAGCATGAAGCGGTTTTCAAGAATATGAAGAGCATTAAAAAGTGCGAAAAATGTGAAGAGCTTCAAAAGGTGTAAAAATATGAGGAGCATGAAACGGTCTGAAAAATAAGAGGATCACGAAACGTTCTGAAAAACAGGAGGAGCATGAAACAGTGTTGAAAAACATGAAGAGCCTGAAAAGGATTGGAAAATATGAAGAGGTTCAAAAAGTGCCAAATATATGAGGAGCATGAAACGGTCTGAAATATTGGAGGAACATGAAACGGTGCTCAAAAACATGAAGAGCCTGAAAAGGATTGGAAAATATGAAGAGGTTCAAAAAGTGCCAAAAATATGAGGAGCATGAAACGGTCTGAAAAAGAGGAGGAGCATGAAGTGGTGTTCAAAAACATGAAGCCGGAAATGGTGTGAAAAATATGAAGAGCTTCAAAAGGTGTGAAAAATATGAGGAGCATGAAACGGTCTGAAAAATAGGAGGAGCATTAAACAGTGTTGAAAAATATGGAGAGCCTGAAAAGGTGTGAAAAATATGAAGAGCTTCAAAACGTGTGAAAAATATGAAGAGCTTCAAAAGGTGTGAAAAATGTGAGGAGCACGATACGGTCTGAAAAATAGGAGGAGCATTAAATAGTGTTGAAAAATATGGAGAGCCTGAAAAGGTGTGAAAAATATGAAGAGCTTCAAAAGGTGTCAAAAATATGAAGAGCCTCAAAAGGTGTCAAAAATATGAGGAGCATGAAACGGTCTGAAAAATAGGAGGAGCATGAAGCGATGTTGAAAAACATGAAGAGCCTTAAAAATGTGTGAAAAATATGAAGAGCTTCAAAAGGTGTCAAATATATGAGGAGCACGAAACGGTCTGAAAAATAGGAGGAGCATGAAGCGGTGTTCAAAAACATGAAGAGCCTGAAAAGGTGTGAAAAATATGAAGAGCTTCAAAGGGTGTCAAAAATATGAGGAGCATGAAACGTTCTGAGAAATAGGAGGAGAATGAAGCGATGTTCAGAACCAAGAAGAGACTGAACAGGTGAGAAAAATATCAAGAGCTTCAAAAGGTGTGAAAATATGAAGAGCTTCAAAAGGTGTGAAAATATTAGGAGCATGAAACGGTCTGAAATATAGGAGGAGCATGAAGCGGTGTTCAAAAACATGAGGAGCCTGAAAAGGTGTGACAAACATGAAGAGCCTCAAAAGGTGTGAAATATATGAAGAGGTTCAAAAGGTGTGAAAAATTTGAAGAGCTTCAAAAATTGTCAACAATATGAGGAGCAAGAAACGATCTGAAAAATAGGTGGAGAAGGAAGTGGTGTTGAAAAACATGAAGAGACTGAAAAGGTGTGAAAATATGAAGACCATCAAAAGGTGTCAAAAATAGGAGTAGCATGAAACGGTGTTCAAAAACTTGAAGAGCCTGAATAGGAGTGAAAAATATGAAGAGCTTCAAAAGGTGTAAAAAATATGAGGAGCATGAAACGGTCTGAAAAATCGGAGGAGCATGAGTGGTGTTGAAATACATGAAGAGGCTGAAAAGGTGTGAAATATATGAAGAGTTTCAAAACGTGTCATAAATATGAGGAGTATGAAACAGTCTGAAAAATACGAGGAGCATAAAACGGTCTGACAAATAGGAGGATCATGAAGCGGTGTTGAAAAACATGAAGAACCTGAAAAGGTGTGAAAAATATGAAGAGCTTCAAAAGGTGTCAAAAATAGGAGGAGCATGAAACGTTCTGAAAAATAGGAGGAGCATGAAACGGTGTTCAAAAACATGAAGAGCCTGAAAAGGGGTGAAAAATATGAAGAGTTTCAAAAGCTGTCAAAAATATGAGCAGCATGAATCGGTGTTCAAAAACATGAAGAGCCTGAAAATGTGTGAAATATGAAGAGCTTCAAAAGGTGTCAAAAATATGAGGAGCATGAAAAGGTCTGAAAAAAAGAAGGAGCATGATGCGGTGTTCAAAAACATGAAGCCTGAAAAGGTGTGAAAAATATGAAGAGTTTCAAAAGGTGTCAAAAATATGAAGAGCCTGAAACGGTCTGAAAAATAGGAGGAAAAAGAAGCGGTGTTGAAAAACATAAAGAGCCTGAAAACGTTTCAAAAACATGAAGAGCTTCAAAACATGTGAAAAATATGAAGAGCTTCAAAAGGTGTCAAAAATGAGATGAGCATGAAACGGTCTGAAAAATTGGAGGAGGATGAAGTCGTTTTGAAAAACATGAAGAGCCTAAAAATGTGTAAAATATATGAAGAGCTTCAAAAGGTGTCAAAAATATGAGGAGCATGAAACGGTCTGAAATAGAGGAGGAGCCTGAAACGGTGTTCAAAAACATGAGGAGCCTGAAAAGGTCTGAAAAATATGAACAGCTTTAAGGTGTGAAAAATATGAGGAGCTTCAAAAGGTGTGAAAAATAAGAGGAGAATGAAAGGGTCTGAAAAATAGGAGAAGCATGAAGTGGTGTGGAAAAACATGAAGAACCTGAAAAGGTGTGAACAATATGAAGAGCTTCAAAAGATGTGAAATACATAAGGAGCATGAAACGATCTGAAAAATTGAAGGAGCGTGAAGCTGTGTTGAAAAACATGAAGAGCCTGAAAAGGTGTGAAAAATATGAAGAGCTTCAAAATTTGTCAAAAATATGAGGAACAGGAAACGGTCTGAAAAATAGGAGGAGCATGAAATGATGTTGAAAAACATGAAGAGCCTGAAAACGTGTGAAAAATATGAAGAGCCTCAAAAACTGTCAAAAATATGAGGAGCATGAAATGGTCTGAAAAATAGGAGGAGCATGAAGCGGTGTTGAAAAACATGAAGAGCCTGAGAAGGTGTGAAAAATACGAAGAACTTCAAAAGGTGTGAAAAATATGAAGAGCTTCAAAAGGTGTGAAACACATGAGAAGCATGAAACGGTCTGAAAAATAGGAGGAACATGAAGCGGTGTTCAAAAACATGAAGAGCCTGAAAAGGTGTGAAATATATGAAGAGATTCAAAAGGTGTCAAAAATATGAGGAGCATGAAACGGTCTGAAAAATAGGAGGAGTATGAAGCGGTGTTGAAAAACATTAAAAGCCTGAAAAGGTGTGAAAAATATGAAGAGCTTCAAAATGTGTGAAATACATGAGGAGCATGAAACGGTCTGAAAAATAGGAGGACCATGAAGCCATGTTGAAAAACATGAAGAGGCTGAAAAGGTGTGAAAAATATGAAGAACTTCAAAAGGTGTGAAAAATATGAGGAGCATGAAACGGTCTGAAAAATAGGAGGAGCATGAACTGGTGTTCAAAAACATGAAGAGCCTGAAAACGTGTGAAAAATATGAAGAGCTTCAATAGGTGTCAAAATATGAGGAGCATGAAACGATCTGAAAAATAGGAGGAGCATGAAGCGCTGTGGAAAAACATGAAGAGCCTGAAAATGTGTGAAAAATATGAAGAGCTTCAAAAGGTGTCAAAAAATTGATGAGCATGAAACGGGCTGAACGATAGGAGGAGCATGAAGTGGTGTTGAAAAACCTGAAGTGCCTGAAAAGGTGTGAAATATATGAAGAGCTTCAAAAGGTGTGAAAAATATGAGTAGCTTCAAAAGGTGTCAAAATATGAGGAGCCTGAAACGGTCTGAAAAATAGGAGGAGCATGAAGTGGTGTTGAAAAATATGAAGAGACTGAAAAGGTGTGAAATATATGAGGAGCTTTAAAAGGTGTCAAAAATAGGAAGAGCATGATACCGTCTGAAAAATAGAAAAGCATGAAGTGGTGTTGAAAATCATGAAGAGCCTGAGAAGGTGTGAAATATATGAAGAGCTTCAAAAGGTGTCAAAAATATGAGGAACATGAAAAGGTCTGAAAAATAGAGGAGCATGAAGTCATGTTGAAAATCATGAAGAGCCTATAAAGATGTGAAAAATATGAAGAGCTTCAAAAGGTGTCAAAAATATGAGGAACATGAAAAGGTCTGAAAAGTAGGAGGAGCATGAAGCTGTGTTAAAAAATATGAGAGCCTGAAAAGGTGTGAAAAATGTGAAGAGCTTCAAAAGGTGTGAAATATATGAGGAGCATGAAACGGTCTGACAAATAGGAGGAGCATGAAGCGGTGTTCAAAAACATGAAAAGCCTGAAAAGGTGTGAAAAATATGAAGAGCTTCAAAAGGTGTGAAATACATGAGGAGCATAAAACGGTCTGACAAATAGGAGGATCATGAAGCGGTGTTGAAAAACATGAAGAACCTGAAAAGGTGTGAAAAATATGAAGAGCTTCAAAAGGTGTCAAAAATAGGAGGAGCATGAAACGTTCTGAAAAATAGGAGGAGCATGAAACGGTGTTCAAAAACATGAAGAGCCTGAAAAGGGGTGAAAAATATGAAGAGTTTCAAAAGGTGTCAAAAATATGAGCAGCATGAATCGGTGTTCAAAAACATGAAGAGCCTGAAAATGTGTGAAATATGAAGAGCTTCAAAAGGTGTCAAAAATATGAGGAGCATGAAACGGTCTGAAAAAAAGAAGGAGCATGATGCGGTGTTCAAAAACATGAAGCCTGAAAAGGTGTGAAAAATATGAAGAATTTCAAAAGGTGTCAAAAATATGAGGAGCATGAAACGGTCTGAAAAATAGGAGGAAAAAGAGGCGGTGTTGAAAAACATAAAGAGCCTGAAATCGTTTCAAAAACATGAAGAGCTTCAAAACATGTGAAAAATATGAAGAGCTTCAAAAGGTGTCAAAAATGAGATGAGCATGAAACGGTCTGAAAAATTGGAGGAGGATGAAGTGGTTTTGAAAAACATGAAGAACCTGAAAATGTGTAAAATATATGAAGAGCTTCAAAAGGTGTCAAAAATATGAGGAGCATGAAACGGTCTGAAATAGAGGAGGAGCCTGAAACGGTGTTCAAAAACATGAGGAGCCTGAAAAGGTCTGAAAAATATGAACAGCTTTAAAAGGTGTGAAAAATATGAGGAGCTTCAAAAGGTGTGAAAAATAAGAGGAGAATGAAAGGGTCTGAAAAATAGGAGAAGCATGAAGTGGTGTGGAAAAACATGAAGAACCTGAAAAGGTGTGAACAATATGAAGAGCTTCAAAAGATGTGAAATACATAAGGAGCATGAAACGATCTGAAAAATTGAAGGAGCGTGAAGCTGTGTTCAAAAACATGAAGAGCCTGAAAAGGTGTGAAAAATATGAAGAGCTTCAAAATGTGTCAAAATTATGAGGAGAAAGAAACGGACTGAAAATAGGAGGAGCATGAAGCGGTGTTGAAAAATATGAAGAGCCTGAAAAGGTGTGAAAAATATAAAGAGCCTCAAAAACTGTCAAAAATATGAGGAGCATGAAATGGTCTGAAAAATAGGAGGAGCATGAAGCGGTGTTGAAAAACAAGAAGAGCCTGAAAAGGTGTGAAAAATACGAAGAACTTCAAAAGGTGTGAAAAATATGAAGAGCTTCAAAAGGTGTGAAACACATGAGAAGCATGAAACGGTCTGAAAAATAGGAGGAGCATTAAACAGTGTTGAAAAATATGGAGAGCCTGAAAAGGTGTGAAAAATATGAAGAGCTTCAAAACGTGTGAAAAATATGAAGAGCTTCAAAAGGTGTGAAAAATATGAGGAGCACGATACGGTCTGAAAAATAGGAGGAGCATTAAATAGTGTTGAAAAATATGGAGAGCCTGAAAAGGTGTGAAAAATATGAAGAGCTTCAAAAGGTGTCAAAAATATGAAGAGCCTCAAAAGGTGTCAAAAATATGAGGAGCATGAAACGGTCTGAAAAATAGGAGGAGCATGAAGCGATGTTGAAAAACATGAAGAGCCTTAAAAATGTGTGAAAAATATGAAGAGCTTCAAAAGGTGTCAAACATATGAGGAGCACGAAACGGTCTGAAAAATAGGAGGAGCATGAAGCGGTGTTCAAAAACATGAAGAGCCTGAAAAGGTGTGAAAAATATGAAGAGCTTCAAAGGGTGTCAAAAATATGAGGAGCATGAAACGTTCTGAGAAATAGGAGGAGAATGAAGCGATGTTCAGAACCAAGAAGAGACTGAACAGGTGAGAAAAATATCAAGAGCTTCAAAAGGTGTGAAAATATGAAGAGCTTCAAAAGGTGTGAAAATATTAGGAGCATGAAACGGTCTGAAATATAGGAGGAGCATGAAGCGGTGTTCAAAAACATGAGGAGCCTGAAAAGGTGTGACAAACATGAAGAGCCTCAAAAGGTGTGAAATATATGAAGAGGTTCAAAAGGTGTGAAAAATTTGAAGAGCTTCAAAAATTGTCAAAAATATGAGGAGCAAGAAACGATCTGAAAAATAGGTGGAGAAGGAAGTGGTGTTGAAAAACATGAAGAGACTGAAAAGGTGTGAAAATATGAAGACCATCAAAAGGTGTCAAAAATAGGAGTAGCATGAAACGGTGTTCAAAAACATGAAGAGCCTGAATAGGAGTGAAAAATATGAAGAGCTCCAAAAGGTGTCAAAAATATGAGGAGCATGAAACGGTCTGATAAATAGGAGGAGCATTAATCGTTGTTGAAAAACATGAAGAGCCTGAAATAGTGTGAGAAATATGAAGAGCTTCAAAATGTGTCAGAAATGAGAGGAGCATGAAACGGTCTGAAAAATAGGAGGAGCATGAAGCGGTGTTCAAAACATGAAGAGCCTGAAACACTGTGAAAAATATGAAGAGCTTCAAAAGGTGTGAAAAATATGAAGAGCTTCAAAATGTGTGAAAAATAGGAGGAGCATGAAACGGTCTAAAAATTAGGAGGAGCATGAAGCGGTGTTCAAAAACATGAAGAGCCTGAAAAGGTGTGAAAAATATGAAGAGCTTCAAAAGGTGTGAAAAATATGAGGATGATGAAACGGTCTGAAAAATAAGAGGACCATGAAGCGGTGTTGAAAAATATGAAGAGCCTGAAAAAGTGTGAAAAATATGAAGAGCTTCAAAACGTGTCAACAATATGAGGAGCATGAAGCGGTTTTCAAGAATATGAAGAGCATTAAAAAGTGCGAAAAATGTGAAGAGCTTCAAAAGGTGTAAAATTATGAGGAGCATGAAACGGTCTGAAAAATAAGAGGATCACGAAACCTTCTGAAAAACAGGAGGAGCATGAAACAGTGTTGAAAAACATGAAGAGCCGGAAAAGGATTGGAAAATATGAAGAGGTTCAAAAAGTGCCAAATATATGAGGAGCATGAAACGGTCTGAAATATTGGAGGAACATGAAACGGTGCTCAAAAACATGAAGAGCCTGAAAAGGTGTGAAAAATATGAAGAGCTTCAAAAGGTGTCAAAAATATGAGGAGCATGAAACGGTCTGAAAAAGAGGAGGAGCATGAAGTGGTGTTCAAAAACATGAAGCCGGAAATGGTGTGAAAAATATGAAGAGCTTCAAAAGGTTTGAAAAATATGAGGAGTATGAAACGGTCTGAAAAATAGGAGGAGCATTAAACAGTGTTGAAAAATATGGAGAGCCTGAAAAGGTGTGAAATATATGAGGAGCTTCAAAACGTGTGAAAAATATGAAGAGCTTCAAAAGGTGTGAAAAATATGAGGAGCATGAAACGATCTGAAAAATAGGAGGAGCATTAAACAGTGTTGAAAAATGTGGAGAGCCTGAAAAGGTGTGAAAAATATGAAGAGCTTCAAAAGGTGTCAAAAATATGAAGAGCCTCAAAAGGTGTCAAAAATATGAGGAGCATGAAACGGTCTGAAAAATAGGAGGAGCATGAAGCGATGTTGAAAAACATGAAGAGCCTTAAAAATGTGTGAAAAATATGAAGAGCTTCAAAAGGTGTCAAATATATGAGGAGCACGAAACGGTCTGAAGAATAGGAGGAGCATGAAGCGGTGTTCAAAAACATGCAGAGCCTGAAAAGGTGTGAAAAATATGAAGAGCTTCAAAGGGTGTCAAAAATATGAGGAGCATGAAACGTTCTGAGAAATAGGAGGAGAATGAAGCGATGTTCAGAACCAAGAAGAGACTCAACAGGTGAGAAAAATATCAAGAGCTTCAAAAGGTGTGAAAATATGAAGAGCTTCAAAAGGTGTGAAAATGTTAGGAGCATGAAACGGTCTGAAATATAGGAGGAGCATGAAGCGGTGTTCAAAAACATGAGGAGCCTGAAAAGGTGGAAAAATATGAAGAGCTTCAATAGGTGTGAAAATATTAGGAGCATGATACGGTCTGAAAAATAGGAGGAGGCTGAAGCGGTGTTCAAAAACTTGAAGAGCCTGAAAAGGTGTGAAAAACATGAAGAGCTTCAAAAGGTGTCAAAAATATGAGGAGCATGAAACGGTCTGAAAAATAGGAGGAGCATGAAGCGGTGTTGAAAAAAATGAAGATCCTGAAAAGGTGTGAAAAATAAGAGGAGCTTCAAAAGGTGTCAAAAATATGAAGAACATGAAACGGTCTGAAAAATAGGAGGAGCATGAAGTGGTGTTGAAAAGCATGAAGAGCCTGAAAAGGTGTGAAAAATATGAAGAGCTTCAAAAAGTGTGAAAAATATGAGGAGCATGAAACGGTCTGAAAAATAGGAGGAGCAGGAAGCGGTGTTGAAAAACATGAAGAGCCTAAAAAGGTGTGAAAAATATGAAGAGCTTCAGAAGTTGTCAAAATATGAGGAGCATGAAACAGTCTGAAAAATAGGAGGAGCATGAAATGGTGTTCAAAACCATGAAGAGCCTGAAAAGGTGTGAAAAATATGAAGAGCTTCAAAAGGTGTGAAAAATATGAGGAGCATGAAAAGGTCTGAAAAAAAAAGAGGAGCATGAAGTGATATTGAAAAACATGAAGAGCCTGAAAAAGTGTGAAATAAATGAAGAGCTTCAAAAGGTGTCAAAAATATGAAGAACATGAAACGGTCTGAAAAATAGGAGGAGCATGAAGTGGTGTTGAAAAGCATGAAGAGCCTGAAAAGGTGTGAAAAATATGAAGAGCTTCAAAAAGTGTGAAAAATATGAGGAGCATGAAACGGTCTGAAAAATAGGAGAAGCATTAGTGGTGTTGAAATACATGAAGAGCCTGAAAAGGTGTGAAATATATGAAGAGCTTCAAAAAGTGTCAAAAATATGAGGAGTATGAAACAGTCTGAAAAATAAGAGGAGCATGAAGTGGTGTTGAAAAACATGAAGAGCCTGAAAAGATGTGAAAAATATGAAGAGCTTCAAAAGGCGTCAAAAATAGGAGTAGCATGAGACGGTGTTCAAAACATGAAGAGCCTGAAAAGGTGTGAAAAATATGAAGAGCTTCCAAAGGTGTGAAAAATATGGGGAGCATGAAAAGGTCTGAAAAAAAAAGACGAGCATGAAGTGGTATTGAAAAACATGAAGAGCCTGAAAATGTGTGAAATATATGAAGAGCTTCAAAAGGTGTCAAAAATATGACGAGCATGAAACGGTCTGCAAAATAGGAGAAGCATGAAATGGTGTTCAAAAACATGAAGAGCCTGAAAAGGTGTGAAAAATATGAAGAGCTTCAAAAGTTGTCAAAAATATGAGGACCTAAAAATGGTCTGAAAAAAAGGAGGAGCATGAACTGGTGTTAAAAAAACATGAAGAGTCTGAAAAGCTGTGAGAAATATGAAGAGCTGCAAAAGGTGTGAAAAATATGAAGAGCTTCAAAAGCTGTCAAAAATATGAGGAGAAACAAACGGTCTATAAAATAGGAGGAGCAAGAAGTGGTGTTGAAAACATGAAGAGCCTGAAAAGGTGTGAAAAATATGAAGAGCTTCAAAACGTGTCAAAAATATGAGGTGCATGAAACAGTCTGAAAAATAGGAAAAGCATGACGCGTTGTTCAAAAACATGAAGAGCCTGAAAACGTGTGAAATATATGAAGAGCTTCAAAAGCTGTAAAAAATATGAGGTGCATGATACAATCTGAAAAATAGGAGGTGCATGAAGCGGTGTTGAAAACATGAAGAGCCTGAAAATATGTGAAAAATAAGAAGAGCTTCAAAAGGTGTCAAAATATGAGGAGCATGAAACAGTCTAAAAAATAGTAGGAGCATGAAAAGGTATTGAAAAACACGAAGAGCCTGAAAAGGTGTGAAAAATAAGAAGAGCTTCAAAAGGTCTCAAAAATATGAGGAGCATGACGGTCTGAAAAATAGGAAGAGCATGAGTGGTGTTGAAATACATGAAGAGGCTGAAAAGGTGTGAAATATATGAAAAGCTTCAAAACGTGTCATAAATATGAGGAGTATGAAACAGTCTGAAAAATAGGAGGAGCATGAAGCGGTGTTCAAAACCATGAAGAGCCTGAAAAGGTGTGAAATATATGAAGAGCTTCAAGGGTGTCAAAAATATGAGAAGCATGATACAGTCTGAAAAATAGAAGGAGCATGAAACGGTGTTGAAAAACATGAAGAGCCTGAAAAGGTGTGAAAAACATGAAGAGCCTGAAAAGTTGTGAAAAAGATGAAGAGCCTCAAAAGGTGTGAAATATATGAAGAGCTTCAATAGGTGTCAAAAATATGAGGAGCATGAAACGGTCTGAAAAATAGGAGGAGCATGAAGCGGTGTTGAAAATCATGAAGAGCCTGAAAAGTTGTGAAAAACACGAAGAGCCTGAAAAGGTGTGAAAAACATGAAGAGCCTCAAGAGGTGTGAAATATATGAAGAGCTTCAAAAGTTATAAAAATATGAGGAGCATGAAACGATCTGAAAAATAGGTGGAGCAAGAAGTGGTGTTGAAAAACATGAAGCGCATGAAAATGTGTGAAAAATATGAAGAGCTTCGAAGGTGTCAAAAATATGAGGAGCATGAAAACGTCTGAAAAATAGGAGGAGCATGAAGCGGTGTGAAAAACTTGAAAGAGCCTGAAAAGTTGTGAAAAAAATGAAGAGCTTCAAAAGGTGTCAAAAATTTGAGGAGCATGAAACGGTCTGAAAACTAGGAGGAGCATGAAGCAGTGATCAAAAACATGAAGAGCCTGAAAAGGTGTGAAATATATGAAGAGCTTCAAAAGGTGTCAAAAATATGAGGAGCATGAAAAGGTCTGAAGAATAGGAGGAGTCAGAAGCGGTGTTGAAAAACATGAAGAGCCTGAAAAGTTGTGAAATACATGAAGAGCTTCAAAATTGTCAAAAATATGAAGAGCATGAAACGGTCTGAAAAATAGGAGGAGCATGAAACGGTGTTCAAGAACATGAAGAGCCTGAAAAGGTGTGAAAAACACGAAGAGACTGAAAAGGTGTGAAATATATGAAAAGCTTCATAATGTGTCAAAAATATGAGGAGCATGAAGCGGTGTTGAAAAACATGAAGATCCTGAAAAGAAGTGAAATATATGACGAGCTTCAAAAGGTGTCAAAAATATGAGGAGCATGAAGCGTTGTTGAAAAACATGAAGAGTCTGAAAAGGTGTGAAATATATGAAGAGCTTCAAAAGGTTTCCAAAATATGAGGAGCAAGAAACGGTCTGAAAAATAGGAGTAGCATGAAGCGGTGTTGAAAAACATGAAGAGCCTGAAAAGGTGTGAAAAATATTAAGAGCTTCAAAACGTGTCAAAAATATGAGGAGCATGAAACGGTCTGAAAAATCGGAGGAGCATGAGTGGTGTTGAAATACATGAAGAGGCTGAAAAGGTGTGAAATATATGAAGAGTTTCAAAACGTGTCATAAATATGAGGAGTATGAAACAGTCTGAAAAATACGAGGAGCATGAAGCGGTGTTCAAAACCATGAAGAGCCTGAAAAGGTGTGAAATATATGAAGAGCTTCAAGGGTGTCAAAAATATGAGGAACATGAAACAGTCTGAAAAATAGAAATAGCATGAAACGGTGTTGAAAAACATGAAGAGCCTGAAAAGGTGTGAAAAACATGAAGAGCCTGAAAAGTTGTGAAAAACATGAAGAGCCTGAAAAGCTGTGAAAAAGATGAAGAGCCTCAAAAGGTGTAAAATATATGAAGAGTTTCAATAGGTGTCAAAAATATGAGGAGCATGAAACGGTCTGAAATATAGGAGGAGCATCAAATGGTGCTGAAAAACATGAAGAGCCTGACAAGGTTTGAAAAATATGAAGAGCTTCAAAAGGTGTCAAAAATATGAGGAGCATGAAACGGTCTGAAAAATAGGAGGAGCATGTAATGGTGTTGAAAACCACGAAGAGCCTGAAGAGGAGTGAAATACATGAAGAACTTCAAAAGGTGTCAAAAATATGAGAAGCATGAAATGGTGTTCAAAAACATGAAGAGCCTGACAAGGTGTGAAAAATATGAAGAGGTTCAAAAAGTGTCAAAAATATGAGGAGCATGAAACTGTTCTGAAAAATAGGTGCAGCATAAAGCGGTGTTGGAAAACATGAAGGGTCTGAAAATGTGTGAAATATATGAAGAGCTTCAAAAGTTGAAAAAATATGAGGAGCATGAAACGGTCTGAAACATAGGAGGAGCATGAAGGAGTGTTCAAAACATGCAGAGCCTGAAAAGGTGTGAAAAATATGAAGAGCTCCAAAAGGTGTCAAAAATATGAGGAGCATGAAACGGTCTGAAAAATAGGAGGAACATGAAGCGGTGTTCAAAAACATGAAGAGCCTGAAGAGGTGTGAAATATATGAAGAGATTCAAACGGTGTCAAAAATATGAGGAGCATGAAACGATCTGAAAAATAGGAGGAGTATGAAGCGGTGTTGAAAAACATTAAAAGCCTGACAAGGTGTGAAAAATACGAAGAGCTTCAAAAGGTGTCAAAAATATGAGGAGCATGAAACGGTCTGAAAAATAGGAGGAACATGAAGCGGTGTTCAAAAACATGAAGAGCCTGAAGAGGTGTGAAATATATGAAGAGATTCAAACGGTGTCAAAAATATGAGGAGCATGAAACGATCTGAAAAATAGGAGGAGTATGAAGCGGTGTTGAAAAACATTAAAAGCCTGACAAGGTGTGAAAAATACGTAGAGCTTCAAAAGGTGTCAAAAATATGAGGAGCATGAAATGGTCTGAAAAACAGGAGGAGCATGACGCAGTGTTGAAAAACATGAGGAGCCTGAAAAGGTGTGAAATATATGAAGAGCTTCAAAAGGTGTCAAAAATATGAGGAGCATGAAAAGGTCTGAAGAATAGGAGGAGTAAGAAGCGGTGTTGAAAAACATGAAGAGCCTGAAAAGGTGTGAAAAACATGAAGAGCCTGAAAATGTGTGAAATATATGAAGAGCTTCAAATGGTGTCAAAAATATGAGGAGCATGAAACGGCGTTCAAAAACAAGAAGAACCTGAAATGGTGTGAAAAATATGAAGAATTTAAAAAAGTGTCAAAAATAGGAGGAGTTTCAAAGGGTCCGAAAAATAGGAAGAGCATGAAGGGGTGTTGCAAAATATGAAGACCCTGAAAAGGTGTGAAATATATGAAGAGCTTCAAAAGGTGTCAAAAATATAAGAAGCATGAAACGGTCTTAAAAATAGGAGGAGCATGAAACGGTGTTGAAAAACATGAAGAGCCTGAAAATGTGTGAAAAATATGAAGAGCTTCAAAAGGTGTCAAAAATAGAAGGAGCATGAAGCGGAGTTGAAAAACATGAAGAGCTTCAAAATGTGTCAAAAATATGAGGAGCATGAAATGGTCTGAAAAATAGGAGGAGCATGTAATGGTGTTGAAAACCACGAAGAGCCTGAAGAGGAGTGAAACACATGAAGAGCTTCAAAAGGTGTCATAAATATGAGAAGCATGAAATGGTGTTCAAAAACATGAAGAGCCTGAAAATGTGTGAATAATATGAGGAGCATGAAACGGTCTTAAAAATATGTGGAGCATGAAGCGGTGTTCAAAAACATGAAGAGCCTGACAAGGTGTGAAAAATATGAAGAGGTTCACAAAGTGTCAAAAATATAAGGAGCATGAAACTGTTCTGAAAAATAGGTGCAGCATAAAGCGGTGTTGAAAAACATGAAGGGTCTGAAAATGTGTGAAACATATGAAGAGCTTCAAAAGGTGAAAAAATATGAGGAGCATGAAACGGTCTGAAACATAGGAGGAGCATGAAGGAGTGTTCAAAACATGCAGAGCCTGAAAAGGTGTGAAAAATATGAAGAGCTCCAAAAGTTGTCAAAAATATGAGGAGCAGGAAACGGTCTGAAAAATAGGAGGAGCATGAAACGGTGTTCAAAAACTTGAAGATACTGAAAAGATGTGAAAAATATGAAGAGCTTCAAAAAGTGTAAATATATGAGGAGCACGAAACATTCTGAAAAATAAGAGGAGTATGAAACGGTGTTGAACAACATGAAGAGCATGAAAAGGTGTGAAAAATATGAAGAGCTTAAAAAGGTGTCAAAAATATGAGGAGCATGAAGCGTTCTGAAAAATAGGAGGAGCATGAAACGGTGTTGAATAAGACGAAGAGCCTAAAAAGGAGTGAAAAATATGAAGAGCTTAAAAAGGTGTCAACTATATAAGGAGCATGAAACGGTCTGAAAAATAGGAGCAGCCTGAAACGGTGTGGAAAAACATGAAGAGACTGAAAATGTGTGAAAAATATGAAGAGCTTCATAAGGTTTCAAAATTATGATGCGCATGAAACTGTCTTAAAAATAGGAAGAGCATGAAGCGGTGTTGAAAAACATGAAGAGCCTGAAAAGGTGTGAAATATATGAAGAGCTACAAAATGTGTCAAAAATATGAGGAGCATGAAGCGTTCTGAAAAATAGGAGGAGCATGAAACGATGTTGAAAAACACGAAGAGCCTAAAAAGGAGTGAAATATATGAAGAGCTTTAAAAGAAGTCAAAAATATAAGGAGCATGAAAAGGTCTGAAAAATAGGAGGAGCATGAAGCGGTGTTGAAAATATGAATAGCCTGAAAAGTTGTGAAAAATAAGAAGAGCTTCAAAAGGTGTCAAAAATATGAGGAGCATGAAACGGTCTGAAAAATAGGAGGAGCATGAAACGGTGTTGAAAAACATGAAGAGCCTGAAAATGTGTGAAAAATATGAAGAGCTTCAAAAGGTGTCAAAAATAAAAGGAGCATGAAGCGGAGTTGAAAAAAATGAAGAGCTTCAAAATGTGTCAAAAATATGAGGAGCATGATACGGTCTCAAAAATAGGAGGAGCATGAAGCGGTGTTGAAAAACATGAAGAGCCTGGAAAGGTGTGAAATATATGAAGAGCTTCACAAGGTGTCAAAAATATAAGAAGCATGAAACGGTCTTAAAAATAGGAGGAGCATGAAACGGTGTTGAAAAACATGAAGAGCCTGAAAATGTGTGAAAAATATGAAGAGCTTGAAAAGGTGTCAAAAATAGAAGGAGCATGAAGCGGAGTTGAAAAACATGAAGAGCTTCAAAATGTGTCAAAAATATGAGGAGCATGATACGGTCTCAAAAATAGGAGGAGCATGAAGCGGTGTTGAAAAACATGAAGAGCCTGAAAAGGTGTGAAATATATGAAGAGCTTCACAAGGTGTCAAATATATAAGAAGCATGAAACGGTCTTAAAAATAGGAGGAGCATGAAACGGTGTTGAAAAACATGAAGAGCCTGAAAATGTGTGAAAAATATGAAGAGCTTCAAAAGGTGTCAAAAATAGAAGGAGCATGAAGCGGAGTTGAAAAACATGAAGAGCTTCAAAATGTGTCAAAAATATGAGGAGCATGATACGGTCTCAAAAATAGGAGGAGCATGAAGCGGTGTTGAAAAACATGAAGAGCCTGGAAAGGTGTGAAATATATGAAGAGATTCAAAAGTGTCACAAATAGGAGGAACATGAAACGGTCTGAAAATTAGGAGGAGCATGAAGTGGAGTTGAAAAAAATGAATAGCCTGAAAAGGTGTGAAAAATATTAGGAGCATGAAACAGTCTGAAAATAGGAGGAGCATCAAATGGTGCTGAAAAACAAGGAGAGCCTGAAAAGGTTAGAAAAATATGAAGAGCTTCAAAAGGTGTAAAAATATGAGGAGCATGAAATGGCCTGAAAAATAGGAGGAGCATGTAATGGTGTTGAAAACCAGGAAGAGCTTGAAGAGGAGTGAAATACATGAAGAGCTTCAAAAGGTGTCATAAATATGAGAAGCATGAAATGGTGTTCAAAAACATGAAGAGCCTGAAAATGGGTGAAAAATATGAGGAGCATGAAACGGTCTTAAAAATATGTGGAGCATGAAGCGGTGTTCAAAAACATGAAGAGCCTGACAAGGTGTGAAAAATATGAAGAGGTTCAAAAAGTGTCAAAAATATGAGGAGCATGAAACTGTTCTGAAAAATAGGTGCAGCATAAAGCGGTGTTGAAAAACATGAAGGGTCTGAAAATGTGTGAAACATATGAAGAGCTTCAAAAGGTGAAAAAATTGAGGAGCATGAAACGGTCTGAAAAATAGGAGGTGCATGAAGTGGTGTTCAAAAACATGAAGAGCCCGAAAAGGTGTGAAAAATATGAAGAGCTTCAAAAGGGGTCAAATATATGAGGAGCATGAAACTGTCTGAAAAATAAGAGGAGTATGAAACGGTGTTCAAAGTCATTAAGAGCCTGAAAAGGTGTCAAAAATATGAGGAGCAGGAAACAGTCTGAAAATAGGAGGAGCATGAAACGGTGTTGAAAAACATGAAGAGCATGAAAAGGTGTGAAAAATATGAAGAGCTTCAAAAGGTGTCAAATAGGAGTAGCATGAAACGGTGTTCAAAAACATGAAGAGCCTGAAAAGTTGTGCAAAATTTGAAGAGCTTCAAAACGTGTGAAAATATGAGGTGCATGAAACGGCCTGAAAAATAGGAGGAGCATGAAACGGTCTTGAAAAACATGAAGAGCATGAAACGGTCTGAAAAATAGGAGGAGCATGAAATCGTGTTCAAAAACATGAAGATCCTGAAAACATGTGAAAAATATGAAGCGCTTCAAAAGGTGTCAAAAATATGAGGAGCATGAAACGGTCTGAAAAATAGGAGGAAAATGAAACGGTGTTCAAAATCATTAAGAGCCTGAAAAGGTGTGAAAAATATGAGGAGCATGAAACGGTGTGAAAAAAAGGTGAGAATGAAGTTGTGTTCAAAGACATGAAGAGCCCGAAAAGTGTGTAAAATATGAAGAGCTTCTAAAGGTGTCAAAAATACGAGGAGCATGAAAAGGTCTGAAAAATAGGAGGAGCATGAAGTGGTGTTGAAAAACATGAAGAGCCTGAAAATGTGTGAAAAATATGAAGAGCTTCAAAAGGTGTCAAAAATATGAGGAGCATGAAACGGTCTGAAAAATATTAGGAGCATGAAACGGTGTTGAAAACCTGAAGCGCCTGAAAAGGTGTGAAAAATATGAAGAGTTTCAAAACATGTAAAAATATGAGGAACATGAAACGGTCTGAAAAATAGGAGGAGCAAGAATCGGTGTTGAAAAAAAGAAGAGCTTGAAAAGTTGTGAAATATATGAAGAGCTTCAAAATGTGTCAAATATATGAGGAGCATGAAACGGTCTGAAAAATAGGAGCAGCATGAAGCGTTGTTGAAAAACATAAACAGCCTGAAAAGTTGTGAAATATATGAAGAGCTTCAAAATGTGTCAAAAATATGAGGAGCATGAAACGTTCTGAAGATTAGGAGGAGCATGAAAAAGTCTTCAAAAACATGAAGAGCCTGAAAAGGTGTGAAAAATCTGAAGAACTTCAAAAGGTGTCAAAAATATGAGGAGCATGAAATGGTCTGAAAAATAGGAGGAGCATGAAACGGTGTTCAAAAACATGAAGAGCCTGAAAAGGTGTGAAACATATGAAAAGCATGAAAAGGTGTGAAATATATGAGGAGCCTGAAACGGTCTGCAAAACAGGAGGAGCATGAATCGGTGTTGAAAAAAATGAAGAGCATGAAAAGGTGTGAAAAATATGAAGAGCTTCAAAACGTGTCAAAAATATGAGGAGGAAGAAACCTTGTGAAAAAATGAGGGGGAAGAAGTGGTGTCCAAAAACATGAAGAGCCTGAAAAAGTGTGAAAAACATGAAGAGCTTCAAAAGGAGTCAAAAATATGAGGAGGATGAAACAGTCTGAAAAATAGGAGGAGCATGAAACGGTGTTCAAAAACATGAAGAGCCTGAAAAGGTGGGAAAAATATGAAAAGGTTCAAAAGTGTAAAAAATATGAGGAGCAAGAAACGGTCTGAAAAATAGGAGGAGCATGAAACGGTGTTCAGAAACATGAAGAGCCTGAAAAGGTGTGAAATATATGAAGAACTTCAAAAGGTGACAAAAATATGAGGAGCAAGAAACGGTCTGAAAAATAGGAGGAGCATGAAGTGGTGTTGAAAAACATGAAGAGCCTGAAAAGGTGTAATAAATATGAAGAGCTTCAAAAAGTGTCAAAAATATGAGGAGCATGAAACGATCTGAAACATAGTAGGAGCATGAAGCGTTGTTCAAAAACATGAAGAGCCTGAAAAGTTGTGAAATATATGAAGAGTTTCAAAAGGTGTCAAAAATATGAGGAGCATGACATGGTCTGAAAAATAGGAGGAGCATGAAGCAGTGTTGAAAAACATGAAGAGCCTGAAAAGGTGTGAAAAATATGAAGAGGTTCAAAAAGTGTGAAAAATATGAAGAGCTTCAAAAGGCGTAAAAAACATGAAGAGCTTCAAAAGGTGTGAAAATATGAAGAGTTTCAAAAGGTGTCAAACATATGAGGAGCATGAAACGGTCTGAAAAATAGGAGGAGCATGAAACGGTGTTCAAAACCATGAAGAGACTGAAAAGGTGTGAAATATATGAAGACTTCAAAAGGTGTCAAAAATATGAGGAGCATGAAACGGTCTGAAAAATATTAGGAGCATGAAACGGTGTTGAAAACCTGAAGCGCCTGAAAAGGTGTGAAAAATATGAAGAGTTTCAAAACATGTAAAAATATGAGGAGCATGAAACGGTGTTCAGAAACATGAAGAGCCTGAAAAAGTGTGAAATATATGAAGAGTTTCAAAAAGTGTCAAAAATATGAGGAACATGAAACGGTCTGAAAAATAGGAGGAGCAAGAATCGGTGTTGAAAAAAAGAAGAGCTTGAAAAGTTGTGAAATATATGAAGAGCTTCAAAATGTGTCAAATATATGAGGAGCATGAAACGGTCTGAAAAATAGGAGCAGCATGAAACGGCATCAAAAACATGAAGAACCTGAAATGGTGTGAAAAATATGAAGAACTTAAAAACGTGTCAAAAACAGGAGGAGTTTCAAAGGGTCCGAAAAATAGAAAGAGCATGAAGGGGTGTTGCAAAACATGAAGAGCCTGAAAAGGTGTGAAAAACATGAAGAGCCTGAAAAGGTGTAAAAAATATGAAGAGCTTCAAAAAGTGTCAAAAATATGAGGAGCATGAAACGATCTGAAACATAGTAGGAGCATGCAGCATTGTTCAAAAACATGAAGAGCCTGAAAGGGTGTGAAATATATGAAGAGCTTCAAAAGGTGTCAAAAATATGAGGAGCATGACATGGTCTGAAAAATAGGAGGAGCATGAAGCGGTGTTGAAAAACATGAAGAGCCTGAAAAGGTGTGAAATATATGAAGAGCTTCACAAGGTGTCAAATATATAAGAAGCATGAAACGGTCTTAAAAATAGGAGGAGCATGAAACGGTGTTGAAAAACATGAAGAGCCTGAAAATGTGTGAAAAATATGAAGAGCTTCAAAAGGTGTCAAAAATAGAAGGAGCATGAAGCAGAGTTGAAAAACATGAAGAGCTTCAAAATGTGTCAAAAATATGAGGAGCATGATACGGTCTCAAAAATAGGAGGAGCATGAAGCGGTGTTGAAAAACATAAACAGCCTGAAAAGTTGTGAAATATATGAAGAGCTTCAAAATGTGTCAAATATATGAGGAGCATGAAACGGTCTGAAAAATAGGAGCAGCATGAAGCGGTGTTGAAAAACATAAACAGCCTGAAAAGTTGTGAAATATATGAAGAGCTTCAAAATGTGTCAAAAATATGAGGAGCATGAAACGTTCTGAAGATTAGGAGGAGCATGAAAAAGTCTTCAAAAACATGAAGAGCCTGAAAAGGTGTGAAAAATATGAAGAGCTTCAAAATGTGTCAAAAATATGAGGAGCATGAAATGGTCTGAAAAATAGGAGGAGCATGAAACGGTGTTCAAAAACATGAAGAGACTGAAAAGGTGTGAAACATATGAAAAGCATGAAAAGGTGTGAAATATATGAGGAGCCTGAAACGGTCTGCAAAACAGGAGGAGCATGAATCGGTGTTGAAAAAAATGAAGAGCATGAAAAGGTGTGAAAAATATGAAGAGCTTCAAAAGCTGTCAAAAAAATGAGGAGGAAGAAACCTTGTGAAAAAATGAGGGGGAAGAAGTGGTGTCGAAAAACATGAAGAGCCTGAAAAAGTGTGAAAAACATGAAGAGCTTCAAAAGGTGTCAAAAATATGAGGAGCATGAAACGGTCTAAAAAATAGGAGGAGCATGAAGTGGTGTTGAAAAACATGAAGAGCCTGAAAAGGTGTAAAAAATATGAAGAGCTTCAAAAGGTGTCAAAAATATGAGGAGCATGAAACGATCTGAAACATAGTAGGAGCATGAAGCGTTGTTCAAAAACATGAAGAGCCTGAAAAGGTGTGAAATATATGAAGAGCTTCAAAAGGTGTCAAAAATATGAGGAGCATGACATGGTTTGAAAAAAATGAGGAGCATGAAGCGGTGTTGAAAAACATGAAGAGCCTGAAAAGGTGTGAAATATATGAAGAGCTTCAAAAGGTGTCAAAAATATAAGAAGCATGAAACGGTCTTAAAAATAGGAGGAGCATGAAACGGTGTTCAAAACCATGAAGAGCCTGAAAATGTGTGAAAAATCTGAAGAGCTTCAAAAGGTGTCAAAAATAGAAGGAGCATGAAGCGGAGTTGAAAAACATGAAGAGCTTCAAAATGTGTCAAAAATATGAGGAGCATGATACGGTCTCAAAAATAGGAGGAGCATGAAGCGGTGTTGAAAAACATGAAGAGCCTGGAAAGGTGTGAAATATATGAAGAGATCCAAAAGTGTCAAAAATATGAGGATCATGAAACGGTCTTAAAAATATGAGGAGCATGTAATGGTGTTGAAAACCACAAAGAGCCTGAAGAGGAGTGAAATACATGAAGAGCTTCAAAAGGTGTCATAAATATGAGAAGCATGAAATGGTGTTCAGAAACATGAAGAGCCTGAAAATGTGTGAAAAATATGAGGAGCATGAAACGGTCTTAAAAATATGTGGAGCATGAAGCGGTGTTCAAAAACATGAAGAGCCTGAAAAGGTGTGAAAAATATGAAGATCTTCAAAAGTGTGAAAAATATGAGGAGCATGAAACGGTCTGAAAATAGGAGGAGCATGAAACGGTGTTGAAAAACATGAAGAGCCTGAAAACGTGTGAAAAATATCAAGAGCTTCAAAAATGTGTCAAAAATAGGAGGAGCATGAAACAGTCTGAAAAATAGGAGGAGCATGAAACGGTGTTGAAAAACATGAAGAGCCTGAAAATGTGTGAAAAATATCAAGAGCTTCAAAAGGTGTCAAAAATATGAGGAGCATGAACCGGGCTGAAAAATAGGAGGAGCATGAAACGGTGTTGAAAAACATGAAGAGCATGAAAAGGATTGAAAAATATGAAGAGCTTCAAAAGGTGTGAAAAATAGGAGTAGCATGAAGCGGTGTTCAAAAACTTGAAGAGCCTGAAAATGTGTTAAAAATATGAAGAGCTTAAAAGGTTTCAAAATATGAGGAACAGGAAATGGTCTGAAAAATAGGTTGAGCATGGAAGGGTGTTCAAAACATGAGGAGCCTGAAAGGTGTGAATAATATTAAGCCTTCAAAACGTAGCAAAAATATGAGGAGCATGAAATGGTCTGAAAAATAGGAGGAGCACGAAGCGCTGTTCAAAATCATGAAGAGCCTGAAAACGGGTGAAATATATGAAGAGCATCAAAAGGTGTCAAAAATATGAGGAGCATGAAGCGGTCTGAAAAAAATAGGAGGAGCATGAAGTGGTGTTCAAAACATGAAGAGCCTGAAAAGGTGTGAAAAATATGAAGAGCTTCAAAAGGTGTCAAAAATATGAAGAGCATGAAACGGGCTGAAAAATAGGAGGAGCATGAAGCGGTGTTGAAAAACATGAAGAGCCTGAAATGGTGTGAAAAAATATGAAGACCTTCAAAAGGTGTCAAAATATGAGGATCATGAAACGATCTTAAAAATAGGAGTAGCATGAAGCGGTGTTCAAAAACATGAAGAGCCTGAAAAGGTGTGAAATATATGAAGAGCTTCAAAAGGTGTGAAATATATGAGGAGCATGAAACGGTGTGAAAAATAGGAGGAGCATGAAATGGTGTTCAGAATCATGAAAAGCCTGAAAAGGTGTGAAAAATATGAAGAGCTTCACAAGGTGTGAAAAATATGAGGAGCATGAAACGGTCTGAAAAATAGGAGGAGCATGAAACGGTGTTGAAAACATGAAGAGCATGAAAAGGTGTGAAAAATATGAAGAGCTTCAAAAGGTGTCAAAAATATGAGGAGCATGAAACGATCTGAAATATAGGAGTAGCATGAAGTAGTGTTGAAAACCATGAATAGACTGAAAAGGTTTGAAAAATATGAAGAGCTTCAAAACTTGTGAAAAATATGAAGATCTTCAAAAGGTGTGAAAAATATGAGGAGCATGACATGGTCTGAAAAATAGGAAGAGCATGAAGCGGTGTTGAAAAACATGAAGAGCCTGGAAAGGTGTGAACTATATGAAGAGATTCAAAAGTGTCACAAATAGGAGGAACATGAAACGGTCTGAAAAATAGGAGGAGCATGAACTGGAGTTGAAAAAAAATGAATAGCCTGAAAAGGTGTGAAAAATATTAGGAGCATGAAACAGTCTGAAAATAGGAGGAGCATCAAATGTTGCTGAAAAACATGGAGAGCCTGAAAAGGTTTGAAAAATATGAAGAGCTTCAAAAGGTGTCAAAAATATGAGGATCATGAAATGGTCTGAAAAATAGGAGGAGCATGTAATGGTGTTGAAAACCATGAAGAGCCTGAAGAGGAGTGAAATACATGAAGAGCTTCAAAAGTTGTCAAAATATGAGAAGCATGAAATGGTCTGAAAAATAGGAGGAGCATGTAATGGTGTTGAAAACCATGAAGAGCCTGAAGAGGAGTGAAATACATGAAGAGCTTCAAAAGGTGTCAAAATATGAGAAGCATGAAATGGTGTTCAAAAACATGAAGAGCCTGAAAATGTGTGAAAAATATGAGGAGCATGAAACGGTCTTAAAAATATGTGGAGCATGAAGCGGTGTTCAAAAACATGAAGAGCCTGACAAGGTGTGAAAAATATGAAGAGGTTCAAAAAGTGTCAAAAATATGAGGAGCAGGAAACGGTCTGAAAAATAGGAGGAGCATGAAACGGTGTTCAAAAACTTGAAGATACTGAAAAGATGTGAAAAATATGAAGAGCTTCAAAAGGTGTCAAAATATGAGGAGCACGAAACATTCTGAAAAATAAGAGGAGTATGAAACGGTGTTGAACAACATGAAGAGCATGAAAAGGTGTGAAAAATATGAAGAGATTAAAAAGGTGTCAAAATATGAGGAGCATGAAACGGTCTGAAAAATAGGAGGCGCATGAAGTGGTGTTCAAAAACATGAAGAGCCCAAAAAGGTGTGAAAAATATGAAGAGCTTCAAAAGGTGTCAAATATATGAGGAGCATGAACCTGTCTGAAAATAAGAGGAGTATGAAACGGTGTTCAAAGTCATTAAGAGGCTGAAAAGGTGTCAAAAATATGAGGAGCATGAAACAGTCTGAAAATAGGAGGAGCATGAAACGGTGTTGAAAAATATGAAGAGAATGAAAAGGTGTGAAAAATATGAAGAGCTTCAAAAGGTGTCAAATAGGAGTAGCATGAAATGGTGTTCAAAAACATGAAGAGCCTGAAAAGGTGTGCAAAATTTGAAGAGCTTCAAAACGTGTGAAAAATATGAGGAGCATGAAACGGTCTGAAAAATAGGAGGAGCATGAAACGGTCTTGAAAAACATGAAGAGCATGAAACGGTCTGAAAAATAGGAGGAGCATGAAATGGTGTTCAAAAACATGAAGATCCTGAAAACATGTGAAAAATATGAAGCGCTTCAAAAGTTGTCAAAAATATGAGGAGCATGAAACGGTCTGAAAAATAGGAGGAAAATGAAACGGTGTTCAAAATCATTAAGAGCCTGAGAAGGTGTGAAAAATATGAGGAGCATGAAACGGTCTGAAAAAAAGGCGAGAATGAAGTCGTGTTCAAAGACATGAAGAGCCTGAAAAGGTGTGTAAAATATGAAGAGCTTCAAAAGGTGTCAAAAATATGAGGAGCATGACACAGTCTGAAAAATAGGAGGAGCATGAAGTGGTGTTGAAAAACATGAAGAGCCTGAAAATGTGTGAAAAATATGAAGTGCTTCAGAAGGTGTGAATAATATGAGGAGCATGAAGCAGCGTTCAAAAACTTGAAGATACTGAAAAGGTCTGAAAAATATGAAGGACTTCAAAAGGTTTCAATAATATGAGGAGCATGAAACTTTCTGAAAATATGCGGAACACGAAACTGTCTGAAAAATAGGAGGAGCATGAAACGGTGTTGAAAAACATGAAGAGCAGGAATAAGTGTGAAAAATATGAAGAGCGTCAAAAGGTGATAAAAATATGAGGAGCATGAAACGGTCTGAAAACTAGGAGGAGCAAGAAACGGTGTTGAAAAACATGAAGAGCCTGAAAAGGTGTGAAAAATATTAAGAGCTTCAAAATGTGTCAAAAATATGAGGAGCATCAAGCGGTCTGAAAATTAGGAGGAGCATGAAACGGTGTTGAAAAACCTGAAGTGCCTTAAAAGGTGTGAAGAATATGAAGAGAGTCAAAAGGTGTCAAAAATATGAGGAGAGTGAAATGGACTGAAAAATATGGGGTGCATGAAACGGTCTGAACAATCAGAGAAGCATGAAACTGAGTTGAAAAACATGAAGAGCTGTGAAAGTTTTGAAAAATATGAAGAGCTTCAAAAAGTGTCAAAAATATGAGGAGCATGAAACGGTCTCAAAAGTAGGAGGAGCAGAAACGGTCCGAAAAATAGATAGAACATGAAACGGTGTTTAAAATCATGAAGAGCTTCAAAAGGTGACAAAAATATGAGGAGCATGAAACGGTCTGAAAACACTGAGGAGCATGAAACGGTCTGCAAAATAGGAGGAGCATGAAACGGTGTTGAAAAACAAGAAGAGCTTCAAAAGGTGTCAAAAATATGAGGATCATGAAATGAACTGAAAGATAGGAGGAGCATGAAGTGGTGTTGAAAACAATGAAGAGCCTGAAAAGGTATGAAAAATATGAAGAGCTTCAAAAGTTTTGAAAAATATGAAGAGCTTCAAAAGGTGTTAAAAATATGATGAGCTTCAAAAGGTGTCAAAAATATGAGGAGCATGAAACGGTCTGAAAAATAGGAGGAGAATGAAGCGGTGTGAAAAACATGAAGAGCCTGAAAAGGTGTGAAAAATATGAAGAGATTCAAAAGGTGTCAAAAATATGAGGAGCATGAAACAGTCTGAAAAATAGGAGGAGCATGAAGTGGTGTTGAAAAAGAAGAAGAGCCTTAAAAGGCGTTAAAAATATGAAGAGCTTCAAAAGGTGTCAAAAATATGAGGAGCATGAAACAGTCTGAAAAATAGGAGGAGCAGGAGGAGGTGTTGAAAAATATGAAGAGCATGAAACGGTTTGAAAAACATGAAGAGCTTCAAAACGTATCAAAAACAGGAGTAGCATGAAACGTTCGGAAAAATATGAGGAGCATGAAACGCTGTTCAAAATCATGAAGAGCCTGAAAAGGTGTGAAAAATATGAAGAGCTTAAAAGGTGTCTGCAATATGAGAAGCATGAAATGGTCTGAAAAATATGAGGGGCATGAAGCCGTGTTTAGAAACATGAAGAGCCTGAAAAGGTGTGAAAAATATGAAGAGCTTCAAAAGGTGTGAAAAATATGAGGAGCATGAATCGGTCTGAAAAATAGCAGGAGCATGAGGCGGTGTTGAAAAACATGAAAAGCCCTAAAAGGTGTGAAAAATATGAACAGCTCTAAGGTTTGAAAAATATGAAGAGCTTCAAAAGATGTCAAAAATATGAGGAGCATGAAACAGTCTGAAAAATAGGAGGAGCATGAAACAGTGTTGAAAAACATGAAGACCATGAAAAGGATTGAAAAATATGAAGAGCTTCAAAAGGTGTCAAAAATAGGAGTAGCATGTAGCGTTGTTCAAAAACTTGAAGAGCCTGAAAATGTGTTAAAAATATGAAGAGCTTAAAAAGTGTCAAAAATATGAGGAGCATGAAATGGTCTGAAAAATAGGAGGAGCATGAAACGGTGTTCTAAAACATGAAGAGCCTGAAAGGTGTGAAAAATATGAAGGGCTTCAAAAGGTGTGAAAAATATGAAGAGCATGAAACGGTCTGAAAAATAGGAGGAGCATGAAGCAGTGTTGAAAAACATGAAGAGCCTGAAAAGGTGTGAAAAATATGAAGAGCTTCAAAAGGTGTCAAAAATATGAGGATCATGAATCGATCTTAAACATAGGAGGGGCATGAAGCGGTGTTCAAAAACATGAAGAGCCTGAAAAGCTGAGAAAAATATGAAGAGCTTCAAAAGGTGTGAAATATATGAGGAGCATGAAACGGTCTGAAAAATAGGAGGAGACTGAAACGGTGTTCAGAAACATGAAGAGCCTGAAAAGGTGTGAAAAATATGCAGAGCTTCAAAAGGTGTGAAAAACATGAGGAGCAGGAAACGGTCTGAAAAATAGGAGGAGCATGAAGTGTTGTTGAAAATCATGAAGAGCCTGAAACGGTGTGAAAAATATGAAGAACTACAAAAGGTTTGAAAAATATGAAGAGCTTCAAAAGATGTCAAAAATATGAGGAGCATGAAACAGTCTGAAAAATAGGAGGAGAATGGAACGGTTATGAAAAACATGAAGAGCATGAAAGGATTGAAAAATATGAAGAGCTTGAAAATGTGTCAAAAATAGGAGTAGCATGAAGCGGTGTTCAAAAACATGGAGAGCCTGAAAAGGTGTGAAAAATATGAAGAGCTTCAAAAGGTGTGAAAAATATGAAGAGCTTCAAAAGGTGTGAAAAATATGAGGAGCATGAAACGGTCTGAAAAATAGGAGGAGCATGAAACGGTGTTGAAAGACGTGAAGAGCCTGAAAAGGTGTGAAAAATATCAAGAGCTTCAAAAGTGTCAAAAATATGAGGAGCATGAAACACTCTGAAAAATAGGAGGAGCATGAAGCTGTGTTCAAAAAAATGAAGAGCCTGAAAAGGTGTGAAATATATGAAGAGCTTTAAAATGTGTCAAAAATATGAGGAGCTAGAAACGGTCTGAAAAATAGAAGGAGCATGAAAGAGTGTTCAAAAACATGAGGAGCCTGAAAAGGTGTGAAAATTTGAAGAGCTTCAAAAGGAGTCAAAAATATGAGGAGCATGAAACGGTTTGAAAAACAGGAGGAGCATAGAGCGATGTTGAAAAACATGAAGAGCCTGAAAATGTGTTAAAAATATGAAGAGCTTCAAAAGGTGTCAAAATGATGAGGAGCATGAAACGGTCTGAAAAATAGGAGGAGCATGAAGCTGTGTTGAAAAATATGAAGAGCCTGAAAAGGTGTGAAAAATATGAAGAGCTTCAAAAGGTGTCAAAAATATGAGGAGCATGAAACGGTCAGAAAAATATGAGGAGCATGACACGGTGTTGAAAAACCTGAAGTGCCTTAAAAGGTGTGAAGAATATGAAGAGAGTCAAAAGGTGTCAAAAATATGAGGAGAGTGAAATGGACTGAAAAATATGGGGTGCATGAAACGGTCTGAACAATCAGAGAAGCATGAAACTGAGTTGAAAAACATGAAGAGCTGTGAAAGTTTTGAAAAATATGAAGAGCTTCAAAAAGTGTCAAAAATATGAGGAGCATGAAACGGTCTCAAAAGTAGGAGGAGCAGAAACGGTCCGAAAAATAGATAGAACATGAAACGGTGTTTAAAATCATGAAGAGCTTCAAAAGGTGACAAAAATATGAGGAGCATGAAACGGTCTGAAAACACTGAGGAGCATGAAACGGTCTGCAAAATAGGAGGAGCATGAAACGGTGTTGAAAAACAAGAAGAGCTTCAAAAGGTGTCAAAAATATGAGGATCATGAAATGAACTGAAAGATAGGAGGAGCATGAAGTGGTGTTGAAAACAATGAAGAGCCTGAAAAGGTATGAAAAATATGAAGAGCTTCAAAAGTTTTGAAAAATATGAAGAGCTTCAAAAGGTGTTAAAAATATGATGAGCTTCAAAAGGTGTCAAAAATATGAGGAGCATGAAACGTTCTGAAAAATAGGAGGAGAATGAAGCGGTGTGAAAAACATGAAGAGCCTGAAAAGGTGTGAAAAATATGAAGAGATTCAAAAGGTGTCAAAAATATGAGGAGCATGAAACAGTCTGAAAAATAGGAGGAGCATGAAGTGGTGTTGAAAAAGAAGAAGAGCCTTAAAAGGCGTTAAAAATATGAAGAGCTTCAAAAGGTGTCAAAAATATGAGGAGCATGAAACAGTCTGAAAAATAGGAGGAGCAGGAGGAGGTGTTGAAAAATATGAAGAGCATGAAACGGTTTGAAAAACATGAAGAGCTTCAAAACGTATCAAAAACAGGAGTAGCATGAAACGTTCGGAAAAATATGAGGAGCATGAAACGCTGTTCAAAATCATGAAGAGCCTGAAAAGGTGTGAAAAATATGAAGAGCTTAAAAGGTGTCTGCAATATGAGAAGCATGAAATGGTCTGAAAAATATGAGGGGCATGAAGCCGTGTTTAGAAACATGAAGAGCCTGAAAAGGTGTGAAAAATATGAAGAGCTTCAAAAGGTGTGAAAAATATGAGGAGCATGAATCGGTCTGAAAAATAGCAGGAGCATGAGGCGGTGTTGAAAAACATGAAAAGCCCTAAAAGGTGTGAAAAATATGAACAGCTCTAAGGTTTGAAAAATATGAAGAGCTTCAAAAGATGTCAAAAATATGAGGAGCATGAAACAGTCTGAAAAATAGGAGGAGCATGAAACAGTGTTGAAAAACATGAAGACCATGAAAAGGATTGAAAAATATGAAGAGCTTCAAAAGGTGTCAAAAATAGGAGTAGCATGTAGCGTTGTTCAAAAACTTGAAGAGCCTGAAAATGTGTTAAAAATATGAAGAGCTTAAAAAGTGTCAAAAATATGAGGAGCATGAAATGGTCTGAAAAATAGGAGGAGCATGAAACGGTGTTCTAAAACATGAAGAGCCTGAAAGGTGTGAAAAATATGAAGGGCTTCAAAAGGTGTGAAAAATATGAAGAGCATGAAACGGTCTGAAAAATAGGAGGAGCATGAAGCAGTGTTGAAAAACATGAAGAGCCTGAAAAGGTGTGAAAAATATGAAGAGCTTCAAAAGGTGTCAAAAATATGAGGATCATGAATCGATCTTAAACATAGGAGGGGCATGAAGCGGTGTTCAAAAACATGAAGAGCCTGAAAAGCTGAGAAAAATATGAAGAGCTTCAAAAGGTGTGAAATATATGAGGAGCATGAAACGGTCTGAAAAATAGGAGGAGACTGAAACGGTGTTCAGAAACATGAAGAGCCTGAAAAGGTGTGAAAAATATGAAGAGCTTCAAAAGGTGTGAAAAACATGAGGAGCAGGAAACGGTCTGAAAAATAGGAGGAGCATGAAGTGTTGTTGAAAATCATGAAGAGCCTGAAACGGTGTGAAAAATATGAAGAACTACAAAAGGTTTGAAAAATATGAAGAGCTTCAAAAGATGTCAAAAATATGAGGAGCATGAAACAGTCTGAAAAATAGGAGGAGAATGGAACGGTTATGAAAAACATGAAGAGCATGAAAGGATTGAAAAATATGAAGAGCTTGAAAATGTGTCAAAAATAGGAGTAGCATGAAGCGGTGTTCAAAAACATGAAGAGCCTGAAAAGGTGTGAAAAATATGAAGAGCTTCAAAAGGTGTGAAAAATATGAAGAGCTTCAAAAGGTGTGAAAAATATGAGGAGCATGAAACGGTCTGAAAAATAGGAGGAGCATGAAACGGTGTTGAAAGACGTGAAGAGCCTGAAAAGGTGTGAAAAATATCAAGAGCTTCAAAAGTGTCAAAAATATGAGGAGCATGAAACACTCTGAAAAATAGGAGGAGCATGAAGCTGTGTTCAAAAAAATGAAGAGCCTGAAAAGGTGTGAAATATATGAAGAGCTTTAAAATGTGTCAAAAATATGAGGAGCTAGAAACGGTCTGAAAAATAGAAGGAGCATGAAAGAGTGTTCAAAAACATGAGGAGCCTGAAAAGGTGTGAAAATTTGAAGAGCTTCAAAAGGAGTCAAAAATATGAGGAGCATGAAACGGTTTGAAAAACAGGAGGAGCATAGAGCGATGTTGAAAAACATGAAGAGCCTGAAAATGTGTTAAAAATATGAAGAGCTTCAAAAGGTGTCAAAATGATGAGGAGCATGAAACGGTCTGAAAAATAGGAGGAGCATGAAGCTGTGTTGAAAAATATGAAGAGCCTGAAAAGGTGTGAAAAATATGAAGAGCTTCAAAAGGTGTCAAAAATATGAGGAGCATGAAACGGTCAGAAAAATATGAGGAGCATGACACGGTGTTCAAAAACATGAAGAGCCTGAAAAGGTGTGAAATTTATGAAGAGTTTCAAAAGGTGTCAAAAATATGAAGAGCATGAAACGGTCTGAAAAATAGGAGGAGCATGCAGCGGTGTCGAAAAACATGAGAAGCCTGAAAAGGTGTTCAAAAACATGAAGTGCCTGGAAAGATGTGAAAAATATGAAGAGCTTCAAAACGTGTCAAAAATATGAGGGGCATGAAACGGTCTGAAAAATAGGAGGAACATGAAGTGGTGTTGAAAAACATGAAAAGCCTGAAAAGGTGTGAAATATATGAGGAGCTTCAAAAGGTGTGAAAATTAAGAGTAGCATGAAACGGTGTGAAAATAGGAGGAGCATGAAGCAGTGTTGAAAAACATGAAGAGCCCGAAAAGGTGTGAAAAATAGGAAGAGCTCAAAAGGTGTAAAAATATGAAGAGCTTCAAACGGTGTCAGAAATATGAAGAGTAAGAAACGGTCTGAACAATAGGAGGAGCATGAAATGGTGTTGAAAAACATGAAGAGCCTGAAATGGTGTGAAAAATATGAAGAGGTTCAAAAGGTGTCAAAAATATGAGGAGCATGAAATGGTATGAAAAATACAAGGAGCATGATGCGGTGTTCAGAATCATGAAGAGCCTGAAAATGTGTGAAATATATGAAGAGCTTCAAACGGTGTCCAAAATATGAGGAGCATGAAACGGTTTGAAAAACAGGAGGAGCATAGAGTGATGTTGAAAAACATGAAGAGCCTGAAAATGTGTTAAAACTATGAAGAGCTTCAAAAGGTGTCAAAAATATGAGGAGCATGAAATGGTCTGTAAAATAGGAGGATCATGAAGCGGTGTTGAAAAACATGAAAAGCCTGAAAACTTGTGCAAAATATGAAGAGCTTCAAAAAGTGTGAAAAATATGAAGAGCTTCAAATCGTGTCAAAAATGAGAGGAGCATGAAACGGTCTTAAAAATAGGAGGAGCATGAAGTGGTGTTGAAAAACATGAGGAGTCTGAAAAGGTGTGAAATATATGAAGAGCTTCAAAAGGAGTCAATAATATGAAGAGCATGAAACGGTCTGAAAAATAGGAGGAGCATGAAGCGTTGTGAAAATAGGAGGAGCATGAAGCAGTGTTGAAAACATGAAGAGCCCGAAAACGTGTGAAAAATAGGAAGAGCTCAAAAGGCGTAAAAATATGAAGAGCTTCAAACGGTGTCAGAAATATGAGGAGTATGAAACGGTCTGAAAAATAGGAGGAACATGAAGCGGTGTTGAAAAACATGAAAAGCCTGAAAAGGTGTGAAAAATATGAGGAGCTTCAAAAGCTGTGAAAATTAAGAGTAGCTTCAAACGTTGTGAAAATAGGAGGAGCATGAAGCAGTGTTGAAAAACATGAAGAGCCCGAAAACGTGTGAAAAATAGGAAGAGCTCAAAAGGTGTAAAAATATGAAGAGCTTCAAACGGTGTCAGAAATATGAGGAGTATGAAATGGTCTAAACAATAGGAGGAACATGAAACGGTGTTGAAAAACATGAAGAGCCTGAAAAGGTGTGAAAAATATGAAGAGTTTCAAAACGTGTCAAAAATATGAGGAGCATTAAACGGTATGAAAAATACCAGGAGCATGATGTGGTGTTCAGAATCATGAAGAGCCTGAAAATGTGTGAAATATATGAATAGCTTCAACGGTGTCCAAATAATGAGGAGCATGAAACGGTTTGATAAACAGGAGGAGCATAGAGCGATGTTGAAAAACATGAAGAGCCTGAAAATGTGTTAAAAATATGAAGAGCTTCAAAAGGTGTCAAAATTATGAGGAGCATGAAACGGTCTGAAAAATAGGAGGAGCATGAAGCGGTGTTGAAAAATATGAAGAGCCTGAAAAGGTGTGAAAAATATGAAGAGCTTCAAAAGGTGTCAAAAATATGAGGAGCATGAAACGGTCAGAAAAATATGAGGAGCATGACACGGTGTTCAAAAACATGAAGAGCCTGAAAAGGTGTGAAATTTATGAAGAGTTTCAAAAGGTGTCAAAAATATGAAGAGCATGAAACGGTCTGAAAAATAGGAGGAGCATGCAGCGGTGTCGAAAAACATGAGAAGCCTGAAAAGGTGTTCAAAAACATGAAGTGCCTGGAAAGATGTGAAAAATATGAAGAGCTTCAAAACGTGTCAAAAATATGAGGAGCATGAAACGGTCTGAAAAATAGGAGGAACATGAAGCGGTGTTGAAAAACAAGAAAAGCCTGAAAAGGTGTGAAAAATATGAGGAGCTTCAAAAGGAGTGAAAATTAAGAGTAGCATGAAACGGTATGAAAATAGGAGGAGCATGAAGCAGTGTTGAAAAACATGAAGAGCCCGAAAAGGTGTGAAAAATAGGAAGAGCTCAAAAGGTGTAAAAATATGAAGAGCTTCAAACGGTGTCAGAAATATGAGGAGTATGAAACGGTCTGAACAATAGGAGGAGCATGAAGCGGTGTTGAAAAACATGAAGAGCCTGAAAAGGTGTGAATAATTTGAAGAGGTTCAAAAGGTGTCAAAAATATGAGGAGCATGAAATGGTATGAAAAATACAAGGAGCATGATGCGGTGTTCAGAATCATGAAGAGCCTGAAAATGTGTGAAATATATGAAGAGCTTCAAACGGTGTCCAAAATATGAGGAGCATGAAACGGTTTGAAAAACAGGAGGAGCATAGAGCGATGTTGAAAAACATGAAGAGCCTGAAAATATGTTAAAATTATGAAGAGCTTCAAAAGGTGTCAAAAATATGAGGAGTATGAAATGGTCTGTAAAATAGGAGGATCATGAAGCGGTGTTGAAAAACATGAAAAGCCTGAACATGTGCAAAATATGAAGAGCTTCAAAAAGTGTGAAAAATATGAAGAGCTTCAAATCGTGTCAAAAATGAAAGGAGCATGAAACGGTCTTAAAAATAGGAGGAGCATGAAGTGGTGTTGAAAAACTTGAAGAGTCTGAAAAGGTGTGAAATATATGAAGAGCTTCAAAAAGAGTCAATAATATGAAGAGCATGAAACGGTCTGAAAAATAGGAGGAGCATGAAGCGCTGTTGAAAAACATGAAGAGCATGAAAAGGTGTGAAAAATATGAAGAGTTTCAAAATATGTCAATAATATGAGGAACATGAAACGGTCTGAAAATAGGAGGACCATGAAGCGATGTGGAAAAAGATGAAGAGTCTGAAGAGGTGTGAAAAATATGAAGAGCTTCAAAAGGTGTGAAACATATGAAGAGGTTCAAAAGTGGTTAAATGTGAGGAGCATGAAATGGTCTGACAAATAGGAGGAGCATGAAGTGGTGTTGAAAAACATGAGGAGCCTGAAAAGGTGTGAAAAACATGAGGAGCATCAAAAGTTGTCAAAAATAAGAGGAGAATGAAACGGTCAGAAAAATATGAGGAGCATGAAGCGGTGTTCAAAAACATGAGGAGCCTAAAAAGGTGTGAAAAATATGAAGAGCTTCAAAAGGTGTCAAAATAGAGAGGAGCATGAAATGGTCTGAAAATAGGAGGAGCATGAAACGGTGTTGAAAAAAAAGAAGGGTCGGAAAATGTGTGAAAATATGAAGAGCTTCAAAAGGTGTGAATAATATGAACAGCTTCAAAAGGTGTCAAAAATATGAGGATTATGAAACGGTCTGAAAAATAGGAGGAGCATGAAGAGGTTTTGAAAAATATGAAGAGCCTAAAAGGTGTGAAAAATAATAAGAGCTTCAAAATCTTTGAAAAATATGAGGAACTTCAAAAGCTGTCAAAAATGAGAGGTGTAAGAAATGATTGAAAAATAGGAGGAGCATGAAGTGTTGTTGAAAAACATGAAGAGTTTGAAAAGGTGTGAAAAATATGAAGAGCTTCAAAATGTGTGAAAAATATGAGGAACATGAAACGGTCTGAAAAATAGGAGGAGCATGAAGCGGTGTTCAAAAACATGAAGAGCCTGAAAAGGTGTGAAAAATATGAAGTGATTCAAAAGGTGTGAAATACATGAGGAGGATTAAACGGTCTGAAACATAGGAGGAGCATGAAGCGGTGTTGAAAAACATGAAGAGCCTGAAAAGTTGTGAAAAATCTGAAGAGCTTCAAAAGGTGTCAAATATATGAGGAGCATGAAACTGTCTGAGATATAGGAGGAGCATGAAGCAGTGTTGAAAAACATGAAGACCCTGAAAAGTTGTGAAAAATATGAAGAGGTTCTAAAAGTGTCAAAAATATGAGGAGCATGAAACAGTCTTTAAAATAGGATGAGAATGAGACGGTTTTGAAAAAGATGAAGAGCATGAAAAGGTGTGAAAAACATGAAGAGCTTTAAAAGGTGTAAAAATTATGAGAGGCATGAAACGACTGAAAAATAGGAGGAGCATGATGCGGTGGTCAAAAACATGAAGAGCCTGAAAAGGTGTGAAAAATATAAAGAGCTTCAGAAGGTGTCAAAAATATTAGGAGCATGAAACAGTATGAAACATAGGATGAGCATGAAACTTTTTTGAAAAAGATGAAGAGCATGAAAAGGTGTATAAAATATGAAGAGCTTCAAAAGATGTTAAAAATATGAGGAGCATGAAACTTTCTGAAAAATTGGAGGAGCATGAAGCGGTGTTGAAAAACATGAAGAGCCTGAAAAGGTGTGAAATGTATGAAGAGCTTCAAAAGTTGTCAAAAATATGAGGAGCATAAAACGGTCTGAAAAATAGGAGAAGCATGGAGCGGAGTTGAAAAACATGAAAAGCCTGAAAAGGTGGAAAAATATGAAGAGCTTCAAAAAGTGTCAACAATATGAGGAGCATGAAATGGTCTGAAAATTAGGAAGAGCAAGAAACTGTGTTGATAAACATGAAGAGCATGAAAAGGTGTGAAAAATATGAAGAGCTTCAAAAGGTCTCAAATATATGAGGAGCATGAAACAGTGTGAAAAATAGGATGAGCATGAAACGGTTTTAAAAAGACGAAGAACCTAAAAAGTGTGACATATATGAAGAGCTTCAAAAGGTGTGAAATACATGAGGAGGTCGAAACGGTCTGAAAATAGTAGGAGCATGAAGCGGCGTTGAAAAACATGAAGAGCCTGAAAACGTGTGAAAAATATGAAGAGCTTCAAAAGGTGTGAAATATATGAACAGCTACAAAAGGTGTCAAAAATATGAGGAGCATGAACCGGTCTGAAATATAGGAGGAGCATGAAGTGGTGTTGAAAAACATGAAGAGCCTGAAAAGGTGTGAAAAATATGAAGAGCTTCAAAACCTGTCAAAAATATGAGGAGAATGAAACGGTCTGAAAAATAGGAGGAGCATGAAGTGGTGTTGAAAAACATGAAGTGCCTGAAAAGCTGTGAAAAATATGAAGAGCTTCAAAAGGTGTGAAAAATATGAGGAGCTTCAAAAGGTGTCAAAAATATGAGGAGCCTGAAACGGTCTGAAAAATAGGAGGAGCATGATACGGTGTTCAAAAATATGAAGAGCCTGAAAAGGTGTGAAAAACATGAATATCTTCAAAAGGGGTCAAAAATATGAGGAGCATGAAATGATCTGAAAAATAGGAGGAGCATGAAGTGGTGTTCAAAAACATGAAGAGCCTGAAAAGGTGTGAAAAACATGAAGAGCCTCAAAACGTGTCAAAAATATGAGGAGCAAGAAACGGTCTGAAAAATAGGAGGAGCATGAAGCGCTGTTGAAAAACATGAAGAGCCTGAAAACGTGTGAAAAATATGAAGAGCTTCCAAAGGTGTCAAAAATGAGATGAGCATGAAAAGGTCTGAAAAATAGGAGGAGCATGAAGTGGTCGTGAAAATCATGAAGTGCCTGAAAAGGTGTGAAATATATGAAGAGCTTCAAAAGTTGTTAAAAAATGAGGAGGTTCAAAAGGTGTCAAAAATATGAGGAGCATGAAACGGTCTGAAAAATAGGAGGAGCATGAAACGGTGTTCAAAAACATGAAGAGCCTGAAAAGGTGTGAAAAATATGAAGAGCTTGAAAAGGTGTGAAATACATGAGGAGCCTGAAGCGGTCTGAAAAATAGGAGGAGCATGAAACGGTGTTGAAAAACATGAAGAGCCTGAAAAGGTGTGAAAAATATGAAGAGCTTCAAAAGGTGTCAAAAATATGAGGAGCATGAAACAGTCTGAAAAATAGGAGGAGCATGAAACGGTGTTCAAAAACATGAAGAGCCTGAAAAGTTGTGAAAAATATGAAGAGCTTCAAAAGGTGTCAAAAATTAGATGAGCAAGAAAAGGTCTGAAAAATACGAGGTGCATGAAACGGTGATCAAAAAAATGAAGAGCCTGAAAAGGTGTGAAAAATATGAAAAGCTTCAAAAATGTGAAAAATATGAAGAGCTTCAAAAGTGTGAAAAATATGAGAAATATGAAACGTTCTGAAAAATAGAAGGAGCATGAAGCGGTGGTGAAAAACATGAAGAGTCTGAAAATGTGTGAAAAATATGAAGAGCTTCAAAAATGTGAAAAATATGAAGAGCTTTAAAAGGTGTGAAAAATATGAGGAGCATGACACGGTCTGAAAAATAGGAGGAGCATGAAGTGGTGTTCAAAAAATGAAGAGCGTGAAAAGGTGTGAAAAATATCAAGAGCTTCAAAAGGTCTGAAAAATATGAGGAGCATGAAACAGTCTGAAAAATAGGAGGAGCATGAAGCGGTGTTGAAAAATATGAAAAGCCTGAAAAGGGGTGAAAAATATGAAGAGCTTCAAAAGGTGTGAAAAATATGAGGAGCATGAAACGGTCTGAAAAATAGGAGTCGCAAGAAGCGGTGTTCAAAAACATGAAGAGCCAGAAAAGGTGTGAAAAATATGAAGAGCTTCAAAAGCTGTGAAAAATATGAAGAGCTTCAAAACGTGTCAAAAATGAGATGAACATGAAACGGTCTGAAAAATAGGAGGAGCAAGAAGCGTTTTGGAAAACATGAAGAGCCTGAAAAAGTGTGAAAAATATGAAAAGCTTCAAAAGATGTCAAAAATATGAGGAGCAGGAAACGGTCTGAAATATAGGAGGATCATGAAGCGGTGTTCAAAAACATGAAGAGCCTGAAAAGGTGTGAAAAATATGAAGAGCTTGAAAAGTTGTGAAAAATATGAGGAGCATGAAACGGTCTGCAAACCTGGAGGAGCATGAAGCGGTGTTGAAAAACATGAAAAGCCTGAAAAGGTGTGAAAAATATGAAGAGCTTCAAAAGGTGTCAAAAATATGAGGAGCATGAAACGGTCTGAAAAATAGGAGTCGCAAGAAGCGGTGTTGAAAACATGAAGAGCCTGAAAACGTTTGAAAAATATGAAGAGCTTCAAAAGTTGTGAAAAATATGAAGAGCTTCAAAACGTGTCAAAAATGAGATGAGCATGAAACGGTCTGAAAAATAGGAGGAGCATGAAGCGGTGGTGAAAAACATGAAGAGTCTGAAAACGTGTGAAAAATATGAAGAGCTTCAAAATTGTGAAAAATTAGAGAGCTTCAAAAGGTGTGAAAAATATGAGGAGCATAAAACGGTCTGAAAAAAAGCAGGAGCATGAAGCGTTGTTGAAAAACATGAAGAGCCTGAAAAGGTGTGAAATATATGAAGAGCTTCAAAAGGTGTCAAAAAAGAGATGAGCATGAAACGGTCTGAACAATAGGAGGAGCTTGAAGCTCTGCTCAGAAACATGAAGAGCCTGAGAAGGCGTGAAAAATATGAAGAGCTTCAAATGGTGTCAAAAATATGTGGAGCACGAAACGGTCTGAAAAATAGGAGGAGCATGAAGTGGTGTTGAAAAATATGAAAGGCCTGAAAAAGGTGTGAAAATTATGAGGAGAATGAAACGCTCTGAAAAATAGGAGGAGCATGAAAAGGTCTGAAACATAGGAGGAGCATGAAGTGGTGTTCAAAAACATGAAGAGCCTGAAAAGGTGTGAAATATATGAAGAGCTTCAAAAGGTGTCAAAAATATGTGGAGCACGAAACGGTCTGAAAAATAGGAGGAGCATGAAGTGGTGTTGAAAAATATGAAGAGCTTCTAAAATTGTCAAAAATATCAGGAGCATGAAACGGTCTGAAAACTAGGAGGAGCATGAAGTGGTGTTGAAAAACATGAAGAGCCTGAAAAGGTGTGAAAAATATGAAGAGCTTCAAAAGGTGTCAAAAATATGGGAGCATGAAACGTTCTGAAAAATAGGAGGAGCATGAAGCGGTGTTGAAAAACATGAAGAGCCTGAAAAGATGTGAAAAATATGAACAGCTTCAAAAGGTTTCAAAAATATTAGGAGCATGAAACGGTCTGAAAAATAGGAGGAGCATTGTAGCGTTGTTCAAAAACTTGAAGAGCCTGAAATGGTGTGAAAAATATGAAGAGCTTCAAAAGCTGTCAAAAATATGAGGAGCATGAAACGGTCTGAAAAATAGGAGGAGCATGAAGCGGTGTAGAAAAACATGAAGAGCCTGAAAAGGTGTGAAAAATATGAAGAGCTTCAAAAGGTGTGAAAAATATGAGGAGCATGAAACGGTCTGAAAAATAGGAGGAGAATGAAGCGGTGTGGAAAAACATGAAGAGGCTGAAAAGGTGTGAAAAATATGAAGAGCTTCAAAAGTTGTGAAAAATATGAGGAGCATGAAACGGTCTGAAAAATAGGAGGAGCATGAAGCGGTGTTGAGAAACATGAAGAGCCTGAAAAAGTGTGAAATATATGAAGAGCTTCAAAAGGTGTGAAATATATGAAGAGCTTCAAAAGGTGTCAAAAATATGAGGAGCATGAAACAGTCTGAAAAATAGGAGGAGCATTTTAACATTGTTCAAAAACTTGAAGAGCCTGAAAAGGTGTGAAAAATATGAAGAGCTTCAAAAGGTGTCAAAAATATGAGGAGCATGAAAAGGTCTGAAAAATAGGAGCAGCATGAAGCGGTGTAGAAAAACATGAAGAAGTTGAAAAGGTGTGAAAAATATGAAGAGCTTCAAAAGGTGTCAATAATAAGAGGTGCATGGAACAGTCTAAAAAATAGGATGAGCATGAAACGGTCTGAAAAATTGGAGGAGCATGAAGCGGTGTTCAAAAACATGAAGAGCCAGAAATGGTGTGAAAAATATGAAGAGCTTCAAAAGGTGTCAAAAATATGAGGAGCATGAAACGGTATCAAAAATAGGAGAAGCATGAAACGGTCTGAAAAATAGCAGGAGCATGAAAGGGTCTGAAAAATTGGAGGAGCATGAAGCGGTGTTCAAAAATACGGAGAGCCTGAAAAGTTAAGAAAAATATGAAGAGCTTCAAAAGGTGTCAAAAATATGAGGAGCATGAAACGGTCTGAGAAATAGGAGGAGTATGAAGCGGTGATCAAAAATACGAAGAGCCTGAAAAGTTCTGAAAAATATGAAGAGCTTCAAAAGGTGTGAAATATATGGGGATCATGAAACGGGCTGAAAAAAAGGAGAAGCATGAAGTGGTGTGGAAAAACATGAAGAGCCTGAAAAGGTGTGAAAAATATGAAGAGCTTCAAAAGGTGTGAAATACATGAGGAGAATGAAATTCTCTGAAAAATAGAAGGAGCATGAAGTGGTGTTCAAAAACATGAAGAGCCAGAAAATGTGTGAAAAATATGAAGAGCTTCAAAAGGTGTCAAAAATACGAGGAGCATGAAACAGTCTGAAAAATAGGAGGAGCATGAAGCAGTGTTCAAAAATATGAAGAGCCTGAAAATGTGTGAAAAATATGAAGAGCTTCAAAAGGTATCAAAAATATGAGGAGCATGAAACGGTCTGAAAAATAGGAGGAGCATGAAGTGGTGTTGAAAAACATGAAGAGCCAAAAAAGGTGTGAAAAATATGCATAGCTTCAAAAGGTGTCAAAAATATGAGGAGCATGAAACGGTGTGAAAAATAGGTGGAGCAAGAAGGAGTGCTGAAAAACATGAAGAGCCTGAAAATGTGTGAAAAATATAAAGAGTTTCAAAAGATGTGAAAAATATGAAGAGCTTCAAAAGGTGTCAAAAATGAGATGAGCAAGAAACGGTTTGAAAAATAGGAGGAGCATGAAGCGGTGTTGAAAAACATGAAGAACCTGAAAAGTTGTGAGAAATATGAAGAGCTTCAACAGGTGTCAAAAATATGAGGAGCATGAAACGCTCTGAAAAAGAGGAGGAGCATGAAGTGGTGTTGAAAAACACGAAGAGCCTGAAAAGTAGTGAGAAATATGAAGAGCTTCTAAAGGTGTCAAAAATATGAGGAGCATGTAACGGTCTTAAAAATACGAGGAGCATGAAGTGATGTTGAAAAACATGAAAAATAGAAGCGGCATGAAATGGTGTTCAAAAACATGAAGAGCCTGAAAAGGTGTGAAAATTATGAAGTGCTTCAAAAGGTGTGAAATACATGAGGAGCATGAAACGGTCTGAAATATAGGAGAAGCATGAAGTGGTGTTGAAAAACATGAAGAGCCTGAAAAGGAGTGAAAAATATGAAGAGCTTCAAAAGGTGTCAAACATATGAAGAACATGAAACGGTCTGAAAAATAGGAGGAGCATGAAACGGTGATTAAAAACATGAAGAGCCTGAAAAGGTGTGAAAAATATGAAGAGCTTCAAAAGGTGTGAAATACATGAGCAGCATAAAACAGGCCGAAAAATAGAAGAAGCATGAAGTGGTGTGGAAAAACATGAAGAGCCTGAAAAAGTGTGAAATATATGAAGAGCTTCAAAGGGTGTGAAATATATGAAGAGCTTCAAAAGGTGTCAAAAATATGAGGAGCATGAAACTGTCTGAAAAATAGGAGGAGCATTGTAACATTGTTCAAAAACTTGAAGAGCCTGAAAAGGTGTGAAAAATATGAAGAGCTTCAAAAGGTGTCAAAAATATGAGGAGCATGAAAAGGTCTGAAAAATAGGAGCAGCATGAACCGGTGTTGAAAAACATGAAGAGCATGAAAAGTTGCGAAAAATATGAAGAGCTTCAAAAGGTGTCAAATATATGAGGAGGATGAAACGGTCTGAAAAATAGGAGGAACATGAAGTGGTGTTGAAAAACATGAAGAGCCTGAGAAGGTGTGAAAAATATGAAGAGCTTTAAAAGGTGTCAAAAATATGAGGTGCATGAAACGGTCTGAAAAATAGGAGGAGCATGAAGCGGTGTTGAAAAACATGAAAAGCATGAAAAGGTGTGAAAAATATGAAGAGCTTCAAAAGGTTTCAAAAATATGAGGAGCATGAAACGGTCTGAAAAATATTAGGAGCATAAAACGGTGTTCAAAAACATGAGGAGCCTGAAAAGGTGAGATAAATATGAAGAGCTTCAAAAGGTTTTAAAAATATGATGAGCATGAAACGGTCTGAAAAATAGGAGGAGCATTGTAGCGTTGTTCAAAACTTGAAGACCCTGAAATGGTGTGAAAAATAGGAAGAGCTTCAAAAGCTGTCAAAAATATGAGGAGCATGAAACGGTCTGAAAAATAGGAGGAGCATGAAGCGGTGTAGAAAAACATGAAGAGCCTGAAAAGTTGTGAAAAATATGAAGAGCTTCAAAAGGTGTCAAAAATAGGAGGAGCATGAAATGGTCTGCAAAATAGGAGGAACATGAAGCGGTGTAGAAAAACATGAAGAGCCTGAACAGGTGTGAAAAATATGAAGAGCTTCAAAAGGTGTGAAAAATATGAGGAGCATGAAATGGTCTGAAAAATAGGAGGAGCAGGAAGTGGTGTTGAAAATCATGAAGAGCCTGAAAAGGTGTGTAAAATATGAAGAGCTTCAAAATGTGTGAAATACATGAGGAACATGAAACGGTCTGAAAAATAGGAGGAGCAAGAAGTGGTGTTCAAAAACATGAAGAGCATGGAAAGGTGTGAAAAATATGAAGAGCTTCAGAACGTGTCAAAAATATGAGGAGCAAGAAACGGCCTGATAAATAGGAGGAGCATTAAACGGTGTTCAAAAATATGAGGAGCAAGAAACGGTCTGAAAAATAGGAGGAGCATGAAGTGGTGTTGAAATAAATGAAGAGCCTGAAAAAGGTGTGAAAATTATGAGGAGAATGAAACGGTCTGAAAAATAGGAGGAGCATGAAACGGTCTGAAAAATAGGAGGAGCATGAAGTGGTGTTGAAAAAAATGAAGAGCCTGAAAAAGGTGTGAAAATTATGAGGAGAATGAAACGGTCTGAAAAATAGGAGGAGCATGAAGTGGTGTTGAAAAACATGAAGAGCCTGAAAAGGTGTGAAAAATATGAAGAGCTTCAAAAGGTGTCAAAAATATGGGAGCATGAAACGGTCTGAAAAATAGGAGGAGCATGAAGCGGTTTTGAAAAACATGAAGAGCCTGAAGAGATGTGAAAAATATGAACAGCTTCAAAAGTTTTCAAAAATATGAGGAGCATGAAACGGTCTGAAAAATAGGAGGAGCATGAAGTGGTGTTGAAAAACATGAAGAGCCTGAAAAGGTTTGAAAAATATGAAGTGCTTCAAAAGGTGTCAAAAATACGAGGAGCATGAAACGGTCTGAAAAATAGGAGGATCATGAAGCGGGGTTCAAAAACATGGGAAACCTGAAAAGGTGTGAAAAATATGAAGAGCTTCAAAAAGTGTCAAAAATATGAGGAGGAAGAAACGGTCTGAAATATAGGAGGAGCATGAAGCGGTGTTCAAATACATGAAGAGCCTGAAAAGGTGTGAAAAATATGAAGAGCTTCAAAAGGTGTGAAATACATGAGGAGCATGAAACCGGCTGAAAAATAGGAGAAGCATGAAGTGGTGTGGAAAAACATGAAGAGCCTGAAAAGGTGTGAAAAATACGAGTATCTTCAAAAGGTGTGAAATGCATGACGAGCATGAAACTCTCTGAAAAATAAGAGGATCATGAAGCGGGGTTCAAAAACATGAGGAGCCTGAAAATTTGTGAAAAATATGAAAAGCTTCAAAAGCTGTCAAAAATGAGATGAGCATGAGAGGTTCTTAAAAATAGGAGGATCATAAAACGGTGCTGAAAACCATGAAGAGCCTGAAAATGTGTGAAAAATATGAAGAGCTTCAAAAGGTGTCAAATATGAGATGAGAATGAAACGGTCTGAAAAATAAGAGGAGCATGAATCGGTGTTCAAAAACATGAAGAGCCTGAAAAGGTGTGAAAAATATGAAGAGCTTCAAAAGGTGTCAAAAATATGAGGAGCATGAAACGGTCTGAAAAATAGGAGGAGCATGAAGTGGTGTTGAAAAAAATGAAAAGCCTGAAAAGGTGTGAAAAACATGAAGAGCCTGAAAAGGTGTGAAACATATGAAGAGCTTCAAAAGGTGTCAAAATTATGAGGAGCATGAAACGGCCTGAAAAATTGGAGGAGCATGAAGCGGTGTTCAAAAATATGAAGAGCCTGAAAAGGTGTGAAAAATATGAAGAGCTTCAAAAAGTGTCAAAAATATGAGGAGCATGAAACGGTCTGAAAAATAGGAGGAGCATGAAATGGTGTTCAAAAACATGAAGAGCCTGAAAAGGTGTGAAAAACATGAAGTGCCGGAAAAGGTGTGAAAAATATGAAGAGCTTCAAAAGCTGTGAAATACATGAGGAGTTTGAAAAGGGCTGAAAAATAGGAGAAGCATGAAGTGGTGTGGAAAAATATGAAGAGCCTGAAAAGGTGTGGAAAATATGAAGAGCTTCAAAAGGTGTGAAATACATGAGGAGCATGAAACTCTCTGAAAATTAGAAGGAGCATGAAGCGGTGTTCAAAAACATGAAGAGCCTAAAAAGTTGTGAGAAATATGAAGAGCTTCAAAAGATGTGAAATACATGAGGAGCATGAAACTCTCTGAAAAATAGGAGGAGCATGAAGCAGTGTCAAAAACATGAAGAGCCTAAAAAGTTGTGAGAAATATGAAGAGCTTTAAAAGGTGTCAAAAAAGAGATGACCATGAAACGGTCTGAAAAATAGGAGGAGCATGAAGCGGTGTTGAAAAACATGAAGAGCCTAAAAAGTTGTGAAAAATATCAAAAGCTTCAAAAGGGGTCAAAAATGAGATGAGCATGAAACGGTCTGAAAAATAGGAGCATGAAACGGTGATAAAAAACATGAAGAGCCTGAAAAGGTGTGAAAAATATGAAGAGCTTCAAAAGGTGTGAAATTCATGAGGAGCATGAAATGGTCTGAAAAATAGGACAAGAATGAAGTGGTGTGGAAAAACATGAAGAGCCTGAAAAGGTGTGAAAAACATGAAGAGCTTCAAGAGGTGTCAAAAATATGAAGAGCATGAAACGGTCTGAAAAATAGGAGGATCATGAAGCGGTGATCAAAAACATGAAGAGCCTGAAAAGGTGTGAAAAATATGAAGAGCTTCAAAAGGTGTGAAATTCATGAGGATCATGAAACGGTCTGAAAAATAGGAGAAGCATGAAGTGGTGTGGAAAAACATGAAGAGCCTGTAAAGGTGTGAAAAATATGAAGAGCTTCAAAAGGTGTCAAAAATATGAGGAGCATGAAACGGTCCAAAAAATAGGAGGAGCATGAAGCAGTGTTCAAAAATATGAAGAGCCTGAAAACGTGTGAAAAATATGAAGAGCTTCAAAAGGTGTGAAATACATGAGGAGCATGAAACGGTCTGAAGAATAGGAGGAGGATTGCAGCGATGTTCAAAAACATGAAGAGCATGAAAAGGTGTGAAAAATATGAAGAGCTTCCAAAGGTGTGAAATACAAGAGGAGCATGAAACAGCCTGAAAAATAGGAGGACCATGAAGCGGTGTTGAAAAACATGACGAAACAGAAAAGGTGTGAAAATTATGAAGAGCTTCAAACGTGTCAAAATATATGAGCATGAAACGGTCTGAAAAATAGGAGGACAGGAAGCGGTGTTGAAAAACATGAAGAGCCTGAAAAGGTGTGAAAAATATGAAGAGCTTCAAAAGGTGTCAAAAATATGAGGAGCATAAAACGGTCTGAAAAATAGGAGGAGAATGAACCGGTGTTCAAAAACATGAACAGCTTCAAAAGTTGTGAAAAATATGAAGAGCTTCAAAAGCTGTCAAAAATGAGGTGAGAATGAAACAGTCTGAAAAATAGGAGGAGCATGAAGTGGTGTTGAAAAACATGAAGACCCTGAAAAGGTGTGAAAAATATGAAGAGCTTCAAAAGGTGTCAAAAATATGAGGAGCATGAAACGGTATGAAAAATAGGAGGATTTTGAAGCAGTGTTGAAAAACATGAAGAGCATGAAAAGGTGTGAATAATATGAAGAGCTTCAAAGGAGTCAAAAATATGAGGAGCATGAAAGGTCTGAAAAATAGGTGGAGCATGAAGCGGTGTTGAAAAACATGAAGAGCCTGAAAAGCTGTGAAAAATATGAAGAGCTTCAAAAGGAGTCAAAAATATGAGGAGCATGAAAATGTCTGAAAAATAGGAGGAGCATGAAACGTTGTTCAAAAACATGAAGAGCCTGAAAAGGTGTGAAAAATATAAAGAGCTTCAAAATGTGACAGAAATATGAGGAGCATGAAACGGTCTGAAAAATAAGAGGAGCAGGAAACGATCTTCAAAAACATGAAGAGGTTGGAAAGGTGTGAAAAATATGAAGAGTTTCAAAAGTGTGAAATACATGAGGGGCATGAAACGGTCTGAAAAATAAGAGGAGCAGGAAACGATGTTCAAAAACATGAAGAGGCTGGAAAGGTGTGAAATATATGAAGAGCTTCAAAAGGTGTGAAATACATGAGGAGCACTAAACGGTCTGAAAAATAGGAGGAGAATGAACCGGTGTTCAAAAACATGAACAGCTTTAAAAGGCGTGAAATATATGAAGAGTTTCAAAAGATGTCAAAAATATGAGGAGCATGAAACGGTCTGAAAAATAGGAGGAGCATGAAGCGGTGTTCAAAAACATGAAGAGCCTGAAAAGGTGTGAAAAATATGAAGAGCTTCAAAAGGAGTCAAAAATACGAGGACCATGAAACGGTCAGAAAAAGAGGAGGAGAATGTAGCAGTGTTCAAAAACATGACGAGCTTGAAAAGGTGTGAAATATAATAAGAGCTTCAAAAGGTGTGAAAAATGGGAGGAGAATGAAACTGTCTGAAATAAAGGAGGAGCATGAAGCGGTGTTGAAAAACATGAAGAGCCTGAAATGGTGTGAAAATTATGAAGGGATTCTAAAGCTGTCAAAAATATGAGGAGCCTGAAACGGTCTGAAAAATAGGAGGAGCATGAAGTGGTGTTGAAAAAGATGAGGAGCCTGAAAAGGTGTGAAAAATATGAAGAGCTTCAAAAGGAGTCAAAAATATGAGGAGCATGAAATGATCTGAAAAAAAGGAGGAACAGGAAACATTCTGAAAAACAGGAGGAGCATGAAGCGGTGTTCAAAAACATGAAGAGTCTGAGAAGGTATGAAATATATGAAGAGCTTCAAAAGGTGTCAAAAATATGAGGAGCATGAAACGGTCTGAAAAATAGGAGGAGCATGAAGCGGTGTTCAAAAACATGAAGAGATTTTAAAGGTGTGAAAAATATGAAGAGCTTCAAAAGGTGTGAAAAATATGAAGAGCTTCAAAACGTGTGAAAAATGTGAAGTGCTTCAAAAGGTGTCAAAAATGTCAGGAGCATGAAATGATCTGAAAAATAGGAGGAACATGAAACGGTCTGAAAAATAGGAGGAGCATGAAGTGGTGTTCAAAAACATGAAGAGCCTTAAAAGGTGTGAAAAATATGAAGAGCTTTAAAGGTGTGAAAATTATGAGGAGCATGAAACCGTCTGAAAAATAGGAGGAGCATGACACCGTGTTGAAAAACATGAAGAGCCTTAAAATGTGAGAAAAATATGAAGAGCTTTAAAGGTGTGAAAAATATGAGGAGCTTGAAACCGTGTGAAAAATAGGAGGAGCATGACACGATGTTGAAAAATATGAAGAGCATGAAAAGGTGTGAAAAATATGAAGAGCTTCAAAAGGTGCCAAAAATATGAGGAGCATGAAACGGTCTGTAAAATAGGAGGAGCATGAAGTGGTGTTGAAAATCATGAAGATCCTGAAAAGCTGTGTAAAATACGAAGAGCTTCAAAAGCTGTGAAATACATGAGGATCATGAAACGCTCTGAAAAATAGGAGGAGCATCAAGCTGTGTTCAAAAATATGAAGAGCCTGAAAATTTGTGAAAAATATGAAGAGCTTCAAAAGGTGAGAAATATATGAGGACCATGAAACTGTCTAAAAATAGGAAGAGCCTGAAGCTGTGTTCAAAAACATGAAGAGCCTGAAAAGGTGTGAAATATATGAAGAGATTCAAAAGGTGTCAAAAAAATGAGGAGCATGAAACTGTCTGAAAAATATGAGGAGCATGAAACGGTGTTCAAAACCATGAAGAGCCTGAAAAGGTGTGAAAAATATGAAGAGCTTCAAAAGGTGTCAACAATATGAGCAGCATGAAACGGTCTGAAAAATAGGAGGAGCATGAAACGGTGTTCATAAACATGAAGAGCCTGAAAAAGTGTGAAAAATATGAAGAGCTTCAAAAGCTGTCAATAATATGAGGAGAATGAAACGGTCTGAAAAACAGGACGATCATGAAGCGGTGTTGAAAAATATGAAGAGCCTGAAAAGTTGTGAAAAATATGAAGAGCTTCAAAAGGTGTGAAAAATATGAAAAGCTTCAAGAGGTGTCAAAAATGAGATGAGCGTGAAACGGTCTGAAAAATAGGAGGAGCATGAAGTGGTGTTGAAAAACATGAAGTGCCTGAAATGGTGTGAAATATATGAAGAGCTTCAAAAGGTGTGAAATATATGAAGAGCTTCACATCGTGAGAAATATATGAGGAGCATGAAACGGTCTGAAATATAGGAGGAGCATGAAGTGGTGTTGACAAACATGAAGTGCTTGAAATGGTGTGAAATATATGAAGAGCTTCAAAAGGTGTGAAATATAAAAAGAGCTTCAAATGGTGAGAAATATATGAGGAGCATGAAACGGTCTGAAAAATAGGAGGATCAAGCTGCGGTGTTCAAAAACATGAAGAGCCTGAAAAGCTGTGAAAAATATGAAGAGCCTCAAGGTGTGAAATACTTGAGGAGCATGAAACGGTCTGAAAAATAGGACGAGCATGAAGCCGTGTTCAAAAAAATGAAGAGCCTGTAAAGGTGTGAAAAATATGAAGAGCTTCAAAAAGTGTCAAAAATATGAAGAGCTTCAAAAGATGTGAAATACATGAGGAGCATGAAATGCTCTGAAAAAAAGGAGGAGCATGAAGAGGTGTTCAAAAACATGAAGAGCCTGAAAAGGTGTGAAAAATCTGAAGAGCTTCAAAAGGTGTCAAATATATGAGGAGCATGAAACGGTCTGAAAAATAGGAGGAGCATGAAGCGGTGTTCAAAAACATGAAGAGCCTGAAAAGGTGTGAAATATATGAAGAGCTTCAAAAGGTGTCAAAAATAAGAGGAGCATGAAACAGTCTGAAAAAAAGGAGGAGCAGGAAACCGTGTTCAAAAACATGAAGAGCCTGAAAAGGTGTGAAAAATTTGAGGTGCTTCAAAAGGTGTGAAAATTAGGAGGAGCATGAAGCGGTTTCAAAAACATGAAAAGCCTGAAAATGTGTGTAAAATATGAAGAGTTTCAAAACGTGTCAAAAATATGAGGAGCATGAAACGGTCTGAAAAATAGGAGGATCAAGAAGCGGTGTTGAAAAAGATGAAGATCGGAAAACTTGTGAAAAATATGAAGAGCTTCAACAGGTGTGAAAAATTTGAAGAGCTTCAAAAGGTGTCAAAAATGAGATGAGCATGAAACGGTCTGAGAAATAGGAGAAGCATGAAGTGGTGTTGAAAAACATGAAGAGCTGAAAAAGTGTGAAATATATGAAGAGCTTCAAAAGGTGTGAAAAATATGAAGAGCTTCAAAAGGTGTCAAAAATATGAGGAGCATGACACGGTCTGAAAAATAGGAGGAGCATTGTAACATTGTTGAAAAAATTGAAGAGCCTGAAAAGGTGTGAAAAATATGAAGAGCTTCAAAAGGTGTCAAAAATATGAGGAGCATGAAAAGGTCTGAAAAATAGGAGGAGCTTGAAGCGGTGTTGAAAAACATGAGGAACCTGATAACGTGTGAAAAATATGAAGAGCTTCAAAAGGTGTGAAAAATATGAAGAGCATGAAACGGTCTGAAAAATAGGAGGAGCATTGTAACATTGTGGAAAAAATTGAAGAGCCTGAAAAGGTGTGAAAAATATGAAGAGCTTCAAAAGGTGTCAAAAATATGAGGAGCATGAAAAGGTCTGAAAAATAGGAGGAGCTTGAAGCGGTATTGAAAAACATGAAGAGCCTGATAACGTGTGAAAAATATGAAGAGCATGAAAAGGTGTGAAAAATATGAAGAGCTTCAAAAGGTGTCAAAAATATGAGGAGCATGAAAAGGTCTGAAAAATAGGAGGAGCATGAAGCGGTGTTGAAAAACATGAAGAACCTGAAAAGGTGTGAAAAACATAAAGAGCTTCAAAAAGTGTCAACAATATGAGCAGCATGCAACGGTCTGAAAAATAGGAGGAGCATTAAACGGTGTTCATAATCATGAAAAGCCTGAAAATGTGTGAAAAATATGAAGAGCTTCAAAAGCTGTCAATAATATGAGGAGCATGAAACGGTCTGAAAAACAGGACGATCATGAAGCGGTGGTGAAAAATATGAAGAGCCTGAAAAGTTGTGAAAAATATGAAGAGCTTCAAAAGGTGTGAAAAATATGAAGAGCTTCGAGAGGTGTCAAAAATGAGATGAGCATGAAACGGTCTGAAAAATAGGAGGAGCATGAAGTGGTGATCAAAAACATGAAGTGCCTGAAATGGTGTGAAATATATGAAGAGCTTCAAAAGGTGTGAAAAATATGAAGAGCTTCAAATGCTGAGAAATATATGAGGAGCATGAAACGGTCTGAAAAATAGGAGGATCAAGAAGCTGTGTTGAAAAACATGAAGAGCCTGAAAAGGTGTGAAAAATGTGAAAAGCTTCCAAAGGTGTAAAAATATGAGGAGCATGAAACGTTCTGAAAAATAGGAGGAGCATGAAACCGTGTTCAAAAATATGAAGAGTCTGAAAAGGTCTGAAAAATATGAAGAGCTTCAAAAGGTGTGAAATAAATGAGGAGCATAAAACGGTCTGAAAAATAGGAGGATCATGAAGCGGGGTTGAAAAATATGAAGAGCCTGAAAACGTGTGAAACATATGAAGATCTGCAAAAAGTGTCAAGAATGAGATGAGCATGAAATGGTCTGAAAAATAGGAGGAGCATGAAGCGGTGTAGAAAAACATGAAGAGCCTGAAAAGGTGTGAAAAATATGAAGAGCTTCAAAAGGTGTCTAAAATATGAGGAGCATGAAACGGTCTGAAAAATATGAGGAGCATGAGGCGGTGTTCAAAAACATGAAGAGCCTGAAAAGGTGTGAAATATATGAAGAGCTTCAAAAGGTGTGAAATATATGAAGACATTCAAAGGTGTCAAAATTATGAGGAGCAAGAAACTGTCTGAAAATAGGAGGAGCATGAAACGGTGTTGAAAAACACGAAGGGCCTGAAAAGGTGTGAATAATATGAAGAGCTTCAAAAGGTGTGAAATACATAGGGGCATGAAACGGTCTGAAAAATAGAAGAAGCATGAAGCTGTGTTGAAAAACATGAAGAGCCTGAAAAGATGTGAAAAATATGAAGAGCATCAAAAGGTGTCAAAAATATGAGGAAAATGAAACGGTCTGAAAAATAGGTGGAGCATGAAGCAGTGTTGAAAACCATGAAGAGCCTGAAAAGGTGTGAAAAATATGAAGATCTTCAAAAGGTATGAAAAATATGAAGAGCTTCAAAAGGTGTCAAAAATGAGATGACCATGAAACGGTCTGAAAAATAGAAGGAGCATGAAGTTGTTTTTAAACAATGAAGAGCCTGAAAAGGTGGGAAGTATATGAAGATTTCAAAAGGTGTCAAAAATAAGAGGAGCATGAAACGGTCTGAAAAATAGGAGGAGCAAGAAGTCATGTTGAAAAACATGAAGAGCCTGAAAATGTGTGAAAAATACGAAGAGCTTCAAAAGGTGGCACAAATAAGAGGAGCATGAAACGGTCTGAAATATATGAGGAGCATGAAGCGGTGTTCAAAAACATGAAGAGCCTGAAAACGTGTGAAAAATTTGAAGAGCTTCAAAAATGTGAAAAATATGAAGAGCTTCAAAAGGTGTGAAATATATGAAGAGCTTCAAAAGGTGTCAAAAATTAGATGAGCATGAAACGGTCTGAAAAATAGGAGGAGCATGAAGTGGTGTTGAAAAACAGGAAGAGCCTGAAAATGTGTGAAATATTTGAAGAGCTTCAAAAGGTGTGAAAAATATGAAGAGCTTCAAAAAGTGTCAAAAATATGAAGAGATGAAACGGTCGCAAAAATAGGAGGAACTTGAAGTGGTGTTCGAAAACATGAAGAGTCTGAAAAGGTGTGAAATATAAGAAGAGCTTCAAAGGGTGTGAAAAATATGAAGAGCTTCAAAAGGTGTCAAAAATATGAAGAGCATGAAACGGTCTGAAAGGTAGAAGAAGCATGAAGCGGTGTTCAAAAACATGAAGAGCCTGAAAAGGTGTGAAAAAAGTGAAGAGCTTCAAAACGTGTCAAAAAAATGAGGAGCATGAAACGGTCTGAAAAATAGTAGGAGCATGAAACGGTGTTCACAAACCTGAAGAGCCTGAAATGGTGTGAAAAATATGAAGAGTTTAAAAACGTGTGAAATTATGAAGAGCTTCAAAACGAGTCAAAAAAATGAGGAGCATGAAAAGGTCTGAAAAATAGGAGGAGCATGAAGTGGGGTTGAAAAACATGAAGAGTATGAAAAGGAGTGAAATATATGAAGAGCTTCAAAAGATGTCAAAAATATGAGGAGCATGAAACGGTCTGAAAAATATGAGGAGCATAAAACTGTGTTCAAAAAATTGAAGAGCCTGAAAAGGTGTGAAAAATAGGAAGAGCTTCAAAAGGTGTGAAGTATATGAGGAGCATGAAACGGTCTGAAAAACACGAGGATCATGAAGCGGTGTTGAAAAACCTGAAGGGCCTGAAATGTTGTGAAATATATGAAGAGCATCAAAAGGTGTCAAAAATATGAGGAGCATGAAACGGTCTGAAAAATAGGAGGAGCATGAAATGGTGTTGAAAAACATGAAGAGCCTGAAAAGGAGTGAAAAATAAAGAGCTTCAAAAGGTGTCAAAAATATGTGGAGCATGAAACGTTCTGAAAAATAGGAGGAGCATGAAATGGTGTTGAAAAACATGAAGAGCCTGAAAAGGAGTGAAAAATAAAGAGCTTCAAAAGGTGTCAAAAATATGTGGAGCATGTAACGGTTTGAAAAATAGGAGGAGCATGAAGCGGTGTTCAAAAACATGAAGATCCTGAAAAGGTGTGAAAAATACGAAGAGCTTAAAAAGATGTGAAATACATGAGGAGCATGAAACGGTGTATAAAAAAGGAGGAGCAAGAAGTGGTGTTGATAAATATGAAGAGCCTGAAAAAGTGTGAAAAATATGAAGAGCTTCAAAAGTTGTGAAAAATAGGAGGAGCATGAAGCGGTGTTGAAAAACATGAAGAGCCTGAAAAGGTGTGAAAAATACGAAGAGCTTCAAAAGGTGTGAAAAATATGAAGAGCTTCAAAAGGTGTCAAAAATATGAGGAGCAAGAAAAGGTCTGAAAAACACGAGGAGCATGAGGTGGTGTTGAAAAACATGAAGAGCCTGAAAAGATGTGAAAAATATGAAGAGCTCAAAATGTGTCAAAAATATGAGGAGCATGAAACGGTCTGAAAAACAGGAGAAGCATGAAGCGGTGTTGAAAAACATGAGGAGCCTGAAAACGTGTGAAAAATATGAAGAGCTTCAAAAATATGAAAAATATGAAGAGATTCATAAGGTGTGAAAAATATGAAGAGCTTCAAAAGATGTCAAAAATGAGATGAGCATGAAACGGTCTGAAGAAAAGGAGGAGCATGAAGCGGAGTTCACAAAAATGAAGAGCCTGAAAACATGTGAAATATATGAAGCGCTTCAAAAGGTGTGAAATACATGAGGAGCATGAAACAGTTGAAAAATAGGAGGAGCATGAAGTGGTGTTGAAAAACATGAAGAGCCTGAAAAGGTGTGAAAAATATGAAGAGCTTCAAAAGGTACCAAAAATATGAGGAGCATGAAACGGTCTGCAAATAGGACGAGCATGAAGCGGTGTTCAAAAACATGAAGAGCCTGAAAAGGTGTGAAAAATATGAAGAGCTTAAAAAGGTGTAAAAAATATGAGGAACATGAAACGGTCTGAAAAATAGGAGGAGCATGAAGTGGGGTTGAAAATCATGAAGAGCCTGAAAAGGTGTGTAAAATATGAAGAGCTTCAAAAGGAGTGAAATACATGAGGAGCATGAAACCGTCTGAATTATAGGAGGAGCATGAAGCGATGTTCATAAACATGAAGAGCCTGAAAAGGTGTGAAATATATGAAGAGCTTCAAAAGGTGTGAAAAATATGAAGAGCTTCAAAAGCTGTCAAAAATTAGATGAGCATGAAACGGTCTGAAAAATAGGACTAACATGAAGTGGTGTTGAAAAACATGAAGAGCCTGAAAAAGTGTGAAATATATGAAGAGCTTCAAAAGGTGTGAAATATATTAGGACCTTCAAAAGAAGTCAAAAATATGAAGAGCTTGATACGGTCTGAAAAATAGGACGAGCATGAAACGGGTTTGAAAATCACGAAGAGCCTGAAAAGGTGTGAAAAATAAGAAGAGCTTCAAAAGGTGTGAAATACATGAGGATCATGAAACTGTCTGAAAAATAGGATGTGCATGAAGTGGTGTTCAAAATCATGAAGAGCCTGAGAACGTGTGAAAAATATGAAGAGCTTCAAAAATGTGAAAAATATGAAGAGCTTCAAAAGGTGTGAAATATATGAGGAGCTTCAAAAGGTGTCAAAAATTAGATGAGCATGAAACGGTCTGAAAAATAGGAGGAGCATGATGTGGTGTTGAAAAACATTAAGAGCCTGAAAAGGTGTGAAATATATGAAGAGCTTCAAAGGTGTGAAAAATATGAGGAGCTTCAAAAGGTGACAAAAAAATGAAGAGCATGAAACAGTCTGAAAAATAGGAGGAGCATGAAGCGGTGTTCAAAAATATGGAGAGCTTGAAAAGATGTGAAATATATGAAGAGCTTCAAAAGGTGTGAAAAATATGAAGAGCTTCAAAAGGTGTCAAAAAAATGAAGAGCATGAAACGGTCTGAAAATAGGAGGAGCATGAAACGGTGTTCAAAATATGAAGAGCCTTAAAAGGTGTGAAAAATATGAAGAAATTTAAAAGGTGTCAAGAATATGAGGAGTATGAAACGTTCTGAAAAATAGGAGGATCATGAAACGGTGTTCAAAAACATGAAGAGCCTGAAAAGGTGTGAAAAATATGAGTAGCCTCAAAACGTGTCAAAAATAGGAGGAGTGTGAAACTTTGTGAAAAATAGCAGGAGCATGAAGCGGTGTTCAAAAGCATGAAGAGCCTGAAAACGTGTGAAAAATTTGAATAGCTTCAAAAATGTGAAAAATATGAAGAGCGTCAAAAGGTGTGAAATATATGAAGAGCTTCAAAAGGTGTCAAAAATTAGATGAGCATGAAACGGTCTGAAAAATAGGAGGAGCATGAAGTGGTGTTGAAAAACATGAAGAGCCTGAAAATGTGTGAAATATATGAAGAGCTTCAAAAGGTGTGAAAAATATGAAGAGCTTCAAAAGGTGTCAAAAATATGAAGAGCATGAAACGGTCGCAAAAATAGGAGGAACTTGAAGTGGTGTTCGAAAACATGAAGAGTCTGAAAAGGTGTGAAATTTAAGAAGAGCTTCAAAGGGTGTCAAAATTATGAGGAGCATGAAACGGTCTGAAAAATAGGAGGAACATGAAACAGTGTTGAAAACCATGAAGAGCCTGAAAAGGTGTGAAAAATATGAAGATCTTCAAAATGTATGAAAAATATGAAGAGCTTCAAAAGGTGTCAAAATGAGATGACCATGAAACGGTCTGAAAAATAGAAGGAGCATGAAGTTGTTTTTAAACAATGAAGAGCCTGAAAAGGTGGGAAGTATATGAAGATTTCAAAAGGTGTCAAAAATAAGAGGAGCATGAAACGGTCTGAAAAATAGGAGGAGCATGAAGTCATGTTGAAAAACATGAAGAGCCTGAAAATGTGTGAAAAATACGAAGAGCTTCAAAAGGTGTCACAAATAAGAGGAGCATGAAACGGTCTGAAAGGTAGGAGAAGGATGAAGCGGTGTTCAAAAACATGAAGAGCCTGAAAAGGTGTGAAATATAAGAAGAGCTTCAAAGGGTGTGAAAAATATGAAGAGCTTCAAAAGGTGTCAAAAATATGAAGAGCATGAAACGGTCTGAAAGGTAGGAGAAGCATGAAGCGGTGTTCAACAACCTGAAGAGCCTGAAATGGTGTGAAAAATATGAAAAGTTTAAAAACGTGTGAAAATATGAAGAGCTTCAAAACGAGTCAAAAAAATGAGGCGCATGAAACGGTCTGAAAAATAGGAGGAGCATGATGTGGTGTTGAAAAACATGAAGAGTATGAAAAGGAGTGAAATATATGAAGAGCTTCAAAAGATGTCAAAAATATGAGGAGCATGAAACGGTCTGAAAAATATGAGGAGCATAAAACTGTGTTCATAAACATGAAGAGCCTGAAAAGGTGTGAAAAATAGGAAGAGCTTCAAAAGGTGTGAAGTATATGAGGAGCATGAAACGGTCTGAAAAACACGAGGATCATGAAGCGGTGTTGAAAAACCTGAAGGGCCTGAAATGTTGTGAAATATATGAAGAGCATCAAAAGGTGTCAAAAATATGAGGAGCATGAAAAGGTCTGAAAAATAGGAGGAGCATGAAACGGTGTTCAACAACCTGAAGAGCCTGAAATGGTGTGAAAAATATGAAAAGTTTAAAAACGTGTGAAAATATGAAGAGCTTCAAAACGAGTCAAAAAAATGAGGAGCATGAAACGGTCTGAAAAATAGGAGGAGCATGATGTGGTGTTGAAAAACATGAAGAGTATGAAAAGGAGTGAAATATATGAAGAGCTTCAAAAGATGTCAAAAATATGAGGAGCATGAAACGGTCTGAAAAATATGAGGAGCATAAAACTGTGTTCATAAACATGAAGAGCCTGAAAAGGTGTGAAAAATAGGAAGAGCTTCAAAAGGTGTGAAGTATATGAGGAGCATGAAACGGTCTGAAAAACACGAGGATCATGAAGCGGTGTTGAAAAACCTGAAGGGCCTGAAATGTTGTGAAATATATGAAGAGCATCAAAAGGTGTCAAAAATATGAGGAGCATGAAAAGGTCTGAAAAATAGGAGGAGCATGAAACGGTGTTGAAAAACATGAAGAGCCTGAAAAGGAGTGAAAAATAAAGAGCTTCAAAAGGTGTCAAAAATATGTGGAGCATGTAACGGGTTGAAAAATAGGAGGAGCATGAAGCGGTGTTCAAAAACATGAAGATCCTGAAAAGGTGTGAAAAATACGAAGAGCTTAAAAAGATGTGAAATACATGAGGAGCATGAAACGGTGTATAAAAAAGGAGGAGCATGAAGCGGTGTTGATAAATATGAAGAGCCTGAAAAAGTGTGAAAAATATGAAGAGCTTCAAAAGTTGTGAAAAATAGGAGGAGCATGAAGCGGTGTTGAAAAACATGAAGAGCCTGAAAAGGTGTGAAAAATACGAAGAGTTTCAAAAGGTGTGAAAATATGAAGAGCTTCAAAAGGTGTCAAAAATATGAGGAGCAAGAAAAGGTCTGAAAAACACGAGGAGCATGAGGTGGTGTTGAAAAACATGAAGAGCCTGAGAAGATGTGAAAAATATGAAGAGCTTCAAAATGTGTCAAAAATATGAGGAGCATGAAACGGTCTGAAAAACAGGAGAAGCATGAAGCGGTGTTGAAAAACATGAGGAGCCTGAAAACGTGTGAAAAATATGAAGAGCTTCAAAAATATGAAAAATATGAAGAGATTCATAAGGTGTGAAAAATATGAAGAGCTTCAAAAGATGTCAAAAATGAGATGAGCATGAAACGGTCTGAAGAAAAGGAGGAGCATGAAGCGGAGTTCACAAAAATGAAGAGCCTGAAAAGGTGGAAAATATATGAAGAGCTTCAAAAGGTGTCAAAAATTTGAGGAGCATGAAACAGTCTGAAAAATAGGAGGAGCATGAATTGGTTTTGAAAAACATGAAGAGCCTGAAAACATGCGAAATATATGAAGCGCTTCAAAAGGTGTGAAATACATGAGGAGCATGAAACAGTTGAAAAATAGGAGGAGCATGAGGCGGTGTTCAAAAACACGAAGAGCTTGAAAGGTGTGAAAAATATGAAGAGCTTTAAAAGGTGTCAAAAATATGAGGAGCATGAAACGTTCTGAAAAAAAGGAGGACCATGAAACGTTGTTCAAAAACATGAAGAGCTTGAAAAGGTGTGAAAAATATGAAGAGCCTCAAAACGTGTCAAAAATATGAGGAGTATGAAACGGTCTGGAAAATAGAAGGAGCATGAAGCGGTGTTGAAAAAGATGAAGAGCCTGAAAACGTGTGAAAAATATGAAGAGTTTCAAAATTATGAAAATTATGAAGAGCTTCAATAGGTGTGAAAAATGTGAACAGATTCAAAATGTGTCAAAAATGACATGAGCATGAAAGGGTCTGAAAAATACGAGGAGCATGAAGCGGTGTTGAAAATCATGAAGAGCCTGAAAAGGTGTTAAAAATATGAAGAGCCTCAAAAGGTGTGAAATACATGAGGAGCATGAAACGGTCTGAAAAATAGGAGGAGCATGAAGTGGTGTTCAAAAACATGAAGAGCCTGAAAAGGTGTGAGAAATATGAAGAGCTTCAAAAGGTGTCAAAAATATGAGGAGCATGATACTGTCTGCAAAATAGGAGGAGCATGAAGTTGTGTTGAAAAACATGAAGAGCCTGAAAAAGTGTGAAAAATATGAAGAGCTTCAAAAGGTGTCAAATATATGAGGAGTATGAAACGGTATGAAAAATAGGAGGAGCATGAAGTGGTGTTGAAAAACATGAAGAGCCTGAAAAGGTATGAAAAATATGAAGAGCTTCAAAAGGTACCAAAAATATGAGGAGTATGAAACGGTCTGCAAATAGGACGAGCATGAAACAGTGTTCAAAAACATGAAGAGCCTGAAAAGGTGTGAAAAATATGAAGAGCTTCAAAACGTGTAAAAAATATGAAGAGCTTCAAAATGTGTCAAAAATGAGATGAGCATGAAACGGTCTAAAAAATAGGAGGAGCATGAAGCGGTGTTCAAAAAAATGCAGAGACTGAAAAATTGTGAAAAATATGAAGAGCTTCAAAAGGTGTAAAAAATAGGAGGAGCGTGTAACGGGTTGAAAAATAGGAGGAGCATGAACCGGTGTTCAAAAACATAAAGAGCATGAAAAGGTGTGAAAAACATGAAGAGCTTCATAAGGTGTCAAAATTAGTTTAGAATGAAAGGGTTTGAAAAATAGGAGGAGCATGAAGTGGTGTTGAAAACTTGAAGAGCCTGAAAAGGTGTGAAATATACGAAGAGCTTCAAAAGGTGTGAAAAATATGAAGTGCATCAAAAGGTGTCAAAAATGAGATGAGCATGAAACGGTCTGAAAAATAGGAGGAGCATGAGGTGGTATTGAAAAACATGAAGAGCCTGAAAACGTGTGAAAAATATGAAGAGCTTCAAAAATATGAAAAATATGAAGAGATTCAAAAGGTGTGAAAAATATGAAGAGCTTCAATAGATGTCAAAAATGAGATGAGCATGAAACGGTCTGAAGAAAAGGAGGAGCATGAAGCGGAGTTCACAAAAATGAAGAGCCTGAAAAGTTGGAAAATATATGAAGAGCTTCAAAAGGTGTCAAAAATTTGAGGAGCATGAAACAGTCTGAAAAATAGGAGGAGCATGAATTCGTTTTGAAAAACATGAAGAGACTGAAAACATGCGAAATATATGAAGCACTTCAAAAGGTGTGAAATACATGAGGAGCATGAAACAGTTGAAAAATAGGAGGAGCATGAAGCAGTGTTCAAAAACATGAAGAACTGGAAAAGGTGTGAAAAATATGAAGAGCTTCAAAAGGTGTGAAAATTATGAGGAGCATGAAACGGTCTGAATAATAGGAGGAGCATGAAACTGTGTTCAAAAACATGAAGAGCCTGAAAAGGTGTGAAAAATATGAAGAGCTTCAAACGGATGGAAATACATGGAGAACATGAAACGATCTGAAAAATAAGAGGAGCGTGAAGCGGTGTTGAAAAACATGAAGAGCGTGAAAACGTGTGAAAAATATGAAGAGGTTCAAAACATGTGAAAAATATGAAGAGCTTAAAATGGTGTCAAAAATGAGATGAGCATGAAACGGTCTGAAAAATAGGAGCAGCATGAAACGTTGTTCAAAAACATGAAGAGCCTGAAAAGGTGTGAAAAATATAAAGAGCTTCAAAAGCTGTGAAATACATGCGGAGCATCAAACGGTCTGAAAAATAGGAGGAGCATGAAAAGGTGTTCAAAAACATGAAAGCCTGAAAAGGTGAGAAAAATATGAAGAGCTTCAAAAGGTGTTAAATACATGAGGAGCATGAAACGGTCTGAAAATTAGGAGGAGCATGAAGCGGTGTTCAAAAACATGAAGAGCCTGAAAACGTGTGAAAAATATGAAAAGGTTCAAAATGTGTCAAAAATATGAGGAGCATGAAACGGTCTGAAAAATAGGAGGACCATGAAACGGTCTTCAAAACATAAAGAACCTGAAAAGTTGTGAAAAATATGAAGAGCTTTTAAAGGTGTCAAAAATATGAGGAGCATGAAACGGTCTGAAAAAGAGGAGGAGCATGAAACTGTGTTCAAAAACATGAAGAGCCTGAAAAGGTGTGAAAAATATGAACAGCTTCAAAAGGTGTGAAAAATATGAAGAGCTTCAAAAGGTGTCAAAAATGAGATGAGCATGAAACGGTCTGAAAAGGAGGAGGAGCATGAAGCCGTGTTCAAAATCATGAAGAGCCTAAAAACGTGTGAAAAATATGAAGAGCTCAAAAGGTGTCAAAAATATGAAGAGCTTCAAAAAGTGTGACAAATGAGATGAGCTTGAAATGGTCTGAAAAAGGAGGAGCATGAAGTGGTGTTGAAAAACATGAAGAGCCTGAAAAGGTGTAAAATTTATGAAGAGATTCAAAAGGTGTCAAAAATATGAGGAGCTTGAAACGGTCTGAAAAATTGGAGGATCATGAAGCGGTGTTGAAAAACATGAAGAGCCTGAAAAGGTGTGAAAAATATGAAGAGCTTCAAAATGTGTGAAATACATGAGGAGTATGAAACGGTCTGAAAAGGAGGAGGAGCATGAAGCCGTGTTCAAAATCATGAAGAGCCTAAAAACGTGTGAAAAATATGAAGAGCTTCAAAAGGTGTGAAAAATATGAAGAGGTTCAAAAGGTGTCAAAAATATGAGGAGCATGAAACGGTCTGAAAAATAGGAGAGGCATGAATTTGTGTTAAAAAACATGAAGAGCCCAAAAAGGTGTGAAAAATATGAAGAGCTTCAAAAGGTGTGAAATACATGAGGAGCATGAAACTGTCTGAAAAATAGGAGGTGCATGAAGTGGTGTTCAAAAACATGAAGAGCCTGAAAAGGTGTGAATAATATGAAGAGGTTCAAAAGGTGTGAAATATATGAGGAGCATGATACGGTGTGAAAAATAGGAGGAGCATGAAGCAGTGTTCAAAACATGAAGAGCATGAAAAGGTGTGAAAAATATGAAGAGCTTCAAAAGGTGTGAAATACATGAGGAACATGAAACAGTCTGAAAAATAGGAGGAGAATGAAAAGGTGTTCAAGAACATGAAGAGCCTGAAAATGTGTGAAAAATATAAAGAGCATCAAAAGGTGTGAAATACATGCTGAGCATTAAACGGTCTGAAAAATAGGAGGAGCATGAAGTGGTGTTGAAAAACATGAAGAGCCTGAAAAGGTGTGAAATAAATGAAGAGCTTCAAAAGGTGTGAAAAATATGAAGAGCTTCTAAAGGTGTCAAAAATACGAGGAGCATAAAACGGTCTGAAAAATAGGAGGAGCATGAAAAGGTGTTCAAGAACATGAAGAGCCTGAAAAGGTGTGAAAAATATAAAGAGCTTCAAAATCTGTGAAATACATGCAGAGCATGAAATGGTTTGAAAAATAGGAGGAGCATGAAAAGGTGTTCAAAAACATGAAGAGCCTGAAAAGGTGTTAAAAATATGAACAGCTTCAAAAGGTGTGAAAAATATGAAGAGCTTCAAAAGGTGTCAAAAATGAGATGAGCATGAAACGGTCTGAAAAATCGGAGGAGCATGAAGTGGGGTTGAAAATCATGAAGAGCCTGAAAAGGTGTGTAAAATATGAAGAGCTTCAAAAGGAGTGAAACACATGAGGAGCATGAAACCGTCTGAATTACAGGAGGAGCATGAAACGGTGTTGAAAAACATGAAGAGCCTGAAAATGTGTGAAAAATATGAAGAGCTACAAAAGGTGTGAAAAATATGAAGAGCTTCAAAAGGTGTGAAAAATATGAAGAGCTTCAAAAGGTGTGAAATACATGAGGAGCATGAAACGCTCAGAAAAATAGGAGGAGCATGAAGCGGTGTTGAAAAACATGAAGAACCTGAAAAGGTGTTAAAAATATAAAGAGCTTCAAAAGGTATCAAAAATATGAGGAGCATGTAACGGTCTGAAAAATAGGAGGAGCATGAAGCCGTGTTGAAAAACATGAAGAGCTTGAAAAGGTGTGAAAAATAAAGAGCTTCAAAAGGTGTCAAAAATATGTGGAGCATGTAACGGTTTGAAAAATAGGAGGACCATGAAGCGGTGTTCAAAAACATGAAGAGCCTGAAAAGGTGTGAAAAATACGAAGAGCTTCCAAAGATGTGAAATACATGAGGAGCATGAAACTGTCTGAAAAATAGGAGGAGCATGAAGCGCTGTTCAAAAACATGAAGAGCTTGAAAAGGTGTAAAATATATGAAGAGCTACAAAAGGTGTGAAATACATGAGGAGCATGAAACGGTGTATAAAAAAGGAGGAGCATGAAGCGGTGTTCAAAAAAATGCAGAGACTGAAAAATTGTGAAAAATATGAAGAGCATCAAAAGGTGTAAAAAATAGGAGGAGCGTGAAACGGGTTGAAAAATAGGAGGAGCATGAACCGGTGTTCAAAAACATAAAGAGCATGAAAAGGTGTGAAAAACATGAAGAGCTTCATAAGGTGTCAAAATTAGTTTAGAATGAAAGGGTCTGAAAAATAGGAGGAGCATGAAGTGGTGTTGAAAACTAGAAGAGCCTGAAAAGGTGTGAAATATACGACGAGCTTCAAAAGGTGTGAAAAATATGAAGTGCATCAAAAGGTGTCAAAAATGAGATGAGCATGAAACGGTCTGAAAAATAGGAGGAGCATGAAGTGGTATTGAAAAACATGAAGAGCCTGAAAACGTGTGAAAAATATGAAGAGCTTCAAAAATATGAAAAATATGAAGAGATTCAAAAGGTGTGAAAAATATGAAGAGCTTCAAGAGATGTCAAAAATGAGATGAGCATGAAACGGTCTGAAGAAAAGGAGGAGCATGAAGCGGAGTTCACAAAAATGAAGAGCCTGAAAAGGTGGAAAATATATGAAGAGCTTCAAAAGGTGTCATATATTTGAGGAGCATGAAACAGTCTGAAAAATAGGAGGAGCATGAATTGGTTTTGAAAAACATGAAGAGACTGAAAACATGCGAAATATATGAAGCACTTCAAAAGGTGCGAAATACATGAGGAGCATGAAACAGTTGAAAAATAGGAGGAGCATGAAGCGGTGTTCAAAAACACGAAGAGCTTGAAAGGTGTGAAAAATATGAAGAGCTTTAAAAGGTGTCAAAAATATGAGGAGCATGAAACGTTCTGAAAAATAGGAGGATCATGAAACGTTGTTCAAAAACATGAAGAGCTTGAAAAGGTGTGAAAAATATGAAGAGCCTCAAAGGGTGTCAAAAATATGAGGAGTATGAAACGGTCTGGAAAATAGCAGGAGCATCAAGCGGTGTTGAAAAAGATGAAGAGCCTGAAAACGTGTGAAAAATATGAAGAGTTTCAAAATTATGAAAAATATGAAGAGCTTCAATAGGTGTGAAAAATGTGAAGAGATTCAAAATGTGTCAAAAATGACATGAGCATGAAAGGGTCTGAAAAATACGAGGAGCATGAAGCGGTGTTGAAAATCATGAAGAGCCTGAAAAGGTGTTAAAAATATGAAGAGCCTCAAAAGGTGTGAAATACATGAGGAGCATGAAACGGTCTGAAAAATAGGAGGAGCATGAAGTGGTGTTCAAAAACATGAAGAGCCTGAAAAGGTGTGAGAAATATGAAGAGCTTCAAAAGGTGTCAAAAATACGAGGAGCATGATACTGTCTGCAAAATAGGAAGAGATTGAAGTTGTGTTGAAAAACATGAAGAGCCTGAAAAAGTGTGAAAAATATGAAGAGCTTCAAAAGGTGTCAAATATATGAGGAGTATGAAACGGTCTGAAAAATAGGAGGAGCATGAAGTGGTGTTGAAAAACATGAAGAGCCTGAAAAGGTGTGAAAAATATGAAGAGCTTCAAAAGGTACCAAAAATATGAGGAGCATGAAACGGTCTGCAAATAGGACGAGCATGAAGCGGTGTTCAAAAACATGAAGAGCCTGAAAAGGTGTGAAAAATATGAAGAGCTTCAAAAGGTGTAAAAAATATGAAGAGCTTCAAAATGTGTCAAAAATGAGATGAGCATGAAACGGTCTAAAAAATAGGAGGAGCATGAAGCGGTGTTCAAAAAAATGCAGAGACTGAAAAATTGTGAAAAATATGAAGAGCATCAAAAGGTGTAAAAAATAGGAGGAGCGTGAAACGGGTTGAAAAATAGGAGGAGCATGAACCGGTGTTCAAAAACATAAAGAGCATGAAAAGGTGTGAAAAACATGAAGAGCTTCATAAGGTGTCAAAATTAGTTTAGAATGAAAGGGTCTGAAAAATAGGAGGAGCATGAAGTGGTGTTGAAAACTAGAAGAGCCTGAAAAGGTGTGAAATATACGACGAGCTTCAAAAGGTGTGAAAAATATGAAGTGCATCAAAAGGTGTCAAAAATGAGATGAGCATGAAACGGTCTGAAAAATAGGAGGAGCATGAAGTGGTATTGAAAAACATGAAGAGCCTGAAAACGTGTGAAAAATATGAAGAGCTTCAAAAATATGAAAAATATGAAGAGATTCAAAAGGTGTGAAAAATATGAAGAGCTTCAAGAGATGTCAAAAATGAGATGAGCATGAAACGGTCTGAAGAAAAGGAGGAGCATGAAGCGGAGTTCACAAAAATGAAGAGCCTGAAAAGGTGGAAAATATATGAGGAGCTTCAAAAGGTGTCATATATTTGAGGAGCATGAAACAGTCTGAAAAATAGGAGGAGCATGAATTGGTTTTGAAAAACATGAAGAGACTGAAAACATGCGAAATATATGAAGCACTTCAAAAGGTGCGAAATACATGAGGAGCATGAAACAGTTGAAAAATAGGAGGAGCATGAAGCGGTGTTCAAAAACACGAAGAGCTTGAAAGGTGTGAAAAATATGAAGAGCTTTAAAAGGTGTCAAAAATATGAGGAGCATGAAACGTTCTGAAAAATAGGAGGATCATGAAACGTTGTTCAAAAACATGAAGAGCTTGAAAAGGTGTGAAAAATATGAAGAGCCTCAAAACGTGTCAAAAATATGAGGAGTATGAAACGGTCTGGAAAATAGCAGGAGCATGAAGCGGTGTTGAAAAAGATGAAGAGCCTGAAAACGTGTGAAAAATATGAAGAGTTTCAAAATTATGAAAAATATGAAGAGCTTCAATAGGTGTGAAAAATGTGAAGAGATTCAAAATGTGTCAAAAATGACATGAGCATGAAAGGGTCTGAAAAATACGAGGAGCATGAAGCGGTGTTGAAAATCATGAAGAGCCTGAAAAGGTGTTAAAAATATGAAGAGCCTCAAAAGGTGTGAAATACATGAGGAGCATGAAACGGTCTGAAAAATAGGAGGAGCATGAAGTGGTGTTCAAAAACATGAAGAGCCTGAAAAGGTGTGAGAAATATGAAGAGCTTCAAAAGGTGTCAAAAATACGAGGAGCATGATACTGTCTGCAAAATAGGAAGAGCATGAAGTTGTGTTGAAAAACATGAAGAGCCTGAAAAAGTGTGAAAAATATGAAGAGCTTCAAAAGGTGTCAAATATATGAGGAGTATGAAACGGTCTGAAAAACAGGAGGAGCATGAAGTGGTGTTGAAAAACATGAAGAGCCTGAAAAGGTGTGAAAAATATGAAGAGCTTCAAAAGGTACCAAAAATATGAGGAGCATGAAACGGTCTGCAAATAGGACGAGCATGAAGCGGTGTTCAAAAACATGAAGAGCCTGAAAAGGTGTGAAAAATATGAAGAGCTTCAAAAGGTGTAAAAAATATGAAGAGCTTCAAAATGTGTCAAAAATGAGATGAGCATGAAACGGTCTAAAAAATAGGAGGAGCATGAAGCGGTGTTCAAAAAAATGCAGAGACTGAAAAATTGTGAAAAATATGAAGAGCATCAAAAGGTGTAAAAAATAGGAGGAGCGTGAAACGGGTTGAAAAATAGGAGGAGCATGAACCGGTGTTCAAAAACATAAAGAGCATGAAAAGGTGTGAAAAACATGAAGAGCTTCATAAGGTGTCAAAATTAGTTTAGAATGAAAGGGTCTGAAAAATAGGAGGAGCATGAAGTGGTGTTGAAAACTAGAAGAGCCTGAAAAGGTGTGAAATATACGACGAGCTTCAAAAGGTGTGAAAAATATGAAGTGCATCAAAAGGTGTCAAAAATGAGATGAGCATGAAACGGTCTGAAAAATAGGAGGAGCATGAAGTGGTATTGAAAAACATGAAGAGCCTGAAAACGTGTGAAAAATATGAAGAGCTTCAAAAATATGAAAAATATGAAGAGATTCAAAAGGTGTGAAAAATATGAAGAGCTTCAAGAGATGTCAAAAATGAGATGAGCATGAAACGGTCTGAAGAAAAGGAGGAGCATGAAGCGGAGTTCACAAAAATGAAGAGCCTGAAAAGGTGGAAAATATATGAAGAGCTTCAAAAGGTGTCATATATTTGAGGAGCATGAAACAGTCTGAAAAATAGGAGGAGCATGAATTGGTTTTGAAAAACATGAAGAGACTGAAAACATGCGAAATATATGAAGCACTTCAAAAGGTGCGAAATACATGAGGAGCATGAAACAGTTGAAAAATAGGAGGAGCATGAAGCGGTGTTCAAAAACACGAAGAGCTTGAAAGGTGTGAAAAATATGAAGAGCTTTAAAAGGTGTCAAAAATATGAGGAGCATGAAACGTTCTGAAAAATAGGAGGATCATGAAACGTTGTTCAAAAACATGAAGAGCTTGAAAAGGTGTGAAAAATATGAAGAGCCTCAAAACGTGTCAAAAATATGAGGAGTATGAAACGGTCTGGAAAATAGCAGGAGCATGAAGCGGTGTTGAAAAAGATGAAGAGCCTGAAAACGTGTGAAAAATATGAAGAGTTTCAAAATTATGAAAAATATGAAGAGCTTCAATAGGTGTGAAAAATGTGAAGAGATTCAAAATGTGTCAAAAATGACATGAGCCTGAAAGGGTCTGAAAAATACGAGGAGCATGAAGCGGTGTTGAAAATCATGAAGAGCCTGAAAAGGTGTTAAAAATATGAAGAGCCTCAAAAGGTGTGAAATACATGAGGAGCATGAAACGGTCTGAAAAATAGGAGGAGCATGAAGTGGTGTTCAAAAACATGAAGAGCCTGAAAAGGTGTGAGAAATATGAAGAGCTTCAAAAGGTGCCAAAAATACGAGGAGCATGATACTGTCTGCAAAATAGGAAGAGCATGAAGTTGTGTTGAAAAACATGAAGAGCCTGAAAAAGTGTGAAAAATATGAAGAGCTTCAAAAGGTGTCAAATATATGAGGAGTATGAAACGGTCTGAAAAATAGGAGGAGCATGAAGTGGTGTTGAAAAACATGAAGAGCCTGAAAAGGTGTGAAAAATATGAAGAGCTTCAAAAGGTACCAAAAATATGAGGAGCATGAAACGGTCTGCAAATAGGACGAGCATGAAGCGGTGTTCAAAAACATGAAGAGCCTGAAAAGGTGTGAAAAATATGAAGAGCTTCAAAAGGTGTGAAAAATATGAAGAGCTTCAAAAGGTGTAAAAAATATGAAGAGCATCAAAAGGTGTAAAAAATAGGAGGAGGTGAAACGGGTTGAAAAATAGAAGGAGCATGAACCGGTGTTCAAAAACATAAAGAGCATGAAAAGGTGTGAAAAACATGAAGAGCTTCATAAGGTGTCAAAATTAGTTTAGAATGAAAGGGTCTGAAAAATAGGAGGAGCATGAAGTGGTGTTGAAAACTAGAAGAGCCTGAAATGGTGTGAAATATACGAAGAGCTTCAAAAGGTGTGAAAAATATGAAGTGCATCAAAAGGTGTCAAAAATGAGATGAGCATGAAACGGTCTGAATAATAGGAGGAGCATGAAACTGTGTTCAAAAACATGAAGAGCCTGAAAAGGTGTGAAAAATATGAAGAGCTTCAAAAGGATGGAAATACATGGAGAGCATGAAACGGTCTGAAAAATAAGAGGAGCATGAAGCAGTGTTGAAAAACATGGAGAGCCTGAAAAGGTGGGTAAAATATGAAGAGCTTCAAAAGGTGTCAAGAATATGAGGAGCATGAAACGGTTTGAAAAATAGGAGGAGCATTAAACGGTGTTCAAATACATGAGGAGCCTGAAATGGTGTGAAAAATATGAAGAGCTTCAAAAGGTGTCAAAAATAGGAGGAGCATGAAACGGTCTGAAAAATAGGAGGAGCATGAAGCGGTGTAAAAAACATGAAGACCCTGAAAAGGTGTGAAAAATATGAAGAGCTTCAAAAGGTGTAAAAAATATGAGGATCATGAAACGGTCTGAAAAATAGGAGGAGCATGAAGCGGTGTAAAAAACATGAAGACACTGAAAAGGTGTGAAAAATATGAAGAGCTTCAAAAGGTGTAAAAAATATGAGGATCATGAAACGGTCTGAAAAATAGGAGGAGCATGAAGTGGTGTTGAAAAACATGAAGAGCCTGAAAAAGTATAAAATATATGAAGAGCTTCAAAAGGTGTTATAAATAGGAGGAGCATGAAGCCGTGTTCAAAAACATGAAGAGCCTGAAAATGTGTGTAAAATATGAAGAGCTTCAAAACGTGTCAAAAATATGAGGAGCATGAAACGGTCTGAAAAATAGGTGGATCAAGAAGCGGTGATGAAAAACATGAAGAGTGTGAAAACGTGTGAAAAATATGAAGAGGTTAAAAAGGTGTGAAAAATATGAAGAGCTTAAAATGGTGTCAAAAATGAGATGAGCATGAAACGGTCTGAAAAATAGGAGCAGCATGAAACGGTGTTCAAAAACGTGAAGAGCCTGAAAAGGTGTGAAAAATATAAAGAGCTTCAAAAGCTGTGAAATACATGCGGAGCATCAAACGGTCTGAAAAATAGGAGGAGCATGAAAAGCTGTTCAAAAACATGAAAGCCTGAAAAGGTGAGAAAAATATGAAGAGCTTCAAAAGGTGTTAAATACATGAGGAGCATGAAACGGTCTGAAAATTAGGAGGAGCATGAAGCGGTGTTCAAAAACATGAAGAGCCTGAAAACGTGTGAAAAATATGAAAAGGTTCAAAATGTGTCAAAAATATGAGGAGCATGAAACGGTCTGAAAAATAGGAGGACCATGAAACGGTCTTCAAAACATAAAGAACCTGAAAAGGTGTGAAAAATATGAAGAGCTTTTAAAGGTGTCAAAAATATGAGGAGCATGAAACGGTCTGAAAAAGAGGAGGAGCATGAAACCGTGTTCAAAAACATGAAGAGCCTGAAAAGGTGTGAAAAATATGAACAGCTTCAAAAGGTGTGAAAAATATGAAGAGCTTCAAAAGGTGTCAAAAATGAGATGAGCATGAAACGGTCTGAAAAATCGGAGGAACATGAAGTGGGGTTGTAAATCATGAAGAGCCTGAAAAAGTGTATAAAATATGAAGAGCTTCAAAAGGAGTGAAAGACTTGAGGAGCATGAAACCGTCTGAATTATAGGAGGAGCATGAAACGGTGTTGAAAAACATGAAGAGCCTCAAAAGGTGTGAAAAATATGAAGAGCTCAAAAGGTGTCTAAAATATGAAGAGCTTCAAAAAGTGTGACAAATGATATGAGCATGAAACGGTCTGAAAAATAGGAGGAGCATTGTAGCATTGTTCAAAAAATTGAAGAGCCTGAAAAGGTGTGAAAAATATGAGGAGCTTCAAAATGTGTCAAAAATATGCGGAGCATGAAACGGTCTGAAAAATAGGAGGAGCATGAAACGGTGTTCAAAAACAGGAGGAGCCTGAAACGGTGTGAAAAATATGAAGAGCTTCAAAAGGTGTCAAAAATATGAGGAGCATGAAAGGGTCTGAAATATAGGAGGAGCATGACGTGGTGTTGAAAAACATAACGAGCCTGAAAAGGTGTGAAAACTATGAAGAGCTTCAAAAGCTGTGAAAAATATGAGGAGCACGAAATGCTCTGAAAAATAAGAGGAGCATGAAGCCGTGTTGAAAAACATGAAGAGCCTGAAAAGGTGTGGAAAATATGAAGAGCTTCAAAAGGTGTCCAAAATATGTGGAACATGAAACGGTCTGAAATATAGGAGGAGCATGAAGTGGGGTTGAAAATCATGAAGAGCCTGAAAAGGTGTGTAAAATATGAAGAGCTTCAAAAGGAGTGAAATACTGGAGGAGCATGAAACCGTCTGAATTATAGGAGGAGCATGAAGCGATGTTCATAAACATGAAGAGCCTGAAAAGGTGTGAAATATATGAAGAGCTTCAAAAGGTGTGAAAAATATGAAGAGCTTCAAAATCTGTCAAAAATGAGATGAGCATGAAACGGTCTGAAAAATAGGACTAACATGAAGTGGTGTTGAAAAACATGAAGAGCCAGAAAAAGTGTGAAATATATGAAGAGCTTCAAAAGGTGTGAAAAATATTAGGAGCTTCAAAAGAGGTCAAAAATATGCGGAGCATGAAACGGTCTGAAAAATAGGACGAGCATGAAACGGGTTTGAAAATCACGAAGAGCCTGAAAAGGTGTGAAAAATATGAAGAGCTTCAAAAGGTGTGAAATACATGAGGATCATGAAACTGTCTGAAAAATAGGAGGTGCATGAAGTGGTGTTCAAAATCATGAAGAGCCTGAAAAGGTGTGAAAAATAAAGAGCTTCAAAAGGTGTCAAAAATATGTGGAGCATGTAACGGTTTGAAAAATAGGAGGAGCATGAAGCGGTGTTCAAAAACATGAAGAGCCTGAAAAGGTGTGAAAAATACGAAGAGCTTCAAAAGATGTGAAATACATGAGGAGCATGAAACTGTCTGAAAAATAGGAGGAGCATGAAGCGCTGTTCAAAAACATGAAGAGCTTGAAAAGGTGTAAAATATATGAAGATCTACAAAAGGTGTGAAATACATTAGGAGCATGAAACGGTGTATAAAATAGGAGGAGCATGAAGCGGTGTTCAAAAACATGAAGAGCCTGAAACGGTGTGAAAAATATGAAGAGCTTCAAAAGATGTGAAATACATTAGGAGCATGAAACTGTCTGAAAAATAGGAGGAGCATGAGACGGTGTTGAAAAAAGTGAAGAGCCTGAAAAGGTGTGAAAAATATGAAGAGCTTCAAAAGGTGTGAAAAATATGAGGAGCATGAAACGGTCTGAAAAAGAGAAGGAGCATGAAGCATTGATGAAAAACATGAGGAGCCTGAAAACGTGTGAAAAATATGAAGAGCTTCAAAAGGTGTGAAATACATGAGGGGCATGAAACGGTCTGAAAAATAGGAGGATCATGAAGCGGTGTTGAAAAACATGAAGTGCCTGAAAAGGTGTGAAAAATATGAAGAGCTTCAAAAGCTTTCAAAAATATGAGGAGCATGAAACGGTCTGAAAAATAGGAGCAGCATGAAGTGGTGTTGAAAAACATGAAGAGCCTGAAAAGGTGTGAAAAATATGAAGAGCTTCAAAAGTTGTGAAATATAGGAGGAGCATGAAGCGGTGTTGAAAAACATGAAGAGCCTGAAAAGGTGTGAAAAATACGAAGAGCTTCAAAAGGTGTGAAAAATATGAAGAGCTTCAAAAGGTGTCAAAAATATGAGGAGCATGAAAAGGTCTGAAAAATACGAGGAGCATGAGGTGGTGTTGAAAAACATGAAGAGCCTGAAAAGATGTGAAAAACATGAAGAGCTTCAAAATGTGTCAAAAATATGAGTAGCATGAAACGGTCTGAATAACAGGAGAAGCATGAAGCGGTGTAGAAAAACATGAGGAGCCTGAAAACGTGTGAAAAATATGAAGAGCTTCAAAAATATGAAAAATATGAAGAGATTCAAAAGGTGTGAAAAATACGAAGAGCTTCAAAAGATGTCAAAAATGATATGAGCATGAAACGGTCTGAAGAAAAGGAGGAGCATGAATCGGAGTTCACAAAACTGAAGAGCCTGAAAAGGTGGAAAATATATGAAGAGCTTCAAAAGGTGTCAAAAATTTGAGGAACATGAAACAGTCTAAAAAATAGGAGGAGCATGAATTGGTTTTGAAAAACATGAAGAGCCTGAAAACATGTGAAATATATGAAGCGCTTCAAAAGGTGTGAAATACATGAGGAGCAAGAAACAGTTGAAAAATAGGAGGAGCATGAAGCGGTGTTTTGAAAAACACGAAGAGCTTGAAAGGTGTGAAAAATATGAAGAGCTTTAAAAGGTGTCAAAAATATGAGGAGCATGAAACGTTCTGAAAAATAGGAGGATCATGAAACGTTGTTCAAAAACATGAAGAGCTTGAAAAGGTGTGAAAAATATGAAGAGCCTCAAAACGTGTCAAAAATATGAGGAGTATGAAACGGTCTGGAAAATAGCAGGAGCATGAAGCGGTGTTGAAAAAGATGAAGAGCCTGAAAACGTGTGAAAAATATGAAGAGTTTCAAAATTATGAAAAATATGAAGAGTTTCAATAGGTGTGAAAAATGTGAAGAGATTCAAAATGTGTCAAAAATGACATGAGCATGAAAGGGTCTGAAAAATACGAGGAGCATGAAGCGGTGTTGAAAATCATGAAGAGCCTGAAAAGGTGTTAAAAATATGAAGTGCCTCAAAAGGTGTGAAATACATGAGGAGCATGAAACGGTCTGAAAAATAGGAGGAGCATGAAGTGGTGTTCAAAAACATGAAGAGCCTGAAAAGGTGTGAGAAATATGAAGAGCTTCAAAAGGTGTCAAAAATATGAGGAGCATGATACTGTCTGCAATAGGAGGAGCATGAAGTTGTGTTGAAAAACATGAAGAGCCTGAAAAGGTGTGAAAAATATGAAGAGCTTCAAAAGGTACCAAAAATATGAGGAGAATGAAACGGTCTGCAAATAAACGAGCATGAAGCGGTGTTCAAAAAAATGAAGAGCCTGAAAAGGTGTGAAAAATATGAAGAGCTTCAAAAGGTGTAAAAAATATGAAAAGCTTCAAAATGTGACAAAAATGAGATGAGCATGAAACGGTCTAAAAAATAGGAGGAGCATGAAGCGGTGTTCAAAAAAATGCAAAGACTGAAAAATTGTGAAAAATATGAAGAGCTTCAAAAGGTGTAAAAAACAGGAGGAGCGTGAAACGGGTTGAAAAATAGGAGGAGCATGAACCAGTGTTCAAAAACATAAAGAGCATGAAAAGGTGTGAAAAACATGAAGAGCTTCATACGGTGTCAAAATTAGTTTAGAATGAAAGGGTCTGAAAAATAGGAGGAGCATGAAGTGGTGTTCAAAAACGTGAAGAGCCTGAAAAGGTTTGAAAAATAGGAAGAGCTTCAAAAGGTGTCAAAAATATGAGTAGCATGAGCCGGTCTGAAAAATAGGAGGACCATGAAGCAATGTTGAAAAACATGAAGCGCATGAAAAGGTGTGAAATATATGAAGAGCTTCAAAAGATGTCAAAAATAATAGGAACATGAAACGTTCTGAAAAATAGAAGGAACATGAAGCGGTGTTCAAAAGCATGAAGAGCCTGAAACGGTGTGAAAAATATGAAGAGCTTCAAAAGGTGTGAAAAATATGAGGAGTATGAAACGTTCTGAAAAATAGGAGGATCATGAAGCGGTGTTCACAAACTTGAAGAGCCTGAAAATATGTGAAATATATGAGGAGCATGAAACGGTCTGAAAAAGAGAGGAGCATGAAGTGGTATTGAAAAACATGAAGAGCCTGAAAATGTGTGAAACATATGAAGAGCTTCAAAAGGTGTCAAAAATATGAGGAACATGAAACGGTCTGAAAAATAGGAAAAGAATGAAGTTGTGTTGAAAAACATGAAGAGCCTGAAAAGGTGTGAAAAATATGAAGAGCTTCAAAAGGTGTCAAAAATATGAGGAGCATGACACGATCTGAAAAATAGGAGAAGCATGAAGCGGTGTTGAAAAACATGAAGAACGTGAAAAGGTGTGAAAAATATGAAGAGCTTCCAAAGGTGTGAAAAATATGAGGAGCATGTACGGTGTGAAAAATAGGAGGAGCATGAAGCGGTGTTGAAAAACATGAAGAGACTGAAAATGTGTGACAAATATGAAGAGCTTCAAAAGGTGTCAAAAATATGAGGGGCATGAATGGTCTGAAAAATAGGAGGAGCATGAAGTGGTGTTCAAAAACATGAAGAGCCAGAAAAGGTGTGAAAAATATGAAGAGCTTCAAAGGTTGTCAAAAATATGAGGAGCATGAATGGTCTGAAAAATAGGAGGAGCATGAAGTGGTGTTCAAAAACATGAAGAGCCTGAAAAGGTGTGAAAAATATGAAGAGCTTCAAAAGGTGTCATATATATGAGGAGCATGAAACGGTCTGAAAAATAGGAGGAGCATGAAGCGGTATTCAAAATATGAAGCGCTAGAAAAGGTGTGAAAAATATGAAGAGCTTCAAAAGGTGTGAAAAATATGAGGAGCATGAAACGGTCTGAAAAATAGAAGGAGCATGAAACTGTGTTCGAAAATAAGAAGAGCATGAAAATTTGTGAAAAATATGAAGACCTTCAAAACGTGTCAAAAATGAGATGAGCATGAAACGGTCGGAAAAATAGGAGGAGCATGAAGTGGTGTTGAAAAACATGAAGAGCCTGAAAAGGTGTGAAAAATATGAAGAGCTTCAAAAGGTGTCAAAAATATAAGGAGAATGAAACGGTCTGAAATATTGGAGGAGCAAGAAACGGAGTTCAAAAACATGAAGAGCCAGAAAAGGTGTGAAAAATATGAAGAGCTTCAAAAGGTGTCATATATATGAGGAGATTGAAACGGTATGAAAAATAGGAGGAGCATGAAGCGGTGTTAAAGAACATGAAGAGCCTGAAAAGGTGTGAAGTATATGAAGAGCTTCAAAAGGTGTCAAAAATATGAGGGGCATGAAACGGTCTGAAAAATAGGAGGAGCATGAAACGGTGTTAAAAAACATGAAGAGCTTCAAAAGGTGTGAAACATATAAAGAGCTTCAAAATGTGTCAAAAATATGAGGAGCAGGAAACGGTCTGAAAAATAGGAGGAGCATGAAGTGGTGTAGAAAAACATGAAGACCGTGAAAAGGTGTGAAAAATATGAAGAGCTTCAAAAGGTGTGAAAAATATGAAGAGCTTCAAAAGGTGTCAAAAATATGAGGAGAATGAAACGGTCTGAAAAATAGGCGGAGCATGAAACGGTGTTCAAAAACATGAAGAGCCTGAAAAGGTGTGAAAAATATGAAGAGCTTCAAAACGTGTCAAAATATGAGGAGCATGAAACGGTCTGAAAAATAGGAGGAGCAAGAAGCGGTGTTGAAAAACATGAAGAGCGTGAAAATGTGTGAAAAATATGAAGAGCTTCAAAAGGTGTGAAAAATATAAGAGCTTCAAAAGCTGTCAAATGAGATGAGCATGAAACGGTCTGAAAAATAGCAGGAGCATGAAGCGGTGTTCAAAAACATAAAGAGCCTGAAAAGGGGTGAAAAATATGAAGAGCTTAAAAAGGTGTCAAAATTATGAGGAGCATTAAACGGTCTGAAAAATAGAAGGAGCATGAAGCTGTGTTCAACAACATGAAGAGCCTGAAAAGGTGCGAAAAATATGAAGAGCCTGAAAAGGTGTGAAAATTATGAAGAGCTTCAAAAGGTGTCAAAAATGAGATGAGCATGAAACGGTCTGAAAAATAGGAGGAGCATTAAGCGGTGTTGAAAATCATGAAGAGCCTGAAAAGGTGTGAAAAATATGAAGAGCTTCAAAAATGTGAAAAATATGAAGAGCTTCAAAAGGTCTCAAAAAATAGATGAGCATGAAATGGTCTGAAAAATAGGAGGAGCATTAAACGGTGTGGAAAAACATGAAGAGCCTGAAAAGGTGTGGAAAAATAGGAAGAGCTTCAAAATGTGTCAAATATATGAGGAGAATGAAACGGTCTGAAAAATAGGAGGAGCATGAAACGGTCTGAAAAATAGGAAGAGCATGAAACGGACTGAAAAATAGGAGGATCATGAAGCGGTGTTGAAAATCGGGAAGAGCCTGAAATGGTGTGAGAAATATGAAGAGCTTCAAAAGGTGTCTAAAATATGAGGAGCATGAAACAACCTGAAAAATAGTAGGAGCATGAAGCGGTGTTCAAAAATATGAAGAGCCTGAAAAGGTGTGAAATATATGAAGAGCTTCAAAAGTTGTCAAAAATATGAGGAGCATGAAACGGTCTGAAAAATAGGAGGAACATGAAGCGGTGTTCAAAAACATGAAAAGCCTGAAAATGTGTGAAATATATGAAGAGCTTGAAAAGGTTTCAAAAATATGAGGAGCATGAAACGGTCTGAAAAGTAGGAGGAGCATGAAGCGGTGTTAAAAAACATGAAGAGCATGAAAAGGTGTGAAAATATGAAGAGATTCAAAAACATGAAAAATATGAAGAGCTTCAAAAGGTGTGACAAATATGAAGAGCTTCAAAAGGTGTCAAAATGAGATGAGCATGAAACGGTCTGAAAAATAGGAGGAGCATGAAGCGGTGTTGAAAAACATGAAGAGCCTGAAAAGGTGTGAAAATATGAAGAGATTCAAAAATGAAAAATATGAAGAGCTTAAAAAGGTGTGACAAATATGAAGAGCTTCAAAAGGTATCAAAAATGAGATGAGCATGAAACGGTCTGAAAAATAGGAGGAGCATGAAACGTTGTTGAAAATCATGAAGAGCAAGAAAAGGTGTGAAAAATATGAAGAGCTTCAAAAGGTGTGAAAAATATGAAGAGCTTCAAAAGGTGTGAAAAATATGAAGAGCTTCAAAAGGTATCAAAATGAGATGAGAATGAAACGGACTGAAAAACAGGAGGAGAATGAAGCGGTGTTGAAAATCATCAAGAGCCTGAAAAGGTGTGAAAAATATGAAGAGATTCAAAAGGAGTCAAAAATATGAGGAGCATGAAACGGTGTGAAAAATAGGAGGAGCATGAAACAGTGTTCAAAAACATGAAGAGCCTGAAAAGGTGTGAAAAATATGAAGAGCTTCAAAAGGTGTGAAATACATGAGGAGCATTAAACGGTCTGAAAAATAGGAGGAGCATGAATCGTTGTTCTAAAACATGAAGAGCCTGAAAAGGTGTGAAATATATGAAGAGCTTCAAAAGGTGTCAAAAATATGAGGAGCATGAAAAGGTGTGAATATATGAAGAGCTTCAAAAATATGAAAAATATGAACAGCTTCAAAAGGTGTGACAAATATGAAGAGCTTCAAAAGGTATCAAAAATGAGATGAGCATGAAAATGTCTGAAAAATAGGAGGAGCATGAAGTGGTGTTGAAAAACATGAAGAGCCCAAAGGGGTGTGAAAAATATGAAAAGCTTCAAAAGATGTCAAAAATATGAGGAGCATGAAACGGTCTCAAAAATAGGAGGAGCATGAAGCGGTGTTCAAAAACATGAAGAGCCTGAAAAGTTGTGAAAAATATGAGGAGCTTAAAAAGTGTGAAATACATGAGGAGCATTAAACGGTCTGAAAAATAGGAGGAGCATGAAGCGGTGTTGTAAAACATGAAGAGCCTGAAAAGGTGTGAAAATATGAAGAGCTTCAAAAATATGAAAAATATGAAGAGCTTCAAAAGGTGTGACAAATATGAAGAGCTTCAAAAGGTATCAAAAATGAGAAGAGCATGAAAAGGTCTGAAAAATAGGAGGAGCATGAAGCGATATTGAAAATCATGAAGAGCCTGAAAAGGTGTGAAAAAAATAAAGAGCTTCAAAAGGTGTGAAAAATATGAAGACCTTCAAAAGGTGTCAAAATGAGATGAGCATGAAACGGTCTGAAAAATAGGAGGAGCATGAAGCGGTGTTGAAAAACATGAAGAGCCTAAAAAGGTGTGAAAATATGAAGACATTCAAAAACATGAAAAATATGAAGAGCTTCAAAAGGTGTGACAAATATGAAGAGCTTCAAAAGGTATCAAAAATGAGATGAGCATGAAACGGTCTGAAAAATAGGAGGAGCATGAAGCGGTGTTGAAAATCATGAAGAGCCTGAAAAGGTGTGAAAAATATGAAGAGATTCAAAAGGTGTGAAAAATATGAAAAGCTTCAAAAGGTGTGAAAAATATGAAGAGCTTCAAAAGGTGTGAAATACATGAGGAGCATTAAACGGTCTGAAAAATATGAGGAGCATGAAGCGGTGTTCTAAAACATGAAGAGCCTGAAAAGGTGTGAAATATATGAAGAGCTTCAAAAGGTGTCAAAAATATGAGGAGCATGAAACTTTCTGAAAAAGAGGAGGAGAATGAAGCGGTGTTGAAAAACATCAAGAGCATGAAAAGGTGTGAAAAATATGAAGAGCTTCAAAAGGTGTGAAATAGATGAGGAGCATTAAATGGTCTAAAAAATAGGAGGAGCATGAAGCGGTGTTCAAAACATGAAGAGCCTGAAACGGTGTGAAATATATGAAGAGCTTCAAAAGGTGTCAAAAATATGAGGAGCATGAAACGGTATGAAAAATAGGAGGAGCATGAAGCAGTTTTGAAAAACATGAAGAGCCTGAAAAGGTGTGAAAAATATGAAGAGATTCAAAAGGTGTCAAAAATATGAGGAGCATGAAAAGGTGTGAAAAACATGAACAGCTTCAAAAAGTGTCAAAAATATGAGGAGCATGAAACGGTCTGAAAAATAGGAGGAGCATGAAGCGGTGTTGAAAAACATGAAGAGCCTGAAAACGTGTGAAAAATATGAAGAGCTTATAAAGGTGTCAAATTTATGAGGAGAATGAAACGTAATGAAAAATAGGAGGAGCATGAAACTGTGTTGAAAACATGAAGAGCCTGAAAAGGTGTGAAAAATAAGAAGAGCTTCTAAAGGTGTCAAAAATATGAGGAGCATGAAACGGTCTGAAAAATAGGAGCAGCATGAGGCTGTGTTGAAAACCATTAAGAGCCTGAAAAGGTGTGAAAAATATGAAGACCTTCAAAAGGTGTGAAATACATGAGGAACAAGTAACTCTCTGAAAAATAGGAGGAGCAAGAAGCAGTGTTGAAAAACATCAAGAGCCTGAAAAGGTGTGAAAATTATGAAGACCTTCAAAAGGTGTGAAATACATGAGGAGAATGAAACTCTCTAAAAATTAGGAGGAGCAAGAAGCAGTGTTCAAAAACATGAAGAGCCTGAAAAGGTGTGAAAAATATGAGAGCTTCAAAAGGTGTCAAAAATATGAGGAGCATGAAACGGTCTGAAAAATAGGAGGAGCATGAAGCGGTGTTCAAAAACATGAAGAGCTTGAAAGGTGTGAAAAATATGAAGAGCTTTAAAAGGTGTCAAAAATATGAGGAGCATGAAACGTTCTGAAAAATAGGAAGATCATGAAACGTTGTTCAAAAAAATGAAGAGCTTGAAAAGGTGTGAAAAATATGAAGAGCCTCAAAACGTGTCAAAAATATGAGGAGTATGAAACGGTCTGGAAATTAGCAGGAGCATGAAGCGGTGTTCAAAAACATGAAGAGCCTGAAAAGGTGTGAAAACTATGAAGAGCTTCAAAAGGTGTGAAAATATGAAGAGCTACAAAAGGTGTAAAAATTTAGATGAGCATGAAACGGTCTGAAAAAAAGGAGGAGCATGAAACGGTGATGAAAAACATGAAGAGCCTGAAAAGGTGTCAAATATATGAAGAGCTTCAAAAGGTGTGAAAAATATGAAGAGCTTCAAAAGGTGTCAAATTTATGAGGAGCATGAAACGGTCTGAAAAATAAGCGGAGCATGAAACGGTGTCAAAAACATAAAGAGCTTGAAAAGGTGTGAAATATATGAATAGTTTCAAAACGTGTGAAATACATGAGGAGCATGAAACGATCTGAAAAAAAGGAGGACCATGAAGCGGTGTTCAAATACATGAAGATCCTGAAAAAGTGTGAAAAATATGAAGAGCTTCAAAAGGTGTCAAAAATGAGATATGCATGAAACGGTCTGAAAAATAGGAGGAGCATGAAGTGGTTGTTAAAAACATGAAGAGCCTGAAAAGGTGTGAAAAATATGAAGAGCTTCAAAAGGTGACAAAAATGTGATGAGCATGAAACGGTCTGAAAAATATGAGGAGCATGAAGCGGTGTTGGAAATCATGAAGAGTCTGAAAAGATGTGAAATATATGAAGAGCTTCAAAAGGTGTCAAAAATATGAGGAGCATGAAATGGTCTGAAAAATAGGAGGAGCATGAAACGATATTCAAAAACATGAAGAGCCTGAAGAGGTGTGAAATATATGAAGAGCTTCAAAAGGTGTGAAATACATGAGGAGCATGGAACGGTCTGAAAAATAGGAGAAGCATGAAGTTGTGTTGAAAAACGTGAAGAGTCTGAAAAGGTGTGAAAAATATGAAGAGGTTCAAAAGGTGTGAAAAATATGACGAGCATGATACGGACTTAAAAATAGGAGGAGCATGAAGCGGTGTTCAAAAACATGAAGAGCCTGAAAAGTTGTGAAAAATATGAAAAGCATGAAAAGGTTTCAAAAATATGAGGAGCATGAAACGATCTGAAAAATAGGAGGAGCATGAAGCGGTGTTCAAAAACATGAAGAGGCTAAAAAGTTGTGAAAAATATGAAGAGCTTCAAAACGTGTGAAATACATGAGGAGCTTGAAATGGTCTGAAAAATAGGAGGAGCATGAAGCGGTGTTGGAAATCATGAAGAGTCTGAAAAGATGTGAAATATATGAAGAGCTTCAAAAGGTGTCAAAAATATGAGGAGCATGAAATGGTCTGAAAAATAGGAGGAGCATGAAACGATATTCAAAAACATGAAGAGCCTGAAGAGGTGTGAAATATATGAAGAGCTTCAAAAGGTGTGAAATACATGAGGAGCATGGAACGGTCTGAAAAATAGGAGAAGCATGAAGTTGTGTTGAAAAACGTTAAGAGTCTGAAAAGGTGTGAAAAATATGAAGAGGTTCAAAAGGTGTGAAAAATATGACGAGCATGATACGGACTTAAAAATAGGAGGAGCATGAAGCGGTGTTCAAAAACATGAAGAGCCTGAAAAGTTGTGAAAAATATGCAAAGCATGAAAAGGTTTCAAAATTATGAGGAGCATGAAACGATCTGAAAAATAGGAGGAGCATGAAGCGGTGTTCAAAAACATGAAGAGGCTAAAAAGTTGTGAAAAATATGAAGAGCTTCAAAACGTGTGAAATACATGAGGAGCTTGAAACGGTCTGAAAAATAGGAGGAGCATGAAGCGGTGTTCAAAAACATGAAAAGCCTGAAAAGGTGTGAAAAATATGAAGAGCTTCAAAAGGTGTGCAAAATATGAGGAGCATGAAACGGTCTGAAAAATTAGAGGAGCATGAAGAGGTGTTCAAAACTATGAAGAGCCTAAAAAGGTGTGAAAAATATGAAGAGCTTCAAAAAGTGTCAAAAATATGAGGAGCATGAAACGTTCTGAAAAATAGGAGAAGCGTGAAACTGTGTTCAAAAACATGAAGAGCCTGAAAAGGTGTGAAAAATATGGAGAGCTTCAAAACGTGTCAAAAATATGAGGAGCATGAAACGGTCTGAAAAATAGGAGAAGCATGAAACTGTGTTCAAAAACATGAAGATCCTGAGAAGGTGTGAAAAATATGAAGAGCTTCAAAACGTGTCAAAAATATGAGGAGCATGAAACGGTCTGAAATATAGGAGAGGCAAGAAGCGGTGTTGAAAACATGAACAGCCTGAAAAGGTGTGAAAAATATGAAGAGCTTCAAAAGGTATGAAATACATGAGGAGTATGAAACTGTCTTGAAAATAGGAGGAGCATGAAGCGGTGTTAAAAAACATGAAGAGGCTTAAAAGGTGTGAAAAATATGAAGAGCTTCAAAAGGCGTGAAAAATATGAGGAGCATGAAACGGTCTGAAAAATAGGAAGAGCATGAAGCCGTGTTGAAAAACATGAAGAGCCTGAAAAAGTGTGAAATACATGAAGAGCTTCAAAAGGTGTAAAAAATATGAGGAGATTCAAAAGGTGTCAAAAATATGAGGAGCATGAAACGGTCTGAAAAAGAGGAGGAGCATGAATCGGTGTTGAAAATCCTGAAGAGCCTGAAAAGGTGTGAGAAATATGAAGAGCTTCAAAAGGTGTCAAAAATATGAAAAGCTTCAAAAGGTGTCAAAAATGAGAGGAGTATGAAGCGGTCTGAAAAATAGGAGGAGCATGAAGCGGTGTTCAAAAACATGAAGAGCCTGAAAAGTTGTGAAAAATATGAAGAGCTTCAAAAGGTGTCAAAAATGAGATGAGCATGAAACGGTCTGAAAAATAGGAGGAGCATGATGTGGTGTTGAAAAAAAAGAAGAGACGGAAAAGGTGTGAAATATATGAAGGGCTTCAAAAGGTGTCAAAAATATGAGGAGAATGATGCGGTCTGAAAAATAGGAGGAGCATGAAGCGGTGTTCAAAAACATGAAGAGCCTGAAAAGGTGTGAAAAATATGAAGAGCTTCAAAAGGTGTCAAAAATATGAGGAGCATGAAACGGTCTGAAAAATAGGAGGAGCATGAAGCGGTGTTCAAAAACATGAAGAGCCTGAAAACGTGTGAAAAATTTGAGGAGCTTCAAAAGGTGTGAAATACATGAGGTGCATTAAACGGTTTGAAAAATAGGAGGAGCATGAAGCGGTGTTAAAAAACAGGAAAAGCCTGAAAAGTTGTGAAAAATATGAAGAGCTTCAAAAGTTGTCAAAAATATGAGGAGCATGAAAAGGTCAGAAAAATAGGAGGATCATGAAGCGATGTTCAAAAACATGAAGAGCCTGAAAATGTGTGCAAAATATGAAGAACTTCAAAAGGTGTCAAAAATACGAGGATCATGAAAAGGTCTGAAAAATAGGAGGATCATGAAGCGGTGTTCAAAAACATGAAGAGCCTGAAAAGGTGTGAAAAATATGAAGAGCTTCAAAATGTGTCAAAAATATGAGGAGTATGAAACGGTCTGCAAAAAAGGAGGAGCATGAAGTGGTGTTGACAAACTTGAAGAGCCTGACAAGGTGTGAAAAATATGAAAAGCTTCAAAAGTTGTCAAAAATATGAGGAGCATGAAACGGTCTGAAAAATAGGAGGAGCATGAAGCGGTGTTCATAAACATGAAGAGCCTGAAAAGGTGTGAAAAATATGAAGAGCTTCAAAAGGTGTCAAAAATATGAGGAGCATGAAACGGTCTGAAAAATAGGAGGATCATGAAGCGGTGTTGAAAACATGAAGAGCCTGAAAAGGTGTGAAAAATATGAAGAGCTTCAAAAGGTGTCAAAAATTTGAGGAGCATGAAACGGTCTGAAAAATAGCAGGAGCATGAAGAGGTGTTGAAAAACATGAAGAGCCTGAAAACGTGTGAAAAATATGAAGAGCTTCAATAGGTGTGAAATACATGAGGAGCATTAAATGGTCTGAAAAATAGGAGGAGCATGAAGTGGTGTTCAAGAACATGAAGAGCCTAAAAAAGGTGTGAAAAATATGAAGATTTCAAAAGGTTTCAAAAATGAAATGAGCATGAAACGGTCTGAAAAATAGAAGGAGTATGATCTGGTGTTGAAAAAAAGGAAGAGACTGAAAAGGTGTGAAATATATGAAGAGCTTCAAAAAGTGTGAAATACATGAGGAGCATTAAACGGCCTGAAAAATAGGTGAAGCATGAAGCGGTGTTCAAAAACATGAAGAGCCTGAAAACGTGTGAAAAATATGAAGAGCTTCAAAAGGTGTGAAATACATGAGGAGCATTAAACGATCTGAAATATAGGAGAAGCATGAAGAGGAGTTCAAAAACAGGAAGAGCCTGAAAAGTTGTGAAAAATATGAAGAGCTTCAAAAGTTGTCAAAAATATGAGGAGCATGAAACGGTCTGAAAAAGAGGAGGAGCATGAAGTGGTGTTCAAAAATATGAAGAGCCTGAAAAGGTGTGAAAAATATGAAGAGTTTCAAAAGGTGTGAAATACATGAGGAGCATGAAACTGTTTGAAAAATAGGAGGAGCATGAAGCGGTGTTCAAAACCATGAAGAGCCTGAAAAGGTGTGAAAAATATGAAGAGCTTCAAAAGGTGTCAAAAATATGAGGAGCATGATATGGTCTGAAAAATAGGAGGAGCAAGAAGCGGTGTTGAAAAAAAAAGAAGAACCTGAAAACATGTGAAAAATATGAAGAGCTTCAAAAGGTGGGAAAATATGAAGAGCTTCAAAACGTGTCAAAAATATGAGGAGCATGAAATGGTCTGAAAAATAGGAGGAGCATGAAGTGGTGTTGAAAACATGAAGAGCCTGAAAAGGTGTGAAATATATGAAGAGCTTCAAAAGGTGTGAAAAATATGAGGAGCATGAAATGGTCTGAAAAATAGGAGGAGAATGAAGCGGTGTTGAAAAACATGAAGAGCCTGAAAAGGTGTGAAAAATAAGAAGAGCTTAAAATGGTGTCAAAAATATGAGGAGCATGAACGGGTCTGAAAAATAGGAGGAGCATGAAGCGGTGTTGAAAAACTTGAAGAGCCTGAAAAGGCGTGAAAAATATGAAGAGCTTCAAAAGGTGTCAAAAATATGAGGAGCATGAAGCGGTCTGAAAAATACGAGGAGCATGAAACGGTGTTGAAAAACATGAAGAGTCTGAAAACGTGTGAAAAATATGAAGAGCTTCAAAAGGTGGGAAAATATGAAGAGCTTCAAAACGTGTCAAAAATATGAGGAGCATGAAATGGTCTGAAAAATAGGAGGAGCATGAAGTGGTGTTGAAACATGAAGAGCCTGAAAAGGTGTGAAAAATAAGAAGAGCTTAAAATGGTGTCAAAAATATGAGGAGCATGAACGGGTCTGAAAAATAGGAGGAGCATGAAGCGGTGTTGAAAAACTTGAAGAGCCTGAAAAGGTGTGAAAAATATGAAGAGCTTCAAAAGGTGTCAAAAATATGAGGAGCATGAAGCGGTCTGAAAAATACGAGGAGCATGAAACGGTGTTGAAAAACATGAAGAGTCTGAAAACGTGTGAAAAATATGAAGAACTACAAAAGGTGTGAAAAATATGAAGAGCTTCAAAAGGTGTCAAAAATGAGATGAGCATGAAATGGTCTGAAAAATAGTAGGAGCATGAAGTGGTGTTCAAAGAAATGAAGAGCCTGAAAAGGTGTGAAATATATGAAGAGTTTCAAAAGGTGTCAAAAATATGAGGAGAATGAAGCGGTGTCAAAAACATGAAGAGCCTTAAAAAGTGTGAAATATGAAGAGCTTCAAAAGTTGTCAAAAAAATGTGGAGCATAAAACGGTCTGAAAAATTGGAAGAGCATGAAACGGTGTTCAAAAATATGAAGAGCCTGAAAAGGAGTGAAAAATATGAAGAGACTCAAAACGTGTCAAAAATATGAGGAGCATGAAATGGTCTGAAAAATAGGAGGAGTATGAAGTTGTGTTGAAAAACATGAAGAGCCTGAAAAGGTGTGAAAAATATGAAGAGCTTCAAGAGTTGTGAAATACATGAAGAGCATGAAACGGTCTTAAAAATAGCAGGAGCATGAAGCGTGTTCAAAAATATGAAGAGCCTGAAAAGGAGTAAAAAATATGAAGAGACTCAAAACGTGTAAAAAATATGAGGAGCATGAAACGGTCTGAAAAATAAGAGGAGCATGAAACCTTGTTCAAAAACATGAAGAGCCTGAAAAGATGTGAAAAATATGAAGAGCTTCAAGAGGTGTGCAATACATGAGGAGCATTAAACGGTGTGAAAAATAGGAGGAGCATGAAGTGTTCTTGAAAAAGATGAAGAGCCTGAAAAGGTGTGAAAAATATGAACAGTTTCAAAGGTTTGAAATACATGAGGATCATGAAATGGTTTGAAAAATAGGAGGAGCATGAAGCGGTGTTCAAAAACATGAAGAGCCTGAAAAGGCTTGGAAAATATGAAGAGCTTCAAAAGGTGTGAAATAAATGAGGAGCATGAAACGGTCTGAAAAATAGGAGGAGCAAGAAGCGGTGTTGAAAAACATGAAGAACCTGAAAACGTGTGAAAAATATGAAGAGTTTCAAAAGGTATGAAAAATATGAAGAACTTCAAAAGGTGTCAAAAAAGAGATGTGCATGAAACCGTCTGAAAAAGAGGGGAAGCATGAAGCAGTGTTGAAAAACATGAAGAGCCTGAAAAGGTGTGAAAAATATGAAGAGCTTCAAAAGGTGTCAAAAATATGAGGAGCATGAAACGGTCTGAAAAATAGGAGGAGCATGAAACCGTGTTCAAAAACATGAATAGCGTGAAAAGGTGTGAAAAATATGAAGAGCTTCAAAAGGTGTAAAAAATAGGAGGAGCATGAAGCGGTGTTAAAAAACATGAAAAGCCTGAAAAGGTGTGAAAAATATGAAGAGCTTCAAAATGTGTCAAAAATATGAGAAGCATGAAACGCTCTGAAAAATATGAGGAGCATGAAACGATGTTCAAAAATATGAAGAGCCTGAAAAGGTGTGAAAAATATGAAGAGCTTCAAAAGGTCTGAAAAATAGGAGGAGAATGAAGTGGTGTTGAAAAACATGAAGAGCCTGAAAAGGTGTGAAAAATATGAAGAGCTTCAAACGTGTCAATCATATGAGCAGCAAGAATCGGTCTGAAATATGCAGGAACATGAAACGGTGTTCAAAAACATGAAAAGCCTGAAAAGTTGTGAAAATATGAAGAGCTTCAAAAGGTGTGAAATATATGAAGATCTTCAAAAGGTGTCAAAAATGAGATGAGCATTAAACGGTCTGAAAAATAGGAGGAGCATGAAGCGGTGTTGAAAAACATGAAGAGCCTGAAAACGTGTGAGAAATATGAAGAGCCTCAAAAGTTGTCAAAAATATGAAGAGCTTCAAAAGGTGTCAAAAATGAGAGGAGCATGAAGCGGTCTGAAAAATAGGAGGAGGAGGAAGTGGTGTTGAAAAACATGAAGAGCCTGAAAAGGTGTGAAATATATGAAGAGCTTCAAAAGGTGTCAAAAATATGAGGAGCCTGAAACGGTCTGAAAAATAGTAGGAGCAAGACAAGGTGTTCAAAAACATGAAGAGGCTGAAAAGGAGTGAAAAAAATGAAGAGCTTCAAAAGGTGTCAAAAATATGCGGAGCACGAAACGGTGTGAAAAATAGAAGCAGCATGAAACGGTGTTCAAAAACATGAAGAGCCTGAAAAGGTGTGAAAAATATGAAGAGCTTCAAAAGGTGTGAAATACATGATGAGCATTAAACTGTCTGAAAAATAGGAGGAGCATGAAGCGGTGTTCAAAAACATGAAGAGCCTGAAAAGGTGTGAAAAATATGAAGAGCTTCAAAAGGTGTGAAATACATGAGGAGCATTAAACTGTCTGAAAAATAGGAGGAGCATGAAGCGGTGTTCAAAAACATGAAGAGCCTGAAAAGGTGTCAAAAATAGGAAGAGCTTCAAAAGGTGTGAAAAATATGAAGAGCTTCAAAACGTGTCAAAAATGTCAGGAGCATGAAACGGTATGGAAAATAGGATGAGCATGAAGCGGTGGTTAAAAACATGAAGAGCCTGAAAACGTGTGAAAAATATGAAGAGCTTCAAAAGGTGTGAAAAATATGAAGAGCTTCAAAAGGTGTCAAAAATACGAAGAGCATGAAACGGTCTGGAAAATAGGAGCATCATGAAGCGGTGTTCAAAAACATGAAGAGCATGAAAAGGTGTGAAAAATATGAAGAGCTTCAAAAGGTGTCAAAAATATGACGAGCATGAAACGGTCTGAAAAATAGGAGAAGCATGAAGTGGTGTTGAAAAAGATGAAGAGCCCGAAATCGTGTGAAAAATATGAAGAAATTCAAAGGGTGAGAAATATATGAAGAGCTTCAAAACGTGTCAAAAATATGAAGAGCATGAAACGGTCTGGAAAAAAGGATGAGCATGAAACGGTGGTGAAAAACATGAAGAGCCTCAAAATGTGTGAAAAATATGAAAAGCTTCAAAAGGTGTGAAAATATGAAGTGCTTCAAAATTGTCAAAAATGAGAGAAGCATGAAACGGTCTGAAAAACAGGAGGAGCATGACGTGGTGTTCAAAAAAATGAAGAGCCTGAAAAGGTGTGAAATATATGAAGAGCTTCAAAAGGTGACAAAATTATGAGGAGCATGAAACGGTCTGAAAAATAGGAGGAGCATGAAGCGATGTTGAAAAACATGCAGAGCCTGAAAAGGTGTGAAATATATGAAGAGTTTCAAAAGGTGTCAAAAATATGAGGAGCATGAAACGGCGTGAAAAATAGGAGGAGCATGAAACGGTGTTCAAAAACATGAAGAGCCTGAAAAGGTGTCAAAAATATGAAGAGCTTCAAAAGGTGTGAAAAAAATGATGAGCATGAAACGGTCTTTAAAATAGGAGCAGCATGAAGCGGTGTTCAAAAACATGAAGAGCATGAAAAGGTGTGAAAAATATGAAGAGCTTCAAAAGGTGTGAAAAATATGAGGATCATGAAACGGTCTGAAAAATAGGAGGAGCATGAAGCCGTGTTGAAAAACATGAAGAGCCTGAAAAGGTGTGAAACATATGAAGAGCTTCAAAAGATTTCAAAATATGAGGAGCATGAAATGACCTTAAAAATAGGAGGAGCATGAAGCGGTGTTCAAAAACATGAAGAGCCTGAAAAGGCTTGGAAAATATGAAGAGCTTCAAAAGGTGTTAAATAAATGAGGAGCATGAAACGGTCTGAAAAATAGGAGGAGCAAGAAGCGGTGTTGAAAAACATGAAGAGCCTGAAAACGTGTGAAAAATATGAAGAGTTTCAAAAGGTATGAAAAATATGAGGAGCATGAAATGACCTGAAAAATAGGAGGAGTATGAAGCAGTGTTCAAAAACATGAAGATCCTGAAAAGGTGTGAAAAATATGAAGAGCTTCAAAAGGTGTGAAAAATATGAAGAGCTTCAAAAGGTGTGAAATATATGAAGAGCTTCAAAAGGTGTGAAAAATATGAGGAGCACGAAACGGTCTGAAAAATAGGAGGACCAAGAAGCGGTGTTGAAAAACATGAAGAGCCTGAAAAGGTGTGAAAAATATGAAGAGCTTCAAAAGGTGTGAAAAATATGAAGAGCTTCAAAAGGTGTGAAAAATATGAAGAGCTTCAAAAGGTGTGAAATAAATGAGGAGCACGAAACGGTCTGAAAAATAGGAGGACCAAGAAGCGGTGTTGAAAAACATGAAGAGCCTGAAAATGTGTGAAATATATGAGCAGCTTCAAAAGGTGTCAAAAATATGAGGAGTATGAAACCGCCTGAAAACTAGGAGGAGTATGAAGCGGTGTTCAAAAACATGAAGAGCCTGAAAAGGTGTGAAAAATATGAAGAGCTTCAAAAGGTGTCAAAAATATGAGGAGCACGAAATGATCTGAAAAATAAGAGGAACATGAAACGGTCTGAAAAATAGGAGGAGCATGAAGCGGTCTCCAAAAACCTGAAGAGCCTTAAAGGTGTGAAATATATGAAGAGTTTCAAAAGGTGTCAAAAATGAGATGAGCATGAAACGGTCTGAAAAATAGGAGGAGCATGAAACGGTGATCAAAAACATGAAGAGCCTGAAAAGGTGTGAAAAATATGAAGAGTTCAAAAGGTGTCAAAAATATGAGGAGCATGAAACGGTCTGAAAAATTTCAGGAGCATGAAGCGGTGTTGAAAAACATGAAGAGTCTTAAAACGTGTGAAAATATGAAGAGCTTCAAAAATATGAAAAATATGAAGAACTTCAAATTGTGAAAAATATGAAGAGCTTCAAAGGGTGTCAAAAATGAGATGAGCATGAAACGGTCTGAAAATTAGGAGGAGCATGAAGCGGTGTTGAAAATCATGAAGAGCCTGAAAAGGTGTGAAAAATATGAAAAGCTTCAAAAGATGTGAAAAATATGAAGAGCTTCAAAATGTGTCAAAATGAGATAAGCATGAAACGGTCTGAAAATTTGGAGGAGAATAAAGTGCTGTTGAAAAAAATGAAAAGCCTGAAAAGTGTGAAATACATGAAGAGCTTCAAAAGGTGTCCAAAATATGAGGAGAAGAAACGGTCTGCAAAATAGGAGGAGCATGAAATGGTGTTCAAAAACATGAAGAGCCTGAAAATGTGTGAAAAATATGAAGAGCTTCAAAAGGTGTGAAAAATATGAAGAGCTTCAAAAGGTGTCAAAAATTAGATGAGAATGAAACGGTCTGAAAAAAAAAGAGGGGCATGAAGTGGTGTTGAAAAAAATGAAGAGCCTGAAAAGTTGTGAAAAATATTAAAAGCTTCAAAAGGTGTCAAAAATATGAGGAGCAAGAAACTGTCTCAAAAATAGGAGGAGCATGAAGCGGAGTTCAAAAACAAGAAGAGCTTGAAAATGTGTGAAAAATATGAAGAGCTTCAAAAGGTGTCAAAAATATGAGGAGCATGAAACGGTCTGAAAAATAGGAGGAGCATGAAGCTGTGTTCAAAAACATGAAGAGCCTGAAAAGGCGTGAAAAATATGAGGAGCTTCAAAAGGTGTGAAATACATGAGGAGCATTAAACGGTCTGAAAAAGAGGAGGAGCATGAAGCGGTGTTCAAAAACATAAAGAGCCTGAAAAGGTGTGAAAAATATGAAGAGCTTCAAAAGGTGTCAAAAATATGAGGAGTATGAAACGGTCTGAAAAATAGGAGGAGCATGAAGCGGTGTTCAAAAACGTGAACAGTCTGAAAAGGTGGGAAAAATATGAAGAGCTTCAAAAGGTGTCAAAAATATGAGAAGCATGAAACATTCTGAAAAATAGGAGAATCATGAAGCGGTGTTGAGAAACATGAAGAGCCTGAAAAAATGTGAAAAATATGAAGAGCTTCAAAAGGTGTGAAAAATATGAGGTGCATGAAACGGTCTGAAAAATAGGAGGAGCATGAAACGGTGATCAAAAACATGGAGAGCCGGAAAAGGTGGGAAAAATATGAAGAGCTTCAAAAGGCGTGAAATACATGAGGAGCATGAAACGGTCTGAAAAAAAGGAGGAGCATGAAGTGCTGTGGATAAACATGAAGAGCCTGAAAATGTGTGAAAAATATGAAGAGCTTCAAAAGGTGTGAAATACAAGAGGAGCATGATACGGTCTGAAAAATAGGAGGAGCATGAAGCGTTGTTCAAAAACATGAAGAGCCTGAAAAGGTGTGAAAAATATGAGGTGCATGAAACGGTCTGAACAATAGGAGGAACATGAAACTTTCTGAAAAATAGAGGAGCAAAAAGCGGTGTTAAACAACATGAAGAGCCTGAAAAGGTGTGAAATATATGAAGAGCTTCAAAAGGTGTCAAATATATGAGGAGCATAAAACAGTCTGAAAAATAGGAGGAGCATGAAGCGGTGTTAAAAACATGAAACCCTGAAAAGGTGTGAAAAATATGAAAAGCTTCAAAAGGTTTCAAAAATATGAGGAGCATGAATCGGTCTGAAAAATAGGAGGAGCATGAAGCGGTATTCAAAAACATGAAGAGCCTGAAAAGGTGTGAAAAATATGAAGAGCTTCATAATGTGTCAAAAATATGAGGATCATAAAACGATGTGAAAAATAGGAGGAGCATGAAGCGGTGTTGAAAAACATGAAGAGCCTGAAAAGGTGTGAAAAATATGAAGAGCTTCAAGGGTGTTAAAATTATGAGGAGCATAAAACGGTCTGAAAAATAGGAGGAGCATGAAGTGGTGTTGAAAAACATGAAGAGCCATAAAAGGTTTGAAATATATGAAGAGCTTCAAAGATGTCAAAAATATGAGGAGAATGAAACGGTCTGAAAAATAGGAGGAGAATGAAGCAGTGTTGAAACACATGAAGAGCCTGAAAAACTGTGAAAAATCTGAAGCTTAATAAGGTGTCAATATTATGAGGAGCATGAAACGGTCGGAAAAATAGGAGGAGCATGAAGCGGTCCTCAAAAACATGAAGAGCCTGAAAAGGTGTGAAAAATATGAAGAGCTTCAAAAGGGGTCAAACATATGAGGAGCATGAAACGGTCTGAAAAATAGGGTGAGCATGAAACGGTTTTTTAAAAGATGAAGAGCATGAAAAGGTGTGAAAAATATGAAGAGGTTCAAAATGTGTAAAAAATTTGAGGAGCATGAAATAGTCTGAAAAATAGGAGGAGCATGAAACGGTCCTCAAAAACATGAAGAGCCTGAAAAGGTGTGAAAAATATGAAGAGCTTCAAAAGGTGTCAAACATATGAGGAGCATGAAACGGTCTGAAAAATAGGAGGAGCATAAAGCGGTGGTCAAAAACATGAAGAGCATGAAAAGATGTGAAAAATATGAAGAGCTTTAAAAGGTGTCAAAATATGAGGAGCATAAAACGGTCTGAAAAATAGGAGGAGCATGAAGCAATGTCGAAAAACATGAGGAGCCTGAAAAGGTGTGAAATATGTGAAGAGCTTCAAAAGGTGTCAAAAATATGAGGAGCATGAAAACGTCTGAAAAATAGGATCAAAATGAAACGGTTTTGAAAAAGATGAAGGGCATGAAAAGGTGTGAAAAATATGAAGAGCTTCAAAAGGTGTCAAAAATATGAGAAGCATGAAACGGTATGAAAAATAAGAGGAGCATGAAGCGGTGTTGAAAAACATGAAGAGCCTGAAAAGGTGTGAAGAATCTGAAGAGCTTCAAAAGGTGTCAAAATATGAGAAGCATGAAACGGTCTGAAAAATAGGAGGAGCAAGAAGCTGTGTTGAAAAACAAGAAGAGTCTGAAAAGGTGTGAAATATATGAAGAGCTTCAAAAGGTATCAAAAATGAGATGATAATGAAGCGGTCTGAAAAATTGGAGGAGCATGAAGCGCTTTTGAAAACCATGAAGAGCCTGAAAAGGTGTGAAAAATATGAAGAGCTTCAAAAGCTGTGAAAAATATGAAGAGCTTCAAAAGGAGACACACATATAAGGAGCATGAAACGGTCTGAAAAATAGGAGGAGCATGAAACGGTTTTGATAACATGAAGAGCCTGAAAACGTGTGAAACATATGAAGAGTTTCAAAAGATGTGAAAAATATGAAGAGCTTCAAAAGGTGTGAACAATTTGAAAAGCTTCAAAATGTGTCAAAAATGACATGAGCCTGAAACGGTCTGAAAAATAGCAGGAGAATGAAGTGGTGTTGAAAAACATGAACAGCCAAAAAATGTGTGAAATATATGAGGAGCTTGAAAAGGTGTCAAAAATATGAGGAGCATGAAACCGCCTGAAAACTAGGAGGAGTATGAAGCAGTGTTCAAAAACATGAAGAGCCTGAAAAGGTGTGAAAAATATGAAGAGCTTCAAAAGGTGTCAAAAATATGAGGAGCATGAAACCGTCTGAAAAATAGGAGTTGCATGAAGTTGTGTTCAAAAACATGAAGAGCTTGAAAAGGTGTGAAAAATATGAAGAGCTTCAAAAGGTGGGAAATACATGATGAGCAAGAAACGGACTGAAAAATAGGAGGAGCATGAAGCGGTGTTCAAAAACATGAAGAGCCTGAAAAGGTGTGAAAAATATGAAGAGCTTCAAAAGGTGTCAAAAATATGAGGAGCATGAAATGATCTGAAAAATAGGAAGAACATGAAACGGTCTGAAAAATAGGAGGAGCATGAAGCGGTGTTCAAAAACATGAATAGCCTGAAAAGGTGTGAAAAATTTGAAGAGCTTCAAAAGGTGTGAAATCCATGAGGAGCATGAAACGGTCTGAAAAATAGAAGCGGCATGAAATGGTGTAGAAAAAGATGAAGAGCCTGAAAAGGTGTGAAATATATGAAGGGCTTCAAAATTTTGAAAAATATGAGGAGCTTGAAAAGGTCTGAAAAATAGGAGGAGCTTGAAACGGTGTTCAAAAACATGAAGAGCCTGAAAAGATGTGAAAAATATGAAGAGCTTGAAAAGGTGTGAAAATTATGAACAGCTTCAAAAGGTGTCAAAAATGAGATGAGCATGAACCGGTCTGAAAAATAGGAGGAGCATGAAGTGGTGTTGAAAAACATGAAAAGCCTGAAAAAGTTTGAAATATATGAAGAGATTGAAAAAGTGTGAAAAATATGAGGAGCTTCAAAAGTTGTCAAAAATATGAGAAGCAGGAAAATGTCTGAAAAATAGGGGGAGCATGAAACGTTGTTCAAAAACATGAAGAGCCTGAAAAGGTGTGAAAAATATGAAGAGCTTCAAAACGTGTGAAAATATGAGGAGCATGAAACGGTCTGAAAAATAGGAGGACCATGAAGCAGTGTTGAAAAATATGCAGAGCTTGAAAAGGTGTGAAAAATATGAAGAGCTTCAAAAGGTATCAAAAATATGAGGAGCATTAAACAGTCTGAAAAATAGGTGGAGCATGATGCGGTGTTGTAAAACATGAAGAGCCTGAAAAGCTGTGAAAAATATGAAGAGCTTCAAAAGCTGTTAAAATTGAGATGAGCATGAAACGGTCTGAAAAATAGGAGGAGAATGAAGTGGTGTTCAAAAACATGAAGAGCATGAAAAGGTGTGAAAATATAAAGAGCTTCAAAAGGTGTGAAAAATAAAAGGAGCATGAAGCGGTGTTCAAAACATGAAGAGTCTGACAAGGTGTGAAAAATATGAAGAGCTTCAAAATGTGTCAAATATGAGGAGCATGAAACGGTCTGAAAAATAGGAGGAGCATGAAAAGGTGTTCCAAAACATGAAAGCTTGAAAAGGTGTGGAAAATATGAAGAGCTTCAAAACGTGTCAAAAATATTAGAAGCATGAAACGGCCTCAAAAATAGGAGGAGCATGAAGCGGTGTTGAAAAACATGAAGAGCCTGAACTCTTGTGAAAAATATGAAGAGTTTCAAAAGGTGTGAACAATATGAAATGCTTCAAAATGTGTCAAAAATGACATGAGCCTGAAACGGTCTGAAAAATAGCAGGAAAATGTAGTGGTGTTGAAAAACATTAAGAGCCTAAAAATGTGTGAAATATACGAGGAGCTTCAAAAGGTGTCAAAAATATGAGGAGCATGAAAGCGCCTGAAAAATAGGAGGAGTATGAAGCGGTGTTCAAAAACATGAAGAGCCTGAAAAGGTGTGAAAAATATGAAGAGCTTCAAAATGTGTCAAAAATTTGAGGAGCATGAAACCGTCTGAAAAATAGGAGTTGCGTGAAATTGTGTTCAAAAACATGAAGAGCCTGAAAGGTGTGAAAAATATGAAGAGCTTCAAAAGGTGTCAAAAATATGAGGAGCATGAAATGATCTGAAAAATAGGAGGAACATGAAACGGTCTGAAAGATAGGAGTTGCATGAAGTTGTGTTCAAAAACATGAAGAGCTTGAAAAGGTGTGAAAAATATGAAGAGCTTCAAAAGGTGGGAAATACATGAGGAGCAAGAAACGGACTGAAAAATAGGAGGAGCATGAAGCGGTGTTCAAAAACATGAAGAGCCTGAAAAGGTGTGAAAAATATGAAGAGCTTCAAAATGTGTTTAAAATATGAGGAGCATGAAACCGTCTGAAAAATAGGAGTTGCATGAAGTTGTGTTCAAAAATATGAAGAGCTTGAAAAGGTGTGAAAAATATGAAGAGCTTCAAAAGGTGGGAAATACATGAGGAGCAAGAAACGGACTGAAAAATAGGAGGAGCATGAAGCGGTGTTCAAAAACATGAAGAGCCTGAAAAGGTGTGAAAAATATGAAGAGCTTGAAAAGGTGTCAAAAATATGAGGAGCATGAAATGATCTGAAATATAGGAGGAACATGAAACGGTCTGAAAAATAGGAGGAGCATGAAGCGGTGTTCAAAAACACGAATAGCCTGAAAAGGTGTGAAAAATTTGAAGAGCTTCAAAAGGTGTGAAATCCATGAGGAGCATGAAACGGTCTGAAAAATAGGAGGAGCAGGAAGCTGTTTTCAAAAACATGAGAGCCTTAAAAGGTGTGAAAAATATGAAGAGGTTCAAAAGGTGTGAAATACATGAGGAGCATGAAACGGTCTGAAAAATAGGAGGAGCATGAAACGGTCTTCAAAAACATGAAGAGCCGGAAAAGGTGTGAAACATATGAAGAGCCTCAAAAGGTGTGAAATACATGAGGAGCATGAAACGGCCTGAAAAATAGGATGAGCAGGAAGCTCTGTTCAAAAATATGAAGAGCCTGAAAAGGGGTGAAAAATATGAAGAGCTTCAAAAGGTTTGAAAAATATCAGGAGCATGAAACGGTCTGAAAAATAGGAGGAGTATGAAGCGGTGTTCAAAAACATGAAGAACCTTAAAAGATGTGAAAAATATGAAGAGCTTCAAAAGGTGTCAAACATATGAGGAGGATGAAGCGGTCTGAAAAATAGGAGGAGCATGAAGCGGTGTTCAAAAACATGAGGAGCCTGAAAAGGTGTGAAAAATATGAAGAGCTACAAAAGGTGTCAAAATTTGAGGAGCATGAAACGGGGTTCAAAAACATGAAGAGACTGAAAATGTCTGAAAAATATGAAGAGCCTCAAAACGTGTCAAAAATATGAAGAGCTTCAGAAGGTGTGAAAAATATGAGGAGCATGATACTGTGTGAAAAACTAGAGAGGCATGAAACGGTGTTCAAAAACATGAAGAGCCTGAAAACGTGTGAAAAATATGAAGAGCTTCAAAAGGTGTGAAATACATGAGGAGCATGAAACGGTCTGAAAATACGAGGAGCATGACGCGGTTTTCAAAAATATGAAGAGCCTGAAAAATTGTGACAAATATGAAGAGCTTCAAAAGGTGTCAAAAATATGAGGAGGATGAATCGGTCTGAAAAATAGGAGGAGCATGAAACGGTGTCCAAAAACATGAAGAGCCTGAAAAGGTGTGAAAAATACGAAGAGCTTCAAAAGGTGTCAAAAAGATGAGGAGCATGAAACGGTCTGAAAAATAGGAGGTGCATGAAGCTGTGTTCAAAATTTGAAGAGCCTGAAAACGTGTGAAAAATATGAAGAGCTTCAGAAGGTGTGAAAAATGTGAACAACTACAAAAGGTGTCAAAAATGAGATGAGCATGAAGCGATCAGAAAAATAGGAGGAGCATGAAGTGGTGTTCAAAAACATGAACAGCCTGAAAACGTGTGAAAAATATGAAGAGCTACAAAAGGTGTCAAAAATGTGAGGAGCATGAAACGGGGTTCAAAAACATGAAGAGACTGAAAATGTCTGAAAAATATGAAGAGCCTCAAAACGTGTCAAAAATATGAAGAGCTTCAGAAGGTGTGAAAAATATGAGGAGCATGATACAGTGTGAAAAATTAGAGAGGCATGAAACGGTGTTCAAAAACATGAAGACCCTGAAAACGTGTGAAAAATATGAAGAGCTTCAAAAGGTGTGAAATACATGAGGAGCATGAAACGGTCTGAAAAATACAAGGAGCATGAAGCGGTTTTCAAAAATATGAAGAGCCTGAAAAATTGTGAAAAATATGAAGAGCATAAAAAGGTGTCAAAAATATGAGGAGCATGAAACGGTCTGAAAAATAGGAGGAGCATGAAGCTGTGTTCAAAAACATGAAGAGCTGAAAAGGTGGAAAAATATGAAGAGCGTCAAAAGGTGTGAAAAATATGAAGAGCTTCAAAAGGTGTCAATAATAAGAGGTGCATGAAACAGTTTGAAATATAGGAGGAGAAAGAAACGATCTGAAAAATAGGAGGAGCATGAAGCGATGTTGAAAAACATGAAGAGCCTGAAAAGGTGTGACAAATATAAAGAGATTCAAAAGGTGTGAAAAATAAGAGGAGCATTAAATGGTCTGAAAAATAGGAGAAGCATGAAACGGTGTTAGAAACATGAAGAGCATGAAAAGGTGTGAAAAAAAGGAAGAGCTTCAAAAGGTGTCAAAAATATGAGGAACATGAAACGTTTTGAAAAATAGAAGGAGCATGAAGCGGTGTGGAAAAACATGATGAGCCTGAAAAGGTGTGAAAAATATGAAGAGCATGAAACGGTCTGAAAAATAGGAGGAGCATAAACCGGTGTTCAAAACCATGAAGAGCCTGAAAAGGTGTGAATAATATGAAGAGCTTCAAAATGTGTCATAAATATGAGGAGCATGAAACCGTCTCAAAATTAGGAGGAGCACGAAGCTGTGTTGAAAAACATGAAGAGCCTGAAAAGGTGTGAAAAATATGAAGAGCTTCAAAATTTGTCAAAAATATGAGGAGCATGAAACGTTCTGAAAATAGGAGGAGCATGAAGCGGTGTTGAAAAACATGAAGAGCCTGAAAAGGTGTGAAAAATATGAAGAGCTTCAAAAGGTGCCAAAAATATGAGGAACATGAAACGGTCTGAAAAATAGAAGGCGCATGAAGCGGTGTTTAAAAACATGAAGAGCCTGTAAAGCTGTGAAAAATATGAAGAGCTTCAAAAGGTGTCAAAAATATGAGGAACATGAAACGGTCTGAAAAATAGGAGGAGCATGAAACGGTGTTCAAAAACATGAAGAGCCTGAAAAGGTATGGAAAATATGAAGAGCTTCAAAAGGTGTTAAAAATATGAGGAACCAGAAACGGTCTCAAAAATAGGAGGAGCATGAAACGGTCTGAAAAATAGGAGGAGCATGAAACGGTCTGAAAAATAGGAGGAGCATGAAGCGGTGTTGAAAAACATGAAGAGCCTGAAAAGGTGTGGAAAATATGAAGAGCTTCAAAAGGTGTCAAAAATATGAGGAGCATGAACGGTCTGAAAAACTCTAGGAGCATGAAGCGGCGTTGAAAAACATGAAGAGCCTGAAAAGGTGTGAAAAATATGAAGAGCTTCAAAATATTTCAAAAATATGAGGGGCATGAACGGTCTGAAAAATAGGAGGAGCATGAAGCAGTGTTTCAAAACCTGAAGAGGCTGAAAAGGTGTGAAAAATATGAAGAGCTTCAAAAGGTGTGAAAAATATCAAGAGGTTCAAAAGGTGTCAAAAATGAGATGAGCATGAAACGGTCTGAATAATAGGAGGAACATGAAGTGGTGTTGAAAAACATGAAGAGCTTGAAAAGGTGTGAAAAATATGAAGAGCTTCAAAAGCTGTGAAAAATATGAAGAGCTTCAAAAGGTGTCAAAAATGAGATGAGCATGAAACGGTCTGAAAAATAGGAGGAGGATGAAGTGGTGTTGAAAACATGAAGAGCATGAAAAGATGTGAAATATATGAAGAGCTTTAAAAGGTATCAAAAATATGAGGAGCATGAAACGGTCTGAAAAATAGGAGGAGCATGAAGTTGTGTTGAAAAACATGAAGAGCCTGAAAAGGTGTGAAAAATATGAAGAGCTTCAAAATATTTCAAAAATATGAGGGGAATGAACGGTCTGAAAAATAGAAGGAGCATGAAGCTGTGTTCAAAAACATGAAGTGACTGAAAAGGTGAGAAAAATATGAAGAGCTTCAAAAACGTGTGAAAAATATGAGGAGCATGAAACAGTCTGAAAAATAGGAGGAGCATGAAACGATGTTCAAAAACAGGAAGAGCCTGAAAAGGTGTGAAAAATATGAAGAGCTTCAAAAGCTGTGAAAAATATGAAGAGCTTCAAAAGGTGTCAATAATGACATGAGCATGAAACGGTCTGAAAAGTAGGAGGAGGATGAAGTGGTGTTGAAAACAGGAAGAGCCTGAAAAGGTGTGAAAAATATGAAAAGCTTCAAAAGATATGAAAAACATGAAGAGCTTCAAAAGGTGTCAAAATGAGATCAGCATGAAAAGGTCTGAAAAATAGGAGGAGCATGAAGCTGTGTTCAAAAACATGAAGAGCCTGAAAAGGTGTGAAAAATATGAAGAGCTTCAAAAGATGTGAAAAATATGAGGAGCATTAAACGGTCTGAAAATTAGGAGGAGCATGAAGCGGTGTTGAAAACCATGAAGAGTCTGAAAACGTGTGAAAAATATTAAGAACTTCAAAAGTTGTCAAAAATATGAGGAGCATGAAACGGTCTGAAAAATAGGAGGAGCATGAAGTCGTGTTGAAAAACAGAAGAGTCTAAAAGGGTGTGAAAAATATGAAGAGCTTCAAAAGTTGTGAAAAATATGATGAGCATGAAACGGTCTGAAAAATAGGAGTCGCATGAAACGGTGTTCAAAAACATGAAGAGACTGAAAAGGTGTGAATAATATGAAGAGCTTGAAAAGATGTGAAATACATGAGGAGCATTAAACGGTCTGAAAAATAGGAGAAGCATGAAATGCTGTTCAAAAACACGAAGAGCCTGAAAAGGTGTGAAAAATATGAGGAGCATGAAACGGTCTGAAAAACAGGAGGAGCATGAAGCGGTGTTCAAAAACATGAAGAGCCTGAAAAGGTGTGAAAAATATGAAGAACATCAAAAGGTGTCAAAAATATGAGGAGCAAGAAACGGACTGAAAAATAGGAGGAGCATGAAACGGTATGATGCAGTGTTTAAAAACATGAAGAGCCTGAAAAGGTGTGAAAAATATGAAGAGCTTCAAAAGGTGTCAAAATTTTGAGGAGCATGAAACGGTGTGCAAAAACATGAACAGCCTGAAAACGTGTGCAAAACATGAAGAGCCTGAAAAGGTGTGAAAATAATGAAGAGCTTCAAAAGGTGTTAAAAATATGAAGAGCTTCAAAAGGTGTCAAATAGGAGATGAGCATGAAACGGTCTGAAAAATAGGAGGAGCATGAAACGGTGTTGAAAAACATGAAAAGCCTGAAAAAGTGTCAAAAATATGAAGAGCTTCAAAAGTTGTGAAAAATATGAAGAGCTTCAAAAGGTGTCAAATACGAGATGAGCATGAAACGGTCTGGAAAATAGGAGGAGCATGAAATGGTGTTCAAAAACATGAAGAGCCTGAAAATGTGTGAAAAATATGAAGAGCTTCAAAAGGTGTGAAAAATATGAGGAGCATGAAACGGTCTGAAAAATAGGAGGAGCATGAAGCAGTGTTCAAAAATATGAAAAGCCTGAAAAGTTGTGAAAAATATGAAGAGCTTCAAAACGTGTCAAAAATATTAGGAGCATGAAACGGTCAGAAAAATAGGAGGAGCATGAAACGGTGTTGAAAAATATGAAGAGCCTGAAAAGGTGTGAGAAATATGAAGAACTTCAAAAGGTGTCAAAAATATGAGTAGCATGAAACGGTCTGAAAAATAGGCGGAGCAAGAAGTGGTGTTGAAAAACATGAAGAGCCTGAAAATGTTTGAAAAATATAAGAGCTTCAAAAGATGTGAAAAATATGAAGAGCTTCAAAAGATGTCAAAAATGAGATGAGCATGAAACGGTCTGAAAAATAGGAGGAGCATGAAGCGGTGTTGAAAAACATGAAGAGCCTGAAAAGGTGTGTTAATTATGAAGAGGTTCTAAAGGTGTCAAAAATATGAGGACCATTAAACGGTCTTAAAAATACGAGGAGAATGAAGTGGTGTTGAAAAATATGAAGAGCCTGAAAAGGTGTGAACTATATGAAGAGCTTCAAAATGTGTCAAAAATATGAGGAGTATGAAACAGTCTGAAAAATAGGAGGAGCATGAAGCGGTGTTCAAAAACATGAAGAGCCTGAAAAGGTGTGAAAAATATGAAGAGCTTCAAAAGGTTTCAAAAATATGAGGAGCATGAAAAGGTCTGAAAAATAGGAGGAGCATGAAGTGGTGTTGAAAAAGATGAAGACCCTGAAAAGGTGTGAAAAATATGAAGAGCTTCTAAAGGTTTCAAAAATATGAGGAGCATGAAACGGCCTGAAAAAAGGAGGAGCATGAAGCGGTGTTGAAAAACATGAAGAGCCTGAAAAGGTGTGTTAATTATGAAGAGGTTCTAAAGGTGTCAAAAATATGAGGAGCATGAAACGGTCTTAAAAATACGAGGAGAATGAAGTGGTGTTGAAAAATATGAAGAGCCTGAAAAGGTGTGAACTATATGAAGAGCTTCAAAAGGTGTCGAATATATGAGGAGCATGAAACGGTCTGAAAAAAAGGAGGAGCATGAAACGGTGTTGAAAAACATGAAGATCGTGAAAAGATGTGAAAAATATGAAGAGCTTCAAAAGATGTCAAAAATACGAGGAGCATGAAACGGTCTGAAAAATAGGAGGAACATGAAGCTGTGTTAAAAAACATGAAGAGTCTGAAAATGTGTGAAAAATATGAAGAGCACGAAACGGTCTGAAAAATAGAAGCAGCATAAAACGGTGTTGAAAAACATGAAGAGCCTGAAAACGTGTGAAAAATATGAAGAGCTTCAAAAGTTGTGAAAAATATGAAGAGCTTCAAAAGGTGTCAAAAATGAGATGAGCATGAAACGGTCTGAAAAATAGGAGGAGCATGAAGTGGCGTTGAAAAACATGAAGAGCCTGAAAATGTGTGAAATATTTGAAGAGCTTCAAAAGGTGTCAAATATATGAGGAGCATGAAACGGCCTGAAAAATAGGAGGATCATGAAACGGTGTTGAAAAACATGAAGAGCCTGAAAATGTGTGAAATATATGAAGAGCTTCAAAAAGTGTCAAAATTATGAGGGGCATGAAACGGTTTGAAAAATACGAAGAGCATGAAGTCGTGTTGAATAACATGAAAAGCCTGAAAAGGTGTGAAAAATATGAAGAGCTTCAAAAAGTGTCAAAAATTTGAGGAGCATGAAACGGTGTGAAAAATAGGAGGAGCATGAAGCTGTGTTCAAAAACATGAAGAGCCTGAAAAGGTGTGAAATATAAGAAGAGCTTCAAAAGCTGTCAAAAATGAGATGAGCATGAAAGGGTCTGAAAAATAGGAGGAGCATGAAGCGGTGTTGAAAATCATGAAGAGCCTGAAAAGGTGTGAAAAATATGAAGAGCTTCAAAAGGTGTCAAAATGAGATGAGCATGAAACGGTCTGAAAAATATCAGGAGCATGAAGTGATGTTGAAAAAAATGAAAAGCCTGAAAAAGTGTGAAATATATGAAGAGTAACAAAAGGTGTCAAAAATATGAGGAGAAGGAAAAGGTCTGCAAAATAGGAGGAGCAAGAAATGGTGTTCAAAAACTTGAAGAGCCTCAAAAGCTGTGAGAAATATGAAGAGCTTCAAAAGGTGTGAAATGCATGAGGAGGATTAAACGGTCTGAAAAATAGGAGGAGCATGAAGCGGTGTTCAAAAACATGAAGAGCCCGAAAAGGTATGAAAAATATTTAGAGCTTCAAAAGGTGTTAAAAATGAGATGAGCATGATACGGTCTGAAAAATAGGAGCAGCATGAAGCAGTGTTGAAAAACATGAAGAGCGTGAAACGGTGTGAGAAATAAGAAGAGATTCAAAAGCTGTCAAAATATGAGGAGCATGAAACGGTCTGAAAAATTGCAGGAGCATGAAGCGGTGTTGAAAATCATGAAGAGCCTGAAAAGGTGTGAAAAATATGAAAAGCTTCAAAAGATATGAAAAACATGAAGAGCTTCAAAAGGTGTCAAAATGAGATCAGCATGAAAAGGTCTGAAAAATAGGAGGAGCATGAAGCTGTGTTCAAAAACATGAAGAGCATGAAAAGGTGTGAAAAATATGAAGAGCTTCAAAAGATGTGAAAAATATGAGGAGCATTAAACGGTCTGAAAATTAGGAGGAGCATGAAGCGGTGTTGAAAACCCTGAAGAGTCTGAAAACGTGTGAAAAATATTAAGAGCTTCAAAAGTTGTCAAAAATATGAGGAGCATGAAACGGTCTGAAAAATAGGAGGAGCATGAAGTCGTGTTGAAAAACATGAAGAGTCTAAAAGGGTGTGAAAAATATGAAGAGCTTCAAAAGGTGTGAAAAATATGATGAGCATGAAACGGTCTGAAAAATAGAAGTCGCATGAAACGGTGTTCAAAAACATGAAGAGACTGAAAAGCTGTGAATAATATGAAGAGCTTGAAAAGATGTGAAATACATGAGGAGCATTAAACGGTCTGAAAAATAGGAGAAGCATGAAATGGTGTTCAAAAACACGAAGAGCCTGAAAAGGTGTGAAAAATATGAGGAGCATGAAACGGTCTGAAAAATAGGAGGAGCATGAAGCGGTGTTCAAAAACATGAAGAGCCTGAAAAGGTGTGAAAAATATGAAGAACATCAAAAGGTGTCAAAAATATGAGGAGCAAGAAACGGACTGAAAAATAGGAGGAGCATGAAACGGTATGATGCAGTGTTTAAAAACATGAAGAGCCTGAAAAGGTGTGAAAAATATGAAGAGCTTCGAAAGGTGTCAAAATTTTGAGGAGCATGAAACGGTGTGCAAAAACATGAAGAGCCTGAAAACGTGTGCAAAACATGAAGAGCCTGAAAAGGTGTGAAAATAATGAAGAGCTTCAAAAGCTGTTAAAAATATGAAGAGCTTCAAAAGGTGTCAAATAGGAGATGAGCATGAAACGGTCTGAAAAATAGGAGGAGCATGACGTGGTGTTGAAAACATGAAGAGCATGAAAAGGTGTTAAAAATATGAAGAGCTTCAAAAGGTGTCAAAAATATGAGGAGCATGAAACGGTCTGAAAAATAGGAGGAACATGAAGTGGTGTTGAAAAACTTGAAGAGCCTGAAAAGATGTGAAAAATATGAAGAGCTTCAAAAGGTGTCAAAAATATGAGGAACATGAAACGGTCTGAAAAATAGGAGGAGCATGAAACGGTGTTCAAAAACAAGAAGAGCCTAAAAACGTGTGAAAAACATGAAGAGCCTGAAAAGGTGTGAAAATTATGAAGAGCTTCAAAAGGTGTCAAAAATATGAGGAGCATGAAACGGTCTGAAAAATAGGAGGCTCATGAAACGGTGTTGAAAAACATGAAAAACCTGAAAACGTGTCAAAAATATGAAGAGCTTCAAAAGGTGTGAAAAATATGAAGAGCTTCAAAAGGTGTCAAATACGAGATGAGCATGAAACGTTTCTGAAAAATAGGAGGAGCATGAAGTGGTGTTGAAAACATGAAGAGCATGAAAAGGTGTTAAAAATATGAAGAGCTTCAAAAGGTGTCAAAAATATGAGGAGCATGAAACGGTCTGAAAAATAGGAGGAGCATGAAGTGGTGTTGAAAAACTTGAAGAGCCTGAAAAGATGTGAAAAATATGAAGAGCTTCAAAAGGTGTCAAAAATATGAGGAACATGAAACGGTCTGATAAATAGGAGGAGCATGAAACGGTGTTCAAAAACAAGAAGAGCCTGAAAACGTGTGAAAAACATGAAGAGCATGAAAAGGTGTGAAAATTATGAAGAGCTTCAAAATGTGTCAAAAATATGAGGAGCATGAAACGGTCTGAAAAATAGGAGGCTCATGAAACGGTGTTGAAAAACATGAAAAGCCTGAAAACGTGTCAAAAATATGAAGAGCTTCAGGCTGGCGGGTAAAGCTGGGAGGTCCCGGCCGGGGGCGCCGGTTGGAGACATGATTGCAATGTGGGCCTTAGGATTTGAGCCAAAGAAAGAAGAAATTAAAAAGATGATAGCTTAAACTGACAAAGAAGGAATTGGCACCATTAATTTTGAAGAATTTTTTGCCATAATGAGTGTAAAAATGAGTGAAAAGGATGAAAAAGAAGAAATATTGAAGGCTTTCAAACTATTTGATGATGATGATACAGGAAGAATATCATTGAACAATATCAAGAGGGTTGCTAAGGAGCTAGGGGAAAATTTAACAGATGATGAACTTCAGGAAATGCTTGATGAGGCTGATCATGATGGGGATGGAGAAATAAACAAGGAAGAATTTTTGAAAATGATGCAAAAGACCACTCTTTATCAACACTGTCTTTAGTGCCTTTTGGAAAGTTGTTAACAAGTTTGTATTTGCTATAAGTTACATAATAGCTGAATATATTCATTTTCAGTGTTTAAGTTTATATACATAAACTGGTCTCTTGATGTCTAATCCATGTGAGAAGTTACATGTTGCTACCAATATGTTGTTAAATCTATAACATCAAGAAATAAAATGTAGTGACTTCCTTAAACTATGAATGTGAAGAACAGTACTAATTACAAGTGCTATTTTTAGAGCCCCAGGTTCTAAAACTTAGATTTTTTATTTCACTTATGGAAATTGGCCCCACATCATAAGCCAGCCATCAATTTCCCTATTATTTTCCTTTTGTGCAACTCTAAAAATGACATTTGCTTTTTAACTGATTATTCAGATATGTAAAGTCTTAAATAAAACTGGCAGCATCAAAAGGTGTGAAAAATATGAAGAGCTTCAAAAGGTGTCAAAAATGAGATGAGCATGAAACTGTCTGAAAAATAGGAGGAGCATGAAACGGTGTTCAAAAACATGAAGAGTCTGAAAAGGTGTGAAAAATATGAAGAGCTTAAAAAGGTGTCAAATACGAGATGAGCATGAAACGGTCTGAAAAATAGGAGGAGCATGAAACGGTGTTCAAAAACCTGCAGAGCCTGAAAAGGTGTGAAAAATATGAAGAGCTTCAAAAGGTATCAAAAACATGAGGAGCATGAACGGACTGAAAATTAGGAGGAGTATGAAGCGGGCTTGAAAAACATGAAGAGCCTGAAAAGGTGTGAATAATATGAAGAGCTTCAAAATGTTTCAAAAATATGAGGAGCATGAACGGTCTGAAAAATAGGAGGAGGATGAAGCGGTGTTGAAAAACATGAAGACCCTGAAAAGGTGTGAAAAACATGAAGAGCTTCAAAATGTGTCTAAAATGAGATGAGCATGAAACGGTCTGAAAAATAGGAGGAGCATGTAGTGGTGTTGAAAAACATGAAGAGCCTGAAAAGGTGTGAAATGTATGAAGAGCTTTAAAAGGTGTCAAAAATATGAGGAGCATGAAATGGTCTGAAAAATAGGAGGAGCATGAATCGGAGTTGAAAAACATGAAGAGCCTAAAAGGTATGAAAAATATGAAGAGCTTCAAAAAGTGTGAAATACATGAGTAGCATGAAACGGTCTGAAACATAGGAGGAGCATGAAGCGGTGTTGAAAAAATGAAGAACCTGAAAAGGTGTGCAAAATATGAAGAGCTTCAAAAGGTGTCAAAAATATGAGGAGCATGAAACGGTCTGAAAAATAGGAATAGCATGAAGTGATGTGGAAAAACATGAAGAGCCTGAAAAAGTGTTAAAAATATGAAGAGCTTCAAAAGGTGTCAAAAATATGAGGAACATGAAACTGTCTGAAAAATAGGAAGAGCATGAAACGGTGTTCAAAAACATGAAGAGCCTAAAAGGTATGAAGAACTTCAAAAGTGTGAAATACATGAGTAGCATGAAACGGTCTGAAAAATAGGCGGAGTATGAAGCGGTGTTGCAAAACATGAAGAGCCTGAAAAGGTGTGAAAAATATGAAGAGCTTCAAAAGGTGTTCAAAAAGGAGATGACCATGAAACGATCTGAAAAATAGGAGAAGGATGAAGCGATGTTGAAAAAAATGAAGAACCTGAAAAGGTGTGAAATACATGATGAGCTTTAAAAGGTGTCAAAAATATGAGGAGCATGAAACTGTCTGAAAAATAGGAGGAGCATGAAGCGGTGTTGAAAAACATGAAGAGCCTGAAAAGATGTGAAAAATATGAAGAGCTTCAAAAGGTGTCAAAAATATGATGTGAAAAATATGAAGAGCTTCTAAAGGTGTCAAAAATATGAGAAGCATGAAATGGTCTGAGAAATAGGAGGAGCATGAAACGGTGTTCAAAAACATGAAGAGCCTGAAAAGGTGTGAAAACCATGAAGACCTTCAAAGGTGTGAAAAATATGAAGAGCTTCAAAAGTTGTGAAAAATTAGATGAGCATGAATCGGTCTGAAAAATAGGAGGAGAATGAAACGGTGTTCAAAAACATGACGAGCCTGAAAAGGTGTGAAAAACATGAAGACCTTCAAGGTGTGAAATATATGAAGAGCTTCAAAAGGTGTGAAAAATATGAAGAGTTTCAAAATGTGTCAAAAATATGAGGAGCATGAAGCGGTCTGAAAAATAGGAGGAGCTGATGTGGTGTTGAAAAACATGAAGAGCCTGAAAAGGTGTGAACAATATGAAGAGCTTCAAAAGGTGTCAAAAATATTAGGAACATGAAACGGTTCGAAAAATAGGAAGAGGATGAAATGCTGTTCAAAAACATGAAGAGCCTAAAATGTGTGAAAAATATGAAGAGCTTCAAAATGTGTGAAATACATGAGGAGCATGAAACGGTCTGAAAAATAGGAGGAGCATGAAGCGCTGTTGAAAAACATGAAGAGTCTGAAAAGGTGTGAAAAATATGAAGAGCTTCAAAAGGTGTCAAAAATATGAGGAGCATGAAACGGTCTGAAAAATAGGAGGAGCATGAAGCGCTGTTGAAAAACATGAAGAGCCTGAAAAGGTGTGAATAATATGAAGAGATTCAAAATGTTTCAAAAATATGAGGAGCATGAACGGTCTGAAAAAAAGGAGGAGGATGAAGCGGTGTTGAAAAACATGAAGACCCTGAAAAGGTGTGAAAAACATGAAGAGCTTCAAAATGTGTCTAAAATGAGATGAGCATGATACGGTCTGAAAAATAGGAGGAGCATGTAGTGGTGTTGAAAAACATGAAGAGCCTGAAAAGGTGTGAAATGTATGAAGAGCTTTAAAAGGTGTCAAAAATATGAGGAGCATGAAATGATCTGAAAAATAGGAGGAGCATGAATCGGAGTTGAAAAACATGAAGAGCTTGAAAAGGTGTGAAAAATATGAAGAGCTTCAAATGGTGTCAAAAATATGAGGAGCATGAAACGGTCTGAAAAATAGGAAGAGCATGAAACGGTGTTCAAAAACATGAAGAGCCTAAAAGGTATGAAAAATATGAAGAGCTTCAAAAAGTGTGAAATACATGAGTAGCATGAAACGGTCTGAAACATAGGAGGAGCATGAAGCGGTGTTGAAAAAATGAAGAACCTGAAAAGGTGTGCAAAATATGAAGAGCTTCAAAAGGTGGCAAAAATATGAGGAGCATGAAACGGTCTGAAAAATAGGAATAGCATGAAGTGATGTGGAAAAATATGAAGAGCCTGAAAAAGTGTTAAAAATATGAAGAGCTTCAAAAGGTGTCAAAAATATGAGGAACATGAAACTGTCTGAAAAATAGGAAGAGCATGAAACGGTGTTCAAAAACATGAAGAGCCTAAAAGGTATGAAAAATATGAAGAACTTCAAAAGTGTGAAATACATGAGTAGCATGAAACGGTCTGAAAAATAGGTGGAGTATGAAGCGGTGTTGCAAAACATGAAGAGCCTGAAAAGGTGTGAAAAATATGAAGAGCTTCAAAAGGTGTTCAAAAAGGAGATAACCATGAAACGATCTGAAAAATAGGAGAAGGATGAAGCGATGTTGAAAAAAATGAAGAACCTGAAAAAGTGTGAAATACATGATGAGCTTTAAAAGGTGTCAAAAATATGAGGAGCATGAAACTGTCTGAAAAATAGGAGGAGTATGAAGCGGTGTTGAAAAACATGAAGAGCCTGAAAAGGTGTGAAAAATATGAAGAGCTTCAAAAGGTGTCAAAAATATGATGTGAAAAATATGAAGAGCTTCTAAAGGTGTCAAAAATATGAGAAGCATGAAATGATCTGAAAAATAGGAGGAGAATGAAGCAGTGTTCAAAAACATGAAGAGCCTGAAAAGGTGTGCAAAATATGAAGAGCATCAAAAGGTGTCAAAAAAATGAGGAGCATTAAATGGTTTGAAAATTAGGATGAGCATGAAGCGGTGTTCAAAAACATGAAGAGCAAGAAAATGTGTGAAAAATATGAAGAGCTTCAAAAGGTGTCAAAAATATGAGGAGCATGAAATGATCTGAAAAATAGGAGGAGAATGAAGCAGTGTTCAAAAACATGAAGAGCCTGAAAAGGTGTGAAAACTCTGAAGAGCATCAAAAGTTGTCAAATATATGAGGAGCATGAAGCGGTCTGAAAAATAGGAGGAGCATGAAACGGTGTTCAAAAACATGAAGAGCTTAAAAAGGTGTGAAAAACATGAAGACCTTCAAGTTGTGAAATATATGAAGAGCTTCAAAAAGTGTGATAAATATGAAGAGTTTCAAAATGTGTCAAAAATATGAAGAGCATGAAGCGGTCTGAAAAATAGGAGGAGAATGAAGTGGTGTTGAAAAACATTAAGAGCCTGAAAAGGTGTGAAATATATGAAGAGCTTTAAAAGGCGTCAAAAGTATGAGGGCATGAAACGGTCTGAAAAATAGTAGGAGCATGAAGCGGTATTGAAAAACATGAAGAGCCTGAAAAGGTATCAAAAATATGAAGAGCTTCAAAAGCTGTCAAATATAGGAGGAGCATGAAACGGTCTGAAAAATAGGAGGATCATGAAGCGGTTTTGAAAAACATGAAGAGCCTGAAAAGGTGTGAAAAAGATGAAGACCTTCAAAGGTGTGAAATATATGAAGAGCTTCAAAAGGTGTGAAAAATATGAAAAGTTTCAAAATGTGTCAAAAATATGAGGAGCATGAAGCGGTCTGAAAAATAGGAGGAGCATGAAGTGGTGTTGAAAAACATGAAGAGCCTGAAAAGGTGTGAACAATATGAAGAGCTTCAAAAGGTGTCAAAAATATGAGGAACATGAAACGGTCCGAAAAATAGGAAGAGCATGAAATGCTGTTCAAAAACATGAAGAGCCTAAAATGTGTGAAAAATATGAAGAGCTTCAAAATGTGTGAAATACATGAGGAGCATGAAACGGTCTGAAAAATAGGAGGAGCATGAAGCGCTGTTGAAAAACATGAAGAGTCTGAAAAGGTGTGAAAAATATGAAGAGCTTCAAAAGGTGTCAAAAATATGAGGAGCATGAAATGGTCTGAAAAAAAGGAGGAGCATGAAGCGGTGTTGAAAAACATGAAGAGCCTGAAAAGGTGTGCAAAATATGAAGAGCTTCTAAAGGTGTCAAAAATATGAGGAGCATGAAATGATCTGAAAAATTGGAGGAGCCTGAAGCTGTGTTCAAAAACATGAAGAGCATGAAAAGGTGTGAAAAATCTGAAGAGCATCAAAAGTTTTCAAATATATGAGGAGCATGAAACGGTCTGAAAAATAGCAGGAGCATGAAGTGGTGTTGAAAAACATGAAGAGCCGGAAAAACTGTGAAAAATAAGAAGAGCTTCAAAAACGTAAAAACTATGAAGAGCTTCAAAAGGTGTGAAAAATATGAGATCTTCAAAAGGTGTAAAAAATGAGATGAGCATGAAACGGTCTGAAAAATAGGAGGAGCATGAAGCGGTGTTGAAAATCATGAAGAGCCTGAAAAGGTGTGAGAAATAAGAAGAGCTTCAAAAGATGTCAAAAATATAAGCTGCATGAAACGGTCTGCAAAAAAGGAGGAGCATGAAGTGGTGTTGAAAAACATGAAGAGCTTCAAAAGGTGTGAAAAATATGAAGAGTCAAAAGGTGTCAAAAATATGAGGAGCAAGAAACGGTCTGAAAAATAGGAGAAGCATGAAGCGGTGTTCAAAAACATGAAGAGCCTGAAGAGGTGTGAAAAATATGAAGAGCTTCAAAAGGTGTCAAAAAAATGAGGAGCATTAAATGGTCTGAAAAATAGGAGGAGCATGAAACGGTGTTCAAAAATATGAAGGACCTGAAAAGGTGTGTAAAATATGAACAGCCTCAAAAAGTGTCAAAAATATGAAAGTATGAAACGTTCTGAAAAATAGCAGGAGCATGAAGCGGTGCTTAATCATGAAGAGCCGGAAAAAGTGTGAAAAAGAAGAAGAGCTTCAAAAACGTAAAAAATATGAAGAGCTTCAAAAGGTGTGAAAAATATGAAGAGCTTTAAAAGGTGTCAAAAATGAGATGAGCATGAAAGGGTCTGAAAAATAGGAGGATCATGAAGCGGTGTTGGAAATCATGAAGAGCCTGAAAAGGTGTGAAAAATATGAAGAGATTCAAAAGGTGTCAAAAATATGAGGAGCATGAAATGGTGTTGAAAAACATGAAGAGCCTGAAAAGGTGTGAAAAATATGAACAGCTTTAAAAGGTGTGAAATACAATAGGAGCATGAAACTCTCTGAAAAATAGGAGGAGCATGAAGTGGTGTTCAAAAACATGAAGAGCCTAAAAAGTTGTGAAAAATATGAAAAGCTTCAAAAGGTGTCAAAAATGAGATGAGCATGAAACGGTCTGAAAAATAGGAGGATCATGAAACGGTGTTGAAAGACATGAAGATCCTGAAAAGGCGTCAAAAATATGAAGAGTTTCAAAAGGTGTCAAAAATATGAGGAGCATGAAACGGTCTGAAAAATAGGAGGAGCATGTAGCTGTGTTCAAAAACATGAAGAGCCTGAAAAGGTGTGAAAAATATGAAGAGCTTCAAAAGGTGTGAAAAATATGGAGAGCATGAAACGGTGTGAACAATAGAAGCAGCATGAAACGGTGTTGAAAAACATGAAGAGCATGAAAAGGTGTGAAAAATATGAAGAGGTTCAAAAGGTGTCAAAAATATGAGGAGCATGAAACGTTCTGAAAAATAGGAGGAGCATGAAACGGCGATCAAAAACATGAAGAGCCTGAAAAGGTGTGAAAAATATGAAGAGCTTCAAAGGGGTCAAAAATATGAGAAGCATGAAACGTTCTGAAATTTAGGAGGATCATGAGCGGTGTTCAAAAATATAAAGAGCCTGAAAAGTTGTGAAAAATAGTAAAAGCCTCACAAAGTGTCAAAAATATGAGGAGCATGAAACGGTCTGAAAAATTGCAGGAGCATGAAGTGGTGTTGAAAAACATGAAGAGTCTGAAAACGTGTGAAAATAAGAAGAGCTTCAAAAATATGAGAAATATGAAGAGCTTCAAAAGGTATCAAAATGAGATGAGCATGAACCGGTCAGAAAAAAAGGAGGAGCATGAAGTGGGGTTGAAAAAATGAAAAGCCTGAAAAGGTGTGAAATATATGAAGTGCTTCAAAGGTGTCAAAAATATGAGGAGAATGAAACGGTCTGAAAAATAGGAGGAGCATGAAGTGGTGTTGAAAAACATGAAGAGCCTGAAAACGTGTGAAAAAAATGAAGACCTTCAAAAAGTGTGAAAAATATGAAGAGTTTCAAAAGGTGTGAAAAAAGTGATGAGCATTAAAAGGTCTGAAAAATAGGAGGAGCATGAAGCGGTGTTGAAAATCATGAAGAGCCTGAAAAGGTGTGCAAAATATCAAGAGCTTCAAAAGGTGTCAAAATGAGATGAGCATGAAACGGTCTGAAAAACAGGAGGAGAATGAAGCGGTGTTGAAAATCCTCAAGAGCATGAAAGGTGTGAAAAATATGAAGAGCTTCAACAGATGTGAAAAATATGCAAAGCTTCAAAAGGTGTCAAAAATGAGATGAGCATGAAACGGTCTGAAAAATAAGAGGAGCATGAAGTCGTGTTCAAAAATATGAAGAGCCTGAAAAGGTGTGAAAAATATGAAGAGCTTCAAAAGGTGTGAAAAAGATGAAGACCTTGAAAAGGTGTGAAAAAAGAAATGAGCATGAAAAGGTCTGAAAAATAGGAGGAGCATGAAGCGGTGTTGAAAATCATGAAGAGCCTGAAAAGGTGTGAAAAATATGAAGAGCTTCCAAAGGTGTCAAAAATGAGATGAGCATGAAACGGTCTGAAAAATAGGAGGAGCATGAAGTGGTCGTGAAAATCATGAAGTGCCTGAAAAGGTGTGAAATATATGAAGAGCTTCAAAAGTTGTGAAAAAATGAGGAGGTTCAAAAGGTGTCAAAAATATGAGGAGCATGAAACGGTCTGAAAAATAGGAGGAGCATGAAACGGTGTTGAAAAACATGAAGAGCCTGAAAAGGTGTGAAAAATAGGAAGAGCTTCACAAGGTGTCAAATATATGAGGAGCATGAAACGGTCTGAAAAATAGGAGGAGCATGAAGCAGTCGTCAAAAACATGAAGAACCTGAAAAGTTTTGAAAAATATGAAGAGTTTCAAAAGGTGTGAAAAAAGTGAGGAACATGAAACGGTCTGAAAAATAGGAAGAGCATGAAAAGGTCTGAAAAATAGGAGCAGCATGAAACAGTGTTGAAAGACATGAAGAGCTTCAAAAGTGTCAAAAATATGCGGAGCATGAAACGTTCTGAAAAATAAGAGGATCATGAAACGGTCTGAAAAATTGGAGCAGCATGAAACGGTGTTGAAAGACATGAAGAGCCTGAAAAGTTGTGAAACATATGAAGAGCTTCAAAAAGTGTCAAAAATATGAGGAGCATGAAATGGTCTGCAAAAAAGGAGGAGCATGAAGTGGTGTTGAAAAACATGAAGAGCCTGAAAAGTTGTGAAAAATATGAAGAGCTTCAAAAAGTGTCAAAAATATGAGGAGCATGAAATGGTCTGCAAAAAAGGAGGAGCATGAAGTGGTGTTGAAAAACATGAAGAGGCTGAAAAGGTGTGAAAAATATGAAAAGCTTAAAAAGGTGTCAAAAATATGAGGAGCATGAAACGGTCTGAAAAATAGGAGGAGCATGAAGTTGTGTTGAAAAACATGAAGAGCCTGAAAAGGTGTGAAAAATATGAAGAGCTTGAAAAGGTGTAAAAAACATGAGGAGCATGAAACGGTCTGAAAAAAAGGAGGATTATGAAACGGTGTTCAAAAACATGAAGAGCCTGAAAAGGTGTGAAAAATATGAAGAGCTTCAAAATGTTTCAAAAATATCAGGAGCATGAAACGGTCTGAAAAGTAGGAGGAGCAAGAAGCGGTCGTCAAAAATATGAAGAGCCTGAAAAAGTGTGAAAAATATGAAGTGCTTCAAAAGGTGTCAAAAATATGAGGAGCATGAAACGGTCTGAAAAGTAGGAGGAGCATGAAGCACTGTTGTAAAACACGAAGAGCCTGAAAAAGTGTGAAAAATATGAAGAGCTTCAAAAGGTGTGAAAAATATGAAGAGCTTTCAAAGGTGTCAAAAATGAGATGAGCAGGAAACGGTCTGAAAAATAGGAGGAGCATGAAGCGGTGTTCAAAAACATGAAGAGCCTAAAAAGGTGTGAAAAATATGAAGAGCTTCAAAAGGTGTGAAAAATATCAAGAGCTTGAAAAGGTGTCAAAAATGAGATGAGCATGAAACGGTCTGAAATATAGAAGGAGCATAAAGTGGTGTTGAAAAACAAGAAGAGCCTGAAAAGTTGTGAAATATATTAAGAGCTTCAAAAGGTGTCAAAAATATGAGGAGCATGAAAAGGTCTGAAAAATAGGAGGAGCATGAAGTGGTATTGAAAAACATGAAGAGCCGGAAAAGGTTTGAAAAATATGAAGAGCTTCAAAAAGTATCAAAAATATGAGGAGCATGAAACGGTCTGAAAAACAGGAGGAGCAAGAAGCGGCGTTGAAAATCATGAAGAGCCTGAAAAGGTGTGAAAAATATGAAGAGCTTCAAAAGGTGTGAAAAATATGAAGAGCTTCAAAAGGTGTCAAAAATATGAGGAACATGAAACGGTCTGAAAAATAGGAGCAGTATGAAACGATGTTCAAAAACATGAAGAGCTTGAAAAGGTGTGAAAAATATGAAGAGCTTCAAAAGGTGTGAAAAATATGAGGAACATGAAACGGTCTGAAAAACAGGAGGAGCAAGAAGCGGCGTTGAAAATCATGAAGAGCCTGAAAACGTGTGAAAAATATGAATAGTTTCAAAAGGTGTGAAAAATATGAAGAGCTTCAAAAGGTGTCAAAAATATGAAGAGCTTCAAAAGGTGTCAAAAATGAGATGAGCATGAAACGGTCGGAAAAAAAGGAGGAACATGAAGCAGTGTTCAAAAACATGAAGCGTCTGAAAAGGTGTGAAAAATGTGAAGAGCTGCAAAAAGTGTCAAAAATATGAGGAGCATGAAACGGTCGGAAATATAGCAGTAGCATGAAGCGGTATTGAAAAGCATGAAGAGACTAAAAAGGTGTGAAAAATATGAAGAGCTTCAAAAGGTGTCAAAAATATGAGGAACATGAAACGGTCTGAAAAATAGGAGGAGCATGAAGTAGTGTTGAAAAACATGAAAACACTGAAAATGTGTGAAAAATATGAAGAGCTTCAAAAGGTGTGAAATACATGAGGTGCATGAAACGGTCTGAAAAATAGGAGGAGCATGAAGCTGTGTTCAAAAACATGAAGAGCCTGAAAAGGTGTGAAAAATATGAAGAGCTTCAAAAGGTGTGAAAAATATGAGGAGCATGAAACAGTCTGAAAAATAGGAGGAGCATGATGCGGTGTTCAAAAAAATGAAGACCCTGAAAAGTTGTGAAAAATATGAAGAGCTTCAAAAGGTGTCAAAAATATGAGGAGCATGAAATGGTGTGAAATATAGGAGGAGCATGAAACGGTGTTGAGAAACATGAAGAGCCTGAAAAGGTGTGAAAAATATGAAGAGCTTCAAAAGGTGTGAAATATATGAGGAGCATTAAACGGTCTGAAAAATAGGAGGAGCATGAAATGGTGTTCTAAAACATGAAGAGCCTAAAAAGGAGTGAAAAATATGAAGAGCTTCAAAAGGTGTGAAAAAAAAGAAGAGCTTCAAAAGGTGTCAAAAATATGAGGAGCATGAAACGGTCTGAGAAATATGAGGAGCATGAAATGGTGTTCAAATACATGAAGAGCCTAAAAAGGTGTGAAAAATATGAAGAGCTTCAAAAGGTGTGAAAATATGAAGACCTGGAAAAGGTGTAAAAATCGATGAGCATGAAATGATCTGAAAATTAGGAGCAGCTCGAAGCGGTTTTGAAAAACATGAAGAGCCTGAAAACGTGTAAAATATATGAAGAGCTTCAAAAGATATGAAAAATATGAACAGTTTCAAAATGTGTCAAAAATGAGATGAGCATGAAGTGGTCTGAAAAAAGGAGGAGCATGAATTGGTGTTGAAAAACATGAAGAGCCTGAAAAGGTGTGAAAAATAGGAAGAGCTTCACAAGGTGTCAAATATATGAGGAGCATGAAACGGTCTGAAAAATAGGAGGAGCATGAAGCAGTCGTCAAAAACATGAAGAACCTGAAAAGTTTTGAAAAATATGAAGAGTTTCAAAAGGTGTGAAAAAAGTGAGGAACATGAAACGGTCTGAAAAATAGGAAGAGCATGAAAAGGTCTGAAAAATAGGAGCAGCATGAAACAGTGTTGAAAGACATGAAGAGCTTCAAAAGTGTCAAAAATATGCGGAGCATGAAACGTTCTGAAAAATAAGAGGATCATGAAACGGTCTGAAAAATTGGAGCAGCATGAAACGGTGTTGAAAGACATGAAGAGCCTGAAAAGTTGTGAAACATATGAAGAGCTTCAAAAAGTGTCAAAAATATGAGGAGCATGAAATGGTCTGCAAAAAAGGAGGAGCATGAAGTGGTGTTGAAAAACATGAAGAGCCTGAAAAGTTGTGAAAAATATGAAGAGCTTCAAAAAGTGTCAAAAATATGAGGAGCATGAAATGGTCTGCAAAAAAGGAGGAGCATGAAGTGGTGTTGAAAAACATGAAGAGGCTGAAAAGGTGTGAAAAATATGAAAAGCTTAAAAAGGTGTCAAAAATATGAGGAGCATGAAACGGTCTGAAAAATAGGAGGAGCATGAAGTTGTGTTGAAAAACATGAAGAGCCTGAAAAGGTGTGAAAAATATGAAGAGCTTGAAAAGGTGTAAAAAACATGAGGAGCATGAAACGGTCTGAAAAAAAGGAGGATTATGAAACGGTGTTCAAAAACATGAAGAGCCTGAAAAGGTGTGAAAAATATGAAGAGCTTCAAAATGTTTCAAAAATATCAGGAGCATGAAACGGTCTGAAAAGTAGGAGGAGCAAGAAGCGGTCGTCAAAAATATGAAGAGCCTGAAAAAGTGTGAAAAATATGAAGTGCTTCAAAAGGTGTCAAAAATATGAGGAGCATGAAACGGTCTGAAAAGTAGGAGGAGCATGAAGCACTGTTGTAAAACACGAAGAGCCTGAAAAAGTGTGAAAAATATGAAGAGCTTCAAAAGGTGTGAAAAATATGAAGAGCTTTCAAAGGTGTCAAAAATGAGATGAGCAGGAAACGGTCTGAAAAATAGGAGGAGCATGAAGCGGTGTTCAAAAACATGAAGAGCCTAAAAAGGTGTGAAAAATATGAAGAGCTTCAAAAGGTGTGAAAAATATCAAGAGCTTGAAAAGGTGTCAAAAATGAGATGAGCATGAAACGGTCTGAAATATAGAAGGAGCATAAAGTGGTGTTGAAAAACAAGAAGAGCCTGAAAAGTTGTGAAATATATTAAGAGCTTCAAAAGGTGTCAAAAATATGAGGAGCATGAAAAGGTCTGAAAAATAGGAGGAGCATGAAGTGGTATTGAAAAACATGAAGAGCCGGAAAAGGTTTGAAAAATATGAAGAGCTTCAAAAAGTATCAAAAATATGAGGAGCATGAAACGGTCTGAAAAACAGGAGGAGCAAGAAGCGGCGTTGAAAATCATGAAGAGCCTGAAAAGGTGTGAAAAATATGAAGAGCTTCAAAAGGTGTGAAAAATATGAAGAGCTTCAAAAGGTGTCAAAAATATGAGGAACATGAAACGGTCTGAAAAATAGGAGCAGTATGAAACGATGTTCAAAAACATGAAGAGCTTGAAAAGGTGTGAAAAATATGAAGAGCTTCAAAAGGTGTGAAAAATATGAGGAACATGAAACGGTCTGAAAAACAGGAGGAGCAAGAAGCGGCGTTGAAAATCATGAAGAGCCTGAAAACGTGTGAAAAATATGAATAGTTTCAAAAGGTGTGAAAAATATGAAGAGCTTCAAAAGGTGTCAAAAATATGAAGAGCTTCAAAAGGTGTCAAAAATGAGATGAGCATGAAACGGTCGGAAAAAAAGGAGGAACATGAAGCAGTGTTCAAAAACATGAAGCGTCTGAAAAGGTGTGAAAAATGTGAAGAGCTGCAAAAAGTGTCAAAAATATGAGGAGCATGAAACGGTCGGAAATATAGCAGTAGCATGAAGCGGTATTGAAAAGCATGAAGAGACTAAAAAGGTGTGAAAAATATGAAGAGCTTCAAAAGGTGTCAAAAATATGAGGAACATGAAACGGTCTGAAAAATAGGAGGAGCATGAAGTAGTGTTGAAAAACATGAAAACACTGAAAATGTGTGAAAAATATGAAGAGCTTCAAAAGGTGTGAAATACATGAGGTGCATGAAACGGTCTGAAAAATAGGAGGAGCATGAAGCTGTGTTCAAAAACATGAAGAGCCTGAAAAGGTGTGAAAAATATGAAGAGCTTCAAAAGGTGTGAAAAATATGAGGAGCATGAAACAGTCTGAAAAATAGGAGGAGCATGATGCGGTGTTCAAAAAAATGAAGACCCTGAAAAGTTGTGAAAAATATGAAGAGCTTCAAAAGGTGTCAAAAATATGAGGAGCATGAAATGGTGTGAAATATAGGAGGAGCATGAAACGGTGTTGAGAAACATGAAGAGCCTGAAAAGGTGTGAAAAATATGAAGAGCTTCAAAAGGTGTGAAATATATGAGGAGCATTAAACGGTCTGAAAAATAGGAGGAGCATGAAGTGGTGTTCTAAAACATGAAGAGCCTAAAAAGGAGTGAAAAATATGAAGAGCTTCAAAAGGTGTGAAAAAAAAGAAGAGCTTCAAAAGGTGTCAAAAATATGAGGAGCATGAAACGGTCTGAGAAATATGAGGAGCATGAAATGGTGTTCAAATACATGAAGAGCCTAAAAAGGTGTGAAAAATATGAAGAGCTTCAAAAGGTGTGAAAATATGAAGACCTGGAAAAGGTGTAAAAATCGATGAGCATGAAATGATCTGAAAATTAGGAGCAGCTCGAAGCGGTTTTGAAAAACATGAAGAGCCTGAAAACGTGTAAAATATATGAAGAGCTTCAAAAGATATGAAAAATATGAACAGTTTCAAAATGTGTCAAAAATGAGATGAGCATGAAGTGGTCTGAAAAAAGGAGGAGCATGAATTGGTGTTGAAAAACATGAAGAGCCTGAAAAGGTGTGAAAAATATGAAGAGCTTCAAAAGGTGTCAAAAATGAGATGAGCATGAAACGGTCTGAAAAATAGGAGGACCATGAAGTGGTCGTGAAAAACATGAAGAACCTGAAAACGTGTGAAAAATATGAAGAGCTTCAAAAGGTGTGAAAAATATGAACAGCTTCAAAAGGTGTGAAAAATGAGATGAGCATGAAGCGGTCTGAAAAATAGGAGGAGCATGAAGTGTTGTCGAAAAACATGAAGAGCATGAAAAGGTGTGAAATATATGAAGATCTACAAAAGGTGTCAAAAATATGCGGAGCATGAAACGGTCTGAAAAATAGGAGGAGCATGAAGTGTTGTAGAAAAACATGAAGAGCCTGAAAATGTGTGAAAAATATGAAGATCTACAAAAGGTGTCAAAAATATGAGGAGCATGAAACGGTCTGACAAATAGGAGGAGCATGAAGCGGTGTTGAAAAACATGAAGACCCTGAAAAGCTGTGAAAAATATGAAGAGCTACAAAAGGTGTGAAAAATATGTGGAGCATGAAAGGGTCAGAATTATAGGAGGAGCATGAAGTGGTGTTGAAAAACATGAATAGCCTGAAAAGGTGTGAAAAATATGAAGAGCTTCAATAGGTGTGAAAAATATGAGGAGCATGAAAAGGTCTGAAAAATAGTAGGAACATGAAGTGGTGTTGAAAAACATGAAGAGCCTGAAAAGGTGTGAAAATGAAGAAGAGCTTCAAAAGGTGTCAAAAATGACATGAGCATGAAACGGTCTGAAAAATAGGAGGAGCATGAAGTGGTCGTGAAAATCATGAAGAGCCTGAAAAGGTGTGAAATATATGAAGAGCTTCAAAAGTTGTGATAAAATGAGGAGGATCAAAAGGTGTCAAAAATATGAGGAGCATGAAACGGTCTGAAAAATAGGAGGAGCATGAAACGGTGTTCAAAAACATGAAGAGCCTGAAAAGGTGTGAAAAATATGAAGAGCTGAAAATTGTGAAATACATGAGGAGCCTGAAGCGGTCTGAAAAATAGGGGGAGCATGAAACGGTGTTGAAAAACATGAAGAGCCTGAAAAGGTGTGAAAAATAGGAAGAGCTTCACAAGGTGTCAAATATATGAGGAGCATGAAACGGTCTGAAAAATAGGAGGAGCATGAAGCAGTCATCCAAAACATGAAGAACCTGAAAAGTTTTGAAAAATATGAAGAGCTTCAAAAGGTGTGAAAAATATGAGGAACATGAAACGGTCTGAAAAATAGGAGGAGCATGAAACGGTCTTAAAAAAAGGAGGAGCATGAAACGGTGTTGAAAAACATGAAGAGCCTGAAAAGGTGTGAAAAATAGGAAGAGCTTCACAAGGTGTCAAATATATAAGGAGCATGAAACGGTCTGAAAAATAGGAGGAGCATGAAGCAGTCGTCAAAAACATGAAGAACCTGCAAAGTTTTGAAAAATATGAAGAGATTCAAAAGGTGTGAAAAATAGGAGGAACATGAAATGGTCTGAAAAATAGGAGGAACATGAAACGGTGTTGAAAAACATGAAGAGCCTTAAAAAATGTGAAAAATATGAAGGCAGCATGAAACAGTGTTGAAAGACATGAAGAGCTTCAAAGGTGTCAAAAATATGAGGAGCATGAAACGGTCTGAAAAATAAGAGGATCATGAAACGGTCTGAAAAATAGGAGCAGCATGAAACGGTGTTGAAAGACATAAAGAGCTTCAAAAGGTGTCAAAAATATTAGGAGAATGAAACGGTTTGAAAAATAGGAGTAGCATGAAACGGTCTGAAAAATAGAGGCAGCATGGAATGGTGTGGAAAAACATGAGGATCTTCAAAAGTTGTGAAAAAATGAGGAGGTTCAAAAGGTGTCAAAAATATGAGGAGAATGAAACGGTCTGAAAAATAGGAGGGGGTTGAAACGGTGTTCCAAAACATGAAGAGCCTGAAAAGATGTGAAATATATGAACAGCTTCAAAAGATGTGAAAAATATGAGGAGCATGAAACAGTTTGAAAAATAGGAGAAGCATGAAACAGTGTTGAAAACATGAAGAGCATGACAAGTGTGAAAAATATAAAGAGCATTAAAAGGTGTCAAAAATATGAGGAGCATGAAATGGTCTGGAAAAAAGGAGGAGTATGAAGCGGTGTTGAAAACATGAAAAGCCTGAAAATGTGTGAAAAATATGAAGAGCTTCCAAAGGTGTGAAAAATATGAATAGCTTTGAAATGTGTCAATATTGAGAGGAGCATGAAACGGTGTGAAAAATAGGAGGAGCATGAAGCGGTGTGCAAAAAGATGAAGAGCCTGAAAATGTGTGAAATATATGAAGAGCATCAAAAGGTGTCAAATATATGAGGAGAATGAAACGGTCTGAAAAATAGGAGGAGCATGAAACGGTGTTGAAAAACATGAAGAGCCTTAAAAAATGTGAAAAATATGAAGAGCTTCCAAATGTGTCAAAAACAGGAGGAGATGAAACGGTGTTCAAAACATGAAGAGCCTGAAAAGGTGTGAAAAATATGAAGAGCTTCAAAAGGTGTCAAAAAATATGAGGTGTTGACAAAAATGAAGTGGTGTTGACAAACATGAAGAGCTGAAAAGCTGTGAAAAATATGAAGAGCTTTAAAAGGTCTCAAATATATGCGGAGCATGAAATTTTCTGAAAATTAGGAGGAGCATGAAACGTTGTTCAAAACATGAAGAGCCTCAAAAGGTGTGAAAAATATAAAGAGCTTCAAAACCTGTCAAACATTGAGGAGCATGAAACGATCTGAAAAATAGGAAGAGCATGACGCAGTGTTGAAAAACATGAAGAGGCTGAAAAGGCGTGAAAAATATGAAGAACTTCAAAATGTGTCAAAAATATGAGGAGATTGAAACGGTCTGAAAAATATGAGGAGCATGAAACGGTGTTGAAAAACATGAAGAGCCTTAAAAAATGTGAAAAATATGAAGAGCTTCAAAACGTGTCAAAAATATGAGGAGACTGAAACGGTCTGAAAAATATGAGGAGCATGAAACGGTGTTGAAAAACATGAAGAGCCTTAAAAAATGTGAAAAATATGAAGAGCTTCCAAATGTGTCAAAAACAGGAGGAGATGAAACGGTGTTCAAAACATGAAGAGCCTGAAAAGGTGTGAAAAATATGAAGAGCTTCAAAAGGTGTCAAAAAATATGAGGAGCATGAAACGGTCTGAACAAAAGGAGGAGCATGAAGCGGTGTTGAAGAACATGAAGAGCCTGCAAAGGTGTGAAAATATGAAGAGCTTCAAAAGGTGTCAAAAATATGAGAAGCATGAAACGGTCTGAAAAATAGGAGGAGCATGAAACGGTGTTCAAAAACATGAAGAGCCTGAAAAGGTGTGAAAAATATGAAGAGCTTCAAAAGGTGTGAAAAATTTGAAGAGATTCAAAAGGTCTGAAATACAGTAGGAGCATGAAATGGTCTGAAAAGTAGGAGGAGCATGAAGCAGTGTTGAAAAACATGAAGAGCCTGAAAAGGTGTGAAAAATATGAACAGCTTCAAAAGGTGTGAAAAATATGAGGAGCATGAAACGGTCTGAAAATTAAGAGAGGCTGAAACATTGTGGAAATACATGAAGAGCCTAAAAATGTGTGAAAAATATGAAGAGCTTCAAAAGGAGTGAAATACATGAGTAGCATGAAACGGTCTGAAAAATAGGAGGAGCATGAAGCGGTGTTGAAAAACATGAAGAGCCTGAAAAGGTGTGAAAAATAGGAAGAGCTTCACAAGGTGTCAAATATATAAGGAGCATGAAACGGTCTGAAAAATAGGAGGAGCATGAAGCAGTCGTCAAAAACATGAAGAACCTGCAAAGTTTTGAAAAATATGAAGAGATTCAAAAGGTGTGAAAAATAGGAGGAACATGAAATGGCCTGAAAAATAGGAGGAACATGAAACGGTGTTGAAAAACATGAAGAGCCTTAAAAAATGTGAAAAATATGAAGGCAGCATGAAACAGTGTTGAAAGACATGAAGAGCTTCAAAGGTGTCAAAAATATGAGGAGCATGAAACGGTCTGAAAAATAAGAGGATCATGAAACGGTCTGAAAAATAGGAGCAGCATGAAACGGTGTTGAAAGACATAAAGAGCTTCAAAAGGTGTCAAAAATATTAGGAGAATGAAACGGTTTGAAAAATAGGAGTAGCATGAAACGGTCTGAAAAATAGAGGCAGCATGGAATGGTGTGGAAAAACATGAGGATCTTCAAAAGTTGTGAAAAAATGAGGAGGTTCAAAAGGTGTCAAAAATATGAGGAGAATGAAACGGTCTGAAAAATAGGAGGGGGTTGAAACGGTGTTCCAAAACATGAAGAGCCTGAAAAGATGTGAAATATATGAACAGCTTCAAAAGATGTGAAAAATATGAGGAGCATGAAACAGTTTGAAAAATAGGAGAAGCATGAAACAGTGTTGAAAACATGAAGAGCATGACAAGTGTGAAAAATATAAAGAGCATTAAAAGGTGTCAAAAATATGAGGAGCATGAAATGGTCTGGAAAAAAGGAGGAGTATGAAGCGGTGTTGAAAACATGAAAAGCCTGAAAATGTGTGAAAAATATGAAGAGCTTCCAAAGGTGTGAAAAATATGAATAGCTTTGAAATGTGTCAATATTGAGAGGAGCATGAAACGGTGTGAAAAATAGGAGGAGCATGAAGCGGTGTGCAAAAAGATGAAGAGCCTGAAAATGTGTGAAATATATGAAGAGCATCAAAAGGTGTCAAATATATGAGGAGAATGAAACGGTCTGAAAAATAGGAGGAGCATGAAACGGTGTTGAAAAACATGAAGAGCCTTAAAAAATGTGAAAAATATGAAGAGCTTCCAAATGTGTCAAAAACAGGAGGAGATGAAACGGTGTTCAAAACATGAAGAGCCTGAAAAGGTGTGAAAAATATGAAGAGCTTCAAAAGGTGTCAAAAAATATGAGGTGTTGACAAAAATGAAGTGGTGTTGACAAACATGAAGAGCTGAAAAGCTGTGAAAAATATGAAGAGCTTTAAAAGGTCTCAAATATATGCGGAGCATGAAATTTTCTGAAAATTAGGAGGAGCATGAAACGTTGTTCAAAACATGAAGAGCCTCAAAAGGTGTGAAAAATATAAAGAGCTTCAAAACCTGTCAAACATTGAGGAGCATGAAACGATCTGAAAAATAGGAAGAGCATGACGCAGTGTTGAAAAACATGAAGAGGCTGAAAAGGCATGAAAAATATGAAGAACTTCAAAATGTGTCAAAAATATGAGGAGATTGAAACGGTCTGAAAAATATGAGGAGCATGAAACGGTGTTGAAAAACATGAAGAGCCTTAAAAAATGTGAAAAATATGAAGAGCTTCAATACGTGTCAAAAATATGAGGAGACTGAAACGGTCTGAAAAATATGAGGAGCATGAAACGGTGTTGAAAAACATGAAGAGCCTTAAAAAATGTGAAAAATATGAAGAGCTTCCAAATGTGTCAAAAACAGGAGGAGATGAAACGGTGTTCAAAACATGAAGAGCCTGAAAAGGTGTGAAAAATATGAAGAGCTTCAAAAGGTGTCAAAAAATATGAGGAGCATGAAACGGTCTGAACAAAAGGAGGAGCATGAAGCGGTGTTGAAGAACATGAAGAGCCTGCAAAGGTGTGAAAATATGAAGAGCTTCAAAAGGTGTCAAAAATATGAGAAGCATGAAACGGTCTGAAAAATAGGAGGAGCATGAAACGGTGTTCAAAAACATGAAGAGCCTGAAAAGGTGTGAAAAATATGAAGAGCTTCAAAAGGTGTGAAAAATTTGAAGAGATTCAAAAGGTCTGAAATACAGTAGGAGCATGAAATGGTCTGAAAAGTAGGAGGAGCATGAAGCAGTGTTGAAAAACATGAAGAGCCTGAAAAGGTGTGAAAAATATGAACAGCTTCAAAAGGTGTGAAAAATATGAGGAGCATGAAACGGTCTGAAAATTAAGAGAGGCTGAAACATTGTGGAAATACATGAAGAGCCTAAAAATGTGTGAAAAATATGAAGAGCTTCAAAAGGAGTGAAATACATGAGTAGCATGAAACGGTCTGAAAAATAGGAGGAGCATGAAGCGGTGTTGAAAAACATGAAGAGCCTGAAAAGGTGTGAAAAATATGAACAGCTTCAAAAGGTGTGAAAAATATGAGGAGCGTGAAACGGTCTGAAACATAAGAAGAGAATGAAGCCGTGTTGAAAAACATGTAGAGCCTGAAAAGTTGTAAAAAATATGAAGAGCTTCAAAAGGTGTCAAAAATATGAGGAGCATGAAATGGTCTGAAAAAGGGGAGGAGCAAGAAGTGGTGCTGAAAAACATGAAGAGCCTAAAAGGTGTGAAAAATATGAAAAGCTTCAAAAGATGTCACAAATATGAGGAGCATGAAACGGTCTGAAAAATAGGAGGAGCATGAAACGGTGTTCAAAAACATGAAGAGCCTGAAAAGGTGTGAAAAATATGAAGAGCTTCAAAAGGTGTGAAAAATATGAGGAGCATGAAACGGTCAGAAAAATAGGAGGAGCATGAAGCGGTGTTGAAAAACATGAAGAGCTTCAAAAGTTGTGAAAAATATGAAGAGTTTCAAAAATGTGAAATATATGAAGAGCTTCAAAAGTTGTGAAAAATATGAACAGCTTCAAAAGGTGTCAAAAATGAGACGAGCATGAAACGTTCTGAAAAATAGGAGGAGCATGAAGCGGTGTGCAAAAAGATGAATAGCCTGAAAATGTGTGAAATATATGAAGAGCTTCAAAAAGTGTCAAATATATGAGGAGAATGAAACGGTCTGAGAAATAGGAGGAGCATGAAGTGGTGTTGACAAACATGAAGAGCTGAAAAGCTGTGAAAAATATGAAGAGCTTTAAAAGGTCTCAAATATATGCGGAGCATGAAATTTTCTGAAAATTAGGAGGAGCATGAAACGTTGTTCAAAACATGAAGAGCCTCAAAAGGTGTGAAAAATATAAAGAGCTTCAAAACCTGTCAAACATTGAGGAGCATGAAACGATCTGAAAAATAGGAAGAGCATGACGCAGTGTTGAAAAACATGAAGAGGTTGAAAAAGCCTGAAAAATATGAAGAACTTCAAAATGTGTCAAAACTATGAGGAGACTGAAACGGTCTGAAAAATATGAGGAGCATGAAACGGTGTTGAAAAACATGAAGAGCCTTAAAAAATGTGAAAAATATGAAGAGCTTCAAAACGTGTCAAAAATATGAGGAGATTGAAACGGTCTGAAAAATATGAGGAGCATGAAACGGTGTTGAAAAACATGAAGAGCCTTAAAAAATGTGAAAAATATGAAGAGCTTCCAAATGTGTCAAAAACAGGAGGAGATGAAACGGTGTTCAAAAACATGAAGAGCCTGAAAAGGTGTGAAAAATATGAAGAGCTTCAAAAGGTGTCAAAAAATATGAGGAGCATGAAACGGGCTGAACAAAAGGAGAAGCATGAAGCGGTGTTGAAGAACATGAAGAGCCTGCAAAGGTGTGAAAATATGAAGAGCTTCAAAAGGTGTCAAATATTAGATGAGCATGAAACGGTCTGAAAAATAGGAGCAGCATGAATCGGTATTGAAAAACATGAAGAGCCTGAAAAAGTGTGAAAAATATGAAGAGTTTCTATAGGTGTCAAAAATATGCGGAGCATGAAACGGTCTGAAAAATAGGAGCATGAAGTGCTGTTGAGAAACATGAAGAGCCTGAAAAGGTGTTAAAAATATGAAGAGCTTCAAAAGGAGTCAAAAATATGAGGAGCATGAAACGGTCTGAAAAAATAGGAGGAGCATGAAGCGGTGTTCAAAAACATGAAGAGCCTGAAAAGGTGTGAAAAATATGAAGAGCTTCAAAAGGTGTCAAAAATATGAGGAGCATGAAACGGTCTGAAAAATAGGAGGAGTATGAAGCGGTGATCAAAAACATGAAGAGCCTGAAAAGTTGTGAAAAATATGAAGAGCTTCAAAAGATGTGACATACATGAGGAGCATGAAACGGGCTGAAAAATAGGAGAAGCATGAAGTGGTGTGGAAAAACATGAAGATCCTGAAAAGGTGTGAAAAATATGAAGAGCTTCAAAAGGTGTGAAATACATGAGGAGAATGAAATTCTCTGAAAAGTAGAAGGAGTTGAATTGGTGTTGAAAAACATGAAGAGCCAGAAAAGGTGTGAAAAATATGAAGAGCTTCAAAAGGTGTCAAAAATACGAGGAGCATGAAACAGTCTGAAAAATAGGAGGAGCATGAAGCGGTGTTCAAAAATATGAAGAAACTGAAAATGTGTGAAAAATATGAAGAGCTTCAAAAGGTATCAAAAATATGAGAAGCATGAAACGGTCTGAAAAATAGGAGGAGCATGAAGCGGTGTTGAAAAACATGAAGCGCTTGAAAAGGTGTGAAAAATATGAAGAGCTTCAAAAGGTGTCAGAAAAATGAGGAGCATGAAACGGTCTGAAAAATTGGAGGATCATGAAGCGGTGTTGAAAAACATGAAGAGCCTGAAAAGGTGTGAAAAATATGAAGAGCTTCAAAAGGTGTGAAAAATATGAAGAGCTTAAAATGGTGTCAAAAATGAGATGAGCATGAAACGGTCTGAAAAATAGGAGGATCATAAAGCAGTGTTGAAAAATATGAAGAGCCTGAAAACGTGTGAAAAATATGAAGAGCTGCAAAAAGTGTCAAGAATGAGATGAGCATGAAATGGTCTGAAAAGTAGGAGGAGCATGAAGTGGTGTTGAAAAACATGAAGAGCCTGAAAAGGTGTGAAATATATGAACAGATTCAAAAAGTGTCAAAAATATAAGGAACATGAAACGGTCTGAAAAATAGGAAGAGCATGAAGCCGTGTTAAAAAACATGAAGAGCCTGGAAGGGTGTAAAAAATATGAAGAGCTTCAAAAGGTGTCAAAAATATAAGGAACATGAAACGGTCTGAAAAATAGGAGGAGCATGAAGTGGTGTTGAAAATCATGAAGAACCTGAAAAGGTGTGTAAAATATGAAGAGCCGCAAAATGTGTGAAATACATGAGGAGCATGAAACGGTCTGAAAAATAGGAGGAGCATGAAGCGGTGTTCAAAAATATGAAGAGCCTGAAAATTTGTGAAAACTATGAACCGCTTCAGAAGGTGTCAAAAATGAGATGAGCATGAAACCGTCTGAAAAATAGGAGGAGCCTGAAGTGGTGTTGAAAAGCATTAAGAGCCTGAAAATGTGTGAAATATATGAAGAGCTTCAAAAGATTTCAGAAATGAGAGGAGCATGAAACGGTCTGAAAAATAGGAGGAGCATGAAGCGGTGTTGAAAAACATGAAGAGCCTAAAAATGTGTGAAAAATATGAATAGTTTCAAAAGATGTGAAATATATGAAGAACTGCAAAAGCTGTCAAAAATGAGATGAGCATGAAACGGTCTGAAAAATAGGAGGAGCATGAAAAGGTGTTCAAGAACATGAAGAGCCTGAAAAGTTGTGAAAAATATGAAGAGCTTCAAGTTGTGAAATACATGAGGAGCATGAATCGGTCTGAAAAATAGGAGAAGCATGAAACGATGTTGAAAAACATGAAGAGCCTCAAAACGTGTGAAAAATATGAAGAGCTCAAAAGGTGTCAAAAATATGAAGAGCTTCAAAAAGTGCGAAAAATGAGATGAGCATGAAATGGACTGAAAAAGGAGGAGCATGAAGCGGTGTTGAAAAACATGAAGAGCCTGAAAAGTTGTGAAAAATATGAAGAACTTCAAAGGTGTCAAAAATGTGAGGAGCATGAAACGGTCTGAAAAATAGGAGGAGCATGAAATCGTGTTCAAAAACATGAAGAGCCTGAAAAGGTGTGAAAAATATTAAGAGCTTCAAAATGTGTGAAATACAAGAGGAGCATGAATCGGTCTTAAAAATAGGAGGAGCATGAAGCGGTGTTGAAAAACATGAAGAACCAGAAAAGGTGTGAAAAATATGAAGAGCCTGAAAATCTGTGAAAAATATGAAGAGCTTCAAAAGGTGTGAAAAATATGAAGAGCTTCAAAAAGTGTCAAAAACATGAGGAGCTTCAAAAGCTGTCAAAATTATGAGGAGCATGACACGGTCTGAAAAATAGGAGCAGCATGAAACGTTGTCCAAAAACTTGAAGAGCCTGAAAAGGTGTGAAACATATGAAGAGCTTCAAAAGGTGTGAAATACAAGAGGAGCATGAATCGGTCTGAAAAATAGAAGGAGCATGAAGCGGTGTTGAAAAACATGAAGAACCAGAAAAGGTGTGAAAAATACGAAGAGCTTCAAAAGATATCAAAAATATGAGGAGCTTGAAACTGTCTGAAAAATAGGAGCAGCATGAAGCGGTGTTCAAAAACATGAAGAGCCTGAAAAGGTGTGAAAAATATGAAGAGCTTCAGAGGTGTGAAATACATGAGGAGCATGAAGCGGTCTGAAAAATAGGAGGAGCATGATGCAGTTTTGAAAAACATGAAGAGCCTGAAAAAGTGTGAAATATATGAAGAGCTTCAAAAGGTGTCAAAAATATGAGGAGTATGAAACGGTCTGAAAAATAGGAAGAGCATGAAAAGGTCTGAAAAATAGGAGGAGCATGAATCGGTGTTGAAAAACATGAAGATCCTGAAAAGGTGTGAAAAATATGAAGAGCTTCAAAAGGTGTCAAAACTATGAGGAGCATGAAACGGTCTGAAAATAGGAGGAGCATGAAACGGTCTGAAAAGTAGGAGGAGCATGAAGCGGTGTTGAAAAACCTGAAGAGCCTGAAAAGGGGTGAAATATATGAAGAGCTTCAAAAGGTGTCAACAAAAGGAGGAGCATGAAACGGTGTGAAAAATAGGAGGAATATGAAGCGGTGTTGAAAAACCTGAAGAGCATGAAAAGGTGTGAAAAATATGAAGAGTTTCAAAAGGTGTCAAAATTATGAAGAGCATGAAACGGCCTGAAAAATAGGAGGAGCATGAAACGGCCTGAAAAATAGGAGGAGCATGAAACAGTCTGAAAAATAGGAGGAGCATGAAGCGGTGTTGAAAAACCTGAAGAGCCTGAAAAGGCGTGATATATATGAAGAGCTTCAAAAGGTGTCAAAAATAGGAGGAGCATGAAACGGTCTGAAAAATAGGAGGAGTACGAAGCGGTGTTGAAAAACATGAAGAGCCTGAAAAGGTGTGAAATATATGAACAGCTTCAAAAAGTGTCAAAAATAGAAGGAGCATGAAATGGTCTGAAAAATAGGAGGAGCATGAAGCGGTGTTGAAAAACATGAATAGCCTGAAAAGGTGTGAAATATATGAAGAGTTACAAAAGGTGTCAAAAATATGAGGAGCATGAAACGGTCTGAAATATAGGAGGAGCATGAAGCCGTGTTCAAAAACATGAAGAGCCTGAAAAGGAGTGAAAAATATGAAGAGCTTCAAAACTTGTCAAAATATGAGGAGCATGAAATTCTGAAAAATAGGAGGAGCATGAAACGGTCTGAAAAATAGGAGGAGCATGAATTGGTGTTGAAAACATGAAGAGCATGAAAAGGTGTGAAAAAACTGAAGATTTTCAAAAGGTGTCAAAAATATGAGGAGCATGAAATTGTCTGAAAAATAGGAGGAGCAGAAGTGGTGTTGAAAAACATGAAGAGCCTGAAAAGGTGTGAAAAATACGTAGAGCTTCAAAAGGTGTGAAAAATATGAGGAGCATGAAACGGTCTGAAAAATAGGAGGAGCATGAAGCGGTGTTCAAAAACATGAAGAGCCTAAAAATGTGTGAAAAATATGAAGATCTTCAAAAGGTGTGAAAAATATGAGGAGCATGAAACTGTCTGAAAAAAAGGAGGAGCATGAAGCGGTGTTGAAAAATATGAAGAGCCTGAAAAGGTGTGAAAAATATGAAGAGCTTCAAAAGGTGTCAAAATATGAGGAGCATTAAACGGCCTGAAAAATAGGGGGAGCATGAAACGGTCTGAAAAATAGCAGGAGCATGAATCGGTGTTGAAAAATATGAAGAGCATGAAAAGGTGTGAAAAATATGAAGAACTTCAAAAGGTGTCAAAATATGAGGAGCAAGAAACGGCCTGAAAAAAAGGAGGAGCATGAAGCCGTGTTCAAAAACATGAAGAGCCTGGAAAGGTGTGAAAAATATGAAGAGCTTCAAAAGGTGTGTAATATATGAGGAGCATGAAACGGTCTAAAAAATAGGAGGAGCATGAAGCGGTGATCAAAACATGAAGAGCCTGGAAAGGTGTGAAAAATATGTAGAGTTTCAAAATGTGTGAAAAATATGAGGAGCAAGAAACGGTCTGAAAAATAGGAGGAGCATGAAGCGGTGATCAAAACATGAAGAGCCTGAAAAGGTGTGAAATATATGAAGAGCTTCAAATTGTGTCAAATATGAGGACCATGAAACGTTCTGAAAAATATGAGGAGCATGAAGTGGTGTTGAAAATCATGAAGTGCCTGAAAAGGTGTGAAATATATGAAGAGCTTCATATCATGTCAAATATCAGGAGCATGAAACGGTCAGAAAAATAGGAGGAGCATGAAGCCGTGTTCAAAAACATGAAGAGCCTGAAAAGGTGTGAAACATATGAATAGCTTCCAAAGGTGTCAAAAATGAAGTGAGAATGAAACGGTCTGAAAAATAGGAGGAGCATGAATAGGTGTTCTAAAACATGAAGAGCCTGAACAGGTGTGAAACATATGAATAGCTTCCAAAGGTGTCAAAAATGAAATGAGAATGAAACGGTCTGAAAAATAGGAGGAGCATGAATAGGTGTTCTAAAACATGAAGAGCCTGAACAGGTGTGAAACATATGAATAGTTTCCAAAAGTGTCAAAAATGAAATGAGCATGAAACGGTCTGAAAAATAGGAGGAGCATGAATAGGTGTTCTAAAACATGAAGAGCCTAAACAAGTGTGAAACATATGAATAGCTTCCAAAGGTGTCAAAAATGAAATGAGAATGAAACGGTCTGAAAAATAGGAGGAGCATGAAGCGGTATTCAAAAATATGAAGAGTCTGAAAAGGTGTGAAATATATGAAGAGCTTCAAAATGTGTCAAAAATGAGATGAGCATGAAACGGTCTGAAAAATAGGAGGAGCATGAAATGGTGTTGAAAACATGAAGAGCCTAAAAAATTGTGAAATATATGAAGAGCTTCAAAAGGTGTCAAAAATATGAGGAGCATGAAACGGTCAGAAAAATATGAGCATCATGAAGCGGTGTTGAAAAACATGAAGAGCTTGAAATGTGTGAAAAATATGAAGAGCTTCAAAAGGTGTGAAAAATAAGAAGAGCTTCAAAAGCTGTCAAAAATGAGCTGAGCATGAAACGGACTGAAAAATATAAGAAGCATGAAGTGGTGTTGAAAACATGAAGAGCCTGAATATGTGTGAAAAATATGATGAGCTTCAAAAGGTGTCAAAAATACGAGGAGCATGAAACGGTCTGAAAAATAGGAGGATCATGAAGCGGTGTTGAAAAACGTGAAGAGCCTGAAAGGTGTGAAAAATATGAAGAGCTTCAAAAGGTGTCAAAAATGTGAGGAGCATGAAACGGTCTGAAAAAAAGGAGGATCATGAAGCGGTGTTGAAAAACATGAAGAGCCTAAAAAGGGTGTGAAAAATATGAAGAGCTTCAAAAGGTGTCAAAAATATGAGGAGCATGAAACTGTCTGAAAAATCGGAGGAGCATGGAACGGTGTTCAAAGCATGAAGAGCCTGAAAAGGTGTGAAAAATATGAAGAGTTTCAAAAGGTGTCAAAATATGAGGAGCATTAAACGGTCTGAAAAATAGGAGGAGCATGAATCGGTGTTGAAAAACATGAAGATCCTGAAAAGGTGTGAAAAATATGAAGAGATTCAAAAGGTGTCAAAAATATGAGGAGCATGAAACGGTCTGAAAAATAGGAGGAGCATGAATCGGTGTTCAAAAACATGAAGAGCATGAAAAGGTGTGAAAAATATGAAGAGTTTCAAAAGGTGTCAAAACTATGAGGAGCATGAAACGGCCTGAAAAATAGGAGGAGCATGACGGTCTGAAAAATAGGAGGAACATGAAGCGGTGTTGAAAAACCTGAAGAGCCTGAAAAGGCGTGAAATATATGAAGAGCTTCAAAAGGTGTCAACAATAGGAGGAGCATGAAACAGTCTGAAAAATAGGAGGAATATGAAGCGGTGTTGAAAAACCTGAAGAGCATGAATAGGCGTGAAAAATATGAATAGTTTCAAAAGGTGTCAAAATTATGAAGAGCATGAAACGGCCTGAAAAATAGGAGGAGCATGAAACGGTCTGAAAAATAGGAGGAGCATGAAACGGTCTAAAAAATACGAGGAGCATGAATGGGTGTTGAAAACATGAAGAGCATGAAAAGGTGTGAAATATATGAAGAGCTTCAAATGGAGTCAAAAATATGAGGAGCATGAAACGGTCTGAAAAATAGGAGGAGCATGAAGTGGTGTGGAAAACATGAAGAGACTGAAAAAGTGTGAAATATATGAAGAGCTTCAAAAAGTGTGAAAAATATGATGACCTTCAAAAGGTGTCAAAAATATGACGAGCATGAAACGGTCTGAAAAATAGGAGGCGCATGAAACTGTGTTCAAAAACATGAAGAGCCTAACAAGGGGTGAAAAATATGAAGAGCTTCAAAAGGTGTGAAATACAAGAGGAGCATGAAACGGTCTGAAAAATAGGAGGAGCATGAAGCGGTGTTGAAAAGCCTGACGAACCAGAAAAGGTGTGAAAAATATGAAGAGCTTCAAATGGTGTCAAAAATATGAGGAGCATGAAACTGTCTGAAAAATAGGAGGAACATGAAATGGTGTTCAAAAATATGAAGAGCCTGAAAAGGTGTGAAAAATATGAAGAGCTACAAAACGTGTGAAATACATGAGGAGCATGAAACGGTCTGAAAAATAGGAGGAGCATGAAGCGGTGTTGAAAAACATAAAGAGCATGAAAAGCTGTGAAAAATATGAAGAGCTTCAAAAGTGTCAAAAATATGGGAGCATGAAACGGTCTGAAAAATAGGAGGACCATGAAGCGGTGTTGAAAAACATGAAGAACCTGAAAAGGTGTGAAAAATATGAAGAGCTTCAAAAGGTGTCAAAAATATGAGGAGCATGAAACGGTCTGAAATAGGAGGAGCATGAAGCGGTGTTCAAAAACATGAAGAGCCTGAAAAGTTGTGAAAAATATGAAGAGCTTCAAAAGGTGTCAAAAATATGAGGAGCATGAAACGGTCTGAAAAATAAGAGGAGCATGAAGTGGTGTGGAAAAACAAGAAGAGCCTGAAAAGGTGTGAAAAATATGAAAGGCTTCAAAAGGTGTCAAAAATATGAGGAGCATGAAACAGTCTGAAAAATAGGAGGAGCATGAAACGTTCTGAAAAATAGGAGGAGAATGAAGCAGTGTTCAAAATCATGAAGAGCCTGAAAAGGTGTGAAGAATATGAAGAGTTTCAAAAGGTGTCAAATATGTGAGGAGCAGGAAACGGTCTTAAAAATAGGAGGAGCATGAAATGGTGTTCAAAAACATAAAGAGCCAGAAAAGTTGTGAAAAATATGAAGAGCTTCAAAAGGTGTGAAATACATGAGGAGCATGAAACGATCTGAAAAATAGGAGGAGCATGAAACGGTGTTGAAAAATATGAAGAGCCTGAAAAGGTGTAAAAAATATGAAGAGCTTCAAAAGGTGTCAAAAATATCAGGAGCATGAAACGGTCTGAAAAATAGGAGGAGCATGAAACGGTGTTCAAAAACATGAAGAGCCTCAAAAAGTACAAAAAATATGAAGAGCTTCAACACGTCTCAAATACATGAGGTGCATGAAACGGTCTGAAAAAAGGAGCATGAAACCGTGTTCAACAACGTGAAGAGCCTGAAAGGTGTGAAAAGTATGAAGAGCTTCAAAACGTGTCAAAAATATGAGGAGCATGAAACGTTCTGAAAAATAGGAGGAGCATGAAGCGGTGTTGAAAAACATGAAGAGCCTGAAAACGTGTGAAAAATATGAAGGGTTTCAAAAGATGTGAAAAATATGAACAGCTTCAAAAAGTGTCAAAAATGAGATGAGCATGAAGCAGTCTGTAAAATGGTGGAGCATGAAGTGTTGTTGAAAAACATGAAGAGCCTGAAATCGTGTGAAAAATATGAAGAGCTTCAAAAGGTGTGAAATACATGAGGAGAATTAATCGGTCTCAAAAATAGGAGTAGCATGAAGCGGTGTTGAAAAACATGAAGAGCCTGAAAAGGTGTGAAAAATATGAAGAGCTTCAAAAGGTGTGAAAAATACGAGGAGCATGAAGAGGTGTTCAAAAACATGAAAAGCCTGAAATGTTGTAAAAAATATGAAAAGCTTCAAAAGGTGTCAAAAATATGAGGAGCATGAAATGGTCTGAAAAACCGGAGGAGCATGAAGCGGTGTTCAAAAACATGAAGAGCCTGAAAACATGTGAAAAATTTGAAGAGCTTCAAAAATGTGAAAAATATGAAGAGCTTCAAAAGGTGTGAAATATATGAAGAGCTTCAAAAGGTGTCAAAAATTAGATGAGCATGAAACGGTCTGAAAAATAGGAGGAGCATGAAGTGGTGTTGAAAAACAGGAAGCGCCTGAAAAGGTGTGAAAAATATGAAGAGCTTCAAAATGTGTCAAAAATATGAGGAGCATGAAATGGTATGAACAAGAGGAGGAGCCTGAAAAGGAGTTCAAAAACATGAAGAGCCTGAAAAGATGTGAAGAATATGAAGAGCTTCAAAAAGTGTCAAACATATTAGGAGCATGAAACGGTCTGAAAAATAGGAGGATCAAGAAGCGGTGTTGAAAAACATGAAGAGCCTGAAAAGGTGTGAAAAATATGCAGAACTTCAAAAGGTGTGAAATACATGAGGAGCATGAAACGGTCTGAAAAATAGGAGGAGCATGAAGTGGTGTTGAAAAACATGAAGAGACTGAAAAGGTGTGAAATATACGATGAGCTTCAAAAGGTGTGAAAATATGAAGAACTTCACAAGGTGTCAAAAATATGAGCAGCATGAAACAGTCTGAAAAACAGGAGGAACATGAAACGGTGTTCAAAAACATGAAGAGCCTGGAGAAGTGTGAAAAATATGAAGAGCTTCAAAAGGTGTCAAAAATATGAGGAGCATGAAACGGTCTGAAAAATAGGAGGAGCATGAAACGGTCTGACAAATAGGAGGAGCATGAAGCGGTGTTCAAAAACATGAAGAGCCTGAAAAGGTGTGAAATATATGAAGAGCCTCAAAGGTGTCAAAAATATGAGGAGCAAGAAACGGTCTGAAAAATAGGAGGAGCTTAAGCGGGTTGAAAAATATGAAGAGCCTGAAACGATGTGAAAAATATGAAGAGCTTCAAAAGGTGTCAAATATATGAGGAGCATGAAACGGTCTGAAAAATTGGAGAAGCATGAAGTTGTGTTCAAAAAAATGAAGAGCCTGAAAAGGTGCGAAAAATATGAGGAGCTTCAAAAGGTGTCAAAAATATGAGGACCATGAAACGGTCTGAAAAATATGAGGAGCAAGAAACTGTTTTCAAAAACATGAAGAGCCTCAAAAAGTGTGAAAAGTATGAAGAGCTTCAAAGGATGTCAAAAATATGAGGAGCATGAAAATGTCTGAAAAATAGGAAGAGAATGAAGCGGTGTAGAAAAACATGAAAAGCCTGAAAAGGTGTGAAAAATATAAAGAGCTTCAAAAGGTGTCAAAAAGATGAGGAGCATGAAACGGTCTGAAATAAAGGAGGAGAATGAAGCCGTGTTGAAAAACATGAAAAGCCTGAAAAGGTGTGAAAAATATGAAGGGTTTCAAAAGGTGTGAAAAATATGAACAGCTTCAAAAAGTGTCAAAAATGAGATGAGCATGAAGCAGTCTGAAAAATGGTGGAGCATGAAGTGTTGTTGAAAAACATGAAGAGCCTGAAATCGTGTGAAAAATATGAAGAGCTTCAAAAGGTGTGAAATACATGAGGAGAATTAATCGGTCTCAAAAATAGGAGTAGCATGAAGCGGTGTTGAAAAACATGAAGAGCCTGAAAAGGTGTGAAAAATATGAAGAGCTTCAAAAGGTGTGAAAAATACGAGGAGCATGAAGAGGTGTTCAAAAACATGAAAAGCCTGAAATGTTGTAAAAAATATGAAAAGCTTCAAAAGGTGTCAAAAATATGAGGAGCATGAAACGGTCTGAAAAACCGGAGGAGCATGAAGTGGTGTTCAAAAACATGAAGAGCCTGAAAACATGTGAAAAATTTGAAGAGCTTCAAAAATGTGAAAAATATGAAGAGCTTCAAAAGGTGTGAAATATATGAAGAGCTTCAAAAGGTGTCAAAAATTAGATGAGCATGAAACGGTCTGAAAAATAGGAGGAGCATGAAGTGGTGTTGAAAAACAGGAAGCGCCTGAAAAGGTGTGAAAAATATGAAGAGCTTCAAAATGTGTCAAAAATATGAGGAGCATGAAATGGTATGAACAAGAGGAGGAGCCTGAAAAGGAGTTCAAAAACATGAAGAGCCTGAAAAGATGTGAAGAATATGAAGAGCTTCACAAGGTGTCAGAATTATGAGGAGCATGAAACGGTCTCAAAAATAGGAGGACCAGGAAAGGGTTTTGAAAAACATGAACAGCATGAAAAGCTTTGAAAAATATGAAGAGCTTCACAAGGTGTCAGAAATACGAGGAGCATTAAAAGGTCTGAAAAATATGAGGAGCATGAAACGGTGTTCAAAAACATGAAAACCCTGAAAAGTTGTGAAATATATGAAGAGCTTCAAAATATGTTAAAAATTGGAGGAGCATGAAACGGTCTGAAAAATATGAGGAGCAAGAAACGGTGTGAAAAATATGAAGATCTTCAAAAGGTGTCAAAATTATGAGGAGCATGACACGGTCAGAAATATAGGAGGAGGATGATGCGGATTTGAAAAACATGAAGAGTCTGAAAAGGTGTGACAATTATGAAGCGCTTCAAAAGGTGTCAAAATTATGGGGAGCATTAAACGGTCTGAAAAACAGGAGGAGCATCAAATGGTGTTCAAAGATGTGAAGAGCATGAAAAGGTGTGCAATATAATAAGAGCTTCAAAAGGTGTCAAAAATATGAGGAACATGAAACGGTCTGAAAAATAGGAGGAGCATGATTTGGTATTGAAAAACAGAAAGAGCCTGAAAAGGTGTGAAAAATATGAAGAGCTTCAAAAGGTGTCAAACATATGAGGAGCATGAAACAGTGTTCAAAAACATGAAAAGCCTGAAAAGTTGTGAAATATATGAAGAGCTTCAAAAGGTGTCAAAAATGTGAGGAGCATGAAACGGTCTGAAAAATAGGAGGAACATGAAGCGGTGTTGAAAAACATGAAGAACCTGAAAAGGTGTGAAAAAATATGAAGAGCTTCAAAAGGTGTCAAAAATATGAGGAGCATGAAACAGTCCGAAAAATAGGAGCAGCATGAAGCGGATTTGAAAAACATGAAGAGCCTTAAAAGATGTCAAAAATATGAAGCACTTCAAAAGGTTTCAAAAATATAAGGAGCATGAAACGGTCTGAAAAATAGGAGGAGCATGAAACGCTTTTCAAATCGTGAAGAGCCGGAAAAGGTGTGAAAAATATGAAGAACTTCAAAAGCTGTCAAAAATATGAGGAGTATGAAAAGGTGTTCAAAAACATGAAAAGCCTGAAAATGTGTGAAATATATGAAGAGCTCCAAAAGGTGTCAAAAATAGGAGGAGCATGAAGCGGTGTAGAAAAACCTGAAGAGCCTGAAAAGGTGTGAAAAATATGAAGATCTTCAAAAGGTGTCAAAAATATGAGGAGCATGACACGGTCAGAAATATAGCAGGAGCATGAAGTGGTGTTGAAAACATGAAGAACCTGAAAAGTTGTGAAATGATGAAGAGCTTCAAAAGGTGTCAAATATATGAGCAGCATGAAACGTTCTGAAAAATTGGAGGTGCAAGAAACGATGTTCAAAACATGAAGAGTCTGAAAAGGTGTGAAAAATATGAAGGGCTTCAAAACGTACCAAAAATATGAGGAGCATGAAACGGTTTGAAAAACAGGAGGAGCATGAAGCCGTGTTGAAAAACATGAAGAGCCTGAAAAGGTGTGAAAAATATGAAGAGCTTCAAAATGTATCAAAAATATGAGGAGCATGAAACGGTCTGAAAAATAAGAGGAGCATGAAGCGGTGTTGAAAAATATGAACAGCATGAAAACGTGTGAAAAATATGAAGAGCTTCAAAAGGTGTGAAAAATATGAAAAGCTTCTAAAGGTGTCAAAAATGAGATGGGCATGAAACGGTCTGAAAATTAGGAGGAGCATGAAGTGGTGTTGAAAAACATGAAGAGACTGAAAAGGTGTGAAATATACGATGAGCTTCAAAAGGTGTGAAAATATGAAGAACTTCACAAGGTGTCAAAAATATGAGCAGCATGAAACAGTCTGAAAAACAGGAGGAACATGAAACGGTGTTCAAAAATATGAAGAGCCTGGAGAAGTGTGAAAAATATGAAGAGCTTCAAAAGGTGTCAAAAATATGAGGAGCATGAAATGGTCTGAAAAATAGGAGGAGCATGAAACGGTCTGAAAAATAGGAGGAGCATGAAGCGGTGTTCAAAAACATGAAGAGCCTGAAAAGGTGTGAAATATATGAAGAGCCTCAAAGGTGTCAAAAATATGAGGAGCAAGAAACGGTCTGAAAAATAGGAGGAGCTTAAGCGGGTTGAAAAATATGAAGAGCCTGAAACGATGTGAAAAATATGAAGAGCTTCAAAAGGTGTCAAATATATGAGGAGCATGAAACGGTCTGAAAAATTGGAGAAGCATGAAGTTGTGTTCAAAAAAATGAAGAGCCTGAAAAGGTGCGAAAAATATGAGGAGCTTCAAAAGGTGTCAAAAATATGAGGACCATGAAACGGTCTGAAAAATATGAGGAGCAAGAAACTGTTTTCAAAAACATGAAGAGCCTCAAAAAGTGTGAAAAGTATGAAGAGCTTCAAAGGATGTCAAAAATATGAGGAGCATGAAAATGTCTGAAAAATAGGAAGAGAATGAAGCGGTGTAGAAAAACATGAAAAGCCTGAAAAGGTGTGAAAAATATAAAGAGCTTCAAAAGGTGTCAAAAAGATGAGGAGCATGAAACGGTCTGAAATAAAGGAGGAGAATGAAGCCGTGTTGAAAAACATGAAAAGCCTGAAAAGGTGTGAAAAATATGAAGAACTTCAAAAGGTGTCAAAAATATGAGGAGCATGAAACGGTCTGAAAAATAGGAGGAGCATGAAGTGGTGTTGAGAAACATGAAGAGCCTGAAAAAGTTGTGAAACATATGAGGAGAATGAAACGGTCTGAAAAATAGGAGGAGCATGAAGTGGTGTAGAAAAACATGAAGACCCTGAAAAAATGTGAAAAATATGAAGAGATTCAAAAGGTGTCAAAAATATGAGGAGCTTGAAACGGTCTGAAATATAGGAGGAGCGTGAAAAGGTGTTAAAACATGAAGAGCTTAAAAAGGTGTGAAACATATGAGGAGCATGAAAAGGTCTGAAAAATAGTAGGAGCATGAAGCGGTGTTGAAAAACATGAAAAGCCAGAAAAGGTGTGAAAAATATGAAGAGCTTCAAAGGGTGACAAAAATATGAGGAGCATGAAATGTTCTGAAAAATAGGAGGAGCATGAAGCGGTGTAGAAACACATGAAGAGCCTGAAAAGATGTGAAATCTATGGAGAGCTTCAAAAGGTGTCAAAAATATGAGGAGCATGAAACGGTCTCAAATAAAGGAGGAGCATGAAGTGGTGTAGAAAAATATGAAGAGCCTGAAAAGGTGTGAAAAATATGAAGAGCTTCAAAAGGTGTCAAAAATATGAGGAGCAAGAAACGGTCTGAAAAACAGGAGGAGCATTAATCGGTGTTCAAAAATATGAAGAGCCTGGAAAGCTGTGAAAAATATGAAGAGCTTCAAAAGGTGTCAAACATATGAGGAGCATGAAACAGTGTTCAAAAACATGAAAAGCCTGAAAAGTTGTGAAATATATGAAGAGCTTCAAAAGGTGTCAAAAATGTGAGGAGCATGAAACGGTCTGAAAAATAGGAGGAACATGAAGCGGTGTTGAAAAACATGAAGAACCTGAAAAGGTGTGAAAAAATATGAAGAGCTTCAAAAGGTGTCAAAAATATGAGGAGCATGAAACAGTCCGAAAAATAGGAGCAGCATGAAGCGGATTTGAAAAACATGAAGAGCCTTAAAAGATGTCAAAAATATGAAGCACTTCAAAAGGTTTCAAAAATATAAGGAGCATGAAACGGTCTGAAAAATAGGAGGAGCATGAAACGCTTTTCAAATCGTGAAGAGCCGGAAAAGGTGTGAAAAATATGAAGAACTTCAAAAGCTGTCAAAAATATGAGGAGTATGAAAAGGTGTTCAAAAACATGAAAAGCCTGAAAAGGTGTGAAAAATATGAAGAGCTTCTAAAGGTGTCAAAAATATGAGGAGCATGAAACGGTCTGAAAAATAGGAAGAGCATGAAATGGTGTTCAAAAACATGAAGAGCCTGAAAAGGTGTGAAAAATATGAAGAGCTTCTAAAGGTGTCAAAAATATGAGGAGCATGAAACGGTCTGAAAAATAGGAAGAGCATGAAATGGTGTTCAAAAACATGAAGAGCCTGAAAAGGTGTGAAAAATATGAAGAGCATGAAAAGGTGTGAAAAATATGTGGAGCATGAAACTATGTTCAAAAAGATGAAGAGCCTGAAAAGGTGTGAAAAATATGAAGAGATTCAAAGGGTGTCAAAAATAGGAGGAGCATGAAACGGTCTGAAAAATAGGAGGAGCAAGAGACCGTGTTCAAAAACATGAAGAGCCTGAAAAGGTTTGAAAAATATGAACAGCTTGAAAAGGTGGCAAAAATATGCGGAGCATGAAACGGTCTGAAAATAGGAGGAGCATTAAGCTGTGTTGAAATTCAGGAAGAGCATGAAAAGGTGTGAAATATATGAAGAGCTTCAAAAGGTGTCAAAAATATGAGGAGCATTAAGCGGTCTGAAAAATAGGAGGAGCATGAAGCGTTGTTGAAAAACATGAAGAGCCTGAAAAGGTGTGAAAAATATGAAGAGCTTCAAAATTATCAAAAATATGAGGAGCATGACACGGTCTGAAAAATAGGAGGACCATGAAGCGGTGTTAAAAATCATGAAGAGCCTGAAGGTGTGAAATATATGAAGAGCTTCAAAAGGTGTCAAAAATATGAGGAGCATGAAACGGTCTGAAAAATAGGAGTAGCATGAAGCGCTGTTGAAAAACATGAAGAGCCTGAAAAGCTGTGAAAAATATGAAAAGCTTCAAAAGGTGTGAAAAATATGAGGAGCAGGAAACGGTCTTAAAAATAGGAGGAGCATGAAGCGGTGTTGAGAAACATGAAGAGGCTGAAAACGTGTGAAATATATGAAGAGCTTCAAAAGGTGTCAACAATATGAGGAGCATGAAACAGTCTGAAAAATAGGAGGAGCATGAAGCGGTGTTGAAAAACATGAAGAGCCTGAAAAGGTGTGAAATATATGAAGAGCTTCAAAAGCTGTCAAAAATACGACGAGCATGAAACGCTCTAAAAAATAGGAGGAGCATGAAACGGTGTTGAAAAACAGGAAGAGGCAGAAAAGGTGTGAAAGACATGAAGAGCTTCAAAAGGTGTCAAAAACATGAGGAGCAGGAAACGGTCTGAAAAGTAGGAGGAGCATGAATCGGTGTTAAAGAACATGAAGAGCCTGAAAAGGTGTGAAATATATGAAGAGCTTCAAAAGGTGTCAAAAATATGAGGAGCATGAAACGGTGTGAAAAATAAGAGGACCATGAATTTGTGTTGAAAAATATGAAGAGCCTGAAAAGGTATGAAAAATATGAAGAGCTTCAAAAGGTGTCAAAATATGAGCAGCATGAAACGGTCTGAAAAACAGGAGGAGCAAGAAACAGTGTTCAAAAACTTGAAGAACCAGGAAAGGTGTGAAAAATATGAAGAGCTTCAACAGGTGTCAAAAATATGAGGAGCATGAAGCGGTCTAAAAAATAAGAGGAGCATTAAGTGGTGATGCAAAACAAGAAGACCCTGAAAAGGTGTGAAAAATATGAAGCGCTTCAAAAGGTGTCAAAAATAAGAGAAGCATGAAACGGTCTGAAAAATAGGAGGAGCATGAATCAGTGTTGAAAAACATGAAGAGCCTGAAAAGGTGTGAAAAATATGAAGAGCTTCAAAACGTCTCAAAAACATGAGGAGCATGAAACAGTCTGAAAATAGAAGGAGCCTGAAGCGGTGTTCAAAAACATGAAGAACCTGAAAAGGTGTGAATAATATGAAGAGCTTCAAAAGGTGTCAAAATATGAGGAGCATGATACGGTCTAAAAATAGGAGGAGCATGAAACGGTGTTGAAAACATGAAGAGCCTGAAAAGGTGTGAAAAATATGAAGAGCTTCAAAAGGTGTCAAAAATACGACGAGCATGAAACGCTCTAAAAAATAGGAGGAGGATGAAACGGTGTTGAAAAACAGGAAGAGGCAGAAAAGTTGTGAAAGACATGAAGAGCTTCAAAAGGTGTCAAAAATATGAGGAGCATGAAACGATCTGAAAAATAGGAGGAGAATGAAGTGGTTTTCAAAAACATGAAGAGCCTGAAAAGTTGTGAAAAATAGGAAGAGCTTCAAAGTTGTAAAAAATATGAGGAGCATGAAACGGTGTGAAAAATAGGAGGAGCATGAATTTGTGTTGAAAAATATGAAGAGCCTGAAAAGGTATGAAAAATATGAAGAGCTTCAAAAGGTGTCAAAATATGAGCAGCAAGAAACGGTCTGAAAAACAGGAGGAGCATGAAACAGTGTTCAAAAACATGAAGAACCAGGAAAGGTGTGAAAAATATGAAGAGCTTCAACAGGTGTCAAAAATATGAGGAACATGAAACGGTCTAAAAAATAAGAGGAGCATGAAGTAGTGATGCAAAACAAGAAGACCCTGAAAAGGTGTGAAAAATATGAAGCGCTTCAAAAGGTGTCAAAAATAAGAGAAGCATGAAACGGTCTAAAAATAGGAGGAGCATGAAACGGTGTTGAAAACATGAAGAGCCTGAAAAGGTGTGAAAAATATGAAGAGCTTCAAAAGTTGTCAAAAATATGAGGAGCATGAAACGGTCTGAAAAATAAGAGGAGCATGAAGTGGTGTTGAAAAACAAGAAGAGCCTGAAAAGCTGTGAAAAATATGAAATGCTTCAAAAGGTGTCAAATATATTTGGAGCATGAAAAGGTCTGAAAAATATTAGCAGCAGGAAACGGTGTTCAAAAACATGAAGAGCCTGAGAAGGTGTGAAAAATATGAAGAGCTTCAAAAGGTGTCAAAAATATTAAGAGCATGAAACGTTCTGAAAAAAGGAGGAGCATGAAGCGGTGTTGAAAAACAAGAAGAGCCTGAAAAGGTGTGAAAAATATGAAGAGCTTCAAAAGGTGTCAAAAATATGAGGTGCATGAAACGGTCTGAAAATAGGAGGAGTAAGAAGTGGTGTTTAAAAATATGAAGAGCCTGAAATGGGGTGAAAAATATGAAGAGTTTCAAAAGGTGTCAAAAATATGAGAAGCATGAAACATTCTGAAAAATAGGTGGAGCATGAATCGTTTTGAAAAAAAGGAGGAGCATGAAGCGGTGTTCAAAATCATGAAGAGCCTGAAAAGGTGTGAAGAATATGAAGAGCTTCAAAAGGTGTCAAATATATGAGGAGCACGAAACGGTCTGAAAAATAGGAGGAGCATGAAACGGAGTTGAAAAACATTAAAAGCGTGAAAAGGTGTTAAAAATAAGAAGACCTTCAAAAGGTGTCAAATATATGAGGAGCACGAAACGGTCTGAAAAATAGGAGGAGCATGAAACGCTGTTGGGAAACATGAAGAGCCTGAAAAGATGTGAAATATATGAAGAGCTTCAAAATGTGTCAAAAATATGAGGAACATGAAACGGTCTGAAAAATAGGCAGAGCAAGAAACGGTGTTGGGAAACATGAAGAGCATGAAAAGATGTGAAAAATATGAAGAGCTTCAAAAGTTGTCAAAAATATGAGGAGCATGAAACAGTCTGAAAAATAGGAGGAGGAGAAGCGGTTTTGAAAAACATGAAGAGCCTGAAATGGTGTGATAATTATGAAGCACTTCAAAAGGTGTCAAAATTATGGGGAGCATTAAACGGTATGAAAAATATGAGGAGCTTGAAACCTTGTTGAAAAATATGAAGAGCATGAAAAGGTGTGAAAAATATGAAGAGCTCCAAAGGTGTCAAAAATAGGAGGAGCATGAAGTGGTGTAGAAAAACCTGAAGAGCCTGAAAAGGTGTGAAAATATGAAGATCTTCAAAAGGTGTCAAAAATATGAGGAGCATGACATGGTCAGAAATATAGCAGGAGCATGAAGTGGTGTTGAAAACATGAAGAACCTGAAAAGTTGTGAAATGATGAAGAGCTTCAAAAGGTGTCAAATATATGAGCAGCATGAAACGTCATGAAAAACTGGAGGTTCAAGAAACGGTGTTCAAAACATGAAGAGCCTGAAAAGGTGTGAGAAATATGAAGTGCTTCAAAAGGTACCAAAATATGAGGAGCATGAAACGGTGTGCAAAATAGGAGGAGAATAAAGCGGTGTTGAAAAACATGAAGAGCCTGAAAAGGTGAGAAAAATATGAAGAGCTTCAAAAGTTGTCAAAAATATGAGGAGCATGAAACAGAATGAAAAATAGGAGGAGGAGAAGTGGATTTGAAAAACATGAAGAGCCTGAAATGGTGTGATAATTATGAAGCACTTCAAAAGGTGTCAAAATTATGGGGAGCATTAAACGGTATGAAAAATATGAGGAGCTTGAAACCTTGTTGAAAAATATGAAGAGCATGAAAAGGTGTGAAAAATATGAAGAGCTTCAAAAGGTGTCTAAATATGAGGAGAAGGAAACGGTCTGAAAAATAGGAGGAGCATGAAATGGTGTTCAAAAACATGAGGAACATGACAAGTTGTGAAAAATATGAAGAGTTTCAAAAGGTGTCAAAAATATGAGGAGCATGAGACGGTCTGAAAAATAGGAGGAGCATGAAACGGTGTTCAAAAATATGAAGAGCCTGAAAAGGTGTGAAAAATATGAAGAGCTTCAAAAGGTGTCAAAAATATGAGGAGCATGAAACGATCTGAAAAATATGAGGAGCATGAAACGGTGTTCAAAATCATGAAAACCCTGAAAAGGTGTGAAATATATGAAGAGCTTCAAAAGATATCAAAAATAGGAGGAGCACGATGCGCTGTAAAAACATGAAGAGCCTGAAAATGTGTGAAAAATATGAAGAGCTTCAAAAGGTGTCTAATATATGAGGAGCATGAAATGGTTGAAAAATGGGAGGAGCATGAAGCGGTGTTCAAAAATATGAAGAACCTGAAAAGGTGTGAAAAATATGAAGAGATTCAAAAGGTGTCAAAAATATGAGAAGCATGAAATGGTCTGAAAAATAGGAGGAGCATGAAGCGGTGCTGAAAAACATGAAGAGCCTGAAAAGTTGTGTAAAATAGGAAAAGCTTCAAAAGGTGTGAGAAATATGAGGAGCATGAAACAGTCTGAAAATTAGGAGGAGCATAAGCGGTTTTGAAAAACATGAAGAGTCTGAAAAGGTGTGAAAAATATGAAGAGCTTGAAAAGGTGTCAAAAATATGATTAGCATGAAACGGTCTAAAAAATAGGAGGAGCATGAAGTGATGTTGAAAAACATAAAGAGTCTGAAAAGGTGTGAAAAATATGAAGAGCTTCAAAAGGTGTGAAAAATATGAAGAGCTTCAAAAGGTGTCAAAAATATGAAAAGCTTCAAAAGGTGTCAAAAATATGAGGAGCATGAAACGATGTGAAAAATAGGAGGAGCATGAAACGGTGTTCAAAACCATGAAGAGCCTGAAAAGGAGTGAAAAATATGAAGAGCTCCAAAAGTTGTCAAAAATATGAAGAGCATGATACGGTCTGAAAAATAGGAGGAGCATGAAGCGGTGTTGACAAACATGAAGAACCTGAAAAGGTGTGAAAAATATGAAGAGCTTCAAAAGGTGTGAAATACATGAGTAGTATGATACGGTTGAAAAACAGGAGGAGCATGAAACGGTGTTGAAAAACATGGAGAGCCTGAAAAGGTGTGAAAAATATGAAGAGCTTCAAAAGGTGTGAAATACATGAGTAGTATGAAACGGTCTGACAAATAGGAGGAGCATGAAGCGTTGTTCAAAAACATGAAGAGCCTGAAAAAGTGTTAAAAATATGAAGAGCTTCAAAAGGTTTGAAAAATATGAAGAGCTTGAAAAGGTGTGAAGAACATGAAGAGCTTCAAAAGGTGTGAAAAATATAAGGAGCATGAAACGGTCTGAAAAATAGGAGGAGCAAGAAGCGGTTTTGAAAAACCTGAAGAGCCTGAAAAGGTGTGGAAAATATGAAGAGCTTCAAAATGTGTGAAATACATGAGTAGCATGAAACGGTCTGAAAAATCGGAGGTTCAAGAAGCGGTGTTGAAAAACATGAAGAACCTGAAAACGAGTGAAAAATATGAAGAGCTTCAAAAGTTGTGAAAATATGAAGAGCTTCAAAAGTGTCAAAAATATGAGGAGCATGAAGCGGTCTGAAAAATAGGAGGAGCATGCAAAGGTGAGAAAAACATGAAGAGGCTGAGAAGGCGTGAAATATATGAAGAGCTTCAAAAGGTGTCAAAAATATCAGGAACATGAAAAGTTCTGAAAAATAGGAGGAGCATGAAATGGTGTTCAAATACATGAAGAGACTGAAAAGGTGTGAAAATAATGAAGAGCTTCAAAAGGTGTGAAATAAATGAGGAGCATGAAACGGTCGGAAAAATCGGAGGAGCATAAAGCGGTGTTGAAAAACATGAAGAGCCTGAAAAGGTGTGAAAAATATGAAGAGCTTCAAAAGGTGTCAACAATATGAGGAGCACGAAACGGTCTGAAAAATAGGAAGAGCATGAAACAGTCGGAAAAATAGTTAGAGCATGAAACGGTGTTGAAAAACATGAAGAGCCAGAAAATGTGTGAAAAATATGAAGAGCTTCAAATGTTGTCAAAAATATGAGGAGCATGAAACGGTCTGAAAAATAGGAGGAGCATGAACCAGTGTTGAAAAACATGAAGAGCCTGAAAAGTTGTGAAAAATATGAAGAACTTCAAAAGGTGTCAACAATATGAGGAGCATGAAACGGTTTCAAATAAAGGAGGATGTAGAAACGGTCAGAAAAATAGCTGGAGCATGAAGTGGTGTTGAAAAACATGAAGAGCCTGAAAAGGTGTGAAAAATATGAAAAGATTCAAATGTTGTAAAAATATGAGGAGCATGAAACGGTCTGAAAAATAGGAGGAGCATGTATCGGTGTTGAAAAACATAAAAAGCCTGAAAGGTGTGAAAAATATGAAGAACTTCAAAAGGTGTCAAAAATATGAGGAGCATGATACAGTCTCAAATATAGGAGGAGCATGAAACGGTCTGAAAAATAGGAGGAGCATGAAGCCCTGTTGAAAAACATGAAGAGCCGGAAAAGGTGTGAAAAGTATGAAGAGCTTCAAAAGGTTTCAAAAATATGAGGAGCATGAAATGGTCTGATAAATAGGAGGAGCATGAAGCGGTGTTGAAAAACCTGAAGCACCTGAAAAGGTGTGAGAAATATGAAGAGCTTCAAATGTTGTCAAAAATATGAGGAGCATGAAACGGTCTGAATAATTGGAGTAGCATGAAGGTTTGCTGAAAAACATGAAGAGCCTGAAAAGGTGTGAAAAATATGAAGAGCTTCAAAAGGTGTGAAAAACATGAGGAGCATGAAACGGTCTGTAAAATAGGAGGAGCATGAAGCGGTGTTCAAAAACATGAAGAGACTGGAAAGGTGTGAAAAATATGAAGAGCTTCAAAAGATGTGAAAAATATGAGGAGCATGAAAAGGTCTGAAAAATACGAGCAGCATGAAGTGGTGTTTAAAAACATGAAGAGACTGAAAAGGTGTGAAAAATATGAAGAACTTCAAAACGTGTCAAAAATATGAGGAGCATGAAACGGTCTGAAAAATAGGAGGAGCAAGAAGCGGTGTTGAAAAACATGAAGAGTCTGAAAAGGTGTGAGAAATATGAAGAGCTTCAAAAGATGTGAAAAATATGAGGAGCATGAAAAGGTCTGAAAAATACGAGCAGCATGAAGCGGTGTTTAAAAACATGAAGAGACTGAAAAGGTGTGAAAAATATGAAGAACTTCAAAACGTGTCAAAAATATGAGGAGCATGAAACGGTCTGAAAAATAGGAGGAGCAAGAAGCGGTGTTGAAAATCATGAAGAGCCTGAAAAGGTGTGAAAAATATGAAGAGCTTCAAAAGGTGTGAAAAATATGAGAAGCATGAAACGATCTGAAAAATAGGAGGAGCATGACGCGTTGTTCAGAAACATGAAGTGCCTGAAAAGGTGAGAAAATATGAAGAGCTTCAAAAGGTGTCAAAATATGACGAGCATGAACAGTCTGAAAAATAGGAGGAGCATGAAACGGTGTTCAAAAACATGAAGAGCCTGAAAAAGTGTGAAAAATATGAAGAGCTTATAAAATTGTCAAAATTATGAGGAGCATGAAACGATCTGAAAAATACGAGCAGCATGAAACGGTCTGAAAAATAGGAGGAGCATGAAGCGGTGTTCAAAAACATGAAGAGCCTGAAAAAGTGTGAAAAATATGAAGAGCTTCAAAAGGTGTCAAAAAAGAGATGAGCATGAAACGGTCTGACAAATAGGAGGAGCATGAAGCGGTGTGGAAAAACATGAAGAGCCTGAAAAGGTGTGAAAAATATGAAGAGCTTCAAAATGTGTGAAATACATGAGGAGCAAGAAACGGTCTGAAAAATAGGAGGAGCATGAAGTGGTGTTCAAAAACATGTACAGCCTGAAAAGGTGTGAAAAATATGAAGAGCTTCAAAAGGTGTGAAAAATAGGAGGAGCATGAAGCGGAGTTCAAAAACATGAGAAGCCTGAAAAGGTGTGAAAAATATGAAGAGCTTCAAAAGGATTGAAATACATGAGGAGCACGAAACGGTCTGAAAAAAAGGAGGAGCAAGAAGCGGTGTTCAACAACATGAAGAGCCTGAAAAAGTATGAAAAATATGAAGAGCTTCAAAAGGTTTCAAAAATATTAAGAGCATGAAACGGTCTGAAAAAAAGGAGGAGCATGAAGCGGTGTTCAAAAACATGAAGAGCCTGAAAAGGTGTGAAAAATATGAAGAGCTTCAAAACGTGTGAAATACATGAGTAGTATGAAAAGGTCTGAAATAGAGGAGGAGCATGAAGCGTTGTTCAAAAACATGAAGCCTGAAAAGGTGTGAAAAATATGAAGAGCTTATAAAATTGTCAAAATTATGAGGAGCATGAAATGGTCTGAACAATAGGAGGATCATGAAGCGTTGTTGAAAAACATGAACAGCCTGAAAAGGTGTGAAATATATGAAGAGATTCAAAAGGTTTAAAATATATGAGGAGCATGAAACGGTCTGAAAAATAGAGGCAGCATAAAACGGTGTTCAAAATCATGAAGAGCCTGAAAAGGTGTGAAAATTAGGAAGAGCTTAAAAAGGTGTGAAATATATGAGGAGCATGAAACGGTCTGAAAATTAGGAGGAGCATGAATCTGTGTTCAAAAACATGAGAGCCTGAAAAGGTGTGAAAAACACGAAGAGCTTCAAAAGTTTTGAAAAATAGGAGGAGCATGAAGCGGTGTTCAAAAACATGAAGAGCCTGAAAAAGTGTGAAAAGTATGAAGAGCTTATAAAATTGTCAAAATTATGAGGAGCATGAAACGGTCTGAAAAATACGAGCAGCATGAAACGGTGTGAAAAATAGGAGGAGCATGAAGCGGTGTTCAAAAACATGAAGAGCCTGAAAAAGTGTGAAAAATGTGAAGAGCTTCAAAAGGTGTCAAAAAAGAGATTAGCATGAAACGGTCTGACAAATAGGAGGAGCATGAAGTGGTGTTGAAAAACATGAAGAGCCTGAAAAAGTGTGAAAAATATGAAGAGCTTCAAAAGGTGTCAAAAAAGAGATGAGCATGAAACGGTCTGACAAATAGGAGGAGAATGAAGCGGTGTTCAAAAACATGAAGAGCCTGAAAAAGTGTGAAAAATATGAAGAGCTTCAAAAGGTGTCAAAAAAGAGATGAGCATGAAACGGTCTGACAAATAGGAGGAGCATGAAGCGGTGTTGATAAACATGAAGAGCCTGAAAAGGTGTGAAATATATGAAGAGCATCAAAAGGTGTCAAAAATATGAGGAGCATGAAATGGTGTTGAAAAACATGAAGAGCCTGAAAAGGTGTGAAAAATACGAAGAGCTTCAAAAGGTGTCAAAAATATGAGGAGCATGAAACGGTCTGAAAAATAAGAGGAGGATCAAATGGTCTGAAAATTAAGAGGAGCATGAAACGGTGTTGAAAAACGTGAAGAGCTTCAAAAGGTGTCAAAAATATGAGGAGCATGAAACGGTCTGAAAAACAGGAGGAGCATGAAACGGTGGTAAAAAACATGAAAAGCATGAAAATGTGTGAAAAATATGAAGAGCTTCAAAAGGTGTCAAAATATGAGGAGCATGAAACGGTCTTCAAAATAGGAGGAGCATGAGACGTTGTAAAAACATGAAGAAGCTGAAAACGTTGGAAACATATGAAGAGCTTCAAAGGTGTCAAATATATGAGGAGCATGAAACGGTCTGAAAAATAGGAGGAGCCTGAAACGGTGTTGAAAAACATGAAGAGCCTGAAAAGGTGTGAGAAATATGAAAAGTTGCAAAAGGTGTCAAAAATATGAAAAGCATGAAACGGTCTGAAAAATATGAGGACCATGAAACGGTCTAAAAAATAGGACGATCATGAAACGATGTTGAAAAACATGAAGAGCTTCAAAAGGTGTCAAAAATATGAGGAGCCTGAAACCATCTGAAAAATAGGAGGAGCATGAAACGGTGTTGTAAAACACGAAGAGCATGAAAAGGTGTGAAAAATATGAAGAGCTTCAAAAGGTGTCAAAAATATGAGGAGCATGAAAGTGTCTGAAAAACAGGAGGAGCATGACACCATGTTGAAAAATATGAAGAGCATGAAAAGGTTTGAGAAATATGAAAAGCTTGAAAAGGTTTCAAAAAAATGAGGAGGATGAAAACGTCTGAAAAATAGGAGGAGCATGAAACGTTGTTGAAAACTTGAAGAGCCTGAAAAGGAGTTAAAAATATGAAGAGCTTCAAAAGGTGTCAAAAATATGAGGAGCTTGAAATGGTCTGAAAAATAGGAGGAGCATGAAGCCTTGTTTAAACACATGAAGAGACTGAAAAGGTTTGAAATATATGAAGATCATCAAAAGCAGTCAAAAATATGAGGAGCATGAAACGGTCTCAAAAATAGGAGGAGCATGAAGCTGTGTTGCAAAACATGAAGAGCCTGAAAAGGTGTGAAAAATATGAAAAGCTTCAAAAGGTGTCAAAAAAAAGAGGAGCATGAAAAGGTCTGAAAAATAGGCGGAGCATGAAGCGGTGTTGAAAAACATGAAGAGCCTGAAAAGGTGTGAAATATATGAAGAGCTTCAAAAGGTGTCAAAAATATGAGGAGCATGAAACTGTCTGAAAAATAGGAGGAGCATGAAGCGCTGTTGAAAGCATGAAGAGCCTGAAAAGGTGTGAAATATATGAAGAGCTTCAAAAGGTGTCAAAAATATGAGGAGCTTGAAACGGTCTGAAAAATATGAGGACCATGAAACGGTCTGAAAAATAGGACGAGCATGAAACGGTGTTGAAAAACATGAAGAGCTTCAAAAGGTGTCAAAAATATGAGGAGCATTAAACGGTCTGAAAAATAGTAGGAGCATGAAACGGTGATCAAAAACATGAAGAGCCTGAAAAGGTGTGAAAAATATGAAGAGCTTCAAAAGGTGTCAAAAATATGAAGAGCTTCAAAAGGTGTCAAAAATTAGATGAGTATGAAACGGTCTGAAAATTTGGAGGAGCAAGAAGTAGTGTTGAAAAAAATGAAGAGCCTGAAATGGTGTGAAAAATATGAAAAGCTTCAAAAAGTGTCAAAAATATGAGGAGCATGAAACGGTCTGAAAAATAGGAGGAGCATGAAGCGGTGTTGAAAAACATGAAGAGCCTGAAAAGGTGTGAAAAATATGAAGAGCTTCAAAACGTGTCAAAAATATGAGGAGCATGTAACAGTCTGAAAAATAGGAGGAGCATGAAGCGGTGTTGAAAAACATGAAGAGCCTGAAAAGGTGTGAAAAATATGAAGAGCTTCAAAATGTGTCAAAATTACAAGGAGCATGAAACGGTCTGAAAAATAGGAGGAGCATGAAGCGGTGTTCAAAAATATGAAGAGCCTGAAAAGATGTGAAATATATGAAGAGCTTCAAAAGGTGTCAAAAATATGAGGTGCATGAAACGGTCTAAAAAGAGGAGGAGCATGAAGCGGTGTTCAAAAACATGAAGAGCCTTAAAAGGTGTGAAAAATATGAAGAGCTCCAAAAGGTGTCAAAAATATGAGAAGCATGAAACGGTCTGAAAATTAGGAGGAGCATGAAGCGGTGTTGAAAAACATGAGGAGACTGAGAACGTGTGAAAAATATGAAGAGCTTCAAAAGGTGTCAAAAATGAGATGAGCATGAAATGGTCTGAAATATAGGAGGAGCATGAAGTGGTGTTGAAAAAAATGAAGAGCCTGAAAAGGTATGAAATATATGAAGAGCTTCAAAAGGTGTCAAAAATATGAGGAGAATGAAACGGTCTGAAAAATAGGAGGATCATGAAGCTGTGTTGAAAAACATGAAGAGTCTGAAAAGGTGTGAAAGATATGAAGAGTTTCTAAAGATGTAAAAAATATGAGGAGAATGAAACGGTCTGAAAATAGGAGGAGCATGAAGTGGTGTTGAAAATCATGAAGAGGCTGAAAGGGTGTGAAAATTATGAAGAGCTTCAAAAGGTGTCAAAAATATGAGGAACATGAAACGGTCTGAAAAATTGGAGGAGCAAGAAGTAGTGTTGAAAAAAATGAAGAGCCTGGAAAGGTGTGCAAAATATGAAGAGCTTCAAAAGGTGTGAAATATATGAAAAGCTTCAAAAGGTGTCAAAAATGAGATGAGCATGAAACGGTCTGAAAAATAGGAGGAGCATGAAACGGTGATCAAAAACATGAAGAGCCTGAAAAGGTGTGAAAAATATGAAGAGCTTCAAAAGGTGTCAAAAATATGAGGAGAATGAAACGGTCTGAAAAATAGGAGGAGCATGAAGTGGTGTTGAAAAACATGAAGAGCCTGAAAGGGTGTGAAAATTATGAAGAGCTTCAAAAGGTGTCAAAAATATCAGGAGCATGAAACGGTCTGACAAATAGGAGAAGCATGAAGTGGTGTTGAAAAACATGAAGAGCCTGAAAATGTGTGAACAATATGAAGAGCTTCAAAAGGTGTCAAAATTATGAGGAGCATGAAACGGTCTGAAAAATAGGAGGAGCAAGAAACGGTGATCAAAAACATGAATAGCCTGAAAAGATGTGAAAAATATGAAGAGCTTCAAAAGGTGTCAAAAATATGAGGAGCATGAAACGTTCTGAAAAATAGGAGTTGCATGAAGCGGTGTTCAAAACATGAAGAGCCTGAAAAGGTGTGAAAATATGAAGAGCTTCAAAAGGTGTCAAAAATGAGATGAGCATGAAACGGTCTGAAATATAGGAGGAGCATGAAACGGTGATCAAAAACATGAAGAGCCTGAAAAGGTGTGAAAAATATGAAGAGATTCAAAAGGTGTGAAATACATGAGGAGCATGAAACGGGCTGAAAAATAGGAGAAGCATGAAGGGGTGTGGAAACACATGAAGAGCCTGAAAAGGTTTGCAAAATATGAAGAGCTTCAAAAGGTGTGAAATACATGAGGAGCATGAAACTCTCTGAAAAATAGAAATAGCATGAAGCGGTGTTGAAAAAAATGAAGAGCCTGAAAACGTGTGAAAATATGAAGAGCTTCAAAAATAGGAAAAATATGAAGAGCTTCAAAAGGTGTGAAAAATTTGAAGAGCTTCAAAAGGTGTCAAAATGAGATGAGCATGAAACGGTCTGAAAAATAGGAGGAGCATGAAGCGGTGTTGAAAATCATAAAGAGCCTGAAAAGTTGTGAAAAATATGAAGAGCTTCAAAGATGTCAAAATAATGAGGAGAATGAAACGGTCTGCAAAATAGGAGAAGCATAAAATGGTGTTCAAAATCATGAAAAGCCTGAAAAGGTGTGAAAAACATGAAGAGCCTGAAAAGGTGTGAAATATATGAAGAGATTCAAAATGTGTGAAATACATGAGGAGCATGAAACGGGCTGAAAAATAGGAGAAGCATGAAGGGGTGTGGAAAAACATGAAGAGCCTGAATAGGTTTGAAAAATATGAAGAGCTTCAAAAGGTGTGAAATACATGAGGAGCATGAAATTCTCTGAAAAATAGAAATAGCATGAAGCGGTGTTGAAAAACATGAAGAGCCTGAAAACGTGTGAAAATATGAAGAGCTTCAAAAATAGGAAAAATATGAAGAGCTTCAAAAGGTGTGAAAATTTGAAGAGCTTCAAAAGGTGTCAAAATGAGATGAGCAAGAAACGGTCTGAAAAATAGGAGGAGCATGAAGCGGTGTTGAAAATCATAAAGAGCCTGAAAAGTTGTGCAAAATATGAAGAGCTTCAAAAGATGTGAAAAAATTGAAGAGCTTCAAAAGGTGTCAAAATGAGATGAGCATGAAAAGGTCTGAAAAATAGGAGGAGCATGAAGTGGTGTTGAAAACAATGAAAAGCCTGAAAAGGTGTGAAATATATGAAGAGCTTCAAAAGATGTCAAAAATATGAGGAGAATGAAACGGTCTGCAAAATAGGAGAAGCATGAAATGATGTTCAAAAACACGAAGAGCCTGAAAAGGTGTGAAAAACATGAAGAGCCTGAAAAGGTGTGAAAAATATGAAGAGCATGAAAAGATGAGAAAAATATGAAGAGCTTCAAAAGGTGTCAAAAATATGAGGAGCATGAAACGGTCTGAAAAATAGGAGGAGCATGAAACGGTGATCAAAAACATGAAGAGCCGGAAAAGTTGTGAAAAATATGAAGAGCTTCAAAAGGTGAGAAATACATGAGGAGTTTGAAACGGGCTGAAAAATAGGAGAAGCATGAAGTGGTGTGGAAAAATATAAAGAGCCTGAAAAGGTGTGGAAAATATGAAGAGCTTCAAAAGGTGTGAAATACATGAGGAGCATGAAACTCTCTGAAAAACAGAAGGAGCATGAAGCAGTGTTCAAAAACATGAAGAGCCTGAAAAGGTGTGAAAAATATGAAGAGCTTCAAACGGTGTCAAAAATATGAGGAGCATGAAACGGTCTGAAAAATAGGAGGAGCATGAAGCGGTGTTCAAAAACATGAAGAGCCTGAAAAGGTCTGAAAAATATGAAGAGCTTGAAAAGGTGTGAAATATATGAAGAGCTTCAAAAGGTGTCAAAAATGAGATGAGGATGAAACGGTGTGAAAAATAGGAGGAGCATGAAGCGGTTTTAAAAAAAATGAAGAGGCTGAAAAGGTGTGAAATATATGAAGAGCTTCAAGAGGTGTCAAAAATATGAAGAGCATGAAATGGTCTGAAAAATAGGAGGATCATGAAGCGGTGTTCAAAACATGAAGAGCCTGAAAAGGTGTGAAAAATATGAAGCGCTTCAAAAGGTGAGAAAAATATGAGGAGCAGGTAACGGTCTGAAAAATAGAAGTGGCATGAAATGGTGTTCAAAAACATGAAGAGACTGAAAAGGTGTGAAAATTATGAAGAGCTTCAAAAGGTGTGAAATACATGAGGAGCATGAAACGGTCTGAAAAATAGGAGAAGAATGAAGTGGTGTTGAAAAACATGAAGAGCCTGAAAAGGAGTGAAAAATATGAAGAGCTTCAAAAGGTGTCAAACATATGAAGATCATGAAACATTCTGAAAAATAGGAGGATCATGAAGCAGTGTTCAAAAACATGAAGAGCCTGAAAATGTGTGAAAAATATTCAGAGCTTCAAAATGTGTCAAATATATGAGGAGCATGAAACGGTCTGAAAAATAGGAGGAGCATGAAACGGTGATTAAAAACATGAAGAGCCTGAAAAGGTGTGAAAAATATGAAAAGCTTCAAAATGTGTTAAAAATGAGATGAGCATGAAACGATCTGAAAAATAGGAGGATCAAGAAACGGTGTTGAAATACATGAAGAGACTGAAAACGAGTGAAAAATATGAAGAGGTACAAAAGGTGTCAAAAATGAGATGAGCATGAAACGGTCTGAAAAATAGGAGGAGCGAGAAGCAGTGTTCAAAAACATGAAGAGCCTGAAAAGGTGTGAAAAATATGAAGAGCTTCAAAAGGTGTCAAAAATATGAGCAGCATGAAACGGTCTGAAAAATAAGAGAAGCATTAAGCGGTGTTCAAAAACATGAAGAGCCTGAAAAGTTGTGAAAAATATGAAGAGCTTCAAAAGGTGTCAAAAATATGAGGAGCATGAAACGGTCTGAAAAATAGGAGGAGCATGAAGTGTTGTTGAAAAACATGAAGAGCCTGAAAAGGTGTGAAAAATATGAAGAGCTTCAAAAGGTGTCAAAAATATTAGGAGCATGAAACGGTCTAAAAAATAGGAGGAGAATGAAGCGCTGTTGAAAAACAAGAAGAGCCTGAAAAGGTGTGAAAAATATGAAGAGCTTCAAAAGGTGTCAAAAATATGAGGAGAATGAAACGGTCTGAAAAATAGGAGGAGCATGAAGCGGTGTTGAAAAACTTGAAGAGCCTGAAAACGTGTGAAAAATATGAAGAGCATCAAAAGGTGTGAAAAATATGAAGAGCTTCAAAAGGTTTAAATAATGAGATGAGCATGAAACGGTCTGAAAAATAGGAGGAGCATGAAGAGGTGTTGAAAAAAATGAAGAGCCTGAAAAGGTGTGAAACATATGAAGAGCTTCAAAAGGTGTAAAAATTATGAGGAGCATGAAACGGCCTGAAAAATTGGAGGAGCATGAAGCGGTGTTCAAAAATATGAAGAGCCTGAAAAGGTGTGAAAAATATGATGAGCTTCAAAAGGTGTCAAATATATGAGGAGCATGAAACGGTCTGAAAAATAGGAGGAGCATGAAACGGTGATCAAAAACATGAAGAGCCGGAAAAGGTGTGAAAAATATGAAGAGCTTCAAAAGGTGTGAAATACATGAGGAGTTTGAAACGGGCTGAAAAATAGGAGAAGCATGAAGTGGTGTGGAAAAATATAAAGAGCCTGAAAAGGTGTGAAAAATATGAAAAGCTTCAAAATGTGTTAAAAATGAGATGAGCATGAAACGGTCTGAAAAATAGGAGGATCAAGAAACGGTGTTGAAAAACATGAAGAGCCTGAAAACGTGTGAAAAATATGAAGAGCTACAAAAGGTGTCAAAAATGAGATGAGCATGAAACGGTCTGAAAAATAGGAGGAGCGAGAAGCAGTGTTCAAAAACATGAAGAGCCTGAAAAGGTGTGAAAAGTATGAAGAGCTTCAAAAGGTGTCAAAAATATGAGCAGCATGAAAAGGTCTGAAAAATAGGAGAAGCATTAAGCGGTGTTCAAAAACATGAAGAGCCTGAAAAGTTGTGCAAAATATGAAGAGCTTCAAAAGTTGTGAAATATATGCGGAGCATGAAACAGTCTGAAAAATGGAGGAGCATGAAGCGGTGTTCAAAAACATGAGAACCAGAAAAGGTGTGAAAAATATGAAGAGCTTCAAAAGTTGTGAAATATATGCGGAGCATGAAACGGTCGGAAAAGTATGAGGATCATGAACCGGTGTTCAAAACATGAAGAGACTGAAAAGGTGTGAAAAATATGAAGAGCTTCAAAATGTGTCAAAAATATTAGGAGCAGGAAACGGTCTGAAAAATAGGAGGAGCATGAAACGGTGTTCAAAAACATGAAGAGTCTGGAAAGGTGTGAAAAATATGAAGAGCTTCAAAAGGTGTGTAATATATGAGGAGCATGAAACGGTCTAAAAAATAGGAGGACCATGAAGCCGTGTTGAAAAACATGAAGAGACAGTAAAGGAGTGAAATAAATGAAGAGCTTCAAAAGGTGTCAAACATATGAGGAGCAAGAAACGGTCTGAAATATAGGAGGAGCATGAAGCGGTGTTGAAAAACATGAAGAGCATCAAAAGGTGTCAAAAATATGAAGAGCTTCGAATGGTGTCAAAAATATTATGAGCATGAAACGGTCTGAAAAATAGGAGGAGCATGAAGCGGTGTTGAAAAACATGAAGAGCTTGAAAAGGTGTGAAAAATATGAAGAGCTTCAAAATGTGTCAAAATTATGAGGAGCATGAAATGATCTGAAAAATAGGAGGAGCAGGAAGCCGTGTTGAAAAACATGAAGAGCCTGAAAAGCTGTGAAAAATATGAAGAGCTTCAAAAGGTGTCAAAATTATGAGGAGCATGAAACGGTCTGAAAAACTGGAGGAGCATGAAGCGGTGTGGAAAAACATGAAGAGAATGAAAAGGTGTGAAAAATATGAAGAGCTTAAAAATGTTTCAAAAATATGAGGAGCATGAAATCGTCTGAAAAATAGGAGAAGCATGAAGCGGTGTTGAAAAACATGAAGAGCCTGAAAAGATGTGAAATATGTGAAGAGCTTCCAAACGTGTCAAAAATACCAGGAGCATGAAACAGTCTGAAAAATAGGAGGAGCATGAAGCGGTGTAGAAAAACATGAAGAGCTTGAAAAGGTGTGAAAAAAATGAAGATATTCAAAATGTGTCAAAAATATGAGGAGCATGAAACGGTCTGAAAAATAGGAGGAGCATGAAATGCTGTTGAAAAACATGAAGAGCCTGAAAAGGTGTGAAAAATATGAAGAGCTTCAAAAGGTGTGAAATATATGAAGAGCATGAAACGGTCTGAAAAATAGGAGGAGCATGAAGCTGTGTTCAAAAACATGAGAACCAGAAAAGGTGTGAAAAATATGAAGAGCTTCAAAAGGTGTGAAATATATGCGGAGCATGAAACGGTCGGAAAAATAGGAGGATCATGAAGCGGTGTTCAAAACATGAAGAGACTGAAAAGGTGTAAAAAATATGAAGAGCTTCAAAAGGTGTGAAAAATATGAGGAGCATGAAACGGTCTGAAAAATAAGAGGAGCATGAAGTGGTGTTCAAAAACATGAAGAGCCTGAAAATGTGTGAAAAATATGAAGAGCTTCAAAATGTGTCAAAAATATTAGGAGCAGGAAACGGTCTGAAAAATAGGAGGAGCTTGAAGCGGTGTTGAAAAACATGAAGAGCATGAAAAGTAGTGAAAAATATGAAGAGCTTCAAATGGTGTCACAAATATGAGGAGCATGAAATGGTCTGAAAAATAAGAGGAGATGCAGTAGTGTTCAAAAACATGAAGAGCCTGAAAATGTGAGAAAAATATGAAGAGCTTCAAAAGGATTGAAATACATGAGGAGCACGAAACGGTCTGAAAAAAAGGAGGAGCATGAAGCGGTGTTCAAAAACATGAAGAGCCTGAAAAGGTGTGAAAAATATGAAGAGCTTAAAAAGGTGTCAAAACTATGAGGAGCATGAAACGGTCTGAAAAAAAGGAGGAGCATTAAGCGGTGTTCAAAAATATGAAGAGCCTGAAAAAGTGTGAAAAATATGAAGAGCTTCAAAATGTGTCAAAAATATTAGGAGCAGGAAACGGTCTGAAAAATAGCAGGAGCATGAAACGGTGTTCAAAAACATGAAGAGCCTGAAAATGTGTGAAAAATATGAAGAGCTTCAAAAGGTGTGTAATATATGAGGAGCATGAAACGCTCTAAAAAATAGGAGGAGCATGAAGCTGTGTTGAAAAACAAGTAGAGCCTGTAAAGGAGTGAAATAAATGAAGAGATTCAAAAGGTGTCAAAAATATGAGGTGTAAGAAACGGTCTGAAATATAGGAGGAGTATGAAGCGGTGTTGAAAAACATGAAGAGCCTGAAAAGGTGTGAAATATATGAAGAGCTTCAAAAGATGTCAAAAATATGAAGAGCTTCGAATGTTGTCAAAAATATTATGAGCATGAAACGGTCTGAAAAATAGGAGGAGCATGAAGCGGTGTTGAAAAACATGAAGAGCTTGAAACGGTGTCAAAAATATGAAGAGCTTCAAAAGATGTCAAAAATATGAGGAGCATGAAACATTCTGAAAAATAGGAGGAGCAGGAAGCGGTGTTCAAAAACATGAAGAGCATTAAAAGGTGTGAAAAATTTGAAGAGCTTCAAAAGACGTCAAAAATATGAGGAGCATGAAACGGTCTGAAAATAGGAGGGGCATGACGCGGTGTTGAAAAACATGAAGAGCATGAAAAGGTGTTAAAAATATGAGGAGCATGAAATGGTCTGACAAAAAGGAGGAGCAGGAAGCAGTGTTGAAAAACATGAAGAGCTTGAAATGGTGTCAAAAATATGAAGAGCTTCAAAAGGTGTCAAAATCATGAGGAGCATGAAATGGTCTGAAAAATAGGAGGAGCAGGAAGCCGTGTTGAAAAACATGAAGAGCCAGAAAAGGTGTGAAAAATACGAAGAGCTTCAAAAGGTGTCAAAATATGAGGAGCATGAAACGGCCTGAAAAATAGCAGGAGTATGAAACGGTATGAAAAATAGGAGGAGCATGAATCCCTGTTCAAAACCATGAAGAACTTGAAAAGTTGTGAAATATATGAAGAGTTTCAAAAGGTGTCAAAAATAGGAGGAGAATGAAACTGTCTGAAATACAGGAGGAGCATGAAGCGGTGTTGAAAACAATGAAGAGCCTGAAAAGGTGTGAAAAATATGAAGAGCTTCAAAAGGTGTCAAACATAGGAGGAGCAGAAAACGGTCTGAAAAATAGGAGGAGCATGAGGCCGTGATCAAAAACATGAAGAGCATGAAAAGGTGTGAAAAATATGAAGAGCTTCAAAAGGATTGAAATACATGAGGAGCACGAAACGGTCTGAAAAAAAGGAGGAGCATGAAGCGGTGTTCAAAAACATGAAGAGCCTGAAAAGGTGTGAAAAATATGAAGAGCTTCAAAATGTGTCAAAAATATTAGGAGCAGGAAACGGTCTGAGAAATAGGAGGAGCATGAAACGGTGTTCAAAAACATGAAGAGCCTGGAAAATTGTGAAAAATATGAAGAGCTTCAAAAGGTGTGTAATATATGAGGAGCATGAAACGGTCTAAAAAATAGAAGGAGCATGAAGCTGTGTTGAAAAACATGAAGAGCCTGTAAAGGAGTGAAATAAATGAAGAGCTTCAAAAGGTGTGAAAAATATGAAGATCTTCAAAAGGTGTCAAAAATATGAGGAGCATGAAACGGTCTGAAAAATAGGAGGAGAATGAAGCGGTGTTGAAAAACAAGAAAAACCTGAAAAGGTGTGAAAAATATGAAGAGCTTCAAAACGTGTCAAAAATATGACGAGCATGAAACAGTCTGAAAAATGGAGGAGCATGAAGCGGTGTTGAAAAACATGGAGAGCCTGAAAAGCTGTGAAAAATATGGAGAGCTTCAAAACGTGACAAAAATATGAGGAGCAGTAAACGGACTGAAAAATAGGAGGATCATTAAGCGGTGTTTAAAAACATGAAGAGCCTGAAAATGTGTGAAAAATATGAAGAGCTTCAAAAAGTGTCAAAAATATGAGCAGAATGAAACCATCTGAAAAATAGGAAGAGCATGAAACGGTATTCAAAAACATGAAGAGGTTGAAAAGTTGTGAAAGATATGAAGAGCTTCAAAATGTGTGAAATATGAAGAGCTTCAAAAGGTGAAAAAATGAGATGAGCATGAAACGGTCTGAAAAATAAGAGGAGCATGAAACGGTGTTCAAAAATATGAAGAGCCTGAAAAGGTGGGAAAAATATGAAGAGCTTCAAAAGGTGTCAAAAATATGAGGAACATGAAACGGTCAGAAAAATAGGAGGATCATGAAGTGGTGTTGAAAAACATGAAGAGCCTGAAAGTTGTGAAAAATATGAAGAGCTTCAAAAGGTGTCAAAAATATGAGGAACATGAAACGGTCAGAAAAATAGGAGGATCATGAAGCGGTGTTGAAAAACATGAAGAGCCTGAAAGTTGTGAAAAATATGAAGAGCTTCAAAAGGTGTCAAATATATGAGGAGCATGAAACGGTCTGAAAAATAGGAGGAGCATGAAACAGTGTTCAAAAATATGAAGAGCCTGAAAAGGTGGGAAAAATATGAAGAGCTTCAATAGGTGTGAAATACATGAGGAGCATGAAACGGTCTGAATAATAGGAGGAGCATGAAGCGATGTTGAAAAACATGAAGAGCCTGAAAAGGTGTTAAAAATATGAAGAGATTCAAAAGGTGTGAAAACTATGAGGAGCATGAAACGGTCTGAAGACTAGGAGTAGGATTGTAGCGATGTTCAAAAAAATGAAGAGCCTGAAAAGGTGTGAAAAATATGAAGAGCTTCAAAAGGTGTGAAAAATATGAAGAGCTTCAAAAGGTGTCAAATATATGAGGAGCATGAAACGGTCTGAAAAATAGGAGGAGCATGAAGCGGTGTTCAAAAACATGAAGAGCCTGAAAAGTTGTGAAATATATGAAGAGCTTCAAAAGGTGTCAAAAATAAGAGGAGCATGAAACAGTCTGAAAAATAGGAGGAGCATGAAGCGGTGTAGAAAAACATGAAGAGCCTGAAAAGGTGTGAAAAATATGAACAGCTTCAAAAGGTGTAAAAAATATGAAGACATTCAAAGGTGTCAAAATTATGAGGAGCAAGAAACGGTCTGAAAATAGGAGGAGCATGAAACGGTGTTGAAAAACATGAAGAGCCTGAAAAGGTGTGAAAAATATGAAGAGCTACAAAAGGTGTCAAAAATATGAGGAGCATGAAACGGTCTGAAAATAGTAGGATCATGAAGCGGTGTTGAAAAACATGAAGAGCCTGAAAAGGTGTGAAAAATAAGAAGAGCTTCAAAAGGTGTCAAAAATATGAGGAGCATGAAACAGTCTGAAAAATATGAGGAGGATGAAACGGTGTTCAAAAACATGAAGAGCCTGAAAAGGTGTGAAAAATATGAAGAGCTTCAAAAGGTGTGAAATTCATGAGGAGCATGAAACGGTCTGAAAAATAGGAGGAGCATGAAGCGGTGTTGAAAAACATGAAGAACCTGAAAAGGTGTGAAAAATATGAAGAGCTTCAAAAGGTGTGAAAAATATGAGGATCATGAAACGGTCTGAAAAACAGGAAGAGCATGAAGCCGTGTTGAAAAACATGAAGAGCCTGGAAGGGTGTAAAAAATATGAAGAGCTTCAAAAGGTGTCAAAAATATAAGGAACATGAAACGGTCTGAAAAATAGGAGGAGCATGAAGTGGTGTTGAAAATCATGAAGAACCTGAAATGGTGTGTAAAATATGAAGAGCCGCAAAATGTGTGAAATACATGAGGAGCATGAAACGGTCTGAAAAATAGGAGGAGCATGAAGCGGTGTTCAAAAATATGAAGAGCCTGAAAATTTGTGAAAACTATGAAGCGGTTCAGAAGGTGTCAAAAATGAGATGAGCATGAAACGGTCTGAAAAATAGGAGGAGCATGAAGTGGTGTTGAAAAATATTAAGAGCCTGAAAATGTGTGAAATATATGAAGAGCTTCAAAAGATTTCAGAAATGAGAGGAGCATGAAACGGTCTGAAAAATAGGAGGAGCATGAAGCGGTGTTGAAAAACATGAAGAGCCTGAAAAGGTGTGAAAAATATGAATAGTTTGAAAAGATGTGAAAAATATGAAGAACTTCAAAAGGTGTCAAAAATGAGATGAGCATGAAACGGTCTGAGAAATAGGAGAAGCATGAAGTGGTGTTGAAAAACATGAAGAGCTTGAAAAAGTGTGAAATATATGAAGAGCTTCAAAAGGTGTGAAAAATATGAAGAGCTTCAAGAGTTGTCAAAAATATGAGGAGCATGAAACGGTCTGAAAAATAGGAGGAGCATTGTAACATTGTTGAAAAAATTGAAGAGCCTGAAAAGGTGTGAAAAATATGAAGAGCTTCAAAAGGTGTCAAAAATATGAGGAGCATGAAAAGGTCTGAAAAATAGGAGGAACATGAAGCGGTGTTGAAAAATATGAAGAGCCTGAAAATGTGTGAAAAATATGAAGAGCTTCAAAAGGTTTCAAAAACATAAGGAGCATGAAACGGTCTGAAAAATAGTAGGAGCATGAAACGGTGTTCAAAAAGATGAGAAGCCTGAAAAGGTGTGAAAAATATGAAGAGCTTCAAAATGTGTGAAATACTTGAGGAGCATGAAACGGTCTTAAAAACAGGAGCATGAAGCGTTGTTGAAAAACATGAAGAGCCTGAAAAGATGTAAAAAACATGAAGAGCTTAAAAAGGTGTCAAAAATATGAGGAACCTGAAACGGTCTGAAAAATAGGAGGAGCATGAAGTGGGGTTGAAAATCATGAAGAGTCTGAAAAGGTGTGTAAAATGAGAAGAGCTTCAAAAGGAGTGAAATACATGAGGAGCATGAAACCGTCTGAATTATAGGAGGAGCATGAAGCGGTGTTCATAAACATGAAGAGCCTGAAAAGGTGTGAAAAATATGAAGAGCTTCAAAAGCTGTCAAATAAGAGATGAGCATGAAACGGTCTGAAAAATAGGAGGAGCATGAAGCGGTGTTCACAAACATGAAGAGCCAGAAAAGGTGTGAAAAATATGAAGAGCTTCAAAAGGTGTCAAAAATATGAGGAGCATGAAACGGTCTGAAAAATAGGAGGAGCATGAAGCCGTGTTCAAAAACATGACGAGCCTGAAATAGTGTGAAAAACATGAAGAGCCTAAAAGGTGTGAAAATATGAAAAGCTTCAAAAGATGTCACAAATATGAGGAGCATGAAACGGTCTGAAAAATTGGAGGATCATGAAGCGGTGTTCAAAAACATGAAGAGCCTGAAAAGGTGTGAAAAATATGAAGAGCTTCAAAATGTGTCAAAAATATGAGGAGCATGAAACGGTCTAAAAAACGGAGGAGCATGAAGCGGTGTTGAATAATATGAAGAGACTGAAAAGGTGTGAAAAATATGAAGAGCTTCAAAAGATGTGAAAAATATGAGGAGCATGAAACGGTCTGAAGAATAGGAGGAGGATTGTAGCGATGTTCAAAAACATGAAGAGCATGAAAAGGTGTGAAAAATGTGAAGAGTTTCAAAAGGTGTGAAATACAAGAGAAGCATGAAACAGCCTGAAAAATAGGAGGAACATGAAGCGGTGTTGAAAAACATGAAGAGCCTGAAAGTTGTGAAAAATATGAAGAGCTTCAAAAGGTGTCAAATATATGAGGAGCATGAAACGGTCTGAAAAATAGGAGGAGCATGAAACAGTGTTCAAAAATATGAAGAGCCTGAAAAGGTGGGAAAAATATGAAGAGCTTCAATAGGTGTGAAATACATGAGGAGCATGAAACGGTCTGAATAATAGGAGGAGCATGAAGCGATGTTGAAAAACATGAAGAGCCTGAAAAGGTGTTAAAAATATGAAGAGATTCAAAAGGTGTGAAAACTATGAGGAGCATGAAACGGTCTGAAGACTAGGAGTAGGATTGTAGCGATGTTCAAAAACATGAAGAGCATGAAAAGGTGTGAAAAATATGAAGAGCTTCAAATTGTGTCAAAAATATGAGGAGAATGAAACGGACTGAAAAATAGGAAGAGGATGTAGTGGTGTTGAAAAACATGAAGAGAATGAAAACGTGTGAAAAATATGAAGAGCTTCAAATTGTGTCAAAAATATGAGGAGCATGAAACGGTCTGAAAAATAGGAGGAGCATGAAGCGGTGTTCAAAAAAATGAAGAGCCTGAAAAGGTGTGAAAAATATGAAGAGCTTCAAAAAGTGTCAAAAATATGAAGAGCTTCACAAGATGTGAAATACATGAGGAGCTTGAAACGGTCTGAAAAATAGGAGGAGCATGAAGCGGTGTTCAAAAAAATGAAGAGCCTGAAAAGGTGTGAAAAATATGAAGAGCTTCAAAAGGTGTGAAAAATATGAAGAGCTTCAAAAGGTGTCAAATATATGAGGAGCATGAAACGGTCTGAAAAATAGGAGGAGCATGAAGCGGTGTTCAAAAACATGAAGAGCCTGAAAAGTTGTGAAATATATGAAGAGCTTCAAAAGGTGTCAAAAATAAGAGGAGCATGAAACAGTCTGAAAAATAGGAGGAGCATGAAGCGGTGTAGAAAAACATGAAGAGCCTGAAAAGGTGTGAAAAATATGAACAGCTTCAAAAGGTGTAAAAAATATGAAGACATTCAAAGGTGTCAAAATTATGAGGAGCAAGAAACGGTCTGAAAATAGGAGGAGCATGAAACGGTGTTGAAAAACATGAAGAGCCTGAAAAGGTGTGAAAAATATGAAGAGCTACAAAAGGTGTCAAAAATATGAGGAGCATGAAACGGTCTGAAAATAGTAGGATCATGAAGCGGTGTTGAAAAACATGAAGAGCCTGAAAAGGTGTGAAAAAGAAGAAGAGCTTCAAAAGGTGTCAAAAATATGAGGAGCATGAAACAGTCTGAAAAATATGAGGAGCATGAAACGGTGTTCAAAAACATGAAGAGCCTGAAAAGGTGTGAAAAATATGAAGAGCTTCAAAAGGTGTGAAATTCATGAGGAGCATGAAACGGTCTGAAAAATAGGAGGAGCATGAAGCGGTGTTGAAAAACATGAAGAACCTGAAAAGGTGTGAAAAATATGAAGAGCTTCAAAAGGTGTGAAAAATATGAGGATCATGAAACGGTCTGAAAAACAGGAAGAGCATGAAGCCGTGTTGAAAAACATGAAGAGACTGGAAGGGTGTAAAAAATATGAAGAGCTTCAAAAGGTGTCAAAAATATAAGGAACATGAAACGGTCTGAAAAATAGGAGGAGCATGAAGTGGTGTTGAAAATCATGAAGAACCTGAAATGGTGTGTAAAATATGAAGAGCCGCAAAATGTGTGAAATACATGAGGAGCATGAAACGGTCTGAAAAATAGGAGGAGCATGAAGCGGTGTTCAAAAATATGAAGAGCCTGAAAATTTGTGAAAACTATGAAGCGGTTCAGAAGGTGTCAAAAATGAGATGAGCATGAAACGGTCTGAAAAATAGGAGGAGCATGAAGTGGTGTTGAAAAATATTAAGAGCCTGAAAATGTGTGAAATATATGAAGAGCTTCAAAAGATTTCAGAAATGAGAGGAGCATGAAACGGTCTGAAAAATAGGAGGAGCATGAAGCGGTGTTGAAAAACATGAAGAGCCTGAAAAGGTGTGAAAAATATGAATAGTTTGAAAAGATGTGAAAAATATGAAGAACTTCAAAAGGTGTCAAAAATGAGATGAGCATGAAACGGTCTGAGAAATAGGAGAAGCATGAAGTGGTGTTGAAAAACATGAAGAGCTTGAAAAAGTGTGAAATATATGAAGAGCTTCAAAAGGTGTGAAAAATATGAAGAGCTTCAAGAGTTGTCAAAAATATGAGGAGCATGAAACGGTCTGAAAAATCGGAGGAGCATTGTAACATTGTTGAAAAAATTGAAGAGCCTGAAAAGGTGTGAAAAATATGAAGAGCTTCAAAAGGTGTCAAAAATATGAGGAGCATGAAAAGGTCTGAAAAATAGGAGGAACATGAAGCGGTGTTGAAAAATATGAAGAGCCTGAAAATGTGTGAAAAATATGAAGAGCTTCAAAAGGTTTCAAAAACATAAGGAGCATGAAACCGTCTGAAAAATAGTAGGAGCATGAAACGGTGTTCAAAAAGATGAGAAGCCTGAAAAGGTGTGAAAAATATGAAGAGCTTCAAAATGTGTGAAATACTTGAGGAGCATGAAACGGTCTTAAAAACAGGAGCATGAAGCGTTGTTGAAAAACATGAAGAGCCTGAAAAGATGTAAAAAACATGAAGAGCTTAAAAAGGTGTCAAAAATATGAGGAACCTGAAACGGTCTGAAAAATAGGAGGAGCATGAAGTGGGGTTGAAAATCATGAAGAGTCTGAAAAGGTGTGTAAAATGAGAAGAGCTTCAAAAGGAGTGAAATACATGAGGAGCATGAAACCGTCTGAATTATAGGAGGAGCATGAAGCGGTGTTCATAAACATGAAGAGCCTGAAAAGGTGTGAAAAATATGAAGAGCTTCAAAAGCTGTCAAATAAGAGATGAGCATGAAACGGTCTGAAAAATAGGAGGAGCATGAAGCGGTGTTCACAAACATGAAGAGCCAGAAAAGGTGTGAAAAATATGAAGAGCTTCAAAAGGTGTCAAAAATATGAGGAGCATGAAACGGTCTGAAAAATAGGAGGAGCATGAAGCCGTGTTCAAAAACATGACGAGCCTGAAATAGTGTGAAAAACATGAAGAGCCTAAAAGGTGTGAAAATATGAAAAGCTTCAAAAGATGTCACAAATATGAGGAGCATGAAACGGTCTGAAAAATTGGAGGATCATGAAGCGGTGTTCAAAAACATGAAGAGCCTGAAAAGGTGTGAAAAATATGAAGAGCTTCAAAATGTGTCAAAAATATGAGGAGCATGAAACGGTCTAAAAAACGGAGGAGCATGAAGCGGTGTTGAATAATATGAAGAGACTGAAAAGGTGTGAAAAATATGAAGAGCTTCAAAAGATGTGAAAAATATGAGGAGCATGAAACGGTCTGAAGAATAGGAGGAGGATTGTAGCGATGTTCAAAAACATGAAGAGCATGAAAAGGTGTGAAAAATGTGAAGAGTTTCAAAAGGTGTGAAATACAAGAGAAGCATGAAACAGCCTGAAAAATAGGAGGAGCATGAAGCGGTGTTGAAAAACATGACGAAACAGAAAAGGTGTGAAAAATATGAAGAGCTTCAAAATGTGTCAAAAATATGAGGAGCATGAAACTGTCTGAAAAATAGGAGGAACATGAAACGGTGTTCAAAAACATTAAGAGCCTGAAAAGGTGTGAAAAATATGAAGAGCTTCAAAAGGTGTCAAAAATATGAGGAGCATGAAACGGTCTGAAAAATAGGAGGAACATGAAACGGTGTTCCAAAACATGAAGAGCCTGAAAAGGTGTGAAAAATATGAAGAGCTTCAAAAGGTGTCAAAAATATGAGGAGCATGAAACGGTCTGAAAAATAGGAGGAGCATGAAACGGTGTTCAAAAACATGAAGAGCCTGAAAATGTGTGAAAAATATGATGAGCTTCAAAGGTGTGAAAAATATGAAGAGCTTCAAAAGCTGTCAAAAATGAGATGAGCATGAAACGGTCTGAAAAATAGGAGGAGCATGAAGTGGTGTTGAAAAACATGAAGACCCTTAAAAGGTGTGAAAAATATGAAGAGTGTCAAAAGGTGTAAAAATGAGATGAGCATGAAACGGTCTGAAAAATAAGAGGAGCATGAAGTGGTGTTGAAAACATGAAGATCCTGAAAAAGTGTGAAATATATGAAGAGCTTCAAAAGGTGTCAAAAATATGAGGAACATGAAACGGTCAGAAACATAGGAGGAGCATGAAGCGGTGTTGAAAAACATGAAGAACCTGAAAAGGTGTGAAAAATATGAAGAGCTTCAAAAGGTGTGAAAAATATGAGGATCATGAAACGGTCTGAAAAACAGGAAGAGCATGAAGCTGTGTTGAAAAACATGAAGAGCCTGGAAGGGTGTAAAAAATATGAAGAGCTTCAAAAGGTGTCAAAAATATAAGGAACATGAAACGGTCTGAAAAATAGGAGGAGCGTGAAGTGGTGTTGAAAATCATGAAGACCCTGAAAAGGTGTGAAAAATATGAAGAGCTTCAAAAGGTGTCAAAAATACGAGGAATATGAAACAGTCTGAAATATAGGAGGAGCATGAAGTGGTGTTGAAAATCATGAAGAGATGAAAAGGTGTGTAAAATATGAAGAACTTCAAAAGGTGTGAAATACAAGAGGAGCATGAAACGGTCTGAAAAATAGGAGGAGCATGAAGTGGTGTTCAAAAACATGAAGAGCCTGAAAAGGTGTGAAAAATATTAAGAGCTTCAAAAGGTGTGAAATACAAGAGGAGCATGAAACAGCCTGAAAAATAGGAGGAGCATGAAGCGGTGTTGAAAAACATGACGAAACAGAAAAGGTGCGAAAAATATGAAGAGGTTCAAAAGGTATGAAAAATATGACGAGATTCAAAGCTGTCAAAAATATGAGGAGCATGAAACGGTCTGAAAATAGGAGGAGCATGAAACAGTGTTCAAAACATGAAGAGCCTGAAAAGTGTGAAAATATGAAGAGCTTCAAAATTTGTCAAAAATATGAGGAGCATGAAACGGTCTGAAAAATAGGAGGATCATGAAGCGGTGTGGAAAAATATGAAGAGCCTGAAAACGTGTGAAAAATATGAAGAGCTTCAAAATGTGTCAAGAATGAGATGAGCATGAAATGGTCTGAGAAATAGGAGGATCATGAAGCGGTGTAGAAAAATATTAAGAGCCTGAAAAGGTGTGAAAAATATGAAGAGCTTCAAAAGGTGTGAAAAATATGAAGAGCTTCAAAAAGTGTCAAAGATATGAGGAGCATGAAACGGTCTGAAAAATAGGAGGAGCATGAAGCGGTGTTCAAAAATATGAAGACACTAAAAATGTGTTAAAAATATGAAGAGCTTCAAAAGTTTCAAAAATATGAGGAGCATGAAACGGTCTGAAAAATAGGAGGAGCATGAAAAGGTGTTCAAAACCATGAAGAGCCTGAAAAGGTGTGAAAAATATGAAGAGCTTCAAAAGGTGTCAACAATATGAGCAGCATGAAATGGTCTGAAAAATAGGAGGAGCATGAAACGGTGTTCATCAACATGAAGAGCCTCAAAAGGTGTGAAAAATATGAAGAGCTTCAAAAGCTGTCAATAATATGAGGAGCATGAAACGGTCTGAAAAACAGGACGATCATGAAGCGGTGTTGAAAAAATTGAAGAGCCTGAAATGTTGTGAAAAATATGAAGAGCTTCAAAAGGTGTGAAAAATATGAAGAGCATCCAGAGGTGTCAAAAATGAGATGAGCATGAAACGGTCTGAAAAATAGGAGGAGCATGAAGTGGTGTTGAAAAACATGAAGTGCCTGAAATGGTGTAAAATATATGAAGAGCTTCAAAAGGTGTGAAAAATATGAAGAGCTTCAAATGGTGAGAAATATATGAGGAGCATGAAACGGTCTGAAAAATATGAGGAGCATGAAGCGGTGTTGAAAAACCTGAAGGGCCTGAAAAGTTGTGAAATATATGAAGAGCATCAAAAGGTGTCAAAAATATGAGGAGCATGAAACGGTCTGAAAAATAGGAGGAACATGAAGCCGTGTTGAAAAACATGAAGAGCCTGAAAAGGTGTGAAAAATATGAAGAGCTTCAAAAGGTGTCAAAAAAATGTGGAGCATGTAACGGTTTGAAAAATAGGAGGAGCATGAAGCGGTGTTCAAAAACAAGAAGATCCTGAAAAGGTGTGAAAAATACGAAGAGCTTCAAATGGGGTGAAATACATGAGGAGCATGAAACTGTCTGAAAAATAGGAGGAGCATGAAGCACTGTTCAAAAACATGAAGAGCTTGAAAAGGTGTAAAAAATATGAAGAGCTACAAAAGGTGTGAAATACATGAGGAGCATGAAACGGTGTATAAAATAGGAGGAGCATGAAGCGGTGTTCAAAAACATGAAGAGTCTGAAAAGGTCTGAAAAATATGAAAATCTTCAAAAGGAGTGAAATACATGAGGAGCATGAAACGGTCTGAAAAATAGGAGGATCATGAAGCGGTGTGGAAAAATATGAAGAGCCTGAAAACGTGTGAAAAATATGAAGAGCTTCAAAAAGTGTCAAGAATGAGATGAGTATGAAATGGTCTGAAAAATTGGAGGAGCATGAAGCGGTGTAGAAAAATATTAAGAGCCTGAAAAGGTGTGAAAAATATGAAGAGCTTCAAAAGGTGTGAAAAATATGAAGAGCTTCAAAAGGTGTGAAATATATGAGGAGCATGAAACGGTCTGAAAAATAGGAGGAGCATGAAGCGGTGTTCAAAAAAATGAAGAGGCTGAAAAGGTGTGAAAAATATGAAGAGCTTCAAAAAGTATCAAAAATATGAAGAGCTTCAAAAGATGTGAAATACATGAGGAGCATGAAACACTCTGAAAAACAGGAGGAGCAGGAAGCGATGTTCAAAACATGAAGAGCCTGAAAAGTTGTGAAAAATATGAAGAGCTTCAAAAGGTGTCAAATATATGAGGAGCATGAAACGGTCTGAAAAATAGGAGGAGCATGAAGCGGTGTTCAAAAACATGAAGAGCCATAAAAGGTGTGAAATATATGAAGAGCTACAAAAGGTGTCAAAAATAAGAGGAGCATGAAACAGTCTGAAAAATAGGAGGAGCATGAAGTGGTGTAGAAAAACATGAAGAGCCTGAAAAAGTGTGAAAAAATGAACAGATTCAAAAGGTGTGAAAAATATGAAGACATATAAAGGTGTCAAAACTATGAGGAGCAAGAAACGGTCTCAAAATAGGAGGAGCATGAAGTGGTGTTGAAAAATATGAAGAGCCTGAAAAGGTGTGAAATATATGAAGAGCTTCAAAATGTGTCAAAAATATGAGGAGTATGAAACGGTCTGAAAAAGAGGTGGATCATGAAACAGTGTTTAAAACCATGAAGAGCCTGAAAAGGTGTGAAACAAATGAAGAGCTCAAAAGGTGCCAAAAATATGAGGAGCATGAAACGGTCTGAAAAATAGGAGGAGCATGAAGTGGTGTTGAAAAATATGAAGAGCCTGAAAAGGTGTGAAATATATGAAGAGCTTCAAAATGTGTCAAAAATATGAGGAGTATGGAAAGGTCTGAAAAATAGGAGCAGCATGAAACGCTGTTCAAAATCATGAAGAGCCTGAAAAGGTGTGAAAAATATGAAGAGCTTCTAAAGGTGTCAAAAATATGAGGAGCATGAAACGGTCTGAAAAATAGGAGGAACATGAAGTGGTGTTGAAAAATATGAAGAGCCTTAAAATGTGTGAAATATATGAAGAGCTTCAAAGGTGTGAAAAATATGAAGAGCTTCAAAAGGTGTCAAAAATACGAGGAATATGAAACAGTCTGAAATATAGGAGGAGCATGAAGTGGTGTTGAAAATCATGAAGAGATGAAAAGGTGTGTAAAATATGAAGAACTTCAAAAGGTGTGAAATACAAGAGGAGCATGAAACGGTCTGAAAAATAGGAGGAGCATGAAGTGGTGTTCAAAAACATGAAGAGCCTGAAAAGGTGTGAAAAATATTAAGAGCTTCAAAAGGTGTGAAATACAAGAGGAGCATGAAACAGCCTGAAAAATAGGAGGAGCATGAAGCGGTGTTGAAAAACATGACGAAACAGAAAAGGTGCGAAAAATATGAAGAGGTTCAAAAGGTATGAAAAATATGACGAGATTCAAAGCTGTCAAAAATATGAGGAGCATGAAACGGTCTGAAAATAGGAGGAGCATGAAACAGTGTTCAAAACATGAAGAGACTGAAAAGTGTGAAAATATGAAGAGCTTCAAAATTTGTCAAAAATATGAGGAGCATGAAACGGTCTGAAAAATACGAGGAGCATGAAGCGGTGTTGAAAAACATGAAGAGCCTGGAAAGGTGTGAAATTATGAAGAGCTTCAAAAGGTGTCAAAAATATGAGGAGCATGTAACGGTTTGAAAAATAGGAGGAGCATGAAGCGGTGTTCAAAAACATGAAGATCCTGAAAAGGTGTGAAAAATACGAAGAACTTCAAATGGGGTGAAATAGATGAGGAGCATGAAACTGTCTGAAAAATAGGAGGAGCATGAAGCGCTGTTCAAAAACATGAAGAGCTTGAAAAGGTGTAAAAAATATGAAGAGCTACAAAAGGTGTGAAATACATGAGGAGCATGAAACGGTGTATAAAATAGGAGGAGCATGAAGCGGTGTTCAAAAACATGAAGAGTCTGAAAAGGTATGAAAAATATGAAAAGCTTCAAAAGGTGTGAAATACATGAGGAGCATGAAACGGTCTGAAAAATAGGAGGATCATGAAGCGGTGTGGAAAAATATGAAGAGCCTGAAAACGTGTGAAAAATATGAAGAGCTTCAAAAAGTGTCAAGAATGAGATGAGCATGAAATGGTCTGAAAAATAGGAGGAGCATGAAGCGGTGTAGGAAAATATTAAGAGCCTGAAAAGGTGTGAAAAATATGAAGAGCTTCAAAAGGTGTGAAAAATATGAAGAGCTTCAAAAGGTGTGAAATATATGAGGAGCATGAAACGGTCTGAAAAATAGGAGGAGCATGAAGCGGTGTTCAAAAATATGAAGACACTGAAAATGTGTTAAAAATATGAAGAGCTTCAAAAGTGTCAAAAATATGAGGAGCATGAAACGGTCTGAAAAATAGGAGGAGCATGAAGCGGTGTTCAAAACCATGAAGAGCCTGAAAAGGTGTGAAAAATATGAAGAGCTTCAAAAGCTGTCAATAAAATGAGGAGCATGAAACGGTCTGAAAAACAGGACGATCATGAAGCGGTGTTGAAAAATTTGAAGAGCCTGAAATGTTGTGAAAAATATGAAGAGCTTCAAAAGGTGTGAAAAATATGAAGAGCTTCCAGAGGTGTCAAAAATGAGATGAGCATGAAACGGTCTGAAAAATATGAGGAGCATGAAGCGGTGTTGAAAAACCTGAAGGGCCTGAAAAGTTGTGAAATATATGAAGAGCATCAAAAGGTGTCAAAAATATGAGGAGCATGAAACGGTCTGAAAAATAGGAGGAACATGAAGCCGTGTGGAAAAATATGAAGAGCCTGAAAAGGTGTGAAAAATATGAAGAGCTTCAAAAGGTTTCAAAAAAATGTGGAGCATGTAATGGTTTGAAAAATAGGAGGAGCATGAAGCGGTGTTCAAAAACATGAAGATCCTGAAAAGGTCTGAAAAATACGAAGAGCTTCAAATGAGGTGAAATACATGAGGAGCATGAAACTGTCTGAAAAATAGGAGGAGCATGAAGCGGTGTTCAAAAATATGAAGACACTGAAAATGTGTTAAAAATATGAAGAGCTTCAAAAGTGTCAAAAATATGAGGAGCATGAAAAGGTCTGAAAAATAGGAGGAGCATGAAAAGGTGTTCAAAACCATGAAGAGCCTGAAAAGGTGTGAAAAATATGAAGAGCTTCAAAAGGTGTCAACAATATGAGCAGCATGAAACGGTCTGAAAAATAGGAGGAGCATGAAACGGTGTTCATCAACATGAAGAGCCTCAAAAGGTGTGAAAAATATGAAGAGCTTCAAAAGCTGTCAATAATATGAGGAGCATGAAACGGTCTGAAAAACAGGACGATCATGAAGCGGTGTTGAAAAATTTGAAGAGCCTGAAATGTTGTGAAAAATATGAAGAGCTTCAAAAGGTGTGAAAAATATGAAGAGCTTCCAGAGGTGTCAAAAATGAGATGAGCATGAAACGGTCTGAAAAATAGGAGGAGCATGAAGTGGTGTTGAAAAACATGAAGTGCCTGAAATGGTGTAAAATATATGAAGAGCTTCAAAAGGTGTGAAAAATATGAAGAGCTTCAAATGGTGAGAAATATATGAGGAGCATGAAACGGTCTGAAAAATATGAGGAGCATGAAGCGGTGTTGAAAAACCTGAAGGGCCTGAAAAGTTGTGAAATATATGAAGAGCATCAAAAGGTGTCAAAAATATGAGGAGCATGAAACGGTCTGAAAAATAGGAGGAACATGAAGCCGTGTTGAAAAACATGAAGAGCCTGAAAAGGTGTGAAAAATATGAAGAGCTTCAAAAGGTGTCAAAAAAATGTGGAGCATGTAACGGATGAAAAATAGGAGGAGCATGAAGCGGTGTTCAAAAACATGAAGATCCTGAAAAGGTGTGAAAAATACGAAGAGCTTCAAATGGGGTGAAATACATGAGGAGCATGAAACTGTCTGAAAAATAGGAGGAGCATGAAGTGCTGTTCAAAAACATGAAGAGTCTGAAAAGGTCTGAAAAATATGAAAAGCTTCAAAAGGTGTGAAATACATGAGGAGCATGAAACGGTCTGAAAAATAGGAGGATCATGAAGCGGTGTGGAAAAATATGAAGAGCCTGAAAACGTGTGAAAAATATGAAGAGCTTCAAAAAGTTTCAAGAATGAGATGAGCATGAAATGGTCTGAAAAATAGGAGGAGCATGAAGCGGTGTAGAAAAATATTAAGAGCCTGAAAAGGTGTGAAAAATATGAAGAGCTTCAAAAGGTGTGAAAAATATGAAGAGCTTCAAAAGGTGTGAAATATATGAGGAGCATGAAACGCTCTGAAAAATAGCAGGAGCATGAAGCGGTGTTCAAAAATATGAAGACACTGAAAATGTGTTAAAAATATGAAGAGCTTCAAAAGTGTCAAAAATATGAGCAGCATGAAACGGTCTGAAAAATAGGAGGAGCATGAAGCAGTCGTCAAAAACATGAAGAACCTGAAAAGTGTTGTAAAATATGAAGAGCTTCAAAAGGTGTGAAAAATATGAGGAACATGAAACGGTCTGAAAAATAGGAGCAGCATGAAACAGTGTTGAAAGACATGAAGAGCTTCAAAAGTGTCAAAAATATGAGGAGCATGAAACGGTCTGAAAAATAAGAGGATCATGAAACGGTCTGAAAAATAGGAGCAGCATGAAACGGTGTTGAAAAACATGAAGAGCCTGAAAAGGTGTGAAAATTATGAAGACCTTCCAAATGTGTCAAAAAAAAGGAGGAGCATGAAATGGTGTTCAAAAACATGAAGAGCCTGAAAACGTGTGAAAAATATTAAGATCTTCAAAAGGTGTCAAAAATATGAGGAGCATGAAACGGTCTGAAAAATAGGAGGAAAATGAAGCACGGTTGAAAAACATGAAGAGCCTGAAAAGGTGTGAAAAATATGAACAGCTTCAAAAGGTGTCAAAAATATGAGGAGCATGAAACAGTCTGAAAAATAGGAGGAGCATGAAGTGGTGTTGAAAAACATGAAGAGCCTGAAAAGGTGTGAAAAATATGAAGAGCATTAAAAGGAGTGAAAAATATCAGGAACATTAAACGGTCTGAAAAAAAGGTGGAGTATGAAGCGGTGTTGAAAACATGAAAAGCCTGAAAATGTGTGAAAAATATGAATAGCTTCAAAATGTGTCAATAATGAGAGCAGCATGAAACGGTGTGAAAAATAGGAGGAGCATGAAGCGGTGTGCAAAAAGATAAAGAGCCTGAAAATGTGTGAAATATATGAAGAGCTTCAAAAGGTGTCAAAAATATGAGGAGAAAGAAACGGTCTGAAAAATAGGAGGAGCATGAAGTGGTGTTGACAAACATGAAGAGCTGAAAAGCTGTGAAAAATATGAAGAGCGTTAAAAGGTCTCAAATATATGAGGAGCATGAAATTTTCTGAAAAATAGGAGGAGCATGAAACGTTGTTCAAAACATGAAGAGCCTGAAAAGGTGTGAAAAATATAAAGAGCTTCAAAACATGTCAAATATTGAGGATCATGAAACGATCTGAAAATGAGGAAGAGCATGATGCAGTGTTGAAAAACATGAAGAGGCTGAAAACGTGTGAAAAATATGAAGTGCTCCAAAGATGTCAAAAATATGAGGAGCATGAAGCGGTCCGAAAAATAGGATGAGCATGAAGCGGTGTTGAAAACATTAAGAGCCTGAAAAGGTGTGAAATATATGAAGAGCTTGAAACGGTTTCAAAAATATGACGAGCATGAAACGGTGTGAAAAATAGAAGAAGCATGAAGTGATGTTGAGAAACATGAAGAGCCTGAAAAGGTGTGAAAAAAATGAAGAGCTACAAAAGGTGTCAAATACATGAGGAGCATGAAACGATCTGAAAAATAGGAGGAGAATGAAGTGGTGTTGAAAAATATGAAGAGCCTGAAAAGGTGTGAAAATTATGAAGAGCTTCAAAATGTGTCAAAAAAAAGGAGTATAATGAAACAGTGTTCAAATACATTAAGAGCCTGAAAAGGTGTGAAAAAAATGAAGAGCTTGAAAAGGTGTCAAAAATATGAGGAGCATGATACGTTCTGAAAAATAGGAGTAGCATGAAGTGGTGTTGAAAACATGAATAGCCTGGAAAGGTGTGAAATATATGGCGAGTTTCAAAAGGTGTGAAAAATATGAAGAGCTTCAAAAGGTGTCAAAAATATGAGGAGCATGAAACGGTCTGAAAAATAGGATCAGCATGAAGCGGTGTTGAAAAATATGAAAAGCCTGAAAAGGTGTGAAAAATATGAAGAGCTTCAAAAGGTGTCAAAAATATGAGGAGCATGAAACGGTCTGAAAAATAGGAGTCGCAAGAAGCGGTGTTGGAAAACATGAAGAGCCTGAAAACGTGTGAAAAATATGAAGAGCTTCAAAAGCTGTGAAAAATATGAAGAGCTTCAAAACGTGTCAAAAATGAGATGAGCATGAAACGGTCTGAAAAATAGGAGGAGCAAGAAGCGTTTTTGAAAAACATGAAGAGACTGAAAAGGTGTGAAAAATATGAAAAGCTTCAAAAGATGTCAAAAATATGAGGAGCATGAAACGGTCTGAAATATAGCAGGAGCATGAAGTGGTGTTCAAAAACATGAAGAGCCTGAAAAGGTGAGAAAAATATGAAGAGCTTCAAAAGGTGTCAAAAATATGAGGAGCATGAAACGGTCTGAAAAATAGGAGGAGCATGAAGCGGTGTTCAAAAATATGAAAAGCATGAAAAGGTGTGAAAAATATGAAGAGGTTCAAAAGGTGTGAAAAATATGAGGAGCATGAAACGGTCTGAAAAATAGGAGTAGCATGAAGTGGTATTGAAAACATGAATAGCCTGGAAAGGTGTGAATATATGAAGAGCTTCAAAAGGTGTAAAAAATATGAGAGGCATGAAACGACTGAAAAATAGGAGGAGCATGAAGTGGTGTTGAAAAAGGTGAATAGCCTGTAAAGGTGTGAATATATGAAGAGCTTCAAAATGTGTCAAAACTATGAGGAGTATGAAACGGGCTGAAAAATAGGAGGAGCATGAAGCGGTGTTGAAAAACACGAAGAGCCTGAAAAGGTGTGAAAATTATGAAGACCTTCAAAATGTGTCAAAAAAAAGGAGGAGCATGAAATGGTGTTCAAAAACATGAAGAGCCTTAAAAGGTGTGAAAAATATGAACAGCTTCAAAAGGTGTCAAAAATATGAGGAGCATGAAACGGTCTGAAAAATAGGAGGAGCATGAAACGGTGTTGAAAAACATGAAGAGCCTGAAAAGGTGTGAAAAATAGGAAGAGCTTCACAAGGTGTCAAATATATGAGGAGCATGAAACGGTCTGAAAAATAGGAGGAGCATGAAGCAGTCGTCAAAAACATGAAGAACCTGAAAAGTTTGGTAAAATATGAAGAGCTTCAAAAGGTGTGAAAAATATGAGGAACATGAAACGGTCTGAAAAATAGGAGCAGCAGAAACAGTGTTGAAAGACATGAAGAGCTTCAAAAGTGTCAAAAATATGAGGAGCATGAAACGGTCTGAAAAATAAGAGGATCATGAAACGTTGTTCAAAACATGAAGAGCCTGAAAAGCTGTGAAAAATATGAAGAGCTTTAAAAGGTCTCAAATATATGAGGAGCATGAAATTTTCTGAAAAATAGGAGGAGCATGAAACGTTGTTCAAAACATGAAGAGCCTGAAAAGGTGTGAAAAATATAAAGAGCTTCAAAACATGTCAAACATTGAGGATCATGAAACGATCTGAAAAATAGGAAGAGCATGATGCAGTGTTGAAAAACATGAAGAGGCTGAAAACGTGTGAAAAATATGAAGTGCTCCAAAGATGTCAAAAATATGAGGAGCATGAAGCGGTCCGAAAAATAGGATGAGCATGAAGCGGTGTTCAAAAAATGAAGAGCCTGAAAAGGTGTGAAATATATGAAGAGCTTGAAACGGTGTCAAAAATATGAGGAGCATGAAACGGTGTGAAAAATAGAAGAAGCATGAAGTGATGTTGAGAAACATGAAGAGCCTGAAAAGGTGTGAAAAAAATGAAGAGCTACAAAAGGTGTCAAATACATGAGGAGCATGAAACGATCTGAAAAATAGGAGGAGAATGAAGTGGTGTTGAAAAATATGAAGAGCCTGAAAAGGTGTGAAAATTATGAAGAGCTTCAAAATGTGTCAAAAAAAAGGAGGATAATGAAACAGTGTTCAAATACATTAAGAGCCTGAATAGGTGTGAAAAATATGAAGAGCTACAAAATGTGTCAAAAAAAAAGGAGGAGCATGAAGCGGTGTTTAAAAACAAGAAGTGCCTGAAAAGGTGTGAAATATATGAAGAGCTTCAAAAGGTGTGAAAATATGAGGAGCATGAAACGGTCTGAAAAATAGGAGTAGCATGAAGTGTTATTGAAAACATGAATAGCCTGGAAAGGTGTGAAATATATGAAGAGATTCAAAAGGTGTGAAAAATATGAAAAGCTTCAAAAGTTGTTAAATACATGACGAGCATGAAACTCTCTGAAAAATAGGAGGAGCATGAAGTGGTGTTGAAAAAGGTGAATAGCCTGTAAAGGTGTGAATATATGAAGAGCTTCAAAAGGTGTAAAAAATATGAGAGGCATGAAACGACTGAAAAATAGGAGGAGCATGAAGTGGTGTGGAAAAGGTGAATAGCCTGTAAAGGTGTGAATATATGAAGAGCTTCAAAAGGTGTCAAAACTATGAGGAGCATGAAACGGGCTGAAAAATAGGAGGAGCATGAAGTGGTGTTGAAAAAAATGAAGAGCTTGAAAAGGTTTGAAAATATGAAGAGCTTCAAAAGGTATCAAAAATATAGGAGAATGAAACGGTCTGAAAAATAGGAGGAGCATGAAACGGTGTTCAAAACATGAAGAGCTGAAAAGGTGTGAAAAATATGAAGAGCTTCAAAAGGTGTCAAAAATATGAGGAGCATGAAACTCTCTGAAAAATAGGAGGAGCATGAAGCGGTGTTGAAAAACATGAAGAGCCTGAAAAGATGTGAAAAATATGAAGAGCTTCAAAAGTTGTCAAAAATATGAGGAGCATGAAACGGTCTGAAAAAAAGGAGGAGCATGAAGCGGTGTTGAAAACATGAAAAGCCTGAAAATGTGTGAAAAATATGAAGAGCTTTCAAGGTGTGAAAAATATGAATAGCTTCGAAATGTGTCAATAATGAGAGGAGCATGAAACGGTGTGAAAAATAGGAGGAGCATGAAGCGGTGTGCAAAAACATGAAGAGCCTGAAAAGGTGTGAAAAATATGAAGAGCTTCAAAAGGTGTTAAAAATATGAGGAGCATGAAACGGTCTGAAAAATAGGAGGAGCATGAAACGGTGTTGAAAACATGAAGAGCCTGAAAAGGTGTGAAAAATATGAAGAGCTTCAAAAGATGTCAAAAATATGAGGAGCATGAAGCGGTCCGAAAAATAGGATGAGCATGAAGCGGTGTTGAAAACATTAAGAGCCTGAAAAGGTGGGAAATATATAAAGAGTTTGAAAAGGTGTCAAAAATATGAGGAGCATGAAACGGTGTGAAAAATAGGAGAAGCATGAAGTGATGTTGAGAAACCTGAAGAGACTGAAAAGGTGTGAAAAATATGAAGAGCTACAAAAGATGTGAAATATATGAGGAGCATGAAATGATCTGAAAAATAGGAGGAGCATGAAACGGTGTTGAAAAACATGAAGAGCCTGAAAAGATGTGAAAATTATGAAGACCTTCAAAATGTGTCAAAAAAAAGGAGGAGCATGAAATGGTGTTCAAAAACATGAAGAGCCTGAAAAGGTGTGAAAAATATGAACAGCTTCAAAAGGTGTCAAAAATATGAGGAGCATGAAACGGTCTGAAAAATAGGAGGAGCATGAAACGGTGTTGAAAAACATGAAGAGCCTGAAAAGGTGTGAAAAATAGGAAGAGCTTCACAAGGTGTCAAATATATGAGGAGCATGAAACGGTCTGAAAAATAGGAGGAGCATGAAGCAGTCGTCAAAAACATGAAGAACCTGAAAAGTTTGGTAAAATATGAAGAGCTTCAAAAGGTGTGAAAAATATGAGGAACATGAAACGGTCTGAAAAATAGGAGCAGCATGAAACAGTGTTGAAAGACATGAAGAGCTTCAAAAGTGTCAAAAATATGAGGAGCATGAAACGGTCTGAAAAATAAGAGGATCATGAAACGTTGTTCAAAACATGAAGAGCCTGAAAAGCTGTGAAAAATATGAAGAGCTTTAAAAGGTCTCAAATATATGAGGAGCATGAAATTTTCTGAAAAATAGGAGGAGCATGAAACGTTGTTCAAAACATGAAGAGCCTGAAAAGGTGTGAAAAATATAAAGAGCTTAAAAACATGTCAAACACTGAGGATCATGAAACGATCTGAAAAATAGGAAGAGCATGATGCAGTGTTGAAAAACATGAAGAGGCTGAAAACGTGTGAAAAATATGAAGTGCTCCAAAGATGTCAAATATATGAGGAGCATGAAGCGGTCCGAAAAATAGGATGAGCATGAATCGGTGTTCAAAAACATGAGGAGCCTGAAAAGGTGTGAAATATATGAAGAGCTTCAAAATGTGTTAAAAATATGAGGAGCGTGAAACGGTCTGAAAAATTGGAGGAGCATGAAGCTGTGTTCAAAAACATGAAGACCCTGAAAAGGTGTGAAATATATGAAGAGCTTCAAAAGGTGTGAAAAATATGAAGAGCTTCAAAAGGTGTCAAAAATATGAGGAGTATGAAAAGGTCTGAAAAATAGGAGGAGCATGAAAGGTGTTCAAAAACATGAAGTGCCTGAAAAGGTGTGAAAAATATGAAGAGCTTCAAAAACGTGAAAATATGAAGAGCTTCAAAAGGTGTCAATAATACGAGGAGCATGAAACGGTCTGAAAAATAGGAGGAGCATGAAGCGGTGGTGAAAAACATGAAGAGTCTGAAAACGTGTGAAAAATATGAAGAGCTTCCAAAATGTGAAAAATTTGAAGAGCTTCAAAAGGTGTGAAATATATGAGGAGCATGAAACAGTCTGAAAAATAGGAGGAGCATGAAATGGTGTTCAAAAACATGAAGAGCCTGAAAAGTTGTGAAAAATATGAAGAGCTTCAAAAGGTGTCAAAAATTAGATGAGCAAGAAAAGGTCTGAAAAATAGGAGGAGCATGAAATGGTGATCAAAAACATGAAGAGCCTGAAAAGGTGTGAAAAACATGAAAAGCTTCAAAAATGTGAAAAATATGAAGAGCTTCAAAAAGTGTGAAAAATATGAGGAGTATGAAACGGTCTGAAAAATAGAAGGAGCATGAAGCGGTGGTGAAAAACATGAAGAGTCTGAAAATGTGTGAAAATATGAAGAGCTTCAAAAATGTGAAAAATATGAAGAGCTTTAAAAGGTGTGAAAAATATAAGGAGCATGACACGGTCTGAAAAATAGGAGGAGCATGAAGTGGTGTTCAAAAAATGAAGAGCCTGAAAAGGTGTGAAATATATGAAGAGCTTGAAACGGTGTCAAAAATATGAGGAGCATGAAACGGTGTGAAAAATAGAAGAAGCATGAAGTGATGTTGAGAAACATGAAGAGCCTGAAAAGGTGTGAAAAAAATGAAGAGCTACAAAAGGTGTCAAATACATGAGGAGCATGAAACGATCTGAAAAATAGGAGGAGAATGAAGTGGTGTTGAAAAATATGAAGAGCCTGAAAAGGTGTGAAAATTATGAAGAGCTTCAAAATGTGTCAAAAAAAAGGAGGATAATGAAACAGTGTTCAAATACATTAAGAGCCTGAATAGGTGTGAAAAATATGAAGAGCTACAAAATGTGTCAAAAAAAAAGGAGGAGCATGAAGCGGTGTTTAAAAACAAGAAGTGCCTGAAAAGGTGTGAAATATATGAAGAGCTTCAAAAGGTGTGAAAATATGAGGAGCATGAAACGGTCTGAAAAATAGGAGTAGCATGAAGTGTTATTGAAAACATGAATAGCCTGGAAAGGTGTGAAATATATGAAGAGCTTCAAAAGGTGTGAAAAATATGAAAAGCTTCAAAAGTTGTTAAATACATGACGAGCATGAAACTCTCTGAAAAATAGGAGGAGCATGAAGTGGTGTTGAAAAAGGTGAATAGCCTGTAAAGGTGTGAATATATGAAGAGCTTCAAAAGGTGTAAAAAATATGAGAGGCATGAAACGACTGAAAAATAGGAGGAGCATGAAGTGGTGTGGAAAAGGTGAATAGCCTGTAAAGGTGTGAATATATGAAGAGCTTCAAAAGGTGTCAAAACTATGAGGAGCATGAAACGGGCTGAAAAATAGGAGGAGCATGAAGTGGTGTTGAAAAAAATGAAGAGCTTGAAAAGGTTTGAAAATATGAAGAGCTTCAAAAGGTGTCAAAAATATAGGAGAATGAAACGGTCTGAAAAATAGGAGGAGCATGAAACGGTGTTCAAAACATGAAGAGCTGAAAAGGTGTGAAAAATATGAAGAGCTTCAAAAGGTGTCAAAAATATGAGGAGCATGAAACTCTCTGAAAAATAGGAGGAGCATGAAGCGGTGTTGAAAAACATGAAGAGCCTGAAAAGATGTGAAAAATATGAAGAGCTTCAAAAGTTGTCAAAAATATGAGGAGCATGAAACGGTCTGAAAAAAAGGAGGAGCATGAAGCGGTGTTGAAAACAAGAAAAGCCTGAAAATGTGTGAAAAATATGAAGAGCTTTCAAGGTGTGAAAAATATGAATAGCTTCGAAATGTGTCAATAATGAGAGGAGCATGAAACGGTGTGAAAAATAGGAGGAGCATGAAGCGGTGTGCAAAAACATGAAGAGCCTGAAAAGGTGTGAAAAATATGAAGAGCTTCAAAAGGTGTTAAAAATATGAGGAGCATGAAACGGTCTGAAAAATAGGAGGAGCATGAAACGGTGTTGAAAACATGAAGAGCCTGAAAAGGTGTGAAAAATATGAAGAGCTTCAAAAGATGTCAAAAATATGAGGAGCATGAAGCGGTCCGAAAAATAGGATGAGCATGAAGCGGTGTTGAAAACATTAAGAGCCTGAAAAGGTGGGAAATATATAAAGAGTTTGAAAAGGTGTCAAAAATATGAGGAGCATGAAACGGTGTGAAAAATAGGAGAAGCATGAAGTGATGTTGAGAAACCTGAAGAGACTGAAAAGGTGTGAAAAATATGAAGAGCTACAAAAGATGTGAAATATATGAGGAGCATGAAATGATCTGAAAAATAGGAGGAGCATGAAACGGTGTTGAAAAACATGAAGAGCCTGAAAAGGTGTGAAAATTATGAAGACCTTCAAAATGTGTCAAAAAAAAGGAGGAGCATGAAATGGTGTTCAAAAACATGAAGAGCCTGAAAAGGTGTGAAAAATATGAACAGCTTCAAAAGGTGTCAAAAATATGAGGAGCATGAAACGGTCTGAAAAATAGGAGGAGCATGAAACGGTGTTGAAAAACATGAAGAGCCTGAAAAGGTGTGAAAAATAGGAAGAGCTTCACAAGGTGTCAAATATATGAGGAGCATGAAACGGTCTGAAAAATAGGAGGAGCATGAAGCAGTCGTCAAAAACATGAAGAACCTGAAAAGTTTGGTAAAATATGAAGAGCTTCAAAAGGTGTGAAAAATATGAGGAACATGATACGGTCTGAAAAATAGGAGCAGCATGAAACAGTGTTGAAAGACATGAAGAGCTTCAAAAGTGTCAAAAATATGAGGAGCATGAAACGGTCTGAAAAATAAGAGGATCATGAAACGTTGTTCAAAACATGAAGAGCCTGAAAAGCTGTGAAAAATATGAAGAGCTTTAAAAGGTCTCAAATATATGAGGAGCATGAAATTTTCTGAAAAATAGGAGGAGCATGAAACGTTGTTCAAAACATGAAGAGCCTGAAAAGGTGTGAAAAATATAAAGAGCTTAAAAACATGTCAAACACTGAGGATCATGAAACGATCTGAAAAATAGGAAGAGCATGATACAGTGTTGAAAAACATGAAGAGGCTGAAAACGTGTGAAAAATATGAAGTGCTCCAAAGATGTCAAAAATATGAGGAGCATGAAGCGGTCCGAAAAATAGGATGAGCATGAATCAGTGTTCAAAAACATGAGGAGCCTGAAAAGGTGTGAAATATATGAAGAGCTTCAAAATGTGTTAAAAATATGAGGAGCGTGAAACGGTCTGAAAAATTGGAGGAGCATGAAGCTGTGTTCAAAAACATGAAGACCCTGAAAAGGTGTGAAATATATGAAGAGCTTCAAAAGGTGTGAAAAATATGAAGAGCTTCAAAAGGTGTCAAAAATTAGATGAGCGAGAAAAGGTCTGAAAAATACGAGGAGCATAAAGTGGTGTTGAAAAAATGAAGAGCCTGAAAAGGTGTGAAATATATGAAGAGCTTCAAAAGGTGTGAAAAATATGAAGAGCTTCAAAAGGTGTCAAAAATATGAGGAGTATGAAAAGGTCTGAAAAATAGGAGGAGCATGAAAGGTGTTCAAAAACATGAAGTGCCTGAAAAGGTGTGAAAAATATGAAGAGCTTCAAAAACGTGAAAATATGAAGAGCTTCAAAAGGTGTCAATAATACGAGGAGCATGAAACGGTCTGAAAAATAGGAGGAGCATGAAGCGGTGGTGAAAAACATGAAGAGTCTGAAAACGTGTGAAAAATATGAAGAGCTTCCAAAATGTGAAAAATTTGAAGAGCTTCAAAAGGTGTGAAATATATGAGGAGCATGAAACAGTCTGAAAAATAGGAGGAGCATGAAATGGTATTCAAAAACATGAAGAGCCTGAAAAGTTGTGAAAAATATGAAGAGCTTCAAAAGGTGTCAAAAATTAGATGAGCAAGAAAAGGTCTGAAAAATAGGAGGAGCATGAAATGGTGATCAAAAACATGAAGAGCCTGAAAAGGTGTGAAAAACATGAAAAGCTTCAAAAATGTGAAAAATATGAAGAGCTTCAAAAAGTGTGAAAAATATGAGGAGTATGAAACGGTCTGAAAAATAGAAGGAGCATGAAGCGGTGGTGAAAAACATGAAGAGTCTGAAAATGTGTGAAAATATGAAGAGCTTCAAAAATGTGAAAAATATGAAGAGCTTTAAAAGGTGTGAAAAATATAAGGAGCATGACACGGTCTGAAAAATAGGAGGAGCATGAAGTGGTGTTCAAAAAATGAAGAGCCTGAAAAGGTGTGAAATATATGAAGAGCTTGAAACGGTGTCAAAAATATGAGGAGCATGAAACGGTGTGAAAAATAGAAGAAGCATGAAGTGATGTTGAGAAACATGAAGAGCCTGAAAAGGTGTGAAAAAAATGAAGAGCTACAAAAGGTGTCAAATACATGAGGAGCATGAAACGATCTGAAAAATAGGAGGAGAATGAAGTGGTGTTGAAAAATATGAAGAGCCTGAAAAGGTGTGAAAATTATGAAGAGCTTCAAAATGTGTCAAAAAAAAGGAGGATAATGAAACAGTGTTCAAATACATTAAGAGCCTGAATAGGTGTGAAAAATATGAAGAGCTACAAAATGTGTCAAAAAAAAAGGAGGAGCATGAAGCGGTGTTTAAAAACAAGAAGTGCCTGAAAAGGTGTGAAATATATGAAGAGCTTCAAAAGGTGTGAAAATATGAGGAGCATGAAACGGTCTGAAAAATAGGAGTAGCATGAAGTGTTATTGAAAACATGAATAGCCTGGAAAGGTGTGAAATATATGAAGAGCTTCAAAAGGTGTGAAAAATATGAAAAGCTTCAAAAGTTGTTAAATACATGACGAGCATGAAACTCTCTGAAAAATAGGAGGAGCATGAAGTGGTGTTGAAAAAGGTGAATAGCCTGTAAAGGTGTGAATATATGAAGAGCTTCAAAAGGTGTAAAAAATATGAGAGGCATGAAACGACTGAAAAATAGGAGGAGCATGAAGTGGTGTGGAAAAGGTGAATAGCCTGTAAAGGTGTGAATATATGAAGAGCTTCAAAAGGTGTCAAAACTATGAGGAGCATGAAACGGGCTGAAAAATAGGAGGAGCATGAAGTGGTGTTGAAAAAAATGAAGAGCTTGAAAAGGTTTGAAAATATGAAGAGCTTCAAAAGGTGTCAAAAATATAGGAGAATGAAACGGTCTGAAAAATAGGAGGAGCATGAAACGGTGTTCAAAACATGAAGAGCTGAAAAGGTGTGAAAAATATGAAGAGCTTCAAAAGGTGTCAAAAATATGAGGAGCATGAAACTCTCTGAAAAATAGGAGGAGCATGAAGCGGTGTTGAAAAACATGAAGAGCCTGAAGAGATGTGAAAAATATGAAGAGCTTCAAAAGTTGTCAAAAATATGAGGAGCATGAAACGGTCTGAAAAAAAGGAGGAGCATGAAGCGGTGTTGAAAACATGAAAGCCTGAAAATGTGTGAAAAATATGAAGAGCTTTCAAGGTGTGAAAAATATGAATAGCTTCGAAATGTGTCAATAATGAGAGGAGCATGAAACGGTGTGAAAAATAGGAGGAGCATGAAGCGGTGTGCAAAAACATGAAGAGCCTGAAAAGGTGTGAAAAACATGAAGAGCTTCAAAAGGTGTTAAAAATATGAGGAGCATGAAGCGGTCTGAAAAATAGGAGGAGCATGAAACGGTGTTGAAAACATGAAGAGCCTGAAAAGGTGTGAAAAATATGAAGAGCTTCAAAAGATGTCAAAAATATGAGGAGCATGAAGCGGTCCAAAAAATAGGATGAGCATGAAGCGGTGTTGAAAACATTAAGAGCCTGAAAAGGTAGGAAATATATAAAGAGTTTGAAAAGGTGTCAAAAATATGAGGAGCATGAAACGGTGTGAAAAATAGGAGAAGCATGAAGTGATGTTGAGAAACCTGAAGAGACTGAAAAGGTGTGAAAAATATGAAGAGCTACAAAAGATGTGAAATATATGAGGAGCATGAAATGATCTGAAAAATAGGAGGAGCATGAAACGGTGTTGAAAAACATGAAGAGCCTGAAAAGGTGTGAAAATTATGAAGACTTTCAAAATGTGTCAAAAAAAAGGAGGAGCATGAAATGGTGTTCAAAAACATGAAGAGCCTGAAAAGGTGTGAAAAATATGAACAGCTTCAAAAGGTGTCAAAAATATGAGGAGCATGAAACGGTCTGAAAAATAGGAGGAGCATGAAACGGTGTTGAAAAACATGAAGAGCCTGAAAAGGTGTGAAAAATAGGAAGAGCTTCACAAGGTGTCAAATATATGAGGAGCATGAAACGGTCTGAAAAATAGGAGGAGCATGAAACGGTGTTCAAAACATGAAGAGCTGAAAAGGTGTGAAAAATATGAAGAGTTCCAAAAGGTGTCAAAAATATGAGGAGTATGAAACTCTCTGATAAATAGGAGGAGCATGAAGCGGTGTTGAAAAACATGAAGAGACTGAAAAGATGTGAAAAATATGAAGAGCTTCAAAAGGTGTCAAAAATTAGATGAGCAAGAAAAGGTCTGAAAAATAGGAGGAGCATGAAATGGTGATCAAAAACATGAAGAGCCTGAAAAGGTGTGAAAAACATGAAAAGCTTCAAAAATGTGAAAAATATGAAGAGCTTCAAAAAGTGTGAAAAATATGAGGAGTATGAAACGGTCTGAAAAATAGAAGGAGCATGAAGCGGTGGTGAAAAACATGAAGAGTCTGAAAATGTGTGAAAATATGAAGAGCTTCAAAAATGTGAAAAATATGAAGAGCTTTAAAAGGTGTGAAAAATATAAGGAGCATGACACGGTCTGAAAAATAGGAGGAGCATGAAGTGGTGTTCAAAAAATGAAGAGCCTGAAAAGGTGTGAAATATATGAAGAGCTTGAAACGGTGTCAAAAATATGAGGAGCATGAAACGGTGTGAAAAATAGAAGAAGCATGAAGTGATGTTGAGAAACATGAAGAGCCTGAAAAGGTGTGAAAAAAATGAAGAGCTACAAAAGGTGTCAAATACATGAGGAGCATGAAACGATCTGAAAAATAGGAGGAGAATGAAGTGGTGTTGAAAAATATGAAGAGCCTGAAAAGGTGTGAAAATTATGAAGAGCTTCAAAATGTGTCAAAAAAAAGGAGGATAATGAAACAGTGTTCAAATACATTAAGAGCCTGAATAGGTGTGAAAAATATGAAGAGCTACAAAATGTGTCAAAAAAAAAGGAGGAGCATGAAGCGGTGTTTAAAAACAAGAAGTGCCTGAAAAGGTGTGAAATATATGAAGAGCTTCAAAAGGTGTGAAAATATGAGGAGCATGAAACGGTCTGAAAAATAGGAGTAGCATGAAGTGTTATTGAAAACATGAATAGCCTGGAAAGGTGTGAAATATATGAAGAGCTTCAAAAGGTGTGAAAAATATGAAAAGCTTCAAAAGTTGTTAAATACATGACGAGCATGAAACTCTCTGAAAAATAGGAGGAGCATGAAGTGGTGTTGAAAAAGGTGAATAGCCTGTAAAGGTGTGAATATATGAAGAGCTTCAAAAGGTGTAAAAAATATGAGAGGCATGAAACGACTGAAAAATAGGAGGAGCATGAAGTGGTGTGGAAAAGGTGAATAGCCTGTAAAGGTGTGAATATATGAAGAGCTTCAAAAGGTGTCAAAACTATGAGGAGCATGAAACGGGCTGAAAAATAGGAGGAGCATGAAGTGGTGTTGAAAAAAATGAAGAGCTTGAAAAGGTTTGAAAATATGAAGAGCTTCAAAAGGTGTCAAAAATATAGGAGAATGAAACGGTCTGAAAAATAGGAGGAGCATGAAACGGTGTTCAAAACATGAAGAGCTGAAAAGGTGTGAAAAATATGAAGAGCTTCAAAAGGTGTCAAAAATATGAGGAGCATGAAACTCTCTGAAAAATAGGAGGAGCATGAAGCGGTGTTGAAAAACATGAAGAGCCTGAAAAGATGTGAAAAATATGAAGAGCTTCAAAAGTTGTCAAAAATATGAGGAGCATGAAACGGTCTGAAAAAAAGGAGGAGCATGAAGCGGTGTTGAAAACATGAAAGCCTGAAAATGTGTGAAAAATATGAAGAGCTTTCAAGGTGTGAAAAATATGAATAGCTTCGAAATGTGTCAATAATGAGAGGAGCATGAAACGGTGTGAAAAATAGGAGGAGCATGAAGCGGTGTGCAAAAACATGAAGAGCCTGAAAAGGTGTGAAAAACATGAAGAGCTTCAAAAGGTGTTAAAAATATGAGGAGCATGAAGCGGTCTGAAAAATAGGAGGAGCATGAAACGGTGTTGAAAACATGAAGAGCCTGAAAAGGTGTGAAAAATATGAAGAGCTTCAAAAGATGTCAAAAATATGAGGAGCATGAAGCGGTCCAAAAAATAGGATGAGCATGAAGCGGTGTTGAAAACATTAAGAGCCTGAAAAGGTAGGAAATATATAAAGAGTTTGAAAAGGTGTCAAAAATATGAGGAGCATGAAACGGTGTGAAAAATAGGAGAAGCATGAAGTGATGTTGAGAAACCTGAAGAGACTGAAAAGGTGTGAAAAATATGAAGAGCTACAAAAGATGTGAAATATATGAGGAGCATGAAATGATCTGAAAAATAGGAGGAGCATGAAACGGTGTTGAAAAACATGAAGAGCCTGAAAAGGTGTGAAAATTATGAAGACTTTCAAAATGTGTCAAAAAAAAGGAGGAGCATGAAATGGTGTTCAAAAACATGAAGAGCCTGAAAAGGTGTGAAAAATATGAACAGCTTCAAAAGGTGTCAAAAATATGAGGAGCATGAAACGGTCTGAAAAATAGGAGGAGCATGAAACGGTGTTGAAAAACATGAAGAGCCTGAAAAGGTGTGAAAAATAGGAAGAGCTTCACAAGGTGTCAAATATATGAGGAGCATGAAACGGTCTGAAAAATAGGAGGAGCATGAAGCTGTGTTCAAAAACATGAAGACCCTGAAAAGGTGTGAAATATATGAAGAGCTTCAAAAGGTGTTAAAAATATGAGCAGAGTGAAACGGTCTGAAAAATTGGAGGAGCATGAAGCTGTGTTCAAAAACATGAGGAGCCTGAAAAGGTGTGAAATATATGAAGAGCTTCAAAATGTGTTAAAAATATGAGGAGCGTGAAACGGTCTGAAAAATTGGAGGAGCATGAAGCTGTGTTCAAAAACATGAAGACCCTGAAAAGATGTGAAATATATGAAGAGCTTCAAAAGGTGTGAAAAATATGAAGAGCTTCAAAAGGTGTCAAAAATTAGATGAGCGAGAAAAGGTCTGAAAAATACGAGGAGCATAAAGTGGTGTTGAAAAAATGAAGAGCCTGAAAAGGTGTGAAATATATGAAGAGCTTCAAAAGGTGTGAAAAATATGAAGAGCTTCAAAAGGTGTCAAAAATATGAGGAGTATGAAAAGGTCTGAAAAATAGGAGGAGCATAAAAGGTGTTCAAAAACATGAAGTGCCTGAAAAGGTGTGAAAAATATGAAGAGCTTCAAAAACGTGAAAATATGAAGAGCTTCAAAAGGTGTCAATAATACGAGGAGCATGAAACGGTCTGAAAAATAGGAGGAGCATGAAGCGGTGGTGAAAAACATGAAGAGTCTGAAAACGTGTGAAAAATATGAAGAGCTTCAAAAGGTGTCAAAAATATGAAGAGCATGAAATGGCCTCAAATATAGGAGGAGCATGAATCGCTGATGAAAAACATGAAGAGCCTGAAAAGGTGTGAAAAATATGAAGAGCTTCAAAAGGTGTGAAAAATAGGAGGAAAGGAAGCATTGTTCAAAAACATGAAGAGCCTGAAAATGTGTGAAAAATATGAACAGCTTGAAAAGGTGTCAAAAAATGAGGAGCATGAAACGGTCTGAAAAATAGGAGGAGCATGAAACAGTGTTCAGAAACATGAAGAGCCTGGAAAGGTGTGAAAAATAAGAAGAGCCTCAAAACGTGTCAAAAATATGAGGAGCATGAAACGGTCTGAAAAAGAGGAGGATCATGAAGCGGTGTTGAAAAACATGAAGAGCCTGAAAACGTGTGAAAAATAAGAAGAGATTCAAAAGGTGTGAAACATATGAATAGCTTCAAAAGGTGTCAAAAAAGAAATGAGCATGAAACGGTCTGAACAATAGGAGGAGCTTGAAGCTGTGCTCAAAAACATGACGAGCCTGAGAAGGCGTGAAAAATATGAAGAGCTTCAAAAGGTGTGAAAAATATGAGGAGCATGAAACGGTCTGAAAAATAGGAGGAGCATGAAGTGGTGTTCAATAATATGAAGAGCCTGAAAAGGTCTGAAAAATATGACGAGCTTCCAAAGTTGTCAATAATAAGAGGTGCATGAAACAGTCTGAAAAATAGGATGAGCATGAAGCGGTGTTGAAAAACATGAAGAACCTGAAAAGTTGTGAGAAATATGAAGAGCTTCAACAGGTGTCAAAAATATGAGGAGCATGATACGCTCTGAAAAAGAGGAGGAGCATAAAGCGGTGTTGGAAAACATGAAGAGCCTGAAAAGGTGTGAAAAATATGAAGAGCTTCAAAAGGTGTCAATAATAAGAGGTGCATGGAACAGTCTAAAATATAGGATGAGCATGAAACGGTCTGAAAAATTGGAGGAGCATGAAGCGGTGTTCAAAAACATTAAGAGCCAGAAATGGTGTGAAAAATATGAAGAGCTTCAAAAGGTGTCAAAAATATGAGGAGCATGAAACGGTCTCAAAAATAGGAGAAGCATGAAACGGTCTGAAAAATAGCAGGAGCATGAAACGGTGTGAAAAATTGGAGGAGCATGAAACGGTGTGAAAAATTGGAGGAGCATGAAGCGGTGTTCAAAAATACGGAGAGCCTGAAAGGTAAGAAAAATATGAAGAGCTTCAAAAGGTGTCAAAAATATGAGGAGCATGAAACGGTCAGAAAAATAGGAGCAGCATGAAGCTGTGCTCAAATACATGAAGAGCCTGAAAAAGTGTGAAAAATATGAAGAGCTTCAAAAGGTTTCAATAATAAGAGGTGCATGAAACAGTCTGAAAAATAGGATGAGCATGAAGTGATGTTGAAAAACATGAAGAGCCTGAAAAGTAGTGAAAAATATGAAGAGCTTCTAAAGGTGTCAAAAATATGAGGAGCAATGTAACAGACTTAAAAATAGGAGGAGCATGAAGTGATGTTGAAAAACATGAATAGCCTGAAAATGTGTGAAATATATGAAGAGATTAAAAATGTGACAAATATATGAGGAGCAAGAAACGGTCTGAAAAATATGAGGAGCATGAAGCGGTGTTAAAAAATATGAAGAGCCTGAAAATGTGTGAAAAATATGAAGAGCTTCAAAAGGTGTCAAAAATACGAGGAGCATGAATCGGTCTGAAAAATAGGAAGAGCATGAAGCTGTGTTCAAAAACATTAAGAGCCTGAAAAGGTGTGAAATATATGAAGAGCTTCAAAAGGTGTCAAAAATATGAGGAGGATGAAACGGTCTGAAAAGTAGGAAGAGCATGAAACGGTGTTGAAAACCATGAAGAGCCTGAAAAGGTGTGAAAAATATGAAGAGCTTCAAAAGGTGTGAAAAGTATGAGTAGCATGAAATGGTTTGAAAAATAGGAGGGGCATGAAGCGGGTTTGAAAAAACTGAAGAGCCTGAAAATGTGTGAAATATATGAGGAGCTTGAAAAGGTGTCAAAAATATGAAGAGCATCAAAGGGTCTGAAAAATAGGAGGAGCACGAAGCGGTGTTCAAAAACATGAAGAGCCTGAAAAGGTGTGAAGAATATGAGGAGCATGAAACGGTCTAAAATATAGGAGGAGCATGAATTGGTGTTGAAAAACATGAAGAGCATGAAAAGGCGTGAAAAATATGAAGAGCTGCAAAATGTGTGAAAAATATGAAGAGCATGAAATGGTGTTCAAAAACATGAAAAGGTGTGAAAAATATGAAGAGCTTCAAAAGGTGTCAAAAATATGAGGAGAATGAAACAGTCTTAAAAATAGGAGGGGCATGAAACGGTGTTCAAAAATATGAAAGGCCTGAAAAGTTGTGAAAAATATGAAGAGCTCCAAAAGTTGTCAAAATTATGAGGAGCATGAAACCGTCTCAAAAATAGAAGGAGAGTGAAGGCAGATGTGAAAAACATGAAGAGTTTCAAAAGGTGTGAAAAATATAAGGAGCATGAAAAGGTCTGAAAAATAGGAGGAGCATGAAACGATGTTCAAAAATATGAAGAGCCTGGAATGGTGTGAAAAATATGAGAGCCCCAAAACGTGTCAAAAATATGAGGAGCATGAAACGGTCTGAAACATATGAGGAGCATGAAGTGGTGTTCAAAAACATAAAGAGCCTGAAATGGTGTGAAATATATGAAGAACATCAAAAGGTGTGAAAAATATGAGGAGCATGAAACGGTGTGAAAAATATGAGGATCATGAAGCGGTGTGCAAAAACATGATGAGCCTGATAAGGTGTGAAAAATATGAAGAGCTTCAAAAGGTGTGAAAAATATTAGGAGCATGACGATCTGAAAAAAAGGAGGAGCATGAAACGGTGTTCAAAAACATGAAGAGCCTGAAAAGGTGTGAAAAATATGAAGAGCTTCAAAAGGTGTCAAAAATATGAAGAGCATGAAACGGCCTCAAATATAGGAGGAGCATGAATCGCTGATGAAAAACATGTAGAGCCTGAAAAGGTGTGAAAAATATGAAGAGCTTCAAAAGATTTCAAAATATGAGGATCATGAAAAGTTCTGAAAAATAGGAGGAGCATGAAGCGGTGTTGAAGAACACGAAGAGCCTGAAAAGGTGTGAAAAATATGAAGCGCTTCAAAAGATGTCAAAATTATGAGGAGCATGAAACAGTCTGTAAAATAGGAGGAGCATGAATTGATTTTGAAAAACATGAAGAGCCTGAAAACATGGGAAATATATGAAGCGCTTCAAAAGGTGTGAAATACATGAGGAGCAGGAAACAGTCTAAGAAATAGGAGGAGCATGAAGCAGTGTTCAAAACCATGAAGAACCGGAAAAGGTGTGAAAAATATGAAGAGCTTCAAAATGTGTGAAAATTATGAGGAGCATGAAACGGTCTGAAAAACAGGAGGAGCATGAAGCGGTGTTGAAAAACATGAAGAGCCTGAAACGGCAGGTAAAATATGAAGAGCTTCAAAAGTTGTCAAAAATATGAGGAGCATGAAACGGTCTGAAAAATAGGAGGAGCATTAAACGGTGTTCAAAAACATGAAGAACCTGAAATGGTGTGAAAAATATGAAGAGCTTCAAAAGGTTGGAAATACATGAGGAGCATGAACCGGTCTGAAAAATAGGAGGAGCATGAAGCGGTGTTGAAAAATATGAACACCCTGAAAAGGTGGGTAAACTATGAAGAGCTTCAAAAGGTTTCAAAAATATGAGGAGCATGAAACGGTCTGAAAAAAAGGAGGAGCATTAAACGGTGTTCAAAAATATGAAGAGCCTGAAATGGGGTGAAAAATATGAAGAGCTTCAAAAGCTGTCAAAAATAGGAGGAGCATGAAACGGTCTGAAATATAGGAGGAGCATGAAGCGGTGTTGAAAAACATGAAGAGCCTGAAAAGGTGTGAAAAATATGAAGAGCTTCAAAAGGTGTCAAAAATATGAGGAGCATGAACGGTCTGGAAAATAGGACGAGCATGAAGCGGTCTTGAAAACCATGAAGAGCCTGAAAAGGTGTGAAAAATAAGAATAGCTTCAAAATGTTCAAAATTATGAGGAGAATGAACGGTCTGAAAAATAGGAGGAGCATGAAGCGGTGTTGAAAAACAAGAAGAGCCTGAAAAGGTGTGAAAAATATGAAGACCTTCAAAAGGTGTGAAGTACATGAGGAGCATTAAACGCTCTGAAAAATAGGAGAAGCATGATGTTTTTTTCAAAAACATGAAGAGCCTGAAAAGGTGTGAAATATATGAAGATCTTCAAAAGGTGTGAAAAATATGAGGGGCATGAAACGGTCTGAAAAATAGGAGGTGCATGAAGCGGTGTTGAAAACATGAAGAGCCTGAAAACGTGTGAAAAATATGAACAGCTTCAAAAGATGTGAAAAATATGAAGAGCTTCAAAAGGTGTGAAAAATATGAAGAGCTTCAAACGATGTCAAAAATTAGATGAGCATTAAATGGCCTAAAAAATAGGAGGAGCATGAAGTGTTGGTGAAAAACATGAAGAGCCTGAAAAAGTGTGAAGTATATGAAGAGGATCAAAAGGTGTCAAATATATGAGGAGCATGAAACGGTGTGAAAAATATGAGGATCATGAAGCGGTGTGCAAAAACATGAAGATCCTGAAAAGCTGTGAAAAATATGAAGAGCTTGAAAAGGTGTGAAAAATATGAGGAGCAGGAAACCGTTTGAAAAATAGGAGGAGCATGAAGCGGTGTTCAATAATATGAAGAGCCTGAAAATGTGTGAAAAATATGAAGAACTTCAAAATTTTCAAAAATATGAGGAGCATGAAAAGGTCTGAAAAATAGGAGGAGCATGAAACGGTGTTGAAAAACATGGAGAGCCTGAAAAGGTGAGAAAAATATGAAGAGCTCCAAAAGTTGTCAAAATTATGAGGAGCATGAAACCGTCTCAAAAATAGAAGGAGAGTGAAGGAAGATGTGAAAAACATGAAGAGTTTCAAAAGGTGTGAAAAATATGAGGAGCATGAAAAGGTCTGAAAAATAGGAGGAGCATGAAACGGTGTTCAAAAATATGAAGAGCCTGGAATGGTGTGAAAAATATGAGAGCCCCAAAACGTGTCAAAAATATGAGGAGCATGAACGGTCTGAAACATACGAGGAGCATGAAGTGGTGTTCAAAAACATAAAGAGCCTGAAATGGTGTGAAATATATGAAGAGCATCAAAAGGTGTGAAAAATATGAGGAGCATGAAAAGGTGTGAAAAATATGAGGATCATGAAGCGGTGTACAAAAACATGATGAGCCTGAAAAGGTGTGAAAAATATGAAGAGCTTCAAAAGGTGTGAAAAATATTAGGAGCATGACGATCTGAAAAATAGGAGGAGCATGAAACGGTGTTCAAAAACATGAAGAGCCTGAAAAGGTGTGAAAAATATGAAGAGCTTCAAAAGGTGTCAAAAATATGAAGAGCATGAAATGGCCTCAAATATAGGAGGAGCATGAATCGCTGATGAAAAACATGTAGAGCCTGAAAAGGTGTGAAAAATATGAAGAGCTTAAAAACGTGTCAAAAATATAAGGAGCATGATACGGTCTGAAAAATAGGAGGAGCATGAAACGGTGTTCAAAAACATGAAGAGCCTGAAAAGGTGTGAAAAATATGAAGAGCTTCAAAAGGTGTCAAAAATATGAAGAGCATGAAATGGCCTCAAATATAGGAGGAGCGTGAATCGCTGATGAAAAACATGTAGAGCCTGAAAAGGTGTGAAAAATATGAAGAGCTTAAAAACGTGTCAAAAATATGAGGAGCATGAAACGGTCTGAAAAATAGGAGGAGCATGAATCTGTGCTCAAATACATGAAGTGCCTGAGAAGGTGCGAAAAATATGAAGAGCTTCAAAAGGTGTGAACAATATGAGGAGCATGAAACGATCTCAAAAATAGGAGGAGCATGAAGCGGTGTTAAAAAACATGAAGAGCCTGAAAAGGTGTGACAAATATAAAGAGCTTCAAGATGTGTGAAAAATATGAGGAGCATGAAACGGTCTGAAAAATAGGAGGAGCATGAAACGGTGTGAAAAACATGAAGAGCATGAAAAGGTGTGAAAAATATGAAGAGCTTCAAAAGGTGAGAAAAATATGAGGAGCATGAAACGGTCTGAAAAATAGGAAGAGCATGAAGCGGTGTTTAAAAACATGAAGAGCCTGAAAAGGTGTGAAAAATATGAAGAGCTTCAAAAGGTTTGAAAAACATGAAGAGCATGGAACGGTCTGAAAAATAGGAGGAGGATAAAGCGGTGTTCAAAAACATGAAGAGCCTGAAAAGGTGTGACAAATATGAAGAGCTTCAAAAGGTGTCAAAAATATGAGGAGCATGAAACGGTCTCAAAAATAGTAGGAGCATGAAGCGGTGTTGAAAAACAAGAAGAGCCTGAAAAGGTGAGAAAAATATGAAGACCTTCAAAAGTTGTGAAGTACATGAGGAGTATTAAACGCTCTGAAAAATAGGAGAAGCATGAAGTTTTGTTCAAATACATGAAGATCCTGAAAAGGTGTGAAATATATGAAGATCTTCAAAAGGTGTGAAAAATATGAGGGGCATGAAACGGTCTGAAAAATAGGAGGTGCATGAAGCGGTGTTGAAACATGAAGAGCCTGAAAACGTGTGAAAAATTTGAACAACTTCAAAAGGTGTGAAAAATATGAAGAGCTTCAAAAGGTGTGAAAAATATGAAGAGCTTCAAACGATGTCAAAAATGAGATGAGCATGAAATGGCCTAAAAAATAGGAGGAGCATGAAGTGTTGGTGAAAAACATGAAGAGCCTGAAAAAGTGTGAAGTATATGAAGAGATTCAAAAGGTGTCAAAAATATGAGGAGCATGAAACGGTCTGAAAAATAGAAGGAGAATGAAGCGGTGTTGAAAAACATGAATAGCCTGAAAAGGTGTGCAAAATATGAAGAGCTTCAAAAGGTGTGAAAAATATGAGGAGCATGAGACGGTCTGAAAAATAGGAGGAGCATGAAGCGGTGTTGAAAAACATGAAGATCCTGAAAAGCTGTGAAAAATATGAAGAGCTTCAAAAGGTGTGAAAACTATGAGGAGCATGAAACTGTTTGAAAAATAGGAGGAGCATGAAGCGGTGTTCAATAATATGAAAAGCCTGAAAATGTGTGAAAAATATGAAGAACTTCAAAATTTTCAAAAATATGAGGAGCATGAAAAGGTCTGAAAAATAGGAGGAGCATGAAACGGTGTTGAAAAACATGGAGAGCCTGAAAAGGTGAGAAAAATATGAAGAGCTCCAAAAGTTGTCAAAATTATGAGGAGCATGAAACCGTCTCAAAAATAGGATGAGGGTGAAGCAAGATGTGAAAATCATGAAGAGTTTCAAAAGGTGTGAAAAATATGAGGAGCATGAAAAGGTCTGAAAAATAGGAGGAGCATGAAACGGTGTTCAAAAATATGAAGAGCCTGGAATGGTGTGAAAAATATGAGAGCACCAAAACGTGTCAAAAATATGAGATGCATGAAACGGTCTGAAACATACGAGGAGCATGAAGTGGTGTTCAAAAACATAAAGAGCCTGAAAAGGTCTGAAATATATGAAGAGCATCAAAAAGTGTGAAAAATATGAGGAACATGAAACGGTCTGAAAAATAGGAGGAGCATGAAGCGGTGTTAAAAAACATGAAGAGCAGGAAAACACGTGAAAAATATGAAGAGCTTCAAAAGGTGTGAAAAATATGAAGAGCTTCAAAAGGTGTCAAAAATGAGATGAGCATGAAACGGTCTGAAAAATAGGAGGAGCATGAAGTGGTGTTGAAGAAAAAGAAGAGCCTGAAAAGGTAAGAAATATATGAAGAGCTTCAAAATGTGACAAAAATATGAGGAGCATGAAAAGGTCTGAAAAATAGGAGGAGCATGAAGCGGTGTTGAAAACCATGAAGAGCCTGAAAATGTGTGAAAAATATGAAAAGCTTCTCAATGCGTCAAAAATATGAGGAACATGAGACGGTCTGAAAAATAGGAGGAGCATGAAACGGTGATCAAAACATGAATACCTGAAAAGGTGTGAAAAATATGAAGAGCTTCAAAAGGTGTGAAATACATGTGGAGCATAAAACGGTCTCAAAAATAGGAGGAGCATGAAGCGGTGTTCAAAAACATGAAGATCCTGAAAAGGTGTGAAAAGTATGAAGAGCTTCAAAAGGTGTCAAAAAAGAGATGAGCATGAAACGGTCTGAAAAATAGGAGGAGCATGAATCGGTGTTGAAAAACATGAAGAGCCTGAAAAGGTGTGAGAAATATGAAGAGCTTCAAAAATGTGAAAAATATGAAGAGCTTCAAAAGTTGTCAAAGATTCAATGAGCATGAAACGGTCTGAAAAATAGGAGGAGCATGAAGTGGTGGTGACAAACATGAAGAGCCTGAAATGGTATGAAATATATGAAGACCTTCAAAACGTGTGAAAAATATGAGGAGCTTCAAAAAGTGTCAAAATTATGAGGAGCATGAAACGGTCTCAAAAATAGGAGGAGCATGAAGCGGTGTTGAAAAACATGAAGAGCCTGAAAAGGCGTGAAAAATATGAAGAGCTTCAAAAGGTGTCAAAAATATGCGGAGCATGAAACGCTCAAAAAAAAGGAGGACATTGAAGCGGTGTTCAAAACATGAAGAGTCTGAAAAGGTGTGAAATATAAGAAGAGCTTCAAAGGGTGTCAAAATTATGAGGAGCATGGAACGGTCTGAAAAAAAGGAGGAGCATGAAACAGTGTTGAAAAACATGAAGAGCCTGAAACGGTGTGAAAAATATGAAGAGCTTCAAAACGTGTCAAAAATATGAGGAGCATGAAACGGTCAGAAAAATCGGAGGAGCATGATGCGGTGTTGAAAAATATGAAGAGCCTGAAACGTGTGAAAAATGTGAAGTTATTTAAAAGGTATGAAAAATATGAAGAGCTTCAAAAGGTGTCAAAAAAGAGATGAGCATGAAACGGTCTGAAAAATAGGAGGAGCATGAAGTTGTGTTCAAGAAAATGAAGAGCCTGAAAAGGTATGAAGTATATGAAGATTTCAAAAGGTGTCAAAAATCTGAGGAGAATGAAACGGTCTGAAAAATAGGAGGAGCATGAAGTGATGTTGAAAAACATGAAGAGCTTGAAAAGGTGTGAAAAATATGAAAGTTTCAAAAGGTGTCTAAAATGAGATGAGCATGAAACGGTCGGAAAAATAGGAGGAGCATAAAGCGGTGTTGAAAAACATGAAAAGCCTGAAAATGTGTGAGAAATATGAAGAGCTTCAAAAGGTGTCAAAAATATGAGGAGCATGAAACGGTCGGAAAAATAGGAGAAGCATGAAGTGGTGTTGAAAAACATGAAGAGCCTGAAAACGTGTGAAAAATATGAAGACCTTCAAACGGTTTGAAAAATATGAAGAGCTTCAAAAGGTGTCAAAAATGAGATGAGCATGAAACTGTCTGTAAAATAGGAGGAGCATGAAGTGGTATTGAAAAACATGAAGAGCCTGAAAAGGTGTGAAAAATATGAAGAGCTTCAAAAGGTGTGAAAAATATGAAGAGCTTCAAAAGGTGTCAAAAATGAGATGAGCCTGAAACTGTCTGGAAAATAGGAGGATCATGAAATGGTGTTCAAAAACATGAAGAGTCTGAAAAGGTGTGAAAAATATGAAGAGCTTCAAAAAATGTCAAAAATATGAGGAGCATGAAACGGTCTGAAAAATAGGAAAATCATGCAGCGGTGTTGAAAACCATAAACATCCTTAAAAAGTGTGATAAATATGAAGAGCTTCAAAAGGTGTCAAAAATATGAGGAGCATGAAACGGTCTGAAAAATAGGAGCAACATGAAACGATGTTCAAAACATGAAGACATTGAAAATGTGTGAAAAATATGAAGTGGTTCAAAAGGTGTGAAATACATGAGGATCATGAAACGGTCTGAAAAATAGAAGGAGCATGAAGCGGTGTTAAAAACATGAAGAGCCTGAAAACCTGTGGAAAATATTAAGAGTTTCAAAAGGTGTGAAAAATATGAAGAGCTTCAAAAGGTGTAATAGTGAGATGAGCATGAAACGGTGTGAAAAATAGGACGAGCATAAATAGGTGTTGAAAAAGATGGAGACTGAAAAGGTGTGAAAAATATGAAGAGCTTCAAAAGGTGTCAAATGCATGAGGAGCGTGAAACGGTCTGAAAAATAGGAGGAGCATGAAACGGTGTTCAAAAACAAGAAGAGCCTGAAAAGGAGTGAAAAATATCAAGAGCTTCAAAAGGTGTGAAATACATGAAGAGCATGAAACGGTCTGAAAAATAGGAGGAGCATGAAACGGTGTTCAAAAACAAGAAGAGCCTGAAAAGGAGTGAAAAATATCAAGAGCTTCAAAAGGTGTGAAATACATGAGGAGCATGAAACGGTCTGAAAAATAGGAGGGGCATGAAGCTGTGTTCAAAACTTGAAGAGCCTGAAAACGTGTGAAAAATATGAAGAGTTTCAAAAGGTGTGAAATACATGAGGACCAGGAAACGGTCTGAAAAATAGGAGGAGCATGAAGCGGTGTTCAAAAATATGAAAAAAAAATAAAAATAAATAAAAAAAATATAAAAAAAAAAACATGAAGAGCCTGAAAACGTGTGAAAAATATGAAGAGCTTCAAAAGGTGTGAAAAATATGAACAGCTTCAAAAGGTGTCAAAAATGAGATGAGCATGAAGTGATCAGAAAAGTAGGAGGAGCATGAAGCGGTGTTCAAAAACATGAACAGCCTGAAAACCTGTGAAAAATATGAAGAGCTTCAAAAGTTGTCAATAATATGAGGAGCATGAAACGTTCTGAAAACAGGAGGAGCATGAAGCGGTGTTGAAAAACATGAAGAGCCTGAAAAGGTGTGAAAAATATGAAGAGCTTCAAAAGGTGTCAAAAATATGAGGAACATGAAACGGTCTGAAAAATAGAAGGCGCATGAAGCGGTGTTTAAAAACATGAAGAGCCTGTAAAGCTGTGAAAAATATGAAGAGCTTCAAAAGGTGTCAAAAATATGAGGAACATGAAACGGTCTGAAAAATAGGAGGAGCATGAAACGGTGTACAAAAACATGAAGAGCCTGAAAAGGTATGGAAAATATGAAGAGCTTCAAAAGGTGTTAAAAATATGAGGAACCTGAAACGGTCTCAAACATAGGAGGAGCATGAAACGGTCTGAAAAATAGGAGGAGCATGAAGCGGTGTTGAAAAACATGAAGAGCCTGAAAAGGTGTGAAAAACATGAAGAGCTTCAAAAGGTGTGAAAAGTATGAGGAGCATGAAACGGTCGGAAAAATAGGAGGAGCATGAAGCGGTGTTCAAAAATATGAAGAGCCTGAAAAGGTGTGAAAAATATGAAGAGCTTCAAAATGTGTGAAAAATATGAACGGGTTCAAAAGGTGTAAAAAATGAGATGAGCATGAAACGGTCTGAAAAATAGGAGGAGCATGAAGTGGGGTTGAAAAACATGAATAGACTGAAAAGATGTGAAAAATATGAAGAGATTCAAAAGGTGTCAAAAATATGAGGAGCATAAAACGGTCTGAAAAATAGGAAGAGCATGAAACGATCTGAAAAATAGGAGGAGCATGAAGCGGTGTTGAAAAACATGAAGAGCCTGAAAAGGTGTGAAAAATATGTAGAGCTTCAAAAGGTGTCAAAAATATGAGGAGCATGAACGGTCTGAAAAACACTAGGAGCATGAAGCGGCGTTGAAAAACATGAAGAGCCTGAAAAGGTGTGAAAAATATGAAGAGCTTCAAAATATTTCAAAAATATGAGGGGCATGAACCGTCTGAAAAATAGGAGGAGCATGAAGCTGTGTTTAAAAACATGAAGAGCCTGAAAAGGTGTGAAAAATATGAAGAACTTCAAAAGGTGTGAAAAATATCAAGAGGTTCAAAAGGTGTCAAAAATGAGATGAGCATGAAACGGTCTGAATAATAGGAGGAACATGAAGTGGTGTTGAAAAACATGAAGAGCCTGAAAAGGTGTGAAAAATATGAAGAGCTTCAAAAGGTGTGAAATACATGAGGAGCATGAAACAGTCTGAAATTTAGTAGGAGCTTATACCGGTTTTGAAAAACATGAAGAGCCTGAAAAGGTGTGAAAAATATGAAGAGCTTCCAAAATTGTCAAAAATATGAGGAGCATGAAACGGTCTGAAAAATAGGAGGAGCATGAAACGGTAGGAAAATTAGGAGGAGCATGAAACGGTGTTGAAAAACATGAAGAGCCTGAAAACGTGTGAAAAATAGGAGGAGCTTCAAAAGGTGTCAAAAATATGAGGAGCATGAAACGGTCAGAAAAATAGGAGGATCATGAAGCGGTGTTCAAAAATATGAAGAGCCTGAAAAGGTGTGAAAAACATGAAGAGCCTGAAAAGGTGTGACAAATATAAAGAGATTCAAAAGGTGTGAAAAATATGAGGAGCATTAAATGGTCTGAAAAATAGGAGAAGCATGACACGGTGTTAGAAACATGAAGAGCATGAAAAGGTGTGAATAATATGAAGAGCTTCAAAATGTGTCATAAATATGAGGAGCATGAAACCGTCTCAAAATTAGGAGGAGCACGAAGCAGTGTTCAAAAATATGGAGAGCCTGAAAAGGTATGAAAAATATGAAGAGCTTCAAAAGCTGTGAAAAATATGAGGAGCTTCAAAATGTGTCAAAAATGAGATGAGCATGAAACGGTCAGAAAAATAGGAGGAGCATGAAGCGGTGCTGAAAATCATGAAGAGCCTAAAAAGGTGTGAAAAATATGGAGAGCTTCAAAATGTGTCAAAAATATGAAGAGCATGAAAGGGTCTGAAAAATAGGAGAATATTGAAGCGGTGTTCAAAAACATGAAGAGCCTGAAAAGGTGTGAAAAATATGAAGAGCTTCATAAGGTGTAAATACATGAGGAGCATGAAACTCTCTGAAAAATAGGAGGAGCATGAAGTGGTGTTCAAAAATATGAAGAGCCTGAAAAGGTGTGAAAAATATAAAGAGCTTCAAAAGGTGTCAAAAATATGAGGATCATGAAACGGTCTGAAAAATAGGAGGAGAATGAATCGGTGTTGAAAAACATGAGGAGCCTGAAAAGGTGTGAAAAATATGAAGAGCTTTAAAAGGTGTGAAAAATATGAGGTGCATGAAATGGTCTGAAAAATAGGAGGAGCATGATGCGGTGTTGAAAAATATGAAGAGCCTGAAAAGGTGTGAAAAATATGAAGAGCTTCAAAAGGTGTCAAAAATATGAGGAGCATGAAACGGTCTGAAAAATAGGAGGAGCATGAAGCGTTGTTAAAAAACATGAAGAGCCTGAAAAGGTGTGAAAAATATGAAGATCTTCTAAAGGTGTCAAAAATATGAGGAGCATGAAACGGTCTTAAAAATAGGAGGAGCATGAAGCGGTGTAGAAAATCATGAAGGGCCTGAAAAGGTGTGAAAAATATGAAGAGTTTCAAAAGGTGTGAAAAATATGAAGAGCTTCAAAAGGTGTCAAAAATGAGATCAACAGGAAACCGTCTGAAAAATAGGAGGAGCATGAAGCGGTGTTGAAAAATATGAGGAGCCTGAAAAGGTGTGAAAATATGAAGAGCTTCTAAATGTGTCAAATATATGAGGAGCATGAAACCGTCTGAAAAATAGGAGGAGCATGAAACGGTGATCAAAAACATGAAGAGCCTGAAAAGGTTTGAAAAATATGAAGAGCTTCAAAAGGTGTGAAATACATGAGGAGCATGAAACGGGCTGAAAAATAGGAGAAGCATGAAGTGGTGTGGAAAAACAGGAAGAGCCTGAAAAGGTGTGAAAAATATGAAGAGCTTCAAAAGGTGTGAAATACATGAGGAGCAAGAAACGGTCTGAAAATTAGGAGAAGCTAGAAGTGGTGTGGAAAATCATGAAGAGCCTGAAAAGCTGTGAAAAATATGAAGAGCTTCAAAATGTGTCAAAAATATGAAGAGCATGAAACGGTCTGAAAAATAGGAGAATCATGAAGTGGTGTTAAAAAACATGAACAGCCTGAAAAGGTGTGAAAAATATGAAGAGCTTCAAAAGTTGTGAAATACATGAGGAGCATGAAACTCTCTGAAAAATAGGAGGAGCATGAAGCAGTGTTCAAAAACATGAAGAGCGTAAAAAGTAGTGAAAATTATGAAAAGTTTCAAAAGGTGTCAAAATGAGATGACCATGAAACGGTCTGAAAAATAGGAGGATCATGAAACGGTGTTCAAAAACATGAAGAGCCTGAAAAGCTGTGAAAAATATGAAGAGTTTCTAAAGGTGTCAAAAATATGAGGAGCATGAAACGGTCTGAAATATAGGAGGAGCATGAAGTGGTGTTGAAAAACATGAAGAGCCTGAAAAGGTGTGAAAATCATGAAGAGCTTCAAAAGGTGTCAAAAATATGAGGAGCATGAAACGGTCTGAAAAATAGGAAGAGCATGACGAAATGTTCAAAAACATGAAGAGCCTGAAAATGTGTGAAAAATATGAAGAGCTTCAAAAGGTGTGAAAAATATGAGGACCATGAAACGGTCTGAAATATAGGAGGAGCATGAAACGGTGATCAAAAATATGAAGAGCCTGAAAAGGTGTGAAAAATATGAAGAGCTTCAAAAGGTGTGAAAAATATGAGGACCATGAAACGGTCTGAAATATAGGAGGAGCATGAAACGGTGATCACAAACATGAAGAGCCTGAAAAGGTGTGAAAAATATGAAGAGCTTCAAAAGGTGTCAAAAATATGTGGAGCATGAAACGGTCTGAAAAATAGGAGTAGCATGAAGCGGTGTTCAAGAATATAAAGAGCCTGAAGAGGTGCGAAATACATGAGGAGCATGAAACGGTCGGAAAATATGAGGAGCATGAAGCGTTGTTCAAAAACATGAAGAGCCTCAAAACTTGTCAAAAATATGAGGAGCATGAAACGGTCTGAAAAATAGGAGGAACATGAACTGGTGTTGAAAAACATGAAGAGCCTGAAAAGGTGTGAAATATATGAAGAGCTTCAAAAAATGTCAAAAATATGAGGAGCAAGAAACGGTCTGAAAAATAGGAGGAGCATGAAGCTGTGTTCAAAAACATGAAGAGCCTGAAAAGTTGTGGAAAATATGAAGAGCTTCAAAAGCTGTCAAATATATGAGTAGCACAAAACGGTCTGAAAATTAGGAGGAGCATGAAACGGTCTGAAAAATAGGAGGAGCATGAAGCTGTGTTCAAAAACATGAAGAGCCTGAAAAGGTGTGAAAAATATGAAGAGCTTCAAAATGTGAGAAAAATATGAGGAGAATGAAACGGTCTGAAAAATAGGAGAAGCGTGAAGCGTTTTTTAAAAACATGAAGAGCCTTAAAATGTGTGAAAAATATGAAGAGCTTCAAAGCTGTCAAAAAAATGAGGAGCATGAAACGGTCTGAAAAATAGGAGGAGCATGAAGTGGTGTTGAAAAACATGAAGAGCCTGAAAAGGTGTGAAAAATATGAAGAGCTTAAAAAGGTGTCAAATATATGAGGAGCATGAAACGGTCTGAAACTGGGGGGAGCATGAAACGGTCTGAAAAATATGAGGAGCATGAAACTGTGTTGAAAAAAGAGAAGAGCCTGAAAAGGTGTGAAAAATAGGAGGAGCGTCAAAAGGTTTCAAAAATATGAGGAGCATGAAACGCTCTGAAAAAAAGGAGGAGCATGAAGCGGTCTGAAAAATATGAGGAGCATGAAACGGTCTGAAAAATATTAGGAGAATGAAACGGTGTGGAAAAACATGAAGAGCCTGAAAAGATGTGAAAAATAGGAAGAGTTTCAAAAGGTGTCACAAATATGAGGAGCATGAAATGGTCAGAAAAATAGGAGGAGCATGAAGCGGTGTTGAAAAACATGAAGAGCCTGAAAACGTGTGAAAAATATGAAGAGCTTCAAAAGCTGTGAAAAGCATGAAGAGCTTCAAAAGGTGTCAAAAAAGAGATGAGCATGAAACGGTCTGAAAAATAGGCGGAGCATGAAGTGGTGTTGAAAAACATGAAGAGCCTGAAAATGTGTGAAATATACGAAGAGCCTCAAAAAGTGTCAAAAATATGAGGAGGATGAAACGGTCGGAAAAATAGGAGGAGCATGAAACGGTCTGAAAAATAGGAGGATCATGAAGCGGTGTTGAAAAACATGAAGAGACTGAAAAGTTGTAAAAAATATGAAGAGCTTCAAAGGTGTCAAAAATGAGATGAGCATGAAACGGTCTGAAAAATAGGTGGAGCATGAAGTGGTGTAGGAAAACATGAAGAGCCTGAAAAGGTGTGAAATATATGAAGAGTTTCAAAAGGTGTCAAAAATGAGATGAGCATGAAACGGTCTGAAAAACAGGAGGAGTATGAAGCGATGTTGAAAAATATGAAGAGCCTGAAAATGTGTGAAAAATATGAAGAGCTTCAAAAGGTGTCAACTGTATGAGGAGCATGAAACGGTCTGAAAACTAGGAGGAGCATTAAACGGTGTTCAAAAACATGAAGATCCTGAAAACGTGTGAAAATCATGAAGAGCCTGAAAAGGTGTGAAAATTATGAAGAGCTTCAAAAGGTGTTAAAAGCATGAGGAGCATGAAACGGTCTGAATAATAGGAGGAACATGAAGCGGTGTTGAAAAACATGAAGAGCCTGAAAAGGTGTGAAAAATATGAAGAGTTTCAAAGGGTTTGAAATACATGAGGAGAAGGAAACGGTCTGAAAAATAGATGGAGCATGAAGCTGGGCTCAAAACCATGAAGAGCCTGAAAAGGTGTGAAAAATATGAAGAGCTTCAAAATGTGTCAAAAATATGAGGAGCATGAAACGGTCTGAAAACTAGGAGGAGCATGAAACGGTCTGAAAAATAGGAGGAGCATGAAGCGGTGTTGAAAAACATGAAGAGCCTGAAAAAGTGTGAAAAATATCAAGAGCTTCAAAACGTGTCAAAAATATGAGGAGCATGAAACGGTCTGAAAAATAGGAGGAGCATGAAACGGTAGGAAAATTAGGAGGAGCATGAAACGGTGTTGAAAAACATGAAGAGCCTGAAAACGTGTGAAAAATAGGAGGAGCTTCAAAAGGTGTCAAAAATATGAGGAGCATGAAACGGTCAGAAAAATAGGAGGATCATGAAGCGGTGTTCAAAAATATGAAGAGCCTGAAAAGGTGTGAAAAACATGAAGAGCCTGAAAAGGTGTGACAAATATAAAGAGATTCAAAAGGTGTGAAAAATATGAGGAGCATTAAATGGTCTGAAAAATAGGAGAAGCATGACACGGTGTTAGAAACATGAAGAGCATGAAAAGGTGTGAATAATATGAAGAGCTTCAAAATGTGTCATAAATATGAGGAGCATGAAACCGTCTCAAAATTAGGAGGAGCACGAAGCAGTGTTCAAAAATATGGAGAGCCTGAAAAGGTATGAAAAATATGAAGAGCTTCAAAAGCTGTGAAAAATATGAGGAGCTTCAAAATGTGTCAAAAATGAGATGAGCATGAAACGGTCTGAAAAATAGGAGGAGCATGAAGCGGTGCTGAAAATCATGAAGAGCCTAAAAAGGTGTGAAAAATATGAAGAGCTTCAAAATGTGTCAAAAATATGAAGAGCATGAAAGGGTCTGAAAAATAGGAGAATATTGAAGCGGTGTTCAAAAACATGAAGAGCCTGAAAAGGTGTGAAAAATATGAAGAGCTTCATAAGGTGTAAATACATGAGGAGCATGAAACTCTCTGAAAAATAGGAGGAGCATGAAGTGGTGTTCAAAAACATGAAGAGCCTGAAAAGGTGTGAAAAATATGAAGAGCTTCAAAAGGTGTCAAAAATATGAGGATCATGAAACGGTCTGAAAAATAGGAGGAGAATGAATCGGTGTTGAAAAACATGAGGAGCCTGAAAAGGTGTGAAAAATATGAAGAGCTTTAAAAGTGTGAAAAATATGAGGTGCATGAAATGGTCTGAAAAATAGGAGGAGCATGATGCGGTGTTGAAAAATATGAAGAGCCTGAAAAGGTGTGAAAAATATGAAGAGCTTCAAAAGGTGTCAAAAATATGAGGAGCATGAAACGGTCTGAAAAATAGGAGGAGCATGAAGCGTTGTTAAAAAACATGAAGAGCCTGAAAAGGTGTGAAAAATATGAAGATCTTCTAAAGGTGTCAAAAATATGAGGAGCATGAAACGGTCTTAAAAATAGGAGGAGCATGAAGCGGTGTTGAAAATAATGAAGGGCCTGAAAAGGTGTGAAAAATATGAAGAGTTTCAAAAGGTGTCAAAAATGAGATCAACAGGAAACCGTCTGAAAAATAGGAGGAGCATGAAGCGGTGTTGAAAAATATGAAGAGCCTGAAAAGGTGTGAAAATATGAAGAGCTTCTAAATGTGTCAAATATACGAGGAGCATGAAACCGTCTGAAAAATAGGAGGAGCATGAAACGGTGATCAAAAACATGAAGAGCTTGAAAAGGTGTGAAAAATATGAAGAGCTTCAAAAGGTGTGAAATACATGAGGAGCATGAAACGGTCTGAAAATTAGGAGAAGCTAGAAGTGGTGTGGAAAATCATGAAGAGCCTGAAAAGCTGTGAAAAATATGAAGAGCTTCAAAATGTGTCAAAAATATGAAGAGCATGAAACGGTCTGAAAAATAGGAGAATCATGAAGCGGTGTTAAAAAACATGAACAGCCTGAAAAGGTGTGAATAATATGAAGAGCTTCAAAAGTTGTGAAATACATGAGGAGCATGAAACTCTCTGAAAAATAGGAGGAGCATGAAGCAGTGTTCAAAAACATGAAGAGTCTAAAAAGTAGTGAAAATTATGAAAAGCTTCAAAAGGTGTCAAAATGAGATGACCATGAAACGGTCTGAAAAATAGGAGGATCATGAAACGGTGTTCAAAAACATGAAGAGCCTGAATAGGTGTGAAAAATATGAAGAGCTTCAAAAGGTGTCAAAAATATGACGAGCATGAAAAAGTCTGAAAAATAGGAGGAGCATGAAGCTGTGTTCAAAAACATGAAGAGCCTGAAAAGGTGTGAAAAATATGAAGAGCTTCAAAAGGTGTGAAATACATGGGGAGTATGAAACGGGCAGAAAAATAGGAGAAGCATGAAGTGGTGTGGAAAAACATGAAGAGCCTGAAAAGGTGTGAAAAATATGAAGAGCTTCAAAAAGTGTCAAAAATGAGATCAACAGGAAACCGTCTGAAAAATAGGAGGAGCATGAAGCGGTGTTGAAAAATATGAAGAGCCTGAAAAGGTGTGAAAATATGAAGAGCTTCTAAATGTGTCAAATATATGAGGAGCATGAAACCGTCTGAAAAATAGGAAGAGCATTAAACGGTGATCAAAAACATGAAGAGCCTGAAAAGGTTTGAAAAATATGAAGAGCTTCAAAAGGTGTGAAATATATGAGGAGCATGAAACCGTCTGAAAAATAGGAGAAGCATGAAGTGGTGTGGAAAAACATGAAGAGCCTGAAAAGGTGTGAAAAATATGAAGAGCTTCAAAAGGTGTGAAATACATGAGGAGCATGAAACGGTCTGAAAATTAGGAGAAGCATGAAGTGGTGTGGAAAAACATGAAGAGCCTGAAAGGTGTGAAAAATATGAAGAGCTTCAAAAGGTGTCAAAAATATGAAGAGCATGAAACGGTCTGAAAAATAGGAGAATCATGAAGTGGTGTTAAAAAACATGAACAGCCTGAAAAGGTGTGAAAAATATGAAGAGCTTCAAAAGGTCTCAAAAATATGACGAGCATGAAACGGTCTGAAAAATAGGAGGAGCATGAAGCTGTGTTCAAAAACATGAAGAGCCTGAAAAGGTGTGAAAAATATGAAGAGCTTCAAAATGTGTCATAAATGAGAAGAACATGAAACGGTCTGAAAATTAGGAGGAGCATGAAGTGGTTTTGAAAAACATGAAGAGCCTGAAAAGGTGTGAAACATATGAAAAGCTTCAAAATGGGTCAAAAATATGAAGAGCATGAAATGGTCTGAAAAATAGGAGGATCATGAAGTGGTGTTCAAAACATGAAGACCCTGAAAAGTTGTGAAAGATATGAAGAGCTTCAAAAGGTTTGAAAAATATGAGGAGCATGAAACGGTCTGAAAAATAGGAGGAGCATGAAACGGTGATCAAAAACATGAAGAGCCTGAAAAGGTGTCAAAAATATGAAGAGCTTCAAAAGGTGTGAAATACATGAGGAGCATGAAACGGTCTGAAAAATAGGAGAAGCATGAAGTGGTGTGGAAAAACATGAAGAGCCTGAAAAGGTGTGAAAAATATGAAGAGCTTCAAAAGGTGTCAAAAATGAGATCAACAGGAAACCGTCTGAAAAATAGGAGGAGCATGAAGCGGTGTTGAAAAATATGAAGAGCCTGAAAAGGTGTGAAAATATGAAGAGCTTCTAAATTTGTCAAATATATGAGGAGCATGAAACCGTCTGAAAAATAGGAAGAGCATGAAACGGTGATCAAAAACATGAAGAGCCTGAAAAGGTTTGAAAAATATGAAGAGCTTCAAAAGGTGTGAAATACATGAGGAGCATGAAACGGGCTGAAAAATAGGAGAAGCATGAAGTGGTGTGGAAAAACATGAAGAGTCTAAAAAGGTGTGAAAAATATGAAGAGCTTCAAAAGGTGTGAAATATATGAGGAGCATGAAACGGTCTGAAAATTAGGAGAAGCATGAAGTGGTGTGCAAAAACATGAAGAGCCTGAAAAGCTGTGAAAAATATGAAGAGCTTCAAAATGTGTCAAAAATACGAAGAGCATGAAACGGTGAAAAATAGGAGAATCATGAAGCGGTGTTCAAAAATATGAAGTGCCTGATAGGTGTGAAATATATGAAGAGTTTTAAAGGTGTCAAAAATATGAGGAGCAAGTAACGGTCTGAAAAGTAGGAGGAGCATGAAGCGGTATTCAAAAACATGAAGAGCCTGAAAAGCTGTGAAAAATATGAAGAGTTTCTAAAGGTGTCAAAAATATGAGGAGCATGAAACGGTCTGAAAAATAGGAGTAGCATGAAGCGGTGTTCAAGAATATAAAGAGCCTGAAGAGGTGTGAAATACATGAGGAGCATGAAACGGTCGGAAAATATGAGGAGCATGAAGCGTTGTTCAAAAACATGAAGAGCCTCAAAACTTGTCAAAAATATGAGGAGCATGAAACGGTCTGAAAAATAGGAGGAACATGAACTGGTGTTGAAAAACATGAAGAGCCTGAAAAGGTGTGAAATATATGAAGAGCTTCAAAAAATGTCAAAAATATGAGGAGCAAGAAACGGTCTGAAAAATAGGAGGAGCATGAAGCTGTGTTCAAAAACATGAAGAGCCTGAAAAGTTGTGGAAAATATGAAGAGCTTCAAAAGCTGTCAAATATATGAGGAGCATAAAACGGTCTGAAAATTAGGAGGAGCATGAAACGGTCTGAAAAATAGGAGGAGCATGAAGCTGTGTTCAAAAACATGAAGAGCCTGAAAAGGTGTGAAAAATATGAAGAGCTTCAAAATGTGAGAAAAATATGAGGAGAATGAAACGGTCTGAAAAATAGGAGAAGCGTGAAGTGTTTTTTAAAAACATGAAGAGCCTTAAAATGTGTGAAAACTATGAAGAGCTTCAAAAGCTGTCAAAAAAATGAGGAGCATGAAACGGTCTGAAAAATTGGAGGAGCATGAAGTGGTGTTGAAAAACATGAAGAGCCTGAAAAGGTGTGAAAAATATGAAGAGCTTCAAAAGGTGTCAAATATATGAGGAGCATGAAACGGTCTGAAACTGGGGGGAGCATGAAACGGTCTGAAAAATATGAGGAGCATGAAACTGTGTTGAAAAAAGAGAAGAGCCTGAAAAGGTGTGAAAAATAGGAGGAGCTTCAAAAGGTTTCAAAAATATGAGGAGCATGAAAGGCTCTGAAAAATAGGAGGAGCATGAAGCGGTCTGAAAAATATGAGGAGCATGAAACGGTCTGAAAAATATTAGGAGAATGAAACGGTGTGGAAAAACATGAAGAGCCTGAAAAGATGTGAAAAATAGGAAGAGTTTCAAAAGGTGTCAAAAATATGAGGAGCATGAAATGGTCAGAAAAATAGGAGGAGCATGAAGCGGTGTTGAAAAACATGAAGAGCCTGAAAACGTGTGAAAAATATGAAGAGCTTCAAAAGCTGTGAAAAACATGAAGAGCTTCAAAAGGTGTCAAAAAAGAGATGAGCATGAAACGGTCTGAAAAATAGGCGGAGCATGAAGTGGTGTTGAAAAACATGAAGAGCCTGAAAATGTGTGAAATATACGAAGAGCCTCAAAAAGTGTCAAAAATATGAGGAGGATGAAACGGTCGGAAAAATAGGAGGAGCATGAAACGGTCTGAAAAATAGGAGGATCATGAAGCGGTGTTGAAAAACATGAAGAGACTGAAAAGTTGTAAAAAATATGAAGAGCTTCAAAGGTGTCAAAAATGAGATGAGCATGAAACGGTCTGAAAAATAGGTGGAGCATGAAGTGGTGTAGGAAAACATGAAGAGCCTGAAAAGGTGTGAAATATATGAAGAGTTTCAAAAGGTGTCAAAAATGAGATGAGCATGAAACGGTCTGAAAAACAGGAGGAGTATGAAGCGATGTTGAAAAATATGAAGAGCCTGAAAATGTGTGAAAAATATGAAGAGCTTCAAAAGGTGTCAAATGTATGAGGAGCATGAAACGGTCTGAAAACTAGGAGGAGCATGAAACGGTGTTCAAAAACATGAAGATCCTGAAAACGTGTGAAAATCATGAAGAGCCTGAAAAGTTGTGAAAATTATGAAGAGCTTCAAAAGGTGTTAAAAACATGAGGAGCATGAAACGGTCTGAATAATAGGAGGAACATGAAGCGGTGTTGAAAAACATGAAGAGCCTGAAAAAGTGTAAAAAATATGAAGAGCATCAACAGGTGTCAAAATTATGAGGAGCATGAAACGGTCTTAAAAATAGGAGAAGCATGAAACGGTGTTCAAAAACATGAAGAGCCTGAAAAGGTGTGAAAAATATGAACAGTTTCAAAGGGTTTGAAATACATGAGGAGAAGGAAACGGTCTGAAAAATAGATGGAGCATGAAGCTGGGCTCAAAACCATGAAGAGCCTGAAAAGGTGTGAAAAATATGAAGAGCTTCAAAATGTGTCAAAAATATGAGGAGCATGAAACGGTCTGAAATCTAGGAGGAGCATGAAACGGTCTGAAAAATAGGAGGAGCATGAAGCGGTGTTGAAAAACATGAAGAGCCTGAAAAAGTGTGAAAAATATCAAGAGCTTCAAAACGTGTCAAAAATATGAGGAGCATGAAACGGTCTGTAATATAGGAGGTGCATGAAACGGTGTTGAAAAACATGAAGAGCCTGAAAACGTGTCAAAAATATGAAGAGCTTCAAAGGTGTTAAAAATATGAAGAGTTTCAAAAGGTGTCAAAAATGAGATGAGCATGAAACGGTCAGAAAAATAGGAGGAGCATGAAACGGTTTTCAAAAACGTGAAGAGCCTGAAAAGTTGTGAAAAATATGAAGAGCTTCAAAAGGTGTCAAATATATGAGGAGCATGAAACGTTCTGAAAAATAGGAGGAGCATGAAACTGTGTTCAAAAACCTGAAGAGCCTGAAAACGTTGAAAAACATAAAGAGTTTCAAAATGTGTGAAATGCATGAGGAGCATTAAACGTTCTGAAAAATAGGAAGAGCATGAAATGGTGTTGAAAAACATGAAGAGCCTGAAAAGGTGTGAAAAATATGAAGAGCTTCAAAAGGTGTCAAAAATATCAGGAGCAAGAACGGTCTGAAAAACAGGAGGAGCAAGAAGCGGTGTTGAAAAACATGAAGAGCCTGAAAAGGTTGGAAAAATATGAAAAGCTTCAAAATGTTTCAAAAATATGAGGAGCATGAAATGGTCTGAAAAATAGGAGGAGCATGAACCGGTGTTGCACAACATGAAGAGCCAAAAAAGTTGTGAAAAATAGGAAGAGTTTCAAAAGGTGTGAAATACATGAGGAGAATGAAAAGGTGTGAAAAATGTGAAGAGCTTCAAAAGGTGTCAAAATTATGAGGAGCATGAAACGGTCTGAAAAATAGGAGGAGCATGAAGCTGTGTTCAAAAACATGAAGAGCCTGAAAAGGTGTGCAAAATATGAAGAGCTTCAAAATGTGAGAAAAATATGAGGAGAATGAAACGGTCTGAAAAATAGGAGAAGCGTGAAGTGGTGTTGAAAAACATGAAGAGCCTGAAAAGGTGTGAAAAATATGAAGAGCTTCAAAAGGTGTCAAAAATATGAGAAGCATGAATAGGTCTGAAAAATAGGAGGAGCATGAAACGGTGTTCAAAAACATGAAGAGCCTGAAAATGTGTGAAAAATATGAAGAGCTTCAAAACGTGTCAAAATTATGAGGAGCATGAAAAGATCTGAAAAATAGGAGGAGCAAGAAGCGGTTTTGAAAAACATGAAGAGCCTGAAAACGTGTGAAAAATATGAAGAGCTTCAAAAGGTGTGAAAAATATTAAGAGCTTCAAAAGGTGTCAAAAATGAGATGAGCATGAAACGGTCTGAAAAATAGGAGGGGCATGAAGTGGTGTTGAAAAACATGAAGAACCTGAAAAGATGTGAAATATATGAGGAGCTTCAAAATTGTCAAAAATAAGAAGAGCATGAAACGGTCTGAAAAATAGAGGAGCATGAAGTGGTGTTGAAAAACATGAAGAGCCTGAAAAGATGTGAAAAATATGAAGAGCTTCAGAAGTTGTCAAAAATATAAGGAGCATGAAACGGTCTGCAAAATAAGAGGATCATGAAGCGGTGTTGAAAAACATGAACAGCTTCCTTATCCATTCATCTGCTGATGGGCATCTAGGTTGCTTCCATGTCCTGGCTGTTATAAACAGTGCTGCGATGAACATTGGGGTGCACGTGTCTCTTTCAGATCTGGTTTCCTCAGTGTGTATGCCCAGAAGTGGGATTGCTGGGTCATATGGCAGTTCTATTTCCAATTTTTTAAGAAATCTCCACACTGTTTTCCATAGCGGCTGTACTAGTTTGCATTCCCACCAACAGTGTAAGAGGGTTCCCTTTTCTCCACACCCTCTCCAGCATTTATTGCTTGTAGACTTTTGGATAGCAGCCAACCTGACTGGCGTGTAATGGTACCTCATTGTGGTTTTGATTTGCATTTCTCTAATAATGAGTGATGTTGAGCATCTTTTCATGTGTTTGTTAGCCATTTGTAAGTCTTCTTTGGAGAAATGTCTGTTTAGTTCTTTGGCCCATTTTTTGATTGGGTCATTTATTTTTCTGGAATTGAGCTGCAGGAGTTGCTTGTATATTTTTGAGATTAATCTTTTGTCTCTTTCTTCATTTGCTATAATTTTCTCCCAATCTGAGGGCTGTCTTTTCACCTTACTTATAGTTTCCTTTGTAGTGCAAAAGCTTTTAAGTTTCATTAGGTCCCATTTGTTTAGTTTTGCTTTTACTTCCAATATTCTGGGAGGTGGGTCATAGAGGATCTTGCTTTGATTTATGTCAGAGAGTGTTTTGCCTATGTTCTCCTCTAGAAGTTTTATAGTTTCTGGTCTTACATTTAGATCTTTAATCCATGAACGGATAAGGAAGCTGTGGTACATATACACCATGGAATATTACTCAGCCATTAAAACGAATTCATTTGAACCAGTCCTAATGAGATGGATGAAGCTGGAGCCCATTATACAGAGTGAAGGAAGCCAGAAAGATAAAGAACATTACAGCATACTGACACATGTATATGGAATTTAGAAAGGTGATAACGATAACCCTATATGCAGAACAGAAAAAGAGACACAGAAATACAGAACAGAATTTTGAACTTTGTGGGAGAATGTGAGGGTAGGATATTTCAAAAGAACAGCATGTATACTATCTATGGTGAAACAGATCACCAGCCCAGGTGGGATGCACGAGACAAGTGCTCCGGCCTGGTGCACTGGGAAGACCCAGAGGAATCGGTGGGAGAGGGAGGTGGGAGGGGGGATCGGGATTGGGAATACATGTAAATCCATGGCTAATTCATATCAATGTATGACAAAACCCACTGGAAAAAAAATAAAAATAAGGAAAAAAAAAAGAAAAACATGAACAGCCTGAAAAGGTGTGAACAATATGAAGAGCTTCAAAAGATGTGAAATACATAACGAGCATGAAACAATCTGAAAAATTGAAGGAGCGTGAAGCTGTGTTGAAAAACATGAAGAGCCTGAAAAGGTGTGAAAAATATGAAGAGCTTCAAAATGTGTCAAAAGTATGAGGAGAAAGAAAGGGACTGAAAATAGGAGGAGCATGAAGCGGTGTTGAAAAATATGAAGAGCCTGAAAAGGTGTGAAAAATATGAAGAGCTTCAAAATTTGTCAAAAATATGAGGAACATGAAACGGTCTGAAAAATAGGAGGAGCATGAAATGATGTTGAAAAACATGAAGAGCCTGAAAAGGTGTGAAAAATATGAAGAGCTTCAAAATTTGTCAAAAATATGAGGAACATGAAACGGTCTGAAATATAGGAGGAGCATGAAGCGGTGTTCAAAAACATGAGGAGCCTGAAAAGGTGTGAAAAATATGAAGAGCTTCAAAAGGTGTGAAAATATGAAGAGTTTCAAAAGGTGTGAAAATATTAGGAGCATGATACGGTCTGAAAAATAGGAGGAGGCTGAAGCGGTGTTCAAAAACTTGAAGAGCCTGTAAAGGAGTGAAAAACATGAAGAGCTTCAAAAGGTGTCAAAAATATGAGGACATGAAACGGTTGAAAAATAGAAGGAGCATGAAACCATGTTCAAAACCATGAAGAGCCTGAAAAGGTGTGAAAAATATGAAGAGCTTTAAAACGTGTCAAAAATATGAGGTGCATGAAACAGTCTGAAAAATAGGAAAAGCATGACACGTTGTTCAAAAACATGAAGAGCCTGAAAAGGTGTGAAATATATGAAGAGCTTCAAAAGCTGTAAAAAATATGAGGTGCATGATACAATCTGAAAAATAGGAGGTGCATGAAGCGGTGTTGAAAACATGAAGAGCATGAAAATATGTGAAAAATAAGAAGAGCTTCAAAAGGTGTCAAAATATGAGGAGCATGAAACAGTCTAAAAAATAGTAGGAGCATGAAAAGGTATTGAAAAACACGAAGAGCCTGAAAAGGTGTGAAAAATATGAAGAGTTTCAAAAGGTGTCAAAAATATGAGGAGCATGAAACAGTTTGAAAAATAGGAGGAACAGGAAGTCGGGTTCAAAACCATGAAGAGCCTGAAAAGGTGTGAAATATACGAAGAGCTTCTAAAGGTGTCAAAAATATGAGGAGCATGAAAAGATCTGTAAAATAGGAGGAGCATGAAACGGTGTAAAAAACATGAAGAGCCTGAAAAGGTGTGAAATAAATGAAGAGCTTCAAAAGGTGTCCAAAATGTGAGGACCATGAAACGCTCTGAAATATAGGAGGAGCATGATGCGGTGTTGAAAAGCATGAAGAGTCTGAAAAGGTGCGAAATATAGGAAGAGCTTCAAAAGGTGTCAAAAATATGAGGAGCATGAAACGGTCTGAAAAATAGGAGGAGCATGAAACGGTGTAAAAAACATGAAGAGCCTTAAAAGGTCTGAAAATTATGAAGAGTTCAAAAGGTGTTAAAAATATGAGGAGCATGAAACGGTCTAAAAAATAGTAGGAGCATGAAAAGGTATTGAAAAACACGAAGAGCCTGAAAAGGTGTGAAAAATATGAAGAGTTTCAAAAGGTGTCAAAAATATGAGGAGCATGAAACGGTCTGAAAAATAGGAGGAGCATGAAACGGTGTAAAAAACATGAAGAGCCTTAAAAGGTCTGAAAATTATGAAGAGTTCAAAAGGTGTTAAAAATATGAGGAGCATGAAACGGTCTAAAAAATAGTAGGAGCATGAAAAGGTATTGAAAAACACGAAGAGCCTGAAAAGGTGTGAAAAATATGAAGAGTTTCAAAAGGTGTCAAAAATATGAGGAGCATGAAACGGTCTGAAAATTAGGAGGAGCATGAAAAGGTGTAAAAAACATGAAGAGCCTTAAAAGGTCTGAAAATTATGAAGAGTTCAAAAGGTGTTAAAAATATGAGGAGCATGAAACAGTTTGAAAAATAGGAGGAACATGAAGCCGTGTTCAAAACCATGAAGAGCCTGAAAAGGTGTGAAATATAGGAAGAGCTTCAAAAGGTGTCAAAAATATGAGGAGCATGAAACGGTCTGAAAAATAGGAGGAGCATGAAACGGTGTAAAAAACATGAAGAGCCTTAAAAGGTCTGAAAATTATGAAGAGTTCAAAAGGTGTTAAAAATATGAGGAGCATGAAACGGTCTGAAAAATAGGAGGAGCATGAAGCCGTTTTGAAAAACATGATTCCTGAAAAGGTGTGAAATAATCGAAGAGCTTCAAAAGGTGTCAAAAATTTGAGGACCATGAAACGCTCTGAAATATAGGAGGAGCATGATGCGGTGTTGAAAAGCATGAAGAGCCTGAAAAGGTGTGAAATATATGAAGCACTTCAATAGCTGTCAAAAATATGAGGAGCCTGAAACGTTCTGAAAAATAGGAGGAGCATGAAGCGGTGTTGAAAAACATGAAGAGCCTGAAAAGGTGTGAAAATCATGAAGAGCCTGAAAAGGTGTGAAAAACATGAAGAGCCTCAACAGGTGTGAAATATATGAAGAGCTTCAAACGGTATCAAAAATATGAGGAGAATGAAACGGTCTGAAAAATAGGAGGAGCATGAAGCGGTGTTGAAAAACATGAAGAGCCTGAAAAGGTGTGACAAACATGAAGAGCCTGAAAAGGTGTGAAATATATGAAGAGGTTCAAAAGGTGTGAAAAATTTGAAGAGCTTCAAAAGTTGTCAAAAATATGAGGAGCAAGAAACTATCTGAAAAATAGGTGGAGAAGGAAGTGGTGTTGAAAAACATGAAGAGACTGAAAAGGTGTGAAAATATTAAGACCATCAAAAGGTGTCAAAAATAGGAGTAGCATGAAACGGTGTTCAAAAACATGAAGAGCCTGAATAGGATTGAAAAATATGAAGAGCTTCAAAAGGTGTAAAAAATATGAGGAGCATGAAACGGTCTGAAAAATAGGAGGAGCATGAGTGGTGTTGAAATATGAGGCTGAAAAGGTGTGAAATATATGAAAAGCTTCAAAACGGGTCATAAATATGAGGAGTATGAAACAGTCTGAAAAATAGGAGGAGCATGAAGCAGTGTTCAAAACCATGAAGAGCCTGAAAAGGTGTGAAAAATATGAGGAGCTTCAAAAGGTGTCAAAAATATGAAGAACATGAAACGGTCTGAAAAATAGGAGGAGCATGAAGTGGTGTTGAAAAGCATGAAGAGCCTGAAAAGGTGTGAAAAATATGAAGAGCTTCAAAAAGTGTGAAAAATATGAGGAGCATGAAACAGTCTGAAAAATAGGAGGAGCAGGAAGCGGTGTTCAAAACCATGAAGAGCCTGAAAAGGTGTGAAAAATATGAAGAGCTTCAGAAGGTGTGAAAAATATGAGGAGCATGAAACAATCTGAAAAATAGGAGGAGCAGGAAGCGGTGTTGAAAAACATGAAGAGCCTGAAAAGGTGTGAAAAATATGAAGAGCTTCAAAAGGTGTCAAAAATATGAGGAGCAGGAAGCGGTGTTGAAAAACATGAAGTTCCTGAAAAGAAGTGAAATATATGACGAGCTTCAAAAGGTGTCAAAAATATGAGGAGCATGAAGCGTTGTTGAAAAACATGAAGAGCCTGAAAAGGTGTGAAATATATGAAGAGCTTCAAAAGGTGTCAAAAATATGAGGAGCACGAAACGGTCTGAAAAATAGGAGTAGCAAGAAGCAGTGTTGAAAAACATGAAGAGCCTGAAAAGGTGTGAAAAATATTAAGAGCTTCAAAACGTGTCAAAAATATGAGGAGCATGAAACGGTCTGAAAAATCGGAGGAGCATGAGTGGTGTTGAAATACATGAAGAGGTTGAAAAGGTGTGAAATATATGAAGAGTTTCAAAACGTGTCATAAATATGAGGAGTACGAAACAGTCTGAAAAATACGAGGAGCATGAAGCGGTGTTCAAAACCATGAAGAGCCTGAAAAGGTGTGAAATATATGAAGAGCTTCAAGGGTGTCAAAAATATGAGGAACATGAAACAGTCTGAAAAATAGAAGGAGCATGAAACGGTGTTGCAAAACATGAAAAGCCTGAAAAGGTGTGAAAAACATGAAGAGCCTGAAAAGTTGTGGAAAACATGAAGAGCCTGAAAAGGTGTGAAAAAGATGAAGAGCCTCAAAAGGTGTAAAATATATGAAGAGTTTCAATAGGTGTCAAAAATATGAGGAGCATGAAACGGTCTGAAAAATAGGAGGAGCATCAAATGGTGCTGAAAAACATGGAGAGCCTGAAAAGGTTTGAAAAATATGAAGAGCTTCAAAAGGTGTCAAAAATATGAGGAGCATGAAACGGTCTGAAAAATAGGAGGAGCATGAAACGGTGTAAAAAACATGAAGAGCCTTAAAAGGTCTGAAAATTATGCAGAGTTCAAAAGGTGTTAAAAATATGAGGAGCATGAAACTGTCTGAAAAATAGGAGGAGCATGAAGCGGTGTTGAAAAACATGAAGAGCCTGAAAAGGTGTGAAAAATATGAAGAGCTTCAAAAGGTGTGAAAAATATGAGGAGCATGAAACGGTCTGAAAAATAGGAGGAGCATGAAGCCGTTTTGAAAAACATGATTCCTGAAAAGGTGTGAAATAATCGAAGAGCTTCAAAAGGTGTCAAAAATTTGAGGACCATGAAACGCTCTGAAATATAGGAGGAGCATGATGCGGTGTTGAAAAGCATGAAGAGCCTGAAAAGGTGTGAAATATATGAAGCGCTTCAATAGCTGTCAAAAATATGAGGAGCCTGAAACGTTCTGAAAAATAGGAGGAGCATGAAGCGGTGTTGAAAAACATGAAGAGCCTGAAAAGGTGTGAAAATCATGAAGAGCCTGAAAAGGTGTGAAAAACATGAAGAGCCTCAACAGGTGTGAAATATATGAAGAGCTTCAAACGGTATCAAAAATATGAGGAGCATGAAACGTTCAGAAAAATAGGAGGAGCATGAAGCGGTGTTGAAAATCATGAAGAGCCTGAAAAGGTGTGACAAACATGAAGAGCCTGAAAAGGTGTGAAAAATATGAAGAGTTTCAAAAGGTGTGAAATACATGAGGACCAGGAAACGGTCTGAAAAATAGGAGGAGCATGAAGCGGTGTTCAAAAATATGAAAAAAAAATAAAAATAAATAAAAAAAATATAAAAAAAAAAACATGAAGAGCCTGAAAACGTGTGAAAAATATGAAGAGCTTCAAAAGGTGTGAAAAATATGAACAGCTTCAAAAGGTGTCAAAAATGAGATGAGCATGAAGTGATCAGAAAAGTAGGAGGAGCATGAAGCGGTGTTCAAAAACATGAACAGCCTGAAAACCTGTGAAAAATATGAAGAGCTTCAAAAGTTGTCAATAATATGAGGAGCATGAAACAGTCTGAAAAATAGAAGGAGCATGAAACGGTGTTGAAAAACATGAAGAGCCTAAAAATGTGTGAAAAACTTGAAGAGCCTGAAAAGGTGTGAAAAACATGAAGAGCCTGAAAAGGTGTGAAAAAGATGAAGAGCCTCAAAAGGTGTGAAATATATGAAGAACTTCAATAGGTGTCAAAAATATGAGGAGCATGAAACGGTCTGAAAAATAGGAGGAGCATGAAGCGGTGTTGAAAATCATGAAGAGCCTGAAAAGTTGTGAAAAACACGAAGAGCCTGAAAAGGTGTGAAAAACATGAAGAGCCTCAAAAGGTGTGAAATATATGAAGAGCTTCAAAAGGTATCAAAAATATGAGGAGCATGAAGCGATCTGAAAAATAGGTGTAGCAAGAAGTGGTGTTGAAAAACATGAAGCGCATGAAAATGTGTGAAAAATATGAAGAGCTTCGAAAGGTGTCAAAAATATGAGGAGCATGAAAACGTCTGAAAAATAGGAGGAGCATGAAGCGGTGTGAAAAACTTGAAAGAGCCTGAAAAGCTGTGAAAAAAATGAAGAGCTTCAAAAGGTGTCAAAAATTTGAGGAGCATGAAACGGTCTGAAAACTAGGAGGAGCATGAAGCGGTGATGAAAAACATGAAGAGCCTGAAAAGGTGTGAAATATATGAAGAGCTTCAAAAGGCGTCAAAAATAGGAGGAGCATGAAACGCTCTGAAAATAGGAGGAGCATGAGGCGGTGTTGAAAAACATGAAGAGGCTGAAAAGGTGTGAAAAATATGAAGAGCTTCAAAAGGTGTCAGAAATATGAGGAGCATGAAATGGTCTGAAAAATAGGAGGAGCATGAAACGGTGTTCAAGAACATGAAGGGCCTGAAAAGGTGTGAAAAACATGAAGAGACTGAAAAGGTGTGAAATATATGAAGAGCTTCATAATGTGTCAAAAATATGAGGAGCATGAAGCGGTGTTGAAAAACATGAAGATCCTGAAAAGAAGTGAAATATATGACGAGCTTCAAAAGGTGTCAAAAATATGAGGAGCATGAAGCGTTGTTGAAAAACATGAAGAGCCTGAAAAGGTGTGAAATATATGAAGAGCTTCAAAAGGTGTCAAAAATATGAGGAGCACGAAACGGTCTGAAAAATAGGAGTAGCAAGAAGCGGTGTTGCAAAACATGAAGAGCCTGAAAAGGTGTGAAAAATATTAAGAGCTTCAAAACGTGTCAAAAATATGAGGAGCATGAAACGGTCTGAAAAATCGGAGGAGCATGAGTGGTGTTGAAATACATGAAGAGGTTGAAAAGGTGTGAAATATATGAAGAGTTTCAAAACGTGTCATAAATATGAGGAGTACGAAACAGTCTGAAAAATACGAGGAGCATGAAGCGGTGTTCAAAACCATGAAGAGCCTGAAAAGGTGTGAAATATATGAAGAGCTTCAAGGGTGTCAAAAATATGAGGAACATGAAACAGTCTGAAAAATAGAAGGAGCATGAAACGGTGTTGAAAAACATGAAAAGCCTGAAAAGGTGTGAAAAACATGAAGAGCCTGAAAAGTTGTGGAAAACATGAAGAGCCTGAAAAGGTGTGAAAAAGATGAAGAGCCTCAAAAGGTGTAAAATATATGAAGAGTTTCAATAGGTGTCAAAAATATGAGGAACATGAAACGGTCTGAAAAATAGGAGGAGCATCAAATGGTGCTGAAAAACATGGAGAGCCTGAAAAGGTTTGAAAAATATGAAGAGCTTCAAAAGGTGTCAAAAATATGAGGAGCATGAAACGGTCTGAAAAATAGGAGGAGCATGTAATGGTGTTGAAAACCACGAAGAGCCTGAAGAGGAGTGAAATACATGAAGAGCTTCAAAAGGTGTCAAAAATATGAGAAGCATGAAATGGTGTTCAAAAACATGAAGAGCCTGACAAGGTGTGAAAAATATGAAGAGGTTCAAAAAGTGTCAAAAATATGAGGAGCATGAAACTGTTCTGAAAAATAGGTGCAGCATAAAGCGGTGTTGAAAAACATGAAGGGTCTGAAAATGTGTGAAACATATGAAGAGCTTCAAAAGGTGAAAAAATATGAGGAGCATGAAACAGTCTGAAACATAGGAGGAGCATGAAGGAGTGTTCAAAACATGCAGAGCCTGAAAAGGTGTGAAAAATATGAAGAGCTCCAAAAGTTGTCAAAAATATGAGGAGCAGGAAACGGTCTGAAAAATAGGAGGAGCATGAAACGGTGTTCAAAAACTTGAAGATACTGAAAAGATGTGAAAAATATGAAGAGCTTCAAAAGGTGTCAAAATATGAGGAGCACAAAACATTCTGAAAAATAAGAGGAGTATGAAACGGTGTTGAACAACATGAAGAGCATGAAAAGGTGTGAAAAATATGAAGAGATTAAAAAGGTGTCAAAATATGAGGAGCATGAAACGGTCTGAAAAATAGGAGGAGCATCAAGTGGTGTTCAAAAACATGAAGAGCCCGAAAAGGTGTGAAAAATATGAAGAGCTTCAAAAGGTGTCAAAAATATGAGGAGCATAAAATGGTCTGAAAAATAGGAGGAGCATGAAACGGTGTTCAAAAATATGAAGAGACTGAAAAGGCATGAAATATAAGAAGATCTTCAAAAAGTGTCAAAATTATGAGGAGCATGAAACGGTCTGAAAAATAGGAGGAGCATTAAACAGTGTTGAAAAATATGGAGAGCCTGAAAAGGTGTGAAAAATATGAAGAGCTTCAAAACGTGTGAAAAATATGAAGAGCTTCAAAAGGTGTCAAAAATATGAGGAGCATGAAACGGTCTGAAAAATAGGAGGAGCATGAAGCGGTGTTGAAAAACATGAAGAGTCTGAAAAGGTGTGAAATATATGAAGAGCTTCAAAAGGTCTGAAAAATAGGAGGAGCATGAAACGGTGTTCAAGAACATGAAGGGCCTGAAAAGGTGTGAAAAACATGAAGAGACTGAAAAGGTGTGAAATATATGAAGAGCTTCATAATGTGTCAAAAATATGAGGAGCATGAAGCGGTGTTGAAAAACATGAAGATCCTGAAAAGAAGTGAAATATATGACGAGCTTCAAAAGGTGTCAAAAATATGAGGAGCATAAAACGGTCTGAAAATTAGGAGGAGCATGAAACGGTCTGAAAAATAGGAGGAGCATGAAGCTGTGTTCAAAAACATGAAGAGCCTGAAAAGGTGTGAAAAATATGAAGAGCTTCAAAAGCTGTCAAATATATGAGGAGCATAAAACGGTCTGAAAATTAGGAGGAGCATGAAACGGTCTGAAAAATAGGAGGAGCATGAAGCTGTGTTCAAAAACATGAAGAGCCTGAAAAGGTGTGAAAAATATGAAGAGCTTCAAAATGTGAGAAAAATATGAGGAGAATGAAACGGTCTGAAAAATAGGAGAAGCGTGAAGTGTTTTTTAAAAACATGAAGAGCCTTAAAATGTGTGAAAACTATGAAGAGCTTCAAAAGCTGTCAAAAAAATGAGGAGCATGAAACGGTCTGAAAAATTGGAGGAGCATGAAGTGGTGTTGAAAAACATGAAGAGCCTGAAAAGGTGTGAAAAATATGAAGAGCTTCAAAAGGTGTCAAATATATGAGGAGCATGAAACGGTCTGAAACTGGGGGTAGCATGAAACGGTCTGAAAAATATGAGGAGCATGAAACTGTGTTGAAAAAAGAGAAGAGCCTGAAAAGGTGTGAAAAATAGGAGGAGCTTCAAAAGGTTTCAAAAATATGAGGAGCATGAAAGGCTCTGAAAAATAGGAGGAGCATGAAGCGGTCTGAAAAATATGAGGAGCATGAAACGGTCTGAAAAATATTAGGAGAATGAAACGGTGTGGAAAAACATGAAGAGCCTGAAAAGATGTGAAAAATAGGAAGAGTTTCAAAAGGTGTCAAAAATATGAGGAGCATGAAATGGTCAGAAAAATAGGAGGAGCATGAAGCGGTGTTGAAAAACATGAAGAGCCTGAAAACGTGTGAAAAATATGAAGAGCTTCAAAAGCTGTGAAAAACATGAAGAGCTTCAAAAGGTGTCAAAAAAGAGATGAGCATGAAACGGTCTGAAAAATAGGCGGAGCATGAAGTGGTGTTGAAAAACATGAAGAGCCTGAAAATGTGTGAAATATACGAAGAGCCTCAAAAAGTGTCAAAAATATGAGGAGGATGAAACGGTCGGAAAAATAGGAGGAGCATGAAACGGTCTGAAAAATAGGAGGATCATGAAGCGGTGTTGAAAAACATGAAGAGACTGAAAAGTTGTAAAAAATATGAAGAGCTTCAAAGGTGTCAAAAATGAGATGAGCATGAAACGGTCTGAAAAATAGGTGGAGCATGAAGTGGTGTAGGAAAACATGAAGAGCCTGAAAAGGTGTGAAATATATGAAGAGTTTCAAAAGGTGTCAAAAATGAGATGAGCATGAAACGGTCTGAAAAACAGGAGGAGTATGAAGCGATGTTGAAAAATATGAAGAGCCTGAAAATGTGTGAAAAATATGAAGAGCTTCAAAAGGTGTCAAATGTATGAGGAGCATGAAACGGTCTGAAAACTAGGAGGAGCATGAAACGGTGTTCAAAAACATGAAGATCCTGAAAACGTGTGAAAATCATGAAGAGCCTGAAAAGGTGTGAAAATTATGAAGAGCTTCAAAAGGTGTTAAAAACATGAGGAGCATGAAACGGTCTGAATAATAGGAGGAACATGAAGCGGTGTTGAAAAACATGAAGAGCCTGAAAAAGTGTAAAAAATATGAAGAGCATCAACAGGTGTCAAAATTATGAGGAGCATGAAACGGTCTTAAAAATAGGAGAAGCATGAAACGGTGTTCAAAAACATGAAGAGCCTGAAAAGGTGTGAAAAATATGAACAGTTTCAAAGGGTTTGAAATACATGAGGAGAAGGAAACGGTCTGAAAAATAGATGGAGCATGAAGCTGGGCTCAAAACCATGAAGAGCCTGAAAAGGTGTGAAAAATATGAAGAGCTTCAAAATGTGTCAAAAATATGAGGAGCATGAAACGGTCTGAAATCTAGGAGGAGCATGAAACGGTCTGAAAAATAGGAGGAGCATCAAATGGTGCTGAAAAACATGGAGAGCCTGAAAAGGTTTGAAAAATATGAAGAGCTTCAAAAGGTGTCAAAAATATGAGGAGCATGAAACGGTCTGAAAAATAGGAGGAGCATGAAACGGTGTAAAAAACATGAAGAGCCTTAAAAGGTCTGAAAATTATGCAGAGTTCAAAAGGTGTTAAAAATATGAGGAGCATGAAACTGTCTGAAAAATAGGAGGAGCATGAAGCGGTGTTGAAAAACATGAAGAGCCTGAAAAGGTGTGAAAAATATGAAGAGCTTCAAAAGGTGTGAAAAATATGAGGAGCATGAAACGGTCTGAAAAATAGGAGGAGCATGAAGCCGTTTTGAAAAACATGATTCCTGAAAAGGTGTGAAATAATCGAAGAGCTTCAAAAGGTGTCAAAAATTTGAGGACCATGAAACGCTCTGAAATATAGGAGGAGCATGATGCGGTGTTGAAAAGCATGAAGAGCCTGAAAAGGTGTGAAATATATGAAGCGCTTCAATATCTGTCAAAAATATGAGGAGCCTGAAACGTTCTGAAAAATAGGAGGAGCATGAAGCGGTGTTGAAAAACATGAAGAGCCTGAAAAGGTGTGAAAATCATGAAGAGCCTGAAAAGGTGTGAAAAACATGAAGAGCCTCAACAGGTGTGAAATATATGAAGAGCTTCAAACGGTATCAAAAATATGAGGAGCATGAAACGTTCAGAAAAATAGGAGGAGCATGAAGCGGTGTTGAAAATCATGAAGAGCCTGAAAAGGTGTGACAAACATGAAGAGCCTGAAAAGGTGTGAAAAATATGAAGAGTTTCAAAAGGTGTGAAATACATGAGGACCAGGAAACGGTCTGAAAAATAGGAGGAGCATGAAGCGGTGTTCAAAAATATGAAAAAAAAATAAAAATAAATAAAAAAAATATAAAAAAAAAAACATGAAGAGCCTGAAAACGTGTGAAAAATATGAAGAGCTTCAAAAGGTGTGAAAAATATGAACAGCTTCAAAAGGTGTCAAAAATGAGATGAGCATGAAGTGATCAGAAAAGTAGGAGGAGCATGAAGCGGTGTTCAAAAACATGAACAGCCTGAAAACCTGTGAAAAATATGAAGAGCTTCAAAAGTTGTCAATAATATGAGGAGCATGAAACAGTCTGAAAAATAGAAGGAGCATGAAACGGTGTTGAAAAACATGAAGAGCCTAAAAATGTGTGAAAAACTTGAAGAGCCTGAAAAGGTGTGAAAAACATGAAGAGCCTGAAAAGGTGTGAAAAAGATGAAGAGCCTCAAAAGGTGTGAAATATATGAAGAACTTCAATAGGTGTCAAAAATATGAGGAGCATGAAACGGTCTGAAAAATAGGAGGAGCATGAAGCGGTGTTGAAAATCATGAAGAGCCTGAAAAGTTGTGAAAAACACGAAGAGCCTGAAAAGGTGTGAAAAACATGAAGAGCCTCAAAAGGTGTGAAATATATGAAGAGCTTCAAAAGGTATCAAAAATATGAGGAGCATGAAGCGATCTGAAAAATAGGTGTAGCAAGAAGTGGTGTTGAAAAACATGAAGCGCATGAAAATGTGTGAAAAATATGAAGAGCTTCGAAAGGTGTCAAAAATATGAGGAGCATGAAAACGTCTGAAAAATAGGAGGAGCATGAAGCGGTGTGAAAAACTTGAAAGAGCCTGAAAAGCTGTGAAAAAAATGAAGAGCTTCAAAAGGTGTCAAAAATTTGAGGAGCATGAAACGGTCTGAAAACTAGGAGGAGCATGAAGCGGTGATGAAAAACATGAAGAGCCTGAAAAGGTGTGAAATATATGAAGAGCTTCAAAAGGCGTCAAAAATAGGAGGAGCATGAAACGCTCTGAAAATAGGAGGAGCATGAGGCGGTGTTGAAAAACATGAAGAGGCTGAAAAGGTGTGAAAAATATGAAGAGCTTCAAAAGGTGTCAGAAATATGAGGAGCATGAAATGGTCTGAAAAATAGGAGGAGCATGAAACGGTGTTCAAAACATGAAGGGCCTGAAAAGGTGTGAAAAACATGAAGAGACTGAAAAGGTGTGAAATATATGAAGAGCTTCATAATGTGTCAAAAATATGAGGAGCATGAAGCGGTGTTGAAAAACATGAAGATCCTGAAAAGAAGTGAAATATATGACGAGCTTCAAAAGGTGTCAAAAATATGAGGAGCATGAAGCGTTGTTGAAAAACATGAAGAGCCTGAAAAGGTGTGAAATATATGAAGAGCTTCAAAAGGTGTCAAAAATATGAGGAGCACGAAACGGTCTGAAAAATAGGAGTAGCAAGAAGCGGTGTTGCAAAACATGAAGAGCCTGAAAAGGTGTGAAAAATATTAAGAGCTTCAAAACGTGTCAAAAATATGAGGAGCATGAAACGGTCTGAAAAATCGGAGGAGCATGAGTGGTGTTGAAATACATGAAGAGGTTGAAAAGGTGTGAAATATATGAAGAGTTTCAAAACGTGTCATAAATATGAGGAGTACGAAACAGTCTGAAAAATACGAGGAGCATGAAGCGGTGTTCAAAACCATGAAGAGCCTGAAAAGGTGTGAAATATATGAAGAGCTTCAAGGGTGTCAAAAATATGAGGAACATGAAACAGTCTGAAAAATAGAAGGAGCATGAAACGGTGTTGAAAAACATGAAAAGCCTGAAAAGGTGTGAAAAACATGAACAGCCTGAAAAGTTGTGGAAAACATGAAGAGCCTGAAAAGGTGTGAAAAAGATGAAGAGCCTCAAAAGGTGTAAAATATATGAAGAGTTTCAAATAGGTGTCAAAAATATGAGGAACATGAAACGGTCTGAAAAATAGGAGGAGCATCAAATGGTGCTGAAAAACATGGAGAGCCTGAAAAGGTTTGAAAAATATGAAGAGCTTCAAAAGGTGTCAAAAATATGAGGAGCATGAAACGGTCTGAAAAATAGGAGGAGCATGTAATGGTGTTGAAAACCACGAAGAGCCTGAAGAGGAGTGAAATACATGAAGAGCTTCAAAAGGTGTCAAAAATATGAGAAGCATGAAATGGTGTTCAAAAACATGAAGAGCCTGACAAGGTGTGAAAAATATGAAGAGGTTCAAAAAGTGTCAAAAATATGAGGAGCATGAAACTGTTCTGAAAAATAGGTGCAGCATAAAGCGGTGTTGAAAAACATGAAGGGTCTGAAAATGTGTGAAACATATGAAGAGCTTCAAAAGGTGAAAAAATATGAGGAGCATGAAACAGTCTGAAACATAGGAGGAGCATGAAGGAGTGTTCAAAACATGCAGAGCCTGAAAAGGTGTGAAAAATATGAAGAGCTCCAAAAGTTGTCAAAAATATGAGGAGCAGGAAACGGTCTGAAAAATAGGAGGAGCATGAAACGGTGTTCAAAAACTTGAAGATACTGAAAAGATGTGAAAAATATGAAGAGCTTCAAAAGGTGTCAAAATATGAGGAGCACAAAACATTCTGAAAAATAAGAGGAGTATGAAACGGTGTTGAACAACATGAAGAGCATGAAAAGGTGTGAAAAATATGAAGAGATTAAAAAGGTGTCAAAATATGAGGAGCATGAAACGGTCTGAAAAATAGGAGGAGCATCAAGTGGTGTTCAAAAACATGAAGAGCCCGAAAAGGTGTGAAAAATATGAAGAGCTTCAAAAGGTGTCAAAAATATGAGGAGCATAAAATGGTCTGAAAAATAGGAGGAGCATGAAACGGTGTTCAAAAATATGAAGAGACTGAAAAGGCATGAAATATAAGAAGATCTTCAAAAAGTGTCAAAATTATGAGGAGCATGAAACGGTCTGAAAAATAGGAGGAGCATTAAACAGTGTTGAAAAATATGGAGAGCCTGAAAAGGTGTGAAAAATATGAAGAGCTTCAAAACGTGTGAAAAATATGAAGAGCTTCAAAAGGTGTCAAAAATATGAGGAGCATGAAACGGTCTGAAAAATAGGAGGAGCATGAAGCGGTGTTGAAAAACATGAAGAGTCTGAAAAGGTGTGAAATATATGAAGAGCTTCAAAAGGTGTGAAAAATATGAGGAGCATGAAACGGTCTGAAAAATAGGAGGAGCATGAAGCCGTTTTGAAAAACATGATTCCTGAAAAGGTGTGAAATAATCGAAGAGCTTCAAAAGGTGTCAAAAATTTGAGGACCATGAAACGCTCTGAAATATAGGAGGAGCATGATGCGGTGTTGAAAAGCATGAAGAGCCTGAAAAGGTGTGAAATATATGAAGTGCTTCAATAGCTGTCAAAAATATGAGGAGCCTGAAACGTTCTGAAAAATAGGAGGAGCATGAAGCGGTGTTGAAAAACATGAAGAGCCTGAAAAGGTGTGAAAATCATGAAGAGCCTGAAAAGGTGTGAAAAACATGAAGAGCCTCAACAGGTGTGAAATATATGAAGAGCTTGAAACGGTATCAAAAATATGAGGAGCATTAAACTGTCTGAAAAATAGGAGGAGCATGAAGCGGTGTTGAAAAACATGAAGAGCCTGAAAAGGTGTGACAAACATGAAGAGCCTGAAAAGATGTGAAATATATGAAGAGGTTCAAAAGGTGTGAAAAATTTGAAGAGCTTCAAAAGTTGTCAAAAATATGAGGAGCAAGAAACGATCTGAAAAATAGGTGGAGAAGGAAGTGGTGTTGAAAAACATGAAGAGACTGAAAAGGTGTGAAAATATGAAGACCATCAAAAGGTGTCAAAAATAGGAGTAGCATGAAACGGTGTCCAAAAACATGAAGAGCCTGAATAGGAGTGAAAAATATGAAGAGCTTCAAAAGGTGTGAAAATAGAAGAGCTTCAAAAGGTGTGAAAATATTAGGAGCATGAAACGGTCTGAAAAATAGGAGGAGCATGAAGCGGTGTTCAAAAACATGAGGAGCCTGAAAAGGTGTGAAAAATATGAAGAGCTTCAAAAGGTGTGAAAATAGAAGAGCTTCAAAAGGTGTGAAAATATTAGGAGCATGAAACGGTCTGAAATATAGGAGGAGCATGAAGCGGTGTTCAAAAACATGATAAGCCTGAAAAGGTGTGAAAAATATGAAGAGCTTCAAAAGGTGTGAAAATATGAAGAGCTTCAAAAGGTGTGAAAATATTAGGAGCATGATATGGTCTGAAAAATAGGAGGAGGCTGAAGCGGTGTTCAAAAACTTGAAGAGCCTGAAAAGGAGTGAAAATCATGAAGAGCTTCAAAAGGTGTCAAAAATATGAGGAGCATGAAACGGTCTGAAAAATAGGAGGAGCATGAAGCGGTGTTGAAAAAAATGAAGATCCTGAAAAGGTGTAAAAAATATGAGGAGCTTCAAAAGGTGTCAAAAATATGAAGAACATGAAACGGTCTGAAAAATAGGAGGAGCATGAAGTGGTGTTGAAAAGCATGAAGAGCCTGAAAAGGTGTGAAAAATATGAAGAGCTTCAAAAAGTGTGAAAAATATGAGGAGCATGAAACAGTCTGAAAAATGGGAGGAGCAGGAAGCGGTGTTCAAAACCATGAAGAGCCTGATAAGGTGTGAAAAATATGAAGAGCTGCAGAAGGTGTGAAAAATATGAGGAGCATGAAACAATCTGAAAAATAGGAGGAGCAGGAAGCGGTGTTGAAAAACATGAAGATCCTGAAAAGAAGTGAAATATATGACGAGCTTCAAGAGGTGTCAAAAATATGAGGAGCATGAAGCGTTGTTGAAAAACATGAAGAGCCTGAAAAGGTGTGAAATATATGAAGAGCTTCAAAAGGTGTCAAAAATATGAGGAGCACGAAACGGTCTGAAAAATAGGAGTAGCAAGAAGCAGTGTTGAAAAACATGAAGAGCCTGAAAAGGTGTGAAAAATATTAAGAGCTTCAAAACGTGTCAAAAATATGAGGAGCATGAAACAGTCTGAAAAATCGGAGGAGCATGAGTGGTGTTGAAATACATGAAGAGGTTGAAAAGGTGTGAAATATATGAAGAGTTTCAAAACGTGTCATAAATATGAGGAGTACGAAACAGTCTGAAAAATACGAGGAGCATGAAGCGGTGTTCAAAACCATGAAGAGCCTGAAAAGGTGTGAAATATATGAAGAGCTTCAAGGGTGTCAAAAATATGAGGAACATGAAACAGTCTGAAAAATAGAAGGAGCATGAAACGGTGTTGCAAAACATGAAAAGCCTGAAAAGGTGTGAAAAACATGAAGAGCCTGAAAAGTTGTGGAAAACATGAAGAGCCTGAAAAGGTGTGAAAAAGATGAAGAGCCTCAAAAGGTGTAAAATATATGAAGAGTTTCAATAGGTGTCAAAAATATGACGAGCATGAAACGGTCTGAAAAATAGGAGGAGCATCAAATGGTGCTGAAAAACATGGAGAGCCTGAAAAGGTTTGAAAAATATGAAGAGCTTCAAAAGGTGTCAAAAATATGAGGAGCATGAAACGGTCTGAAAAATAGGAGGAGCATGAAACGGTGTAAAAAACATGAAGAGCCTTAAAAGGTCTGAAAATTATGCAGAGTTCAAAAGGTGTTAAAAATATGAGGAGCATGAAACGGTCTGAAAAAAAGGAGGAGCATGAAGCGGTGTTGAAAAACATGAAGAGCCTGAAAAGGTGTGAAAAATATGAAGAGCTTCAAAAGGTGTGAAAAATATGAGGAGCATGAAACGGTCTGAAAAATAGGAGGAGCATGAAGCCGTTTTGAAAAACATGATTCCTGAAAAGGTGTGAAATAATCGAAGAGCTTCAAAAGGTGTCAAAAATTTGAGGACCATGAAACGCTCTGAAATATAGGAGGAGCATGATGCGGTGTTGAAAAGCATGAAGAGCCTGAAAAGGTGTGAAATATATGAAGCGCTTCAATAGCTGTCAAAAATATGAGGAGCCTGAAACGTTCTGAAAAATAGGAGGAGCATGAAGCGGTGTTGAAAAACATGAAGAGCCTGAAAAGGTGTGAAAATCATGAAGAGCCTGAAAAGGTGTGAAAAACATGAAGAGCCTCAACAGGTGTGAAATATATGAAGAGCTTCAAACGGTATCAAAAATATGAGGAGCATGAAACGTTCAGAAAAATAGGAGGAGCATGAAGCGGTGTTGAAAATCATGAAGAGCCTGAAAAGGTGTGACAAACATGAAGAGCCTGAAAAGGTGTGAAATATATGAAGAGGTTCAAAAGGTGTGAAAAATTTGAAGAGCTTCAAAAGTTGTCAAAAATATGAGGAGCAAGAAACGATCTGAAAAATAGGTGGAGAAGGAAGTGGTGTTGAAAAACATGAAGAGACTGAAAAGGTGTGAAAATATGAAGACCATCAAAAGGTGTCAAAAATAGGAGTAGCATGAAACGGTGTCCAAAAACATGAAGAGCCTGAATAGGAGTGAAAAATATGAAGAGCTTCAAAAGGTGTAAAAAATATGAGGAGCATGAAACGGTCTGAAAAATAGGAGGAGCATGAAACGGTGTTGAAAAACATGAAGAGCCTGAAAAGGTGTGAAAAATATTAAGAGCTTCAAAAGGTGTCAAAAATATGAGGAGCATGAAACGGTCTGAAAAATAGGAGGAGCATGAGTGGTGTTGAAATACATGAAGAGGCTGAAAAGGTGTGAAATATATGAAAAGCTTCAAAACGTGTCATAAATATGAGGAGTATGAAACAGTCTGAAAAATAGGAGGAGCATGAAGCGGTGTTCAAAACCATGAAGAGCCTGAAAAGGTGTGAAATATATGAAGAGCTTCAAGGGTGTCAAAAATATGAGGAGCATGAAACAGTCTGAAAAATAGAAGGAGCATGAAACGGTGTTGAAAAACATGAAGAGCCTGAAAATGTGTGAAAAACTTGAAGAGCCTGAAAAGGTGTGAAAACATGAAGAGCCTGAAAAGGTGTGAAAAAGATGAAGAGCCTCAAAAGGTGTGAAATATATGAAGAACTTCAATAGGTGTCAAAAATATGAGGAGCATGAAACGGTCTGAAAAATAGGAGGAGCATGAAGCGGTGTTGAAAATCATGAAGAGCCTGAAAAGTTGTGAAAAACACGAAGAGCCTGAAAAGGTGTGAAAAACATGAAGAGCCTCAAAAGGTGTGAAATATATGAAGAGCTTCAAAAGGTATCAAAAATATGAGGAGCATGAAGCGATCTGAAAAATAGGTGTAGCAAGAAGTGGTGTTGAAAAACATGAAGCGCATGAAAATGTGTGAAAAATATGAAGAGCTTCGAAAGGTGTCAAAAATATGAGGAGCATGAAAACGTCTGAAAAATAGGAGGAGCATGAAGCGGTGTGAAAAACTTGAAAGAGCCTGAAAAGCTGTGAAAAAAATGAAGAGCTTCAAAAGGTGTCAAAAATTTGAGGAGCATGAAACGGTCTGAAAACTTGGAGGAGCATGAAGCGGTGATGAAAAACATGAAGAGCCTGAAAAGGTGTGAAATATATGAAGAGCTTCAAAAGGCGTCAAAAATAGGAGGAGCATGAAACGCTCTGAAAATAGGAGGAGCATGAGGCGGTGTTGAAAAACATGAAGAGGCTGAAAAGGTGTGAAAAATATGAAGAGCTTCAAAAGGTGTCAGAAATATGAGGAGCATGAAATGGTCTGAAAAATAGGAGGAGCATGAAACGGTGTTCAAGAACATGAAGGGCCTGAAAAGGTGTGAAAAACATGAAGAGACTGAAAAGGTGTGAAATATATGAAGAGCTTCATAATGTGTCAAAAATATGAGGAGCATGAAGCGGTGTTGAAAAACATGAAGATCCTGAAAAGAAGTGAAATATATGACGAGCTTCAAAAGGTGTCAAAAATATGAGGGGCATGAAGCGTTGTTGAAAAACATGAAGAGCCTGAAAAGGTGTGAAATATATGAAGAGCTTCAAAAGGTGTCAAAAATATGAGGAGCACGAAACGGTCTGAAAAATAGGAGTAGCAAGAAGCGGTGTTGAAAAACATGAAGAGCCTGAAAAGGTGTGAAAAATATGAGGAGCATGAAACGGTCTGAAAAATCGGAGGAGCATGAGTGGTGTTGAAATACATGAAGAGGTTGAAAAGGTGTGAAATATATGAAGAGTTTCAAAACGTGTCATAAATATGAAGAGTACGAAACAGTCTGAAAAATACGAGGAGCATGAAGCGGTGTTCAAAACCATGAAGAGCCTGAAAAGGTGTGAAATATATGAAGAGCTTCAAGGGTGTCAAAAATATGAGGAACATGAAACAGTCTGAAAAATAGAAGGAGCATGAAACGGTGTTGAAAAACATGAAAAGCCTGAAAAGGTGTGAAAAACATGAAGAGCCTGAAAAGTTGTGGAAAACATGAAGAGCCTGAAAAGGTGTGAAAAAGATGAAGAGCCTCAAAAGGTGTAAAATATATGAAGAGTTTCAATAGGTGTCAAAAATATGAGGAGCATGAAACGGTCTGAAAAATAGGAGGAGCATCAAATGGTGCTGAAAAACATGGAGAGCCTGAAAAGGTTTGAAAAATATGAAGAGCTTCAAAAGGTGTCAAAAATATGAGGAGCATGAAACGGTCTGAAAAATAGGAGGAGCATGTAATGGTGTTGAAAACCACGAAGAGCCTGAAGAGGAGTGAAATACATGAAGAGCTTCAAAAGGTGTCAAAAATATGAGAAGCATGAAATGGTGTTCAAAAACATGAAGAGCCTGACAAGGTGTGAAAAATATGAAGAGGTTCAAAAAGTGTCAAAAATATGAGGAGCATGAAACTGTTCTGAAAAATAGGTGCAGCATAAAGCGGTGTTGAAAAACATGAAGGGTCTGAAAATGTGTGAAACATATGAAGAGCTTCAAAAGGTGAAAAAATATGAGGAGCATGAAACAGTCTGAAACATAGGAGGAGCATGAAGGAGTGTTCAAAACATGCAGAGCCTGAAAAGGTGTGAAAAATATGAAGAGCTCCAAAAGTTGTCAAAAATATGAGGAGCAGGAAACGGTCTGAAAAATAGGAGGAGCATGAAACGGTGTTCAAAAACTTGAAGATACTGAAAAGATGTGAAAAATATGAAGAGCTTCAAAAGGTGTCAAAATATGAGGAGCACAAAACATTCTGAAAAATAAGAGGAGTATGAAACGGTGTTGAACAACATGAAGAGCATGAAAAGGTGTGAAAAATATGAAGAGATTAAAAAGGTGTCAAAATATGAGGAGCATGAAACGGTCTGAAAAATAGGAGGAGCATCAAGTGGTGTTCAAAAACATGAAGAGCCCGAAAAGGTGTGAAAAATATGAAGAGCTTCAAAAGGTGTCAAATATATGAGGAGCATGAAACTGTCTGAAAAATAAGAGGAATATGAAACGGTGTTGAAAAACATGAAGAGCATGAAAAGGTGTGAAAAATATGAAGCACTTCAAAAGGTGTCAAAAATATGAGGAGCATGAAACGGTCTGAAAAATAGGAGGAAAATGAAACGGTGTTCAAAATCTTTAAGAGCCTGAAAATGTGTGAAAAATATGAAGAGCTTCAGAAGGTGTGAAAAATATGAGAAGCATGAAGCGGTTATCAAAAACTTGAAGATACTGAACAGGTGTGAAAAATATGAAGAGCTTCAAAAAGTGGCAAAAATATGAGGAGCATGAAACGGTCTGAAATATAGGAGGAAAATAAAACGGTGTTCAAAATCATTAAGAGCCTGAAAAGGTGTGAAAAATATGAGGAGCATGAAACGGTCTGAAAAAAAGGCGAGAATGAAGTCGTGTTCAAAGACATCAAGAGCCTGAAAAAGTGTGAAAAACATGACGAGCTTCAAATGGTGTCAAAAATATGAGGAGCATGAACCAGTAGGAAAAATAGGTGGAGCATGAAGAGTTGTTCAAATACATGAAGAGGCTGATAAGGTGTGAAAAATATGAAGAGCTTCAAAAGGTTTCAAAAATATGAGGAGCATGAAACGGTCTGAAAAATAGGAGGAAAATGAAACGGTGTTCAAAATCATTAAGAGCCTGAAAAGTTGTGAAAAATATGAAGAGCTTCAGAATGTGTGAAAAATATGAGAAGCATGAAGCGGTTATCAAAAACTTGAAGATACTGAACAGGTGTGAAAAATATGAAGAGCTTCAAAAAGTGGCAAAAATATGAAGAGCATGAAATGGTCTGAAAAATAGGAGGAGCATGAAATGGTGTTCAAAAACATGAAGAACCTGAAAGGTGTGAAAAACATGAAAGGCTTCAAAAAGTGTCAAAATTATGAGGAGCATGAAACAGTCTGAAAAATAGGAGGAGCATGAAGCGGTTTTTAAAAACATGAAGAGACTGAAAAGGTGTGAAAAATATGAAGAGCTTCAAAAGGTGTCAAAAATATGAAGAGCATGAAATGGTCTGAAAAATAGGAGGAGCATGAAATGGTGTTCAAAAACATGAAGAACCTGAAAGGTGTGAAAAACATGAAAGGCTTCAAAACGTGTCAAAATTATGAGGAGCATGAAACAGTCTGAGAAATAGGAGGAGCATGAAGCGGTTTTTAAAAACATGAAGAGACTGAAAAGGTGTGAAAAATATGAAGAGCTTCAAAAGGTGTCAAAAATATGAGGAGCATGAAACGGTCTGAAATATAGGAGGAGAATGAAGCGGTGCTGAAAAACATGAAGAGCATGAAACGATTTGAAAAATATGAAGAGCTTCAAAACGTGTGAAAAATAGCAGTAGCATGAAACGGTGTTCAAAAACTTGAAGATCCTGAAAAGGTGTGAAAAATGTGAAGAGATTAAAAGGTGTCAAAAATATGAGAAGCATGAAACGGTCTGAAAAATAGGAGGAGCATGAAGCGGTGTTTAAAAACATGAAGAGCCTGAAAACGTGTGAAAAATATGAGGAGCTTCAAAGGTGTGAAAAATATGAAGAGCTTCAAAAGGTGTCAAATAGGAGTAGCATGAAACGGTGTTCAAAAACATGAAGAGCCTGAAAAGGTGTGCAAAATTTGAAGAGCTTCAAAACGTGTGAAAAATATGAGGAGCATGAAACGGTCTGAAAAATAGGAGGAGCATGAAAAGGTCTTGAAAAACATGAAGAGCATGAAACGGTCTGAAAAATAGGAGGAGCATGAAATGGTGTTCAAAAACATGAAGATCCTGAAAACATGTGAAAAATATGAAGTGCTTCAAAAGGTGTCAAAAATATGAGGAGCATGAAACGGTCTGAAAAATAGGAGGAAAATGAAACGGTGTTCAAAATCATTAAGAGCCTGAAAAGGTGTGAAAAATATGAAGAGCTTCAGAATGTGTGAAAAATATGAGAAGCATGAAGCAGTTATCAAAAACTTGAAGATACTGAACAGGTGTGAAAAATATGAAGAGCTTCAAAAAGTGGCAAAAATATGAGGAACATGAAACGGTATGAAAAATAGGAGGAGCATGAAACGGTGTTCAAAAACATGAAGAGCCTGAAAAGTTGTGAAAAATATGAAAAGCTTCAGAAGGTGTGAAAAATATGAGGAGCATGAAGCGGTGTTCAAAAACTTGAAGATACTGAAAAGATGTGAAAAATATGAAGAGCTTCAAAAGGTGTGAAAAATATGAGGAGCATGAAACGGTCTGAAAAATAGGAGGAAAATGAAACGGTGTTCAAAATCATTAAGAGCCTGAAAAGTTGTGAAAAATATGAAGAGCTTCAGAATGTGTGAAAAATATGAGAAGCATGAAGCGGTTATCAAAAACTTGAAGATACTGAACAGGTGTGAAAAATATGAAGAGCTTCAAAAAGTGGCAAAAATATGAAGAGCATGAAATGGTCTGAAAAATAGGAGGAGCATGAAATGGTGTTCAAAAACATGAAGAACCTGAAAGGTGTGAAAAACATGAAAGGCTTCAAAAAGTGTCAAAATTATGAGGAGCATGAAACAGTCTGAAAAATAGGAGGAGCATGAAGCGGTTTTTAAAAACATGAAGAGACTGAAAAGGTGTGAAAAATATGAAGAGCTTCAAAAGGTGTCAAAAATATGAAGAGCATGAAATGGTCTGAAAAATAGGAGGAGCATGAAATGGTGTTCAAAAACATGAAGAACCTGAAAGGTGTGAAAAACATGAAAGGCTTCAAAACGTGTCAAAATTATGAGGAGCATGAAACAGTCTGAGAAATAGGAGGAGCATGAAGCGGTTTTTAAAAACATGAAGAGACTGAAAAGGTGTGAAAAATATGAAGAGCTTCAAAAGGTGTCAAAAATATGAGGAGCATGAAACGGTCTGAAATATAGGAGGAGAATGAAGCGGTGCTGAAAAACATGAAGAGCATGAAACGATTTGAAAAATATGAAGAGCTTCAAAACGTGTGAAAAATAGCAGTAGCATGAAACGGTGTTCAAAAACTTGAAGATCCTGAAAAGGTGTGAAAAATGTGAAGAGATTAAAAGGTGTCAAAAATATGAGAAGCATGAAACGGTCTGAAAAATAGGAGGAGCATGAAGCGGTGTTTAAAAACATGAAGAGCCTGAAAACGTGTGAAAAATATGAGGAGCTTCAAAGGTGTGAAAAATATGAAGAGCTTCAAAAGGTGTCAAATAGGAGTAGCATGAAACGGTGTTCAAAAACATGAAGAGCCTGAAAAGGTGTGCAAAATTTGAAGAGCTTCAAAACGTGTGAAAAATATGAGGAGCATGAAACGGTCTGAAAAATAGGAGGAGCATGAAAAGGTCTTGAAAAACATGAAGAGCATGAAACGGTCTGAAAAATAGGAGGAGCATGAAATGGTGTTCAAAAACATGAAGATCCTGAAAACATGTGAAAAATATGAAGTGCTTCAAAAGGTGTCAAAAATATGAGGAGCATGAAACGGTCTGAAAAATAGGAGGAAAATGAAACGGTGTTCAAAATCATTAAGAGCCTGAAAAGGTGTGAAAAATATGAAGAGCTTCAGAATGTGTGAAAAATATGAGAAGCATGAAGCAGTTATCAAAAACTTGAAGATACTGAACAGGTGTGAAAAATATGAAGAGCTTCAAAAAGTGGCAAAAATATGAGGAACATGAAACGGTATGAAAAATAGGAGGAGCATGAAACGGTGTTCAAAAACATGAAGAGCCTGAAAAGTTGTGAAAAATATGAAAAGCTTCAGAAGGTGTGAAAAATATGAGGAGCATGAAGCGGTGTTCAAAAACTTGAAGATACTGAAAAGATGTGAAAAATATGAAGAGCTTCAAAAGGTGTGAAAAATATGAGGAGCATGAAACGGTCTGAAAAATAGGAGGAAAATGAAACGGTGTTCAAAATCATTAAGAGCCTGAAAAGGTGTGAAAAATATGAAGAGCTTCAAAAGGTGTCAAAAATATGAGGAGCATGAAACGGTCTGAAAAATATTAGGAGCATGAAACGGTGTTGAAAAACACGAAGAGCCTTAAAAGGAGTGAAAAATATCAAGAGCTTCAAAAGGTGTCAAATATATAAGGAGCATGAAACGGAGTTGAAAAACATGAAGAGCTTCAAAATGTGTCAAAAATATGAGGAGCAAGATACGGTCTCAAAAATAGGAGGAGCATGAAGCGGTGTTGAAAAACATGAAGAGCCTGGAAAGGTGTGAAATATATGAAGAGATTCAAAAGTGTCACAAATAGGAGGAACATGAAACGGTCTGAAAAATAGTAGGAGCATGAAGTGGAGTTGAAAAAAATGAATAGCCTGAAAAGGTGTGAAAAATATTAGGAGCATGAAACAGTCTGAGAATAGGAGGAGCATCAAATGATGCTGAAAAACATGGAGAGCCTGAAAAGGTTTGAAAAATATGAAGAGCTTCAAAAGGTGTCAAAAATATGAGGAGCATGAAATGGTCTGAAAAATAGGAGGAGCATGTAATGGTGTTGAAAACCACGAAGAACCTGAAGAGGAGTGAAATACATGAAGAGCTTCAAAAGGTGTCATAAATATGAGAAGCATGAAATGGTGTTCAAAAACATGAAGAGCCTGAAAATGTGTGAAAAATATGAGGAGCATGAAACGGTCTTAAAAATATGTGGAGCATGAAGCGGTGTTCAAAAACATGAAGAGCCTGACAAGGTGTGAAAAATATGAAGAGGTTCAAAAAGTGTCAAAAATATGAGGAGCATGAAACTGTTCTGAAAAATAGGTGCAGCATAAAGCGGTGTTGAAAAACATGAAGGGTCTGAAAATGTGTGAAACATATGAAGAGCTTCAAAAGGTGTCAAAAATATGAGGAGCATGAAACGGTCTGAAAAATAGGAGGAAAATGAAACGGTGTTGAAAATCATTAAGAGCCTGAAATGGTGTGAAAAATATGAAGAGCTTCAGAAGGTGTGAAAAATATGAGAAGCATGAAGCGGTTATCAAAAACTTGAAGATACTGAACAGGTGTGAAAAATATGAAGAGCTTCAAAAAGTGGCAAGTATATGAGGAGCATGAAACGGTATGAAAAATAGGAGGAGCATGAAACGGTGTTGAAAAACACGAAGAGCCTAAAAAGGAGTGAAAAATATGAGGAGCTTCTAAAGGTGTCAAATATATAAGGAGCATGAAACGGCCTGAAAAATAGGAGCAGCCTGAAACGGTGTGGAAAAACATGAAGAGACTGAAAATGTGTGAAAAATATGAAGAGCTTCAAAAGGTTTCAAAATTATGATGCGCATGAAACTGTCTTAAAAATAGGAAGAGCATGAAGCGGTGTTGAAAAACATGAAGAGCCTGAAAAGGTGTGAAATATATGAAGAGCTACAAAATGTGTCAAAATATGAGGAGCATGAAGCATTCTGAAAAATAGGAGGAGCATGAAACGGTGTTGAAAAACACGAAGAGCCTAAAAAGGAGTGAAATATATGAAGAGTTTCAAAATAAGTCAAAAATATAAGAAGCATGAAACGGTCTGAAAAATAGGAGGAGCATGAAGCGGTGTTGAAAAATATGAAGAGCCTGAAAAGGTGTGAAAAATATGAAGAGTTTCAAAACATGTAAAAATATGAGGAGCATGAAACGGTGTTCAGAAACATGAAGAGCCTGAAATGGTGTGAAAAATATGGAGAGCTTCAAAAGGTGTCAAAAATATGAGGAGCATGAAGCGTTCTGAAAAATAGGAGGAGCATGAAACGGTGTTGAATAAGACGAAGAGCCTAAAAAGGAGTGAAAAATATGAAGAGCTTCAAAAGGTGTCAAATATATAAGGAGCATGAAACGGTCTGAAAAATAGGAGCAGCCTGAAACGGTGTGGAAAAACATGAAGAGACTGAAAATGTGTGAAAAATATGAAGAGCTTCATAAAGTTTCAAAATTATGATGGGCATGAAACTGTCTTAAAAATAGGAAGAGCATGAAGCGGTGTTGAAAAACATGAAGAGCCTGAAAAGGTGTGAAATATATGAAGAGCTACAAAATGTGTCAAAAATATGAGGAGCATTAAGCGTTCTGAAATATAGGAGGAGCATGAAACGGTGTTGAAAAACACGAAGAGCCTAAAAAGGAGTGAAATATATGAAGAGCTTCAAAAGAAGTCAAAAATATAAGGAGCATGAAACGGTCTGAAAAATAGGAGGAGCATGAAGCGGTGTTGAAAAACATGAAGAGCCTGAAAAGGTGTGAAGTATATGAAGAGGTTCAAAAGGTGTCAAAAATAGGAGGAGCACGAAACAGTTTGAAAAATAGGAAGAGCACGAAGTGGTGTTGAAAAACATGAAGAGCCTGAAAAGGTGTGAAAAACATGAAGAGCTTCAAAAGGAGTCAAATATATGAGGAGCATGAAACTGTCTGAAAAATAGGAGGAGCATGAAACGGTGTTTGAAAACATGAAGAGCCTGAAAAGGTGTGAAATATATGAAGAACTTCAAAACGTGTCAAATATATGAGGAGCATGAAACGGTCTGAAAAATAGGATCAGCATGAAGCGGTGTGGAAAAACATGAAGAGACTGAAAAGGTGTGAATAATATGAAGAGCTTCAAAAGGAGTCAAATATATGAGGAGCATGAAACTGTCTGAAAAATAGGAGGAGCATGAAACGGTCTGAAAAATAGGAGGAGCATGAAACGGTGTTGCAAAACATGAAGAGCCTGAAAAGGTGTGAAATATATGAAGAGCTTCAAAAGTTTTCAAAAGTATGAGGAGCATGATACGGTCTGAAAAATAGGAGGAGCAGGAAGCGGTGTTGAAAAGTGAAGAGCCTGAAAAGGTGTGAAAAACAGGAAGCGCTTCAAAAGTTGTCAAAAATATGAGGAACATGAAACGGTCTGAAAAATAGGAGGAGCAAGAATCGGTGTTGAAAAAAAGAAGAGCCTGAAAAGTTGTGAAATATATGAAGTACTTCAAAACGTGTCAAATATATGAGGAGCATGAAACGGTCTGAAAAATAGGAGCAGCATGAAGCGGTGTTAAAAAACATAAACAGCCTGAAAAGGTGTGAAATATATGAAGAGCTTCAAAAGGTGTCAAAAATATGAGGAGCATGAAAAGCTCTGAAGATTAGGAGGAGCATGAAACGGTCTTCAAAAACATGAAGAGCCTGAAAAGGTGTTAAAAATATGAAGAGCTTCAAAACTTGTCAATAATATAATGAGAATGAAACGGTCTGAAAAATAGGAGGAGCATGAAGCGGTGTTGAAAAACATGAAAAGACTGAAAAGGTGTGAAAAATATGAAGAGCTTCAAAAGGTGTCAAAAATATGAGGAGCATGAAACGGTCTGAAAAACAGGAGGAGCATGACGCGGTGTTGAAAAACATGAGGAGCCTGAAAAGGTGTGAAATATATGAAGAGCTTCAAAAGTGTCAAAAATATGAGGATCATGAAACGGTCTGAAAAATATGAGGAGCATGAAACGGTGTTCAAAAACATGAAGAACCTAAAATGGTGTGAAAAATATGAAGAACTTAAAAACGTGTCAAAAATAGGAGGAGTTTCAAAGGGTCCGAAAAATAGGAAGAGCATGAAGGGGTGTTGCAAAACATGAAGAGCCTGAAAAGGTGTGGAAAACATGAAGAACCTTAAAAGGTGTAAAATATATGAAGAGGTTCAAAAGGTGTCAAAAATTGGAGAAGCATGAATATGTGTGAAAAATAGGAGGAGCATGAAGCGGTGTTCAAAAACCTGAGGAGCCTGAAAAGGTGTGAAAAATATGAAGAGCTTCAAAAGGTGTCAAAAATATGAGGAGCATGAAACGGTCTGAAAAATAGCAGGAGCGTGAAACGGTGTTCAAAAACATCAAGAGCCTGAAAAAGTGTGAAATATATGAAGAGGTTCAAAAGGTGTCAAAAATATGAGGAACATGAAACGGTCTGAAAAATAGGAGGAGCAAGAATCGGTGTTGAAAAAAAGAAGAGCTTGAAAAGTTGTGAAATATATGAAGAGCTTCAAAATGTGTCAAATATATGAGGAGCGTGAAAAGGTCTGAAAAATAGGAGCAGCATGAAGCGGTGTTGAAAAACATAAACAGCCTGAAAAGTTGTGAAATATATGAAGAGCTTCAAAATGTGTCAAAAATATGAGGAGCATGAAACGTTCTGAAGATTAGGAGGAGCATGAAAAAGTCTTCAAAAACATGAAGAGCCTGAAAAGGTGTGAAAAATATGAAGAGCTTCAAAAGGTGTCAAAAATATGAGGAGCATGAAACGGTCTGAAAAATAGGAGGAGCATGAAAGGGTGTTCAAAAACATGAAGAGCCTGAAAAGGTGTGAAACATATGAAAAGCATGAAAAGGTGTGAAATATATGAGGAGCCTGAAACGGTCTGCAAAACAGGAGGAGCATGAATCGGTGTTGAAAAACATGAAGAGCCTGAAAAGGAGTAAAATATATGAAGAGCTTCAAAAGGTGTCAAAATTATGAGGAGCTTGAAACGGTCTCAAATATAGGAGGAGAATAAAACGGTGTTGAAAAATATGAAGAGCCTGAAAAGGTGTGAAAAATATGAAGAGCTTCAAAAGGTGTCAAAAATATGAGGAGCATGAAACGGTCAGAAAAATATGAGGAGCATGAGACGGTGTTCAAAAACATGAAGAGCCTGAAAAGGTGTGAAATTTATGAAGAGTTTCAAAAGGTGTCAAAAATATGAAGAGCATGAAACGGTCTGAAAAATAGGAGGAGCATGCAGCGGTGTCGAAAAACATGAGAAGCCTGAAAAGGTGTTCAAAAACATGAAGTGCCTGGAAAGATGTGAAAAATATGAAGAGCTTCAAAAGGTGTCAAAAATATGAGGAGCATGAAACGGTCTGTAAAATAGGAAGATCATGAAGCGGTGTTGAAAAACATGAAAAGCCTGAAAAATTGTGCAAAATATGAAGAGCTTCAAAATGTGTGAAAAATATGAAGAGCTTCAAATCGTGTCAAAAATGAGAGGAGCATGAAACGGTCTGAAAAATAGGAGGAGCATGAAGTGGTGTTGAAAAACATGAAGAGTCTGAAAAGGTGTGAAATATATGAAGAGCTTCAAAAGGAGTCAATAATATGAAGAGCATGAAACGGTCTGAAAAATAGGAGGAGCATGAAGCGTTGTTGAAAAACATGAAAAGTCTGAAAAGGTATGAAAAATATGAGGAGCTTCAAAAGGTGTGAAAATTAAGAGTAGCTTGAAACGTTGTGAAAATAGGAGGAGCATGAAGCAGTGTTGAAAAACATGAAGAGCCCGAAAACGTGTGAAAAATAGGAAGAGCTCAAAAGGTGTAAAAATATGAAGAGCTTCAAACGGTGTCAGAAATATGAGGAGTATGAAACGGTCTGAAAAATAGGAGGAACATGAAGCGGTGTTGAAAAACATGAAAAGACTGAAAAGGTGTGAAAAATATGAGGAGCTTCAAAAGGTGTGAAAATTAAGAGTAGCTTGAAACCTTGTGAAAATAGGAGGAGCATGAAGCAGTGTTGAAAAACATGAAGAGCCCGAAAACGTGTGAAAAATAGGAAGAGCTCAAAAGGTGTAAAAATATGAAGAGCTTCAAACGGTGTCAGAAATATGAGGAGTATGAAACGGACTGAAAAATAGGAGGAACATGAAGCGGTGTTGAAAAACACGAAAAGACTGAAAAGGTGTGAAAAATATGAGGAGCTTCAAAAGGTGTGAAAATTAACAGTAGCTTGAAACGTTGTGAAAATAGGAGGAGCATGAAGCAGTGTTGAAAAACATGAAGAGCCCGAAAACGTGTGAAAAATAGGAAGAGCTCAAAAGGTGTAAAAATATGAAGAGCTTCAAACGGTGTCAGAAATATGAGGAGTATGAAATGGTCTGAACAATAGGAGGAACATGAAACGGTGTTGAAAAACATGAAGAGCCTGAAAAGGTGTGAAAAATATGAGGAGCTTCAAAAGGTGTGAAAATTAACAGTAGCTTGAAACGTTGTGAAAATAGGAGGAGCATGAAGCAGTGTTGAAAAACATGAAGAGCCCGAAAACGTGTGAAAAATAGGAAGAGCTCAAAAGGTGTAAAAATATGAAGAGCTTCAAACGGTGTCAGAAATATGAGGAGTATGAAATGGTCTGAACAATAGGAGGAACATGAAACGGTGTTGAAAAACATGAAGAGCCTGAAAAGGTGTGAAAACTATGAAGAGGTTCAAAAGGTGTCAAAAATATGAGGAGCATTAAACGGTATGAAAAATACCAGGAGCATGATGCGGTGTTCAGAATCATGAAGAGCCTGAAAATGTGTGAAATATATGAAGAGCTTGAAACGGTGTCCAAAATATGAGGAGCATGAAACGGTCTGAAAAATACAAGGAGCATGATGCGGTGTTCAGAATCATGAAGAGCCTGAAAATGTGTGAGATATATGAAGAGCTTCAAACGGTGTCCAAATAATGAGGAGCATGAAACGGTTTGAAAAACAGGAGGAGCATAGAGCGATGTTGAAAAACATGAAGAGCCTGAAAATATGTTAAAAATATGAAGAGCTTCAACAGGTGTCAAAATTATGAGGAGCATGAAATGGTCTGAAAAATAGGAGGAGCATGAAGCGGTGTTGAAAAATATGAAGAGCCTGAAAAGGTGTGAAAAATATGAAGAGCTTCAAAAGGTGTCAAAAATATGAGGAGCATGAAACGGTCAGAAAAATATGAGGAGCATGCAGCGGTGTCGAAAAACATGAGAAGCCTGAAAAGGTGTTCAAAAACATGAAGTGCCTGGAAAGATGTGAAAAATATGAAGAGCTTCAAAACGTGTCAAAAATATGAGGAGCATGAAACGGTCTGAAAAATAGGAGGAACATGAAGCGGTGTTGAAAAACATGAAAAGCCTGAAAAGGTGTGAAAAATATGAGGAGCTTCAAAAGGTGTGAAAATTAAGAGTAGCATGAAAAGGTGTGAAAATAGGAGGAGCATGAAACAGTGTTGAAAAACATGAAGAGCCCAAAAAGGTGTGAAAAATAGGAAGAGCTCAAAAGGTGTAAAAATATGAGGAGTTTCAAACGGTGTCAGAAATATGAGGAGTATGAAATGGTCTGAACAATAGGAGGAACATGAAACGGTGTTGAAAAACATGAAGAGCCTGAAAAGGTGTGAAAAATATGAAGAGGTTCAAAAGGTGTCAAAAATATGAGGAGCATTAAACGGTATGAAAAATACCAGGAGCATGATGCGGTGTTCAGAATCATGAAGAGCCTGAAAATGTGTGAAATATATGAAGAGCTTGAAACGGTGTCCAAAATATGAGGAGCATGAAACGGTCTGAAAAATACAAGGAGCATGATGCGGTGTTCAGAATCATGAAGAGCCTGAAAATGTGTGAGATATATGAAGAGCTTCAAAGGGTGTCCAAATAATGAGGAGCATGAAACGGTTTGAAAAACAGGAGGAGCATAGAGCGATGTTGAAAAACATGAAGAGCCTGAAAATGTGTTAAAAATATGAAGAGCTTCAAAAGGTGTCAAAATTATGAGGAGCATGAAATGGTCTGAAAAATAGGAGGAGCATGCAGCGGTGTCGAAAAACATGAGAAGCCTGAAAAGGTGTTCAAAAACATGAAGAGCCTGGAAAGATGTGAAAAATATGAAGAGCTTCAAAACGTGTCAAAAATATGAGGAGCATGAAACGGTCTGAAAAATAGGAGGAACATGAAGCGGTGTTGAAAAACATGAAAAGCCCGAAAAGGTGTGAAAAATAGGAAGAGCTCAAAAGGTGTAAAAATATGAAGAGCTTCAAACGGTGTCAGAAAGATGAGGAGTATGAAACGGTCTGAACAATAGGAGGAGCATGAAACGGTGTTGAAAAACATGAAGAGCCTGAAAAGGTGTGAAAAATATGAAGAGGTTCAAAAGGTGTCAAAAATATGAGGAGCATGAAACGGTATGAAAAATACCAGGAGCATGATGCGGTGTTCAGAATCATGAAGAGCCTGAAAATGTGTGAAATATATGAAGAGCTTGAAACGGTGTCCAAAATATGAGGAGCATGAAACGGTTTGAAAAACAGGAGGAGCATAGAGCGATGTTGAAAAACATGAAGAGCCTGAAAATGTGTTAAAATTATGAAGAGCTTCAAAAGGTGTCAAAAATATGAGGAGCATGAAACGGTCTGTAAAATAGGAAGATCATGAAGCGGTGTTGAAAAACAGGAAAAGCCTGAAAACTTTTGCAAAATATGAAGAGCTTCAAAAAGTGTGAAAAATATGAAGAGCTTCAAATCGTGTCAAAAATGAGAGGAGCATGAAACGGTCTGAAAAATAGGAGGAGCATGAAGTGGTGTTGAAAAACATGAAGAGTCTGAAAAGGTGTGAAATATATGAAGAGCTTCAAAAGGAGTCAATAATATGAAGAGCATGAAACGGTCTGAAAAATAGGAGGAGCATGAAGCGTTGTTGAAAAACATGAAAAGCCTGAAAAGGTGTGAAAAATATGAGGAGCTTCAAAAGGTGTGAAAATTAAGAGTAGCTTGAAACGTTGTGAAAATAGGAGGAGCATGAAGCAGTGTTGAAAATCATGAAGAGCCCGAAAACGTGTGAAAAATAGGAAGAGCTCAAAAGGTGTAAAAATATGAAGAGCTTCAAACGGTGTCAGAAATATGAGGAGAATGAAACGGTCTGAAAAATAGGAGGAACATGAAGCGGTGTTGAAAAACATGAAAAGACTGAAAAGGTGTGAAAAATATGAGGAGCTTCAAAAGGTGTGAAAATTAAGAGTAGCTTGAAACGTTGTGAAAATAGGAGGAGCATGAAGCAGTGTTGAAAAACATGAAGAGCCCGAAAACGTGTGAAAAATAGGAAGAGCTCAAAAGGTGTAAAAATATGAAGAGCTTCAAACGGTGTCAGAAATATGAGGAGTATGAAACGGTCTGAAAAATAGGAGGAACATGAAGCGGTGTTGAAAAACATGAAAAGACTGAAAAGGTGTGAAAAATATGAGGAGCTTCAAAAGGTGTGAAAATTAAGAGTAGCTTGAAACGTTGTGAAAATAGGAGGAGCATGAAGCAGTGTTGAAAAACATGAAGAGCCCGAAAACGTGTGAAAAATAGGAAGAGCTCAAAAGGTGTAAAAATATGAAGAGCTTCAAACGGTGTCAGAAATATGAGGAGTATGAAACGGTCTGAAAAATAGGAGGAACATGAAGCGGTGTTGAAAAACATGAAAAGACTGAAAAGGTGTGAAAAATATGAGGAGCTTCAAAAGGTGTGAAAATTAAGAGTAGCTTGAAACGTTGTGAAAATAGGAGGAGCATGAAGCAGTGTTGAAAAACATGAAGAGCCCGAAAACGTGTGAAAAATAGGAAGAGCTCAAAAGGTGTAAAAATATGAAGAGCTTCAAACGGTGTCAGAAATATGAGGAGTATGAAATGGTCTGAACAATAGGAGGAACATGAAACGGTGTTGAAAAACATGAAGAGCCTGAAAAGGTGTGAAAAATATGAAGAGGTTCAAAAGGTGTCAAAAATATGAGGAGCATTTAACGGTATGAAAAATACCAGGAGCATGATGCGGTGTTCAGAATCATGAAGAGCCTGAAAATGTGTGAAATATATGAAGAGCTTGAAACGGTGTCCAAAATATGAGGAGCATGAAACGGTCTGAAAAATACAAGGAGCATGATGCGGTGTTCAGAATCATGAAGAGCCTGAAAATGTGTGAGATATATGAAGAGCTTCAAACGGTGTCCAAATAATGAGGAGCATGAAACGGTTTGAAAAACAGGAGGAGCATAGAGCGATGTTGAAAAACATGAAGAGCCTGAAAATGTGTTAAAAATATGAAGAGCTTCAAAAGGTGTCAAAATTATGAGGAGCATGAAATGGTCTGAAAAATAGGAGGAGCATGAAGTGGTGTTGAAAAATATGAAGAACCTGAAAAGGTGTGAAAAATATGAAGAGCTTCAAAAGGTGTCAAAAATATGAGGAGCATGAAACGGTCTGAAAAATAGGAGGTGCATGCAGCGGTGTCGAAAAACATGAGAAGCCTGAAAAGGTGTTCAAAAACATGAAGTGCCTGGAAAGATGTGAAAAATATGAAGAGCTTCAAAACGTGTCAAAAATATGAGGAGCATGAAACGCTCTGAAAAATAGGAGGAACATGAAGCGGTGTTGAAAAACATGAAAAGCCTGAAAAGGTGTGAAAAATATGAGGAGCTTCAAAAGGTGTGAAAATTAAGAGTAGCATGAAAAGGTGTGAAAATAGGAGGAGCATGAAGCAGTGTTGAAAAACATGAAGAGCCCGAAAACGTGTGAAAAATAGGAAGAGCTCAAAAGGTGTAAAAATATGAAGAGCTTCAAACGGTGTCAGAAATATGAGGAGTATGAAACGGTCTGAAAAATAGGAGGAACATGAAGCGGTATTGAAAAACATGAAAAGACTGAAAAGGTGTGAAATATGTGAGGAGCTTCAAAAGGTGTGAAAATTAAGAGTAGCTTGAAACGTTGTGAAAATAGGAGGAGCATGAAGCAGTGTTGAAAAACATGAAGAGCCCGAAAACGTGTGAAAAATAGGAAGAGCTCAAAAGGTGTAAAAATATGAAGAGCTTCAAACGGTGTCAGAAATATGAGGAGTATGAAATGGTCTGAACAATAGGAGGAACATGAAACGGTGCTGAAAAACATGAAGAACCTGAAAAGGTGTGAAAAATATGAAGAGGTTCAAAAGGTGTCAAAAATATGAGGAGCATTAAACGGTATGAAAAATACCAGGAGCCTGATGCGGTGTTCAGAATCATGAAGAGCCTGAAAATGTGTGAAATATATGAAGAGCTTGAAACGGTGTCCCAAATATGAGGAGCATGAAACGGTCTGAAATATACAAGGAGCATGATGCGGTGTTCAGAATCATGAAGAGCCTGAAAATGTGTGAGATATATGAAGAGCTTCAACGGTGTCCAAATAATGAGGAGCATGAGACGGTTTGAAAAACAGGAGGAGCATAGAGCGATGTTGAAAAACATGAAGAGCCTGAAAATGTGTGAAAAATATGAAGAGCTTCAAAAGGTGTCAAAATTATGAGGAGCATGAAATGGTCTGAAAAATAGGAGGAGCATGAAGCGGTGTTGAAAAATATGAAGAGCCTGAAAAGGTGTGAAAAATATGAAGAGCTTCAAAAGGTGTCAAAAATATGAGGAGCATGAAACGGTCAGAAAAATATGAGGAGCATGAAGCATTGTTGGAAAATATGAAGACCATGAAAACGTGTGAAAAATATGAAGAGCCTCAAAAGGTGTAAAAAATATGAGGAGCATGAAACGGTCTGAAAAATAGGAGGAGCATGAAGTGGTGTTGAAAAACATGACGAGCCTGAAAAAGTGTGAAAAATATGAAGAGCTTCAAAAGGTTGTGAAAAATATGAAGAGCTTCAAAATGTGTGAAAAATATGAATAGCTTCAAATGTGTCAAAAATGAGACGAGCATGAAACGGTCTGAAAAATAGGAGGAGCATGAAGCGGTGTTTAAAAACATGAAGACCCTTAAAACGTGTGAAAAATATGAAGAGCGTCAAAAGGTGTAAAAAATATGAGGAGCATGAATCTGTCTGAATAATGGGAGGAGCATGAAACGGTGTTCAAAAAGTGGAAGAGCCTGAAAAGCTGTGAATAATATGAAGAGCTTCAAAGGTGTCAAAAATATGAGGAGCATGAAATGGTCTGAAAAATAGGAGGAGCATTAAGCGGAGTACAAAACCATGAAGAGCCTGAAAAGATGTGAAAAACATGAAGAGCTTCAAAAGGTGTCAAAAATATGAGGAACATGAAATGGACTGAAAAATAGGAGGAGCATGAAGCGGTGTTGAAAAACATGAAGAGCCTGAAAAGGTGTGAAAAATATGAAGAGCTTCAAAAGGTGTCAAAAATGAGAGGAGAAAGAAACGGTCAGAAAAATAGGACGAGTATGAAGTGGTGTTGAAAAACATGAAGAGCCTGAAAAGGTGTGAAACATATGAAGAGATTTAAAAGTTGTGAAAAACATGAAGAGCTTCAAAAGGTGTGAAATATATGAGGAGCTTCAAAAGGTGTGAAAAACATGAGGAGCATGGAACGGTCTGAAAAATTGGAGGAGCATGAAGCGGTGTTCAAAAACATGAAGAGCCTGAAAAGGTGTGAAAAATATGAAGAGATTCAAAAGGTGTCAAAATTATGAGGAGCATGAAACAGTCTGAAAAAAAGGAGAAGCATGAAACTGTGTTGAAAAACCTGAAGAGCATTAAAAGTGTGAGAAATATAAAGAGCTTCAAAAGGTGTCAAAAATATGAGGAGCAAGAAACGGTATGAAAAATAGGAGGAGCATGAAACGTTGTTGAAAAACATGAAGAGCATGAAAATTGTGAATAACCTAAAGAGCTTCAAAAGGTGTCAAAAATATGAGGAACATGAAACGGTCTGAAAAATAGGACGAGCATGAAACGGTGTTGAAAAACATGAAGAGCATTAAAAGTGTGAAAAATAAAAAGAGCTTCAAAAGCTGTCAAAAATATGAGGAGCAAGAAACGGTCTGAAAAATAAGAGGAGCATGAAGCGGTGTTCAAAAACATGAAGAGCCTGAAAAGGTGTGAAAAATAAGAAGAGCTTCAAAAGGTGTCAAAAATATGAGGAGCATGAAACGGTCTGAAAAATAGGAGGAGCATGAACCGGTGTTAAAAACATGAAGAGCCTGAAAAGGAGTGAAAAATATGAAGAGCTTCAAAAGGTGTCAATAATAGATGTGCATGAAACAGTCTGAAAAATAGGAGGAGCAAGAAACGGTGTTGAAAAACATGAAGAGCATGAAAATGTGTGAAAAATATGAAGAGCTTCAAAAGGTGTCAAATGTTTGGAGCATGAAACGGTCTGGAAAATAGGAGGAGCATGAAGCGGTGTTCAAAAACATGAGGAGCCTGAAAAGTTGTGAAAAATATGAAGAGCTTCAAAATGTGTCAAAAATATAAGGAACATGAAACCGTCTGAAAAATAGGAGGAGCATGAAGCGTTTTAGAACAAGATGAAGAGCCTGAAAAGGTTTGAAATATATGAAGAGCTTCAAAAGGTGTCAATAATAGATGTGCATGAAACAGTCTGAAAAATAGGAGGAGCATGAAGTGGTGTTGAAAAACATGAAGAGCCTGAAATGGTGTGAAATATATGAAGAACTTCAAAAGGAGTCAAACATATGAGGAGCATGAAACGGTATGTAAAATAAGAGGAGAATGAAGCGGTGTTGAAAAACATCAAGAGCCTCAAAAGGTGTGAAAAATATGAAGAGCTTCAAAAGGTGTTAAAAATATGAGGAGCATGAAACGGGCTGAAAAATAGGAGGAGCATGAAGTAGTGTTGAAAAACATGAAGAGCCTGAAAAGGTGGGAAAAATATGAAGAGCTTCAAAACTAGTAAAAAACATGAACAGCATGAAACTCTCTGCAAAATAGGAGGAGGATGAAGTAGTGTTGAAAAACATGAAGAGCCTGAAAAGGTGGGAAAAATATGAAGAGCTTCAAAAGGTTTTCAAAAATATGAGGAGCGTGAAACGGTCTGGAAAATAGGAGGAGCATGAAATGCTGTTGAAAAACATGAAGAGCCTGAAAAGGTGTGAAAAATATGAATCGCTTCAAAACTAGTAAAAAACATGAGGAGCATGAAAGTCTCTGCAAAATAGGAGGAAGATGAAGTGGTGTTTAAAAACATGAAGAGCTTGAAAAGGTGTAAAAAATATGAAGAGCTTAAAATGTGTGAAAAATATGAGGAGCATGAAACTGTCTGAAAAATAGGAGGAGCATGAAGCGGTGTTCAAAAACATGAAGAACCTGAAAAGTTGTGAAAAATATGAAGAGCTTCAAAAGGTGTCAAAAATATGAGGAGCATTAAACCTTCTGAAAAATAGGAGGAGCATGAACGGTGTTCAAAAACATGAAGAGCATGAAAAGGTTTGAAAAATATGAAAAGCTACAAAGCGTGTCAAAAAAATTAGGAGGATGAAACGGTCTGATAAATTGGAGGAGCATGAAGCGGTGTTGAAAAACATGAAGAGCCTGAAAAGGTGTTAAAAATATGAAGAGCTTCAAAAGGTTTTCAAAAATATGAGGAGCATGAAACAGTCTGTAAAATACGAGGAGCATGAAACAGTTTGGAAAACAGGAGGAGCATGAAACTGTATTGAAAAACATGAAGAGCCTGAATATGTGTGAAAAATATGAATAGCTTCAAAACGAGTAAAAAAATTAGGAGCATGAAACAGTCTGAAAAATAGGAGGAGCATGAAGTGGTGTTCAAAAACATGAAGAGCCTGAAAAGGTGTAAAAAATATGAAGAGCTTAAAAAGGTGTGAAAAATATGAGGAGCTTAACAAGGTGTGAAAAATATGAGGAGCATGAAACTGACTGAAAAATAGGAGGAGCATGAAGCGGTGTTCAAAAACATGAAGAACCTGAAAAGGTGTGAAAAATATGAAGAGCTTCAAAAACGTAAAAAATATGAGGAGCATGAACCGGTCTGAAAGATAGGAGGAGCATGAACGGCGTTCAAAAATATGAAGATCCTGAAACGGTGTGAAAAATATGAAGTGCTTCAAAAGGTGTGAAAAATATGAAGAGCTTCAAAAGGTGTCAAAAATAAGAGAGGCATGAAATGGTGTTCAAAAACATGAAGAGCCTGAAAAGGTGTGAAAAATAGGAAGAGCTTCAAAAGGTGTCAAATTTATGAGGAGCATGAAATGGTCTGAAAAATAGGTGGAGCATGACACGGTGATAAAAAACATGAAGAGCCTGAAAAGTTTTGAAAAATATGAAAAGCTACAAAACGTGTCTAAAATATGAGGAGCATGAAACGGTCTGAAAAATAGGAGGAGCATGAAGTGGTTTTGAAAACATGAATAGTCTGAAAAGTTATGAAAAATATGAAGAGCTTCAAAAAGTGTAAAAAATATGAGGAGGATGAAACGGTCTGAAAAATAGGAGGAGCATGAAATGGTGTTCAAAATATGAAGAGCATGAAAAGGTGTGAAAAATATGAAGAGCTTCAAAAAGTGTCAAAAATATGAGGAGCATGAAACGGCGTGAAAAATAGGAGGAGCATGAAACGGAGTTGAAAACATGAAGAGCATGAAAAGGTGTGAAAAATATGAAGAGCTTCAAAAGGTGTGAAAAATATGAGGAGCATGAAACGGTCTGAAAATTGGAGTAGCATGAAGTGGTTTTGAACACATGAAGAGCCTGAAAAAGTATGAAAAATATGAAGAGCTTCAAAAGGTGTCAAAAATATGAGGAGCATGAAACGGTCTGAAAAATAGGAGGAGCATGAAGTAGTGTTGAAAAACATGAAGAGCCTGAAAAGGTGGGAAATATATGAAGAGCCTCAAAAGGTTTTAAAAAATATGAGGAGCGTGAAACCGTCTGGAAAATAGGAGGAGCATGAAACGGTGTTGAAAACCATGAAGAGCATGAAAAGGTGTTAAAAATATGAATAGGTTCAAAACAAGTAAAAAACATGAGGAGCATGAAACTATCTGGAAAATAGGAGGAGCATGAAAAGGTCTGAAAAATATGTGGAGCATGAAAAGTTCTGAAAAACACGAGGAGCATGAACAGGTGTGAATAATATGAGGAGCATGATAAGGTGTGAAACATACGAAGTGCATGAAAAGGTGTGAAATATACAAAGAGCATGAAAAGGTGTGAAAAATACGAAAAGCATGAAATGGTGTGAAAAATATGAAGACATGAAACTGTGTGAAAATATGAGAAGCATGAAACGGTGTGAAAAATATGAGGAGCATGAAAAGGTGTGAATAATATGAGAAGCATGATAAGGTGTGAAACATACGAAGTGCATGAAAAGTTGTAAAATATATAAAGAGCATGAAAAGGTGTGAAAAATACGAAGAGCATGATATGGTGTGAAAAAGATGAAGAGCATGAAACGGTGTAAAAATATGAGGACCATGAAATGATGAGAAAATATGAGGAGCATAGAACGGAGTGAAAAATATGAAGAGCATGAAAAGGTGTGAAAAATATGAAGAGCATGAAAAGGTGTGAAAAATATGAAGAGCATGAAATTGTGTGAAAAATATGAAAAGCATGAAACTGTGTGAAAAATATGAAAAGCATGAAAACGTGTGAAAAATATGAAGAGCATGAAAAGGTGTGAAAAATATGAAGAGCATGAAACGGTGTGAAAAATATGAAGGGCATGAAAAGGTGTGAAAAATACGAAGAGCATGAAAAGGTGTGAAATATATGAAGAGCATGAAAAGGTGTGAAAAATTACCAAGACCATGAAAATGTCTGAAAAATACAAAGAGCATGAAAATGTGTGAAAAATAGGAAGAGCAAGAAAATGTGTGAAAATGTAAGGAGCATGAAAAGGTGTGAAAAATAGTAGGAGCATGAAAAGGTCTGAAAAATACGAGGAGCATGAAAAGGTGAGAAAAATACGAGCAGCATGAAAAGGTCTGAAAAATACGAGGAGCATGAAAATGTCTGAAAAATACGAGGAGCATGAAAAGGTGTGAAAAATACGAGTAGCATAAAAAGGTGTGTAAAATAGTAGGAGCATGAAAAGGTCTGAAAATATGCGGAGCATGAAAAGGTCTGAAAAATACGAGTAGCATGAAAAGGTGTGAAAAATACAAAGAGCATGAAAAGGTGTGAAAAATACAAGGATCATGAAAAGCTCTGTAAAATACTAGAAGCATGAAAAGGTGTGAAAAATACGAGGAGCATGAAAAGGTGTGAAAAGTACGAGGGGCCTTAATGTCTGAAAAATACAAGGAGCATGAAAAGGTGTGAAAAATAGGAGGAATATGAAAATGTCTGAAAAATATGAGGAGCATGAAAAGGTCTGGAAAATACGGGAAGCATGAAAAGGTGTGAAAAATAAGAGGAGCATGAAATGTTATCAAAAATATGAGGAGCATGAAACGGTGTGAAAATATCATGAGCATGAAACCGTGTGAAAAATATGAAGAGCATGAAAGGTGTGAGAAATATGAGGAGCATGAAAAGGTCTGAAAAGTACAAGGAGCAGGAAAAGATCAGAAAAATACTAGGAGAATGAAAAGGTCTGAAAAATATGAGGAGCATGAAATGGTCTGAAAATTACGAGGAGCATGAAAAGATGTCAAAAATACGAGGAAAATGAAAAGGTCTGAAAAATACGGGGAGCATGAATAGGTCTGGAAAATACGAGGAGCATGAAAAGGTCTGGAAAATACGAGGAGCATGAAAATGTGTGAAAAACATGAGGAGCATGAAAACGTCTCAAAAATATGAGGAGGATGAAACGGTGTGAAAATATGAAGAGCATGAAACGCTGTGAAAAATATGAAGAGCATGAAAGGTGTGGAAAACATGAGGAGCTTGAAAAGGTGTGAAAAATACGAGGAGCAAGAAAAGGTGTGAAAAATTCGAAGACCATGAAAAGGTCTGAAAATACGAGGAGCACGAAAAGTTCTGAAAAATACGAGGAGCATGAAAAGCTCTGTAAAATACGAGGAGCATGAAAAGGTCTGAAAAATACGAGGAGCATGAAACGGTCTGAAAAATACAAGGAGCATGAAAAGGTGTAAAAATATGAGGAGCAAAAAAAGGTCTGAAAAATACGAGGAGCATGAAAAGGTCTGAAAAATACTCGGAGCATGAAAAGGTCTATATAATACGAGGAGCATGAAAAGGTCTGAAAATTACAAGGAGCATGAAAAGGTCTGAAAAATGCGAGGAGCATGAAAAGGTGTGAAAAACACAAGAGCATGAAAATGTGTGAAAAATACGAGGAGCATGAAAAGGTTTGAAAAATACGAGGAGCATGAAAAGTTGTGTAAAATACGAGGAGCATGAAAAGGTGTGAAAAATACGAGAAGCATGAAACGGTCTGAAAAAGACGAGGATCATGAAAAGGTGTCAAAAATATGAGAAGCATGAAAAGGTGTGAAATATATGAGGAACATGAAACGGTCTGAAAAATATGAGGAGCATGAAACGTTGTGAAAATATGAAGAGCATGAAATGGTATGAAAAATATGAAGAGCTTTAAATCGTATCAAATATATGACGAACATAAAAAGATGTGAAAAATATGAGGAGCATGAAACGGTATGAAAAATATGAGGAGCATGAAACGATGTGAAAAATATGAAGAGCATGAAAAGTTGTGAACAATATGAGGAGCATGAAAAGGTGTGAAAAATACGAGGAGCATGAAAAGGTCTGAAAAATACGAGGGGCCTTAATGTCTGAAAAATACGAGGAGCGTGAAAAGGTGTGAAAAATAGGAGGAATATGAAAATGTGTGAAAAATACGAGGAGCATGAAAAGTTCTGAAAAACACCAGGAGCATGAAAATGTCTGAAAAATACGAGGTGCCTAAATGTCTGAAAAATACGAGGAGCGTGAAAAGGTCTGAAAAACACGAAGAGCATGAAAAGGTCTGAAAAATACGAAGACCATGAAAGGTATGAAAAATACAGGGAGCATGAAAAGGTCTGAAAAATACGAGGAGCATGAAAGGTATGAAAAATACAGGGAGCATGAAAAGGTCTGAAAAATACGAGGAGCATGAAAAGGTGTGAAAAATAAGAGGAGCATGAAAAGTTATCAAAAATATGAGGAGCATGAAACGGTGTGAAAATATCATGAGCATGAAACCGTGTGAAAAATATGAAGAGCATGAAAGGTGTGAGAAATATGAGGAGCATGAAAAGGTTTGAAAAGTACAAGGAGCATGAAAAGATCGGAAAAATACTAGGAGAATGAAAAGGTCTGAAAAATATGAGGAGCATGAAATGGTGTCAAAAATATGACTAGCATGAAATGCTGTGGAAATATGAAGAGCATGAAATGGTGTGAAGAAATATGAGGAGCATGAAAAGGTGTGGAAAACACGAAGAGCAAGAAAAGGAGTGAAAAACACGAAGAGCATGAAAAGGTGTGAAAAACAGGAAGAGCATGAAAAGGTGTGAATAATACGAGAAGCATGAAACGGTCTGAAAAATACGAGGACCATGAAAGGTATGAAAGATACAGGGAGCATGAAAAGGTTTGAAAAATATGAGGAGCATGAAAAGGTGTGAAAAATAAGAGGAGCATGAAAAGTTATCAAAAATATGAGGAGCATGAAACGGTGTGAAAATATCATGAGCATGAAACTGTGTGAAAAATATGAAGACCATGAAAGGTGTGAGAAATATGAGGAGAATGAAAAGGTCTGAAAAGTACAAGGAGCATGAAAAGATCGGAAATATACTAGGAGAATGAAAAGGTCTGAAAAATATGAGGAGCATGAAATGGTCTGAAAATTACGAGGAGCATGAAAAGATGTCAAAAATACGAGGAACATGAAAAGGTCTGAAAAATACGAGGAGCATGAAAAAGTATGGAAAATACGAGGAGCATGAAAATGTGTGAAAAACATGAGGAGCATGAAAACGTCTCAAAAATATGAGGAGGATGAAACGGTGTGAAAATATGAAGAGCATGAAACGCTGTGAAAAATATGAAGAGCATGAAAGGTGTGGAAAACATGAGGAGCATGAAAAGGTGTGAAAAATTCGAGGAGCACGAAAAGGTCTGAAAATACGAGGAGCACGAAAAGTTCTGAAAAATACGAGGAGCATGAAAACCTCTGTAAAATACGAGGAGCATGAAAAGGTCTGAAAAATACGAGGAGCATGAAAAGGTGTAAAAATACGAGGAGCAAAAAAAGGTCTGAAAAATACGAGGAGCATGAAAAGGTCTGAAAAATATGAGGAGCATGAAAAGGTGTCAAAAATATGACTAGCATGAAATGCTGTGAAAATATGAAGAGCATGAAATGGTGTGAAGAAATATGAGGAGCAGGAAAAGGTGTGGAAACACGAAGAGCCAGAAAAGGAGTGAAAAACACGAAGAGCATGAAAAGGTGTGAAAAACAGGAAGAGCATGAAAAGGTGTGAAAAATTCGAGAAGCATGAAACGGTCTGAAAAATACGAGGACCATGAAAGGTATGAAAATACAGGGAGCATGAAAAGGTCTGAAAAATAAGAGGAGCATGAAAAGGTATGAAAAATATGAAAAGCATGAAAAGATGTGAAAAATATGAAGAGCATGAACAGTTGTGAACAATATGAGGAGCATGAAAAGGTGTGAAAAATACGAGGAGCATGAAAAGGTCTGAAAAATACGAGGGGCCTTAATGTCTGAAAAATACGAGGAGCGTGAAAAGGTGTGAAAAATCGGAGGAATATGAAAATGTGTTAAAAATACGAGGAGCATGAAAAGGTCTGAAAAACACGAGGAGCATGAAAATGTCTGAAAAATATGAGGGGCCTGAATGTCTGAAAAATACGAGGAGCGTGAAAAGGTCTGAAAAATACGAGGAGCATGAAAAGGTCTGAAAAATATGAGGAGCATAAAAAGGTGTCAAAAATATGACTAGCATGAAATGCTGTGAAAATATGAAGAGCATGAAGTGCTGTGAAGAAATATCAGGAGCATGAAAAGGTGTGGAAAACACGAAGAGCAAGAAAAGGTGTGAAAAACACGGAGAGCATGAAAAGGTGTGTAAAATATCAAGAGCGTGAAAAAGCCTGAAAAATATGAAGAGCATTAAAAGGAGTGAAAAACACGAAGAGCATGAAAAGGTGTGAAAAACAGGAAGAGCATGAAAAGGTGTGAAAAATACGAGAAGCATGAAACGGTCTGAAAAATACGAGGACCATGAATGTTATGAAAAATAAAGGGAGCATGAAAAGGTCTGAAAAATACGAGGAGCATGAAACGGTGTGAAAATATCATGAGCATGAAACCGTGTGAAAAATATGAAGAGCATGAAAGGTGTGAGAAATATGAGGAGCATGAAAAGGTTTGAAAAGTACAAGGAGCATGAAAAGATCGGAAAAATACTAGGAGAATGAAAAGGTCTGAAAAATATGAGGAGCATGAAATGGTCTGAAAAATACGAGGAGCATGAAAAGGTCTGAAAAATACGAGGAGCATGAAAAGGTCTGAAAAATATGAGGAGCAAGAAAAGGTCTGAAAAATACGAGGAGCATGAAAAGGTCTGGAAAATACGAGGAGCATGAAAATGTGTGAAAAACATGAGGAGCATGAAAACGTCTCAAAAATATGAGGAGGATGAAACGGTGTGAAAATATGAAGAGCATGAAACGCTGTGAAAAATATGAAGAGCATAAAGGTGTGGAAAACATGAGGAGCATGAAAAGGTGTGAAAAATTCGAGGAGCACGAAAAGGTCTGAAAATATGAGGAGCACGAAAAATTCTGAAAAATAAGAGGAGCATGAAAAGCTCTGTAAAATAAGAGGAGCATGAAAAGTTCTGAAAAATACGAGGAGCATGAAACGGGCTGAAAAATACAAGGAGCATGAAAAGGTGTGAAAATACGAGGAGCAAAAAAAGGTCTGAAAAATACGAGGAGCATGAAAATGTCTGAAAAATACGAGGAACAAGAAAAGGTGTGAAAAATACGAGAAGCATGAATCGTTCTGAAAAATACGAGGACCAAGAAAGGTATGAAAAATACGGGGAGCATGAAAAGGTCTGAAAAATACGACTAGCATGAAAAGGTCTGAAAAATAAGAGGAGCATGAAAAGGTGTCAAAAATATGAGGAGCATGAAACAGTGTGAAAATATAAAGAGCATGAAACGGTGTGAAAAATATGAAGAACATGAAAGGTGTGAGAAATATGAGGAGCATGAAAAGGTCTGAAAACTACAAGGAGCATGAAAAGCTGTGAAAATTACGAGGAGCATGAAAAGGTCTGGAAAATACGAGGAGCATGAAAATATCTGAAAAATATGAGGAGCATGAAACAGTGTGAAAATATAAAGAGCATGAAACGGTGTGAAAAATATGAAGAGCATGAAAAGGTGTGAAAAATATGAGGAGCATGAAACGGCCTGAAAAATATTAAGAGCATTAAAAGGTGTGAAAAATATGAGGATCATGAAAAGGTATGAAAAATACGATGAGCATGGAAAGGTCTGAAAAATACGAGGGGCCTTAATGTCTGAAAAACACGAGGAGCATGAAAAGTTCTGAAAAATACGAGAAGCATGAAAATGTCTGTAAAACACAAGGAGCACGAAACGGTGTGATAAATATGAGGAGCATGAAACGGTTTGAAAAATATGAGGAGCATGAAACGGTCTGAAAATATGAGGAGCATGAAAAGGTCTGAAAAATACGAGGGGCCAGAATGTCTGAAAAATACGAGGAGCGTGAATACGTCTGAAAAACACGAGGAGCATTAAAAGGTCTGAAAAATATTAGGAGCATGAAAAGGTGTCAAAAATATGATTAGCATGAAACAGTGTGAAAATATGAAGAGCATGAAATGGTGTGAAAAATATGAGGAGCATGAAAACGTGTGAAAAACACGAAGAGCAAGAAAAGGTGTGAAAAACACAGAGAGCATGAAAAGGTGTGAAAAATATCAAGAGCATGAAAAGGCCTGAAAAATATGAAGAGCATTAAAAGGAGTGAAAAACAGGAAGAGCATGAAAAGGTGTGAAAAATACGAAGAGCATGAAAAGGTGTGAAAAATATGAGGAGCATGAAAAAGTGTGAAAAATACGAAGAGCATGAAAAGGTCTGAAATATACGAAGAGCTTGAAAACATGGGACAAATACGAAGAGCATGAAAAGATGTAAAAAATATGAAGTGCATGACAAGGTGTGAAAAATAAGTAGAGCATGAAATGGTGTGAAAAAAGAGAAGAGGATGAAAAGGTGTGAAAAATATGAAGAGCATAAAAAGGTGTGAAAAATTTCGAAGAACCTGAAAAGGTGTGAAAAATACGAAGAGCATGAAAAGTTGTGAAAAATACGAAGTGCATTAAAGGTGTGAAACATACGAATAGCCTGAACGGTGTGTAAAATATGAAGAGCATGAAAAGTTGTGAATAATATGAGGTTAATGAAATGGTGTGAAAAATATGAAGAGCATGAAACGGTCTGTAAAATATGAAGAGCATGAAAAGATGTGAAAAATACGCGGAGCATGAAAAGGTTTGAAAAATACGAGGAGCATGAAGAGGAGTGAAAAATACGAAGAGCATGAAACGGTCTAAAAAAAAGGAGGAGCATGAATAGGTCTGAAAATATGAAGAGCATGAAGAGAATGAAAAGTTCTGAAAAATATGAAGAGCATGAAAAGTTGTGTAAAATATGAAGAGCAAGAAAAGGTTTAAAAATACGAAGAGCATGAAAAGGTGTGAAAAATTTGAAAAGCATGACAAGGTGTGAAAAATATGAAGAGCATCAAACGGTGTGAAAAATAAGAAGAGCAAGAAAAGGTTTAAAAAATAAGAAGAGCATGAGAAGTTGTGTAAAATATGAAGAGCATGTAAACGTGTGAAAAATATGTGGAGCATGAAAAGGTCTGAAAAATACGAGGAGCATGAAGAGGAGTGAAAAATACGAAGAGGATGAAAAGGTCTGCAAAATAGGAGGAGCATGAATAGGTCTGAAAATACGAAGAGCATGAAGAGAATGAAAAGTTCTGAAAAATATGAAGAGCATGAAAAGTTGTGTAAAATATGAGGAGCATGAAAAGGTCTGAAAAATATCAAGAGATTGAAAAGGTCTGAAAAATATGAAAGGCATGAAAAGTTGTGAAAAATTGAAGAGCATGAAAAGGTCTGAAAAATATCAAGAACATGAAAACTTCTGAAAAATATCAAGAGCATGAAAAGGTATGAAAAATATGAAGAGCATGAAAAGTTCTGAAAATACGAAGAGCATGAAGAGCATGAAAATTTCTGAAAAATATGAAGAGCTGAAAAGGTGTGAAAAATATAATGAGCATGAAAAGTTGTGAATAATATGAGGAGTATGAAAGTTGTGAACAATATGAGGAGGATGAGAAGTTGTGAAAAATACGAGGAGCGTGAAAAGTTCAGAAAAATACGAGGAGCATGCAAAGGTCTGAAAAATACGAGGAGCATGAAAAGGTCTGAAAAATACAAAGAGCATGAAAATGTCTGAAAAATACAAAGAGCATGAAACGGAAAAATGAGAAGAGGATGAAAAGGTGTGAAAAATATGAAAAGGTGTGAAAAATTTCAAAGAGCCTGAAGAGGTGTGAAAAATACGAAGAGCATGAAAAGTTGTGAAAAACACGAAGTGCTTGAAAAGGTGTGAAACATACGAAGAGCCTGAAATGGTGTGAAAAATGTGCAGAGCATGAAAGGTTGTGAAAACTACGAAGAGCTTGAAAAGGTCTGAAAAATATCAAGAGCTTGAAAAGTTCTGAAGTATATGAAGAGCATGAAAAGGTGTGAAAAATACCAGGAGCATGAAAAGCTGTGAAAAATACGAAGAGCAAGAAAAATTCTGAAAAATACGAAGAGCATGTAAAGGTCGGAAAACTATGAAGAGCATGAAAAGTTGTGAACAATATGAGGTTCATGAAATGGTGTGAAAAATATGAAGAGCATGAAACGGTGTGTAAAATATGAAGAGCATGAAAAGGTTTGAAAAATACCAGGAGCATGAAAAGCTGTGATTTACGAGGAGAATGAAAAGTTCTGAAAAATAGGAGGAGCATGAAAAGGTGTGAAAAATGCAAGGAGCATGAAAAGGTCTGAAAAATACCAGGAGCATAAAAAGTTGTGAATAATATGAGGAGTATGAAAAGGTGTGAACAATATGAGGAGCATGGGAAGTTGTGAAAAACACAAGGAGCGTGAAAAGGTCTGAAAAATACGAGGAGCATGCAAAGGTCTGAAAAATACGAGGAGCTTGCAAAGGTCTGAAAAATACGAGTAGCATGAAAAGGTGTAAAATATACGAGGAGCATGAAAAGGTGTGAATAATACGAGGAGCATGAAAAGGTCTAAAATATACAAGGAGCATGAAAAGGTGTGAATAATACAAAAAGCACGAAAAGTTGTGAAAAATACGAAGAGCATGAAAAGGTGTGAAAAATTACGAAGTGCAAGAAAAGTTGTGAAAAATTACGAGGAACATGAAAAGATGTGAAAAATACAAAGAGCATGAAAAGGTGAAAAATACAAAGAGCATGAAAAGGTGTGATAAATATGAAGAGCATTAAACGGTGTGAAAAATATGAAGTGCATGAAACGCTGTGAAAAATAGGAAGAGCTTGAAAAGTTCTGAAAAATATGAAGAGCATGAAAAGGTGTGAAAAATCCCAGGAGCATGAAAAGCTGTGAACAATATGAAGAGCATGAAAAATTCTGAAACATACGAAGAGCATGTAAAGGTTTGAAAACTATGAAGAGCATGAAAAGTTGTGAACAATATGAGGTTCATGAAATGGTGTGAAAAATATGAAGAGCATGAAACGGTGTGTAAAATATGAAGAGCATGAAACGGTGTGAAAAATACCAGGAGCATGAAAAGCTGTGATTTACAAGGACAATGAAAAGGTCTGAAAAATACCAGAAGCATAAAAAGTTGTGAATAATATGAGGAGTATGAAAAGGTGTGAACAATATGAGGAGCATGAGAAGTTGTGAAAAACACGAGGAGCGTGAAAAGTTCTGAAAAATACGAGGAGCATGCAAAGGTCTGAAAAATACGAGGAGCTTGCAAACGTCTGAAAAATACGAGTAGCATGAAAAGGTCTAAAATATACGAGGAGCATGAAAAGGTGTGAATAATACGAGGAGCATGAAAAGGTCTAAAATATACAAGGAGCATGAAAAGGTGTGAATAATACGAAAAGCATGAAAAGGTGTGAAAAATACGAAGAGCATGAAAAGGTGTGAAAAATTACAAAGTGCATGAAAATTTGTGAAAAATTACGAAGACCATGAAAAGATGTGAAAAATAAAAAGAGCATGAAAAGGTGTGAAAAATACGAAGAGCATGAAAATTTGTGAAAAATATGAAGAGCATTAAACGGTGTGAAAAATACGAAGTGCATGAAACGCTGTGAAAAATACGAAGCATCAGAATGTCTGAAAAATACGAAGAGCATGAAGTAGTGTGAAAAATACGAAGAGCATGAAAAGTTCTGAAAAATACGAAGAACATGAAAAGATGGGACAAATACGAAGAGGATGAAAAGATGTAAAAAATATGAAGAGCACGACAGGGTGTGAAAAATACGAAGAGCATGAAAAGGGGTGAAAAATTTCGAAGAGCCTGAAAAGGTGTGAAAAATACGAAGAGCATGAAAATTTGTGAAAAATACGAAGTGCATGAAAAGGTGTGAAACATACGAAGAGCCTGAAACGGTGTGTAAAATATGAAGAGCATGAAAAGGTGTGAAAAATATAAGGTTAATGAAATGGTGTGAAAAATATGAAGAGCATGAAACGGTGTGTAAAATATGAAGAGCAAGAAAAGGTGTGAAAAATACGCAGAATATGAAAAGGTCTGAAAAATAGGAGGAGCATGAATAGGTCTGAAAATACGAAGAGCATGAAGAGAATGAAAAGTTCTGAAAAATATGAAGAGCATGAAAAGTTGTGAAAAATATGAAGAGCATGAAAAGGTGTGAATATTATGACGAGCATGAAAAGGTGTGAACAATATGAGGAGCATGAGAAGTTGTGAAAAATACGAGAAGCATGAAAAGTTCTGAACAATATGAAGAGCATGAAAAGGTGTGAACTATATGAAGAGCATGAAAAGGTGTGAAAAATATGAGGAGCATGAAAAGGTCTGAAAAATAAGAGGAGCTTGAAAGGTCTGAAAAATTTGAGGAGCATGAAAAGATCTGAAAAATACGAGGAGGTTGAAAAATTCTGAAAAATATGAAGAGCATGAAAAGTTCTGAAAAATACCCGGAGCATGAAAAGGTCTGAAAAATACAAAGAGCATGAAAAGGCGTGAAAATCACGAAGAGCATGCAAAGGTGTGAAAAATACGAGGAGCATGAAAATGTGTGAAAAATACGAGGAGCATGAAAAGGTCTGAAAAAAAACGAGGAACATGAAATGGTGTAAAAAATACGAGAACCATGAAAATGCGTGAAAATCACGAAGAGCATGAAAAGGTGTGAAAAATACGAGGAGCATGTAAAGGTCTGAAAAATAGAAGTAGCATAAAAAGGTCTGAAAAATACGGGGAGCATGAAAAGGTCTGAAAAATACGAGGAGCATGAAAAGGTGTGAAAAATACGAGGAGTATGAAAAGGTGTCAAAAATACAAAGAGCATGAACAGGTGTGAAATATTACAAAGAGCATGAAAAGGTGTGAAAAATATGAGGAGCATGAAATGGTCTGAAAAATATCAAGAATTTGAAAAGGTCTGAAATATACGAAGAGCATGAAAACGTGTGAACAGTATGAAGAGCATGAAAATTTCTGAAAAATACGAGTAGCATGAAGAGTTCTGAAAAATACAAAGAGCATGAATAGGTCTGAAAAATAAGAGGATCATGAAGATGTCTGAAAAATAGTAAGAGCATGGAAAGGTCTATAAAATACGAGGACCAGGCAAGGTCTGAAAAATACGAGGAGCATGAAAAGGTCTGAAAAATACGAGGAGCATGAAAAAGTGTGAAAAATATGAGGAGCATGAAAAAGTGTGAAAAATACGAGGAGCATGAAAAGGTGTGAAAAACACGAAGAGCATGAAAATGAATGAAAAATTCGAAGAGCATGAAAAGGTTTGAAAAATATGAGGAGCATGAAAAAGTGTGAAAAATACGGGGAGCATGAAAAGGTGTGAAAAATATGAAGAGCATGAAAAGTGTGAAAAATAGGAGCATGAAATGTGTGAAAAACACGAAGAGCAAGAAACGGTGTGAAAAACATGGAGAGCATGAAAAGGTGTGGAAAATATCAAGAGCATGAAAAGGCCTGAAAAATATGAAGAGCATTAAAAGGAGTGAAAAACACGAAGAGCATGAAAAGGTGTGAAAAACAGGAAGAGCATGAAAAGGTGTGAAAAATACAAAGAGCATATAAAGGTGTGAAAAATACGAGGAGCATGAAAAAGTGTGAAAAATACGAGGAGCATGAAAAGGTGTGAAAAATACGAGAAGCATGAAAAGGTCTGATAAATACGAGGAGGATGTAAAGGTCTGAAAAATACGAGGAGCATGAAAAGGTCTGAAAAACACAAGGAGCATGAAAAAGTCTGAAAAATACGGGGAGCCTGAAAAGTTGTGAACAATATGAACAGCATGAAACGGTGTGAAAAATATGAAGAGCATGAAGAGGTGTGAAATATACAAAGAGCATGAAAAGGTGTGAAATATACGAAGAGCATGAAAAAGTGTAAAAAATACGAAGAGCATGAAACAGTGTGAAAAATATGAAGAGCATGAAATGGTGTGAAAAATATGAAGAGCATGAAACGGTGTGAAAAATATGAAGAGCATGAAAAGGTGTGAATCATACGAAGTGCATGAAAAGGTGTGAAATATACGAAGAGCATTAAAATGTGTGAAAAATACAAAGAGCATGAAAAAGTGTGAAAAGTACAAACGCATCAAACGGTGTGAAAAATATGAAGAGCATGAAACGTTGTGAAAAATCACGAAAAGCATGAAAAGTTGTGAAAAATTCAGAGAGCATTAAAAGATGTGAAAAATTACCAAGAACATGAAAAAGTCTGAAAAATACAAAGAGCTTTCTGAAAAATATGAAGAGCATGAAACGTGTGAAAAATATGAGGAGCATGAAACTATCTGAAAATATGAAGAGCATGAAACGGTGTGAAAAATACGAGGAGCATGGAAAGGTCTGAAAAATACAAGGGTCGTGAAAAGGTGTGAAAAATACGAGGAGCATGGAAATGTGTGAAAAATACGAGGAGCATGAAAAGGTCTGAAAAATACGAGGAGCCTGAAAAGGTTTCAAAACTATCAAGAGCATGAAAAGGTCTGAAAAATACGAAGAGCATGCAAACGTCTGAAAAATACGAAGAGCATGAAAAGGTGTGCAAAATATGAGGAGCATGAAAAGTTCTGAAAAATATGAGGAGCATGAAAATGTGTGAAAAATACAGGGAGCATGCAAAGGCCTGAAAAACACGAAGAGCGTGAAAAGGTGTGAAAAATATGAGGAGGATGAAAAGGTCTGGAAAATACGAGGAGCATGCCAAGGTCTGAAAATTATGAGGAGCATGAAAAGGTCTGAAAAATACGAGGACCATGAAAAGGTCTGAAAAATATGAGGAGCATGAAACAGTGTGAGAATATGAAGAGCATGAAACGGTATGAAAAATATGAAGAGCAGGAAAAGGTGTGAAAAATATGAAGAGCATGAAACGGTGTGAAAAATATGAGGAGCAAGAAAAGGTGTCAAAAATATGAGGAGCATGTAAAGGTGTGAAAAATATGAAGAGCATGAAAAGTTCTGAAAAATACGAGGAGCAAGAAATGGTGTCAAAAATATGAGGAGCATGTAAAGGTGTGAAAAATTTGAAGAGCATGAAACTATGATAAATATGAGGAGCATGTAATGGTGTGAACATATGAAGAGCATGAAACAGTGTGAAATATATGAAGAGCATGAAAAGAAGTGAAAAATATGAAGATTATGAAACAGTGTGAAAAATATGAATAGCATGAAAAGGTGTGAAAAATATGAAGTGCATGAAACGGTGTGAAAAATGCGAAGAGCATGAAAAGTTCTGAAAAATATGGAGATCACGAAAAGTTCTGATAAATACGAAAAGCATGAAACGGTGTGAAAAATAAGAAGATCATGAAAACATCTGATAAATACGAAGAGCATGAAACGGTGTGAAAAATACAAAGAGCATGAAAAGATCTGAAAAATACGAAGAGAATGATAAAACCTGAAAAATACGAAGAGCATGAAAAGGTGTAAAAAATTTGAAAAGCATGACAAGGTGTGAAAAATATGAAGAGCATGAAACGGTGTGTAAAATATGAAGAGCAAGAAAAGGTTTAAAAAATATGAAGAGCATGAAAAGTTGTGTAAAATATGAGGAGCAAGAAAAGGTTTAAAAAATACGAAGAGCATGAAAAGGTGTGAAAAATTTGAAAAGCATGACAAGGTGTGAAAAATATGAAGAGCATGAAACGGTGTGAAAAATAAGAAGAGCAAGAAAAGGTTTAAAAAATAAGAAGAGCATGAGAAGTTGTGTAAAATATGAAGAGCATGTAAACGTGTGAAAAATATGTGGAGCATGAAAAGGTCTGAAAAATATGAAGAGCATGAAAAGCTGTGAAAAATCTGAGGAGCATGAAACGGTGTGACAACATGAAGCTCATGAAAAGATGTGAAATATATGAGGAGCATGAAATGGTGTGAAAAATAAGAAGAGCATGAAAAGCTGTAAAAAATATGAAGAGCATGAAAAGGTCTGAAAAATACGAAGAGCATGAAAAGGTCTGAAAAATATCAAGAGATTGAAAAGGTCTGAAAAATATGAAAGGCATGAAAAGTTGTGAAAAATTGAAGAGCATGAAAAGGTCTGAAAAATATCAAGAACATGAAAACTTCTGAAAAATATCAAGAGCATGAAAAGGTGTGAAAAATACGAAGAGCATGAAAAGTTCTGAAAAATACGAAGAGCATGAAAAGGTCTGAAAAATACGAAGAGCATGAAGAGCATGAAAATTTCTGAAAAATATGAAGAGCTGAAAAGGTGTGAAAAATAAAATGAGCATGAAAAGTTGTGAATAATATGAGGAGTATGAAAGGTGTGAACAATATGAGGAGCATGAGAAGTTGTGAAAAATACGAGGAGTGTGAAAAGTTCAGAAAAATATGAGGAACATGCAAAGGTCTGAAAAATACGAGGAGCATGAAAAGGTCTGAAAAATACAAAGAGCATGAAAAGGTCTGAAAAATACATTGAGCATGAAACGGTGTGAAAAATGAGAAGAGGATGAAAATGTGTGAAAAATATGAAGAGCATGAAAAAGTGTGAAAAATGTCGAAGAGCCTGAAAAGGTGTGAAAAATACGAAGAGCAAGAAAAGTTGTGAAAAACACGAAGTGCATGAAAAGGTGTGAAACATATGAAGAGCCTGAAACGGTGTGAAAAATGTGCAGAGCATGAAAGGTTATGAAAACTACGAAGAGCTTGAAAAAGTCTGAAAAATATCAAGAGCTTGAAAAGTTGTGAAGTATATGAAGAGCATGAAAAGGTGTGAAAAATACCAGGAGCATGAAAAGCTGTGAAAAATACGAAGAGCATGTAAAGGTCTGAAAACTATGAAGAGCATGAAAAGTTGTGAACAATATGAGGTTCATGAAATGGTGTGAAAAATATGAAGAGCATGAAACGGTGTGTAAAGTATGAAAAGCTTGAAAAGGTGTGAAAAATACCAGGAGCATGAAAAGCTGTGATTTACGAGGAGAATGAAAAGTTCTGAAAAATAGGAGGAGCATGAAAAGGTGTGAAAAATGCGAGGAGCATGAAAAGGTCTGAAAAATACCAGGAGCATAAAAAGTTGTGAATAATATGAGGAGTATGAAAAGGTGTGAACAATATGAGGAGCATGGGAAGTTGTGAAAAACACAAGGAGCGTGAAAAGGTCTGAAAAATACGAGGAGCATGCAAAGGTCTGAAAAATACGAGGAGCTTGCAAAGGTCTGAAAAATACGAGTAGCATGAAAAGGTCTAAAATATACGAGGAGCATGAAAAGGTCTAAAACATACAAGGAGCATGAAAAGGTGTGAATAATACAAAAAGCATGAAAAGGTGTGAAATATACAAAGAGCATGAAAAGGTGTGAAAAATTATGAAGTGCATGAAAAGTTGTGAAAAATTACGAAAACCATGAAAAGATGTGAAAAATACAAAGAGCATGAAAAGCTGTGAAAAATACGAAGAGCATGAAAAGGTGTGAAAAATATGAAGAGCATTAAACGGTGTGAAAAATACAAAGTGCATGAAACGCTGTGAAAAATAGGAAGAGCTTGAAAAGTTCTGAAAAATATGAAGAGCATGAAAAGGTGTGAAAAATCCCAGGAGCATGAAAAGCTGTGAACAATACGAACAGCATGAAAAATTCTGAAACATACGAAGAGCATGCAAAGGTTTGAAAACTATGAAGAGCATGAAAAGTTGTGAACAATATGAGGTTCATGAAATGGTGTGAAAAATATGAAGAGCATGAAACGGTGTGTAAATATGAAGAGCATGAAGAGGTGTGAAAAATACCAGGAGCATGAAAAGCTGTGATTTACGAGCAGAATGAAAAGTTCTGAAAAATAGGAGGAGCATGAAAAGGTCTGAAAAATACCAGGAGCATAAAAAGGTGTGAATAATATGAGGAGTATGAAAAGGTGTGAACAATGTGAGGAGCATGAGAAGCTGTGAAAAACACGAGGAGCGTGAAAAGTTCTGAAAAATACGAGGAGCATGCAAAGGTCTGAAAAATACGAGGAGCTTGCAAAGGTCTGAAAAATACGAGTAGCATGAAAAGGTGTGAAATATACAAACAGCATGAAAAGGTGTGAAAAAATTACGAAGTGCAGGAAAAGTTGTAAAAAATTACGAAGACCATGAAAAGATGTGAAAAATAAAAAGAGCATGAAAAGGTGTGAAAAATACGAAGAGCATGAAAAGGTGTGAAAAATATGAACAGCATTAAACGGTGTGAAAAATACGAGGAGCATGAAAAGGTCTGAAAAATAGAAGGAGCATAAAAAGGTGTGAAAAATACGAGGAGTATGAAAAGGTGTCAAAAACACGAAGAGCATGAACAGGTGTGAAATATTACAAAGAGCATGAAAAGGTGTGAAAAATATGAGGAGCATGAAATGGTCTGAAAAATACGAAGAGCATGAAAAGGTCTGAAAAATATCAAGAACTTGAAAAGGTCTGAAATATACGAAGAGCATGAAAATGTGTGAACAGTATGAAGAGCATGAAAATTTCTGAAAAATACGAGTAGCATGAAGAGTTCTGAAAAATACGAAGAGCATGAATAGGTCTGAAATATCAGAGGAGCATGAAGAGGTCTGAAAAATACTAAGAGCATGAGGAGATCTAAAAAATACGAGGAGCATGAAAAGATCTGAAAAATAAGAAGAGCATGAAAAGGTCAGAAAAATACGAGGAGCATGAAACAGTCTGAAAACTATGAAGAGCATGAAAAGATCTGAAAAATATGAAGTGATTGAAAAAGTGTGAAAAATATGAAGAGCATGAAATGCTGTGAAAAATATGAAGAGCATGAAAAGGTGTGAAAATTATGAGGAGCATGAAACGGAGTGAACAATACGAGGAGCATGAAATGGTGTGAACAATACGAGGAGCAGGAAAAGTTGTGAACAATACGAAGAGCATGAAAAGGTCTGAAAAATATAAGGAGCATGAAAAGGTCTGAAAAATAAGAAGAGCATGAAAAGGTGTGTTAAATATGAGGAGCATAAAAAGGTGTGAAAAATATTAACAGCATGAAAAGGTGTGAAAAATATGAAGAGCATGATAAGGTGTGAAACATATGAAGAGCATGAAAAGGTCTGAAAAATATGAAGAGCGTGAAGAGCGACGTCAGGACTTGTGCCTAGATGCGAGCGACACCTCGTGACTCTCCTCGAGGCTTGGCAGGGCAATTGGGATGCCTCTCCAGCTGAGGGGGGAGACCAGGGGGTCCCGTTCCACTTGCCACAGGAATCCTGGGACTATTATCCGTATTAAAGAGGTGTCAGGCATCGTCTCCTTTTGAAGCACTGACGTCCGCGTACCTCTGGAGTTTTCAAAGGATGTGAGGCCTCCGGTGGCGATGAGGCGGGGAACTAGGTCTTCCTCTGTGGTCTCCACAGGGGATTCAGGCATCCCTTTTTCATGGGAGATGCAAGACGAGCCTGCATTCAGTTAACTACAGCGATATCCGGCCTTACTTCAAGTCAGAGCATCTCAGTGTCCAATCCACGTGAGGCCACAAACTCAGGGTCCCTCTCACATACCTGTAGCTGAGAGATGCCTCCTCTTGAGGTGCTTGTGGAAAGTTGGTATTCCTCTTGAGTCGAAGCCAGGGACTAAGCTCTCATCTCGAGTTGATTTGGGGTCCACGGAGCCCTTTCGTGTTGCTACAGTGACCTCAGGATCCCATTAGACTTGAGACAGTGATCTTGGGTTTTCTCTGGATTGCCATCAAGGAAATCATGGCTCCTTTCACGTTTGACATGGAACACGGAATTGCTCTGCACGCAGTGCAGGGGAATCAGGCCTCAGGTCGTGGCGAGGGGGAAGTCTCATGGTTTTTCCCGAGTTGCGGCCGGAACCTGGGGTATATTCTCGAGTTACGACGGGGATGGCCCTTCCAGACACGTGTTTCTTCAGCGACGTCAGGACTCCTGCCTAGGTGCGAGGGACACCTCGGGATTCTCCTCGAGTCTTGGCATGGCAATTGGGACGCGTCTCCACGTGAGGCTGGAGACCCAGGGTCCCTTTCCACGTGCCACATGGATCCTGGGACTCCTATCCATTTCAAGAGGAGTCAGGCATCATCTCCTTTGGAAGCATTGATCTCCACGGACCTCTCGAGTTTTCAAAGGATGTGAGGCCTCCGGTCGCGATGAGGCGGAGAACTAGGTCTTTCTCTGTGGTCTCCACAGGGGATTCAGACATCCCTTCATCTTGGGAGATGCAAGACGAGAATGCATTCAATTCACTGCAGGGATATCCAGCCTTACTTCGAGTCAGAGCATCTCGGTGTCCATTCCACTTGAAGCCACAAACTCAGAGTCCCTCTCACATAACTGTAGCTGAGAGACGCCTCCTCTTGAGGTGTTTGTGGAAAGTTGGTATTCCTCTTGAGTCGAAGCCAGGGACTAAGCTCACATCTCGAGTTGATTTGGGGTCCACGGAGCCCGTTCATGTTGCTCCAGTGACCTCAGGATCCCTCTAGACTTGAGACAGTGATCTTGGGTTTTCTTTGGAGTGCCAGCAAGGAAATCAAGGCTCCTTTCATGTTTGATGTGGGACACGGAATTGCTCTGCACGCAGTGCAGGGGAATCGGGCCTCTTCTCACGGCTAGGGGGAAGTCTCATGGTTTTTCTCTAGTTGCGGCAGGAACCTGGGGTATATTCTCGAGTTACGACGGGGAGGGCCCTTCGAAACACGTGTTTGTACAGCGAAGTCAGGACTCCTGCCTTGGTGCGAGGGACACCACGGGATTCTCCTCGAGTCTTGGCATGGCAATTGGGACGCGTCTCCACGTGAGGCGGGAGACCCAGGGTCCCTTTCCACGTGCCATAGGGATCCTGGGACTCCTATCCATTTTCAAGAGGAGTCAGGCATCGTCTCCTTCCGAAGCATTGATCTCCGTGGACCTCTCGAGTTTTCAAAGGATGTGAGGCCTTGGGTCGCTATGAGGCGGAGAACTAGGTCTTTCTCTGTGGTCTCCACAGGGGATTCAGATATCCCTTCGTTTTGGGAGATGCAAGACGAGCCTGCATTCAATTCACTGCAGGGATATCCGGCCTTACTTCGAGTCAGAGATTCTTGGTGTCCATTCCACTTGAGGCCACAAACTCAGGGTCCCTCTCACATACCTGTAGCTGAGAGAAGCCTCCTCTTGAGGTGCTTGTGGAAAGTTGGTATTCCTCTTGAGTCGAAGCCAGGGACTAAGCTCTCATCTCGAGTTGATTTGGTGTCCACGGAGCCCTTTTTTGTTGCTACAGTGACCTCAGGATCCCTCTAGACTTGAGACAGTGATCTTGGGTTTTCTCTGGAGTACCATCAAGGAAAACAACTCTCCTTTCACATTTGATGTGGAAGACGGAATTGTTCTGCAGCCTATCCAGGGAAATAGGGCCTCAGCTCACGGCGATGGGGAAGTCTCATGTTTTTTCTCGAGTTGCGGCCGGATCCTGGGGTTTATTCTCGAGTTACTACGGGGAGGGCCCTTCCCGACACGTGTTTGTTCAGCGACATCAGGACTCCTGCCAAGGTGCCAGGGACACCTCGGGATTCTCCTCGAGTCTTGGCATGGCAATTGGGACGCGTCTCCACGTGAGGAGGGAGACCCAGGGTCCCTTTCCACGTGCCACAGTGATCCTGGGACTCCTATCCATTTTCAAGAGGAGTCAGGTATCATCTCGTTTGGAAGCATTGAACTCCGCGGACCTCTCCAGTTTTCAAAGGATGTGAGGCCTCCGGTCGCGATGAGGAGGAGAACTAGGTCGTTCTCTGAGGTCTCCACAGGGGATTCAGACATCCCTTCGTCTTGGGAGATACAAGACGAGCCTGCACTCAATTCAGTGCAGGGATATCCAGCCTTACTTCGAGTGAGAGCATCTCGGTGTCCATTCCACCTGAGGCCACAAACTCAGGGTCCCTCTCACATACCTGTAGCTGAGAGAAGCCTCCTCTTGAGGTGCTTGTGGAAAGTTGGTATTCCTCTTTAGTGGAAGCCAGGGACTAAGCTCTCATCTCGAGTTGATTTGGCTCCAGCGAGCACTTTCGTGTTGTTCAAGTGACCTCAGGATCCCTCTAGACCTGAGACAGTGATCTTGGGTTTTCTCTGGAGTGCCATCAAGGAAACCAAGGCTCCTTTCATGTTTGATGTGGAACACGGAATTGCTCTGCATGCAGTGCAGGTGAATCGGGCCTCTTCTCGCGGCGAGGGGGAAGTCTCATGGTTTTTCTCGAGTTGCGGACCGAACTTGGGGTATATTCTCGAGTTACGACAGGGAGGGCCCTTCCAGACACGTGTTTGTTCAGCGACGTCAGGGCTCCTGCCTAGGTGGGATGGACACCCGGGATTCTCCTCGAGTCTTGGCATGGCAATTGGGACGCGTCTCCACGTGAGGCGGGAGACCCAGGGTCCCTTTCGACGTACCACAGGAATCCTGGGACTCCTATCCATTTTCAAGAGGAGTCAGGCATCGTCTCCTTTGGAAGCATTGATCTCTGCAGACTTCTCGAGTTTTCAAAGGATGTGAGGCCTCCGGTCACGATGAGGCGGAGAACTAGGTCTTTCTCTGTGGTCTCCACAGGGGATTCAGACATCCCTTCGTCTTGGGAGATGCAAGACGAGCCTGCACTCAATTCAGTGCAGGGATATCCAGCCTTACTTCGAGTCAGAGCATCTCGGTGTCCATTCAACTTGAGGCCACAAACTCAGGGTCCCTCTCACATACCTGTAGCTGAGAGAAGCCTCCACTTGACGTGCTTGTGGAAAGTTGGTATTTCCCGTGAGTTGAAGCCAGGGACTAAGCTCTCATCTCGAGTTAATTTGGGGTCTACGGAGCCCTTTCGTGTTGCTCCATTGACCTCAGGATCCCTCTAGACTTGAGACAGTGATCTTGGGGTTTCTCTGGAGTGCCATCAAGGAAATCAAGGCTCCTTTCAAGTTTGATGTGGAACACGGATTTGCTCTGCACGCCGTGCAGGGGAATCGGGCCTCATGTTGCGGCGAGGGGAAGTCTCATGGTTTTTCTCGAGATGCGGCCGGAACCTGGGGTATATTCTCGAGTTACGACGGCGAGGGCCCTTCCAGACACGTGTTTGTTCAGCGACGTTAGGACTCCTGCCTAGGTGCGGAGGACAACTCGGGATTCTCCTCGAGTCTTGGCATGGCAATTGGGACGCGTCTCCACGTGAGGTGGGAGACCCAGGGTCCCTTTCCACGTGCCACAGGGATCCTGGGACTCCTAACCATTTTCAAGAGGAGTCAGGCATCGTCTCCTTTGGAAGCATTGATCTCCACGGACCTCTCGAGTTTTCAATGGATGTGAGTCCTCCGGTCGCGATGTGGCGAGAACTAGTTCTTTCTCTGTGGTCTCCACAGGGGATTCAGACATCCCTTCGTTTTGGGAGATGCAAGACGAGCCTGTATTCAATTCACTGCAGGGATATCCGGCCTTACTTCGAGTCAGAGCATCTCGGTGTCCATTACACTTGAGGCCACAAACTCAGGGGCCCTCTCACATACCTGTAGCTGAGAGAAGCCTCCTCTTAAGGTGCTTGTGGAAAGTTGGTATTCCTCTTGAGTCGAAGCCAGGGACTAAGCTCTCATCTCGAGTTGATTTGGCGTCCACGGAGCCTTTTCGTGTTGCTCCAGTGACCTCAGGTTCCCTCTAGACTTGAGACAGTGATCTTGGGTTTTCTCTGGAGTGCCATCAAGGAAATCAAGGCTCCTTTCACGTTTGATGTGGAACACGGAATTGCTCTGCACGCAGTGCAGGGGAATCGGTCCTCATCTCACGGCGAGGGGGAAGTCTCATGGTTTTTCTCGAGTGGCGGCCGGAACCTTTGGTATATTCTCGCGTTACGACCGGGTGTGCCCTTCCAGACACGTGTTTGTTCAGCGACGTCAGAACCAATGCCTAGGTTCGATGGACACCTCGGTATTCTCCCCGAGGCGTGGCATGGCAATTGGGACACATCTCCACGTGAGGCGGGAGACCCAGGGTCCCGTTCCACGTGCCACAGGGATCCTGGGACTCCTATCCATTTTCAAGAGGAGTCAGGCATCGTCTCCTTTGGAATCATTGATCTCCGCGGACCTCTCGAATTTTCAAAGGATGTGAGGCCTTTGATTGCGATGAGGTGGAGAACTAGTTCTTTCTCTGTGGTCTCCACAGGGGATTCAGATATCCCTTCCTCTTGGAAGATGCAAGACGAGCCTGCATTAAATTCACTGCAGGGATATCCGGCCTTACTTCGAGTCAGAGCATCTCGGTGTCCATTCCACTTGAGGCCACAAACTCAGGGTCCCTCTCACATACCTGTAGCTGAGAGAAGCCTCCTCTTGAGGTGCTTGTGGAAAGTTGGTATTCCTCTTGAGTTTAAGCCAGGGACTAAGCTCTAATCTCGAGTTGATTTGGGTTCCACGGAGCCCTTTCTTGTTGCTACAGTGACCTCAGGATCCCTCTAGACTTGAGACAGTGATCTTCGGTCTTCTCTGGAGTGCCATCAAGGAAATCAAGGCTCCTTTCACGTTTGATGTGGAACACGGAATTGCTCTGCACGCAGTGCAGGGGAATCGGGCCTCATCTCGTGGCGAGGGGGAAGTCTCATAGTTTTTCTCGAGTTGCGGCCGGAACTTGGGGTATATTCTCGAGTTACGACGGGGAGGGCCCTTCCAGACACGTGTTTGTTCAGCGACGTCAGGACTCCTGCCTAGGTGCGAGGGACACCTCGGGATTCTCCTCGAGTCTTGTCATGGCAACTGAGACGCGTCTCCATGTGAGATGGGAGACCCAGGTCCGTTTCCACATGCCACAGGGATCCTGGGACTCCTATCCATTTTCAAGAGGAGTCAGGCATCGTCTCCTTTGGAAGCATTGATCTCCGCGGACCTCTCGAGTTTTCAAAGGATGTGAGGCCTCCGGTCGCGATGAGGTGGAGAACTAGGTCTTTCTCTGTGGTCTCCACAGGGGATTCAGACATCCCTTCGTCTTGGGAAATGCAAGACGAGCCTGCATTCAACTCATGCAGGGATATCCGGCCTTACTTCGAGTCAGAGCATCTCGGTGTCCATTCCACTTGAGGCCACAAACTCAGGGTCCCTCTCACATACCTGTAGCTGAGAGAAGCCTCCTCTTGAGGTGCTTGTGGAAAGGAGGTATTCCTCTTGAGTCGAAGCCAGGGACTAAGCTCTCATCTCGAGTTGATTTGGGGTCCACGGAGCCCTTTCATTTTGCTACAGTGACCTCAGGATCCCTCTAGACTTGAGACAGTGATCTTGGGTTTTCTCTGGAGTGCCATCAAGGAAATCAAGGCTTTTTTCTCGTCTGATGTGGAACACGGAATTGCTCTGCACGCAGTGCAGGGGAATCGGGCATCACCTCCCAGCGAGTGGGAAGTCTCATGGTTTTTCTCGAGTTGCGGCCGGAACCTGGGGTATATTCTCGAGTTACGATGGGGAGGGCCCTTTCAGACACGTGTTTGTTCAGCGACATCAGGACTCCTGCCTAGGTGCCATGGACACCTCGGGATTCTCCTCGAGTCTTGGCATGGCAATTGGGACGCGTCTCCACGTAAGGCAGGAGACCCAGGGTCCCTTTCCACGTGCCACAGGGATCCTGGGACTCCTATCCATTTTCAAGAAGAGTCAGGATTCGTCTCCTTTAGAAGCATTGATCTCCCCGGACCTCTCGAGTTTTCAAAGAATGTGAGGCCTCCGGTCGCGATGAGGCAGAGAACTAGGTCTTTCTCTGTGGTCTCCAGAGGGTATTCAGACATCCCTTCGTCTTGGGAGATGCAAGACGAGCCTGCATTCAATTCACTGCAGGGATATCCGGCCTTACTTCGAGTCAGAGCATCTAGGTGTCCATTCCACTTGAGGCCACAAACTCAGGGGCCCTCTCACATACCTGTAGCTGAGAGAAGCCTCCTCTTGAGGTGCTTGTGGAAAGTTGGTATTCCTCTTGAGTCGAAGCCAGGGACTAAGCTCTCATCTCGAGTAGAATTGGGGTCCACGGAGCCCTTTCCTGTTGCTCCAGTGACCTCAGGATCCCTCTAGACTTGAGACAGTGATCTTGGGTTTTCTCTGGAGTGCCATCAAGGAAATCAAGGCTCCTTTCACTTTTGATGTGGAACACAGAATTGCTCTGCACGCAGTGCAGGGGAATCGGGCCTCATCTCGCGGCAATTGGCAAGTCTCATGGTTTTTCTCGAGTTGCGGCCGGAACCTGGGGTATATTCTCGAGTTACGACGGGGAGGGCCCTTCCAGACACGTGTTTGTTCAGCGACGTCAGGACTCCTGCCTAGGTGCGAGGGACACCTCGGGATTCTCCTCGAGTCTTGGCATGGCAATTGGGACGCGTCTCCAAGTGAGGCGGGAGACCCAGGGTCCCTTTCCACGTGCCACAGGGATCCTGGGACTCCTATCCATTTTCAAGAGGAGTCAGGCATCGTCTCCTTTGGAAGCATTGATCTCCGCGGACCTCTCGAGTTTTCAAAGGATGTGAGGCCTCCGGTCGCGATGAGGCGGAGGATTAGGTCTTTCTCTGTGGACTCCACAGGGGATTCAGACATCCCTTCGTCTTGGGAGATGCAAGACGAGCCTGCATTCAATTCACTGCAGGGATATCCGGCCTTACTTCGAGTTAGAGCATCTCGGTGTCCATTCCACTTGAGGCCACAAACTCCGGGTCCCTCTCACATACCTGTAGCTGAGAGAAGCCTCCTCTTGAGGTGCTTGTGGAAAGTTGGTATTCCTCTTGAGTCGAAGCCAAGGACTAAGCTCTCATCTCGAGTTGATTTGGGGTCCACGGAGGCCTTTCGTGTTGCTCCAGTGACCTCAGGATCCCTCTAGACTTGAGACAGTGTTCTTGGGTTTTCTCTGGAGTGCCATCAAGGAAATCAAGGCTCCTTTCACGTTTGATGTGGAACACGGAATTGCTCTCCACGCAGTGCTGGGGAATCGGGCCTCATATCGCCGAGAGGGGGAAGTCTCATGGTTTTTCTCGAGTTGCGGCCAGAACCTGGGGTATATTCTCGAGTTACGACGGGGAGGGCCCTTCCGGACACGTGTTTGTTCAGCGACGTCAGGACTCCTGCCTAGTTGCGAGGGACACCTCGGGATTCTCCTCGAGTCTTTGTATGGCAATTGGGACGTGTCTCCAGGTGAAGCGGGAGACCCAGGGTCCCCGTCCATGTGGAAAGTGATCCTGGGACTCCTATCCATTTTCAAGAGGAGTCAGGCATCGTCTCCTTTGGAAGCATTGATCTCCGCGGACCTCTCGAGTTTTCAAAGGATGTGAGGCCTCCGGTCGCGATGAGGCGGAGGACTAGGTCTTTCTCTGTGGTCTCCACAGGGGATTCAGACATCCCTTCGTCTTGGGAGATGCAAGACGAGCCTGCATTCAATTCACTGCAGGGATATCCGGCCTTATTTCCAATCAGAGCATCTCGGTGTCCAGTCCACTTGAGGCCACAAACTCAGGGTCCCTCTCACATACCTGTAGCTGAGAGAAGCCTCCTCTTGAGGTGCTTGTGGAAAGTTGGTATTCCTCTTGAGTCGAAGCCAGAGACTAAGCTCTCATCTGGAGTTGATTTGGGGTCCACGGAGCCCTTTCATGTTGCTCCAGTGACCTCAGGATCCCTCGAGACTTGAGAGAGTGATCTTGGGTTTTCTCTGGAGTGCCATCAAGGAAATCAAGGCTCCTTTCACGTTTGATGTGGAAGACGGAATTGCTCTGCACGCAGTGCAGGGGAATCGGGCCTCATCTCGCGGCGAGGGGGAAGTCTCATGGTTTTTCTCGAGTTGTGGCCTGAACCTGGGTCATATTCTCGAGTCACGACGGGGAGGGTCCTTCCAGACACGTGTTTGTTCAGCGACGTTAGCACTCCTGCCTAGGTGTGAGAGACACCTCAGGATTCTCCTCGAGGCTTGGCATGGCAATTGGGACGCGTCTCCACGTGAGGCGGGAGAACCAGGGTTCCTTTCAACGTGCCACAGGGATCCTGGGACTCCTATCCATTTTCAAGAGGAGTCAGGCATCATCTCCTTTGGAAGCATTGATCTCCGCGGACCTCTCGAGTTTTCAAAAGATGTGAGGCCTCCGGTCGCGATGAGGCGGAGGACTAGGTCTTTCTCTGTGGACTCCACAGGGGATTCAGACATCCCTCCGTCTTGGGAGATGCAAGACGAGCCTGCATTCAATTCACTGCAGGGATATCCGGCCTTACTTCGAGTCAGAGCATCTCAGTGTCCATTCCACTTGAGGCCACAAACTCCGGGTCCCTCTCACCTACATGTAGCTGAGAGAAGCCTCTTCTTGAGGTGCTTGTGGATACTTGGTATACCTCTTGAGTCGAAGCCAGGGACTAAGCTCTCATCTCGAGTTGATTTGGGGTCCACGGAACCCTTTCGTGTTGCTCCAGTGACCTCAGGATCCCTCTAGACTTGAGACAGTGACTTTGGGTTTTCTCCGGAGTGCCATCAAGGAAATCAAGGCTCCTTTCACTCTTGATGTGGAACACGCAATTGCCCTGCATGCAGTGCAGGGGAATCGGGCCTCATGTCGGGGCGAGGGGGAAGTCTCATGGTTTTTCTCGAGTTGCGGCCGGAACCTGGGGTATATTCTCGAGTTACGACGGGGAGGGCCCTTCCAGACACGTGTTTGTTCAGCGACATCAGGACTCCTGCCTAGGTGCGAGGGACACCTCGGGATTCTCCTCGAGTCTTGGTATGGCAATTGGGACGCGTCTCCAGGTGAAGCGGGAGACCCAGGGTCCACGTCCATGTGGAAAGGGATCCTGGGAATCCTATCCATTTTCAAGAGGAGTCAGTCATCGTCTCCTTTGGAAGCATTGATCTCCGCGGACCTCTCGAGTTTTCAAAGGATGTGAGGCCTCCGGTCGCGATGACGCGGAGAAATAGGTCTTTCTCTGTGGTCTCCACAGGGGATTCAGACATCCCTTCGTCTTGGGAGATGCAAGACGAGCCTGCATTCAATTCACTGCAGGGATATCCGGCCTTATTTCCAGTCAGAGCATCTCGGTGTCCAGTCCACTTGAGGCCACAAACTCAGGGTCCCTCTCACATACCTGTAGCTGAGAGAAGCCTCCTCTTGAGGTGCTTGTGGAAAGTTGGTATTCCTCTTGAGTCGAAGCCAGAGACTAAGCTCTCATCTGGAGTTGATTTGGGGTCCACGGAGCCCTTTCATGTTGCTCCAGTGACCTCAGGATCCCTCTAGACAGGAGAGAGTGATCTTGGGTTTTCTCTGGAGTGCCATCAAGGAAATCAAGGCTCCTTTCACGTTTGATGTGGAAGACGGAATTGCTCTGCACGCAGTGCAGGGGAATCGGGCCTCATCTCGCGGCGAGGGGGAAGTCTCATGGTTTTTCTCGAGTTGCGGCTGGAACATGGGGTATATTCTCGAGTTAAGACGGGGAGGGCCCTTCCAGACACCTGTTTGTTCAGCGACGTCAGGTCTCCTGCCTAGGTGCGAGTGACACATCGGGATTCTCCTCGAGTCTTGGCATGGCAATTGGGACGCGTCTCCACGTGAGGCGGGAGTCCCAGGGTCCCTTTCCACGTGCCACAGGGATCCTGGGACTCCTATACATTTTCAAGAGGAGTCAGGCATCGTCTCCTTTGGAAGCATTGATCTCCGCAGACCTCTCGAGTTTTCAAAGGATGTGAGGCCTCCGGTCGCGATGAGGCGGAGGACTAGGTCTTTTCTGTCGTCTCCACAGGGGATTCAAACATCCCTTCGTCTTGGGAGATGCAAGACGAGCCTGCATTCAATTCACTGCAGGGATATCCGGCCTTACTTCGAGTCAGAGCATCTCGGTGTCCATTCCACTTGAGGCCACAAACTCAGGGTCCCTCTCACATACCTGTTGCTGAGAGAAGCCTCCTCTTGAGGTGCTTGTGGAAACTTGGTATTCCTCTTGAGTCGAGGCCAGGGACTAACCTCTCATCTCGAGTTGATTTGTGTCCACGGAGCCCTTTCGTGTTGCTCCAGTGACCTCAGGATCCCTCTAGACTTGAGACAGTGATCTTGGGTTTTCTCTGGAGTGCCATCAAGGAAATCAAGGCTCCTTTCAGGTTTGATGTGGAACACTGAATTGCTCTGCACGCAGTGCAGGGGAATCGGGCCTCATCTCGCGGCGAGGGGGAAGTTTCATGATTTTTCTCGAGTTGCGGCCGGAACCTGGGGTATATTCTCGAGTTACGACGGGGAGGGCCCTTCCAGACTCGTGTTTGTTCAGCGACGTCAGGACTCCTGCCTAGGTGCGAGGGACACCTCGGGATTCCTTTCGATTCTTGGCATGGTAATTGGGACGCGTCTCCACGTGAGGCGGGAGACCCAGGGTCCCTTTGCACGTGCCACAGGGATCCTGGGACTCCTATCCATTTTCAAGAGGAGTCAGGCATCGTCTCCTTTGGAAGCATTGATCTCCGCGGACCTCTCGAGTTTTCAAAGGATGTGAGGCCTCCGGTCGCGTTGAGGCGGAGGACTAGGTCTTTCTCTGTGGTCTCCACAGCGGATTCAGACATCCCTTCTTCTTGGGAGATGCAAGATGTGCCTGCATTCAATTCACTGCAGGGATATCCGGCCTTGCTTCGAGTCAGAGCATCTCGGTGTCCAATCCACTTGAGGCCACAAACTCAGGGTCCCTCTCACATACCTGTAGCTGAGAGAAGCCTCTTCTTGAGGTGCTTGTGGAAAGTTGGTATTCCTCTTGAATCGAAGCCAGGGACTAAGCTCTCATCTCGAGTTGATTTGGGGTCCACGGAGCCCTTTCGTGTTGCTCCAGTTACCTCAGGATCCCTCTAGACTTGAGACAGTGATCTTGGGTTTTCTCTGGAGTTCCAGCAAGGAAATCAAGGCTCCTTTCACATTTGATGTGGAAAACGGAATTGCTCTGGACGCAGTGCAGGGGAATCGGGCCTCATCTCGCGGCGAGGGGGAATTCTCATGGATTTTCTCGAGATGCGGCCGGAACCTGGGGTATATTCTCGAGTTACGACGGGGAGGGCCCTTCCAGACTCCTGTTTGTTCAGCGACGTCAGGACTCCTGCCTAGGTGCGAGGGACACCTCGGGATTCCCTTCGATTCTTGGCATGGTAATTGAGTCGCGTCTCCACGTGAGGCGGGAGACCCAGTGTCCCTTTCCACGTGCCACAGGGAACCTGGGACTCCTATCCATTTTCAAGAGGAGTCAGGCATCGTCTCCTTTGGAAGCATTGATCTCCGCAGACCTCTCGAGTTTTCAAAGGATGTCAGGCTTCCGGTCGCGATTAGGCGGAGGACTAGGTCTTTCTCTGTCGTCTCTACAGGGGATTCAGACCTCCCTTCGTCTTGGGAGATGCAAGACGAGCCTGCCTTCAATTCACTGTTGGGATATCCGGCCTTACTTCGAGTCAGAGCATCTCGGTGTCCATTCCACTTGAGGCCACACACTCAGGGTCCCTCTCACATACCTGTAGCTGAGAGAAGCCTCCTCTTGAGGTGCTTGTGAAAATTTGGTATTCCTGTAGAGTCGAAGCCAGGGACTAAGCTCTCATCTTGAGTTGATTTGGCGTCCACGAAGCCCTTTCGTGTTGCTCCAGTTACCTCAGGATCCCTCTAGACTTGAGACAGTGATCTTGGGTTTTCTCTGGAGTGCCATCAAGGAAATCAAGGCTCCTTTCACGTTTGATGTGGAACACGGAATGGCTCTGCATGCAGTGCAGGGGAATCGGGCCGCATCACGCGGCGAGGGGGAAGTCTCATGGTTTTTCTCGAGTTGCGGCCGCAACCTGGGGTATATTCTCCAGTTACGACGGGGAGGGCCCTTCCAGACACGTGTTTGTTCAGCGACGTCAGGACTCCTGCCTAGGTGCGAGGGACACCTCGGGATTCTCCTCGAGTCTTGGCATGGCAATTGGGTCGCATATCCACCTGAGGCGGGAGACCCAGTGTCCCTTTGCACGGGCCACAGGTATCCTGGGACTCCTATCCATTTACAAGAGGAGTCAGGCATCGTCTCCTTTGGAAGCATTGATCTCCGTGGACCTCTCGAGTTTTCAAAGGATGTGAGGCCTCCGCTCGCGATGAGGCGGAGGACTAGGTCTGTCTCTGTGGTCTCCCCAGCGGATTCAGACATCCCTTCGTCTTGGGAGATGCATGACGAGCCTGCATTCAATTCACTGCAGGGATATCCGGCCGTACTTCGAGTCAGAGCATCTCGGTGTCCATTCCACTTGAGGCCACAAACTCAGGGTCGCTCTCACATACCTGTAGCTGAGAGAAGCCTCCTCTTGAGGTGCTTGTGGAAAGTTGGTATTCCTCTTGAGTCGAAGCCAGGGACTAAGCTCTCATCTCGAGTTGATTTGGGGTCCACGGAGCCCTTTCGTGTTGCTACAATGAACTCAGGATCACTCTAGACTTGAGACAGTGATCTTGGGTTTTCTCTGGAGTGCCATCAAGGAAATCAAGGCTCCTTTCATGTATGATGTGGAACACGGAATTGCTCTGCACGCAGTGCAGGGGAATCGGGCCTCATTTCGCGGCGAGGGGGAAGTCTCATGGTTTTTCTCGAGTTGTGGCCTGAACCTGGGTCATATTCTCGAGTCACGACGGGGAGGGTCCTTCCAGACACGTGTTTGTTCAGCGACGTTAGCACTCCTGCCTAGGTGTGAGGGACACCTCAGGATTCTCCTCGAGTCTTGGCATGGCAATTGGGACGCGTCTCCAAGTGAGGCGGGAGACCCAGGGTTCCTTTCCACGTGCCACAGGGATCCTGGGACTCCTATCCATTTTCAAGAGGAGTCAGGCATCATCTCCTTTGGAAGCATTGATCTCCGCGGACCTCTCGAGTTTTCAAAGGATGTGAGGCCTCCAGTCGTGATGAGACGGAGAATTAGGTCTTTCTCTGTGGTCTCCACAGGGGATTCAGACATCCCTTCGTCTTGGGAGATGCAAGACGAGCCTGCATTCAATTCTCTGCAGGGATATCCGGCCTTACTTCGAGTCAGAGCATCTCGGTGTCGATTCCACTTGAGGCCACAAACTCAGGGTCCCTCTCACATACCTGTAGCTGAGAGAAGCCTCCTCTTGAGGTGCTTGTGGAAAGTTGGTATTGCTCTTGAGTCGAAGCCAGGGACTACGCTCTCATCTCGAGTTGATTTGGGGTCCACGGAGCCCTTTCGGGTTGCTACAGTGACCTCAGGATCCCTCTAGACTTGAGACAGTGATCTTGGGTTTTCTCTGGAGTGCCATCAAGGAAATCAAGGCTCCTTTCACGTTTGCTGTGGAACACAGAATTGCTCTGCATGCAGTGCATGGGAATCGGGCCTCATCTCGCGGCGAGGGGGAAGTCTCATGGTTTTTCTCGAGTTGCGGCCGGAACCTGGGGTATATTCTCCAGTTACGACGGGGAGGGCCCTTCCAGACACGTGTTTGTTCAGCGACGTCAGGACTCCTGCCTAGGTGCGAGGGACACCTCGGGATTCTCCTCGAGTCTTGGCATGGCAATTGGGACGCGTCTCCACGTGAGGCAGGAGACCCAGGGTCCCTTTCCACGTGCCACAGTGATCCTGGGACTCCTATCCATTTTCAATACGAGTCAGGTATCGTCTCCTTTGGGAGCATTGATCTCCGCGGACCTCTCGATTTTTCAAAGGATGTGAGGCCTCCGGTCGCTATGAGATAGAAGATTAGTTCTTTTCTGTGTTCTCCACAGGGATTCAGACATCCCTTCGTCTTGCGAGATGCAAGATGAGCCTGCATTCAATTCATGCAGGGATATCCGGCCTTACTTCGAGTCCGAACATCTCGGTGTCCATTCCACTTGAGGCCACAAACTCAGGGTCCCTCTCACGAATTAGTAGCTGAGAGAAGCCTCCTCTTGAGGTGCTTGTGGAAAGTTGGTATTCCTCTTGAGTCGAAGCCAGGGACTAAGCTCTCATCTCGAGTTGATTTGGGGTCCACGGAGCCCTTTCGTGTTGCTACAATGAACTCAGGATCACTCTAGATTTGAGACAGTGATCTTGGGTTTTCTCTGGAGTGCCATCAAGGAAATCAAGGCTCCTTTCATGTTTGATGTGGAACACGGAATTGCTCTGCACGCAGTGCAGGGGAATCGGGCCTCATTTCGCGTCGAGGGGGAAGTCTCATGGTTTTTCTCGAGTTGTGGCCTGAACCTGGGTCATATTCTCGAGTCACGACGGGGAGGGTCCTTCCAGGCACGTGTTTGTTCAGCGACGTTAGCACTCCTGCCTAGGTGTGAGGGACACCTCAGGATTCTCCTCGAGTCTTGGCATGGCAATTGGGACGCGTCTCCAAGTGAGGCGGGAGACCCAGGGTTCCTTTCCACGTGCCACAGGGATCCTGGGACTCCTATCCATTTTCAAGAGGAGTCAGGCATCATCTCCTTTAGAAGCATTGATCTCCGCGGACCTCTCAATTTTTAAAAGGATGTGAGGCCTCCGGTCGCGATGAGGCGGAGGACTAGGTCTTTCTCTGTGGTCTCCACAGGGGATTCAGTCATCCCTTCGTCTTGGGAGATGCAAGACGAGCCTGCATTCACTTCAGTGCAGGGATATCCGGCCTTACTTCGAATCAGAGCATCTCGGTGTCCATTCCACTTGAGGCCACAAACTCAGGGTCCCTCTCACTTACATGTAGCTGAGGGAAGCCTCCTTTTGAGGTGCTTGTGGAAAGTTGATATTCCACTTGAGTCGAAGCCAAGGACTAAGCTCTCATCTCGAGTTGATGTGGGGTCCCCGGAGCCCTTTTGTGTTGCTACAATGAACTCAGGATCACTCTAGATTTGAGACAGTGATCTTGGGTTTTCTCTGGAGTGCCATCAAGGAAATCAAGGCTCCTTTCAAGTTTGATGTGGAACACGGAATTGCTCTGCACGCAGTGCAGGTGAATCGGGCCTCATCTCGCGGTGAACGGAAGTCTCATGGGTTTTCTCGAGCTGCGGATGGAACCTGGGGTATATTCTCGAGTTACGACGGGGAGGGCCCTTCCAGACACGTGTTTGTTCAGCGACGTCAGGACTCCTGCCTAGGTGCGAGGGACACCTCGGGATTCTCCTCGAGTCTTGGCATGGCAATTGGGACGCGTCTCCACGTGAGGCGGGAGACCCAGCGTCCCTTTCGACGTGCCACAGGGATCCTGGGACTCCTATCCATTTTCAAGAGGAATCAGGCATCGTCTCCTTTGGAAGCATTGATCTCCGCAGACCTCTCAAGTTTCCAAAGGATGTGAGGTCTCCGGTCGCGATGATGAGGAGGACTAGGTCTTTCTCTGTCGTCCCCAGAGGGGATTCAGACATCCCTTCGTATTGGGAGATGCAAGACGAGCCTACATTCAATTCACTGCAGGGATATCCAGCCTTACTTCGAGTCAGAGCATCTCGGTGTCCATTCCACTTGAGGCCACAAACTCAGGGTCCCTCTCACATACCTGTAGCTGAGAGAAGCCTCCTCTTGAGGTGCTTGTGGAAACTTGGAATTCCTCTTGAGTCGAGGCCAGGGACTAAGCTCTCATCTCGAGTTGCTTTGGGGTCCACGGAGCCCTTTCGTGTTGCTCCAGTGACCTCAGGATCCCTCTAGACTTGACACAGTGATCTTGGGTTTTCTCTGGAGTGCCATCAAGGAAATCAAGGCTCCTTTCACGTTTGATGTGGAACACGGAATTGCTGTGCACGCAGTGCAGGGGAATCGGGCCTCATCTTGCGGCGAGGGGGAAGTGTCATGGTTTTTCTCGAGTTGCGGCAGGAACCTGGGCTATATTCTGGAGTTACGCCGGTGAGGGCCCTTCCAGACACGTGTTTGTTCTGCGACGTCAGGACTCCTGCCTAGGTGCGAGGGACACCTCGGGATTCTCCACGAGTCTTGGCATGGCAATTTGGACTCGTCTCCACGTGAGGCGGGAGACCCAGGGTCCCTTTCAACGTGCCACAGGCATCCTTGGACTCCTATCTATTTTCAAGAGAAGTCAGGAATCGTCTCCTTTGGAAGCATTGATCTCCGCGGACCTCTCGAGTTTTCAAAGGATGTGAGGCCACCGGTCGCGTTGAGGCGGAGGGCTAGGTCTCTCTGTGGTCTCCACAGGGGATTCAGACATCCCTTCGTCTTGGGAGATGCAAGTCGAGCCTGCATTCAATTCACTGCAGGGATATCCGGCCTTACTTTGAGTCAGAGCATCTCGATGTCCATTACACTTGAGGCCACAAGTTCAGGGTCCCTGTCACATACCAGTAGCTGAGAGAAGCCTCCTCTTGAGGTGCTTGTGGAAAGTTGGTATTCCTCTTAAGTCGAAGCCAGGGACTAAGCTCTCATCTCGAGTTGATTTGGGGTCCACAGAGCCCTTTCTTTTTCTTCCAGTGACCTCAGGATCCCTCTAGGCTTGAGACAGTGATCTTAGGTTTTCTCTGGAGTGCCATCAAGGAAATCAAGTCTCCTTTCACTTTTGTTGTGGAATACGGAATTGCTCTGCACGCAGGGCAGGGGAATCGGGCCTCATCTCGCGGCGAGGGGGAAGTGTCATGGTTTTTCTCGAGTTGCGGCCGGAACCTGGGGTATATTATCGAGTTACGACGGGTAGGTCCCTTCCAGACACGTGTTTGTTCAGCGAAGTCAGCACCTCTGCCAAGGTGCGAGGGACACCTCGGGATTCTCCTCGAGTCTCGGCATGGCAATTGGGATTCGTCTCCACGTGAGGCGGGGGACCCAGGGTCCCTTTCCACGTGCCACAGGGATCCTGGGACTCCTATCCATTTTCAAGAGGAGTCAGGCATCGTCTCCTTTGGAAGCATTGATCTCCGCGGACCTCTCGAGTTTTCAAAGGATGTGAGGCCTCCGGTCGCGATGAGGCGGAGAACTAGGTCTCTCTCTGTGGTCTCCACAGGGGATTCCGACATTCCTTCGTCTTGGGAGATGTAAGACGAGCCTGCAATCAATTCACTGTTGGGATATCCGGCCTTACTTCGAGTCAGAGCATCTCGGTGTCCATTCCACTTGAGGCCACAAACTCAGGGTCCCTCTCACATACCTGTAGCTGAGAGAAGCCTCCTCTTGAGGTGCTTGTGGAAAGTTGGTATTCCTCTTGAGTCGAAGCCAGGGACTAAGCTCTCATCTCGAGTTGATTTGAGGTACACGGAGCCTTTTCGTGTTGCTTCAGTGACTTCAGGATCCCACTAGATTTGAGACAGTGATCTTGGGTTTTCTCTGGAGTGCCATCAAGGAAATCAAGGCTCCTTTCACGTTTGATGTGGAACACGGAATTGCTCTGCACGCAGTGCAGGGGAATCGGGCCTCATCTCGCGGAGAGGGGGAAGTCTCATGGTTTTTCTCGAGTTGCGGCCGGAACCTGGGGTATATTCTCGAGTTACGATGGGGAGGGCCCTTAAAGACACGTGTTTATTCAGCGACGTCAGGACTCCTGCCTAGGTGCGAGGGACACCTCGGGATTCTCCTCGAGTCTTGGCATGGCAATTGGGACGCGTCTCCACGTGAGGCCGGAGACCCAGGGTCCCTTTCCACGTGCCACAGGGATCCTGGGACTCCTATCCATTTTCAAGAGTAGTCAAGCATCGTCTCTTTTGGAAGCATTGATCTCCGCATACCTCTCGAATTTTCAAAGGATGTGAGGCCTCCGGTCACGATGAGGCAGAGGACTAGGTCTTTCTCTGTCGTCTCCACAGCGGATTCAGACATCCCTTCGTCTTGGGAGATGCAAGACGAGCCTGCATTCAATTCGCTGCAGGGATATCCGGCTTTACTTCGAGTCAGAGCATCTCGGTGTCCATTCCACTTGAGGCCACAAACTCAGGGTCCCTCTCACATACCTGTAGCTGAGAGAAGCCTCCTCTTGAGGTGCTTGTGGAAAGTTGGTATTCCTCTTGAGTCTAAGCCAGGGAATAAGTTCTCATCTCGAGTTGATTTGGGGTCCACGGAGCCCTTTCGTGCTGCTACAGTGACCTCAGGATCCCTCTAGACTTGAGACAGTGATCTTGGGTTTTCTCTTGAGTGCCATTAAGGAAATCAAGGCTCCTTTCACGTTTGATGTGGAACACGGAATTGGTCTGCACGCAGTGCAGGTTAATCAGGCCTCATCTCCCGGGGAGGGGGAAGTCTCATGGTTTTTCTCGAGTTGCGGCCGGAACCTGGGGTATATTCTCGAGTTACGACGGGGAGGGCCCTTCCAGACAGGTGATTGTTCAGCGACGTCAGGACTCCTGCCTAGGTGCGAGGGACACCTCGGGATTCTCCTCGAGTCTTGGCATGGCAATTGGGATGCGTCTAAACGTGAGGTGGGAGACCTAGGGTCCCTTTCCACGTGCCACAGGGATCCTGGGACTCCTATCCATTTTCAAGAAGAGTCAGGCATCGTCTCCTTTGGAAGCATTGATCTCCGCAGACCTCTCGAGTTTTCAAAGGATGTGAGGCCTCCAGTAGTGAAGAGGTGGAGAACTAGGTCTTCTCTGTGGTCTCCACAGCGGATTCAGACATCCCTTCATCTTGGGAGATGAAAGACGAGCCTGCATTCAATTCACTGCAGGGATATCCGCCCTTACTTCGAGTCAGAGCATCTCGGTGTCCATTCCACTTGAGGCCACAAACTCAGGGTCCCTCTCACATACCTGTAGCTGAGAGAAGCCTCCACTTGAGGTGCCTGTGGAAAGTTGGTATTCCTGTTGAGTCGAAGCCAGGGACTAAGCTCTCATCTCGAGTTAATTTGGGGTCCACGGAGCCCTTTCGTGTTGCTCCAGTGACCTCAGGATCCCTCTAGACTTGAGACAGTGATCTTGGGTTTTCTCTGGAGTGCCATCAAGGAAATCAAGGCTCCTTTCACGTTTGATGTGGAACACGGAATTGCTCTGCACGCAGTGCAGGGGAATCGGGCCTCATCTCGCGGCGAGGGGGAAGTGTCATGGTTTTTCTCGAGTTGCGGCCGGAACCTGGGGTATATTCTCGAGTTACGACGGGGAGAGCCCTTAAAGACACGTGTTTATTCAGCGACGTCAGGACTCCTGCCTAGGTGCGAGGGACACCTCGGGATTCTCCTCGAGTCTTGGCATGGCAATTGGGACGCGTCTCCACGTGAGGCTGGAGACCCAGGGTCCCTTTCCACGTGCCACAGGGATCCTGGGACTCCTATCCATTTTCAAGAGTAGTCAAGCATCGTCTCTTTTGGAAGCATTGATCTCCGCATACCTCTCGAATTTTCAAAGGATGTGAGGCCTCCGGTCACGATGAGGCAGAGGACTAGGTCTTTCTCTGTCGTCTCCACAGCGGATTCAGACATCCCTTCGTCTTGGGAGATGCAAGACGAGCCTGCATTCAATTTGCTGCAGGGATATCCGGCTTTACTTCGAGTCAGAGCATCTCGGTGTCCATTCCACTTGAGGCCACAAACTCAGGGTCCCTCTCACATACCTGTAGCTGAGAGAAGCCTCCTCTTGAGGTGCTTGTGGAAAGTTGGTATTCCTCTTGAGTCTAAGCCAGGGAATAAGTTCTCATCTCGAGTTGATTTGGGGTCCACGGAGCCCTTTCGTGTTGCTCCAGTGACCTCAGGATCCCTCTAGTCTTGAGACAGTGATCTTGGGTTTTCTCTGGAGTGCCATCAAGGAAATCAAGGCTCCTTTCACGTTTGATGTGGAACACGGAATTCCTCTGCACGCAGCCCAGGGGAATCGGGCCTCATCTCGCGGCGAGGGGGAAGTCTCATGGTTTTTCTCGAGTTGCGGCCGGAACCTGGGGTATATTCTCGAGTTACGACGGGGAGGGCCCTTCCAGACACGTGTTTGTTCAGCGACGTCCGGACTCCTGTCTAGGTGCAAGGGACACCTCGGGATTCTCCTCGAGTCTTGCCATGGCAATTGGGACGCGTCTCCACGTGAGGCGGGAGACCCAGGGTCCCTTTCCACGTGCCACAGGGATCCTGGGACTCCTATCCATTTTCAAGAGGAGTCAGGCATCGTCTCCTTTGGAAGCATTGATCTCCGCGGACCTCTCGAGTTTTCAAAGGATGTGAGGCCTCCTGTCGCGTTGAAGCGAAGGACTAGGTCTTTCTCTGTGTTCTGCACAGGGGATTCAGATATCCCTTCGTTTTGGGAGATGCAAGATGAGCCTGAATTCAATTCACTGCAGGGATATCCGGCCTTACTTCGAGTCAGAGCATCTCGGTGTCCATTCCACTTGAGTCCACAAACTCAGGGTCCCTCTCACATACCTGTAGCTGAGAGAAGCCTCCTCTTGAGGGGCTTGTGGAAAGTTCGTATTCCTCTTGAGTTGAAGCCAGGGACTAATCTCTCATCTCGAGTTGATTTGGTGTCCACGGAGCCCTTTCGTGTTGCTCCAGTGACCTCAGGATCCCTCTAGACTTGAGACAGTGATCTTGGGTTTGCTCTGGAGTGCCATCAAGGAAATCAAGGCTCCTTTCACGTTTGATGTGGAACACGGAATTGCTCTGCACGCATTGCAGGGGAATCGGGCCTCATCTCGCGGCGAGGGGGAAGTCTCATGGTTTTTCTCGAGTTGCGGCTGGAACCTGGGGTATATTCTCGAGTTACGACGGGGAGGGCCCTTCCAGACACGTGTTTGTTCAGCGACGTCAGGACTCCTGCCTAGGTGCGAGGGACACCTCGGGATTCTCCTCAAGTCTTGGCATGGCAATTGGGACGCGTCTCCACGTGAGGCCGGAGACCCAGGGTCCCTTTCCACGTGCCACAGTGATCCTGGGACTCCTATCCATTTTCAAGAGGCGACAGGCATCGTTTCCGTTGGAAGCATTGATCTCCGCGGACCTCTCGAGTTTTCAAAGGATGTGAGGCCTCCGGTCGTGATAAGGCGGAGGACTAGGTCTTTCTCTGTGGTCTCCACAGGGGATTCAGACATCCCTTCGTCTTGGGAGATGCAAGACGAGCCTGCATTCAATTCACTGCAGGGATATCTGGCCTTACTTTGGGTCAGAGCATCTCGGTGTCCATTCCACTTGAGGCGACAAACTCAGGGTCCCTCTCACATACCATTAGCTGAGAGTAGCCTCCTCTTGAGGTGCTTGTGGAAAGTTGGTATTCCTCTCGATTTGAAGCCAGGGACTAAGCTCTTATCTCGAGTTGATTTGGGGTCCACGGAGCCCTTTCGTGATGCTCCAGTGACCTCAGGATCCCTCTAGACTTGAGACAGTGATCTTGGGTTTTCTCTGGAGTGCCATCAAGGAAATCAAGGCTCCTTTCATTTTTGATGTGGAGTACGGAATTGCTCTGCACGCAGGGCAGGGGAATCGGGCCTCATCTCACGGCGAGGGGGAAGTCTCATGGTTTTTCTCGAGTTGCGCCCGGAACCTGGGGTATATTCTCGAGTTACGACGGGGAGGGCCCTTCCAGACACGTGTTTGTTCAGCGACGTCAGGACTCCTGCCTAGGTGCGAGGGACACCTCGGGATTCTCCTCGAGTCTTGGCATGGCAATGGGGACGCGTCTCCACGTGAGGCGGGAGACCCAGGGTCCCTTTCCACGTGCCACAGTGATCCTGGGACTCCTATCCATTTTCAAGAGGAGTCAGGCATCGTCTCCTTTGGAAGCATTGATCTCCGCGGACCTCTCGAGTTTTCAAAGGATGTGAGGCCTCCAGTAGTGAAGAGGTGGAGAACTAGGTCTGCTCTGTGGTCTCCACAGCGGATTCAGACATCCCTTCATCTTGGGAGATGAAAGACGAGCCTGCATTCAATTCACTGCAGGGATATCCGCCCTTACTTCGAGTCAGAGCATCTCGGTGTCCATTCCACTTGAGGCCACAAACTCAGGGTCCCTCTCACATACCTGTAGCTGAGAGAAGCCTCCTCTTGAGGTGCTTGTGGAAAGTTGGTATTCCTGTTGAGTCGAAGCCAGGGACTAAGCTCTCATCTCGAGTTAATTTGGGGTCCACGGAGCCCTTTCGTGTTGCTCCAGTGACCTCAGGATCCCTCTAGACTTGAGACAGTGATCTTGGGTTTTCTCTGGAGTGCCATCAAGGAAATCAAGGCTCCTTTCACGTTTGATGTGGAACACGAAATTGCTCTGGACACAGTGCAAGGGAATCGGGCCTCATCTCGGGGCGAGGGGGAAGTCTCATGGTTTTTCTCGAGTTGCGGCCGGAACCTGGTATATATTCTCGAGTTACGACGGGGAGGGCCCTTCCAGACACGTGTTTATTCAGCGACGTCAGGACTCCTGCCTAGGTGCGAGGGACACCTCGGGATTCTCCTCGAGTCTTGGCATGGCAATTGGGACGCGTCTCCACGTGAGGCGGGAGACCCAGGGTCCCTTTCCACGTGCCACAGGGATCCTGGGACTCCTATCCATTTTCAAGAGGAGTCAGGCATCGTCTCCTTTGGAAGCATTGATCTCCGCGGACATCTCTAGTTTTCAAAGGATGTGAGGCCTCCGGTCGCGATGAGGCGGAGGACTAGGTCTTTCTCTGTGGTCTCCACAGGGGATTCAGACATCCCTTCATCTTGGGAGATGCAAGACGAGCCTGCATTCATTTCACTGCAGGGATATCCGGCCTTACTTTGAGTCAGAGCATCTCGGTGTCCATTCCACTTGAGGCCGCAAACTCAGGGTCCCTCTCACATACCTGTAGCTGAGAGAAGCCTCCTCTTGAGGGGCTTCGGGAAAGTTCGTATTCCTCTTGTGTTGAAGCCAGGGACTAATCTCTCATCTCGAGTTGATTTGGGGTCCACGGAGCCCTTTCGTGTTGCTCCAGTGACCTGAGGATCCCTCTAGACTTGAGACAGTGATCTTGGGTTTTCTCTGGAGTGCCATTAAGGAAATCAAGGCTAATTTCACGTTTGATGTGGAACACGGAATTGGTTTGCACGCAGTGCAGGGAAATCGGGCCTCATCTCGCGGCGAGGGGGAAGTCTCATGGTTTTTCTCGAGTTGCGGCCGGAACCTGGGATATATTCTCGAGTTACGACGGGGAGGGCCCTTAAAGACACGTGTTTATTCAGCGATGTCAGGACTCCTGCCTAGGTGCGAGGGACACCTCGGGATTCTCCTCGAGTCTTGGCATGGCAATTGGGACGCGTCTCCACGTGAGGCCGGAGACCCAGGGTCCCTTTCCACGTGCCACAGGGATCCTGGGACTCCTATCCATTTTCAAGAGGAGTCAGGCATCGTCTCCTTTGGAAGCATTGATCTCCGCGGACATCTCTAGTTTTCAAAGGATGTGAGGCCTCCGGTCGCGATGAGGCGGAGGACTAGGTCTTTCTCTGTGGTCTCCACAGGGGATTCAGACATCCCTTCATCTTGGGAGATGCAAGACGAGCCTGCAGTCAATTCACTGCAGGGATATCCGGCCTTACTTTGAGTCACAGCATCTCGGTGTCCATTCCACTTGAGGCCACAAACTCAGGGTCCCTCTCACATACCTGTAGCTGAGAGAAGCCTCCTCTTGAGGTGCTTGTGGAAAGTTGGTATTCCTCTTAAGTCGAAGCCAGGGACTAAGCTCTCATCTCGAGTTAATTTGGGGTCCTCGGAGCCCTTTCCTGTTGCTCCAGTGACCTCAGGATCCCTCTAGACTTGAGACAGTGATCTTGGGTTTTCTCTGGAGTGCCATCAAGGAAATCAAGACTCCGTTTACATTTGATGTGAAACACGGGATTGCTCTGCACGTAGTGCAGGGGAATCGGGCCTCATCTCGCGGCGAGGGGGAAGTCTCATGGTTTTTCTAGAGTTGCGGCCCGAACCTGGGGTATATTCTCGAGTTACAACGGGGAGGGCCCTTCCAGACACGTGTTTGTTCAGCGACTTCAGGACTCCTGCCTAGGTGCGAGGGACACCTCGGGATTCTCCTCGAGTATTGGCATGGCAATTGGGATGCGTCTCCACGTGAGGCGGGAGACCCAGGGTCCCTTTCCACGTGCGACAGGGATCCTGGGACTCCTATCCATTTTCAAGAGGAGTCAGGCATCATCTCTTTTGGAAGCATTGATCTCCGCGGACCTCTCGAGTTTTCAAAGGATGTGAGGCCTCCAGTCGCGTTGAGGTGGAAAACTAGGTCTTTCTCTCTGGTCTCCACAGGGGATTCAGACATCCCTTCGTCTTGGGAGATGCAAGATGAGCCTGCATTCAATTCACTGCAGGGATATCCGGCCTTACTTCGAGTCAGAGCATCTCGGTGTCCATTCCACTTGAGGCCGCAAACTCAGGGTCCCTCTCACATACCTGTAGCTGAGAGAAGCCTCCTCTTGAGGGGCTTCGGGAAAGTTCGTATTCCTCTTGAGTTGAAGCCAGGGACTAATCTCTCATCTCGAGTTAATTTGGGGTCCACGGAGCCCTTTCGTGTTGCTCCAGTGACCTCAGGATACCTCTAGACTTGAGACAGTGATCTTGGGTTTTCTCTGGAGTTGCATCAAGGAATCAAGGCTCCTTTCACGTTTGATGTGGGACACGGAATTGCTCTGCACGCAGTGCAGGCAATCGGGCCTCATCTCGCGGTGAGGGGGAAATCTCATGGTTTTTCTCGAGTTGCGGCCGGAACCTGGGGCATATTCTCGAGTTACGACGGGGAGGGCCCTTCCAGACACGTGTTTGTTCAGCGACGTCAGGACTCCTGCCTAGGTGCGAGGGACACCTCGGGATTCTCCTCGAGTCTTGGCATGGCAATTGGGACGCGTCTCCACGTGAGGCGGGAGACCCAGGGTCCCTTTCCACGTGCCACAGGGATCCTGGGACTCCTATCCATTTTCAAGAGGAGTCAGGCATCGTCTCCTTTGGAAGCATTGATCTCCGCAGACCTCTCGAGTTTTCAAAGAATATGAGGCCTCCGGTCGCGATGAGGCGGAGGACTAGGTCTTTCTCTGTGGTCTCCACAGGGGATTCAGACATCCCTTCGTCTTGGGAGATGCAAGACGAGACTGCATTCAATTCACTTCAGGGATATCCGGTCTTACTTCGAGTCAGAGCATCTCGGTGTCCATTCCACTTGAGGCCACAAACTCAGGGTCCCTCTCACATACCTGTAGCTGAGAGAAGCCTCCTCTTGAGGTGCTTGTGGAAAGGTGGTGTTCCTCTTGAGTCGAGGCCAAGGACTAAGCTCTCATCTCGAGTTGACTTGGGGTCCACGGAGCCCTTTCGTGTTGCTCCAGTGACCTCAGGATCCCTCTAGACTTGAGACAGTGATCTTGGGTTTTCTCTGGAGTGCCATCAAGGAAATCAAGGCTCCGTTCACGTTTGATGTGGAACACGGAATTGCTCTGCACGCAGTGCAGGGGAATCGGGCCTCATCTCGCGGCGAGGGGGAAGTCTCATGGTTTTTCTCGAGTTGCGGCCGGAACCTGGGGTATATTCTCGAGTTACGACGGGGAAGGCCCTTCCAGACACGTGTTTGTTCAGCGACGTCAGGACTCCTGCCTAGGTGAGAGGGACACCTGGGATTCTCCTCGAGTCTTGGAATGGCAATTGGCACGCGTCTCCACGTGAGGCGGGAGACCCAGGGTCCCTTTCCACGTGCCACAGGGATCCTGGGACTCCTATCCATTTGCAAGAGGAGTGAGGCATCATCTTCTTTGGAAGCATTTATCTCCGCGGACCTCTCGAGTTTTCAAAGGAGTTGAGGCTTCCGATCGCGATGAGGCGGAGGACAAGGTCTTTCTCTGTGGTCTCCACAGGGGATTCAGACAACCCTTCGTCTTGGGAGATGCAAGACGAGCCTGCATTCAATTCACTGCAGGGATATCCGGCCTTACTTCGAGTCAGAGCATCTCGGTGTCCATTCCACTTGAGGCCACAAACTCAGGGTCCCTCTCACATACCTGTAGCTGAGAGAAGCCTCCTCTTGAGGTGCTTGTGGAAAGTTGGTGTTCCTCTTGAGTCGAAACCAAGGACTTAGCTCTCATCTCGAGTTGACATGGGGTCCACAGAGCCCTTTCGTGTTGCTCCAGTGACCTCAGGATCCCTCTAGACTTGAGACAGTGATCTTGGGTTTTCTCTGGAGGGCCATCAAAGAAATCAAAGCTCCTTTCACGTTTAATGTGGAACACGGAATTGCTCTGCATGCAGTGCAGGGGAATCGGGCCTCATCTCGCGGCGAGGGGGAAGTCTCATGGTTTTTCTTGAGTTGCGGCCGGAACCTGTTGTGTATTCTCGAGGTACGACGGGGAGGGCCTTTCCAGACACGTGTTTGTTCAGCGAGGTCAGACTCCTGCCTAGGTGCGAGGGACACCTCGGGATTCTCCTCGAGTCTTGGCATGGCAATTGGGACGCGTCTCCACGTGAGGCTGGAGACCCAGGGTCCCTTTCCACGTGCCACAGGGATCCTGGGACTCCTATCCATTTTCAAGAGTAGTCAAGCATCGTCTCTTTTGGAAGCATTGATCTCCGCATACCTCTCGAATTTTCAAAGGATGTGAGGCCTCCGGTCACGATGAGGCAGAGGACTAGGTCTTTCTCTGTCGTCTCCACAGCGGATTCAGACATCCCTTCGTCTTGGGAGATGCAAGACGAGCCTGCATTCAATTCGCTGCAGGGATATCCGGCTTTACTTCGAGTCAGAGCATCTCGGTGTCCATTCCACTTGAGGCCACAAACTCAGGGTCCCTCTCACATACCTGTAGCTGAGAGAAGCCTCCTCTTGAGGTGCTTGTGGAAAGTTGGTATTCCTCTTGAGTCTAAGCCAGGGAATAAGTTCTCATCTCGAGTTGATTTGGGGTCCACGGAGCCCTTTCGTGTTGCTCCAGTGACCTCAGGATCCCTCTAGTCTTGAGACAGTGATCTTGGGTTTTCTCTGGAGTGCCATCAAGGAAATCAAGGCTCCTTTCACGTTTGATGTGGAACACGGAATTCCTCTGCACGCAGCCCAGGGGAATCGGGCCTCATCTCGCGGCGAGGGGGAAGTCTCATGGTTTTTCTCGAGTTGCGGCCGGAACCTGGGGTATATTCTCGAGTTACGACGGGGAGGGCCCTTCCAGACACGTGTTTGTTCAGCGACGTCCGGACTCCTGTCTAGGTGCAAGGGACACCTCGGGATTCTCCTCGAGTCTTGGCATGGCAATTGGGACGCGTCTCCACGTGAGGCGGGAGACCCAGGGTCCCTTTCCACGTGCCACAGGGATCCTGGGACTCCTATCCATTTTCAAGAGGAGTCAGGCATCGTCTCCTTTGGAAGCATTGATCTCCGCGGACCTCTCGAGTTTTCAAAGGATGTGAGGCCTCCTGTCGCGTTGAAGCGAAGGACTAGGTCTTTCTCTGTGTTCTGCACAGGGGATTCAGATATCCCTTCGTTTTGGGAGATGCAAGATGAGCCTGAATTCAATTCACTGCAGGGATATCCGGCCTTACTTCGAGTCAGAGCATCTCGGTGTCCATTCCACTTGAGGCCACAAACTCAGGGTCCCTCTCACATACCTGTAGCTGAGAGAAGCCTCCTCTTGAGGGGCTTGTGGAAAGTTCGTATTCCTCTTGAGTTGAAGCCAGGGACTAATCTCTCATCTCGAGTTGATTTGGTGTCCACGGAGCCCTTTCGTGTTGCTCCAGTGACCTCAGGATCCCTCTAGACTTGAGACAGTGATCTTGGGTTTGCTCTGGAGTGCCATCAAGGAAATCAAGGCTCCTTTCACGTTTGATGTGGAACACGGAATTGCTCTGCACGCATTGCAGGGGAATCGGGCCTCATCTCGCGGCGAGGGGGAAGTCTCATGGTTTTTCTCGAGTTGCGGCTGGAACCTGGGGTATATTCTCGAGTTACGACGGGGAGGGCCCTTCCAGACACGTGTTTGTTCAGCGACGTCAGGACTCCTGCCTAGGTGCGAGGGACACCTCGGGATTCTCCTCAAGTCTTGGCATGGCAATTGGGACGCGTCTCCACGTGAGGCCGGAGACCCAGGGTCCCTTTCCACGTGCCACAGTGATCCTGGGACTCCTATCCATTTTCAAGAGGCGACAGGCATCGTTTCCGTTGGAAGCATTGATCTCCGCGGACCTCTCGAGTTTTCAAAGGATGTGAGGCCTCCGGTCGTGATAAGGCGGAGGACTAGGTCTTTCTCTGTGGTCTCCACAGGGGATTCAGACATCCCTTCGTCTTGGGAGATGCAAGACGAGCCTGCATTCAATTCACTGCAGGGATATCTGGCCTTACTTTGGGTCAGAGCATCTCGGTGTCCATTCCACTTGAGGCGACAAACTCAGGGTCCCTCTCACATACCATTAGCTGAGAGTAGCCTCCTCTTGAGGTGCTTGTGGAAAGTTGGTATTCCTCTCGATTTGAAGCCAGGGACTAAGCTCTTATCTCGAGTTGATTTGGGGTCCACGGAGCCCTTTCGTGATGCTCCATTGACCTCAGGATCCCTCTAGACTTGAGACAGTGATCTTGGGTTTTCTCTGGAGTGCCATCAAGGAAATCAAGGCTCCTTTCATTTTTGATGTGGAGTACGGAATTGCTCTGCACGCAGGGCAGGGGAATCGGGCCTCATCTCACGGCGAGGGGGATGTCTCATGGTTTTTCTCGAGTTGCGCCCGGAACCTGGGGTATATTCTCGAGTTACGACGGGGAGGGCCCTTCGAGACACGTGTTTGTTCAGCGACGTCAGGACTCCTGCCTAGGGGCGAGGGACACCTCGGGATTCTCCTCGAGTCTTGGCATGGCAATGGGGACGCGTCTCCACGTGAGGCGGGAGACCCAGGGTCCCTTTCCACGTGCCACAGTGATCCTGGGACTCCTATCCATTTTCAAGAGGAGTCAGGCATCGTCTCCTTTGGAAGCATTGATCTCCGCGGACCTCTCGAGTTTTCAAAGGATGTGAGGCCTCCAGTAGTGAAGAGGTGGAGAACTAGGTCTGCTCTGTGGTCTCCACAGCGGATTCAGACATCCCTTCATCTTGGGAGATGAAAGACGAGCCTGCATTCAATTCACTGCAGGGATATCCGCCCTTACTTCGAGTCAGAGCATCTCGGTGTCCATTCCACTTGAGGCCACAAACTCAGGGTCCCTCTCACATACCTGTAGCTGAGAGAAGCCTCCTCTTGAGGTGCTTGTGGAAAGTTGGTATTCCTGTTGAGTCGAAGCCAGGGACTAAGCTCTCATCTCGAGTTAATTTGGGGTCCACGGAGCCCTTTCGTGTTGCTCCAGTGACCTCAGGATCCCTCTAGACTTGAGACAGTGACCTTGGGTTTTCTCTGGAGTGCCATCAAGGAAATCAAGGCTCCTTTCACGTTTGATGTGGAACACGAAATTGCTCTGGACACAGTGCAAGGGAATCGGGCCTCATCTCGGGGCGAGGGGGAAGTCTCATGGTTTTTCTCGAGTTGCGGCCGGAACCTGGTATATATTCTCGAGTTACGACGGGGAGGGCCCTTCCAGACACGTGTTTATTCAGCGACGTCAGGACTCCTGCCTAGGTGCGAGGGACACCTCGGGATTCTCCTCGAGTCTTGGCATGGCAATTGGGACGCGTCTCCACGTGAGGCGGGAGACCCAGGGTCCCTTTCCACGTGCCACAGGGATCCTGGGACTCCTATCCATTTTCAAGAGGAGTCAGGCATCGTCTCCTTTGGAAGCATTGATCTCCGCGGACATCTCTAGTTTTCAAAGGATGTGAGGCCTCCGGTCGCGATGAGGCGGAGGACTAGGTCTTTCTCTGTGGTCTCCACAGGGGATTCAGACATCCCTTCATCTTGGGAGATGCAAGACGAGCCTGCATTCATTTCACTGCAGGGATATCCGGCCTTACTTTGAGTCAGAGCATCTCGGTGTCCATTCCACTTGAGGCCGCAAACTCAGGGTCCCTCTCACATACCTGTAGCTGAGAGAAGCCTCCTCTTGAGGGGCTTCGGGAAAGTTCGTATTCCTCTTGTGTTGAAGCCAGGGACTAATCTCTCATCTCGAGTTGATTTGGGGTCCACGGAGCCCTTTCGTGTTGCTCCAGTGACCTGAGGATCCCTCTAGACTTGAGACAGTGATCTTGGGTTTTCTCTGGAGTGCCATTAAGGAAATCAAGGCTAATTTCACGTTTGATGTGGAACACGGAATTGGTTTGCACGCAGTGCAGGGAAATCGGGCCTCATCTCGCGGCGAGGGGGAAGTCTCATGGTTTTTCTCGAGTTGCGGCCGGAACCTGGGATATATTCTCGAGTTACGACGGGGAGGGCCCTTAAAGACACGTGTTTATTCAGCGACGTCAGGACTCCTGCCTAGGTGCGAGGGACACCTCGGGATTCTCCTCGAGTATTGGCATGGCAATTGGGATGCGTCTCCACGTGAGGCGGGAGACCCAGGGTCCCTTTCCACGTGCCACAGGGATCCTGGGACTCCTATCCATTTTCAAGAGGAGTCAGGCATCATCTCTTTTGGAAGCATTGATCTCCGCGGACCTCTCGAGTTTTCAAAGGATGTGAGGCCTCCAGTCGCGTTGAGGTGGAAAACTAGGTCTTTCTCTCTGGTCTCCACAGGGGATTCAGACATCCCTTCGTCTTGGGAGATGCAAGATGAGCCTGCATTCAATTCACTGCAGGGATATCCGGCCTTACTTCGAGTCAGAGCATCTCGGTGTCCATTCCACTTGAGGCCGCAAACTCAGGGTCCCTCTCACATACCTGTAGCTGAGAGAAGCCTCCTCTTGAGGGGCTTCGGGAAAGTTCGTATTCCTCTTGAGTTGAAGCCAGGGACTAATCTCTCATCTCGAGTTAATTTGGGGTCCACGGAGCCCTTTCGTGTTGCTCCAGTGACCTCAGGATACCTCTAGACTTGAGACAGTGATCTTGGGTTTTCTCTGGAGTTGCATCAAGGAATCAAGGCTCCTTTCACGTTTGATGTGGGACACGGAATTGCTCTGCACGCAGTGCAGGCAATCGGGCCTCATCTCGCGGTGAGGGGGAAATCTCATGGTTTTTCTCGAGTTGCGGCCGGAACCTGGGGCATATTCTCGAGTTACGACGGGGAGGGCCCTTCCAGACACGTGTTTGTTCAGCGACGTCAGGACTCCTGCCTAGGTGCGAGGGACACCTCGGGATTCTCCTCGAGTCTTGGCATGGCAATTGGGACGCGTCTCCACGTGAGGCCGGAGACCCAGGGTCCCTTTCCACGTGCCACAGGGATCCTGGGACTCCTATCCATTTTCAAGAGTAGTCAAGCATCGTCTCTTTTGGAAGCATTGATCTCCGCATACCTCTCGAATTTTCAAAGGATGTGAGGCCTCCGGTCACGATGAGGCAGAGGACTAGGTCTTTCTCTGTCGTCTCCCCAGCGGATTCAGACATCCCTTCGTCTTGGGAGATGCAAGACGAGCCTGCATTCAATTCGCTGCAGGGATATCCGGCTTTACTTCGAGTCAGAGCATCTCGGTGTCCATTCCACTTGAGGCCACAAACTCAGGGTCCCTCTCACATACTGTAGCTGAGAGAAGCCTCCTCTTGAGGTGCTTGTGGAAAGTTGGTATTCCTCTTGAGTCTAAGCCAGGGAATAAGTTCTCATCTCGAGTTGATTTGGGGTCCACGGAGCCCTTTCGTGCTGCTACAGTGACCTCAGGATCCCTCTAGACTTGAGACAGTGATCTTGGGTTTTCTCTGGAGTGCCATTAAGGAAATCAAGGCTCCTTTCACGTTTGATGTGGAACACGGAATTGGTCTGCACGCAGTGCAGGTTAATCGGGCCTCATCTCCCGGGGAGGGGGAAGTCTCATGGTTTTTCTCGAGTTGCGGCCGGAACCTGGGGTATATTCTCGAGTTACGACGGGGAGGGCCCTTCCAGACAGGTGATTGTTCAGCGACGTCAGGACTCCTGCCTAGGTGCGAGGGACACCTCGGGATTCTCCTCGAGTCTTGGCATGGCAATTGGGACGCGTCTCCACGTGAGGCCGGAGACCCAGGGTCCCTTTCCACGTGCCACAGGGATCCTGGGACTCCTATCCATTTTCAAGAGGAGTCAGGCATCGTCTCCTTTGGAAGCATTGATCTCCGCGGACATCTCTAGTTTTCAAAGGATGTGAGGCCTCCGGTCGCGATGAGGCGGAGGACTAGGTCTTTCTCTGTGGTCTCCACAGGGGATTCAGACATCCCTGCATCTTTGGAGATGCAAGACGAGCCTGCAGTCAATTCACTGCAGGGATATCCGGCCTTACTTTGAGTCAGAGCATCTCGGTGTCCATTCCACTTGAGGCCACAAACTCAGGGTCCCTCTCACATACCTGTAGCTGAGAGAAGCCTCCTCTTGAGGTGCTTGTGGAAAGTTGGTATTCCTCTTAAGTCGAAGCCAGGGACTAAGCTCTCATCTCGAGTTAATTTGGGGTCCTCGGAGCCCTTTCCTGTTGCTCCAGTGACCTCAGGATCCCTCTAGACTTGAGACAGTGATCTTGGGTTTTCTCTGGAGTGCCATCAAGGAAATCAAGACTCCGTTTACATTTGATGTGAAACACGGGATTGCTCTGCACGTAGTGCAGGGGAATCGGGCCTCATCTCGCGGCGAGGGGGAAGTCTCATGGTTTTTCTAGAGTTGCGGCCCGAACCTGGGGTATATTCTCGAGTTACAACGGGGAGGGCCCTTCCAGACACGTGTCTGTTCAGCGACTTCAGGACTCCTGCCTAGGTGCGAGGGACACCTCGGGATTCTCCTCGAGTATTGGCATGGCAATTGGGATGCGTCTCCACGTGAGGCGGGAGACCCAGGGTCCCTTTCCACGTGCCACAGGGATCCTGGGACTCCTATCCATTTTCAAGAGTAGTCAGGCATCATCTCTTTTGGAAGCATTGATCTCTGCGGACCTCTCGAGTTTTCAAAGGATGTGAGGCCTCCAGTCGCGTTGAGGTGGAAAACTAGGTCTTTCTCTCTGGTCTCCACAGGGGATTCAGACATCCCTTCGTCTTGGGAGATGCAAGATGAGCCTGCATTCAATTCACTGCAGGGATATCCGGCCTTACTTCGAGTCAGAGCATCTCGGTGTCCATTCCACTTGAGGCCGCAAACTCAGGGTCCCTCTCACATACCTGTAGCTGAGAGAAGCCTCCTCTAGAGGGGCTTCGGGAAAGTTCGTATTCCTCTTGAGTTGAAGCCAGGGACTAATCTCTCATCTCGAGTTAATTTGGGGTCCACGGAGCCCTTTCGTGTTGCTCCAGTGACCTCAGGATACCTCTAGACTTGAGACAGTGATCTTGGGTTTTCTCTGGAGTTGCATCAAGGAATCAAGGCTCCTTTCACGTTTGATGTGGGACACGGAATTGCTCTGCACGCAGTGCAGGCAATCGGGCCTCATCTCGCGGTGAGGGGGAAATCTCATGGTTTTTCTCGAGTTGCGGCCGGAACCTGGGGCATATTCTCGAGTTACGACGGGGAGGGCCCTTCCAGACACGTGTTTGTTCAGCGACGTCAGGACTCCTGCCTAGGTGCAAGGGACACCTCGGGATTCTCCTCGAGTCTTGGCATGGCAATTGGGACGCGTCTCCACGTGAGGCGGGAGACCCAGGGTCCCTTTCCACGTGCCACAGGGATCCTGGGACTCCTATCCATTTTCAAGAGGAGTCAGGCATCGTCTCCTTTGGAAGCATTGATCTCCGCAGACCTCTCGAGTTTTCAAAGAATATGAGGCCTCCGGTCGCGATGAGGCGGAGGACTAGGTCTTTCTCTGTGGTCTCCACAGGGGATTCAGACATCCCTTCGTCTTGGGAGATGCAAGACGAGACTGCATTCAATTCACTTCAGGGATATCCGGTCTTACTTCGAGTCAGAGTATCTCGGTGTCCATTCCACTTGAGGCCACAAACTCAGGGTCCCTCTCACATACCTGTAGCTGAGAGAAGCCTCCTCTTGAGGTGCTTGTGGAAAGTTGGTGTTCCTCTTGAGTCGAGGCCAAGGACTAAGCTCTCATCTCGAGTTGACTTGGGGTCCACGGAGCCCTTTCGTGTTGCTCCAGTGACCTCAGGATCCCTCTAGACTTGAGACAGTGATCTTGGGTTTTCTCTGGAGTGCCATCAAGGAAATCAAGGCTCCGTTCACGTTTGATGTGGAACACGGAATTGCTCTGCACGCAGTGCAGGGGAATCGGGCCTCATCTCGCGGCGAGGGGGAAGTCTCATGGTTTTTCTCGAGTTGCGGCCGGAACCTGGGGTATATTCTCGAGTTACGACGGGGAAGGCCCTTCCAGACACGTGTTTGTTCAGCGACGTCAGGACTCCTGCCTAGGTGAGAGGGACACCTGGGATTCTCCTCGAGTCTTGGAATGGCAATTGGCACGCGTCTCCACGTGAGGCGGGAGACCCAGGGTCCCTTTCCACGTGCCACAGGGATCCTGGGACTCCTATCCATTTGCAAGAGGAGTGAGGCATCATCTTCTTTGGAAGCATTTATCTCCGCGGACCTCTCGAGTTTTCAAAGGAGTTGAGGCTTCCGATCGCGATGAGGCGGAGGACAAGGTCTTTCTCTGTGGTCTCCACAGGGGATTCAGACAACCCTTCGTCTTTGGAGATGCAAGACGAGCCTGCATTCAATTCACTGCAGGGATATCCGGCCTTACTTCGAGTCAGAGCATCTCGGTGTCCATTCCACTTGAGGCCACAAACTCAGGGTCCCTCTCACATACCTGTAGCTGAGAGAAGCCTCCTCTTGAGGTGCTTGTGGAAAGTTGGTGTTCCTCTTGAGTCGAAACCAAGGACTAAGCTCTCATCTCGAGTTGACATGGGGTCCACAGAGCCCTTTCGTGTTGCTCCAGTGACCTCAGGATCCCTCTAGACTTGAGACAGTGATCTTGGGTTTTCTCTGGAGGGCCATCAAAGAAATCAAAGCTCCTTTCACGTTTAATGTGGAACACGGAATTGCTCTGCATGCAGTGCAGGGGAATCGGGCCTCATCTCGCGGCGAGGGGGAAGTCTCATGGTTTTTCTTGAGTTGCGGCCGGAACCTGTTGTGTATTCTCGAGGTACGACGGGGAGGGCCTTTCCAGACACGTGTTTGTTCAGCGAGGTCAGACTCCTGCCTAGGTGCGAGGGACACCTCGGGATTCTCCTCGAGTCTTGGCATGGCAATTGGGACGCGTCTCCACGTGAGGCTGGAGACCCAGGGTCCCTTTCCACGTGCCACAGGGATCCTGGGACTCCTATCCATTTTCAAGAGTAGTCAAGCATCGTCTCTTTTGGAAGCATTGATCTCCGCATACCTCTCGAATTTTCAAAGGATGTGAGGCCTCCGGTCACGATGAGGCAGAGGACTAGGTCTTTCTCTGTCGTCTCCACAGCGGATTCAGACATCCCTTCGTCTTGGGAGATGCAAGACGAGCCTGCATTCAATTCGCTGCAGGGATATCCGGCTTTACTTCGAGTCAGAGCATCTCGGTGTCCATTCCACTTGAGGCCACAAACTCAGGGTCCCTCTCACATACCTGTAGCTGAGAGAAGCCTCCTCTTGAGGTGCTTGTGGAAAGTTGGTATTCCTCTTGAGTCTAAGCCAGGGAATAAGTTCTCATCTCGAGTTGATTTGGGGTCCACGGAGCCCTTTCGTGTTGCTCCAGTGACCTCAGGATCCCTCTAGTCTTGAGACAGTGATCTTGGGTTTTCTCTGGAGTGCCATCAAGGAAATCAAGGCTCCTTTCACGTTTGATGTGGAACACGGAATTCCTCTGCACGCAGCCCAGGGGAATCGGGCCTCATCTCGCGGCGAGGGGGAAGTCTCATGGTTTTTCTCGAGTTGCGGCCGGAACCTGGGGTATATTCTCGAGTTACGACGGGGAGGGCCCTTCCAGACACGTGTTTGTTCAGCGACGTCCGGACTCCTGTCTAGGTGCAAGGGACACCTCGGGATTCTCCTCGAGTCTTGGCATGGCAATTGGGACGCGTCTCCACGTGAGGCGGGAGACCCAGGGTCCCTTTCCACGTGCCACAGGGATCCTGGGACTCCTATCCATTTTCAAGAGGAGTCAGGCATCGTCTCCTTTGGAAGCATTGATCTCCGCGGACCTCTCGAGTTTTCAAAGGATGTGAGGCCTCCTGTCGCGTTGAAGCGAAGGACTAGGTCTTTCTCTGTGTTCTGCACAGGGGATTCAGATATCCCTTCGTTTTGGGAGATGCAAGATGAGCCTGAATTCAATTCACTGCAGGGATATCCGGCCTTACTTTGAGTCAGAGCATCTCGGTGTCCATTCCACTTGAGGCCACAAACTCAGGGTCCCTCTCACATACCTGTAGCTGAGAGAAGCCTCCTCTTGAGGGGCTTGTGGAAAGTTCGTATTCCTCTTGAGTTGAAGCCAGGGACTAATCTCTCATCTCGAGTTGATTTGGTGTCCACGGAGCCCTTTCGTGTTGCTCCAGTGACCTCAGGATCCCTCTAGACTTGAGACAGTGATCTTGGGTTTGCTCTGGAGTGCCATCAAGGAAATCAAGGCTCCTTTCACGTTTGATGTGGAACACGGAATTGCTCTGCACGCATTGCAGGGGAATCGGGCCTCATCTCGCGGCGAGGGGGAAGTCTCATGGTTTTTCTCGAGTTGCGGCTGGAACCTGGGGTATATTCTCGAGTTACGACGGGGAGGGCCCTTCCAGACACGTGTTTGTTCAGCGACGTCAGGACTCCTGCCTAGGTGCGAGGGACACCTCGGGATTCTCCTCAAGTCTTGGCATGGCAATTGGGACGCGTCTCCACGTGAGGCCGGAGACCCAGGGTCCCTTTCCACGTGCCACAGTGATCCTGGGACTCCTATCCATTTTCAAGAGGCGACAGGCATCGTTTCCGTTGGAAGCATTGATCTCCGCGGACCTCTCGAGTTTTCAAAGGATGTGAGGCCTCCGGTCGTGATAAGGCGGAGGACTAGGTCTTTCTCTGTGGTCTCCACAGGGGATTCAGACATCCCTTCGTCTTGGGAGATGCAAGACGAGCCTGCATTCAATTCACTGCAGGGATATCTGGCCTTACTTTGGGTCAGAGCATCTCGGTGTCCATTCCACTTGAGGCGACAAACTCAGGGTCCCTCTCACATACCATTAGCTGAGAGTAGCCTCCTCTTGAGGTGCTTGTGGAAAGTTGGTATTCCTCTCGATTTGAAGCCAGGGACTAAGCTCTTATCTCGAGTTGATTTGGGGTCCACGGAGCCCTTTCGTGATGCTCCATTGACCTCAGGATCCCTCTAGACTTGAGACAGTGATCTTGGGTTTTCTCTGGAGTGCCATCAAGGAAATCAAGGCTCCTTTCATTTTTGATGTGGAGTACGGAATTGCTCTGCACGCAGGGCAGGGGAATCGGGCCTCATCTCACGGCGAGGGGGAAGTCTCATGGTTTTTCTCGAGTTGCGCCCGGAACCTGGGGTATATTCTCGAGTTACGACGGGGAGGGCCCTTCCAGACACGTGTTTGTTCAGCGACGTCAGGACTCCTGCCTAGGTGCGAGGGACACCTCGGGATTCTCCTCGAGTCTTGGCATGGCAATGGGGACGCGTCTCCACGTGAGGCGGGAGACCCAGGGTCCCTTTCCACGTGCCACAGTGATCCTGGGACTCCTATCCATTTTCAAGAGGAGTCAGGCATCGTCTCCTTTGGAAGCATTGATCTCCGCGGACCTCTCGAGTTTTCAAAGGATGTGAGGCCTCCAGTAGTGAAGAGGTGGAGAACTAGGTCTGCTCTGTGGTCTCCACAGCGGATTCAGACATCCCTTCATCTTGGGAGATGAAAGACGAGCCTGCATTCAATTCACTGCAGGGATATCCGCCCTTACTTCGAGTCAGAGCATCTCGGTGTCCATTCCACTTGAGGCCACAAACTCAGGGTCCCTCTCACATACCTGTAGCTGAGAGAAGCCTCCTCTTGAGGTGCTTGTGGAAAGTTGGTATTCCTGTTGAGTCGAAGCCAGGGACTAAGCTCTCATCTCGAGTTAATTTGGGGTCCACGGAGCCCTTTCGTGTTGCTCCAGTGACCTCAGGATCCCTCTAGACTTGAGACAGTGATCTTGGGTTTTCTCTGGAGTGCCATCAAGGAAATCAAGGCTCCTTTCACGTTTGATGTGGAACACGAAATTGCTCTGGACACAGTGCAAGGGAATCGGGCCTCATCTCGGGGCGAGGGGGAAGTCTCATGGTTTTTCTCGAGTTGCGGCCGGAACCTGGTATATATTCTCGAGTTACGACGGGGAGGGCCCTTCCAGACACGTGTTTATTCAGCGACGTCAGGACTCCTGCCTAGGTGCGAGGGACACCTCGGGATTCTCCTCGAGTCTTGGCATGGCAATTGGGACGCGTCTCCACGTGAGGCGGGAGACCCAGGGTCCCTTTCCACGTGCCACAGGGATCCTGGGACTCCTATCCATTTTCAAGAGGAGTCAGGCATCGTCTCCTTTGGAAGCATTGATCTCCGCGGACATCTCTAGTTTTCAAAGGATGTGAGGCCTCCGGTCGCGATGAGGCGGAGGACTAGGTCTTTCTCTGTGGTCTCCACAGGGGATTCAGACATCCCTTCATCTTGGGAGATGCAAGACGAGCCTGCATTCATTTCACTGCAGGATATCCGGCCTTACTTTGAGTCAGAGCATCTCGGTGTCCATTCCACTTGAGGCCGCAAACTCAGGGTCCCTCTCACATACCTGTAGCTGAGAGAAGCGTCCTCTTGAGGGGCTTCGGGAAAGTTCGTATTCCTCTTGTGTTGAAGCCAGGGACTAATCTCTCATCTCGAGTTGATTTGGGGTCCACGGAGCCCTTTCGTGTTGCTCCAGTGACCTGAGGATCCCTCTAGACTTGAGACAGTGATCTTGGGTTTTCTCTGGAGTGCCATTAAGGAAATCAAGGCTAATTTCACGTTTGATGTGGAACACGGAATTGGTTTGCACGCAGTGCAGGGAAATCGGGCCTCATCTCGCGGCGAGGGGGAAGTCTCATGGTTTTTCTCGAGTTGCGGCCGGAACCTGGGATATATTCTCGAGTTACGACGGGGAGGGCCCTTAAAGACACGTGTTTATTCAGCGACGTCAGGACTCCTGCCTAGGTGCGAGGGACACCTCGGGATTCTCCTCGAGTATTGGCATGGCAATTGGGATGCGTCTCCACGTGAGGCGGGAGACCCAGGGTCCCTTTCCACGTGCCACAGGGATCCTGGGACTCCTATCCATTTTCAAGAGGAGTCAGGCATCATCTCTTTTGGAAGCATTGATCTCCGCGGACCTCTCGAGTTTTCAAAGGATGTGAGGCCTCCTGTCGCGTTGAGGTGGAAAACTAGGTCTTTCTCTCTGGTCTCCACAGGGGATTCAGACATCCCTTCGTCTTGGGAGATGCAAGATGAGCCTGCATTCAATTCACTGCAGGGATATCCGGCCTTACTTCGAGTCAGAGCATCTCGGTGTCCATTCCACTTGAGGCCGCAAACTCAGGGTCCCTCTCACATACCTGTAGCTGAGAGAAGCCTCCTCTTGAGGGGCTTCGGGAAAGTTCGTATTCCTCTTGAGTTGAAGCCAGGGACTAATCTCTCATCTCGAGTTAATTTGGGGTCCACGGAGCCCTTTCGTGTTGCTCCAGTGACCTCAGGATACCTCTAGACTTGAGACAGTGATCTTGGGTTTTCTCTGGAGTTGCATCAAGGAATCAAGGCTCCTTTCACGTTTGATGTGGGACACGGAATTGCTCTGCACGCAGTGCAGGCAATCGGGCCTCATCTCGCGGTGAGGGGGAAATCTCATGGTTTTTCTCGAGTTGCGGCCGGAACCTGGGGCATATTCTCGAGTTACGACGGGGAGGGCCCTTCCAGACACGTGTTTGTTCAGCGACGTCAGGACTCCTGCCTAGGTGCGAGGGACACCTCGGGATTCTCCTCGAGTCTTGGCATGGCAATTGGGACGCGTCTCCACGTGAGGCCGGAGACCCAGGGTCCCTTTCCACGTGCCACAGGGATCCTGGGACTCCTATCCATTTTCAAGAGTAGTCAAGCATCGTCTCTTTTGGAAGCATTGATCTCCGCATACCTCTCGAATTTTCAAAGGATGTGAGGCCTCCGGTCACGATGAGGCAGAGGACTAGGTCTTTCTCTGTCGTCTCCACAGCGGATTCAGACATCCCTTCGTCTTGGGAGATGCAAGACGAGCCTGCATTCAATTCGCTGCAGGGATATCCGGCTTTACTTCGAGTCAGAGCATCTCGGTGTCCATTCCACTTGAGGCCACAAACTCAGGGTCCCTCTCACATACCTGTAGCTGAGAGAAGCCTCCTCTTGAGGTGCTTGTGGAAAGTTGGTATTCCTCTTGAGTCTAAGCCAGGGAATAAGTTCTCATCTCGAGTTGATTTGGGGTCCACGGAGCCCTTTCGTGCTGCTACAGTGACCTCAGGATCCCTCTAGACTTGAGACAGTGATCTTGGGTTTTCTCTGGAGTGCCATTAAGGAAATCAAGGCTCCTTTCACATTTGATGTGGAACACGGAATTGGTCTGCACGCAGTGCAGGTTAATCGGGCCTCATCTCCCGGGGAGGGGGAAGTCTCATGGTTTTTCTCGAGTTGCGGCCGGAACCTGGGGTATATTCTCGAGTTACGACGGGGAGGGCCCTTCCAGACAGGTGATTGTTCAGCGACGTCAGGACTCCTGCCTAGGTGCGAGGGACACCTCGGGATTCTCCTCGAGTCTTGGCATGGCAATTGGGATGCGTCTAAACGTGAGGTGGGAGACCTAGGGTCCCTTTCCACGTGCCACAGGGATCCTGGGACTCCTATCCATTTTCAAGAAGAGTCAGGCATCGTCTCCTTTGGAAGCATTGATCTCCGCAGACCTCTCGAGTTTTCAAAGGATGTGAGGCCTCCAGTAGTGAAGAGGTGGAGAACTAGGTCTTCTCTGTGGTCTCCACAGCGGATTCAGACATCCCTTCATCTTGGGAGATGAAAGACGAGCCTGCATTCAATTCACTGCAGGGATATCCGCCCTTACTTCGAGTCAGAGCATCTCGGTGTCCATTCCACTTGAGGCCACAAACTCAGGGTCCCTCTCACATACCTGTAGCTGAGAGAAGCCTCCTCTTGAGGTGCTTGTGGAAAGTTGGTATTCCTGTTGAGTCGAAGCCAGGGACTAAGCTCTCATCTCGAGTTAATTTGGGGTCCACGGAGCCCTTTCGTGTTGCTCCAGTGACCTCAGGATCCCTCTAGACTTGAGACAGTGATCTTGGGTTTTCTCTGGAGTGCCATCAAGGAAATCAAGGCTCCTTTCACGTTTGATGTGGAACACGGAATTGCTCTGCACGCAGTGCAGGGGAATCGGGCCTCATCTCGCGGCGAGGGGGAAGTCTCATGGTTTTTCTCGAGTTGCGGCCGGAACCTGGGGTATATTCTCGAGTTACGACGGGGAGGGCCCTTAAAGACACGTGTTTATTCAGCGACGTCAGGACTCCTGCCTAGGTGCGAGGGACACCTCGGGATTCTCCTCGAGTCTTGGCATGGCAATTGGGACGCGTCTCCACGTGAGGCTGGAGACCCAGGGTCCCTTTCCACGTGCCACAGGGATCCTGGGACTCCTATCCATTTTCAAGAGTAGTCAAGCATCGTCTCTTTTGGAAGCATTGATCTCCGCATACCTCTCGAATTTTCAAAGGATGTGAGGCCTCCGGTCACGATGAGGCAGAGGACTAGGTCTTTCTCTGTCGTCTCCACAGCGGATTCAGACATCCCTTCGTCTTGGGAGATGCAAGACGAGCCTGCATTCAATTCGCTGCAGGGATATCCGGCTTTACTTCGAGTCAGAGCATCTCGGTGTCCATTCCACTTGAGGCCACAAACTCAGGGTCCCTCTCACATACCTGTAGCTGAGAGAAGCCTCCTCTTGAGGTGCTTGTGGAAAGTTGGTATTCCTCTTGAGTCTAAGCCAGGGAATAAGTTCTCATCTCGAGTTGATTTGGAGTCCACGGAGCCCTTTCGTGTTGCTCCAGTGACCTCAGGATCCCTCTAGTCTTGAGACAGTGATCTTGGGTTTTCTCTGGAGTGCCATCAAGGAAATCAAGGCTCCTTTCACGTTTGATGTGGAACACGGAATTCCTCTGCACGCAGCCCAGGGGAATCGGGCCTCATCTCGCGGCGAGGGGGAAGTCTCATGGTTTTTCTCGAGTTGCGGCCGGAACCTGGGGTATATTCTCGAGTTACGACGGGGAGGGCCCTTCCAGACACGTGTTTGTTCAGCGACGTCCGGACTCCTGTCTAGGTGCAAGGGACACCTCGGGATTCTCCTCGAGTCTTGGCATGGCAATGGGGACGCGTCTCCACGTGAGGCGGGAGACCCAGGGTCCCTTTCCACGTGCCACAGGGATCCTGGGACTCCTATCCATTTTCAAGAGGAGTCAGGCATCGTCTCCTTTGGAAGCATTGATCTCCGCGGACCTCTCGAGTTTTCAAAGGATGTGAGGCCTCCTGTCGCGTTGAGGCGAAGGACTAGGTCTTTCTCTGTGTTCTGCACAGGGGATTCAGATATCCCTTCGTTTTGGGAGATGGAAGATGAGCCTGAATTCAATTCACTGCAGGGATATCCGGCCTTACTTCGAGTCAGAGCATCTCGGTGTCCATTCCACTTGAGGCCACAAACTCAGGGTCCCTCTCACATACCTGTAGCTGAGAGAAGCCTCCTCTTGAGGGGCTTGTGGAAAGTTCGTATTCCTCTTGAGTTGAAGCCAGGGACTAATCTCTCATCTCGAGTTGATTTGGTGTCCACGGAGCCCTTTCGTGTTGCTCCAGTGACCTCAGGATCCCTCTAGACTTGAGACAGTGATCTTGGGTTTGCTCTGGAGTGCCATCAAGGAAATCAAGGCTCCTTTCACGTTTGATGTGGAACACGGAATTGCTCTGCACGCATTGCAGGGGAATCGGGCCTCATCTCGCGGCGAGGGGGAAGTCTCATGGTTTTTCTCGAGTTGCGGCTGGAACCTGGGGTATATTCTCGAGTTACGACGGGGAGGGCCCTTCCAGACACGTGTTTGTTCAGCGACGTCAGGACTCCTGCCTAGGTGCGAGGGACACCTCGGGATTCTCCTCAAGTCTTGGCATGGCAATTGGGACGCGTCTCCACGTGAGGCCGGAGACCCAGGGTCCCTTTCCACGTGCCACAGTGATCCTGGGACTCCTATCCATTTTCAAGAGGCGACAGGCATCGTTTCCGTTGGAAGCATTGATCTCCGCGGACCTCTCGAGTTTTCAAAGGATGTGAGGCCTCCGGTCGTGATAAGGCGGAGGACTAGGTCTTTCTCTGTGGTCTCCACAGGGGATTCAGACATCCCTTCGTCTTGGGAGATGCAAGACGAGCCTGCATTCAATTCACTGCAGGGATATCTGGCCTTACTTTGGGTCAGAGCATCTCGGTGTCCATTCCACTTGAGGCGACAAACTCAGGGTCCCTCTCACATACCATTAGCTGAGAGTAGCCTCCTCTTGAGGTGCTTGTGGAAAGTTGGTATTCCTCTCGATTTGAAGCCAGGGACTAAGCTCTTATCTCGAGTTGATTTGGGGTCCACGGAGCCCTTTCGTGATGCTCCAGTGACCTCAGGATCCCTCTAGACTTGAGACAGTGATCTTGGGTTTTCTCTGGAGTGCCATCAAGGAAATCAAGGCTCCTTTCATTTTTGATGTGGAGTACGGAATTGCTCTGCACGCAGGGCAGGGGAATCGGGCCTCATCTCACGGCGAGGGGGAAGTCTCATGGTTTTTCTCGAGTTGCGCCCGGAACCTGGGGTATATTCTCGAGTTACGACGGGGAGGGCCCTTCCAGACACGTGTTTGTTCAGCGACGTCAGGACTCCTGCCTAGGTGCGAGGGACACCTCGGGATTCTCCTCGAGTCTTGGCATGGCAATGGGGGCGCGTCTCCACGTGAGGCGGGAGACCCAGGGTCCCTTTCCACGTGCCACAGTGATCCTGGGACTCCTATCCATTTTCAAGAGGAGTCAGGCATCGTCTCCTTTGGAAGCATTGATCTCCGCGGACCTCTCGAGTTTTCAAAGGATGTGAGGCCTCCAGTAGTGAAGAGGTGGAGAACTAGGTCTGCTCTGTGGTCTCCACAGCGGATTCAGACATCCCTTCATCTTGGGAGATGAAAGACGAGCCTGCATTCAATTCACTGCAGGGATATCCGCCCTTACTTCGAGTCAGAGCATCTCGGTGTCCATTCCACTTGAGGCCACAAACTCAGGGTCCCTCTCACATACCTGTAGCTGAGAGAAGCCTCCTCTTGAGGTGCTTGTGGAAAGTTGGTATTCCTGTTGAGTCGAAGCCAGGGACTAAGCTCTCATCTCGAGTTAATTTGGGGTCCACGGAGCCCTTTCGTGTTGCTCCAGTGACCTCAGGATCCCTCTAGACTTGAGACAGTGATCTTGGGTTTTCTCTGGAGTGCCATCAAGGAAATCAAGGCTCCTTTCACGTTTGATGTGGAACACGAAATTGCTCTGGACACAGTGCAAGGGAATCGGGCCTCATCTCGGGGCGAGGGGGAAGTCTCATGGTTTTTCTCGAGTTGCGGCCGGAACCTGGTATATATTCTCGAGTTACGACGGGGAGGGCCCTTCCAGACACGTGTTTATTCAGCGACGTCAGGACTCCTGCCTAGGTGCGAGGGACACCTCGGGATTCTCCTCGAGTCTTGGCATGGCAATTGGGACGCGTCTCCACGTGAGGCGGGAGACCCAGGGTCCCTTTCCACGTGCCACAGGGATCCTGGGACTCCTATCCATTTTCAAGAGGAGTCAGGCATCGTCTCCTTTGGAAGCATTGATCTCCGCGGACATCTCTAGTTTTCAAAGGATGTGAGGCCTCCGGTCGCGATGAGGCGGAGGACTAGGTCTTTCTCTGTGGTCTCCACAGGGGATTCAGACATCCCTTCATCTTGGGAGATGCAAGACGAGCCTGCATTCATTTCACTGCAGGGATATCCGGCCTTACTTTGAGTCAGAGCATCTCGGTGTCCATTCCACTTGAGGCCACAAACTCAGGGTCCCTCTCACATACCTGTAGCTGAGAGAAGCCTCCTCTTGAGGGGCTTGTGGAAAGTTCGTATTCCTCTTGAGTTGAAGCCAGGGACTAATCTCTCATCTCGAGTTGATTTGGTGTCCACGGAGCCCTTTCGTGTTGCTCCAGTGACCTCAGGATCCCTCTAGACTTGAGACAGTGATCTTGGGTTTGCTCTGGAGTGCCATCAAGGAAATCAAGGCTCCTTTCACGTTTGATGTGGAACACGGAATTGCTCTGCACGCATTGCAGGGGAATCGGGCCTCATCTCGCGGCGAGGGGGAAGTCTCATGGTTTTTCTCGAGTTGCGGCTGGAACCTGGGGTATATTCTCGAGTTACGACGGGGAGGGCCCTTCCAGACACGTGTTTGTTCAGCGACGTCAGGACTCCTGCCTAGGTGCGAGGGACACCTCGGGATTCTCCTCAAGTCTTGGCATGGCAATTGGGACGCGTCTCCACGTGAGGCCGGAGACCCAGGGTCCCTTTCCACGTGCCACAGTGATCCTGGGACTCCTATCCATTTTCAAGAGGCGACAGGCATCGTTTCCGTTGGAAGCATTGATCTCCGCGGACCTCTCGAGTTTTCAAAGGATGTGAGGCCTCCGGTCGTGATAAGGCGGAGGACTAGGTCTTTCTCTGTGGTCTCCACAGGGGATTCAGACATCCCTTCGTCTTGGGAGATGCAAGACGAGCCTGCATTCAATTCACTGCAGGGATATCTGGCCTTACTTTGGGTCAGAGCATCTCGGTGTCCATTCCACTTGAGGCGACAAACTCAGGGTCCCTCTCACATACCATTAGCTGAGAGTAGCCTCCTCTTGAGGTGCTTGTGGAAAGTTGGTATTCCTCTCGATTTGAAGCCAGGGACTAAGCTCTTATCTCGAGTTGATTTGGGGTCCACGGAGCCCTTTCGTGATGCTCCAGTGACCTCAGGATCCCTCTAGACTTGAGACAGTGATCTTGGGTTTTCTCTGGAGTGCCATCAAGGAAATCAAGGCTCCTTTCATTTTTGATGTGGAGTACGGAATTGCTCTGCACGCAGGGCAGGGGAATCGGGCCTCATCTCACGGCGAGGGGGAAGTCTCATGGTTTTTCTCGAGTTGCGCCCGGAACCTGGGGTATATTCTCGAGTTACGACGGGGAGGGCCCTTCCAGACACGTGTTTGTTCAGCGACGTCAGGACTCCTGCCTAGGTGCGAGGGACACCTCGGGATTCTCCTCGAGTCTTGGCATGGCAATGGGGACGCGTCTCCACGTGAGGCGGGAGACCCAGGGTCCCTTTCCACGTGCCACAGTGATCCTGGGACTCCTATCCATTTTCAAGAGGAGTCAGGCATCGTCTCCTTTGGAAGCATTGATCTCCGCGGACCTCTCGAGTTTTCAAAGGATGTGAGGCCTCCAGTAGTGAAGAGGTGGAGAACTAGGTCTGCTCTGTGGTCTCCACAGCGGATTCAGACATCCCTTCATCTTGGGAGATGAAAGACGAGCCTGCATTCAATTCACTGCAGGGATATCCGCCCTTACTTCGAGTCAGAGCATCTCGGTGTCCATTCCACTTGAGGCCACAAACTCAGGGTCCCTCTCACATACCTGTAGCTGAGAGAAGCCTCCTCTTGAGGTGCTTGTGGAAAGTTGGTATTCCTGTTGAGTCGAAGCCAGGGACTAAGCTCTCATCTCGAGTTAATTTGGGGTCCACGGAGCCCTTTCGTGTTGCTCCAGTGACCTCAGGATCCCTCTAGACTTGAGACAGTGATCTTGGGTTTTCTCTGGAGTGCCATCAAGGAAATCAAGGCTCCTTTCACGTTTGATGTGGAACACGAAATTGCTCTGGACACAGTGCAAGGGAATCGGGCCTCATCTCGGGGCGAGGGGGAAGTCTCATGGTTTTTCTCGAGTTGCGGCCGGAACCTGGTATATATTCTCGAGTTACGACGGGGAGGGCCCTTCCAGACACGTGTTTATTCAGCGACGTCAGGACTCCTGCCTAGGTGCGAGGGACACCTCGGGATTCTCCTCGAGTCTTGGCATGGCAATTGGGACGCGTCTCCACGTGAGGCGGGAGACCCAGGGTCCCTTTCCACGTGCCACAGGGATCCTGGGACTCCTATCCATTTTCAAGAGGAGTCAGGCATCGTCTCCTTTGGAAGCATTGATCTCCGCGGACATCTCTAGTTTTCAAAGGATGTGAGGCCTCCGGTCGCGATGAGGCGGAGGACTAGGTCTTTCTCTGTGGTCTCCACAGGGGATTCAGACATCCCTTCATCTTGGGAGATGCAAGACGAGCCTGCATTCATTTCACTGCAGGGATATCCGGCCTTACTTTGAGTCAGAGCATCTCGGTGTCCATTCCACTTGAGGCCGCAAACTCAGGGTCCCTCTCACATACCTGTAGCTGAGAGAAGCCTCCTCTTGAGGGGCTTCGGGAAAGTTCGTATTCCTCTTGTGTTGAAGCCAGGGACTAATCTCTCATCTCGAGTTGATTTGGGGTCCACGGAGCCCTTTCGTGTTGCTCCAGTGACCTGAGGATCCCTCTAGACTTGAGACAGTGATCTTGGGTTTTCTCTGGAGTGCCATTAAGGAAATCAAGGCTAATTTCACGTTTGATGTGGAACACGGAATTGGTTTGCACGCAGTGCAGGGAAATCGGGCCTCATCTCGCGGCGAGGGGGAAGTCTCATGGTTTTTCTCGAGTTGCGGCCGGAACCTGGGATATATTCTCGAGTTACGACGGGGAGGGCCCTTAAAGACACGTGTTTATTCAGCGACGTCAGGACTCCTGCCTAGGTGCGAGGGACACCTCGGGATTCTCCTCGAGTCTTGGCATGGCAATTGGGACGCGTCTCCACGTGAGGCCGGAGACCCAGGGTCCCTTTCCACGTGCCACAGGGATCCTGGGACTCCTATCCATTTTCAAGAGGAGTCAGGCATCGTCTCCTTTGAAAGCATTGATCTCCGCGGACATCTCTAGTTTTCAAAGGATGTGAGGCCTCCGGTCGCGATGAGGCGGAGGACTAGGTCTTTCTCTGTGGTCTCCACAGGGGATTCAGACATCCCTTCATCTTGGGAGATGCAAGACGAGCCTGCAGTCAATTCACTGCAGGGATATCCGGCCTTACTTTGAGTCAGAGCATCTCGGTGTCCATTCCACTTGAGGCCACAAACTCAGGGTCCCTCTCACATACCTGTAGCTGAGAGAAGCCTCCTCTTGAGGTGCTTGTGGAAAGTTGGTATTCCTCTTAAGTCGAAGCCAGGGACTAAGCTCTCATCTCGAGTTAATTTGGGGTCCTCGGAGCCCTTTCCTGTTGCTCCAGTGACCTCAGGATCCCTCTAGACTTGAGACAGTGATCTTGGGTTTTCTCTGGAGTGCCATCAAGGAAATCAAGACTCCGTTTACATTTGATGTGAAACACGGGATTGCTCTGCACGTAGTGCAGGGGAATCGGGCCTCATCTCGCGGCGAGGGGGAAGTCTCATGGTTTTTCTAGAGTTGCGGCCCGAACCTGGGGTATATTCTCGAGTTACAACGGGGAGGGCCCTTCCAGACACGTGTTTGTTCAGCGACTTCAGGACTCCTGCCTAGGTGCGAGGGACACCTCGGGATTCTCCTCGAGTATTGGCATGGCAATTGGGATGCGTCTCCACGTGAGGCGGGAGACCCAGGGTCCCTTTCCACGTGCCACAGGGATCCTGGGACTCCTATCCATTTTCAAGAGGAGTCAGGCATCATCTCTTTTGGAAGCATTGATCTCCGCGGACCTCTCGAGTTTTCAAAGGATGTGAGGCCTCCAGTCGCGTTGAGGTGGAAAACTAGGTCTTTCTCTCTGGTCTCCACAGGGGATTCAGACATCCCTTCGTCTTGGGAGATGCAAGATGAGCCTGCATTCAATTCACTGCAGGGATATCCGGCCTTACTTCGAGTCAGAGCATCTCGGTGTCCATTCCACTTGAGGCCGCAAACTCAGGGTCCCTCTCACATACCTGTAGCTGAGAGAAGCCTCCTCTAGAGGGGCTTCGGGAAAGTTCGTATTCCTCTTGAGTTGAAGCCAGGGACTAATCTCTCATCTCGAGTTAATTTGGGGTCCACGGAGCCCTTTCGTGTTGCTCCAGTGACCTCAGGATACCTCTAGACTTGAGACAGTGATCTTGGGTTTTCTCTGGAGTTGCATCAAGGAATCAAGGCTCCTTTCACGTTTGATGTGGGACACGGAATTGCTCTGCACGCAGTGCAGGCAATCGGGCCTCATCTCGCGGTGAGGGGGAAATCTCATGGTTTTTCTCGAGTTGCGGCCGGAACCTGGGGCATATTCTCGAGTTACGACGGGGAGGGCCCTTCCAGACACGTGTTTGTTCAGCGACGTCAGGACTCCTGCCTAGGTGCGAGGGACACCTCGGGATTCTCCTCGAGTCTTGGCATGGCAATTGGGACGCGTCTCCACGTGAGGCGGGAGACCCAGGGTCCCTTTCCACGTGCCACAGGGATCCTGGGACTCCTATCCATTTTCAAGAGGAGTCAGGCATCGTCTCCTTTGGAAGCATTGATCTCCGCAGACCTCTCGAGTTTTCAAAGAATATGAGGCCTCCGGTCGCGATGAGGCGGAGGACTAGGTCTTTCTCTGTGGTCTCCA